>NC_138663.1:194351307-196751307 GCF_964273445.1 Streptopelia decaocto | reverse complement strand
TGGTTGGCTTATAAGGGCTCTCTGTTCAGAGTTTTTGTGGAGGAGGAGAATTTCCAAAATAGCGTGCATGAAATTTAGGAACAAACAATTTTGCAAAGGAATTTGTCTGAGTCATGTTTGATTTGATGAAATACAGAAGAGCGGTTCTTGTGTATGCAAGGTGTTGTCATAAAAGTTCTACATTTATAGGGAAAAAAATTTGGAATGATCAACATATTACATATCTAGCTCTTTGCACAGAAAGTATAAAGAATGTTTTCATTGAAGAAATATACAGAAACTACCTGATTAGATTTATATGCCACTTGTAAGTTAGTTTCTTTCAAACTGTATGTTAAACTTAAAAATAGTGTGGGAGCAAGTAGTAGAATCTCAAGCTTAAAAAATAGTACTTTTTAAAAAATTTAATGAAGTTAAAACTTCAAAACTAACAACAGATATTGCAGACTTGGAAACTGGAATGTGATGGTAGGTTCTGAATTGTGGTTTACAGGTCTACAAGTAAGAGGGTAGGAGAAGGGGTGATGATTTTAACAAGTCATTTTTACTGAAGTTGCATCAGTTGCCTGCACTAAACATTTGCAGGAAGTTTACTGAAAAAGAGGTAGCTGGTAGGGAAACTGCTAATTTAATTTGTATCTGAATTGATTAGCTGTTCACGTTCTGTAGTCTTTGAGTAAAAGCATCTGTAGAATGTCTCGGAAAAATTTAGATATAAAACCTTAAAGCTGTGCTCAAACAAAGGAAATTCTTTCAAAACTGATTATTTTACTGTATTACTGCACAGAAATATTAATATTCCAGTTAGGAAGTTACTGCCTAAATACGTGTATAGAATTTAGATTACCCCTATAAAGCTAAGTTTGCTTTCTGCATTCTAGCTATCCACATAGCTACCTTTTTTTCTAATGCTTTGTAGAAGAACTTCCAGCTTGCAAAGAGACATTAGATGTACATCTATCTTCTGATTCTACTAACAGGACAAGCTGCTTACAAAAGAACAATTACATTTAATTATCTTGGAAAAGAATGATCAGATAGCTCTGTATATTCAGAAAAATAAATTTGTTCTAAAGAGAAGTTTAAAGAATTCAGCCTTCTTAGAAGAGTCTTGCTTTTTAAATTGTCACAATATACTTTAAAAAACTCATCTCCCCTGAATATATTTTATTTTAAGGTACTTGTGGTCCAGGCTGTGCGACCAGACAGGCTACAGAGCGCCATGGCTCTGTTTGCATGTAAAACTCTGGGTAAGTTTATTTTTCACCAGGGTCTTTCCATACAATGATTAAATAGTTTTTTGTCCTGTATTTCTCTTTTATTTTGTAGTTCTTACGGAATCCTTAAATTTTAGGATTTGAAAAGATGCTGTATTTGCTGATTTTGTTCTTGTAATGTATTGTTAAAAACTGCTTTTAAAATAGATTCATTTATGTTGCATAGTAATTTAAAATATAATAAAAGATCAGTCAGATTCTTTTATGAATTCTTGAACAGTGAAGTAATTAAGAGAGTAGCTGGTTCTCTGTAAGTTTTACACTGCAGCATTTGCCTTAAGACAGAAATGTTCCAAAAAGATTCTTTTAGTTAATGTAATTTACCATTTAAAACCCATTAGGTTTGGAATTTTGGATCTCAAAAGATCGTTTCATATTTTCAGTCATTTTTGTCAGTCTCTTTGACTGTAATGCAATTTTTACTGTCTATAGGTACTTATGATTGAGAGTGAAACAATACTATGTCTATTCGTTCTACTCTGTTTCTACTCTGTCTATGGTATCCAAAGTTTGGGACTTATATTCCGAATCTTAATATTGCCATACAGCGCACCAAAGCCATCCTGTAGTTTTAGCAGTTAATGACAATGTGCATATGGAAGATTAATTATGAGTGTGTCATTGAGGTGGACACTATAGTTTTCAAAGTCACCCTCTGCATTATGTAGGGACAAGGCATAATTTGTTGTTTTTAATGTGGTACAATGTCAGGACAGGAGTGGGATTAAAAGAAAGGAAAGGATCTAGATTGCAAAGACATTAAATGTAAGTGGCAAAGGTTGTTTTTAATGTGGTAGAAAATGAACCTGGAAAATTGACTTGTAGGCTGCCAAGGTAGTAAGTCTGGACTTACAGCTCCAGTACTTGTAAAGATCGGCAGTTTGAATGATATTGAGGTGGGTGATTTTGCATGATAATGCAATAGATTAGTGATATATGAAAAACAATGAGTCTGGTAATTTTAAGTTATTGATGTACATTTAATTTCTTATTAGTATAAGATGAGGTATAAGTTTAGGTCTCTGCTTCTTACATTTTAATGGCATTTTTGTAACAGTTTATCTTACGCCCTCTTTATGATCTGTCCGTGGGCATTATTTGTTGGTCAAAACGGGTTCCATGTCTGCCACCAAGGCCAGTAGTTCCAGGAGTAAGATTAACCTGCTTTGTCAAACATTATTAGTAGATAGAGCAAGTACTTTTATCATGGTGAGTGTGCAGGTTCCACGCTGACAATGTCCCTGCCTGTTGGACTCAAATGACAAGTGCAATCTGCAGTATGTGCCTCTCAAAGCCCAGCAGAGAACTGAGTTCAGAGTAAGTTTATTCACTCGCTCACTGTCTTCCAAATCATAATGTGTTAAGTAAATTGGTTAGGTCTGTTTTGATACTGGTTCCTTGGAGGCATTTTACAAGGGAATGGTTTTAGGTGAAACTACAGCCTCACTGAGGAAGGCAGAACACCGCTAACTCCATTTGTAGGCAGGGTTTCATCCACAGATATTTCATGCATATCAGCAAGATTCTATTTTGAGATCATGTCATAAATCATGACTAGTGCTTTACAACTGATAAAAGGGGTCAGGCTTGTATGACTATTTTTTCATATTTTTTCCTGCCATGTATTTTTCAGGGTCCTTCCCCTGAAACTTCTTAAACAAACTGTTTCATTTAGTTCAAAAAGGAACTGTTAAGTTTCCAATCTCGTTTGACTGGTTTCTTGTGAGGAAAATGAGTTCCACAAGAGCTGTAATAGCCTACAAGAAAGCCTTCCACTTCTGTTTTATCCAGATTTTTTTTTCCTTTTTTCATCTTTCACACATATTTTTAAATTTATGGTTGAAGGAGGATTAAAATAATTTTTGTTTAAAGATAAAGTTCATAAGAATTTTCTATAAATGTATTTTCTGGGCACTCAAAGTATGCTTATTTCTTTATTTTACATGCTGTACTGAAATGCACCATGTTGGCAAAAATCATATTGACAGTATACTCCCAAATCGTTTGGTATCACTCTTTGAGTTGAGTTTTTTTTCTTCTCTGCTTTAACTTAGTTTTTTGAGTTTGGCTATGTCAAAAATAGTATATAAAGAGGCTTGATTTTAATTACCTACATTCATATTATTCAAAAAAGCAGTAGAGATATGAAGAAAGAAAATCGTTGCAGGCTAAAGAGCTCTTTATTTTACTCTCAGAGACCACTTTCTATAAAGTAGACCAGAGCTCTTCTGGTCATGTTGTGCCTAGGCCAAAATAAAATTATGGGCCAAAATAAAAAAAAAATAAAAATTTCCCGCTTTCTTTGTTGGAATTGTGAATAGTAATAATACATTTAGTAATATTTTTGTACATTGTTTCTCTGTGTACAGGTCACCAACAGAAGGAATTTTAACAAGCACTTTGAGTTCAAGTTCCAGCTGCTATAAATTGGTTTAATTGCACTGACTTTAGTAGAGACATTTTATGAAAAGTTGTTCATTGATTTTATGAAAGCTTCATCAGTTTATACAAAAATGTGAAGTCTGCAACCTGTACCAAACTTTGTACTTATATGTCAGATCTTTCTTTTTTCCCTGTAGATTTCCCTCTCCCCCACTTTAGACATTTTCTGAAAAGTTATTTCCTCTCTCATATGGTTTTTCTTCTTATGTCAGGACATCAGTTCAGATTGTAAGATTTAAGAAATTTTGTCACAATTGAACATGGAGGCAGAAAAGTATGTCAGGAATTCCCAGTCTGTCTGCACAGTTATTATCTGGAATATGAGTGCTTATTGATTTACCCTGAAAACACTGGAGTCCTTTTTTTGCAGTTCTCTAAATGTAATCCTGGCTGGAGCTTTAATTCTAATGGCCAGGAACAGACAAAACTGTAATGTAGTTTTTCTGTATTTCACTCCAATTGAGCTTTCTTAAAACAAAAAGCACATCCAACATAGCTCTGCTTTTTCTAAACATTGTGTCCAAATTTCTGAAAAACCAAACTAGTTTATAGAAGAAACAATGTATTAGTTCTCTAAATGGTGCATCTCAAGAATGCTACAATGTATTTGGCTAGACACTTGCTCATGACTGCACCTCTTTTAAATCAGCATTGTTGCCATAAATGTTATTTAAATTGCAGGTACACACACATTTGGCTGTTGCCAATCATAGCTTTTTATTCTGCTCCCCAGTTAATGCAAAGCCAAGCAGTAGTTCCCAGTTAACATGTATATAGCCCACATATCAGAACATATCACAAGTACCTTTTCCTAGTGGTCCCCATCCATGAAAGGAAATATTTGATGTTGGATTTTCTAATTATAGGCCTAATACTATCTTCCATTTTCAGTATTGTAAGGACTCCTTCATAAAAACTAGATAAAATAAACATTTCCTCCTTAGACAATGCGATCATGTTCTACTTCCTGATATTTTTCTTTTATTGCTTAGAGTGACTCAAGTAGCTTGAATTATGACTGTAGTTGAAAAAAAAAATCAACAATCTGTAGATATATATCACATTTCTTTTTTTTTTTTTTTCTTAACTAATTTGTCTATTTTCTTTCTCCCTTCTCTGCCGATAGCTTGGCCATTTCCATTTATTATGTTAGTGAAGGAAATATTAAATCTGGAGTAGTTTGTATTTGTGAAAAACATTACTATAAGCTCAGTTTGGAGGAATGGCATGTAAGTTAGTGTGCTGAGCAGCTGTCATTCGAAGCATAAGCTTTTTTCAGGCCTTCTGAAAATGCATCCAAATTTGACCAATATAGGATTCATTGAGAAACAACCTGCAGATGATTGTCATACATTTTTGAGATACTGACAGTGAAGTGTCCCTGAAGAGTCTTACTCACTGAGCAGGCTTCAGTCCAGCCCTGAACGCCCCTTTAACTTCAGTGGTGTTTTATGGATCTTCCAGTGTTTAGGGCAGTGTTTACTGGCAGTGAGCAGCAGACCTTGTCAAAGGACCAGCCCATATCAATTGCCTTGTGGCCTCGGTTTATGTGCTTATCTCTGCTTATATTACCTCTACACGCCTAATGAATGTGAAATGAAAGCATGTTCCAACATTAGTCTGGTTTAGTTCAATTTTTTAAAGCTTTTTGAATGCTACTGTTTTTTTCTGTTTAGCTGCATCTGTTAGAGTCTCTGTGCAGATACATGCAGAGAACCCAGACCTCATACTAACCTCTGCCAGCCTAACCAGTTATATTCAAATTATGTAGTATTCTATGTGGAGATAATAACTCAAGTCTGAAAGCAGACTGTGCCCTCAAGGAAATGTGTATTCCATCTTTTAGTAGGTGCAACATAGATGTCACTGATTTGGGCTCTTCTGTTTTGCTTTATGTTGTGATTTCCCATTGCACCTAACACTTCATTATTTAAGGATGAGTCTAAAGATGCATTTAAAACTTTTGGTTAACACTGTTGAAGTTTATTATATACTTATACATATAGCTTTAGGTTCATGTATAAATGCGTTGCCTATACTAGGTCAACATTCTAAACATTTAAGTTGTATATTAAAGCAAACAATAACTAAAGCAATTGTAGTACCAAGAACTGTGTCAAAGTCTAATAATTAAGGGTCTTGGGACAATAAAGGAGAGAAGTTCTTAATACGGACATACACACTTCAGTTAGTTTTAGGAAACAGCAGAGCTTCTTATATTTTTTATGCTCCAGCTCTTTTTGTATGTTCTCTTGAAGACTACACTCTAAATAAAGACTGCCATTTATATTTGTCAAGCTGGAAGTCCAGGCACCTTTTTGGTGCTTGTGACTTTTTTGATCAATATAGGCTGCCTTCTGACTGCATATTGTAAGGATTTTTTTTCTCATTATAGGACCAGTTTTATGGTCTGCATTGAATAGAACTTTGAAAGCCAGATGACCTCTGAAGTGGTTAATGAAGCACTTAAGCCTGTGTAGTCACTTTATTTCCATAATAATTTTAATTATAGGAATAAAAGAATTATCTCCATCACCTCTGAATTTGAAACGTCTGTATAAAGAAACTCTGGAAATTGAGCCCATCTTGATAATTATTTCTCCTGGTGCTGATCCTTCTCAAGAGTTGCAAGAACTTGCCAGTGTTGAAAGAAATACTGAGTGCTACCATCAGGTCAGTCTTAGATAAGTGCAATGATTAAAAACTAGAATATGTAAAATTTTACAGTAGTAATATCTGCTTTACCTTGGTTTTTAAGGAAGTTGGCATGTAAAAACATGGTTTGTTACCTATGTGTTTGTTATTCCCACCTATCTCACCACTAACTTCTGATTCCATTGGAAAAAGGGGGTGGAGAAGAAAGGCACAATTAGTGATACTCGTAGCAGCAGAATACTGCTCCAACCTGGAAAAGGGAAAAATTAGAAGATAGATGAAGAGAAGAAAAGAGACTGAAAATTGTTGTACATGCTGAAATATTATCTTTTTTTTTTAGTGTGGAATAATTGAAATATGAACAAAACTCAAGGAGAACTAGACTTAATAATTTCTTCTACTTATTTGCCCAGCCAGTATAACAGTTGTTTTCTGTTGTTGTTGTTGTGATATACAGCTTCTACCCTGGTTTTCATTTGACACAAAACTGAGCTGGTTGGAGAGTATTCCTCTTGAGTAGACTTTAATCAGGAATTCTACTGTTAAGAACTTGCTCTATATTTTCTATGTCTATTTCAAAACTGGGTCTATGCAGAGGTGTTGAAAACAACTTTTTTTAATAAGAAATTTACTGTAGCTTTTAAATTCATAGAATAATCTAGGTTGGAAGGGGCTCCTGGAGGTCATCTACTTCTGCTCAGAGAGGGAAGGTCCCCCCTCCAAGGATGGAAATCCCACCATATCTCTGGGCAACTTGTTCCAGTATTTGACCAGTATCAAAGGAGAATGTTTTTCCTAATATCGAATCAGTATTTCCCGTGTTCCAGTTTGTGTGCATTGACTCGTCCTGTTTCCATGTGTCTTTGAAAGATTCTGGTTCTATCTTCTCTGCATTCATCAGTCATGTAGTTTTAGATGTCAAGATGGTCTCCTAATTGTGTGGCTAAACAAACTGCTCAGTGTACCCTGACTATGTTGGTGGTTTGCTTTGGAGTCACTTCAGTATGACCATGTCTGTCTTGTACTGGGAAGCCCCAAACTGGACACAGTACTCCAGATGTCATCTCACAAGTTCCCAAGGGAGGGGAGGGGTCACTTACCTAGACTGGCTTTTCTAATACAGCCCATTATGGGATTGGCTTTTGTTGCAAGGGCCCAGTGTTCACTCATATTCAACTCGTTGTCCGCTGTGGCCTCCTTTTCTCCAAAGCTGCTTCCTCAGCAGACCCCAACCTGTACTGGTGCATGGGGTAATTCCATTCCATTCCATGAGTAGGACTTTGCATTTGCCTTTTTAAACTTCATGAACTGACAGCCTGGTTCTCCAGCTTGTTCAGGTCCATGTGAGTAGCAACCCTGCCTTCCTGCATACTGGTTCCTAACCCTCTACCACCCTCACCTTTGGTGTTACCGTTAGCCGACTGAGAGTGCACCCAGTCACATCATCTGGGTCACTGATGAAGACCTTAAACTGTACTTGTCCCAGTATTGATCCCTGAGGGATACCCTTGCCATGACACAAGCAATTAATTGACTGGCTGGGGAGGACCTCTGCTGAAAAGGACTGGAGGGGTTTTGTAGACAACAAGCCAGACATGAGCCAGCACTGTGCCCTGGCAGCAGAGAAGTCTCTGACGACCTAATAACAGCCTTTTGATACCTACAAGAAGGTCACCGAGAAAATGAACCCAGGCTCTGCAATCAGGCATGATGGAAATAAGCAATGGGCATAAATGGTAACAAGACAGGTTACCACTAAATGTAAGGAGAAACTTCTTCACCATGAGACCAGTCAAACGGATTTTCTGGTGCATTCTCCATCCTTGGAGCTTCCCAAGAGTTCACTGGAAAAAACTCTCAGCTCCTGGTCTGATCTTTCATAGCTGGCCCTACTTTGAGCAGGAGGTTGGACTAGAGACCTTCCAGGATCCATTCCAACTTAAATGATTCTGTCACCTAAGGAGTTTCCTAGTATTCCTAATACACATTACCGATACGCTTCATACCTTTCTGTAAAATGTTATTTCCTTCTGCCATTTGAAATATTCAGGGAAGAGGTGTTGTTATCTACTTGATCACTGGTTAGCATAGAAATAGAAAATGTCAAGTTTAATGTTGCTTTTAAATAGTCCTTGAAATTGTTTCTTCCCTGGAATGTGCACTGATGTAATATGTTTTTCCCATCAAATTGTAAAGATTTAGATCTTACTGCCAGCTTGTCTGTCTGTGAATGTTTCAAAATGCATATTTCTTACTCTGCCACATAGCTTTTTGTGTTTTTCTAAATAACCTTTACATGTTGGACTTTTAAAATGTAACTTTGTGGTATTTGATTAAGAAGCAGTACTCAAACCGAGTCATTGAAGGTTCTCCCACTAATGAGAATATTTTGTGTTATTTTTTCCTGCACTTCCTCATGCAATTTCAATAGAACACAGAAGATTAGATTTTTCTTCTCTGTTGAATAATTTCTTATATGGGATAAAGAACAGACCACTAAATTTGTGTGGTGTACTACCATGTTGTCTGGTGTCTTTCAGTTATATTCTTTAGGCTATTTTAAATTATTTCAAGATATTAGACTCAATTTTATTTGTGCAGAGGATATCCCTGTTTTATCATAAAAGGCAAGGCCCCAAGTTTCTTTGATTCAGTACAGTTTTAGGATAAAAAGCCAGGGTGGATTTCCTCTTAAGGGATATTTGATGAAGTGCTAATAATCGGAATAGTTATATTTTGCTATAGCAGTACACTAAGACAAGATTTTTTAGATTGGCTAAAACCACTTTATTTTCAAGCTGTTTGGTTCAGGGGTTTTAGTTGTATAGAGCTTCCAATTAGGGAGAACTAAGGTGAATGTAACTCTGCAGACAGTCATCAACATCAATTGTTGTAGCAATTGGGCTACAAAACAAGTCATTTCTTTGTTTTCAGTTTTCACTAATTTATCTGAAAATTAAATTTGGGATCTTTTTATTTCCATTTGAACATTCGAACTTGTTGTAGCAGCAGTATGACACTATAAAAAATGAAGACTGTTTGTTTAGCTTTTAATATTTCCCAGTTAGAAAGGGAGAAGCCTTAGTTTTTTAGCCATCTCAATATCCTAACTTAACTCCAATCCTAACTTACAGACAAAAGAGAATTTGTTCTCATCTATCTCTTGTTTTTATTGTATCAGCAGTTCTACAATAATACAGTTCAGTCACTGATATTTAAATGAGTTCCCAGGGAATACCATTACTGTCACCAAATGATATATATTTTTTTCCATAAAGACATTAGGTAAGGGTTTTTCTTAACAAACTCAGGTTAGATAGGTTAATCTTTACTTTAGTAACCTATGACATTTGAGAAAATTCTAGTTATCTTTAGCACACCTCCTTTATTACTTATGCAGTCTAGTTTGAAAACACGATTTTGTGTTTAGCTGTTAAATGAGGTATGATGGATTCCTGATACAACTGTGTCTTTCATTTCAGATTGCAATGGGCCAAGGCCAAGCTGACCTGGCTATCCGAACTTTAAAAGATTGTGCACGCAATGGAGAATGGCTGTGTTTAAAGAACCTGCATCTTGTTACATCTTGGCTTCCTGTATTGGAAAAGGTGACAAGAGTGTATTGGAAACTAGGCAAAAATAGTATGCAACATTTCTGAAGCATTTCAGGCATTTCCATGGCGATGCTTAAAATTACAGCAATTTAAAAATAAAACTTTGCAGTTTTCTCAGTCATGAATGAAGTGAAATGCTTCAGGTCTAAGCAGCTCCTTCCTTTGTGTGAGAGCTTTAGTTTTCATACAATGTAGAGTATTTCTGCCACAATGACTGAACAAAAATTATCCCTTTAGGACTTCTGGTACTTCACTGGATACTGCCCATGTTTGCTGAACTCCAAATCTATGTATGCTTAAATTTATTCTTTGGGATTTTTTTTTCAGCTCTGGGACTTCTTTTTTATTGGTTCTTTTATGTTAAGCTTGTGTCTGAGTCACCAAGAGGCTTTTGATTCTTTGAAATTAAAATGCCTAATGTTTTACAGAAACACACACTTCCTTATGGCATGTAAAATCACTAACTTGCTAACTAGATCAAAGTGACTTTACATGTATATCACTGTGAAATCCGGAAACCAAATTCCTATCAACAGCTACTACAATCTTAATTTTCCAGTTTCTAATGATTGTAAAGTGTATTCCATGCACATGATTTTGGAGTCTACCTTCTATCTGTCAAGCAATGACCATGTGGCATGTGTGTGCCTTTTTAAAATTCATATAATCCTTTTTGAGAAAAGGGAAAGACAAAGTAAGGTAACACTGAGATGTGTCATCTAGTCCAAATATGGTAGTAACTTTGAACTTAAGCACAGCGGATATATAGAATGTGTGGAGAAGAGACATCTTGAACAATAGTTGTTTAAATAACCTTACTTGTGCAAGCAGATAAAGAATTTTTAGACAAGCCTAACTTTCCAATTTAAGTTATTATGATTTTGTAAATACTTTTCTGTATATTAAATAAATCAATAAATCCCTGCAAAACCTACTTCAACACATAATATCTCTTTAACAGGAGCTGAATACACTGCAACCTCAACCAAACTTCCGCCTCTGGCTTACAACTGAAGTTCATCCAAAATTTACTCCGATTTTGCTTCAATCAAGTCTGAAAATAACTTATGAAGTAAGTAAGGCCTGTTAGGAAAGCTTTCATTGCATGTTTTCAAAGACCTAACTTTGATCTTTAGTAAACTAAAGCTTTAGATAGACTAAAGCCTGGATAATATGGACTATTTTCATAACTGGTTTTGCCTTATATTTCAGTTAGATGGAATACAAAAAATGCTATGAATTTACCTTGAAAGATTTTAATGATAATTTATAATGTGTATGTGGAAATTTACAGAAGCTGTTCTTTAAAGGGAAGGTTTGTAAAATTTCTTTCCAGATATTTTTTCCAATTGGAAGTGTGAACTGGAGGTATTTGCTTTGTGTTGAGCTTCAAATTATTTTAAGCATTTAATCATTGTTTCTTAAAAGCAAAAAAGCTTCACAGGTGCTGGTACATGGATGAAAAACAGGAGATTCCTCCTTCTTGGCGAATGTACTCATCTGAAGATCACAGAATCATACTTTCTCTTCCTTATTTTTCTTTTTGGCCCCATATCTTTATATTTACTGCTCCCTTTAAACAAAAATGGCTCTCCTTCTATACAGCAGAATATACTGTTAAAGGCCTTCACTAAAATTTGAGAGCTTTGCTTTCAGAATGGGTCGAACTAACGAATAACTGGGACCATGCCCCTCCAGCTTCTTGGAAAGTGCTCTAATCATTAATGGACTTATGCATTAAAGTCTCTTATGGAAATCAGGGATAGCGGTGCTACTAACTCACCCATTGGTATGAGTGTGGAGATTTTGCCTACAGCTAAACCAAGAAGCTCTGACCTTTTAGGTCCAATGTTGCTGCCTTTCAGGAAGCCAAAAATGTTATGTATTTGTATGGACTGCAGGTATTTTTAAAATTCTGAGGCATTTTCTTGCTTATATTGAGGTCTTCAGTGCTACAGACACTACAGGATTGTATAGCGTTGTCAGATTTCATCTGGGTTCTTGAAGTTACTGATCCCACTATCTTTGGAACATCGCACTGGTGTAATGTTCTAATTCCTTTTGTTACCTTTTTTTTTGCTTTAATAGTAAATACTTTGCTACCACAAAAGGGCAGTGATCACCAATGACTTGACTAACAATATTTCATTACTCTATGGTTGTGGAATGTCCTTTAACTGTTACCAATCAAGATGTAGATAGTTTAAAAGAAAAATCATCAATTGACCGAAATATTTTGCAATTATTTGCCACAAGAATGCAATGCAACATATACGGCTGTTCGTAATCTTACGGAAACATTAACAAACATTGTTTTTCAAAAGAAAGAAGGGAAATTCTTATAAATATGAATATGGGATTTAAATCTCTTTATGTTAAACTTCACATTTGCAAATAATTTGAAAATGGCTGGGTATTTAATCAGTTTTTTTACTTTTAAGCACTTTAATCTTTGTTATGATATACATTTTAACTGTAGTTATTTCTATTGGTTGTGAACACTACACCTAACACTAACAGAACTGGCATTTTATCACACATATACACCATATCTGTATGCTGACTAATAGAGTGCAGTGATGGCATGAGACAAGTTAGCTCTGATCACAGAAATGATAATTGCTAGTAAATCTGTAAATTGAGAAGGCAGTTCTTGTTCTTGAAAAGACAGAACTTACTTTTAAGCTTACATGTTTTGCTAGAGTATATTCCTTCATTAAGTTCTTTTAGTGTAGTTTAGTCCTCCAGTCAGTTCATTCTGGTTATGATTTTAGTAAGTTTAAGTTGTTTAAGTTGTTTTCAGTATAAGATCATTCTGTTGTTAGGCCATTTAGTACAAGCAGATTTTTTTAATTAAGTACTGTTTGTAATTTCATTAAGTTATAAATTGTAAGCTAGAATTTAAGAAAACAGCACATAAAATATCAGGTTTTCTGTCTACAACAGTGTTTTTCCTTCCAATGCAGGCACCTCCGGGCCTCAAAAAGAATCTTTTGCGAACCTATGAATCTTGGACACCAGAGCAAATTAGTAAAAAGGGAAATTTGTCTCGAGCGCATTCTCTCTTTTGTTTAGCATGGTTTCATGCTGTATGCCAAGAAAGAAGAAATTATATTCCTCAGGTAATATTTTTACCCCATTTATTAACTTTTACATTTGAAAGTATTCTTCATCAGGATCATGTTGGATCATGTTCAGAGATGAGTAAAACTTGGATACCTCTGGTGCCTGCCTTCATTATTGTCTCTGAATTCATTGCAAAATAAGATCTTGGTAGCATAAATTTCTGTCCCTCTGAAAGTTGTGACTGCCTGGATGGGGTTATTTTGTGATTTATGTACTAACTGGTACTGATGCAGGAGTGAGGTCCCATGGAAAAGATTCTGTGAATCCATTTTGCTTGGGACAGGAAAAATGTTTTGGAAACATACATGATTGAATGGAAGATGTGACAGAAGAGAGGTTTTGGTGGGAAGGAGGCATGACATTGTCTCCTCTTTGTGCACACAAACCCTGTTCAAGGAGAAGGAAGAACAAGGGAATTTACTCATTTGTTTAGAAGGTTGTCTCACTCTTTTACAAACAGACTTTGTACACAGTGTTCAAGAAGTAGAATAGGTGAAAATATATATACTGATCTGATACCTGAACTCTCATTTGGCTTTGTTCAAATTCATGTTCATTTACCATGAACTTTCCAAGTTGCACAAGATAAGATTACTAATTCTCCTTAATTCCACTGTGTTCATCTCATGTGCAGATGATTTTATATTTTGCATAAGTTTACCAGTTTCTAACATTGCTGGATGATAATCTCAGTGAGAAGTTCTTGTATTTTGTAATAAATTTCAGGTTATTTTGAGTCCATGTACAGATCTGTCAAAAAAAGGCAGTAACACTGTTGAGAGACTGCAGCATCTTTCCACCCTGAAGCTTCAGCTGTGGGCTTGGCCTCAGACTGTATCCACCTCACTGGATACGTGCGTGTTATCTGACACATTTTCATGGTTCTCACTGTGAGTCATATGCTCCTGTTCTTATTAAATGAGCCATATGCAAAGGTACAGCCACAAGAAGATACGGCAACAGGAGACACCTTTGAGATCTGGATTTCCTAATTCTGTATCATATATCAGTATTTATTTATACTCCATCCATTTACATCAAAGGGTTTTTGTGAGAATTATTACACATTATACAGTAATACTACATAAAGCATAATACCACCAAGAACAGAAAAGAGGTACAAATGGAGAATGATTAAAATATGCACATGGCAATCAGTGTTTTTACTGTAATAATAGCAGTAATCGCTTTACTCATTAAATTGATTTCTGTCAGCAGAGAAGTGATATGAATTAAGGAGTAAGATGATAAAAGTGTAGTGTAGACTGTGTTTGAAGAATCAGAACTATTTATGGAAATCCAAAAGTAACTGAAATGCAAAAAGCCCTCAGAAAAAAAATCATAATTCAATGCATGATCTAGTCACAGATGTCAGCAAGCTTTAGTTGAAGTAAATACTGTTAGGAGATAAAAGAATCTTAAGTTTACATTCCTCTTACTCAATGGATTCTAGTTTGTATAAGTATGTAAAATCAAATACTCTTGTAGAACTGATTTTTTTATATTCCCTCCACTGAATTTTTCCAAATATGCACTTCAGAGGACATAAGTTGTCTCTTCTTTCATTCAATATTAAGTATTATACAGTATTCTGTAACCACCTAATATTTGTATTTTACTTCATGATCATCATTGTGTGTTTAAATTGTTTGGATTTCTTTTAATGGTAGGGTTGGACCAAGTTTTACGAATTTTCATTATCTGATCTCCGTGCTGGTTTTGACATTATTGATACACTGTTTGAGGGTAAGTCACTTCTTAAGGAAAGACTTCTTACCTCTGTAGTATAACCTTTCTGAATGTCTCTCATTTAAAATCTTTAGAATATTAAAAACTTTCACGGTAATTTTTATAGATTGGTTACTTTGCATTGTTGCTTTGGATGGAGTGGGGCCATTTTGTTTAAAGGTTGCTTTAAAGGTATTTAAATTTTTTACTTGTATCTTCATTGGAACATTTTCCCAAATATCAACACATGAAAGGGCTCTGAGCAACCTGATCTAGTTGAAGATGTCCCTGCTCATCGCAGGGGGCTTGGACTAGATGACCTTTGAAGGTCCCTTACAACCAAAACTATTCTATGATACTATGACTGGGTAGCTGGGTAACTCCAGCAGTGTGGGAGCAGTCTGACCCTGAATCAGCTGTGCTTGGGCTCCATCAGGCTTTTTCTGGATGTAGATCCGGACTCTGAGGATGTGTCTGTAAACTGATATGGGCTGGATACAGGCTCAAAACTATTCCATGACCAGGTTTATTTTTTCCCATATTTGGCTTATGCAGACTGGCATTCTCATAGGCAGAGCCAAGGTAGGGTTTGTCAGACAGCAGAGCCTGGACCCTCTTTCCAATACACAGCAGGTAAGAGGTTACCTTCTTTTAGGGCAAAAGAGAGTTTAGCTGCATGGATTCAAGCCACCTTGTGCCGTCTGACCTTGGGTTCAAGCAGGACCTGACCTGTTTAACGCTAGGAGAGATGTTGTATGCAGAGCTTCATCTTTCTACAACACTGAGATAAGGCTCATCACCAGTAAGCAAAGCTAGAAACACAGGGGGAATCATAATTCCATTTTTGGGTGGTTGGGTAAACCAATAATTTCTTTCTGCCAAGAACTATTCTGCTCAGCTTCTTGAGTTCAGAGGAATAAAAAGGAAATACAGAAATGCCTGAAAGATGAAGTCTTCTGTCTCCATTCCTTCCCAGTGTGATCTCCCCCATGTATTGAATGCATGAATTTAATATGAATTGAATAAGAATGAATTCTTCATATTGAAACTCACTGTTAGACAGAGCCAACTTCATTGTTCTGCTAAGTAGCGTAGTAAATTCTTAATATTGGTTAATATGAAAAGTTATTTTGAAATTATATAAAATGCCAAGACTTAAAAAAAGTTAGGAACTGATCTTTAGAGATAATTTATGATAATTGATTTAAATGAGATTTATGGATTATTAGTGTGTCTGGAATTGGACCTTAGTTATATAGACTTGAAAGAGGTTGAATCACTGTCACTGCTAATTATTAACTGTTACTGTGAAGAGAACTTTCCCTACTAAGGAATGATTGAAGTGTTTAGAAAAAACAGTTACCACCAATAAACCCCCTTAAAGGAATTGCTGGTTCCTTTTTTCAAAGGACTTTAAGGAATACCTTTCTGTACAAGCTTACACTTGCACATGAAAGCTGTAGAACAGAGGTGTCAAACTCATTGTCACCGGGGGCAACATCAGCCTCGCAGTTGCCTTCAAAGGGCCAAATGTAATTTTAGGACTGGATAAATGTTGGAATAGTTACATTTGGCCCTTTGAAGGCAACCGCGAGGCTGATGTGTCCTCTGGTGACAATGAGTTTGACACCCCTGCTATAGAGTATAAGTAGATCATTGTCCAATGTAGTTACTTTGGACAACTGTGGTGGAAGGGAGGGAACATAAGTTATCTTGAACTTGTGGGATACGACTAAGCCAGAGTAATCTAGTTGCAACATCAACCTGACCAGGAAGCTAATAGTAACATGCTTAGTTTTATGTGCTGTATTGTGTGATTATTAGTGTTTTACAAAGTACCTATCCTATACCTCTTTCTGTTTGAAAGATGACATTTCCAGTAATGTTATCTATTTGGAGTGCTGTCTGGTTTTGGTTCAATCAATCAGTTTATTTTATGAGACAAGATGGTACTGTGTTGCAAAATAATGTATAACATTTTGAACAGGGGAAATTCTGTTTATTTATGACAAAGGAGCACATAATTAAAATTTTAATAGTATAATTTCTGAAATGCGTATAGACAATTGGTTTATCTACAATAAAAAGCACCTCAAGACAAGTAATATTTCAAATAACTCATTTTAAAGCACAGTAAGTTTATAGATGAAAAATATTTACAAACTCAGGTATTTCTGCAGCTTTTATTATTTGGTAATATAGAAGGAAAACAATTAGAATTTTATTTTTTTTTTAATTTCACTGAAGAACTAGAAAGACATTAAGAAAGGCTTATAATGCAATGCTACCCATTAATACAAAACTAATATTTATTAATTTATAGGTTCCAAACATTTTCAGTGGGAATTTGTGCATGGCTTGTTTGAAAATGCAATTTATGGAGGCCGTGTAGATAATTACTTTGATATGAGGGTTCTTCGGTCCTACTTGGAGCAGCTTTTCAATTCACGAGTCATTGGCAGTTTAAATACTAGAGGCAAGAAGATGACTGGTTTCCCATACTCCCTCTCTTTACCAAATTCCTGCAGTATTTTGGTAGGTATACATCTTCTATCACCAATATAGAAACTAAAATAAGTTCTTTTCAAGAGTTATTCTTGGAAATAATTCCACAAAGAAAACCAGAGTTACAATCCAAAGGTTACCTCCATTTATTTACGACTCTTTTGTATGGAGCAATAACTCTTAAGTTTCAGAACTTTTCTGCTAGTCTGTTCGGTGACCTTCTTTTTCTATGATATCTGGTTGGACTGCGGTGCAGAGCAGCACAGCTACGAAGAATTGAGTAAAAGTCAATTTGTGACAAAGGAGGATATCATTACATTTTTATGTGACAGTATATTAACATAATAGCACTCTTGTACAGACTACTAAACATTCTTATAAGTTCTGGATGAAATATGAATCTAAATAGATCTCCTTATTTACAAGATATATCAATATTCTGACATAATCTGGTAACATGCTGTGGAGAGTATAGGACATTTTATTTGGAGATAAATATGGATTCTGATTCTTCGGTACTATTCCTTTAATGTAAACAAGAGGGAATTCAACAGAGCCTAAAGAATTGATCTCTCCCTTTCCTTTCACCTACTATTGTTGTTACTGTTATTAAGATTCATTTGCATTTTAATGTAGGACTCCATGCTAGACCTCTAATATGACTTGATGTAAATGAAATTATGCCAGTTAAAATAAATTGCTGTTGTTTGGCATTCTTCACCTGGATTCTCACTGTTTAGGTTTGGGAGTTGTTTATTTTTTAATTTTAAATATGACTGTTATTTTCTATATATGTGCCAAGTTAATAGAGAGGGAAGGAATAAACAAACCAGGGGGTCTCTCTTCTTGTAGATCATATAATGAAATAGATTAACCTTTCTTCTTGCCTGCACTGCATTTACTATCTCTCAATTTCTTATAGGTATCTGATTATTCATGTGAGAGTTTATACTTTTCTGTCTTAAATATTTTTCTGCAAGTAGTTTTGATTAGTAGAACACTAATAATAAAGCTAAATTTGATTACTTAAAAAAATGGAATAATATCTCTAACTAAATAATGTTCCCTCTGTGTTTGGTATAGAGATCTGGCACTGTTGTTATCTCTGAAGTGAGATGCTATTCTGCATCCCCAGTGATCATTCAAAACTTTTTACCTAAATGATTTCACTTTCTTTGAGTGATAATATCTTTATAGATTTCAGTAGAAGTGAGAGCTCTTCATTTTATAACTATGTATTATACTCTATTATTCTAATTGCAAATGCCAACATATTTTTCATTTTTTTTAATATATTGTCATTAATCTTTTAAGTTTTCAACAAAAGTATTGTAAGTACTTTGCAGAGACAGTTGTAGCATATTTTTATTTTCAGTTGGTAGCATCACAGTAATCAGAGTTGCTTTTTGCTCTTTTAGAGTAGAAACACTGTATAAAAAAAAGTTTTTATAAATAAAATTAAGAAATTTATAAGTAAGATTACCAAAATATGTCATGTGTTATATACTTATTTTAATCTTCATTTTATGCAGTTCGCTTAATGAAAATCTCTTCAGCATACACTGTTAATTTCATGAGCTGAAAAACTTCCATCAGTTATGTTTATTCTTTTCTTCTAATGCAGGATTATCGTCATATTATCGAAAGCCTTCCAGAAGATGACAAACCTGACTTTTTTGGCCTGCCTGCTAATATTGCTCGTTCAGCACAACGTATGATCAGTTCCCAGGTAAAGTTGGATTTTTCATTGTTTTCTGAATGTTTTCTGCATCCAGTATAAGCTGGAGAATGCAACCACCTGTTCATAAGTATGAATTTCCATGATAAAGTCACAGTAAATTGAGGGATTTTTAAAAATATGTTGACTTTTATCTGTAGAATATTTTAATATAATAATAGTTATCTTTAGTTACAAAGATATTAATTTAGGACTTAAATAAACAAAGAATTATTGAGAAAGTTTGTGATAACGTAATTCAGTTCATGCTGAAGAGTATCCACTTATGTAAGTAGTTTCACCAGTTGTATCTGTACTGTCAATAGGATAGTACTTAGAGCTGCTGTTCACTGCAAGTTAAGGTTTTAGGTTTGGTCACCGAATTCTAATACAATAGTTTGATAGACAGAATATGGGTAACATTTAGTGCTTTTTCTTAGTGAGAAATTCTGAATAATTCTCCCAATAGTCAGAATTCTATCTTTACTATTAGAAATGTGATATTTTGAAAAAAAAAATGTTGTTCTCACTGGAGAATAGCATACAACTACTGAGACATGTCATAATGAAATTCTCAACATAATGAAAAGAAAGTTTCAGGGGGTTTGTAGGTCTTGGTTTAAAAAATCACTAATTTTAAATACTTCCATTATTGCTTTGGCTGTAAGACATGGCAGATGGCTGTATCATAGTCAAGAGTTCTCAGCTGTCATTTAATTGCAGTCTAGTCCAGATTTGAATATATGTTTAATATGTGAAAATGCAGTGATCTCACTGCTGGAATAATAGGCAATGATCAAAGATTTTTTTACGTATTTGCTTTAGAGTTGTGTTGGGTGAGTGACCTGGGGCAGCTGTTCTTCCCACCCTTTGTGGAGACAGAAAATTCTGAGTGGCTCTCTTGTTCGCCTTATAACTTCTATTTTGTCAGTCTGAGAAGGGAAATGTTTGAGTGATTTGAACTCTGGATGTCTTCATCAGCAATACATTTTTTGGTTTGTTGGACAAAGCTTTTCACTGCTAATATTTTATCATTTCTCTTAGGTGTCAATTCAGTTGCCTAAAAATTGGTATCTTGTATCATCTGGAGATGCCCTAGTGTATTTAAGACATCTACTGGGAGCAGCCAAATATGACACAGGACATAAATGAATACATTATCTTGTTACACACACACACAGTATCACACAGTATGTTTGGGATTGGAAGGGACCTCAAAAGATCATCTAGTCCAATCCCCCTGCTGGAGCAGGAACGCCTAGGTGAGGGCGCACAGGAACATGTCCAGGTGGGTTTTGAATGTCTCCATGGAAGGAGACTCCACAGCCTCCCTGGGCAGTCTGTTCCAGTGTCTGTCACCCTCACTGAGAAGAAGTTTTTTCTCAAATTTAAGTGGAACCTCTTGTGTTCCAGCTTGTTGGGCCAACAGCTGGAAGTAAGGGGCAAAAATGGCACCAGAATCCAGTGTTAGGCAACTGATTCCCACTGCTTGTGTACCCTGATCCAGCAGAGCATGGACCTGGAAGTCCTGTGTCTTATCTGCCTGTCCAGAACAGTATCTTGGATAACAGAGTCTCAAATGACATTATGTGTAACAACTGAATTGAGCCGCTCATGCCTAGAGTCTAGGGAGGAGTTTGACTAAGAAGATGTTTTACCTCAGCTTGAGATGAAATTCGGTAATGCTCATAGGCAGATAAAAGTCCACCTTCAATTTTATTCAGGTTTGCTGGGTATTCAAAGCTTTTAGTGCAAATATGGAACAAGTTTAGGACTTTGAGGCAAAGCTTTAATTCTTTTTTTTTTATTTTTAGCTAAGTCTGAATAAGAGCACACTGTTGCTGCATAAGTACAGTTAAACAGGACAAATGTAACTAGCGTTTAGCATAATCTATTTTACAGGTAAATTAATTGCAACAGATAATATGAAAGTTGATTGAGTTAAGAATCTTATGTCAGTGCAATGAAGTGAACTGGTCTGTATATCAAAGCTTGCTTTAATTTTATCCATAGCCCTAGCATGCTGTCTTATATAAGGATAAGTTATGGAGGGGGAGAAAATAAATAAATTATGGAATCATGGAATACCAGGTTGTAAGGGATCTCACGGATTATCTGGTCCAACCTTTCTTGGCAAAATCAATTGGAAATTTCCTATAATTGGAATTCCCTATTATCTCAAGACTTTGAATTATGTTTCTTTAAAAAAAGTATCTAATTGTTTGTTCACACTCACCTAGAAAGGGCTCCATGCAGAAATGTATTATACGTATAAGACCTTTGATTTGTTAAAAAACATAAAGAAAGCCTTTGAGTCTTGCATTTGTTGAATATCGGATATAGTATTGGCAAATTTGCCTATCTGTTCACTTAAATCCATAGCTGTATTGTCAAATTATTTGTTTTCTTATTAGCACATTAAACTATAAAGCTGTATAAAGACAAATCAGTAGGATGAGGATGAACAGGGTAATCCACTGAGTGCAAGAACTCCTCTATTACAAAGCCAAAAAATGTGCCCAGACTCAATGTAGCTCTGTTTGGTTTTGTCTTAAAATCTTTTACATAAACATCAACTTTAATTGCTTTTGTTTCTGTCAGTTACACTGTAGATTGCTGATGATTTAATTTATTTCAGCTATACTTACATAATTTGTTATGAGCCACAGTTATTAGAAAATGCTGTTATTGGAAAATAAGTCCTTAATTAACCTCCACAAAATCAGAAGAGATTCAGAGTTCCTGTGTGAAGGGAAATAGGTAATGAATACATTTACATGCAAACCTTGTGCTCTGCTGAACTGGTCTGTCATAGCACTGATTATAATCTAAAACCTATGGATTATAATCATGAAAATATGAGGCTGCTGTAGTTACAGTTGTGTGAGATGCTTCTTTGTCATGTGAGAGATTTCTTCCTCCTTCCAGTAATAGTTTGTGGTACTTCTTTAAGTCTTAGGCTATTTAAGTAACAGAAATGGGAGATTTTTCTTAAATTGTGTTTCTACCTAACTACGAATCCTATTCCCATTCCATTTCTGACAGGTTGGCAGCTGTCTTAGATCCATAGATGATCCCGTGGTTCACAATTTGAAATGCAGTGATTGCCTCCTAACAGGAGCATTTCTCATAAATCCTTTACCAAGCTATAGCAGAGAAAAGCTGAATGTATAGGTAGTAAGAAATAAGTTGCTACCAGCTCAGTCACCACGTCACTAGCACCAGAACAGTCACTGATTCTGTGCTAAGTATGTGGTATATTCTCTCATAATTTATGTCTACTGTCCCATATAGTTTCTCATCCATTAGACATACATACTTTGAAGTTACTTGTTTAAACCAGCTGGTAGGAATTTCGACTTTAGCCATGTGTTTAGGCTCAGAGATTTAAAATAATCACGGAGATATACACTGGTTTTAAGTAAATTGTTACTAGCAAGTTATCAGTTAAAAATCTTATAAAATAATTATTAAAACAGGTAACACTATAGTCTATTCAATTAACCATGCAGTTAAACTAATGTAATTCTATTACAAGAAATCTGATACCATTTTATGACATCATTTCAATACACAGGATGGAATACTTAGATAATAGAAGTGTAGATTTTATATAGATTTTCTATTTATATATCTTTTTCATGTATAGGAATGATAGTTTCTCTTGCTGCAGCAACACTTAACTGTAGCAGAAATTTGCTGCAGCACAGTGCAGCATTTTGCAGTTATGCAGAAATCTCTTCTGTAACCTCCTGCATTGTTGATGTTTGGGTAAACCTGAAACAGCGCTAAAAAGAACTGGACTCTTTTTGGTAACCTTGCAAATATTGATTATATCAAAAACTGTTCCTTTTTTTCAGCAGACAATACCTGTATTATTTTAATATTGGTAATTACTAATTGAATTGTTAGAAATTATGTCTCATGATGTTCAGGTGTAATTCAGAGAGGATTAAAACTGCATGCATGCTGGTAAAATCCATTTTGTTTTTAAGAAAATATTTGACTTAAATAGTAAATAGATGTGATCTTTTTGGCAAAATGGCTTACATTTTTTTTTTTTTCTGTATTTTATCTTTAGCTGCTTTATGTAGGTAGGTATGTAGGTAAATGTTGTAGGTATGTAGGTAAATTTTTAGAGGCTGGATTTCTGGAGTACATTGCAGCCCTTCAGTTCTGTGTTACATACTGTTACAACAAGCCCTTGACACAACATCCCTTAGGTTGAATATGGTCGTGAATAATGTCGCATCTCTTGCTATGTTCCCTCTGCAGAACGGTGCAGTTATGATAGAAAGAGCTGAGCTGGCAGTGCAGCTGCAGGAGGCAGCACAGCTCATCCTAGCCGTTTCACACCAGGTAGAGATTTTCTGTACGGCTGCAACTCCTTTCCTCACACTCAGCAAAAGTCCTCACCACTAGGTTACAGTCATACTCCTTTCTTCTGATAAACACTGTATTTTTGCCCGCATATTGGCCTGTGTTCGAGTGGTTTAATCTCACAGTTTAATCTATAACCAATTATTAGAGCTGTCAGAATATGTGGAGGTTTGCTTTAGGGTTCCTATGGATGAGAAAGGTCTGTAATTTAGATCTGTCTCCAGTCACCTTGCAAGGTGGGCTTTTTGCTCCAGTGTACTTGCCTCTTATTCTAGGGACCATATTTCTGTTATTTTATGAATTCCTATGAATCAATTTAATCTTTTATGATAATTTTTAATAGAACCATACATAAAGCATCTTAGTCAAAATAACATTTATCATATGTGAGAAACAGAATTTTTATGAACTGAAACAGAGAGGCCTGCATGTGTATTTTTACACCTTGGAAAAGCACTAAGAACTATCTTGTTCTGTGCAGGATTTAGCATGCCTGCAACTCATATGACTTATTGCCAGTAACCACCCTAGGAAGATGAAATGAAAATGCAGAGCCATTGTTTTGTTTCCCTTCTTTCTTTGCACAACAGACTTGGTCATTACAGGCACTCCTTAGAGAGTGTAGCATCTAAAGCCTTCTCTTAGTATTGTATGATGCCATCAAATCTTGTTGAATGGCCATACCTGCATGTGACTACAGCCAGTAACTAGTTGCTATGTATGATAAGTTGACCTATTAATCTAAACATTCTCCAATAATATAGTAAAGCATATTGTAAAAAAAGCCATTCAGTAACTGACAGGTTATCCAACACTCATCAGAATGATTGTCTATAATCAATATGACTACCATTTAGTTTACTTAATGCTAATTTCTGCATGGAACATTGTGTATAACACTTTTAATATCTTGCATTGAGAGTTCAGCATTCTTTTACACTTAGAGATTCATAATGCTTCACAGAGACTGTCATGTGAGACAGCTAAGTCTCAGTAAGGTTGAAGAATAGGTTATTTTCAACATTTTCATGTCTCTGTATACTAGTACAACATCTTGATTCTTCTGTGTCCATCATCCCAGGAATGGCAAGTGGAAGGCAAGCCTGTAATCCTGCAGCTCTCTGTTTAGGACCTCCCGGGGGTGATTGTGTGTGCCTAATTGAAAGTTACTTTTTAAAATTCATGGAGGGCTGTCTCATGTGAGTGAGACCCCACGCTGGAGCAGGGGAAGAGTGTGAGGAGGAAGGAGCAGCAGAGACAACATGTGATGAACTGACCACAACCCCCATTCCCCATCCCTCCTCACCACTTGCGGGGAGGAGCTAGAGAAGTCAGGAGTGAAGCTGAGCCTGGGAAGAAGGGAGGGGAGAGGGGAAAGTGTTTTTAAGATTTGGTTTTATTTCTCATTGTCCTACTCTAATTTGATTAGTAATAAATTAAATTAAATTTTCCAAGTTCATTCTGTTTTGCCCATGACAGTAATTGCTGAGTGATCTCTCCCTCTGCTTATCTCGACCCACAAGCCTTTTCTCCTATTATCTCTCCCCTGTCCTGCTGAAAATGGGAGTGATGGAGCAGCTTTGGGGGGCACTGGGTGGCCAGCCAAGGTCAGCCCACCACATCTTCAAAGTGCCTAAGGGCATCACAAGTATAAAATAATCCTTTGAGCTTTAGATTGTTGAAGCCTCCACAGACTGTAGCTTCTTACCAATTTTTAAATCAAATACTATAAAATGATTTAATTGTAGATTTTATATACCAGCTAATAATCTTGACCTGTTAATGCTTATAACTTTAAATAAGTGGGTTCCAATTCACTTCAACTGAAGTTGCTGGGAATATTTCTCTTCCTATATTTTGCCCTTTGTAAGTTTATTTGCTTTTCAACCTGGCTGGTGATACTCTGCCCTTCTGATGGTTCAGATTTTGCAGGAAAATGTCATGCTTAGAAAATCTGTTTCAGACAAATTTTATATTCTCAAATATAAGCCAAATCTGAAAAGTATTTTGTGGTAGGGTAGAGGATATAAAGTAATTTAGTTTTCCCAGATACATTTCACTCAAACCCAGCTGCATTTTTCTCTTTGCCTGTTTTGTCTCAGGGTGATGGGAATCGCTCTCACTTCTCCTTGTTAGCAACTCCATTATTTTTATTATCTGAAAGTAATTAGGGAAGGATGGTTCTTTGAGATACTCCTTTTTCTTTTAATCCTAGATATTTATCTCAGCTCTTTTGGTAATAATTGATTCTGCTTTTCTGTCCCATCTAACTAATCTCAAACTGTCTTTATGGAATCCATCTGGTATTCATGAAGGCACCATAAAGAGTTGAACAATTCTTCTAACTTTAATGTGCTTCTCTGTATTGTTAACAAGAGAACTGACTTGCTGTTTGACATATTTAAAGGAATGCCTTTCCCATCATGTTATACTCTAGGTAATTTCTTCCAACCTTCTGCCCCTCCATTTCCTTTTGAATTTCCGTCATCAGTGCCTGCCAAACTGAGTTCAAAGCTCTGCTTGCTAGCAGCAAGCCTGCTGGCAGATACTCTTGTTACACTTTGTCATATGGATTCTGTCTGCCTCTGGCTGTCAATTTCTCTCAAACAAGGTGTCACAGCTATAAGAGTTGAAGTCAAGTCTGCAACACATCCCAGCTCTTCAACCAAGTATTCTGACCTGGTTGCATTGTCACATATGGTGCAGAATATCCCTCCAGTCAGTTGGGGTCAGCTGTCCCGGCTGTGTCTCCTCCCAACCTTTTGTGCACTCCCCACCTTCTTGCTGGCAGGCTGGTATGAGAAGCTGAAAAGTCCTTGACAGCTCAGCAACAAGAAAAACATCAGCGTGTTATCATCATTCTTATACTAAATCCAAAACACAGCACTATACCAGCTACTAGGAAGAAAATTAGCTTTAACCCAGCTGAAACCAGGATACCATCTGTCCTATTTTTTGACATCATGATTCAAGTCCATACTTCCTCAGCTTCCAAAATAGGAATGTGTTCAAAGATGATGTCAAAAGCCTTATTAGGAGTGTCCCTGCTCTTCCCTCATTTATGTAGTCATTTTATCACAGACGGCAATCAGGTTGGTCAAGCATTCTTTGCTCTTGGTAAAGCTATTTTGCCTGTTTATGTTTGCCTTTTTTTCCCCTCTAGTGTTTGGAAGTGGATTCCATGTTGATGTGTTCCATGATCTCTCCAGGGACAGAGATTAGGTGGAATAGTCTGTCATTCCATTAATTTTCAATTCAATTTCTTAAGGCAGTCATAATGTTACCCTTAACCTCAGTAAGTATTTCCCCTGATTGCCTTGATTTTTCATATGCAGTACAGAGCAATCTAGCCATCATATTGACCAGCAGCCATGAGTGAACCTTATTTGGATTTCATTGATTTGAGTAGAATCGTAGGATCATTTAGGTTGGAAAAAACCCTGTAGGATGGAGTCCAACTGTACACCTGACACTACCAAGTCCACCACTAAACCACATCCTTAAAAAACACATCTATGTGTCTTTTAAATACTTCCAGGGATGGTGACTCCACCACTTCCCTGGGCAGCCTGTTCTAGTGCCTGACAACCCTTCTGGTGAAGACATTTTTCCTAATATCCAATCTAAACCCCTCCTGGTGCAACTTGAGGCCATTTCTTTTCGTCCTGTCATTTGTTACTTGGGAGAAGAGACCAACACCCTCCATGCTACAACCTCCTTTCAGGTAGTTGTGAACAGTGATAAGGTCTCCCCTCAGCCTCCTTTTCTCCAGGCTGAACAGCCCCAGTTCCCTCAGCTGCTCCTCATCAGACTTGTGCTCCAGACCCCTCACCAGCTTTGTTGCTCTTCTCTGAACTCTCCCCAGCACCTCAATGTCCTTCCTGTAGTGAGAGGCCCAAAACGGAACACAGGATTTGAGGTGCAGCCTCACCAGCGCAGAGTACAGGGGGATGATCACTTCAAGTATGTTCATGTTCTCTAAGTAGACTGTTTCTCTTCCATTATTAGCTTCTCTTTTCCTTCCTGAACCATGCACAGAGACCATTGAATACTTCAGGCATTTATGTACCATCTTTTACTTATGTTGTCTCATACTTGTCAAATGCCCCATGTTTTCTTTGAACTTTTGCATTTGTTGAAATCTGTCTCACCTTTAGTGTTCCTTGCTAGTCTTGTCTCCAGCTGGGCTTTCACTTCTCTAATTTCATCCTGAAGTAGTTGTCCTTCCTTCCTTCCTTCCTTCCTTCCTTCCTTCCTTCCTTCCTTCCTTCCTTCCTTCCTGCCTGCCTGCCTGCCTGCCTGCCTGCCTGCCTCCCTCCCTCCCTCCCTCCCTCCACTTTATTCTTCCTTCCCTCCCTTCCTTCCCTTATTAAATGTTATTTTTTTTGGTCTTCTAATCCATTGAGACACTCCCTGCTTACCCAAGCAGTCATTGTGCTGAAAATACTGGTCTTATTGCACAAAAAGGTGATTTGCTCTGAAGCTCACTTAAAAATGTTCCTTTATGTCCCTTTTTAGTCAGCTGAAAATAATGCGCTGCCTGCTGTACTGTCTCAAATTTTCCCTCTCCCTTATGCCCACTTCTCATAGGATTCTGCAAACAGTTCCCTGAATAACCCAGTGTCTGCCTTCCTGAAGTCCAAAATATTAACTCTGCAGTTTACCTCATTCCTGTCCTCAACGTATGTAAAAATATAAATAATAATTCCTGCCTGCATTCGCAATGTTGACTGTTTACCAGCACTTCAGAAATTTCTTTTAGTAATGTCATCATTAATAATACAGCTTTTTCACATACATTTTTGAATATAAAGTTATGCAGTTACAAATAATGGTATTAAAAGGTCTTCTGTGACTGAAAGGTTACTCTTATAATAATTCAAGTTAAAATTTTATAAGCTAGCAAGTCTCTCATGAAATTTATTCAAGCTTTTAAGACACAATTCCCATGAAAAATTTGTTGATGCATTTCTTTGACGTATTTTAAAGCTCGCGTGTTTTATTTCTCATACTCAATAAAATCTCATCTTGCAGATCACTGCTCTATAAATCAATTCAGATGTCTAGAGGACTAGAATGCACATTGTTACAGGCAGTATTTAGAAGTGTGTGGAAATGACCCATGTCTGTATTTCATACTAATTTTCTTGTATTCAAACCATGAAATTTCATACTTGTCATGAATGGCAGCTGAATAGTTTGAAACCTTATCAGAGACTTAACATATAGAAATAGTATTCACACATTATGTCTGGATGACTCAAAAATATTGTTATATCTGAACAGTCAGGTTTACAAAACCAGGCAAAAAGTATGTTGCCTAACTATGTACTCCATATGAATTATACTAGCACAGAAGACTCACACTGAATGTGCTCTTTTTATAGATGTAATTGCTTAAAGAGAAACAAAGTCTTTAATGAAATCCATTAGAAGTCAAAAGGAATTGCTCATCACACCTTAGGGTAGCTGCTAAATATAGTACTCATTTAAAATAATTACTTTTGCTGTTCTGTCTGTGCTTGAAGCTTAGAAATTTTGTAGAAAAACCCAATTATATTTTTTTTTATAACCATTTTTTAAAAATTTTGTGATGAATACTTGCTGAGTTAAAATGAATAGTAAACTAATAATGGAAAACAGAGTAGGGCAATCTAGTAAGGCAAGCAAGGTATGCACCAGGGTCAGGAAAAAAGAAGTGAATCTTGCCTCATTGAATATAATTGCAATGATTTCATTGACTTCAGTAATAGCATTTTATCCTTGGGTTCTTTTTTTCAGCTTCATTGCTGACCTGCTTGTCTTTTCAGCAAGTAGTCAGATCTTTGATTTTAGTACAGTTCCAATGCTGGTTTTTACCTTGTTAACGACAGCAGCAGAGACACCATGTGTAAGGGAGGGTGGAACTCTTGGATTGCTGGATCATGCTTGAGATAACACACCAGGCCTGCACTGCTGTTATTACCCAAGTCAGCTAAAGTGAAGTTAATCCGAGTATGTCCACCCAATATTACAGTCTACATCTAACTGCACTGGTTCTACTGTGCATAAAATGTGGTGTGTGGTTATTTTTCAAGATTCAATTGTAGTATAATGATAGCTGTAGCTTCTTGTGTGTTCATCAACAGACAGAATTTTTGGTTTCAAAGTCTAGCTCCTTAATGGGACTCTGAGCACTGGTTCCTAATTTTTTATCTACTGCTCCCCCGTAATTCCGAACATGCCACATAGAGCAATATGAGTATAATTGTTGAAAGGCATGCAATTGAAATTATTCTTGAACTTGTTATGTTGTTGCTGTAGATGTCAGGAAGAACATAAATCTATTTTCTTAAAATAATTTAGCGTTTTTATAACCCTTGTATCAGCTGTGCAGAGCATGTAATTGCTGACATTTACGAAATACATCCCACATCACAAATGCATGACTAATAGGCTCTAGCAGAAATCGATGAGTAATGCCAAACCGCATATATTATTACCCTGCAATTGAGCAATTTGAGTACTTATGAGTTTTTAAAATATGGGGAGGACTGTGTGTATACCTACGGTGTCGTACAAAAGAAATATGCCCTGCCACATAGTAGAGTGGGAGCCACAGTACTGTGCTCTGCTGCAAAGCACAGCCCTTACCACTGCAGAGAACTGGTGCAGGACTTCAAGTGCCCTTATTAACTGCCATAGGATTGGTGCTATCCATATGAGAACATATTGGTACTCTACATGTTTTCTGTTTCTAGCCTACAATTTTTCAGTTTTCTTAAGTTTTATCAGGGTGTGTAATTAGCAAAGGTCAACAACCTCTTCTAGCCTTCCTTTTGGCATCGTGTTCTCCATGTGGTATATGTCCTGGAGACCTTCTGCAAAGTAAAGCCCTTAGTTGTTCTTTGTGAGAATGTGTGACATGAACACTGGCTGGGTCAGCTGTGGGCTTGTGCTGTCCATCGGCAGCATCCTGCTGATTTTCTTTCCTCCTCGGCTGAACCCCTGCTCTACAGAGGATCATCTGGCATCAAAGGTGTATGATCCTCTTCTGTATAAAAGAAGATACAGGTGGTGGCAATATCTTCCCTCATTTGCTTTGTATATTGGTTATGAAGGCATGTATCTCTGTAACGAGTCCAGTCCTACTCATCGAGTGAATGAGCAGCTTTGAGGTGACCTGGAGGGAACAACAAAAGAGCGAGCATAGACCTGCACTGTTTCTCACTCACCCACATGCAGTGTGAATTATTTGGTTGGGAATGCCATTGAAATACCCTCATCCTAACAGCCTCCATGGACCCTGGTCTTGCAAAGAGGGTAAGGGACGTGGGGAGACTGACAGTCAGAGAGGTTCCATTGGCAGCTTGGCCTTAGTCAGCTTTCACAGCAACATGAACTACTGCAGCCAAACTACAGGGAACAGCATGGAAACATGTAGTTCTGTCAGAAGGCACATCAGACTGAGACCTGTCCCCTCTTGCGACACGATGAAGACATAGTTGCATTGTGCTGAGTTACTCCTTCCCCAATATTTACCAAAGTGACTATGTTATAACTTCATATTTTAGTTTGAGCTGTAAAGTCTTATAAAACCAGAAATATCTCTGTGAACAACTGTGTAAAGGGATATATCATCCGTTTAGAGAAATGCAGCATAGAAGTGGCTTCTGTGCTAAGACTGCATCCTTTTAAAACTGGCAGATGGCAGTAGAGTATCTCCTTTGACATAGTCTGTAGATTTACTGAGAGGAGTTTGTTAGCTTTTTCTACAAAAACAAAAATCCTTTTATCTGTTACATCATCTTGAAAATACAGCAGTTATCTGACTAGCAAATCTTTTCTATTTTGTATTCCTAGAACAGTTATCATATTTAGCTCAGAAATTATTTATCCTATATTATTTTTTTAATTCATTGACAGAATTTCACAACATAATTTTTGGCTTTATTGCAGTCCTGTTTTTCAAATTATAATGCTATGTGTAAAATTTGACTTTGTCGTATAATTTGTAGGATAGATTGCTTATGAAATAAATACAAGACTTAGATATAAGCCTGTGTTTGTTATATATTGTATTTGTGAAGTAGCAGTTTCTGCGGTAGCTGTAAGTTATTGAAGGCAAGACTTTTCCTCATCTTATGCATGAGTAAAGATCAGAAATCGGTTTTATCTTCCTAGAAATCTGTTTTTACAGGGGTCCAGGGAATGAAAAGTTAAAATCTTGACATCTCCTAATTTTTATTTCTCTGTGAATTTTTATTTTAATTTTCAGGTCTAACATGATTTTCTGGTGGTTCCATATGAGGCCACATTGGCTCATTCATTAGCTTTATTGCTTTTCATTCTATTTATTATCTCTCTTGATTTTTCTAAATGTGTGATTTTTTTTTTTACTGTAATGTATTGGTCAATATCATAACAGTGTATATCCACAGAAATGCATAAAGTATGCAACAGATGAAAGAGCTGAGATACTCAGTTTAATAACTAGGTAAATAAATATTGACATTTTAAGTTTGACTACCCCACCTTTATTAGTATATGCAACTTATATTTTTCTACGCTGAAAATGCAAAAAAGCCATAGTGTATGAATTTTCCACTAAGAATGGAAAAAATATTCAGTAGCAGTTTCTGTATGCTGTTCATATTTATTAGATGCAGTGTTCACAAATAAATTACTCTGTTGAATTTTTATATAAATACTGTTTTGATTAGTTTACCTTACTTAAAAGAGGCAGGTTCTACAAAGACTGAAATGTACAAGTTCTGAATAATCTTCTCACCCCTCTTTAAATGGACCATTATTGGTGATTTTTTTTCTGTTTTGATTACCTTTCTTTCCATCCTTCTCACGTTTTCAGTGATGATACTGTTTCACTGCTTTGTGATAGATTTTTTTCACTCTTATCATTTTTTTCAAAATATTTAGATGTGTATTTGGACTGGAATAGCACAACATATAAGAGCTTTTAGTGTATAATATATTAAAAAGACTATGTTGAGGTAACGAAGGTGGGCATTCAGAGGTTAGGTATTTTAAATGTACTCTTATTGTGAGTACCCCATTTTATACAACTGTGATTAGATTTTCAGTTTCCTTAGTGTTATAAGTATATACATAGCTGCTTGGTACGTTTCCACACTAGGGTGCAAAGGATATGATTCAGCAAACCTCAATGTCTGCATCTCTGCTGGTCGCGTTCAGTGTCTCTTTGTGGTCACAGAAGTATCGTGTTTGAGGTGTGATTAATCTTATCCTAGAATAAGTATCTGAGGTTGATAATAAGTTGACCTGATGGTAAGACATCTATAGTGTACTGAGAAGAACTGAATTCTTCTTGACTTTTTAAGTTAGATTTCCAGGAAACAAAAATCCTCATTCTCGTTTCCACAACATAGACCCGTCTGAGGTACTTATGTGAAGAACTTAGGTTTCCTATGTACTCAGTAGGAGGGACTTCAGAATGACCATTTATCCCTCTTAAGATCTGTCTATTGATTATGTAGGGAGGCTAAGGTGACAATCTTTGTACCTTATGTAATCTTTAAGTAAGTACCTGAAGGTAGGTGGGGTGCATTTGTGCTTGTCTATTTTAAACATTATTTCAGTGACTATGTACGGTGCTCTCTCTCAACCAAAAAGTTACTTTATCTCCTTAAATACAGATTCCTAATCATACTCCCTTTGTCAGCTAAATCAAGGTCTCCTTTTAGGCACTCATCCAGTCTGTGTTCTCATTCCCATCCTGACACCTTACAAAGCCATTTTTATCTTTCATGTGGCCTCCAGGAATGTATTCCCTATATGCCTTCTTTTTTTTGTTTGTTTTAAATCCAGTTTCCCTTCTAACTCCAAACTTGTTTTTCTTCCCCAGAGGTGAAAACAGGTCGGTGGAGTGACTGCAAACATAACACGTAACCTGGGAGATATTTGTGATAGCCCCGGTCATTCTAATAGTGAAATACATCCCACTCCTATTGTATTCAGATAATTCACAATCTTAATACGTTCTTTGTCCCACTCTGTGCATATGACTCTCTTGTTTTTACAGCACATAAGCTGAAACAAGAAGGGTCCAGACTGGATATTAGAGGAAAACTTTACATCATTAGGACAGTAAATCTATGGAATGAGTCATCCAGAGAGGCAGGAGATTAGGCAAGAGATTTCCTAAGGTCCTTTCCAACCTGAAATATTCTATGATCTTATTTAAAAAATCTGTTTCCCTTTTCATTTGCATAACATCCAGAAAGCGACTGATTTGAGAGTACTGAATAAACCTTTTCTCAGGCTTCAGCTGATTTGAAGTAGCACAGACTGGTCAGCAGTGTAAGAAACTTCACTGCGATTTGTGAGAATACAATATCATTTAAGTTCTAAAATTAAACTTGTCATGATACTTAAGCAATAATGTGAGTTATTATTTTACGATCTCTAATGCTTTACTAAATTTTGAGAGACTTCATGGATGTAAAAATGACACATTTGAAAATGTCCATCAAATTTTCAATGCATTAACAGAAGCTTGCGTTGCTGAAGCAGTTCAAAGATGAGGTCAACCTTAGTATTTTGACATGACTAAAATGTATTTTCCTCGGTTTCTTGAAGGTGAATGACTGTTTTAGGCTAAAATTTTCCAAAAGTATTCAGGCTGAAAGAGCCACCAGTACACAAACTTTAAATCCAAACCATTATTTTTTAAAAAATTACAGTAAATTGAAAACAGTGTGCTGTCGTGGTATCATCATACCTGTTACACATGGGAGAAGTGGAATGAACTGGAAAGAGTTAAACATTTGATAAAGATCATAGTATGACACAGTACTCTAGAGCACTGAGAGTTAAAACTTGATTTCTTTTGATTCTCACTGTCTACAACTACCTGAAAGGAGGTTGAAGCATGGAGGGTATCGGTCTTTTCTCCCAAGCAACAAGAGAAAGGACAAGAAGAAATAGTTGTGCCAGGAGAGGTTTAGATTGGATATTAGGAAAATTTCTTCATGGGAAGGGTTGTCAGGCATTGGAACAGGCTGCCCAGGGAAGTGGTAGAGCCACCATCCCTGGAGGTGTTTAAAAGGCTTTTAGACGAGGTTCTTAGGGACATGGTTTAGAGTTAGGTTATGGTTGGACTCGATGATCTTGACGGTCTCTTCCAACCAAAATGATTTAATGGTTCTATGATTATTTTTGTTTATGTGCTTAACTTTTGATAACCAGATCCCAGTATTTTTAGACTACTTTGATTAAAAATACAAAGCAGAAACAGATGTAGTTGTTAGCTAGCTCTATACACTAGCATTAGAAAATACTACTTTTCAAATTCTTTTCAGCTATAGGGAGCTAAGTGTTTATACCTATGAGGTCACTTAAAAAAAGAATACAATACTTAATATTTTCCATCCTCCATATGCACAAAGCAATCTCATAAGCCTCCTGCAGCTCTATAGTATAAATATACAAGTTTATATGAAGTACTAGGTACTGAATTACCAGTAAAGTATACTTGATATAAATGTTTTATTTTTTTGCAAATGATGTCAGGCAACTATCCAAAAACAAATCATAGGAGCCAGAGCTACAGCTAAAAGAATGATATCTGGAAGACACATATGTGTGTTTATTATCTCTATTGCTTCTCAGAACATTTGCATGAGCACAGAGTGAAAAGGGGGAAGAATAACCAGAATGATAAAGATACTATGACCAAAACATCTATCAGTGAAAATATTTTTTTTCTAAATTAAACAAGAATCTTTTCTGCTGTAGACAATAGCTGGAGCACACAAATAATTATAAACATTTAAAATTAAGCTTTGAAAATGAGAGGATGAAATGGTATTTTACATACCAAGCTATACTGAGCAGTGACTCGTATTTTATTTTCCTCCCTTTAGCTGCCAGAATATTGCAGAAACCCTTCTTGTGGCCTTCATATCCAGTGCTAGTTTCAAACCCAGCTGCGATTTGGCTTTCCTCACTCCATCCTAAAACAACTGAGCAATGTCTTTATAGCTTTTCTGGGTAGTCCACCTCTGCTCTCATCTAATGTGGAATACTTTTTTGCATTTGAGATCACTAGGATCTTCCTCTTCATCCAGATCAATCTTCTGCCAGGCTTGTTCTTTGGTTTGCTTTTCATGCTTATCAGAAAGGACTGTTCTTGTGCTTTGAGGAATTAATTCTTGAAGATGAACCAACTCTCCTGGTCTCCTTTGCCTTCCAGTGCAGTTGCCCATTAGATCCTGCGAAGAAGATCCCTGACTAAGCTACAATCTGATCTTTTGAGGCCAGTGTTATGATTCTGCTACTTGCTTTGCTCTCCTCTCAGGAATTTAAACTCCACAATCTCATGGTTGATGCAGCCAAGGCTGTCCTTGGCCTTCACATCTTATACCAGTTCTTCATTATTCATTCTCAATAGATTCAATGGATCATCTGCTCTGGTTAGTTAATTGATTGCCTGTATAAAGAAATTGTCTTCAACAAATTCCCGATATCTCCTACATTCCTTGAGCCCTGTCATATTGCCCTAATGGCAGATACTGAGTTGGTTGAAGTCTCCCATGGGTATGAAGGCCTGTGATTGTTGGGCTTCCTCGAGCTGTCAGAAGAAGACTTCATCTTCTTGCTCAATCAAGGAGTCTGTAGCACACATGTACTAAAGCACCACCTATGTTGGTCTGTCCTCTGGTCCCTGCCTGTGAGCTCCCAGCTGGCTTGTCACCTGTTCCTGGCAAAGCTCTGTTCACTCCGCCTACTCCTTTCCCTTGACTGTAGCTACTTCTTCCCTTCCTTTCTGGCAGTTTCAGACCAGACAAAAGTAAGCTTGTGGTACAGTAAGATGCTTCCTCCAGATATTTATTAGGTATACATGTAGTTCCTCTTCAAAACCAAGTTGCAGGATCATGACTTAAAGTATTTTGACACTGGCTTTTGTCAACTAATAGTGTTTTTTAGGATGAGCAATTAATTTCACTTTAGTTTCTTAAATATAATGGAGAAATAAAAATCCTATTTTCATCATTTCTGAGATCTGGAATTACAGAGTATGCATAATTCGCTAGGACAACAGTTTATATTGTCATTTCTGAGGGAACCAAAATATTTTTCTCAGAATTAACATATTAAGACGTGAGCTTTTCATGGAAAAGAACACTATTTTTGCTTTATTAAAAGTATTTTTAAACTTGTTTCTGTTAATGTAGGTTTATATGTTGTAGAGATAGATTTTATATATTTATACGCTATATATATTTATCTTTTGTTCTATGTCTTGTAAGACATTTCACATCAGAATAAAATTCTAGTAAATGTTATAAAAGTTAAAGTAATGGTTCAGTGTACTCTTATTGTAGTGCTTCATAGTCCCTATCAAAGCCGATAAATAAAAAGCTGCTGTTTGCTTCAGTGAAAGGAAATGAAAAACAAAAACACCCACTACATCACTGCACATCTTTGAGAATAGAAAATAAGTCAAACCCCAGCAGAAGAAACTTTGCTTCCTGCCTTATTCTGTCTCACAACTAAATAGTCCAGTCCTTCTGAACAATTAATACATTTTTTATTATCAAGTTTAATTCTTTGAAGTCAAGCAAGAGAGAAGAGAATTAGTAAGTTCTCTAATATGTCTTGCAAAAAACACAGTGAAAAATAACTTAAATTTAGCTAGAATACCTACACATACCAGGGGTTTTAGATGCAGTTTAAGGGACAGATTGCAATATCGCTGAAGTAGTTCAATTTCAGTATTTTTTCTTTATAAATGTATATATATATATGCATATATATATTTGATCAGTTTATGTGTGGAATTTACATATTTACTAACAGTGAAAGGCCGTTGGACCTGATGAACTGTGATTTTTTTAAATTACAGATGGAGCCCAGTTAAAGGCAGAGCTTGAGTTTTGTCTGTAGATTTTGTGGAAAAGTGGCTTTTTAATTAATTACACACCTCATTAGTTTTTCAATTATAGTTGAACAAAGGCAATGACTGTGATAAGAAAAATATGGATTTTTTTTCTTTGTTTTGGGCTTAATATGAATGAGACTCAAGTATGTAATATCTCTTGATATGAGTATTGTTTGTGTTTTGAATAGATCACGATTAGTAATTAAGTATGCAGAAAAGTATAGTCCATAGATAAATCAGAGAGTGTTTGCTATTCTATTTTTGTACTAAAAGAAGTCTGTCTATCTTAAAGATTTGCATTTGTATTCTCATCACTCAGGTCATTTCACAGCTTCGGATCCTGAGCAGGTCAGTAACTGCTGGCTGCAAATTTGACAGAGAAATATGGTCTACTGAACTTTCTCCTGTTCTCAACCTATGGAAGAAACTTAATCAGGTAGGAAAGTAGGTAATTTGAAAAGAGAACTTATTTTTTTCCCAATAACTACATTAAAATTAAAGTCTAAGGAATTATCCTGAATACTGAAATATAAGAAGTGAAAAAGGAAATTAAATGCATTTGAGGTGGTAAGTACAATGTTACATGTATGTAATTAGTTGAAGTCTGTATATGAGGTAGCAGTATATTTCAGTGTGACACCTCCCATTATATCTTCCTGGCTAGAGTTAAATATACCTTTAGGCCCGCAAACGTTCCTTGCAAGAGCTCGGGCAAAAGTGTTGCGTATATGTATACATATACAATCAGAAAATTAGAGATTTTGATTGTAGTGTTTGTAAGACTGATGAGGCTAATTTTAAACAGTAAACCAAAACCACACTACATTAATGCTCACTAACAGCATACATTGCTAATGGTTAGTTCTTTATAATTACTAAACTTTAGCTTGGTAAATTCAAAGCATCCATTATTTAAAGCTCATGTCCTAAATTAGCTGTGAGTCTGAAGCTGAAGACACATAGTCAGTGGTGGTGCCTATGGCGCTTGATGGTCTTAGTCACCCAGGTGGAGATAATCAAGCCTGAGAGCTCTTTGACAAGGGAAGCTGGACCTGATGCAGGCCTTGTCTTTCTCCTCAATCTGTTTTTCAGCTTAAATAGGGAAAAATGAATTATGCAATATTTATGTGTTCTCTCCTCTCTATTATTTGTAGAGTTACCATATGCATCTGTATTTGACGTACATTTTTACTGCTCATCATATCTTAAAAAAGATTCCTATATTGTCTTGGACTTTCTTTGATTTTCTAACATTTTTATGCTATTAGCAGATCAATTTATTTACATTTTTAAGTTCTCCTGTAGAGTAGGATGGCCTCTGATCTCATGTAGGGTTTTTTGGAGCACATTTGCTTGAGTAAGTTTAAAAAAATTTAAATAATAATGCCTTTTATTAAAATTAGTTTTCACAGTCTGTTCCACCAGTACTTGCTTTAAGCTTTGGAAAAGTCTAGGCATCTTTAAAAATTCTACATATATTTTATACAGTTCTACATTATAATTCTTTATTGATAGCTCAATGAAGGCATCATGTTTGTTTTCAGAAGTTTTAAATAAAGACCTGGGAACTGGAATACAGAAAATAGTTGAATATCTGCCAAAGTTAACAATCACACATTAATTGTGCATCAATGGGCACAGAATGTGAGCTAAAGTGTGAGCTAGTTATGAAGAAGTAAAATCACAAAGCCCATCTATTCCTGAAGTCTGTAAAAGCTTTTTTTCCTCTCAGTTTTGGAAGCATTTATGTTTAGCTGCAGACTCTTTAGTATAGAATCATGGAGTCATAGAATGGTTTGGTTTGGAGGGGACCTTAAAGCTCATCTAGTTCAACCCCCTGCCATGAGCATGGACACCTTCCGCTAGACCAGGTTGCTCAAAGCCCCATCCAGCCTAGCCTTGAACACTTCCAGGGATGGGGTATCTACAACTGCTCTGGACAAACTGTTCCAGTGCCTCTAAACTCTCATAATAAAAAAAAAATGTTGCTTATATCCAGTACAAATCTACCCTCTTTCCATTTAAAACTATTGCCCCTTGTCCTGTCACTACAGGCCCTGGTATATGAAGTATTTATCCATCTTTCTTACAAGCCCTCTTTAAATATTGAAAGGCCACGATAAGGTCTCCCCAGAGCCTTCTCTTCACCAGGAACACCCCCAACTCTCTCATTGTTGTCACAGGAGAGATGTTCCAGCCCCCTGATTGTTTTCATGGCTGTCCTCCGGACCCTCTGGGATGCAGTACTCCAGATGGGGACTTAGGAGAGTGGAGCAGAGGGGGAGAAGTATGTCCTTGACCTGCTGGCCATGATTCTTTTAATGCAGTCCAGGGTGTGATTGGCTTTCTGGTCTGATGGCATACATTGCTGGCTCACATCCAGTCTTTCATCCGCCAATATCCCCAAGTTCTCTGCAGGGCTGCTCTCGATCCATTAATCTTTCAGTCTGTGTTGATATTGGGAATTGCCCCTACCCAGTGGCAAGTCTCAAAATGCAGGAAGCCAAGTTATGCCAACAGGAGTCCTGCATGGATGGGCAAGGAGGTCCTGGCAAAACTCAAATGGAAAAAAAAAATGTGAAAGAGAAGGGAACAGGGATGGCTGGGGGAAAAATCGAGCATAGAGACCCTGTGTACACAGGGCTGGGGTTAGGGAAGCCAGAGCATATCTAGAGTTGATTCTGGTGAGGGATGTGAAAGGCTGTACTGGTGTACTGGGTCTGGCTGGTTAACGTTCCTCATAGCAGCCGGTACAGTGCTGTGCTGTGCACTTGTAGCTAGTACCATGTTGGTAAGACACTAAAGTTTTGGCTGTTACTGAGCAGTACTGCTGTCTTCCCAGCCTTCCATTCCCGCTAAAGCTGGTAGGCTGGGGTGGCTGAGAGGTTGGGAGGGGACATGTCTGGGACAGCTGACCCAAACTGACTGAAGGGATATTCCATACCAGGTGACATCATGCCCAGCAGTAAAAGCAAAGGGAAAGGAGGATGAGCGGGGGCATTTGATATTAAGGCACTTGTCTTCCAAAGCAACTGTTGTACGTACTGAAGCCCAGGAAGTGGCTGGGCATGGCCTGCTGGTAGGAAATGTAAAACAAGCCTCCTTTGGTTTTGCTTCTGCTCTTGCCTTTTTTTTTTTTTTTTTTTTTTTTTTTTAATTAAACTGCCTTTGTCTTGATCAATAAGATTTTCTGCTGAGGAGGGGAGTGAGAGAGTGGTTTGGTGGGCACTTGACAGCCAGCCAAGGTCAGCCCATCACAACTGAGTATGGCTGGCATGGAGTCAACTTTCCAGTCTGTAACTTAGCAGCAGGTATGGTGCTGTTAACCCATCACAAGAGCAATAGGAAAGTTTTATACAGGTACATCAGCAACAAAATGAAGATTAGGAAAAGTTTAGGCCTTCTACTGAAAGGAAATGAGGACTTGGCCACAAAGAACAAGGCGAAGAGTGAAGTACTAAAAGCCTTCTTTGCCTCTGTTTACTGGTAAGTCTGGCCTTCACCAATCCCATGTCCCTAAAAGCAGTGGGAGAGTACAGAGCAAGGGAGACTTACCCTCCACGTAAGAGAATCAGGTTAGGGAGTGTTTCAACAAACTGAATACGAACAAATCCACAGGCCCTCATGGAATGCACCCATGGGTGCTGAGGGAGCTGGCTGCTGCCTCTGTGAGACCACTCTCAGTTACCTTTGAAAGATCAGTGTCATTGGGGGACGATTCCCAAGGACTACAAAGAAAGCAAATGTCACTTCTTTCTTTAAAAAGAGCAAAAAGGAAGATTGAGAGAATGACAGTTCAGTTAGCTTCACCTGGGAAGGTTACTGAGCAAGTAGTCCTTGAAACAATTTCCAAGGTGATTGGAAGACAAGAGCACTTGCCATACGAGGAGAGGATGAGAGAACATGAGCTGTTGAGCCTGGGGAAGAGAAGGTTTAGAGGCATATTATCAGTGTGTATTGGCTCGTGGAAAGCAATAAATGAGACAGAGACAGACCCCTCTCAGTGGTGTCCCATGGCAGGACAAGAGGCCATGGGCACAAGCTGAAACATAGAAAATGACATTTAAACAGAAAACAAAACTTTTTCTTGCTGTGAGAAGGGTCAGACACTGGCACAGGTTGCCCAGAGAGGTGGTGGAGTCTCCATCCTTGTAGATATATTGAAAACCTGACTGGATACAGTCCTGGGCAACCTGCTATAGAGGGCTGGACTAGGCAATCTCCAGAAATTCCTCCCAACCTCAACTGTTTTGTGATTCTGTGAATTGTAGTACTTTGTGCTCAGTTTTTAGAGCTATCACAGCCTTTGTGGCCAAACAGTGACACTGGAAATTTTAGGTTTTTTTTGGTTTAGACGTTTTGAAATGGGAAATAATTATTATATATTACTACAGTACTGAGGACTTCTATGTTGTTACTTTTTCAGAAATATTTCTAGAAATTTGCAGGACTCATTTTTCCTCTTAGTGGCATACATTTTGCAAAGCCCTGTTAAATGTTACTCTCAATTATTCAGACATTCTGAAATTGTCTAGCTGTGTGGTTTATTATTCTCTGTCTATCCATAGCAGCAGAACCATGGAAACTCCTTGCCTTTCATCCAGTGTTTATTAGTTCAAGCAGAATGCAGACTTTGAAATTTTTCATTGAATTTTACTTTAAATAAAATACTTAAAATGTGGTTCAAATCAGTGCACTCCTGTATTGAAAGTTACACAAGCAAACTTCCTCTTTTTATTTAGCTGTTCTGGACTAATACAGAATATCTTGACATTTTCACTGATATTAGCTTCATTTGAAAACATGCATTTTAATTCTTGCCTTTGGAAAACACCCTTGTAATGAATACTGTCCTAAAACTGCTTCTGCAGTTTGATTTAATAACAGTGTGATTTAATAACAGCTTAACACTAATCAAATTATACTCTCATGAACCAGCCATTAAGTAAAAAAAGAAAACGGAAATACTCAGATGCTCAGTATAAGTTTGCATGAAAGACAGTTTACTGAAAAAAATGAGGCCATCACTGAATACCTTGTCAAACAAATGTTACACTAATTAAAATAGAAATAAATCTTCCTTTATGTGGAAGGGTGGCCCAATACAGCCTGTTGGCTGGGGCTGGGCCATCAGAGTATTATAATTCAGCCAGCCTGTGTCCTGGTGTCCGTCCTCTTCCCACATAGACTTCTGCCAGGACAGAGGGTAGGTCAGGACCTATATAAGCACTTCATTGTCACTTCACTGGATCAGTTGGAAGTCACTGTCCAGTGGAACTCAGGCGATTCCCATCATATAACAGTTTTCAGAGAAGCACAAAAATATGTGTACACAATGGGGCTGCATAAGTGTTACATCATGTCCAAATAACTATCTGTCATGAGTAGAGAGACAGGATCCAGTGCTATATTTTTGTTGTAAAGTGGATGCATTTTCTGCCTTGTTCCAGGGAAACCCTTTAGTATCTCCGTGAAAGTTAGAAGGCCCACCCACAACAAAAATTTGGAAGCAATTGCTTCAAAATGGGTTTTGCTGAATATGTGGTCTTAAGATGTCGTGCCGTGTTCTGCCTTTTCTTATGTTTATAAAGTTGCATAGTGCTGCAAGACAATTGCAAAAGTAGTTCTGAAAATTAATAGGTTGTTTCTCTTTATTTAAAGCATCAGGAACCTCAGCTTTAACAAAAGAACCATGTTTTTTTTTCACCAACGAAAATCAATGAAACAGAAATATAGGGTCATTCTATTTTCCACAATGAAAAATTTGTGTAATAAACAGTGAGAGGCTAATATCTGAAAGAACAGGCAGAGAGACTCAAGTGAGGAGGCAAAACAGGTACATCAAAAGGTCAATGGAGGTTTCCAAAACCCACCGTGACCACCAAAATTGAATTCTGAATCAAAGGCAGAACTAGTGGAGGAATATAAGTTTATTTTCATTATATTTGATACATTTTGAGGGGATAATTTTCAGAACATATAAGAACTTGAAAAAGCTTGATTTTAGGAAGTTAATGAAGAAAAGCTCTGGAGCAGCTTTAGTGAGACTATAGGAGGTCTTGTACTGTACTACGATAGTAACAAGTACAGAAGTGAAAGAGAAAATTATCAAAGTCTCAAAATACACCTCATTTAAGACTGATAGCATAATATAGTATTTAATGCTAAAGATTAGAACCTATCTTCAGTTTCTCATTATTAGGAAAAGCATTCAGTACTTCATCAGTTCTTCATCTTAATTCCCCAAGCAGGTCATGAAGATATTTTTAAAACTGATGTGAGTTATATACATGATGAATTTTAAGGGAAGGTAATAGAGCATTGACTGTTGGACCTTGTTGTTGCCAACAAAAAGGGGTTGGTGGGGAATGTGAAGCTCAAGGGCAGCCTTGGCTGCAGTGGTCATCAAATGATCTTAGGGCAGTGAGGACGGCAAACAGCAAACTCGTTATCCTGGACTTCAGGACAGCAGACTTTGGTCTCTTCGGGGATGTGCTTGGTAGAGAACCATGGGATAAAGCCTCGGAGGGAAGAGGGGCCCAAAATAGCTGGTTAATATTAAAGGATCACCTTCTCCAAGCTCAGGAACAATGAATCCCAGCAAAGTCAGGTAAAAAAGCCAGGAGGCCTGCACGGGTGAACAAGGATCTCCTGGACAAACTCAACCACAAAGAGGAAACCTACAGAGAGTGACAGCAAGGACTAGTAGGCTGTGAGGAACACAGAGAAATTGTCTGAGCAGCCAGGGATCAGATCAGGAAAACTAAAGCTCTAATAGAATTAAATCTGGCTGAGAACATCAAGGGCAACAAGGAAAGCTTCTATAGGTATATCTGTGATAAAAGGAAGATTAGGGAAAACGTAGTCCCTCTCCGGAAGGAAACAGGAGACCTGGTTACCTGAGATATGGAGAAGGCTGAGGTACTCTATGCCTTTTTTGCCTCAGTCTTCACTGGCAAGTGCTGTAGCCATACCACCCAAGTTGCAGAAGGAAAAGGCGGGGACTGGGAGAATAAAGAACCACTCACTGGAGAAGATCAGGTTCTAAGTCATCTAAGATACTTGAAGGTACAGAAGTCTGTGGGACCAGATGCGATGTAGGTCCTGAAGAAACTGTCAGATTAAATTGCTGAGCCGCTACCCATCATATTTGAGAAGAAGTGGCAGTCCAGTGAAGTTGCCACTGACTGGAAAAGGGGAAACATAACCCCCATTTTTAAAAAAGAAAAAAAAGAAGACCTGGGGAACTACAGGCTAGTCAGTCTCACCTCTGTGCCTGGCAGGGTCATTGAGCAGATCCTCCTGGAAACTATGCTAAGGCACACAGAATATAAGGAGGTGATTGGTGACAGCCAGTGTGGCTTTATTAAGGGCAAATTGTGCCTGACAAATTTGGTGGCTTTCTGTGATGGGGTTACAGCATTGATTGATAAGGGAAGAGCAACTAACGTCACCTACCTGGACTTGTGCAAAGCATTTATCCCTGTCCCACGTGACATCTTTTTCTTTAAATTGGTGAGACATGGATTTGATGGACAGACAATTCAGTGCAGGAGGAATTGACTGAATGGTCACACTCAAACAGTTGCACTCAAAGGCTCGATGTCCAGGTGGAGACCAGTGATAAGTGGCATTCCTCGGGCATTGGTATTGAGACTGGCTCTGTTTAACATCTTTGACAACATGGATAGTGGGATTGAGTGCACCCTCAGCAAGTTTGCTCATGACACCAAGCTGTGTGATGCGGTCAACGCAATGAAGGGTACAGATGCCATCCAAAAGGACCTTGACATCCTTGAGAGGTGGTCCATGCAAACCTCAGGAAGTTCAATGAGGTCAAGTGCAAGGTTCTGCATATGTGTTGGGGCAATCCCAAGCACAAATACAGACTGTGCAGACTGTACAGATTGAGGACAGCCCTGAGAAGGAGAACCTGGGAGTTCTGGTTGATGAGAAGCACAACATGACCTGGCAATATGCCCTTCCAGCCCAGAAAGCCAACCATATCCTGGGCTGCATCAAAAAGAACCATAACCAGTGGGTCAATGGAGGTGATTCTCCCCCTCTACACTGCTCTGGTGAGAACCCACCTGGAGTACCACATCCAGCTCTGGGGCCCCCAACATATGAAGGACATGGACCTGTTGGAACAAGTCTAGAGGAAGGCCATGAAGATGATCAGAGGGCAGGAACACATCTCCTATGAAGACAGGCTGAGAGAGTTGGGGTTGTTCAGCCCGGAGGAGGCTCCAGGGAGACCTTATAGCAGCTGTCCAGTACCTAAAGAGGACCTACAAGAAAGCTGAAGAGGGACTTTTTACAAGGGCATGTAGTGATAAGACAAGGGGTAATGGCTTTAAACTGAAAGAGGGTGGATTTAGATTAACTATAAGGAATTCTTTACCCTGAGGGTGCTGAGGCACTGAAACAGGTTGCTCAGAGAAACTGTGGATGCCCCATTCCCGGAACTGTTTAAGGCCACTGAGCAACCTGGTCAAGTGGAAGGTGTCCCTGCCCATGGCAGGGGGGTTGGAACTGGAACCATTCTGTGATGATTCATTGAAATGTAAAGGCTGATATCAGTATTCATATTTAATTTTCCTATAAAAATGACAGATGGGTTGTTTTAATAAATTATCAGGAGAAAGCATTTAAAACAGTGATGAAATGAGTATGCAGTTCATAGGAGTTCCTCAATACTGAGGAACTTAGAGGCTTTCTCTTTTATTAAGTTATATCTGAAAGACTGAGCAAAGCCTGCAAGTTGCAATGTTGTTGTTCTTCATTTTGTGTGCAATTAAATACTCCAATAAGAAATTATCTAATAGCTTGTGGTAGTTTTACATTACATTTTATATATACTCAACAAACTATGGTCTCAGAAAAATTGAAGTTAAACTGGTACTGTGATGTTCAGGGTGCATGCAGAGACAAAAGTACAAAACATAACATTTCTCAATACTGTACGTTTCTTACACTTTGAACAGTAAGTAACCTTGTTGTATAGGTTTATAATAATGGAGAGAAGACTTTATCCTTCATTTTTCAGTTAGTCATAAACCAAAATATCTGTATTGCTCTTTCACTTAGTTTTTCTCATATTTTTGCTTGGTAGCTGAGTGCAATATGGGCTTGAAATGAAAAACAAGTGGAAGTTCTGACAAAATTGCAGTGCCTGTGAATGACCATGGAGGCAGAGATCCTGTGTGTTCTGGAGAGCAAGATGCCATGTGACAATTCAGAAGTTTATTTAATCTGAAAAAAGTCAAACCTATTTTTTATTTTAGGAGATACTTCAGTGGAAGTAAAATCTGATTTTACCTTAAATAAAATACTAGAAATTCAAATAGGAAAACATTTTTCTCCCGAAGTCTAGGGTTGTCTTTTTGCATTTGTGCCTTGTATAATTTTCCAATAAAGGTTTAAGTTGTGTAACTGGAATTTGGTGCAGCATCTCTTGAAATTATTGAATAAATTGGGGGTTTCAGTAGCTGTAATGGAATGGAAGTAAGTAATAAAAATGTCAATGTGAAAGCAGCAGTACATTTCAGAGCCTGAGTTACTCAGGATTTACACAAAATATTATATTTATTTTGTATTTATTATTTATTTATGTTTAATTTGCTTTGAGGTTGAACTAGTCTTATCAAAATGAGCTATATCTGGCATCATGGTATATAGTGCCCAATACAGGCTTGTTGTGCTGGGGAAACTACTGCTTTTTATATTGACACAGTAGCACTAAAAGCAGTGATTCAGCTAGATGGAGATTTTTCAGAAATTCCAGCACTTTTGAAGTAATTGGGTAGGCAGAGTCAAATCAGAAGAGTGGTGGCTTTATTGAACATCTCACAGACAATACTGAAAGTATTATTACAGTTTTAATCCAGTGTCAGAACAGGAGGGATATCTGAGTTACTTCGAAGGTAACAAGGTCATGCAAAGTATTACAAATTAAAGAAAGAATGTTTTGTATAACATAATAGTTTCCCTGAGTTTATTAACTGGACATCACATGTTCTTTTTTAGAATTCTAACCTGATTCATCAGAAGGTGTCTCCTCCTGCAGAGCAACAAGGATCTCCAATCTTATCATTCATTACTCTGGAACAATTCAATGCCATTCGCCTTGTGCAAAGTGTCCATCAGTCACTTGCTTCATTAAGTAAAGTTATCAGAGGTACCTCATTACTGAGTTCTGAAGTACAGAGACTAGCAAGCGCTCTGCTGAATCAGAAGGTAAGTCATTTTGTCGTGACATTATATTACATGCAATAAAAAAAAAACAAGGAAACTGAACAAAGTTCTGTAACATATTTTCATGTCACCATTTTCTCGAAGTTCTTTTATTAATAGAAACTCTAAAACGAAGTTCTTTTATTAATAGTGACTTTAAAACAGAACCATAGCTTTTCTGGAATGAAAATCCAGAAAAATGTTGCTTCAAGTACTTGCAGAAGCTTCTGATTGTATTATACTTTCATCAGACTTTCTCTTAAGGACAAATCCAATAAGATTAGAAGTTGTGGAACAGCATTTCCATTTCAAACACCAAATCATGCTAGATAAGTCAAATACATTAGCCAGTAGAACATGTAAATCTGTCCCTTTTCTTAATTTTTTAAATTTCTTTAAGTTTTTATTGCAGTTGTAATCACAATCTACTCTCTGCATTTATTCATTACGGATTATTGCTGTATCACACCAGACAAGCTGTGCCTGTTGTGCTGACCTGTCATCTCACTCTATACAAGAAAAGCAAACAAAATTTTTACACGTGCCTTTTCCATGTTTTCTGTCATCAAACTGGGCATGTTATTAAACTGGTACAATTAGTGACTGTAAATTTACATGCTCTGTCATTAATAGCTCAATAATTGGATTCCAAAGATAGTCAAACACTGACACGAAACTCCATGGTTTTGTTTCACCTGCAGCAATTGATAAATTGTGTTGATACTAATGTGCAGATATTGAGATTGGCCCTACAATGAATTCTAATTCCTATTAATATCTTGTTTATCTTCATGTGAGGATCAAGTACTGTTAAAAAGATTGATATGCATGTATTGATCTATCAAATTTTTAATTAAAACAATAATTAAATTATTTCTCTCTTCAGATTCACAAGACAGCATTTGTTAGCAAAATTGCAGTATAATTAGAATAAATTAACATTTTCATGTTAGCAATTTCATTGCCATTTTAAACACTTTTTGACTGTCTGGTAGAAATTGGTGCTAAGTAAAAAGTCATGGTGAATACAAATTATACATGTAATGGCCACTTTTTATTATTTATAGTTATGTTTCTTGTTACTGAGCGAGCGAGTGTGGCTTGCTTGTGGGCTTTAGCTGCACTCTTAAATTGGAAGCAGCAGGAGCTGTGAAGCTGATCACTGTCACAAAAATGTACTTAAAGATTCTATGCATTTTTATCTCTCACAAACATCAGTTCAGTGCTTCCTGATATGTTGAACAAAGTATTTCTGACATTTCATCTGCTTACTTACCCACTGCCTTGACACAGATCACTTTATTGGATTGTGACCATGAAGCAATATTTGCAGCAGCTACACCTCGCCATGTTTATCATCTTAAAGTGATTTGTTTCATGTATTTTCTACACACTGTTCTTGTTTAGTTCGGTGTGGCCACGCATTACGTAACAAAGGACTATTTAAAAAACTTATATTTTGAAAGCACCCAGACTGTAGTTCTTTTAAGATTATAGCACCTGAAGACGTTGGTAGGTTACCAACAGAAATGTGAAACTCAATAAACGTACGATTCTAATGGTTTCAGCAATTTGCCGTATTTGTGCAAAATTGATGTTAGCGTACATCTGAACAATGCTTCCATACTAACAATTAGCTAAGCTATTACTTTAAACGTAGAGTAATTTAGAGTGATCTATTAGCAACATTAGGTGAATGCCTTCTAAATGATAGATTGGTGAACTGCCTGTAAATGCATATCTAGCAAAAGATTCTGCAAAAATTCAAGGATAATGTTTTTGAATAAAAAAGGTTTTCAAAAAATCATCATTATGTAAAAAGCAATCAGCTAACTGTGCTTATTATTTTTCTTGAATATTTTCTAGTTTATTCAACGGACTCTTAATTAGTGCCACAGATCCAGATATTTTCCGGTTTTTATCTATAAAAGGTTCACATGGAGTATTTACTTTGAAAGTTTTTTTTTTGCAAACTTCTGTCATCAGATTTTGAAAATCTGTTCTGCACATATGCTGTAAGATTGTGAACCTTCCTGAAAATGCAACTCTAAATGTTAAACAATATAAACTGTGTATTCTGCTCAGCATCTTCAGTATTGTGCAATATTCCCCAGGTAATTTACATCGATTCCCTTTCACTTAAGTACAAGAATCTGGCAGACGCAATTTCACTGTGCTTTACAAATTCTTGTGGAGTGGGTACAATTAATGCATTTATCCTTATAAGGATGAGATCTATCAAGTCTTATGAGGAGTAGTTGAGAGAACTGGGGCTGTTCAGCCTGGAGAAAAGGAGGCTGAGGGGAGACCTTATCACTGTCTACAATTACCTGAAAGGAGGTTGTAGCATGGAGGGTGTTGGTCTCTTCTCCCAAGCAGCAAGTGATAGGATGAGAGGAAATGGCCTCAAGTTGAGCCAGGGGAGGTTTAGATTGGATAGTAGGAAACTTTTTTTGACAGAAATGGTTGTCAGACACTGGAACAGGCTGCCCAGGGAAGTGGTTGAGTCACCATCCCTGGAAGTGTTGCACATACAAGGTTCTTAGGGACATGGTTTAGTGCTAGAGTTAGTTTATGGCTGGACTCGATGATCTTGAAGGTTTCTTCCAACCAAAGATGATCCTGTGATCCTATGATTCTATGATCTTTTAAGCCTTCGTTTTTGAAGTCAATGAGAAATTTGTGTGGGGAAGTCTTGCAGGATTTTATTCTCAGGTGTTGTTCTACAAATATTTTAAGATTATGAGAAGGTAACCATGCAGAGAATTGTACCAGATTCACTTTACCGCAGAGCCACACAACTGCATATTCAAGTCTGAGGAGGCAGCAGCAAAGGAGTGGAAACCTGCAGCTGCAGTTGAAAGATGACATTGTGGCTTTCCAAGAAAGAATCAACTTAGGCCTTTTTGAAGTGTTTGTGGAACCTACTGATGTTTCCTTATTGCATGGCAGGGATTCTTTTAAGTTCTTCATCAATACTGTATCTGTGTGCGCCCCAGAGAGAATTTGCAGGAATATGACCTTCCTATTAGTGGTTGTATGCTTTGATCTTTATATTACTTGTATTGCCTTCTTTTTCTTTGTAGATATATTTGATCTCCAGATTTTTAAAATTTCATTGAAATTGATAGCTTAAAATGTAATGATGATGGTTTTGAAATGGATACTTTCAGTAAATATATTTATATTTCAGTGTCCCCTCACATGGCAGACGAAGTGGGAAGGTCCAGAAGATCCGTTACAATATCTTAGAAGTCTTGTAGCCCGAGCACTTGCTATACAGGTAATTTTGAAGAGTAATTTTACCTCACTATGCTGGTGTTCAGTGCCATGGTATATTAGGTGAATTACACTACAGTAGGCCTTTCCAAACTCAAATCCCAAAGAGTTTTAGATGCATGAAAAGGCCTGTAAAAAAATTAAAGATAGATGAGAAATGCGAATACAGTAGACTGGGCAATTTGAAGTCAGTAACTTTAAATACAGTAACGTTTACATCTTAGATTTTAGTCAGTCTTTCTGATGAACTGTGGGGGAAAAGTTAGATTTATTTACTCAGATGAATCTTTACATCTAAGACACATTTTAATCTGGTAGAGAGACATGTATAAAGAGATAAAGTGAAACAGTTCTTGTAGAGGTAATGTAGAAATTAATAGAAGACTGGTCTTTGAAGCAAATAAGGAAAACATCTGCATTCTGCAGGCTTGCAAGGAGCTAAAATAGAAGGTGCAGAGTCTGACAACAGCTCTGTCAATACAGTGCAAAAGAGACGAAGAAAATTTTCAGTTAAGGTAGATCTATCTATACTTTGATTAACAGAAGAGGTATATTTAAGGTAATAGCTGGAAAAATGAATAAGTCATTTATGTAAATTAATTAGTATTTAAGGAAACAGATTTCATCATGTTGGATACATAGAGAGGAGACTGCGAGAACCTTCCAGGGAGGAAGGTTGCTTTAGGAGGGACAGTTCTTCCATTACCTCCAGGCAAGTAATAGTAAGCTGCTGGTTTTGATCTTGATTAACACAGTCTTGTCCAGTGGGATATGAGGAAAATTTCTGTGAACATTAGAGTTGACTGTAAGATTCAGAAGGAAGATTTGAGGGGAATGTTATTTCTAGGCAATTCTTTTTCTAAAAAACCTATCAAACAGATGTTTCCAAAGTATTAATAAGATTCTTTTTATGCAAAGCATTTATTTTGGCTGATGCTTGATATTTCTTTATCCTTTCCTTCACAAAATGCTCAAATTATAAACAATAAAGTGTAAATATACAGGGTGTTTCAAAAAGATGGCCCCAATTTCAAAGATATAGTGGTTTCAAATTTGGTCCATCTTTTTGAAACACCCTGTATATAACAACCAGTGATAATGCATGTTCAGATGTTGTATTTGTCATATAACTAGAGCTGAACTTAGACCCTACTGACTGACTGTTATAGTCATTATTATTGATAAAGCATCACTTGGGGCTGAGGCAACAGTGTTCATAATCTTCAAGGCTACCTTGCAGTTTGTGACTTCTACCTGTATTTGGTTTTGAGCAAACTGCATGTGATTTTACTTACTTATATGACTTTTTTTAAATGGAAGCCTGAGATTAGAGTTCAAGCTTCTGTGTGAAGTACAAAGCCTTACAAAGTGGAGATAATGTAGCAGAGTGACACACAGTGAAATTAGTGTTAACAGTAATAGATTATTTTCAACCAAGCATATTCATAAAGTTTTTATTTCCATATATTACTCCACTAAACTATTGACAAACGTGCTACATTACCATGATAGTAATCTTCCCTTTTCATTGTTCAATCTGTTGACAATATTGTACATTTGAATTACTCATTTTTATGTAAGGTTATGAAGAAAACATTTACAATTTTGAACACTTATTCACTCTAAAAGAAGGACAGATTATTAAGGCAGAGCTTTACAGTAGATATTTAGCTGTATCCATAAGCAGTATATCATTATATTTAGAAAGTAGTGACAGATGACCAGATACTAGTTATTATATTTATATCTTATTTTTAATGTCAAATATGTAATACGGTTGTATTTGAAGCAATTCTTAATAATATATTGTCAGTCTGTTTTGCTTCTCAAGCTTCTAGTCAGATCACATCTCAAATACAATTTCTATGCTTTTATTTTTGTATATATTTTACCAGATTACGTTATTTCTAATTATGCATTTCAGTCAAATCATCTTTTTCCTTAAATATGATTCCTATTCATGTTCATGCATATTCCGCCAAGATTTTGATTAACCTTGATAATTTCTTAATTAACTTTTTGGGGTTGACTTTTAATTATCAATTTTATAAATGTAATTTGTCTATAGTTAATTATAAATTTAGTATTCAGAAACTTAATAACAACTTCCATAAGGATTTTCTCATAACTCTGAAAATTCCCTTCAGATTTATATTTCAATAAAGGTAATATTTTGGATTGGTTTAGTTTTATATGACCAACTCCATCATCATGCTTTTTTGATGTTTACTTATACCTCCACCTGTTTCATTCACTGTAGGATACTGACTTATACCTTCACCATTTGAGACAGGTTTGATTTAGGTATTTTCAAGACAAAAATAGGAGACATAGAAGCATCAAAGTTGTACTGAAAGACTGCATCTACTAAAGACGCAGTAAGTCTGTACTTAGGTTATTAGTTAAAGGCTGCCTGGTCATGATGTTTGCTGCCAGTGCAGAAAATAATAAATGCAACTGCTTTGTTATGACCATTTAGTGGGGACAGGGAGGAACCCAAAATATAGGCCAGATGGTAGAATAATTATAGCAGAATTTAATAGAAGTGTAAAGATGTTCTGAGAGCATTACACAATGACAGAAAGAAAAACAACAGGTGTTATATTTTCTGAGGTCCAATCAGTAAAAGCAAAATTTAAAAAAGGAAATCTGCCTACTTTAAGTGTGAACAAATCAGTATATGCAAAATGCAATAGTGCTGTGTTTTGCTCTGTATTATGTTGTGGTGATAGAGCTGATGGAAATACGTTATTTCTTCCTAGGTAGAAATTCTGATATTTGAATGTTAGCTTTTTCTTTTAATTAAAACAAAAATTCTCTGTATTGAACAGTTCTCTGAGATGAACAGTTCTGAATATTTTCAGCTAGCAATACTGACATTGAACTTTACAATATTGTGTTTCAGCTTGTCAGTCTAGACTGATATATTTGCTATTGTATGAACATTAAGATATGAAGCTTATGAATCATCATGGATCTTTGTGTTGGTTAGAATTTTTCATCCTTATACTCCCAGTTGCCTCATGGTGACATCTTAAATGTGTTCTGCAGTTTCCCTCTGTTGTGGTATATTGTTATAGCTCAGCAATAATATAAATCAGTGTATAATGGAATTTAAGTCCATCCTAGTCTGTAGGTAAGTATCTTCTCGTGGCTGGGGATAACATCAGAAGAGAAAGAGAGGGAAGAGACCCAGAACTACAGCTACTAAGAGGCAAAACAGCAGCCCAAGCAAATGTCAGATGAATGTCAACATTGAAAAAAAGTTTCAGGTCCACAAATTGGAACTTTCTTTTTGTTTCCACAAGAACTAAGTAAAGTGCTTAATTTAATTTCTTCCAAAACTAACTCCTTTTATTCTAACAAGACCTTGTGTTTTAAATGAAAATATTTTTTCTAGTCTTTTGGACTGAGCTGCTTTTAAGTAATCTGTAAAAACAGTTCTTCCCTTGGATGGCTGTTTGGTCAGGCAGCTGCTAAAAGGCTCACGGCACACACTGATAATGAAGGCTGTTCGACCTCAGAATCATAAACACAACTTTCAGAGTTCCAATCAAGGAAATGTTTATGAATACTGAAAGTTTTTATTTGCACAAATTATGAAATTTTTTGTTGAAAATGTGCATATATCTATAAAGTACTCCTAATATAGTATATAAAGAGTTGTATTTCATATTTTATCAAGACACTCGTATGTATCTCTCTGGGATGCTGTTATCTCTTGTCTCCTCCTGAGTGAAATCTAGGGTAGCAATATTTAATTTCAATACCAGTTTGACCCCTTAGTATAAGATTTTTACTGTTTTACTACTGGTTTAATATATGAGGTAGAATGAATTTGCTTCTCTTTTGGAACTCTTATTTTTCTGCTGTTTCAACAATTAGGTCCCCAGAAAGGTAGACTGGACATGCGAGGTATTATATATGAGGTTTGAATTATTGGAAATCACATGCTGAAGCTCCTAGAAAACCTCCTGGGAACAGGAGACACAGGATTCTTCCTTCATACCCAAGGCATCTAGGCAAAGAAGTTACATTTTCATTCACTGCTCACAGGCAGAAAGTCTGCTGTTAGAAAGCCAAGGAAGTCAAGTCCCCTCAATTTTTATCAAGTTAAAGAATGCTGAGGACAAGCCTATAAATCGGTCTCAATGCAACAGTATATGCACATAAAATCTGAGCAGTAGAGGCTGAGAGTGAATCCCAAAGTAGGCACAGACATAGCCTGGACAGACACACTGTCTGGCACAGGGGGACGGTACCTTTCCAGGCAGCACGAGCAGCCCTGCTCTGTTCCTGTGGTTCACTGCTCAAGGAAAACACCCTACACGAATGTCATGGATTTTTGGTCTCTCCACTGTCTTGCTTCCAGTCCCTCAGTCTGCAGCATGCAGCTCCTGGACCTCTCATCCTCCTGCTGGCAAGTACTGAGAGAGTTCGCTAGTGGATTCTCTTCCACCACACAGAGAACACACTTTAACATAGAAATAAAACAAACACCCACAAAAAACCTAAACAAAAAACAACCAACAAATGAAAGAAGAGCTTAAGAGGAGGATAGAATGGACTCTGGTGATCAGGTACAAGGCTGACCAGCAGCCTCCCTGTGTGTGACCTGCCCTTTTATACCTCTCTTGGTTTTCCCATTCTTATTCGTCCGTCATCCACCTTCCTCCACCTTTGGTCCTTCCCCTAAATATCCCATAAAAATATTGTACAATGTCAGAATTCTCACATTCAGTCATCAAATTCACCCACTTGAGCACTCCTTAATAAGTCCTACACCCCTTCAAGTAGTAATCCTCCTTAATTTGCATAGCATTTCAGAGTTTTTTTCTGATAGATTGCCTTAGCAGATTTTGCAGCAGGGACAGTAGCTTAATGGCCTGTCTTTTATGGTCTCAGGGGTGGCTGATTCAGATGGATTAGGTTGGCTGTGTTCCCCAACTTATCGTCGTTCCTCTCATCACTCTCTCTCTATTTGAACAGCTGTTATTTAGGTATCTGTACGGTGCAGAATACTTCAGATTTAGTATTCCAATGTTAAAGCACAAAAGTTAACTAAAATACTATGTTTTAAATCCACACATTATTATAATTCAAAGTTCAGAATACTATGAAGAATCCACCTTTAGCTTTTTTCTGTTGCTTTTCTTGGCTTCTCCTCTTCAGCTGTCATGAATATCAAAACAAAAACACAACTGCAGACTAACGTTATTGGCTAAGAAACTGAGCCTTAATCGGCTCCCACAGCTCTCATCATGTTGCAGCATGATTTCACTTTGTTCAGAATTTGTCAGCCAGGATATACCTTTCACAACCTTTTATCTAAGCGATAACTGCTTGGTAAAAATTGGAAACTTGCCAGAACTACTATAAAATTTTAGATGTTTTCTTTGTCTCTCGTGTATTGGGCAAATTTGAAGCTCTGATAGACCCAACTGTCATAGCATGTCCCTTTTTAATCACCATTTCAGTTAGATTATATTCATTAAGTAGTGGCGAGTATAGAGTAGCAGTGATTTATAAAGATACACTGTCCAAACAGGCAGCCACGCAGAATTTAAGATGAAAGTCTTAGGTCCGTGCAGGTTGTAGGGGCTGTCCACTGAAGTAAGGTCTGGCTTCCAGGGAAGCTAAAGCAGAAGCAGAAGCTTTTTTTATGCTCAGAGAGTTCATGTACTCTCATGACACAGAAAGTTGTGTTCATGCCTGGGTACCTGAGGTGGAAGGATTCCTTAAGTTTTCTGGTTTGTTTTGTGCACCAGTTCAAGACTTTACATTCCAGAGGTACTGAAATCACTATTTCTCATAGTGAAATGATTCTTTTCCTGCAGAATGCAGTGGGTTTTCACCCTAAATCTGCAGACTTTGCTGTTTCAAATGGAAATATTTTTCGGTTGTCAATGAGCAAGGATTATCTCAAGTTTTAGAAAAAAAATTTTCTTTATGGATTGAAACAGTTTTTAAAAAGCAACATTGGAAAATGAAAGATAGCCCTGCTCGCATTTTGTTTGGTTTCATTGTGAGTTGTTGAAACTTAATCCCAATGAGGTTTAGATTCTCTTTTAAATTCATGCACCCACAAGTTATGGGCTTTTCCATAAATGTCAGGCTTAAATCTTTTGAAAAGTAATCTGCTTCAACAGAAATCACCTCCTGTAGATTAAACTCTGAGAATTCTAAGCATGTTTTGTGAGAACATCTATTCTTTTTTAATTATTATGTACTACCTTGTAAACAGAAGTTTGAGCAACATCCTTTATCATACAAGTAACCAGTTGTTCAGCTCTCTGATTGTAGAATATTGATTGCAGAAGATAGTCACTCATAAAAGGATTTCTATAAGTGTTCCATAAAAAAGAAGAAAAAAACGAGGTCATTGTCTCTGTGCAGTTCCTGAGGAATTACCTTATTTTAAAGAAAATGGTCTTTTTTTCTAACCTTGAGTTAAATTTAAAAGAACTAGATTTAGTGTTCTCTATTTTTCTATGGGTGCAAGTTAGTATTTATATATTCCATAAGTTAGAAGAAACTGTACCATGTACTATATAAGATTTAAAGCTCTAGTTGATATACTTTATTTAATTTAATAAAATAAACATGATTCATTGATTTTTCTCTTCAAGTTGCAAGATACATTTTCACTATACAGGAAGAAATGTGAAAAGATACAATGATAAAACATTCATAAACTGTATGCATTTAAATTGCTAAAATCTAAAGTGTATATTGCTTATTTACTAATAAGTTGTTTTTTCCTTTCTCATGGACAAAGGTGTCTGCAAAAGAGAAAGCAGAGTAAAATGGATAGTCTTGTCTGACAAAAGCTCAAGCGAAAAAAGGTTAATTATAGTAGAAGTGGTAGAAAAGGGTGTTATCATCATTTGCATATGAAAATGAGTCTCCTTATGTTATGCTGTCAAACACTTTGATAATCTAAATTCCAGCCATTAGTAAAGAGAAACCTGCAACAAATACTAATACACCGATTTCCAGGTATAGTCCATCAATCTGCTTTGTTTTCTTCTAGACAACTTGGCTGCAGCAACTTATTCTCAGATCACCACTGTATTGACACAAATATTGTGTCTACTAATAATAAGCAATCTATTTAGAATCCTTTATCATTTAATTTATAATTGTCTTACATGCATAGTCATACATGCATACATAGAAATAAATTTCTTGCAGTAATGAAACAGCTTTGTAACTAAAAAACAACTAGATTGGATTCCTGGTTCTGTTTGGAACAGTAGATGTTTGAGTGGAAACTGGCTTGGTGAAATAGTTTACCAAATATTTCCTCTCTTGATTTGAGATTTTAATTGGTCCAGATCATGGTAATATGGTATAATTATCCTCAAATAGCATTTGCAGATACATATTAAAAAGCCCATTTTCTAATAGAAACACATTGCCATTCCACAAGCAAGTATTGTGCCTAATTAGGAGTCTTTTTGACATCTCAGCTGTGATAGGACATCTGAAAGAGACCTCCAGCTTTGATGATGGGCTGTTCTGTTGAGGCTGGCCACAATAAAAAAATGTACATTCTGGTATAAAGAAAAGCTTTATGGGCTACAAATAGCTCATATACTGTACTGGAGTTACCTTTACTCTAAAAGTCTTGGCTTTACGCTGTAGGAACAAACAACAATCCATAGCAGCTTATTACACCAATTAAAAAAAAAAAAATTAATTTATTTGATTACATAAAGTTATGCTTGGTTGAACAAAGCACTTGGTAGCCTGAGCAGTAATCCCGTGTTCCAGTGTTCTGTTCAATGGAGTGTCAGTAGCTTCAGCATGAGCCAGCGTGGTGTGTCCCAGGACACTGAGTCACAGGCACGTCCCAGGATAACTTGTCACAAGCACGTCCCAGGATGCTGTGTCACAGGCATGGCCATGCAGTCATGACATTCCTTTGGACTGGGGTTGCATCAGCCACTCTTTCCCTTCTGTGATCTCTTTTTCTGTGTAGAAAAATAGATTTTCACCGTGGAGTGTTTTGAGATAGGTACCCCACAGAGTTAAACAATTTCTGATCAGATTGCTTTAATGTGCTTCATAAATACCGCATACGTATCGGAGAGTTAGGTTAAGCCTTAATAGTTGCTAATAGAGTTCTGTGACACTGGCATGGCTGAGAGATTTTCTCTGAATTTTGACAGCCTCAAAAGAGGGTGTTAACAGAAAATAAATGACTGGTAAACAGTAGGGAGAAAAAAAAAGAGACTGATGGCTGCAGTCCAAGGGGTCATTGTTTCAGAAGAGGAACAAGGACTGTGAGGGAGATGCTTAATGGACAATCTGCATCTCATGGGATTTTGACCAGAGAAAATGAGCCATAGCAAAGTAAGCAGCTCTCCTTATTGTAACATAGCCTTCAAGCTGGTACTATAAAACAAATTACTGCAGTGCATTCCATCGTTCCTGGTGCCTAATATATTGAGTATTCAGTACCCTTGTTTAGTCGTACCAGCACCATCACAATATAGATATCAGTATCATTGCTCCAGAGCTTGGCAAAGGAATTATGTTTGATGTCCTGACTTTGTCTGAGGATTATGGATTATGGTAGGCAGTCTTGTCTGTTATCTGCAAATGAATATTATGTGCCACTGTTTTCCTCACCCTGCCACTTCTTATCAGTGGAGGTGAGAACAGTGAAATTTCTTTGAATATTTGTCCCCTTTGCTCTGCACATTTTGTAGTTTCTGCTTCTACTAAGGAATAGTTCCAGCTCTTATAATTCCTCACCCAGTTATACTCTACGTAGCTGGAAATGCCATCTAGCTCCTAGATGTATTTAGTTGTGGAGAAAGAAAATACTAGAAGGCATGAAGCATGAGAGTATTGTCTAACTGGATTCTGTGTTTAGTAATCATATAAGAAATATATAAAAGTAGATATTTTTGGCACACATCAGTCAAGAACTTGTCAGCATGCTGCTATAGTTCTCGTTCAGCATCATCAGTCTGGTATCCTTATTAAATGTAGGAACAGCAATTCATGGAAAGTTAAGTTCCTGTTTTGTGAAAAAATAAATTAGTAAAGTAACCAGAATGAGACCACATTTGCTAATGCTTCCTTCAGTTATGCCTTACTGCACATCTGCTTCTGGCACAGTGTTAGCTAGTGCGTTGATGCTAATGGACTCGAAATTTTTAGTTCTAACACTATGCTATTGTGTTAGTATTCAGACTTTCTGAACAAACAGGGTTTCTGAAGCATGTCAAATTGAAATGAAGAAATGATAGTATTTTATTTAAAGCACTAACCAGCAGTTTTGGTCTGCATGCTCTGAAATTAAAATAAATACAACTATTTTAAAACAAAAAAAATACTTCAAATTAAATTCCTCTGTGATTTACCATTTGAAAGTTAGTGTGTGCCAACACCTTATCATGTGCCTGAAATACTGCAGTATTCACATGTTCATTTGGTAAAGGATAACTAGCTCAAGAGTAATAGCTCAAGGATTTCACATACCAAAAAAATTGCAAGGGAGCAAATGATTGTAAGCCAGTTGCTCCTGAGAAACTATGCATTGTCCCCTCTGTGCTCGATGTCAGAAAAAACACCTCTGTTTCATTTCTTAGCAGTGTAATACAACTACTTCTGCTGGCATTTACCACTGAATGGCATTTACCACTTTAGCATAACTGCTTGATTGACCTTTGCTTAATCTGAACTCTGGTTAGCTGAACACTTACTCCCCTAGCAGAGCTACTCACCATTAGTTACTCTCAGACTTATCCAAGATCCAGCTTTTTTTGTCTCTAGTATGTTTGAATACCTCTATATCTAGTGGAAAACTAGAGTTGTACTCTATGGTTTCTGGCTATGCAAATTCACATAACATTGAATACAATTTTCCACCTAGGCACAGAAATGAAATCACTTCTATAGTGATTTATATAATTTTCTCTTCCAATAAAAGTTCTCTTCTGGGACCACACGAAGGGAAAAACAGTGTAGAAGAGAATAAATTTGGAATGAATTAAAACAGATGAAGGAAAAGTACCTGATTCTTCGTAGAGGAGTACTGTGAGCCTGAAGTTGTATAAATGATAATGTGAAAATCTGGCTGCCTCTTTATTCCTTCCACTGTTCAGTATGAGGTACTCAGTTTGCTTTGGGGTTATAGAAGATAAGGAAGGCTTCTCTCTGAAAATGGAATAGATGCTTCTTGGATGTTAAGATAAATGAAGAAATATTACTTGAACCACCTGAGACCACACTTAGAGATCTATTTTTGTAAAGAAAAAAACATAATCCTTTTCTTATACCAAACAGAACTTCATATTAATTGAAGCTTTTAAATCCTGCTAGGAATTGCTTTGCAAGCATTTTGGGTCTTGCTGATAAGTTTTGATATTATATTTATAATGATTGTATGCTAAATTAATCTATCACGGACAGTTCAAACTTAAATTTCTAGTTTCATTGTGAGCAGAAAGATTCAGGAAATATTTAAATAATGAAAAATTGAAATAGTGAAAGAAACAGTTACAAAGTAGTGTGTATGATAGATTTTTTTATATTTTATTTTGTAATATAAATCTTTTCAAGGTTGGGTTATTTGGACTTGTAGGCGCATTATTGGTATAGTGTAAATTATTGATATGATGTGAATTTATTTTAAAAAATAAGTTATACACCATTTCAGTTTTTATATGCCTTTTCCCAGATATTATAGCTGCCATATCTAACCAAAGTTATATCTCAGTTCATACGATGAAAACTGCTTTTAGTGACCGTTAACTGTTTTGAAGTAGAAAAACAAAATATGAATGCAGCAAACCTGTTAAAGCCCATATTATGGGAGGTAGGAGCGAGGGGGCAGTTGGAGGCCATGGATATCGACCTGAGCCTCAAAGAGACAAGTAGCTACGTTTGGCACTGTCTTGGAGTGAATGGGAATCTTCTCGCTATAATCTGGCTGGCAGGTGACAAATGCATGGGTTATTTTGGCCTACCTGGCAGGAGAGGTGAAGTTTTCTACTGAGCTGGTGATGGAAGAAGGGCCATCAGACTGAAATGCTGCGTGGCCATGTGGCGTTGTTTAATCCCAGCCAGCAACTAACACCCACCCAGGTGCTTGGTCACTCCCCCTTGGTGGGGTGGGGGAAAGAGAGAATTAGAAGAATAAAAGTGAGAAAACTCATGGGTTGAAATAAAGATGGTTTAACAGGTAAAGCAAAAGCTGTGCATGCAAGCAAAGCAAAACAAGGGATTAATTCCCTACTTCCCATCAGCAGGAAGGTGTTCAGCCATCTCCAGGAGAGCAGGGCTCCATCGCTTTTAATGGTTACTTAGAAAGACAAATACCATCACTGCCTCTTTCTTTTCCCCTGACCTTTACATGCTGAGCATGACATCCCATGGTATGGAATATCCCTCCGGTCAGTTGGGGTCAGCTGTCCCGGCTGTGTCTCCTCCCAACCTTTTGTGCACTCCCAGCCTTCTTGCTGGCAGGCCACTATGAGAAGCTGAAGTGTCCCTGACAGCTCAGCAACAAGAAAAACATCAGTGTGTTATCATCATACTTCTTATACTCAATCCAAAACACAGCACTATGCCAGCTACTGGGAAGAAAATTAACTATCCCAGCCAAAACCAGGACACCATCCAAGATCAGTAAGAAGTCAAACAACTTTGCCTCACTTTTTGACAAATGAAGTCAATGTACATTTTTATTAGAGTCAGAATAGGACAGGGAAATGAAGATCTTGTAGTTAATCTGTTACAGGATTTCTCCTTTTCAACAAACAGCACTTCATTCTTTCTACAACTCAGCTTAGACTTCCTTCCCACAAAGACCTGATCTCTTCCAAGCGTTACGGCACTGGCAGTGGATGTCCTACTGATAAACGATCCATTTTATTAAAAGTTTTGACTTTTGAGACTTAGTGCTTCGCTAACATGCTGCTGTATGGTCATGTAAGACAAAAAGTAGAATAAACATAAGGATATTTTTTTACACTTGTGTTGTAAAATCTTTGATTGAAATCTTAAATTACTTATTAAACCTCTGTGAATGAGCTGTCTTCAGCTTTGTGTAGAGCAGCACAAGCAATTACAAACTTTACTTTTGTGATTTAATGAAAGTGTTTGTTATTGTCTTATTTCCTAGTGCTACTTAATTATATGAGTTCAGAATTAATATCACCCATACTGTTCTTTTAATTGGGTGGAATATGAGCATCTATGTTCCTGACAATGTTTCTCTTTAGCAGTTACTTTAAAAGTTTATTTGTTGACAGCAATAGACTGATTATATTAAATATGAGTTGAAATGATTGTCTACTTTTATTATACAATAAAACAATATACCAAATCTGTCCTAGCCAGAATGTAGTTACTGCTATCTGATAAAAGAGATCATTATATAAAGTCATTAAAAGAATCATGCAGACAAGAGTCATTAACTGTGTACATTTAGCTAATGAAAACGGAAAGCAAAAATCTCCTAACTGATTCATAATCATTTGGGTTGAGGGCTCATAATGGGTGATGTGACAGATAAAAAGATCACTGATTAAATGTTTGAACATGGGGGAAACATTATGGAGATGTGTCTGACACACAAAATAAAATTCACTGAGTGGTATTTTGTAAGATTTTGTCATTTCCAAGATGTTTCTATGGAATTATTTGTCTGTCAGTAGTTCAAAGAATACAATGAAGTACTTTTTAAACAAGATATGGGTGCCTGGCAGGTGCATTGTGTAATGAGAGTGTACCTTCCAAGATTTTTATATTCAGTGACAAGAGTAATTGCATCATCTTCCAGAGGTTAGTACTGAGAAAGGAGCGTGGTTTGTGTTTCTCTGTTTAGTGAAAGCATGTGGAATCCGAGTTTCTGATTATTTTCTGGCTTCATATTAAACATTAATCTTTCTGTGCAGAAGCATATGGCTTGCAGCTGCTTATAGAGCACACTATACAGCAGCTTAACCTTTATACTACAGTACCATAGTCAGGACTGTGACTGTGTGTAAGAAATTGTACAGTATAAAAGTTTCAAAACATAGGATTCTGAGTGTGGACCATTGCATAACCACTCAGGTACCTAAATAACTCGTCTGAAGATAACAAATTACTTATTCTGCGATTGTTAGTGTTTTGAGGATGGAACTCAGATTTCATTACTTAAGACACATGGTTTATCAAGATTGCAAAGTGCAATATTTGTCTTTTTTCTCACTTTGGTACATAATTCATTGTGTTGATGGGAAATTCCAAGCTTGCTTCTCCTAGTAACAGGCTTAATAGTGGCATTTAACACAGGGTGAAAGAAGTAGATTGGGACATATGCTCTATAAGGATAATTGAGGCCAGTTATTCCCCCCACTGCTATTAGTCTAATTTATTACTAAACATAAGCCATTTTTTATCACATATTCTGTGAATTCACGTCTCAAACTAATACAACTGAAACATCTGAACATCTTTTGAAACTCTACACACTAAAAATGACAGTATCAACCTGTATTGAGAGATTTAAAAAAAAGTGTTAGTAAGTACTTATAAAAACTCTGACTGCAGATTGAAAATCAAATGTTTCTTGAATTTATATGCAGTTTACACAAAAGAATTATCTTAAAGTATGCTTGGAAGGAATGCAGTTATTTCCCTGAACTTTTTTTTTTCTTTCTCTTTTTTTTTTAGAATTGGGTAGAAAAAGCAGAGAAACAGCAACTACTGTCAGACACCCTTGACCTTTCAGAGCTATTTCATCCAGACACATTTCTCAATGCCTTACGCCAGGAGACTGCAAGGTGAGGGAAAAATAATCTACCTGTTTATGTGTGCTAATGTCATTGTTCCCTATGCACAAAGATGGTTATTATTTCATTTTGAGGACACAGATGCAACAAATTATGGAAGTTGCTGTCATTAGTCATTTCAATTTAGTTACTTGCACTGAAGTAGAAGAGCTGTGAGTTACTTGTTTAAATGCTGAGGGGTTTTTTATTTTAGATGAAATTAAAACATATTTTTCTTTAAAGTAAGACAGTGTGGTACACATTGAAAATACACTGGTTTTACTTTTGTATTTCATTTCTTGTTGTTATATGTCTCTAAGATTTACTGGATATATGTTTCACTTGCAGAGTAATGAGCTGTTCAGTGGACAGCCTTAAATTTACAGCATCATGGAAGGGGCGAATACAGGAAGGCAAACTCCAAGTTAAGGTATTTTGCTAGGATGTTTTACTAGAATTTTATGAGGATGTTTTATTAGCATAGTCCAAGTCATCTGTCCATACATTTTCTGGAAAATTGAGCTATAAATATGTTGGTGTACCTGAGATTCAAAGGCTGGTTAATGTGTAGAGCTACAAAAATGGTAGTGCAAAAATTCCACAGAAATGGGAGAAGGAAAGCAGTTATCTTTTTACCTCTAGTCACAGTGCTTATTTAAAGCTTGAAGTTTAAAATTTAAATCTATCCTTGCTCTATTCTCTTCATCCGCCTCTTAGACAAAAAATGAAGCTGCAATTCCAATAGTTAATATCTAAGTGTTGTTCAGAAAGTAGTTATCCCGAAAGACTTGTGGTATGTAGCAAGAGGAAATACACATGCAAATCTGTAAGTCTAAGGCTATGTGTTCACATTTGTCGAATCACTGAAAAGAGACTTGAAATGAAGTAAACAAACCAAAGTAAACTATAATATGACTACCTTTTGATATGATGAAGACCTAACAACTTTTTAGTGGACATATAGGGCTACATCCAGCAACCATAAAGTCACTACTGATTGCTTAGACAGCAACGTAATGATGAGTCCTCAAATGATTTAGTTTAGTTTCTTAACATTTCAGGTGGCACTGTTGCTTTGGCTGAATCCAGATCTCTCTGCACCTGTTTTATACTTAGTTTTGTAGCGAATTCACAAAATAGGATTGCTCTGCTACATCTTCCAACAGGTGTGTTGGTCCCATGGCAGTGCTGCACATCTCCAGGTGCTGTGTTCAGCACAGAGCTCAGCACCTCAAGCTGAGCTCCTGCAGAAACCCGGGTGAATAACACCGGGCACTCACCACGTGGCTCTGTACCCGTGTGCAGCTACGGCACAGAGATCGTGAGACTAGGAGAGGGAAAGCAAGCAGCAGGGCACCTCCTCTAGCCTAGGCTGCCCAGAGAGGCTGTGGAGTCTCCTCTGGTGATGTTCAAAACCAGCCTGGACACATTCCTGTGTGATCTGTTCTGGGTGAACCTGCTTTACCAGCTGGGTTGGACTAGGTGATCTCCAGAGGTCTCTTCCAACCCCAACCATTCTGTGATTCTGTGAAAATGCAGGCAGACACAAGGCTGTAGGAAGTGTTAGGGTTCTGTGTTGGCTGCTGACGCTATCTAAAATTATTAATACAGGATGTATAAGGATTTATATTCCTAAACTATTAATAGATTTGTAAGGCCAGAACTGTAATCATCTGATCTGACGTTCATACAATACAGTAATTTGAACTTTGTTGAATTAATTCCTGTTGAAACTAGATAATATAATTTAGAAAATTACTCAGTGCTAGTATTTTAATAAGAGTAATGGTTGTCTACTTCATTTAATGAGAAGCAAATGTGAGTCTAGAACCTGGAGATAAATAAACCAAGGGACTTTCAGGGCACTCTGGCTCCCTGGGATAAATGTGGGATATGATAAACCTGGGAGCCTGCAAATCACATGTTCTGAGGTTCCGGATTCAGCCAAGGCTTCTAAGTTCATAGCACTGAGCCAAAACTGAGTTTCGCATCCCAGACAACCCATTCTAGTAGGCTGACTATCGGCTGCAGATCCTAGAAGCCTGGACTTCTTCCAAATCATCTTACCATTTTTGAAAAATGTCAGAAGTCAATGTCAAATGCCTCAACTCGATACATGAATAATATTATCTATGTATTTTCATATGCTAAAAAATAATAAAATATTTTAAATTGCTGGATGGAAATAGCTTCTTGAAAACTCAAGAATTAAAACTTAATTAGAGGAAAGAGTTTTATAACAACACTCCCATTAGGTGTATTGAAGCTTGTAATTCTTAGTTATGTTCAAATTTATGTGATAGTTTTTGATAATATTAGTTAGGATACACTGTTAGCAGTAACTGTTATATGTAGGTAAACAGATCAATATATATTCTCGATCACTTTACAACGAGTCTTATGTTCCAAGAGGAATCAAAAATGAAAAGAGCATTTTGTTTAAGAGGCAATTCTCTGCCATGGGAATAGTAAAAACAGTTAGGTGAGTGGTTATTTTTTAGCAAAAGGTAAGAATCCTGTCAAGTTTACTTACTTGATGTGAATATTATCCTTTCCTCAGGAAGAGCAATATTCAGTACATCTGTATTAGTAAGAGTTCACCAGTATTTTCACTTCAATCTTTTATGTACAGAAAGTCTTTGGAACCCTTTGCCATGATGAATATTTAGATCCCTTTCCATAAGTCCTTCCTTGTGCTTGTGGAGAACTGGGGTGAAACTTCTACATTAGTAAAGCTAAATACCACATGGACTGTAACCAAGGCATAAAAATGTCAGTGATTCAGAAAAATCATCCTCTAAATGTGTCTTATTTGATAAAGATCCTATGGATTGCACATTAAGCTTGGTTCACATGAGCAATATGAATTTTAATATGGGTAAAGTTAATGTTGTATCTGCAGTTTCAAGAATTCAGGCTGACCTTATAGAGCAAGGAGTTCAGAAAAAAATCAGTCAGCAGAATAGGTAAGTCCTTAAACACATGGCTGTGGTGAGGTAGCTGGGGCTCTATTTTATCCCACTTGACTTTAGATATCTAACTAGGAAACTGGAGTTTACCAGCTTCATTTTGTCAATGAAGAAAGACAGGTGCCAATTCAAATCTTAAATGAGTTAAACAACCTTCAGGACATACCTGTATTTCTCTGCTGACAGGAGAAAACCACAATTGCTATAGCCCTACCATAGTCATTTTGTTCAATTGCCTGGAGGTAAATTTTTATTCTTAAAAGATCTGTCACATTTTTGAAGTTTAAATAAACAAGTATTATGGAGACATAGGCCTCAGTTAAGAGTTATTTAAAGATTTTCCAGACTCTATGCAAAATATATGTTAAGTTTATACACTGCTGTTATGAGGAACACCATTTATCTTCTTGATTAAAGATGAGAGCATCATTGTATAAAAATATCAGCGATTGTAGACATTTGCAATGGTCTTTGTGTGCCAGAAATTTCAAATAATATACCCTGTGATGGTCTGTAAGTCAGAAGTATCAAGCACTGGAACTGTCAGTGTAACTATAAAGTAGGCAGAGGAACACTCAATCAGGCCAAGAATACACCTGGATCTGGGTGGATTACCAAATCTAATCTTAAACTAGCAGTGTTAATTCCGGTGCTAGTTTAGACGTATGATGTGGAGTAGATCTCTCCTAGTAAGATTTGATGAATATATGATTTAGAGTCAATCTGTATAAAATTACACCTTCTCTAATATCCCTTCAGATTGCTTTAACCTGCAGTAGCTTTTAGGTACTGAAAATGTGTGGCTATTGGAATATAATAACATATTGATATGCAAATATATCCATTTACTTTGTGCACTGATTGTGCTGTCAGACAAAAGCAGATAGTCATTCCTTTTGGCATTCTGTTTTCTGTGATTGTAGGAACATGGTGAGAGTCTTTTGAGGTAGCAAATGGTATGAGCTTGGGTAGAGCTTAATAATACATAGTGAAACTCAGAAATTTATTGCAAAACTGTAATATTCAAATACATATTAGCATTAATATCAAAACTATGCTGTTAGCAATTGATAGAAATACTATTAAAAGGCATCCCGAGAGGTATTTTTTACATTATACCTATCCTGAAGTATCAAGACATTACTGATTGAAGCCTGTAGAAGTTGTGAAGTGAAAATAATGCTTCCTGATGTCTGCTGTAGTTTGTATAATTTTGTGGGTAATTATGCGATTAAATAGTAAGGAAAAATGAATTGTAGTGATTTTGAAATTTGGGAAACAGATGCTTTGGACCATTGTATCAGCATACTTTCTACAATTAATTTTAAAGAAACATATTCTGTAATGTGTAAAAAGAGCTCTTTTTTGAAACTAAACTAGTACTACTAGTTGCAAAATGCCAAATACTTTGTAAGAATTAAAGTTTTTAAAATTATGGTCAACTCCAGCAATTACTCTGAGCTGAGCTGCAAAAATACTGTGCACGCTAATTACAGATACTGTGAAATCCATGTCCTTCATAGTAGTTGTAATTTCTTTACACTATTTATAATAGAAATGAGAACATGGCTATTGGAGTACTCACCCAAACAGTATCTGAAAGTACATTGTTCCGGTGTTTTATTTTTTTCAGTGTCTTTTAATATTGAATCAAAGTCAAAATTTTGGTCTTCATCTTCAAAGCAGTTTCAATGATTGGTTGAAGTTGTCCGGGAGATCAAATGGTGTTATTTTACATAGCTATAATGTCAAAGGAATGGCCAATATCAGAAGAAGAAATGTGTGTATAGTAGAAAGAGATTTTTCAATAGGTGACCCACTTCTATAGAAACTTCTTTTAGAGATGTTCAGGATGGCCAGACCTTTGAACACCCTAGCAGTAAAGCTTAAAACCTCTTCATTAGACCAGTCTTCTCTCAATAGCTTTGTCAAACTCACATATTTATCAAACTTAACTCCATAATGTAAGTCCCTGTAGAATTCAGGAAGGACAGAAAGAAGAACGTATGAGACGAATCTTTCTAATATTTGTGTGATAGAGATAAATAAGAGCTTTCAAAGCTTTCAGTCAGAAGTGTAATGAGATAAAGCGTAATCTACGACCTGTGCATATAATAAAGTGAGGTCTTAAGTATCAATGTTAACAACAGAGAGCAGTAGGAAGGAGTCTGTGGGAAAGCCTCAAAATAATAATTAGTAAGACCTGGTTTTGCCGTATATGCTATTTTTCTTCATATTCTTTTTTCTTGCAAGACAGAAGAAGTGGCACTGGAATGTATATAGGCTGTCATTGAAGATTATTGACACCCGAACTTCTCTTTTACTAGATAATGCAAGCTTTTTGCAAAATCTCTCTGTGTGAAGAGACTTTGAGTTTCAAAAGAAATGGTACAAAATATCTAAGAGTCATAGAATGGTTTGGGTTGGAAGGGACCTTAAAGATCGTGTAGTTTCAGCCATTCTGCCATGGGCAAGGACACATTCCACTAGAACAGGTTTTTTAAATTCATTGCACAGAGGCCTTCTTATAGGAATTTTTTGAAGTTAAATTTAGAGAAAAAATCATACTACTCTGAGCTTTCCATATGGGGTGGTTTTGGTTCAGATTATCCACAGTTTTACAGGCTTTACTGTCAGTTCTGTTCTGTATGGAGAACAGATTTCTTCAAAGAATGTTGCCACTTCTCTGGTCACTGTCTGTCCAATGTGAAACACTTTTTTATACCTTTTTAAAATGAAATATTTTATATCTTTTTTGACATTAGAATATGTATATATGCATCTTGCACATTGTAAGGAAGGGTCCTCTGCTGTAAGTTAGAACAGAAATATGACTTTAAAGAAGCAAGTTTTGGGAAGACTGCAATGCCTCTCTACAATCAAGAGAATTAGTTATTAGAAATGCAAAACATAATCTTAGCTAGTACACAATTAATATTCGCACAAAAAACCCAGCACTTGGGTTTTTCAAGCATGAGAATAACACCCATTGTGTTACTGTTTAATTGCAACTTTTTTGTGTCAAACAAATAATTTTAGAATACTGTTATTACTTGAGACAATTGTTTCTGTTACATCTTCTATGATACATATTTTCATTGTAATGTCATCTTTTAAACACTTTTTATAACTTATTACACTTTTAAAATTTTCTTGCAAGTGAAAATGATACCATTCTCCATTTTGTTTTTGTGGTCACCCATCCAGTTTCCAACACTCACTGTATTTCCCAGTTCCAGCACTGCTTTATGAACTTTGTATTTGGTGAAAGCCTAACTCAGTTTTATGTATTTAATTCAGAGACAGATGATTTTCAGATTGTAGCTTCTGTTAGACATCTGCTCTAGTTTAAGACTTGGCCTTTTGAAAACCTCAATGGAAGTTATTACTGATTTGAGTTTTGTTATTGCTGAAATTGAAGTTCTCATTTCAGCAGGCCGAACTGAGTATTATTATTTATACTGGCAACTATTATTTGTACTGGGAAAATAAAATGACCGACAGATATTGAAAATTTTACTTGGAAGAAATCCAGAATAGATATCATTGTCATTAATTTATTCAGGACTTCAGTGAAGAAAAAAATAGAATGTTTAGTTCAGAAGCTGAAAATACTTATTAATTAAAAGAAAGTACTTAGAACATGTTACATATAAAGCATTGCATAGTTACTTACAGAAGTGTATATGGTTCTCATTTAATTTTTCCAAGCAATAGTTTATCTACGAAATCTTGAATGATATTAAATAACATTTTCTATCATATTATTTCAATACCTTTTGTTTGCCTCTGCAGAAGCTGTAATCACACATTCCATTCTTGGAAAGCTGTGCTCAGACTTCCAAGCAGGAAGTCCTGCATATTTCAGTGGTTGTTCTGCTCTTCTTCTTGACATTGTAATGATTGTCTACTTGGCTGTTGCTATCATATTTTCGTTAATCTAATGCCAGGCAACTGCAGTTTCATAAATGATTCACAGGTATTTTTCTCTAACATTTCAAATAGTGTGAATCCAAGTCAGAGGAAGTTCACGCCAAAGCATGGTCCAGATCTTGCTTTTAAAGTGTGTTTCCTATTCTCACACAGAACATTACAATGATTAGTTTCCTGTTATTTAAAAATTTGGTCACAGTAAAAAGGATTGTCATTTATTAAAGCGCAGTGTAATCATTACTGACATTTCAAGTCTGTGATATATGTTTGAATATTTCATATTTCCATGACAGATCAGTGGCTTACAACTGGAAGGCTGCAGTTTTGATGGAAATCGACTTTCAGAAAATCTGCATGATTCTCCCAGTGTGTCATCTATTCTCCCCTGTTACATGGCCTGGATTCCACAGGTACTAAATTATTAAAAGCCCTAAACTTTCAAGACCCATAATTCGTTTTTTTCTATGTAGTAGCTTCTCAGTATGATGTTGCTGACCTGTTTTCCCCCTTATTTCAAAATAAAAATCCATGTCTTTTTAATAGAAAAAGAAGTCACTTCTCTTACATAAAACAAGAACTTATAGTTTTGTCAATATTTTTTTAGCTTTTATTGTTTAGATTAAGACGGGGGCTTTATTTCAGTCATACCTTTTTTCCTTGTCATTTAAAAAACATTAGCATATTTTCTGAAGTGTATTTAATAAATGTATACATGAGTTTGGGAGTTCATTCCTAGAATATATTTCTTTGTAGTTTAAACATTAAAATGCAACAGCAATAAAAAGATAGAGAACATGATGTGATCTCTAAGCAAAGAAAGCCTTTCTTCTGCTTACACTAATTTTAAGAAATGCCAATGCTTGCAGAACTATGTAAGATGAAAGTGAAGTAATCCAGACAGTAAAAGTTGTTACTGCTTCTGCTCTCCAATTATAATAGCAATCTCTGATAAATAAAGCAAAAACTTACACAGACCTTTTTCAAGGATGTGTAGGAATTACAAATTCATATACTTAGACTCCTATAACTAAAAGAACGCTTATTGTAGAATTCATTTCATCTAAATTTACCTGCCTAAAAGTTAATTGCCCAGTATGACTTAGTTGCCTTAGCTCCTTCTTTGATCTCGGTAAAAGATTGGCAGCCGATCCCCTCACAAGGTAACTAACTGGGATAAATCTCTGTCTAGATGTGGCTCTAGGGACAGCCTGGGCCCCTACTCTGGGACAGCTAGGTGGGAAGAATCTAAAATATTAAAACTTTCACACCAAAAATCAAGTATAAATGTAAAAAGTGAGAAATAGGGGTGGGTACAGTTTTTTTCCACTTTCTTTTATCACAATAAATGCAATTAGCAGTATATTAAAAAAAAGAAAAATAATGTCACTTTTTATCCTGTCTTGTAGACATTAACTCAAACAAATGAATTTATTAACTGGACGAATTTGTTATTTGGCAATGTAGGGAACTCTGCAGAGTTCTCTCCTGAGAAGACTGGATTTGGTTAGAAGAATGTTAAAGAAAGTTCACTGGACCCACGTAGATGAGATTTGTGATATACTATGATAGATATTGTGCAAGGAGCTCCATTGCTAACACACTACTCTTTCTCAACTTTTTTTTTTCCCTCCCTTATTGCTATTTCCAGCACTGGAAGTATAGCATTATATTATAGTACAGCATCAGAAACATAATGGTCAAGATTTAGACTTTGAACACATATGTAAATACTAGCCACCATCTCCACTACTGCTCCCAGCTTTGATGGGAAAGAAAATACTGAAAATTAAAAACCAACAAATAAAACACCACAAAACCTCTTATAAAGTTGACCATTGAAAGATTTTACAGTTCTTTAGTAGTTTACAATGTTTGTTTTGTTCAGAGAAATAAACAGATTTCTAATTTACTTGAAAGGTGATGCATTGAATAAATGTGGAATTGCCAGATGTCTTAAGAGACAGACTCAGTGGTGGGTGGGGGAGGAAAGTGACATACACAGTTTTACCCGGTAACACCGAGTGTTTCTCTTGCACACACTGAAAATGAGGATTGTAAGTAACCTTCACTTTATTCTGGAAAACATTTATCTTATTATAAAACCAGATTGTTAAGTGTTTTTCTGAATAACAGTCCTTTAAACTTCAAAGATCCAGAAGTTATATGTGACCTCAGCAGAGAGCATTATCTATAAAACATATAAGTGAGATACTTCAATAATCAGCAAATTAAACTTCTTCCAGTGTACTTCATATTTGAAATGAATAGCAAACGAAGATATGTGTTAGAAAAAAATACTATTATTTTAAAACACAGGCCAAAACTTGTCAACTGCCCGGATTTTAAATACAATATCTCTAAGGAGAGCATTTCTGAATTGCTTTGCCCTAAAGTTGTTTTGCTATGGGCTTCACTGTAAAAATTGACCACAATCAAACACTGTGCTCAGAAACTGTGGCAGAATCAGGACATTATGCGCTTCTCCTTGTCTCATTATCCTCTCCTTAAGAGATGAGTGCATGAAGTGGAACATATTATCTTATGTTTGAAATGGTTTTCTTTTCCCCATAAATATCTCTTATGAAATCTAGTGCACAAAAATCCCTATATTTATAATTCAGTGCTTGGAGGTCACACAGACTCACAGAATCACAGTCGTTTTCAACCGAACTAAAATAAATAGAGGGTTTTGAGCTACTAACATGATGCTTATTAACATTAAACTGTGAAGGTCCTTTCCAATTTTAATTCACTGGCAGATCCCAAGCTGTGAAAGGTGTCACTAAGGGGAATGGACCCGTGTGTCAGGCAGCCTAGACAAAGAATTTTTGGACTGTGTATAAGCCAAGGACATAGGATTTGTGGTTCAAAAAGACTTTCACAGAATGGCTTTAACCCTCAAATAATGTGATTTCTTTAAACATCAGTGAGATTGAGAAAGGTACAAGAACAGTTATTTTGACCCAAAAAGGTATAAAAAAGAGGACTTTGAAGGCAAACCGGCCAACTTTTGGCCTCTCAGGTTTGGCAAAGCTTAAAGGCTATGATTAACATTTTACTCTCACACGGGCCAGAATTTTGGCTTCCTTGGTAGTGTTAACCAAGGCATTAAGTACAATCCTTCTGAGAAAGCTGAGTTCTTTTGACAAATTTCTGATTATTAAGTTATTCTTTACAACTCTTACAGTGTACAGACCTTCTGTAAGGATTTAAATACTGATGTTCGAAAGACATGGAAAGTTTATTACAAAAAGAGCAACAAAATTCTTGAGAAATGGCTTATGCTTGAATGCAAGGCAAAGTACTTGAAACAGTTACTGTTTGCATTTTTCCTTTTTCCTGTTTTTAGTTATTTTCTAATATTCATGCTTCACTAACTCGCATTTGATGTGATCTGCATTAAAAAAAACCCCTCATTTTTGTTTCAAATTCCTTTCTGACAAATGTGCTGCTTTGATCACAGAATCACACAGAATCACAGAATGTCGGGGATTGGAAGTGACCTCAAAAGATCATCCAGTCCAATCCCCCTGCTGGAGCAGCAACACCCAGATGAGGTTACACAGGAAGGCATCCAGGCAGGTTTTGAATGTCTCCAGAGTAGGAGACTCCACAGCCTCCCTGGGCAGCCTGTTCCAGTGTCTGTCACCCTCACTGAGAAGAAGTTTCTTCTCAAATTTAAGTGGAACCTCCTGTGTTCCAGTTTATACCCATTGCCCCTTGTCCTATCAATGGTTGTCACCAAGAAGAGCCTGGCTCCATCCTCGTGACACTCACCCTTTATATATTTATAAACAAGGTTGCCCCTCAGTCTCCTCTTCCCCAAGCTAAAGAGACCCAGCTCCCTCAGCCTTTCCTCATACGGGAGATGCTCCACTCCCTTAATCATCTTTGTTGCCCTACGCTGGACTCTCTCCAGCAGTTCTCTGTCCTTGAACTGAGGGGCCCAGAACTGGACACAATATTCCAGATGTGGTCTCACCAGGGCCGAGTAGAGGGGAAGGAGAACCTCTCTCGACCTACTATCCACCCCTCTTCTCATACACCCCAGGATGCCATTGGCCTTCCTGGCCACAAGGGCACAGTGCTGGCTCATGGTCATCCTGCTGTCCACCAGGACCCCCAGGTCCCTTTCCCCTACGCTGCTCTATAACAAGTTGTTCCCCAACTTATACTGGAACCTGGGGCTGTTCCTGCCCAGATGCAAGACTCTATGCTTTCCCTTGTTATATTTCATTAAAGTTTTCCCCGCCCAACTCTCCAGCCTGTTTGATGTTTGATTCTTGAAAATTTTGACATTTTCCTGTTGTCAGGAAGGGAGATTTTGAGCATGATGGAAAACATAATTAATAGATATCAGTTGAATCAAATCCTGAATTAGTTAAACTAAATAGATACATCCTGGGTTGAAAACCAAACTACATGCTGTGGTAAACCTAGACTGAGTCTTTGAGCTCAGCTCTGTAGTAATTTTATGGTCTGTTTAAATGATACCTAAGTGCTTGTTTGTTGACAGGATGCATATGGGCCATATTCTCCAGAGGAATGCATATCTTTACCAGTCTACGCCAGCATGGAGAGAGATCGTGTGGTGACAAATATTGATGTACCTTGTGGGGGAAACCAAGACCAGTGGATTCAATGTGGCGCTGCTTTGTTTTTAAAAAATCAGTAATCTGAAACTGCATTAAATTAACTCTTGAAGTTAAGAATCATTGAAACATCTCATTTGTTTCTTACTAAAAGAAAACTCTAGATTTGTTACTTACGCATTTTTAAAGCAATGGTTTATAAATTCTCATTTATTTTTTTAAGATATGTAAAATTTATTCTACTTGATTAGGACTTCTTTGTATGTTTGAGATGTTGTAAAAGTTGAGATGACACTATTCAGCAAACTGTTAATTTGAGTTATTTCTTTAGATTGTAATGTGCTGTATTTCTTTCTCAAACTTGCTGAAATCTCTTACGTTTTGCCCATAAATATTGAATATGAATTCAAAAAGTCAGCATTTTTTCTTTGATCAGTTTTTTTTCATTATCCTTTTTGAACTGTTACTTGTATGCCTCCATTATTTAATAAAAGAAAATGATAAAACTTACCTGTTGTTAATGGAATTGGATGTTTTACTTGAATATAAATTTAGGATAGATGTTTCAGCCTCTTTTAAAGATGTTTTACTTGTAATAATATTTCTTTGAATTGGTAATAAATAATAAGAGAAAAAATAGGAGCTTCATAAACTTCAGTGGAGTTACAATTTCATTTAGACTACCATCATGGTTGTTATCTGGAAGTCACTAAAAAAAGCATTTTATGAAACGGTACTAAATTCCAGTAGGAACAGGCACATAAATGCCCAAGATAGACAGTTCTTTAGACAAATGAAAGAGGTTTTCACCCAGTTGTTAAGAGATTAACAAAGGGATATAAAAATGCTTTTGCTCTGTGATGTGGGAGACCCTGGAGTCTTGTTCTTCGTGCAGGATACTCCAGTTTGATTTTGCTGATTCATGTGCATCATATTGGGATGCTGTTGTAGTTTTGGTGTGCAGTTCGACAAAGTCCCAGAAGAAGCAGAAAAGCCAAAGTCCAGCAGAAAGCATCATTACTGGATGGTGAAGTCTCAACATAAGAATTGAAAGTGTCTAATTTTAACTGCAATTAGTGTCACCTCTTGAAGATATTTTTAAAGGCCAAAAGCATAGAAAGACTTTCTTGGTTTGCTTAGAAGCCAAAATAGATAACCTGGCTCCAGTATCTCTGATGGAGTTTGTGTTTATTTTAAAGTAGTATTTAAATTAAGACTATATGTCACTTGTTGATATTTTTCACTGGGGGTTTGAGGGAGGGAGAAGGAAAGCAGGTAAAAGATTGGCTACATCTCCAGGTTAGCTTCCTGAAGAAAGTCTTTTTCTCTGTTCTACTCAATTGTTCATCCCTTAAACTTGGTCTTTTGTCTTCTATTTGGAAAGTTTCCCATTTAGTTCTTCTTCTAATAAAAATATGTCCTAAAATAATTTGATACAAATGCACGTATGTTTTAAAAATTTAATTCTGTTTAAAACCGGAATTTATTTACTTGATTATTTTCAGATAATTGTCTCATCTTCCTTTACACATTTGACTCTGATTCATTGAAGAATAAAAATGTAGCAAATTGGAAAAAATAGTTGTCTGTGGAGAATATTTTGGAAGAAAATGACAAAGTTTCCAACAGAACAGAAAGCACTTGTATAACGGCATATACAAGCTCTGTGAGGATTTAGAAGGTGACTTGTCTGGAGAAAGCATTCTGTCCTACGAGACTTCCTTGGTAAAACATCACTGGGAGAAGAAACAAGTTTTACTGAGGACAACTGTGCTTCCAGTTCCCTTAGGCACATATAAAGATCATGTTACAACACTCACTTTTGGATCCATCATGTTTCCATAAAACAGACTGGATTTTTGCTTTCATATTTCTTAAAACTGAGGGCTCTTAAAACTGACTCCTACTAGTTCCAGCTTCTCTTTTGTGGACAAGTAGAGAAACACAGATATTCAGATAACTGTCTATAATAGGGCAAAGATGTCTGGAAAATAGACATCATGTTTTAACCTACCTTGCACAGAAAGCAGAGACCAGAAATGTAGTAGATGGTTTTCATGACCAGTCTTCCTCATTGTGCAAAGTAAAAAGCTAGTGTAATGGGTTGTAGCAACCCTGAAATAAAATATTACTAGAACATTGTGGCAATTTTCATGTTTTAGTTTGGTTTGGTTGGTTGGTGCAAGATATAAAAGAGACTCCTCCAGACCTACCACATTACCTTTATTTCTGTTTCAGGGTCAGGAACCGATTCAATTTTTGAACAACAGCTGTCTGTATCCTAACCCATCAGAACTGGCGTCTCCCTGCTGCAGAGCTTTGTTATCTCTTTACCATCTCTTACTGCCTCAGATTTAGAACTACAGAATATTTTTCAGCTCACGCTGTCAAGAGTTTTGTTTTCAGCATATGCATTCATGCATTTCTGTCCGAGAACCTTCTTTCTGAAAGCAGAAAGTACGGTCAGCCAGCTTCATTAAATCTCCTTTTGTTTGGTTCACCTCTCCGTTTAGAGCCCTTACACATTACCAACACTGCTTGCTTCTGCTCTTTCTGAATGAGTGATATGAAAAAACCCTCTTAATGTTTAACTATAACTAGAACATTGAATTATATTTTTATTTGGGCAGAAGTCCTTTGGGAGCTCATCTAGACTGATGTACGTTACAAATGTAAAAGGCACTCTCTTCCGGGGTGCTTTGATGTGTTTATCTTTTTTAGCACAGGACAAAAAACTGATTTAAGTAAATCTCAAGCTAGTTAGGCAGCTTGAAATCTAGTAGAATTTTAATGATGTGATATTATCCTCATAAAAAAATTGAGAGCTGTATAGTATGTTCATAGTGTATTAAGTAGTATGTTTGCTGCTTCTTCTGACAGATTCACTAATCTTCCCTTCTCATTATTCTAGCCATAACCCTGATGTTTTGGAAGGCTCCCAGGTGACCTAAAGAGGAAAAAGAGATTACTTCTCATGTGTTCCTTGATATTTATTGGCTGTATGCATTGCACGATGTGCTTTCTTTCTACACAATGTTGTAATCTAAATGAAAGATACTCTAGGTAACTACTACTGTATATCATAGGAATGATATTTTTGGTAGTAAAAGACAGAACTGTGGAGTGTTTATTACCACCAAAGTGCAACTGTATCACAAGCATAGGCTATTCAGAAGAACGAATCAGGAAACATAAGAAATAAAAACATCAGAAATGCCTTAATGGTCTGACTAGTGTTTTGACGAGTTTGTTCTGCTATTGAGCTTCAAGGGTATAGGAACTTGTAAGGCTAAAATATATAAAGAGAGCTTAGAAAACACACATAGCCCTCTGTGAACGTGCTCTTTTGACAATCAGAAAAAGGCATATCTTGGGCAAGTGCAAATTGTTACCAATAAAAATCAAAGTTACAAAATGTAAACTGAAAAAACCCTTTAAAGGATAACAAACCCTTTGAAAATAATGAAGATTGTGCAGTATGTTTAAAATGCAATTTTTATTTTTATTTTTTTTTTAAGGAACAGTTTCTTCCTTTTGCACTTTATAGCAATCAAGTATTCATCAGTTATTAGTGCTGTCATCCATTAGGAGATGTGTTGTTTGATGTATTTAGCAAGTTTGCAGCAAGTCTACTGTCACAGATCACTCTGTGTTCCTGAACAGAAGAATACACGTTTGATGAAGAGTTGGACTCATTCTTTGTTGTTATTTGAGATAAACTGCCTTTCAGAAACAAGAAGTACATTTTAGTTGTTGTCAACTGCTCTGTTGTTTATAAAAGAAGAAAAATACTTGTTCTTTCTAATTTTTTTCTTAGCCTCTAAGTCTTCACACTGGGTATTGAATTTCCAGTTAAAATGTTCCAGAATAGAAAAAAATCAAATGAGAGGATTGCCTGGCTAAAGAGATTCATACTAATTTTATCAACTGAATGACCTGTAATTGTTAGAAAATGCTTCAAATTGTTGTAGTCATAAAGGAGAACTGTGTAGAGTTGATTTAAGATTTTTTTTTCGGAACATTTTTAGAATTTCACTAAAATCCAAATGCTGCAGTGGAAGGGAAAATATGCAAGTTGTGCTGAGGACAAATAGAACTGGTCGTGCAAATTAGTCTTTCCCCCTCCATTTCTTTATTTCAGCTTTCAGAGAACAATATTCAGAAGAGCAGTAATTTCTCCCAAAACAGCTACATAATTGTTAGAGCTGAAGAAGGAAAAAAAACCCTGAACTCCATGATCAAAAGCATCAAATAGGAATCATAATATTACTTCTTAAACTGATAAGACCGTTTTTCAGTGACAAAAATGGGTTTACATAAATTGTACTTAATATTGGTCACCGTACTAAAAATGTGCAGTCTTGACTAGGGCCAGAAATTATTATATTAAGTTTTACATATATATTTTTAATCCTTTTAATTTTCACATTTTTAGTCATAGAATGTCCTGAGCTGGAAGGCACCCACAAGTTTAACTCCTGTCCCTGCACAGGACAACCCCAAAATTCACATCATGTGTCTGAGAGCGTTATCCAATCCTTTGAAAAATCCTTTGAAAAAGTCTTTGCAATTGAAAGGTGAAAGAAACTAGATATAGAAGAGTCTGAAGACAAAAAGTGGGACACACCTGAGAAAACAAGCTCGCCCTCTGTGAGTACTTATGCTGCATTCTTCTCTAAAGGTGTACAACTTTGTTAGTGCACTTGAGTTCTTCACATATCAGAAGCTTCTTTGGAACCTCGGCCATTTGAAAGACCACCCTCATCCTTCTCCTTCTCCTTCTCCTTCTCCTTCTTCTTCTCCTTCTCCTTCTCCTCTTTCTCTTTCTCTCTTCCTCGTCCTCCTCCTCTTCACCAGTGGGAGAGGCTGCATCACTCAGCTCCGTTTCCTCTATCTTCATTTCAACCACAGAAGCTGCTTATAGCAGAGCTCACTAAATTGATGTGTTTCAAGATATGTCTCTCTTTAAGGCCTAGATTTCTTATTTCTCGTTCTCATGACCTTTGCATAAGATACCTAGAAAGCAACAGAACTGACTTTTTTTTTTTTTTTTTTTTTTTCCGCCTTGAGTAGATTTGGTAGAAACAGGAACAATTTTCATTAATGTGTTTTAGTAAAGTAGAAGAATTAAGTTGGTGTTACTTATTTGAACAGCTCCACTACAATGATTACTGTTATTATGGGCTGCAGTTTGCCTGAGGAATGGTTCTCAGGGTATGATCTTTGTGGAAATTGGGGTGTTTTTTCCTTTAAAAAAAAAAATGAACACTTTATAACACATAAGGAATCGCAATACTGTATCCAGAAACCTTTACACAGGCTGATTCTAGAATGGCGTAGGTATGAGAGGCAAGAATTTGGGTATTTATGCTGTGTTACAATACATTGCTATTCTACTTTTTTATCAAGACCATCCACATTACTGTGTTCTTGTTCAACACATAAATTGACTGAGAGCACAAATAAATAAGTATAGTGCAAATATACTGTGCAGTGTCCATTCTAGCTTGATGATCCTGTAAAGGAAGTTAACTAAACAGCAATAGCCAGATGCCAGAGATGAATATCAGGTATGTGTAACTGAAAGCACTTTCTAAAGAGGCGTGTGTTGGAATTAGTACTGGCTTTGCATTTCAGGAGAAAGCAAGCTCCTTTGTTGTCTTCAAGAGAAGTCTCAGAGATATTCTTCATACCTTCACTCAGTGTTAGTTTCACTTATTTTTTGAGAGCAGCAAACAAGAATCTTCTTAACAGGTCATCTTTGGGAAAAGTAGTTAGTAATCATACTTATGAAGTGTGCCAGATAGGCAATTTCATTGTCACAGTTGTCTTACTCAGTTCCTGACAAGGTGAGTTCTTCTCATGCTATCACACATGGTGCTATTTCCAGGCAAAATAGGGTGTTTCATACACTTCATTGCTCTACTGAGATTGCTAAGAAGTGTCAGTGGTTGAGAGCGTTTTTGTGATGCACATGGTCATCTCACCGGCTGCCACTAGATGGTACTGTGGACTAGACCCTCGTGAGGGACTGGCGCAGAGAAGTTGGAACGTAAAGACAATTGATAGTATATATAACATTGCATCAACAGTCTGTTCCGAAGGAAACTTTCTTATCAGCAGTGCTGAATAAGCAGCTGGGTCTTAAGAAATGCTTATAGTTAGGTGTGATGTAGTTGTTTTTAGAAATAAGTGATTCACCAAGTGATTTTCGCCTTGGTTGTGGAAGTGGATAAGGCACTGACCGCTCTGGCCTGTTTGCAGCTATTTCTGTACATCTTCAGTATCTGCATGGGAAGAAGGAACAGTGAGGACAAGTATGCCCTTGCAGCATGGAAGGCCAACAGGTTCCTGGGCTGCATCAGGCAGAGCATGGCCAGATGGTTGAGGGAGGTGACCCTGCTCTGCTCAGCCCTGGTGAGGCACATCTGGAGGACTGAGTCCAGTGCTGGGCTGCCCAGTACAAGAGAGACATGGATATACTGGAGCAATTCCAGAGAAGGGCTATGGAGGTGATTAAGGGACTGGAGCATCTGCTGTACAAGGAGAGACTGCGAGGACTGGGACTGTTCAATCTGGGGAAGAGAAGGTTCAAGGGCTTGTATCAGTGTGTATTAATGTCAGGATTTTACCCGTCAGGCAGCTGAACACCACACACAGCCTTTCACTGCCCCACTCAGAGAGAATAGGAAAAGGGAGGTAAGACAACAACAGTTCGGTAGGACAGAAAGAGAAATTATAATAATTATACTAATAAAAATAACAATAATTATAATAATGACCATAATAATAATTATGATAACAATAATAATTATATCAAATATCCCTTGGCCAGTTTGGATCAGCTGTGTTGGCTGTGCCCCTTCCCAGCTTCTTGTCCACCTGGCATGGCATGAGAAGCTGAAAAGTCCTTGACTACTTAGCAACAACTAAAACATCAGTGTATTATCATTGTTATTCTCATACTAAATCCAAAACACAGCACTATAGCAGCTACTAGGAAGAAAACGACCTCTAACCCAGCCAAAACCAGGACAATAAATATCTGATGGGGGTGAATATCTGAGGGTAAAGAAGGTGGAGCCAGACTCTTCTCATTGGTGCCTAATGAAAGAAAAAGAGGCAATGGGCACAAACTGATAAACGTGAAACTTCATTTAAATATTTTCTTCACTCTTAGGAGTGAAGAAACACTGACACAGGTTTCCCAGAGAGGTTATGGAGCCTCATCCTTGGAGATATTCAAACCCAAGTGGACACAGTCCTCAGCAACCTGCTCTGGGTGACCATGCCTCGAGGAGTAGGGTAGGACTCGATGATCTCCAGAGATGTTTTCCAACCTCCACTGTTCTGTGATTGTATAATCCTATGAAAAGGCTGGAAATGAAGAGCAGACATTTAAGCTATCAGTATCATGAACACTGTTCTGTGAAAACAGGATACTCATTTTAGGGAAGACAAGTGTCCAGTAAATACTGAGCCTTCCGGTTCATTGTAGGTAGGTCTCTGAAGTGACGTTCCTATCCTTCGAGTTCAAGTAAGGATGAAACAAATGCTCATTTAGTGATGCTGCCCTGCCTACTCCATCTTGTTCTTAGTTGGCTTTGAAATATTTTCCATATGGTTTTTGTAGAAAATTGCATTTCAAACATGAGAAGAAAACTTAGTAAATTGGAATTTAAAAGGATTTTGGACTCCAGTGCATTTCCGACGTAATAAAGTTACAGCAAATACCTCACTGATACTGTGAAGACAGCACTTCAGTTATATTTACAGTCTGTGTAACTTTCTCTAATAGTTAGCATCTATAAAAATAACTTCTGCAAATCACAAGAAGACTGTATGTCAGAGAAAAAGCCAGAAAACTTTAAGTCAAGAACCAGCCTATATTTACTCTAATTTCAGCATTTTCAAAGTAAACTGAAGAAAAAAATGTTTGTAGTTTAGTTTTTTTTCAGTGTGAACTTTCTTCATCGGGAAAACTCAAAATGTCCCTTGTAAGAGCATACTTGATTTTCATCTATCCAGAAATAGTTTGTTCGTCACTTTGAACACAAAGTAACACATAGGAACATCTCGCCCCTGTCCCCGGAAAGAGAAGTTTCATTATTGGCTACATCAGTGCTGGGAAGAATTTTCCTGATGAGTCAAGAGGGGATGAGATGCAAAGAGATGTGAAGGAGTAAAAGTCATATCTATCATAAAGAGCACTGTGGTCTGTTACTGTTTCAATGGGGTTTAAATGAAAACGGTGGCCAATTGTGTTCTGGTATCACCTACACGAAATCATGCCTTGTTCTTTTCTTGACCTTTTGCTTCCCTTTCTCCTCTTTGTAGAGAGTCAAGAAACTTTTCCGTCAAGCCCCTTCTCTAGGACTAACTTCACCAGACTTCCTGAAGCACTATCCTCACAGTCTCTCCATGAGAGAGAGAGATTTCACCTTTCCTTTCGGCATCTGAGGCTAAATGCCATAATCTGCTCTTGCTGAAAATTACATTTGCACTAAAGAAAGATCTTCTTGCACAGATAATTCCTCTTGTAGTTAGAGTTCCATGAAGAATCAGCAGCAGGAACAAGTGAGCCCCTAAGTAAATGTGATCATTGCTTTTGTGGCCTTCATAATAAGAGGGAAACAAATTCATCAGTAGGATTGTCTAGGGAAGGTGCTTCACTTTTAATAGTCATACCTTAAGACTATGATGAAAATTTCAAAATAAAACCAGGAAACTATGCTGTGACTGCCTCTCATAATGTCACAAGGATATTAGTAAGTAGCTAACATCCTGTTTTGTCTCCTTCATTAGACCTTTTGGAGTTGTACTTTGATCAGCTGCCCATGGGTGCTTAATGATCCCCACTCATTTTCACATCCTATGGGTAGTACCTACACTTACCCACTAAGCTATATCATATGGCAACCCACTGTCCACGTCCCTTGCTCTTTTCTGTAGAAATCAGGATGCAAAATAGTGCCTGATGTACAACCCGTCTCTCTCATTGCAAGGGAATGTTGGCAAGGTAACTTGGGCTCACTCCTAGCTCCCTTGTTTATACATAACCATAGATTCCATGGCTGCTTTTGCCTAAGAGTGTAGAATACTTAGAAGCTGCATTGAGAGAAAGGGAACAGCATTCAGACACCAAAAATTGTGGCTGACTGTTGAGAGTGACACAAGTCAGCAGTTTGCAGAGGTAAGAGGAGAATGTTCAGCTCAAGAACGACTCGACAGTTTTGGGTCCCCAAATACAAGAAAGACATTGGAAAACTTGAGGCAGTTCAGTGGAGGCCACCAAGATGCTCAAAGGGTTGGGACACATTCATTATGGGAAGAGGCTTAAGTAACTGGATTTAAGCCTGGAGAAGAGACAGCTTTACTGGGAGGGACTTATTAGCAGCTTGTCATTGCCTACAAGGAGGTCAGCAAGTTCCATGGCAGGAGGAGAAGGGTTGGGGGATGTTATAACTGTATATGGGGAAAAATATTTTCACCATGAGGACAGTAAGGAAGCGGTACAAGTTACCCAGAGAGGTTGTGCAGTCACTGTGCTTAGAGGTTTTGAGAACTTGACTGGATAAAACCCTGAGTAATCTGTTCTGACCTCAGAGCCAACCTTGCTATTAGGGATCTCCCAGGGTCCTCTCCAACCTGAATTATACTATGCTTCTTCCTCTGAACAAAACAATGGTGGATTAGTTACATATTCATTGTTCTGAGAAAATGATATAAATTACAGTAAGAAAATAATGTCACTCTGCTCTTTCTACCTTGTGCTTTATATAGAAATGACCTGCAAGTCCTTCAGTTTTACTGCTGCCTCATAAGCTATCAACAAGTTCAGAGGTAAGTCAGTGGAAAATGAAGTAGTTCACAGAATAAAAGGATGAATGAAAGGTAAAACCATAATAGGGCAGGCCAAAAACAATTCAGGGGAAACTCACTTAAGGCATAAAAACAAAAATAAATGTTCTGAACACATCAGAAGCAGGATGACTGCCAAGGAGAGTATTGGGTTATTAGATGCTTGAAGTGTAAAAGGAGTATTCAAGGAAGTTAAGACTATAACACAAACCTAAATTCTTTACATCATTATTCATTTCAGAAAAGCTGAGGAAGGTTCCCACATGAATTTTCCTTTCTCTCTCTCTCTTTTTTTTTTTTTTTTTTAATAAGGGATGACACTTATATATCATCTTAAACTGACCTGTCAAAATAAGAAGTTTTAGAAGAAATTGAGAAAACGACTAGTAAATGCCAAGTTGTCAGGGCCAGATTGTCCTCAGCCAAGAGTCCTAAAGGAACAGAAGAAACTCAAGCGTACTATTACCTCACTGTTCAGTATGATGTCTAACCCATCATTTAAGTGGGCTTTGGTTCTAGGAGAAGAAAAGTTTCCCTTTTTTTACCAGTCCTCCATAAAGCCTTTTTTCTATGTTTGCCCAATGTATTGAAATTGTAAACCAATAAAATTTGATACTCAACTATTTTAAAATCTGTATTAATTTCACTGCTTTTGCTATGTTCAGGTGTGCTGTACCCAAGGGTAGGTTATCTCTTAAGCTGCACACCCTCTGTGCTTCTCTCTCAGATGCTGAATAACTGATCATCCTGAAAGATGGCAAAGAGGTAAACAACCAATTTTTACTTTACAGATGTTGCTGCTTTGTCAAATAATTGGTGCAAAGACACAACAATAAGAAGGGAGATCAATGTGTTAATTCCTTCCTTCCTTCCTTCCTTCCTTCCTTCCTTCCTTCCTTCCTTCCTTCCTTCCTTCCTTCCTTCCTTCCTTCCTTCCTTCCTTCCTTCCTTCCTTCCTTCCTTCCTTCCTTCCTTCCTTCCTTCCTTCCTTCCTTCCTTCCTTCCTTCCTTCCTTCCTTCCTTCCTTCCTTCCTTCCTTCCTTCCTCTAACTCATCCGATATCCAGTTGGCCATTTACAGTAAGTTAAAATGAAGGAAAACATAACTGAAATAAGTATTAGAGAAGGAGGAATCTTTTATTTTTGCAGTCACAAAACAGTTCATAGAAAAGAATACACTGCATCACATCTGCTTCTAGGGATCGCCTGGAGCAGCGACAACGTAATCATAGGAATTAATATGAATAAAAGTACCCTGACTGCACTTCCTGATGGACTCCTGAAGGAAGAAGGAACAGACTTGAAGGTTTCAGGCTGATCACTTCCTAGCACAAAGCTGCTCCTGGGAATGAGCTGATGAGATGTGAAATTTTTATTGCCACAAGCAAGTCAAAATTACCCTGTCATGTGTCTATGATGCCGATGTAATTAATCCCTGTAAAGCTCACTTTTAAATTGCTTAAACTCAGTGTTCAAAATATTTTTCATTCCACTACTTGTTGAATTCATTCTCTTTCATTGAATGGAAATGAAAAGGTCCAAACTAGTGAAACTGGAAACCTGTCTTAACTGAAGTACAAGGAAGCTGATATAGACCTCAAAAAACCAAGTGAAGCATGGCAATTAACAAACCAATAGAAAGTTCATGGTAAAACAGAATAAAATTAAATAAAAGAAAGCTAAAATGAAATGGAAAAAAAAATTAAAGAATCCCAAATGATGGATATGTCATGCTTGTTGAGAAATGGTAGAGAGTGCTTCACTACATGGCTCTGATGTAGCTGGAGTCTGAAGATCCAGTCAGCCCCTGGCACCATTCCGGCTGCCCTGAAGACTAAAATTTAATCCACGGTATAAAAATATCAACTTGATGAAGAATTGTATGCCTTCCAACACAGAAAAAAATTGTGCAGTGTAATGATGCAAAGATGAGTCAAATTTACGAAGCACCCTATCAGCTCTTTAATGGAAGGTGAAAATTGCTGGTTTAGATCAGGATTATGTGCCAACTGATCCAGTATGCCACCACTGTTGGTCAATTGACTCTATCAAATATTACAGAAGAAAAAAACAAGCCAAAAGCCATGATGTACCCAGCAATAGGCAAAAGCAGTACAGTAAAGCTGTTTAAATTTCCTTTTCTTTCCTACAAACTAAAGGTTGTCTTAGTTTTGCCAAAGGGCAGATTTCATTCCCTTTCCAGAGGACCATGTTTTAACTAGCATATCCCTAAATGTTCCTGTGTATCTATGTACAAAAAAACCTTTGAGATGTCTAAAATTTTGAGCCCACAAGATAGTTGTGAGAAACTGTATTTTTCTTTCTAGATGCTTTACTTCATACACTTTTATGATACCTCCTTTTAATAATTTCCACCTGCACAAAGCAATCACAGTCTTTCAGAACTCTTGATAGAAAATAATGTTATTTACTATCTAACCATCTTCAACTCGCTTTGCTGTTTTTCTGAATTCTGAACTATTTCATTCTTTACTTTTTTCTTTTTTTTTTTTTTTGAACAACACTAACTCAGTGCTCCTTCATTGACAAGATAAGCCAAATATCGTAACATTAGAGGTTACCCATCACCTTTCAATAAGTGAGAGAAGTTCGCCAAGTTCCATTAAGGCAATACTATGTAATTTTTGCTATTTTACTGTAAAGCAACATTGGTTTTATATTTACCTTTAAAATACATTTTAATTTTAAAGTTATTTTTAAATAGAGCACACTTCATTCCCACCTACAGATGGAACTACTTCAGAAGTAGGTGTTTTGCAGAGAAATTCTTATTTTCTCCGAAAAAATACTCAGGATAAAAGAAATTTTAAATTATTAATTATTTTGCAATAGCACTGCACAGTCCTCTCTGGATCACTCAGGAAAACTGTCTTTCCTCCAAATTTGGAGGTCTGGGCATTGCTCCTTGCTCTTTACAGGGGCCTCCCAGTTTCTGGTGGTGTAGCAAGTTCCCTGCCCTTTGTTTCTTTTCTCTGCCCCATTCTCCAGAAGGTCCCTTCAGCTACAAAGGTCTGATTGTTTCCAAGGTGGAAGGTCCCCTTTGTTCCCCAGGGGTTCCAACTGCCCAGAGCAAGCAGACACTTTTCCCACTGTTGCCAGGCTCCAACCTTTTAAAAGAACAGAAACATTAACAGAGAATATGGACAGGTGGGAGATATACTTTCTGTCAGAACTGCAAAAATATTTTATCTGTTTCTTAGCATATTATGCATCATCTGATTTTATCATTATGGAAGGCATTTCCAAAGCGTAGGAAGAGTCTTGTGGTGATTTGCTTGGAAGACCATGAAGGAAGAGGTAGATCTGTTAAAGGACCATCTTCGCTCTCAGCTCAAAGCATCTGCTGCTGGTTGTTACTGGAGACAGGGGAGGACTGGGAGGTGGATCTTTGCCCTGACAAATTGTGTGGGTTGTTTAATCCATGTGAGATTTTTACAGTAGATCTCTTATCATATAAATTGTTTGTTAGCTGTATTCCATTGTGACCACCTTGAAGACCTGTCTAGGGGAGCATTCACATAAATCATCAGAAGGGGTGGATCTAGTAAGATACCATGGAAAACTTGGAAAATATACATATACGCTAACTGTAAATCAATGTGTCTCTCTTGTCTTCTGGGAAACTGTGCTGTTTTGCACCAGCTGACAAAACGCCTCACTGAATTAAGTTGACCTTAAACAACTCTGTGCCATGGGGCCATGGCTGTGGTGAACAGCAGAATTTACTGCTTCGGGTTTTTTTTTTCATGGGGCTGATTTATAAATTTATGCTGATCTTTTTTTTTTTTTCCTTTGGAAAATGATGATTCATTAGAACGGAAATGCTCCTGAGAAGGAAAGTACATTGAAACCAGTCCTAAATTAAAGGTTTTGAAATGTTTTTAACACTTTAGAGTGTCCTTCTGAGATAGCTGCAACACAAAAGATTTTATTCCTCAGTTCAAAGGAATTTTCTGTTTTGTAATCTAAATATATTTCTTCACATCTAAAAGGATACCAAAACAAATTAAAAGAAACATCTAGGATGAGCATAATTCAATTTCTTTTCCATATTGGCCAATCACAAAATAAAGTGTCTTCAAGCAGTTGACTCTAAAATAATATGCCAAGATTGTAAACAAACAAATATAAACATTTGCTTTGATTTAACCCAAGAGACAAGAGCACATTTTTTGTGGACTTCAGGGACCCGTTTCTGTCATTAGAGAAATTGGTTTCAAGAGTTTGGACACTTTGAATGTACATACCATAGCCTTTCCTCCTAAATGTGACTACAATTTGAGATCTGTACTGGATAAATTGTCTGTAAGCTTCTGATGCCAAAGCATGTGGTACTTAAAACTTTTTGCCTAAACTATACTAAGCATGGACAGTAAAACAGGCTTATGATAGGAGATAAGGTGTGTTCACTGTATTTGTTAGAGCATATGCCCTGGCTTTTCATATTATTTTGTTCCTATTGATAACTGCAATATTTTGAGTTTGTTCTGGGTGCTGGAACAGAAATATATAAAAAAACCCTTTTTTTCAGACAAACAAAACATTTAAATTCAATTAGTAAAATGGCTGTGTCCCACAACTGAAAGTACAGAAAACATTCCTGAAACCACAGACACTAATATTTCGCTTATAAATTCAGAATATGGGATGTGATACTTTGATAATTATGAATGGGGCTTCAGAAATGCCTCAGGCTTTAGAGCTATGAACCTTATGAAAAATCCTGTTTTGTGCTTTTAAGGATTTCGTGAGGATTTGGTATTCGGCAAACCCCAGATCTCCTGTGTTTCTGCTACAGTGTTGACACAGGCTTTTACTTGGAAGTCATACCAGGGTGTTTTTCTCTACACAAAATTACTCTCATCTGGATTTGAGTGTTTTCCAACCAAGTTAGCTGGTCCAAGCTGGGACCAGATATGGCTTTCACCTGGCCTGGCAAGTCATCCTCAGCATTCATTCTGTGACCTGAAATCCTGGTGTAGGTGTTGGTCCAGAGATGCTTGTCCCAGTTCCCCATGCCTCCTGGGAGCAGTGGCTGGGCAGCTTGCTCTGCCTCCGGGTATCATAAAACTCCTTGTGACTAGGTTCTGCTTATCTTTATTTTTCAGCCCTATTTTTTTTTTATTTTTAAAGTGAAGATGGAGCAGTCTTTTTATCCCATGCTAAAATTATTATGTGAGATAGGTGGAATGAACCACCTCTTGAACTTATAAATATTTTACTCCACGAAGTCTTCAGTAAAAGACCTTTTTTGCAATCTGAAAAGAGATGTCTCTCTCCAGGTGCTTTTAAGTCTAAATGGCCAGCTACGATGTCTTGACACCTTACTTTCAGAGCAATAATTTTTGTAAGATGCATCATATTCATGGTGATCAATGTCATTTTCTAATTCATCTGAGACACTTTTGAGTGGACTGCTGCTCCAAGAAAATGAGTGTTTATGGAAAGTAACCTCTTAAAACCATGTTGAGCAAAGTAGCTGAAGTACTGGGAAATGTAAAAATGGTAACCTTCTAATTTTTTTCTTTTTTTTCTTTTTTAAAATACATAATCAGTGTATAAAATCACAGAATTGGGGAGACAGTTTCAGCAGGCAAATACTCAGATTATTGAAAAAGGGATGAAGTTCCAAGTAGTTGGTATAACTGAAAATGAGTAAGGTAGGAGAGGATGCTCACCAGCTAAAAAAGGTGTTACCAGAGCTCAGGTTCCCCAAGCATGCGAGGATGCACCCCGAAATACGCTCAGTCACTTTGAAATACAACATAAAAGTCACTGAAAACTGGTGCACTGGAAATGTTAGTTTATATTCAAAAGCAGTGAACTAGAGCCTTTGTTAGCTCGAAGTGTGGGGGATTTTTCCTTTTTACTTTTTCACTGTCTTTTCTGTACCTTTTAATGGTTCACACACCTTTCAGTAGAGATGGACTGACCGTTAAAAACAGATGGATCATGCACATCAAGCTTTGAAAGTAAGAGACATAGACCTTTTAATGTCTATGATCTCAAGACAGATGAAATGAACTGTACTTTCTTTAATCCCCTCACATCTAACTCAAACCTTGGGAGATCCCCATTGCAATAGAAGAAAGATTTCAGCCACACTTCAGTGGTTTCTCCTGGTTCTGTTGGTCACAGAGGGGCATTCTGTCAGAAAAAGTTGTAAATGGCACTGTCCCTATAAAGAACAGTGAAAATTGTGTTTTCAAAACCTTCAGTTGTGATCAATTAATTCTTCCTAAAGGCCTCTTGGGGGTTTCTGCAGAAAGAACTGCTGAAGGGATGTAAAAGAGGCTGCAACCACTCACATTTAAACATTGTCACTGCATCAGGCTGCAGAACCACACTAGCAGTGAACCCAGACCACAGATTTTGACTGGAGTCCTTGCCTGCATGGTTTACAAACAGTAAAGGGTGGAGGCAATAGTGATGCCATTGCCCATCATAATGAAAAGAAGCCAAAAGAGGCTGACTGGCTTCTCTGAAATGTGAGGAAAGGCAGGTAAACCCAGCGCATTCTATTCCACCCTTGTCCCTTCCTTTCCAGGAGTATCATACTGTGAAGATGACTTCCCTTAACAAGTTTTTCTATTGTGATGTTTCATGTTGTATTGAGTTAGATTTTATGCTCTGTTTAACTGAACTAAAATCATAGATTAGAAGATTCCTGTACACAAATAATAATTGAAAGAGATGGCATTCCTACTAATAGACTATCCCTGACACTAAGACAGAGAGGTTTCAAAATGGAACAGTGATATAATTATTACAATTATTGAATAATTGTAACATACAGTAATTATTAAATAACATATACCTCTGGGCTAATGCTCCATAGTGATTTTATTGGAGAAAATGGATAGTAGCAAGGGAGGCTGTACATAAGAACACAGCAGATAAGGCCATGTAGTCCTTCATTGGGCAAATGCTTTACTGCAATCATGGGGACAAGCTGAGGTCAAGTATCAAGAGGTACAAGTTCATGAGTAAGAGACAGGCTACAATCTCACCTGCATGGGGGTAAACTGGGTTAACTCCTACAGTCAACACAGTTATGCCACAAAAATGAGGTCTGACATTGGTTCTGAAAAGTTTCTGTACAATGTGTTGAGCTGTACTCCAGCTAATAAGAATGAGGAAAACAGCAGCAGCAGATAGTCTGACCTATTGACTGGATGGAAACTTGAGAAAAACTAAGGACTGGAAGAACAGGTCCAATGTTTAGGATAACAAAACTGAAAACCACAAAATGAAAACATAAAACCCAGCAAGGTACCTTGGAGCCATATTTGCACCTTGCAGTGTTGACTATTTTTATATTATATGTCTGTCCTCATTCCTACAGCCTCACTTTTCTTTTAGTACACAAGCAAATCAGAACAGAAATTGTATTAGCTATTATGTTCATCCATTATTAGGATAATAGTCCCCCATCTTGGTGGCTGTCTAGGCACTGCTTTAGTAAACAGCATTTTTACAAGAAGAGCAGGTTGCACTGTTTCTCTTCTTTTATAGGTTTGGGAATACAGAATTTGTTGTATATTTATTCACCTTGCCCAGGATGCATCTATTAATCTTTGCATGTTGTAATCTAAATTCTGATCTTCCTAGCAATTGTTAAGTCTTCATCTGTGTCTGGATGATTCAATTACATTCAAGTTGCCCTTTAAGTAGCAGAAGTTAACTTCTGTTTTTTTCAGAAATTGAAGAACTAGATACCTGGGACAAAAATATTCATGAGCACAAGTCCATATGAAAATGTGTGCTGCAGAAATGTTTTTATCCTGTTAAAGAAAATGCATTAATGCAAATGTGAATACAAGGAGTTATAAACATTAAAGATAATTCCATCTCAAAGCTACTTACAGAGACAGAAAGTATTACACAGTCTTTCCTGTAAATTATGTCTGATTTGAACTTCATTTTAAACTTCATAGTGAAAAAGAAATCAGAATTTCCAGTTAAATACAAAAGCTTAAATGAGAATTCAGCACACAGGAGACAGCAGGCTGACAATATACAATCTCACTGAAGCCTGAGTGTGCATAGACTAGCACAGTTAATCAAAAACTCCACTCGTCTGCCAACTCTTTATGCATTCATCAAAGCTCAGCAGAGAGTTATCAGCACAGAAGATTCATACATCAAGGCTTCAGCTCTGGCTTCCCTGACATCCCAAGCAGATTAGTCTGTGACAGATTTCTGTAGCCCAGCAAGCATTCCGAAGTGAAGCTACAATGGAGATGACAAGCAAATCCTTGGCATCTGATGTCATGTCCACTTGTTCCATCAAAGCCAACAAGGCTCCACTAGGGTTACAGAAGTCACGCAGGTTTAGCAGCTGTGTTTTGATTTAGACAATGTGACAGGACAAGTCCTCAGTGGCTTGATGCAGGAGATACCTAGTGATCCTCTCAGAGACCACATGAATAAATAGATCCTGTCCAGCATCCTTTCAAAACAAAGATATGTCATCCATGCAAACAGACCAAAGGAGGACTGGCTCACAAATAACTATTCAAAGATGCTCTTTCTGTCCTAACAGGATATCCTGAAGAAAATGACTGTGCAGTTCTGAGTGCCACAAGGAAGCAAAAGCAGAGCAATCATCTCCCCACATGTTTGTGTGTCTCGTGTAGCTGATGCTGGGCATGTTTTGGATGGATGCAGGTCTTTTGATTTGAGTTTGTAGCCAGACATTAAGGGACACATTGCCTGGGACAGTCTCACAGTCTACCTACATAAGAGGTCAGGCAGCCTTTTCAACATAGGACCATGGTCTGCGGTGAAAGAAGGCACCATTCCCACATAAGAATCTCAGGACTAGGTTCTGGGAAGGAGAAATTACACCTGTTTTGCTCTGAATGAGAAAACTCCCAGCCCATTCATTTTGCTTTCCTAGACAAAACTCTAATGTTTCCGTTTACAAAAAACACCATCATGCCTCGTTTCTCTGCACCATGGGCACAGAGCCACCATCCCTGGTATTGTTCAGTCTGGAGAAGAGAAGGCTGGAGGGAGACCTTATTGTGATCTTTCAATATATAAAGGGGGCTTATAAGGAAGGTGGAAAGAGACTTTTGACCAGGGCTTGTAGTGGCAGAATAAGTGGCAACAGCTTTAAACTGAAAAAGGGTAGATTTAGATTGGACATAAGTAAGTAATTTTTTACGATGAGAGTGGTGAGACACTGGAATAGGTTGTCCAGAGAAGTGTGGATGCCCCATCACAGGAAGTATTCAAGATTTTGAAATTCATTGAAGGTTGTTTTTTGAATGGAGAGTGTAACATTTGTGTTTCTGGTGGTAGAAGTGCTAAAGACTGTTTCATTTCCTTCCTTTTCTGGTCTCTAACTAACCACAAGTCAAGTGGTTGGTCATGCATCCCTAACTGTGCTAAACTTCCTCCAGAATTTCTTTTTTCTCCATACCTGTACAGATCTCCTGAGTTTTTAATTCTACCACTGTGACTTCCTGAGGGTCACAGGATTTCTTCCTCTTTGTATTTCCACTTTCAGGAGCACATAATTCTGCTTAACTAGTTTCCCAAACAGATAAACATTTTTCTTCAGTGTTTCAAACACCATGTTGAAGAAAAGGGAATTTTATTAAGTAAGTGATGTACTCATACTCTTGGTCTTATCTGATCTTACCTCTCACTGCCAAATACGATAGACAGGTCAGCTTAGACAGGCTTTGCTCTTCAGTTACAACAGAAGAACCAGCTTGCGCCCATTCAGACAGTTACAATTATTCTTTGTGATTGTGTTTGAATTTTCTTGTTGTACAGGTTTGGACTGACATATAGTTTATTGCTTTTATAGTAGCTTCTAAGGGACTAGGTTTTGGATTTGTGATGAAAACAGTGTTGATGATAGACGGATGTTTTAGTTTTGCTGAGCAGTGCTTACATGGCATCAAGGCCTTTTTTTCTCACATTGCCCCTCCAGATCATAGGCTGGTGCTCCATGAGAAGTTGGGAGGGGACACAACTGGGACAACTGATCCCAACTGACCAAAGGGATGTCCCATACCATATGACATCATGCTCAGCAATAAAAGCTGGGGTAAGAAGGAGGAAGAAAGGGATGTTTGGACTTACGGCATTATGGATGATGGCACTCTGCTTTCCTGGAGATGAGCATCTGCACATTAATGGCAAATAGTGAATGAATTCCTTATTTTGCTTTGCTTGCATGAGCAGCTTTTGCTTTACCTATTAAACTGTCTTTATTTCATCTGAAGAGTTTTCTCACTTCAACCCTTCTAATTCTCTCCCCCATCCTACTGGAAGAGGAAAAGTGAATGAACAACTGTTTGGGGCCTATCTGCATCCTGGGCATAGTGGTCTGGATGCTGTTCAAAGGATGAGACTGTAGCCATACCCATTTTGGTATTGCCTTGTAAGGCTCATTAAGTGTAAGCTGTCAGACAGCTATTAGAAAAGGATGACAGATCAAGGTGCTATAAGAATCTATAAAACAATTACTTTCCTGTGCAGCTGACTGACCAAGCATCTCCACATGCAGCAAGGAGATGTTTCCATGCCCTGTTGTTTCCCACAACTCAGCAAGGAAGAAATCAGGATTACATGAGTTGCATCAGTCACATCAGTCACTTAACTTACTTAAAAGAATGGCACAAGTAAATTCTCTGGAATTGATATACAGCTTGTACTAAAACCACAGTGCACAAATAAATACTTTAGATACAGGAAGTTCTGCATTTTTTCTTTGGTAAAAATAAAATAATCAATACCTAATCAATGAACTTAACAACGCTTTTTTTACATAAACTCAGATTGACTGTAAATGCTAGAATTATAAAGAGATGTGGTTCCCTTTTAAAAAGCAGCCAGAATAGATAAACTGAAGCATCCAGGTTGTCATGGAATGGTCTTTTATAGACAGCTTTTGAAAATGTCAGTTCCAAATAGACATAAGTATCCTATAAAAATTCTTGCAGGAACAGGCATAAACCCTCAAGACTCTCAACAGAATTTTCCTCCCTATCAATACTCCCCGTGGACTAATAGTTTTTATGACTGTTTTCTCCTGAGAGGTAGCTGTGATTCAAGTATCTCAAACTAGTGAAGACCATTCCAAATGAAATTTAAGTTCATATGTAATTGACATGGAGAAAATGGTTTCCTGATAGTGATGAGGATAGATACATTAAAAAATATTTCTTCTGAACCATCTCTATTTGCAAGGAAAAGTGTAATTGCTGTACCTATTAACAGACTCACTAATTCAGTTAAAAATGGACATGTAACAACAGCTAGAATTATTTCAATCCCCTTTAGGAATGCGAAGTCCTTTAAGAACATATTTTGCTTCCCCAGCTCACAGGAACCTGATCTTAACAAGAGTGGCAGTTGTTAAAACTAGTAATAAATTAGAGAAGCTGAGAACCTGAGTCAACAGCACTGATAATCTGATTACCGGAAACTGGCTTTTAGTGTCTGAAAACTCATATAAATTTTCTCTTCCTTTATGTTTTATTTCATACACACATGCACATACAGACATACACACACACACACACACACACACACACACACGCACACACATTTAACTCACAAGAGAATCGCTGTAATTAATTTCCTTTATCCAACTGAAGGCTGCAAACATCCCAGCATGCTGAATCTGCAGGTAGCCCTGTTTAGAATGGGAAGCTATTTGGGATACAGGTGTCCCTATGAGCAAGTGTGGATCCCAGCAGCCACTGCACAAAGTGGGGTACATGGCCAGTAGTGATACTCAAGCATTTCTGAGCCCGGAAGCAGGGACCTGCCATCAGCTGCCTCCAGGTGATATCTGGCTAAAGAAAAACAGGACTTTCTAATTTAGGCAGTTCTTTTCCTGAAGAAGTAACCGTATTCTCACATCTCCATGAGCACGTAGTTTGGTTCATGTGAACTTAGTGGACATCTCTCGCAAGGCAAGTTAACTCACAGGAGTGGGTGTTAGTGGGATCTGGGTCCGGATTAAAATGAAAGCAAAGGGCAGCCAGTTTGAGCTGGGAGAAGAGGAGCAACCCTGTCAGACCTAAAGGGGAGCCCCATGTACCTCTGTCAGGCTCAGATAAACCAAACAGGGTGTGTTGGTGACACCCTCAGTGACTGCTTTGCTTTGGCTGCTCATGAGAGAGAGTTTAGATGCAGCTGGGGAGTGGAAACCTTCTGCAGAGCTTGTATCCCACCTTTGAGCAGCAATTTCTGTTTAAAGGAAAGACCAAGCACTCCAGTAACATTTATCAGCATCTCCTCTGGGCTCTTCAGGCAGCTGTTGGGGAGGTAAACTCTTGCCTTGCACCCCAGAGGTGATCAGCTGGTGCCCTCAAGCAAGGAATTTGATTACCCATATCTTGTCTTCACCTGCCCACTTGCATATGTTTAAGTGGTAAGATTTTCCAGCCCTTCTAAAAATCCAGTTGCAGGTTTTGCCTCAGTGAGCTCCCATGGCTGTGAAGAGACACCACAACTCCTCCATCTGCTTCATGTAGCTTGTACCCGGGCTGCCCTTTTCAGGCAGGACGAGAGGCCCACAATGCATGGCCAATTTGCTTTAAGGGCGACACTCTGAAAAAGGAGTGATATATATTTTTTATAACCATAAAATACTTCAGTGCTGAACAATTCTGTCATTAGGAATATTAAAATATGATTGGAGATCTTTTATGCAGCTGTTATTAAATAGTCATTAAACATTTCTGGAAATTACACTCCTAGGGGATTTGACATTGAAGAATAGACTCTCAAGGCACAGTCTGAGCCACGGCTTACAAAAATATAAGCCTACCAAATGCACTAAACCTGTCTTCATCATCAATTATCTTTGAATTCAATGATTTTCTACATACTATGCAGAGTTTGGTCCAGGGCATCTATTTCTGTCCCCACCTCACCCCTGGAACATTGTGTCTTGCAGGCTCCTGTAACACATGGCTTTCTAGTGTATCAGAGGAAGCTGCAGAAAGACCACAAGAAGTTCATTTGTCTGAGGATCTCAAGAGTAATTTTTGGACTTAAGGATAAAGTGGCAATTATCTCACCTAGTTTTAGATATCTACAAAACAGGCCCCCACGCCAGTGCGGAGAGCTAGGGATGGTGGAGAGACACAGACTCACACAGCTTGTCTGAGGTGTCAGACATGGTGGCTTGACCTGTGCTTTGATGATGACTGTTCCTTGGCTCGTGATGAAGGTAACTATCTCAGGCAATTGGTTCAGATGTCCAGACTTCCTGTCTACCAGGCTGTCTCCTTTAGAGACATGACTCCCCTTCTTCTGCCACAAAACCAACCACAAATTCCCAGCAGCAACTTAATGGAGATTGATTAAGATGACAGGAGATTTTGTGTCTCTTTCAAATTCATCTTCTCCAGATTCAGAGATAATCGTGTCTCACATCACAGATGAGGGGAGCACACAACAGATCCTACTATTTTTCCTAATTTTTATATGGGTTCAGGAGAAAAGGTCATACTTCCTGCTGTCACTTTGAAGCCTGCAGAGATTTTGTCTGTAAGGAAAATCCTCTCTTATTTACAGACTAGTCCAAATTCCCAGGGCACTCAAATTCTCATTCCCACTGTCAGAGATGTGACTCGGTTGTAACCAGGCTGTTCGCCTGACTCCACTGGATGTTTTGGTCCTCTGCTCTCATGCAGATTGCTCTGCTAAGGGAGAACAATTCTCCTTCTTAATGAATATGCAAAGAACAATTTCCACACTCGCAAGTCTCTCAGCTAGTTAGTTAAAAGCCTCCACTGGTGGCGTGTAACAGCAAGAATAACAGCTTGATTAATCCCCATCTACTGGTCTAAACTGAAAACTGTTCCATTTTGTCACATTGCAATGACAGAGTCATCATAAAACAATATAGCTTGAAATGGGTCTTGCAGAAGGTTATAATAGTATCCCCACTGACTCAAAATATCTGGAGGTATGCTAATTTTTCCTTTGCTGAAATGAACAGGAGACCGATGCTGAGATTTCATTGTTATGGAAATATATTCTTCTCAGGACAATTACACTTGTCTTTTCCCCCACCCCCACAGAAGCATCAAGAATATTTAACGTGCAATTCTGATTAACAGTGTTAGTCTCCTGTTTCTGGGGTAATATGCCTAGGTAATATATGCATAGAGGATATGACACAAGAGAAACTACAGTGTTTCAGTATTGATCCTATTAATTCTGTTATCAAATTCACCTGAGAAAACCCCGCTTTTCTGTTGGGATGATCTCAAAGCAAGAGTAATGGTATCTTAATCACTTCTTTTGGGCTCTGCTTAATGACATTGATGCTAAGAGCAGACTTTAAACAGCATGGTGAGATATAGGCCTGGACAAAAGTTAACCATGGAAAACTTGGGCGATCTCCTCCTAACCTGTGCATGTTCTTGGGTCTTTATATTCATCATAATGCCCTGGGGAAGAGATCTGATTTGCTAGAACAGCCATTGTGCCTGGGGCAGAGTAAAGAAGAGGATAGTTACTTCACCAGAGGCATATTTATAAGTTTCAACATGGTTTGGAGGGGGCTTGGTAAAAAAAAAAAAAAAATAAAAAAATCGGTAAATCAGTGACTGATTAGTCATATCTATCTATCAGAGGATGCTGACAATTAAGGCTGTGCTGCCATCCAGAGAGACCAGGACAGGCTGGAAAGTTGGGCAGGGAAAAATAATCTAATGAAATATAACAAGGGAAAGTCTAGAGTCTTGCATTTGGGCAGGAACAGCCCCAGGTTCCAGTATACGCTGGGGCATGACCTATTAGACAGCAGTGTAGGTGAAAGGGACCTGGGGGTCCTGGTGGACAGCAGGATGACCATGAGCCAGCACAGTGCCCTTGTGGCCAGGAAGGCCAATGGCATCCTGGAGTGTATTCGGAGCGGGGTGGTTAGTAGGTTGAGAGAGGTTCTCCTTCCCCTCTACTCCGCCCTGGTGAGACCACATCTGGAATATTGTGTCCAGTTCTGGGCCCCTCAGTTCAAGAAGGACAGGGAACTGCTGGAGAGAGTCCAGCGCAGGGCAACCAAGATGATTAAGGGAGTGGAGCATCTCCCTTATGAGGAAAGGCTGAGGGAGCTGGGTCTCTTTAGCTTGGAGAAGAGGAAACTGAGGGGTGACCTTATTAGTGTTGACAAATATATAAAGGGTGAGTGTCACGAGGATGGAGCCAGTCTCTTCTTGGTGACAACCAATGGTAGGACAAGGGGTAATGGCTACAAACTAGAACACAAAAGGTTCCACTTAAATTTGAGAAGAAACTTCTTCTCAGTGAGGGTGCCAGAGCACTGGAACAGGCTGCCCAGGGGGGTTGTGGAGTCTCCTACTCTGGAGACATTCAAGATCTGCCTGGACACATTCCTGTGTAACCTCATCTAGGTGTTCCTGCTCCGTCAGGGGGATTGGACTAGGTGATCTTTTGAGGTCCCTTCCAATCCCTAACATTCTGTGATTCGGTGATTCTGTGATTCTGTAATTTTTCTTGTTTATTTTAGGCCATCTGCTTCATCAGTGCAGCTGGATTCTGCCAACAGTACTGGAGCTACTTCTGTACCACAGCTCCAGGTTCATGCTCTACTTTTCCTATTGATTTCAGCAAGGCAAAAGTACCAGGGCATTCACAAATATTCAGAATATTTGCTTTAATTCTTTTTACCACTTATTGTTTTTGATACTATGCTTACTGTCTTAGGGATAAACACGCAACCACAGAAATCTGTTTGCCTTTGGTGTCGTTTTGCAGATACCATGTGAAGGCTGAGTTCCAATGCTCTTTAGAAAGAAAAGACAACATTTCAAATCCCCTGTGTTTCTGAACAGTTTACCTAATTGTGTCTTTAGAACTGTTGGTTGTGGAGTGCATATATATGTAAAGATACATGTGTTGAACACATCTGAACCTGAAGTGCCTCCATGTGAAAGATACAACTGCATTTCCCAGCCTGAAGGTCTGTATCACATTGTGTTCATCTCACTTCCTCTTACAACATTTTGTTTTTAAATATCTTCCCAGAAAGTAAAAACCCACAGTACTTCCATTTAAAGAAAAGGAAAAGCATGGCCTAAGCATGCATACCCCATCAATTACACATCAGTAAAATAAATATATAAATAAATGAACCAAACAACAAAGTCACTTTTCAATGTGAAAAATACTGAAAACATGGAACTAAGGACAAAATAGCATAAAATGAAACTTGCAGTAAATGAGCATGCTCCGAAAACAATTTTAGGACTGATATTTCTTATAACGATTTCCCTTACTCTTTCAAGTTACTGTCCCTTCCCAGGAGTGCACTATTTTAATCACAGTGTAATGGCTCTTGTTTCTTATTCTCTGTTTTGATACAGATGTAGGGTAGCTAGCTGGAATGACAAATACATAATTGATGCCTTCCTGTGTAGCTTGAAGTGTTTTGAAATGCATGGTCCTGGAAGTCTGCTGGTTTTTACTCAAAAACTGGAAACATCTACATTTAGTGTGGTGTTTCCTATCTAAAATACCTTCACAATGAAAGTCTAAACAGCATGTCCTTTTGGCTCTGTATATACATTACTACGTTGCCAGCAATCCAGAAAAAGGTATTTAATTTTCACTTTCAAACGCTACAGAGCTGGTTGAAATTTCCATGAACACAATTCCCCACCTGCATTTTTACCTTCCATGATAATTTGTTGCTGTATTGTCTTCATTCAGTGTTTCCTGAGGAAAGTGCAAGCTTGTAAGGGATAAAAACACCATTGATGCTATGCCCATCAGAGACTTGTTGTCCCTTCTCCTGGTGTGGGGACAAGCCATTCGTGACATCTTGATGGGTTTATTCTGTTTGAAGGTGAAGCACAAATACATAACTTTTGCCTCTTTTTTTCCTGCTCTGTTCTTCTTCCTCAACCTCCCCCCCCCAATGCCAATAAAATTTAAGTGTGATGAAGAAACAAAACCTGCTGGTGTGTAAGGGTATGGATAGGCTGGCTGTTTGTTTAAAGTAGCTTTGAAATACCAAACAGGTGCCTGTAGATGTATATCGGGTCACCTTGTAGTTGTAGCACTAGCTGCAATGTGCTAGCTGTTTTCTTAACACCCAGGAAGGGGTGTTTTCTTAACAGCAAGGAAGGGGTGTTTTCTGCTCTGAGAGCTCACAGCCTTAGGCATAGACAGAGGAGGAGGCAGCAACTCCCAGAAGTTTATAATTTAGTCCCTCTTCCTTTGTAGAAGGGGATGGTGGTGTTTTTGAAGCCAGCTCTGGTCTCAGCTGCAGCTCTGGCCTGCTGTGCTCCCCTTCCTCTGCCCTTTTCTCTCCCAGTTGCTCTATTTAGATCACAAGAGTCTGTGGCTCTGAGGCTGCACAGCTGAATGGCACAATGGTCACGCTGCAGGTTTTGGAGATTTTTGCAGGATGAGCAACAACTTGTACAAAATTGAACTCTTTCAGAGTGGCCCATCCAGAAAGGGCAAAGAGCTGAAATAAGGGTTTTCATGTGGGGTGTGGTATGGCAAGGTGCAGGAGGTGCTCCTGTGCTCCTGGGAAGGATGGGAAGAGTCCTGGCCATGGTGGTGTGAGGGCTGCTGTAGGGATGAGCAGTGCAGGGAGATGGGCTCTGTGTATGTACCTCTTGGGGTCTGAAGGAGGTAACATCTGCACATGCCTGTGGGTCCAGAACAGAGCTGTCCTACAAAGCCATCCCCTTGCTGCCTTGATGGATAGCAATCCCTGTTAGCCGATACATAGGGATTATTCTCTGCAGAACTCAAAGAGTCCAATTCATTATAGCAAGGCCTATTTTTTTTCCCTTTTCCACTCCAGTGGAGCATAAATGACCTGAATAAATCCTACTCCTTTGGCACATGTAATGCACGGAATGTGTTCCCGGTGCTGTATCAGGATTTATCTCTTGGTGCATGTTGTGAACACACATTTCTTTCCAGTCAGTAGAATTGTTATAGCTATAGAGCTTGATTATTGAAAGGGGAGCTTGTTGGTGAAAGGAAGATATATAAATGTGATATACACAGCACACGTCAGCCACACCAGCTGGAAAAATCCATTTATTTCCACTGACTGAATAACTCACTTTTGATTCCAGTTTATACAGGTAGGAACATGATTACTCAGTGCCTGCCTCCTATAAGTCAGCTAGTGTTGAGCCTTGTTTAGCCTTTGTGGCCAGAGCCACCTCCTCTCCAGAGCTTTATGCCTGCAGCCCCAATGGTGTTTGGGGGTGAGAGCCAATATAGACCTGCCCCGCTCCAGCTTTGACACACATCCTGGGGCTGGTAGCAGGATCTTGTGTCCATCAAGTACAGTGAACAGGAATGTAAATGCAGAAGGAACTGGTCAGGGGCATAAACACAATCGTCTTGTACTTCCAGCCATGCAAAACCATCAGATACGTGACGAGATGAAAGTTGTGCCACAGGAATAGAGAAATGCCCTTTGAAGTGTTGAAAATGACCATTCAGTTTTGCAAATGTCCATCACAGGGTCCATTACTTGAATAAGGGCTATGAAGAGAAAGGTCTGGGAATCACTAAGAAACCAAAAACCTACTCCCCCAATGTGCTGTTTGCACACAGTACTGTGGCTGCCCTGAGCAGTGGTGGGCCACTTGAATGGCTGTAGGACACCAGGCTCGGTTTTTATCTCTGAACAAGGGTGACAGCTGAAGTCTTGTGAACCCCATTGTTCACTGCTGCTGTAGCTCTATCTATGCTGTCTGTGACATCTCTGAAGTTATTTCCCCTTCATTTCTCCCTTTCCCCACTCCCCCTGGCTAAAAAGTGACCTCCATGTGCCTTTCTCAGCCAAGGCAGAGATGCCTCCCAAATGCTAATAACTTTAATCACTGTGATTTCCAGACAGCCAGTCCTCTGTCGAGACCCATGGAGTGGTCAGGGTAGAACATCTATGCTTTACCAGTAGAAAAGCTTTCACACAGCGAGTGTAAATCCTCATAAGGATTTTCAGTCCAGTAATCACCGGGCCAGGTGTCTCATTACTGTGTATAATGAAATAGAATCCCAAGGAAGGAGGAAAGATAAACATATGTCATTCAAAACTCCCCTGATTACAGAAAGTGTCCACCAACAGGGCGCCCAATTAGTTTACACAGCTTTATATTTTGCCCATCTGTTTTTACTAATCTGGCCTCAAGTGTGCAGTTTAGTGCTGTGAAACTTGGGTCAGGACTGTTTTATTAAGCCCTGTGGCTTGCGGCATCTGCCTCCAGCTAGGAGAATGATTTTGGAAGCCTTCCAAATCACAATCCTGGTAGTTACATTTTCTGTGCTCTGAACAAACACACTTCTGGCCTGGTCTCTGCCTCAGTTTCAGGGAAATGTAGGCATATACCTTCATAGTCTCTTGGAAAGAGGTAGTCCACTCTGCAGTTTTCATGCACTAGGTTCTCCATATGGCTGGGTCCACCTGCTTGGATCTGTGCTCAATCCTGGTGACGACCTGGGAGACCAGAACGACCAGCTCCTTGTGCCACACATAGTCTGGTCCAGGCACCACTGCTCATTCTCCTGTACACATTCTGGCTGCAGACACAGGACCTTCCTGAGAGCACTTCTTGGTGCTTCCTCATCAGTGACCCTATTGTCACCATGACCACAGTGGCCTCTAATCCCAAACTAATGGCTAGTCCTGGTATCTCTGTGAATACTCACTTGTGACCCTCTTCTCAGCTTTTACTTCTTAAACTTCTTAAGTGAATGCAAATAACTTCTCAGTTGTCCCTTTTCCTTTATTATTTCCTTTATTATTTCCTTTATTATATTTCCTTTATTATATTTCCTTTATTATTACCAATGTTGTAGGTGAGATCAGGGCATCCACATAGGCAGTGACCCACACAGCAGGGTAGAAAAATAGCTGGAAGCTAAGCCAAGGATCAGGAAACCAAAATGGCAATGAAGAATGAAAGAAATAAACAGCACACCAAGATGCTAAGGAAAAGACTGCAGCTGAGACAACACAAGGAATAAGGTGTACAATATACTCAAGAGTGTAGAATCATTTTGTTTGGAAGAGAACCTCAAGGTCATTGAGACCATTTGTTAACCTAACTTTGGCACTAAACCATGTCTCCAAGAACCTCATCTATATGTCTCTTAAACACCTCCAGGGATGGTGACTCAATCACTTCCCTGGGCAGCCTGTTCAATGCCTGAGAACCCTTTCTGTCAAAAAAAATTTCCTATTATCCAATCTAAACCTCCCCTGGCGCAAACTGAGGCCATTTCCTCTTGTCCTATCACTTGCTACTTGGGAGAAGAGCCCAACACCCTCCATGCTACAACCTCCTTTCAGGTAGTTGTAGACAGCAATGAGGTCTCCCCTCACCTTCCTTTTCTTCAGGCTGAACAGCCCCAGTTCCCTCAGCTGCTCCTCATCAGACTTGTGCTCCAGACACTTCATCACCTTCTTTGCCCTTCTCTGGCACCTCAATGTCTTGCTTTCAGTCAGAGGCCCAAAACTGAAAACAGTGTTTGAGGTGGGGCCCCACCAGCACTGAGTGCAAGGGGATGATCACTGCCCTAGTCCTGCTGGCCACACCATTTTTGCTACAAGCCAGGGTGCTGTTGGCCATTTTTGCCAGCTGGGCACACTGCTGGCTCATGTTCAGCCAGCTATTGATCAATACCCCCAGGTCCTTTTCCACCAGACAGCTTTCCAGCCACTATACTGTGTGACACTGACCTTTACCTGCTTGTCAAGCCCTACTGGAGGAGCTGGTCATCAGCTCCCTTTTTGTGTTTCCAACAGCCATACAAGCTGCAGCACCCTGCTGCTGAATCCTCAAACACAGAAGACAATGATGACCTGTGTGAACAATCGAAGTGTAATGTGTGATAGTGTTGCACAGAGAAGAAGCATTATGAAGTTGCGAAAGAATATTGGTCATAATGAACACTGCATAGGCAAAGCCAATGTATCTATTACCTGTTGTCATTCATTTGTGGAGAACTTCTGAGAAGTCAATGCCATGGAGCGTTCGTGACTGGTTAAAGGGACTTTTCCATAATTTTGAGGACATGTTTGGAGAAAGCTTGAAGGTGATTGTTAGAAAACCTAACATCTGAGAGACAGTGGTTGTTAACTTGAGCGATCAGATACAGAAACCACCTTCATGGTATGAAGGATGTTTTCTTATGCTTTTCTTACTGAGCTTGTGTCCTATGGTAATAGTAATTCTTTGTTGTCAGAATATCTAAGATAGACGATCCCATAGGCTTGTTAATTTGGCCAGCTTGGAAGAAAATACTGTATTGCTCCAGATAAACAGAGTTCTTTGCTTTGTAATGGAAAATTCACCTAGCAGGAGCTCTGCAGTTGCTGTTTTGAGACAGTTTGCTTTCAGATACCATGGGGATATCAACTTTGACACGTTCATCACAGTTAGCTGTATTGCAGAGTTGCAGCTGAAATCAATATCCACTGCTGGAGCTTTTCTGAAGTATGAGAGCTCTTCTTTGGGAAACAGAAAACAATTACCTCTGTGAAAAGGCTGCTGCAGGGTCACATTTGTACAAGTGCTCTGTAAGCTTTGTAGCACTTGTGTGTTTTCTCCCTCTTAAATAATTTAAATTTTTATGATCTGTTTGGTGAAGCATAGCGTCATATAAAAGATTTAAAATTAGATGTATCTTTCCTATAAGGGAGCATATCAGAAGGTGTTTGCACATATCTTTTTATCACCTTGGGAAAGAGTTGGACACAAATGCTGAAATCTACTTGGTGGTTTACTAGGTAGAATCTCCACTTTTGATTCACTTCAGAAAGTAGCTCAGAGAAACAATTTCTCCTTCCTGGACTGTAGCTTTGCACCAGGAAGGGACATCAGCCTTTGTCTGTGCCATTTGTTGGTCCTCACTCAGTGCCAGGGACCAACAGCAGCTACTGTGACAGCTGGTAGGAAAGCAACATGTGTCGGTGAAGTGTCTTTATATGGCTCGTGTTGTCAATAGATGGCAGGAACAGAGTAACCTCTAAATGGGTATTTGTGAATAGTATTCTGCAATATTTGCTTGTTTCCAGCCTGGGCACAGATGTTATGGACATAATTGTCCATACTGAAATACTTCCTAGCACTTACAACAATTGAGGTAATAGGAAATATTTCTGCATGGAGCAAAGAGGATTATGCCTTATGGCATATATACATAACACATGTTCATATGCTTTTATTAGCTGTCACCCATGCTTAAGGCCAAATGAGGCATGCCATTTTGCTAATGGACACCTGTCCTGTGAGGGATTTGTTCATTCAGTGCTCATGGATGTGAATAAACATCTTAGACCAGCATCTAGGAATTTAAGGAACGAATTGTGATAGTGCACCCAGACAGATGTCAGCTTGGATTATTCAGCTGTACTTGTCTCAGAGACTACTGCAGCCCTGGTCTATCACACACAGGAGAAAATTTCAGTCTGATAACCTTTGTGATCAGTATCTACTGGATAATGGATAGAATGCACATTATCTCATCTGTCAATTCATAATTTTTACATTATTTTTTTCTGTACTGATCTGTGTAATATGTTTAAAAAGTTTTAGTTTTCTTCAACTGTTTCCATGAAAGTTTATGACTATAATTTACTCGTTGGATAATAACGATTCAAATCTCTGGCAGTGTTGTCCTAGAGGGAAGAAAGGCATTCGCAGTAAGACAGATGTCTTTAACGAGTACCTCAGACATTTAACTACAAAAGCAGCCTTTCTACGAGTTGAACATGCTGCCATAATAAAAGTTCACCAGCCATGTCGAGTTTATGGTAACAGTTGTTGGCAGGATTTGTGATTCCACAGAATCTGAGAGCAATCACAATCTGCACAGTGTGGAATGGTGTCCCTTCTGCTCAGGGCATTGTCACCATGAACACACAGTTTGGGATTGAATTTAAAACACCCCTGAACACCCAATAAGTACCCCTACAGGCAGCAAAGATATTTCCCACCAGAGGTTACCTGACCAGAAGGGTCTCCAGGAAAAGTTAAGATGTCTTACCAGTTGTGGAAGCTAAACAATTTTAGCAAGGGACAAAGAAGAATGAAAGAACACATTATGAAATGTAATGATTTGTGCAAACTTGAGAGCAAGGTGTAACAGTGAGAACCTAGCCAGGGCAATTTATCTGGCCATACCATGAGCCCAGATATGTGAATGCATACTGTTGTGTTTGAAAGATGACCTGAAAAATATACAGTGAACACCATGAGCATATTAATGATAAGAAGCTCCCTGGGGTATATACCTTCTGATTGACTTCCAGCCTGCATCTGAAAGGCTGCCAGTTTTTATGATCTGTGTTAAGCAAGCCCTGCAATGGTAAGTAGCTTCCACACTCACCACAAAGTGCTTCTGTAACACTTGCAAATTCAGTGGCTCTTCAGCAAAGTCTGAATGAACCGTATGGATCTTTTAGCGTTTTTTCTTCTCAGGTGTTGTGTTTTGTTTAGAATTAGAGATTCAACTTGTGACTACATAAATGTACTCTCCTACTACCAAATTTAGTAAGAACTCTTTCTTAGTAAAAAAGAATAGTTTTGAGTGTCCCTGCCTGCAATATTACAGTGTTTCTTTTAAGAGAAGAGCATGTTAAAATGGCCTCTTCTTTCTCATTAATTAGAGTTCTTCATGAAATAGAGTCCCATAAATGAACATGTAAAATTGGGATTTATCACAATCATGCACTGATTTCCCTTCCAGGTCTAAATTCCCTGCAAGATGTTCCCTTTCCTTTTTAGGACTACTGAGACTGACCAGGAGGAAGGGCATCTCTACCAGGTGCCCCATGGCATTGTTGTACTCTGCAATCAGAAATCCAAATGCATTTCAAAGGTGCCTATCAGACAAGAGACAAAGGATCCACTTAAAAAAAATATTCCCATGCAGACAAATTTCAGGAAGGAATGATAAAATTTCTGTGGAACATATATGAATCTTGCTAAACTCAAGATGAGGTAAAACAAATAAAATTTATTCTGGATTTTAGGTTTTTGACTGATGCTTGTATACTAATGGGATGGGTTCATCTAATATCATCTAGATAATTTAAATGGAGTTCTTGAAGGATGAACTTATTTGAGGTAGAAAGGATATCTTAATCAAAAAGGTTTGTATGCTAAGGTATTTTCTCCCAGCCAAATAAGTTGTGACTGATAATTTACTTTTAATTAATACAAGTAAAACTAGTGAATGGGTAAATTAAATTCCTCCAGAGTAATTTTGCAGATTTGTTTGGCCTCAGGTTAAAGCTTCAGTTGAGGAAAGGGGAGAAGGAGAGAATCTATTACTAACCAGACTCTGCTAGAATTTTGGTGGAAAACGTATTTATCATTTTATAATAAATGATCTGTCTAGTTAGCCATGGACTGGGGCATGAGTCAGGACACTTCATGGGAGAGTTGGTCTGAGCAGCAAGACAGAAACCAGAAAGCCTTCAGATCATGCCTGAAACAGATATATGTGGATCATCATCAACCTTGTTACAGTTCATACTCAGAAAGATATTCCAGAATTTTAAAATTAATTACTTCATTCAATGCAAAATGTGTATCTGTGTTGCAACCACTGGCTGTGTTTAGACTGTTGATATGAACTGCTCCTGAGTTCACTCCAGGACCCTGTGTACAGGACCATGGCCTGTGAGCTGTATTACTCCAAAAACATTTCTTTGAGAATGGAAAAGATAGAAAGCTAAGAGCAGTGGTTGGTTTGGTATTAATAGTTCTAGGTGTTCCTGCTCCGGCAGGGCGATTGGACTAGATGATGTTTTGAGGTCTCTTCCGATCCCTTATATTCTGTGATTCTGTGTTTGTTTCTGTGATTCTGTGAATAGTTGGGATGGTCCAGAGACAGCTCTAGCTGACAATATGGTGGGGCTTCATCACATGCTGGTGCCTTAGCTCAGACTGGTCCTTTAAGAGTGTCCCAGCAAGTCTTTCTTTTTCATTTCCAAATGACCTCGTGCTGTAATGGCATTTCACCCATGTGTTATGTTACAAGGTTAACAAGCACAGCAAGATGCCACAGAGTCTGTCCTCTCATTGTTTCATATATGAACCCAAAAAGCATTTTAAATGACAATCTGTCTGTGACTCAAAGGCAGACCTCAAAAGGGAGGAAATGTGACCCCATTTATTGCTGATGAGGGGAGGGGTTTCTGGTGGCTGGGACTCCCAAGACCACCTCGGGACACAGGCAGGTGGCCTCATGCTGAGAGGTTCAAGCATAACCCCATGCTATGCTGTTTGACAGGTAAAATGGACCATTCCTGTGGAAAATTTCTCTGCTAGGGTGCAACAACATGCTTTTCACAATGTCACAGACATGCGACACAGTGTTGTGTGTGACATGCTGAGCATGTCTCCGATGCACTGCAGGATGGTGCAGCCCATTTGCTTTTGATGGCAGTTCGGACACAAGCTTCCCCATGCCACTTATGCCCAAAATCAGGAATCACCCTGGAACCAAATCACAGTGGCAGTACAGGAGGAGCTATCAGGATCCCTGCCCATCCTTACTTGCTCATTTAAATGTGGCTCTGAAACTCTTCTTAAGGCTGGACTATCCACACTGCTTTTGTGTGCTCCATGGTAGGGTTAGGAGAGCTCCAGGGTTTCTGTTTGGAAAAGTTGAAGCCTTAGCACAGCCCAGTGCATCAGGGTATCTGGTCTGCCACAGTGAAGCCTTCCTCATCTCTCCCTAAACATTGCATGGATAAGCTTTAAGCTTGACCTGCACAATGTAAAATTGAGCAAAAAGAACAGAACATGTCTAAAGTCACACTTCAGTCCAAGAATAGTCTAGTGATGTTTGCTGTGGTATGGTGAAGAGACACTGCTCAGGAGGCATCATGAGCAAGAATTCATCTTGTGCAGCCACAGACATAGTCTTGTCACTTGTGGATGGGGCTGTCCCACACTCTGTGCAGGTTAGCCAAGCGTGCACATAATATTTGAGAGAGATAGGCTACTGTGAATATATACTTCATATCTCACCTGTGTTCCTAGTTGTCACTCAGCAGAGGTATCCAAACAGCTGGAAGCTTGGGCTGTTGATTATCAAATGTAGCAGGAATGCAGTGATATACTACTGAAGAAAATGTACTAGTAAGAAAAGCAGTGGAGCAGAGACATGTGCCAATGGAGAGCCACCTGACCATCTGTGTGTGACCACTTAGAGCAGCTCCTGGCCAATGTGTGTGGTGTTGCTTTTTTGTTGTTGTTGTTGTTGGTTTTTTTGTTTGTTTGTGTTTTTTTTGTTTTGTTTTGTTTGTGGTTTTTTTTGTTTTGGTTTGTTTGTTTGTTTGTTGGTTTGGTTTAGTTTGGTTTGTTGTTGTTGTTGTTGTTTTTAATCTTTTCCACAATTAGCATCACAAATCATACAGGTCAAAAGATAACATAGATGGTCTGTAGTCCTACCTCCTTTTTGGTGTTAGATGAAACCAACAAGCCGTGGCTTCTTTTTTCTGATTTTCTTTCCGCTGGCTTTAGAGTATAATTATATGATTTTACGTTCTTTTAAATGTGTATGTTTTATTTAAATGCTTAATTGTCTCATAGTCCATCAGAATTCAGGTCCGATGTTGACATTGTTCTCTCAGAATTGACCTATCTTAAGGAAAAACTAGAACATTGAAGGACTTTCATTACACAAAAAATTATGTAAACTCTCAAACACCTCTGCTAAAATTTGAACTTTGGCAAACAAAACCCACAATCATCTAAATACATTGGAAACCAATATTTTTGAGTGGGTAATTGCTATTTTTTTTACAGTTCAATATTGCTTCTTACCTTAAAACATGCAATAAGTCTTACTGCATTTCAATTATGGCTCAAATGTATTGAAAATATCAATCTAGAGAAAGCTTTGTGTAGGAGGTAGACACCACTCCCCTTTGCTCCAAGGGTTTAAAAGCCTTGGAGAAGCACAACTGTGGCCTCTATTTTCTATAGAGATGCCATTTATGTTTTAAAAGCCTTTGTGAGGGAAGTGAATTTTTTTCTCCAGGGAGGAGACCAGTCAGAGGGAATATATAGAAAGCAAGGAAAAATTAAAGGAAAGGGAGAGGGAACACAACTCAGTTACTTTTCTCCAAGGATCACAGGACCACGTGTCCTCATGAAGGACATTGTTCCTAGGATCACAGTGTTGTCCTCTTGCCCAGCCCTCAATGCATCCACTTCGTCAACTGCTCGATAACCACACGTAAATCAAACAGTTGCATAATTTAACGTTGAGTGTTTATCCAGACAGAGCTGTTACCAGTCTGAATTCATTACATTGTAAAACTTGGGAGGAATTACTTAAATAACAGTCTGCAACAGATGTTTTAGCTGTTCTGATTTACCTCTTCTTACAAGATTAACTGATGCAAATATATAATTTGAAGGTTAATTGCCAGTGATATCCTATGTTCATTTTTTTTGACCAAAACATTGTTTTGAGATATAGAATCATTTACCAATAAGACAGACAGAACATACGTTTCATTACTTAATCTATTTCATGCAGTGCTTTATACAAGGGTTTTTTTTTCCTAAAAGTTTCTTGCTATCAACACTTGGAAAATTTAACTAAGACCTTCATCTGCCTTTATCCAAGGCAGATCATGTGGCACGTTTCTCCCGTTATTTCAAAAAGGTGCGTTCCTGAGGATATTTCTTTTTACAGACCTAGTAAAAGCCTTTTCAAGGACTGAATTTTTCTTTGATACAGTAAGCAAGATGTTGGAGGCCTCAGCAGGTGTAAAATAATGAGGCAGTGAATGCAAATGAGCCTTTGATGTGCAGTACAGCATTATTCTCACTGTGTTGGAACAAAAAAGCCTGTGACTGTAGATGCTTAAATTTGTGAAGTGAAGCATCCTTCTATGCCAACAAATTACATGAAACTTATTAGCATCGGAAAACTGTGCTCTGCTAGAAAAGTCACTTAATGTTTTCTTGCAAGCCCAGCAGTCTTACAGGTGACTTATGATGTTTGCTTTCATGAAGATCTCACCAAGATAAAATACCTGTGTTTTGAATTTTTTCTGCTGAAAAGATATTTTCAAATGTAAATGATTTGTTTTAGTCTGTTCACATTCCCATGTGCGTTCATCTTGTTTGCTCAAAACTATAAACATAAAAAACTATGGACTACAAAGTCCAATTGATTTCACTTTGGCTCCGGTTATTGTTAAAACCATGACTAGGATCTCTGGTTCACTTGGAGGGCTGCAGGGGAGCTTGAAATTTTTATATTGCAGAAGGCTAGGCCTGAAATGGGCCTGATTATTGCCAGTGCCATTGCAGTCCCAGTGCCAGTTGCTGGCAGGGCTTCAGAAAACTGCCCCGTTTAGCTGAGAAAATACCTGAAAATTTTGGAAGGCCTGAGAGATGGCATTGAAATAGGGAGCCAGGTGGCCCTGGCAGCCTTGGCACTTCTCAGTTACTATCACATCACTGACAGGGAGTACCTGATTTCAACAAATTCCCAAATTCTGATGTTTTCTTTCAGACCTTTTTGCTAAGCAAAGTCTGTCTTTTCAACAGACACTGAGCACCACCAGTGGAAATTCAGGACAATTTTTATTTTGATATATAACTGTGGAGTGTAAGTTAGCTTTAAGTTGTGAGCTGAGGCAAATCATCCTGGCTAGTCAGATCTCTCTCGTGACCTTTACCCATACAGAAATGACAACAATTTAAAATTAGTTAAATTAATTGTTTTAAGGCTGTTGCTTCTTAAAATGTATGTTCTTCCTTTATATCTGTGTCCTCTGTAGGAAATGGGCACACCATTAACAGCCTGAGAATTATAATAGACATTACACATGTCAGTGTTTAAATTGTAACGGACAAGAAAATAATATTTTGCAGGTGGTCAGATCTTAGCTTCAGAAGTACAGTATATAGAAAAGAGGTTCCTGCATTATGCAGGAGTTAATCTTATATCATAAAATAAAATCTGCCTATTCCTACCATCCAAATATTTTGCTTTCCTACATTATTAACAGTTGCATAAAAAACTACCACAGAAAATAAAGATATGCTATTTTACTCAGAATGTATTGTTCCAAAGGAAAGTAATTACATTAGCATTTTTCCTGCCTTTACTCTCAATGGAAATCAGTCTCTGCTAGTCATAGATTAAACCAGCATTATCTCCCTGTTCCATGGCTTTCCTGGTTTCATTGAGTCACAATCGCACTATGGTTATGCTGAAAAATGTTCATTTTTTCCCCTAAGTACAAATATTCTGCCAGCAGTGCAAAATCGTGTATTGTTAACCTTCATGCTCTTCAATATTTCTAATGTCTACCCCCCACTTTGCCTGCAAATGTACTGTAAGTAAAAATGACTTTCTTTTTATATTACCTTGATTGTTCAATTCATTTGGAAAAAACATGCTGATTGTCGCCTAAAAGCTACCACTTTTAATGCTGAGTGGCTGGTGGCAATTTGTCAAGAAAGTGAATTTGCTCAGATACACCTTAGGAAAAGAGAAATGCAATGAGAAAGATATCAATATTCAGAAAAGTAGTGCTGTTCTGGATGTATAGAATAGTGTTCAGCAGTTCTCTTTTACATCACAACCTGCAATGGGATCTTAGCACTGACCTGTTGAGAAACACTGGTAGGCAGGAAGGTGGGGAAACTGGGTACAAATTTTGGGCAGGCTGCTCCATGTCCCAGCAAAATCAATGCTCAGGAGACCAGGGAATGACACGGGTGAAGCCGGTGCTCAGCTCTTAGTGCTATTCCAGTATGTCTTCCCACTCTTTGCTAGTGGCAATGACTGAAGGTCATGAGAGATCTTCAGGTGATGGCACTGGATTTGATGCATCATGCACACTGAGTAATTTCTGGATGTACCCTTTTCATACAGAGACTTTTCTTCCAGGAATGTCTTTCCAGGTGATGGAGTGATGGACAAGTGTGGGAGATGTATGATGTGTTTTTTTTGTTTGTTTGTTTGTTTGCACTTTTTTTTTTTTTTCCTCAGGATCTCATCTTAAATTAGGATTTTTTCTGGGAATGAGTGTAAATACATGGTTTGCCTGAGTGGCGGAGCAGTGGATAAGCTTGCAGCGCAGGTCTGTCATTCTGTTGAGGTTGGAAAAATAGTTGAAAGGAACTCTATGAAGCTCAGCAGAAGCAAATGTCAAATCCTGCCCCTGGGGAGGAACAACCCTGTGCACCAGGACAGGCTGGGCCTGACCAGCTGGGAAACAGCTCTGCAGAGAAGGACCTGAGGGACGGCAAACAGAACAGGAGTCAGCAATGTGCCTTGGTAGCTTTCAGGTACTGAGCTGTGTCAGCAAGAGCATGGTCAGCAGGTTGAGGAAGGTGATTCTCCCCCTCTGCTCAGCCCTGCTCAGGGACATCTGGAGTGCTGTGCCTGGTGCTGGGCTGCCCAGTACAAAGAGACATGGGCGTACTGGAGAGAGCCTGGGGCTTGGCCGTGAATATATTGAAGGGGCTGGAGCATCTTACACATGAGGAAAGGCTGTGAGAGCTGGAACTGTTTAACCTGAAGAAGAGAAGGCTCAGGAAGATCTTATTTAGTGTCTACAATTAGAGGATACACAGAAGCCAGACTCTTCATTGAGGTGCTATATGGAAGACAATGGGCAATGGAGATGCGTTGCGTTAAGGAAAAAATAAAATCTTTACAACAATAGTGGTAAAGTCCTTGCGCATGTTGTGCAGAGAGGCTGTGAACTTCCATCCTTGGAGGTACTCAGACCTTGTCTGTCCAAGACCCCAGGCAACCTAATCTGCAGTAGAGATAGCTGTGCTCTGCACAGGAGGCTTGGACCACATGAATCCAGTTTCCTTTCCAGCCTCTGTAACCTTTGGATTCTGTGAGGTCAGTCATCAATGTGAGGCTCCAGCTATTGAGGAATTTATAAGCTGAGTGTTTTGTTTTTCCTTAAAAGATTTTTGAAACTGATGAACCTTCTTTATCATGTCAAGAGGCTGAGTCAAGAAAACTTGAATTAATCAATATAGTTAGCAGTATATTCCCTAGAAAGATGGTTTGGTCTAAAAATTTAAGCAATATGAAGCAGGAGCGAATAGTCTTTATTAATCATTCTTAGGTCCCCAGCTTTGACAAGGGACATAATCCATGGGTTCCATCCTGTATCTTGTGCCAAAGCTAATTCCATGAATTTTTGCATTTATCTTGTATGAAGAGATATGCTTCATCACTGACCTTTGACATGTTCTTTCATGCTGATGTGGCCTAAGAAAGTCTATTTTTTGTACAACTTAAGTTAGTTTTGTTTTGGTAATAATACTTTTCATGCTGCACTCACCCTTCAAGCCCCATCATATGTATGTAAGAGCACTGAATGATTTCTCTGGGTCTGAGATGACTCCATTATTTTTTCTTCCAGCTTCATAGTGTGGTGTCTGCTCAGTGGTAAGTAGCACTTTATACGCTTGGGACAGTATTGACAATAATCAATATGATCTCACCTATGGTGTTCTGCCTTCTTGTGGCTCTTGACAAGCCTCCATTGCTTTCTGCTCAGACACTGGAGTCGAAATACGGAAAGTGTTCCTCTGTCACCCCTGGGATGTGCATTTGAAACATGCTGTATCCCGGAGCTGACACTGCTCAGGAGCACAGCTGCTCAGTCTGGAGGGGGAGAATGGGCACGCAATAAGCATTTTTGCTGTCTTGTTGTAGGACTCCAGGCTATTCTCACCTGTTTCCTGGTTCTCTAATCCACTCACCCAACTTAAACCTTTGATGTATTATGAACTATTGTACTTAAACACTGTGAGCCTTGTTGATAAACACCAGCCTGAAAATGACCATTAGTCTTGGTGTATGCAGTCAGCTTGCTCTTATGCTTCCAGAGTCTGAAGGTTAAACATAGCAGGCTGCAGTGTCTATAGCCTGTCTCTTGTGCAACTGATGCAATTCTCCATAGCCTATTAATTTCAGGCTTTCATTTTGTTTTCACATTATAAGATAATATAAAAACTGTTCCCCATATCAGATTTTTAAAAGGGAATCTAATCAAATCACTCTATATTCTGCATCCAATGCCACAGTCAAGGTGCTTTAGCAGCAGAATGACTCAGGGTAAAGGCTGACATCTGAAAAATATTCACATCATTCTAATGGCATGTACGTAGCTTGTGCAAACAGGAGAAAAGTAACTGTTGACCAGTGTGAAGGGAATTTAAATTGACAAAATATATGAAAAAGCTGAAGACAAATCTGAATCCTAGGTGCTTCCACTAGCTTTTGGGTTCAGAGGAAAGGGGTTTTTCCTTTTTTTTTTTTTTTTTAAATGGGGCAGAAGACAGTTTGTATATTGGGAAGGTTGTGCTAGCTGGCTTTTTCCAAAGAGCAATAAAGAAGTCAGGGAAATAATTATCTTGATAATGACCCTCCACCTGGAGACTAAAAGAAAAAAAAATGTTTCTCCTTTGCTTTTTATTTCATAGTCAAACTTCACAGTTACTTTTATTTGATTTTGCTGATGGTCTTAGCCTTACACAAACAAGCCAAATAAAACAAATCCCAAAGCATATAGCGTTATGTCTCCCAGGCAGATGTAATTTACAGAAACAGTAGGCACACTTCAGGAGTTCACTGTGGTTGCAGAAGCATTTCCAATTCCAGCTATATTTCCCATGCTTAAATCGGGGCTTCAGTAGTATCTCAGTAGCCAGCATTAACTTTGCAAGTGCGTACATACTGCAGAGCAGCAAAGCTTAATACAAGCAGTAAATCTGCAGTGAGGTGGAGAGACCCTACTGGGAGCCTGGCACAACGGAAGCTAAATCCTGTGTTTCTGAGGATCAGAGATTTTATATGGGTTCTCCAGGAAAGAAAGGGGTGCATCTGTGTGGATGTGTGCATGTACGTGCCAAACACGTGTCACATGCTGTGGTCAAGGCTTCTTAAAGTTACTGACAAAGTACAATTCCCTTCATAAAACATAATTTTGTAACATAGGTAAATAATTTCTCTGGCCAAATCTTTATTTCCTTTATTTATAAAGAAAAAAAGGCGAAGATGAAAATAGAATGGGAAAAATTGGAGCCAACATTTAAAAAATGAGTAAGTCACAGGAACACACCATCTATTTGTCAGATTCAAATTGATTTTCTTTCATCAAATGAGATACTTTAATTTGTATTGAAAATGCCAACATTTTTAGTCTTGACATTTTCTGTTTTTAACTGAGACGTTCTTCTTCCCATAGATTTTAACACTCTTCATGTCCAATTCCAAGAAAAAATGCATTTTAAAATGCTGCCCCACACAATGAAAAATCTTATTTTTCTGAGCCATCCCCAGTGATGAGTATTTTTCCCTGGTTTTCTTGGATGAGAAGTATTTTCCTGTGGTGGTAGGTCAGAGGTACCTTGTCTGGTGCAAGCCTTAAGTCTCCTTCATAAGAAGAGTCCCCAGAACCACTTATCGCTGTTCTCTGGAAATTCCTGTTGTTTTACTGAAGATAACAGGAACCTGAATTTCCTACAAGGTACAAATTGAGTTTAAAAAATCCCATAATATCTTTCCTGCTGTTTGTATTAAAGTGTCTTCTGTGGCCCTTGTTCAGTTTTCCTACACCAAGGAGAAATTTCAGCCAGTTGCCCTGTACCAGCCTGGAAGGTGTCCCAGGTTAAGGAGGAGAGAGAGATGGGCCTGGCTGAGACAAAGCTTTGGGCAGCTTGCAATACAGGAAAGGTAGGTGGGAATATGAAAGATATGAGGACATGTGTAATGGTCCACACCTTTCAGTAAGCAGACAAATAGCTGGCAAACCCAACAAAAATGCTTGGCAAGAAATGCCTGTGCTATCTGCTGTTGTTTACAAAATAGGCCAACAGGATCCTGTGTAGCACACCTCTGATCCCCAAACACGTCCGCGTCTGAGACACTCTGGGATTGGTCCTGATCTTGTGTTTTGCCTCTCAGAGTGTGTTTCTACAGGCTAGCATTATGCAAAGTTAGAGCTGTCAGAATCACAGTCCTCATCCAGTGTTTTGCCCATGGCTAAGGCTGGAGACCATTTTTATAGTTTTTATTGTCTTCTGAAAACATTAATGGTACTATTTCTACATGCATTCATATTAAATATTACAATTAATGATAAATGTCCGTTTTTCCTTGTTAAGGAAGCTACATTTTTCTAGCTATTCAACTACCTAGCAGATGTTTAAGATGTCATTTCCAGTCAATGAATGGAAATAAACACTGGTATTAGTATCTTATTTTTATATATCAGACCTTTGGAGATGCCGAAGTCTTCTCCAGAGTCTAGAGAGATGGTATCGTAAATTGTGGCTTATCTGGCAAGGTGGGATAGATTGCAGCTTGATGGTGAGTCTAAAACAGATTTTATCCCTATACTTTCATGTACACACAGATTTTCCTTTTAAATTTTCTGTCCCTCCAACAGCTTCTGATGTGGAACATTGTTTTCTCTTCCTGAAACCTGTGTGTAAAGGGAAAGGAGACAGAGAAGTAGGAGCGCTGTTTTCTCCATGGTCTTGTAAACATGCTGCAGGCTTTTTAAACATTTTTGCTTCTATAAACAAGAGTTAAGTTATTCAGGAGAAAAGAAGTTAGAAGGTGGAACAAAACTAGGAATTTAGATTAATGGAAATTTAGTTATTATGCTATGTAATCCAGTCCCGATAGAAATGACCACTGGCATTTTGCAAAATGTAGACGTGCAAACATGGTCACAATAGAACAATCAAAAGGACCAAATAACAATGAAGGTTTATCCCATGAAATTGATTATATGACAAAGATTATGCTCTTATTCTGTTAATTTTGAAGCAAAAATCCACATTTTCATGAAAAACAAAAGAAGAGCAGAAAATAATATTGTACAGAGTCAAACAAAGTTTTAAAATAATTCCAGTGTTACTACTGCCCCCAAATACTCTTCTCTTTAACAACCGTGCATGGTGGAGGTGGTTCGTGTTTTATACCTGGTTTTCTTTCCATCAGGCATCACACTTGGCACCTAAAATAGCATCCAGCATTCTAAGAATGCTAACACAATAAATTGGTACCAAAACAGGAAACACACAGTAGTTTTGCTGGCCAGCATGCAGTGTGACAGTACAATAACTGCCTTTCAGTTCTTGTCTTTGGGGAATGATTGCCTTTATTCTACTGAGGAAAGAGGGACATGTGAATAGCAACCTTGGTGGCCTGCAGAGGTTAGGTCTTTTTTTCTATATATGATGTATTAAACCTCCTGCAGTAAGTTCATAGGTATCCATTCTAGTTGTTCATCTGTGATTCATGCAGTTCATGGTGGGGAGGGCTAGCCTATCAATGGATGAGCAGGCTGATGGGACTCCACAGCGTGAGCTCTTTTTCTTCAGCTGCAGGGAATGCAATTAAGCTGGCTGAGGTTTTACTTCCTCATAGTGTCCACCAATCCTGTGAAAAGCATTTGCTTTTCAGCTGTATCACAAAACACCACTACTTTCTTTACTGGGAAAGTAGAAGTTTCTGCTGGCTGGATTGTTAAAATTTCCTCCTTGTTTCTCAAGTCCTTTTGATGTTATCTTTCAGAAGTGGGATCTTTGATGGGATCTTTCAGAAGTGTTTAGTAAAGTAAAAATATCACCTGCCTTGAAGCAATAAGTGGGATAATCTACATGTCAGGTTTTTTTGTATGGACAGTTAATCTGTCTCTGCAAATGGAAATGCACTGTCAAGATGCACCAATATCCTATGTTCTGATGATCCACACTACTTATTAGCTGTTAGTTAATTATGGACAGGATCAGGTAGCTTCTGTTAATGGAGAAACTTGGGCTCAGATGCCACACACATTATGGACTTGAGGAAATCAACAGTACTTGTCCAAAAATCATGACATACTCTCCACCACTGGTGATGGAGGTTGTAGAGATGGACACACTGTTCCTCAGACCATCACTCACCAACTAGAGATTTAAGCCAGCTAAAGTACATGAAATGCATGAAGTGCATGCAGTACAAAACACAGAGCAGGACTTGGTTTAACAAAGGTGGAACAATTCAATTCCATTGTGTAAAAAGAAAGGATGCTCAATGACTATCATAGTTACTTGTAATTTCCTAATTGGGGTTCAGTTCTTCATTTGATCATAGACATTCACTAGTCTGAAACAGAATAAGGATTTAATTTGTATGATTGTGGTCAGATCACCTAGCAACTAACCACAATGGACCTTAGTGTCCAGGTGATAGCAAGGTCAACATATTACCTCTGAAAATCCAAGTGTTTTTAAAGTTTCTGATAAAAGGCACCTCCAAAATGAAGGAAATAAGAATAATTTGCTATGTTTGTCTTGTGCAACATTTCCTTAGAAACTAGAATTAGAGACTTAAGAGAATGAGAGTGTTTGAACATTCTTTTAATAGTCAGTGCATAGCTCTAAGCTTATCCCAGGACTAAGGAAGCAGGGTCAGATCACTCTGTAGCAGGTGAACCTGACAGTTTTAGTAAAATCATGTGTTAGGAAACAGCTGGGTTAGTGCAACAGTTCCTGCAGCTCCCACATCATCAACACACAAGGCCACAGACATTTTTCTTCCAACTAGGCAGACAATGTAAATTGATCTTAAAGCTTTCAAGAAGAAAAATGATAAAAATAGCTAATTTGCCTGATTTATGTGAGTCATTAACAATATACTACTGTGTTCTGGTTCAACTTGGGTTGTAAATTTCACATGACAAAGAAGACAATTAAGGAAAAACAGGTAAGAAAATGAATAAATCGTTATTTTACTAATTTCTACTTAGCAAAGATTTCACCATCACCCTTTTGACCAATGACTCTTTTAAGGCATCTCAAATTGCTATCTGAATGTGTATGTCTTCATATCTCTTGCTTCAGCTGATAAAATCAAGATCAGTAGTCTCTGGAAGTGATTTTAAGTTCCCTTCTTACACAAATTATCCTTCCCTGGTTTATCTACTTATTCCTGTGCCAGATCAGCCTGACTTGCATAAAATTGATCTAGTTTCTTGTTATAATTCAGAAAAAGCTGCTTTGCCTTCCTCTAATTTCTTAGATGCTGGTTGTGCATTAATCAGAAGCTCATTATGTGGTGTCTTTGGGAAGGCACCATATATCTTTTGCAGTGCTGTGTAGGAAAGAGCAAACAGGAATTGAGGCAAAGAAAAAGTCTGCTACTCTGACTTACATTCAGTTTGTGCGGGTAAACAGCTGGGATTTGAGCTCTGAAATGTGAGATCCTCCAATGACAGGGGGAGGTCTGATGCTCAACTCTTCTGAGTCCCCATGGGAAATACCAACACCAGCAAGAAGAACAGTAGGTAAGGCCCACAGCAATTTTGTTATTCTAGATGGGTGAAATGAATTCTATCTCAGTTAATCAGTGGTGGTGCTTAATTTGGTACTTCCCTACTCAATTAGCAGAAATGTTTACCAGACTCCAGTTCCAGGTGTAGCAGCTCACCACTGCAGCATGGAGAGCTTTGCTGACTCCCCTGCAGACCTCACAAGCACCATGCATGGACAGGGCATGCCAAGCAGGCAGACTCTGTGTCTGCCACCTCTGCTGTCTCCCTGTGCAGCCTCCTCCTCAGCCTGACCATGAAGAAGAAGCCAGGACTGGGAATTTATAAATGACTGCACTTTTAAGTCATGCCTGGATCTTAAGTGAGATTTGATCTGTGCCTAAATTCAAAGTTTTAATAAAAGAAAACTCTCTTTGCTCTTTCTCTTTCTATGAAAAACAAGTGCATGTTTGTGTTAGTCAGTGTATGACTTACCTGGATCTCTAAATGAGTTGTGCTCTGGAAACTTAAAGATGCTAACTGTGTACTAGCTGCTTAGTCTTGGAGCAGAACTATCATTGCTAGTCCTCATTCACTTCCCAGGCAGATAAACATTAATATCTCTAAAGGAAAACTAATGAAGACTGTATCCTTCTTAATTTTTATTCTTACAGACTTTCCAGTATATATTTATTCTGCCTATCAATATTCAGTGAGAGAGTTTATGAACTGGTAAGGGCGAGCATAATGCATAGCAGTTTTTTTTGGATGGTATGGAATAACCTAGCAACCTCGATGGGAGAAACTCTTCTCTGTAATAACATTCCTGCAGTGATTACCAAGCCTTCTTCATCAGGCTCAGGAGCAGCCCAAGAGTACACAGACTGGAAGCTAGGAGAAGAGAGTTAAATTCATTCTGAACAAGGTGGACCATTAAGCTATATGTTTCTTTTTATATGATTCTTATGTACAATTATCCCTTTGTCTTATTCTTACAGAATTCTGAAAGGAATTTCTATGCAGACACCAGGCCTTTCCTCCACAGACCTTCCTTTCAGATGTGGCTTCTGTTTAAATCATGGTACATGTGAAGTGATAAGGGAGAACAGAAGGTATGATATATTTTCCAAGAGAAGCTTTACAGGATGATAAATATTTGTCTAAGCAGAGCATTCAAGCCATATGCAAATTTGCATAATGGCACTCCAGGTGATGTGACGCATGGTAATTACTTGTAACCTGATAAAACTGAGAAATTCAGGAGTATGCTGATGAATGCAAACATTCATCTGAGAAAAACAACACTACCTCTTCACTCCTTAATAAGGGTATTATGTGGAAAAGACGTCTTTGGGGAAAGACATGAAGGATGTATCCAGCTTGACATTAAGGACATCTCCTTGCCGCCCCACAGGAATGTCACCATTGTGACATGGTCATTTCGTAACCATAGCCATGACTTTCAGCTTTCCAACTGACATCGGTTTTTTAAAAACTTAAAGGTGCTCATCATCCCCCAGGTTTGTACATACTGGCCTGTCTTTTCCAGCTCCCACAGCAACCTATCTGGTGTTGTAATGAGCTACTCTCAATTGAAAGCACTTGCGTCATCAAAGTGAAGAGGAACACATTGGACTCACTTGCCTGTAGGTAATTAAATTGAACAAACAGCACCTTGATGCTTGATCCTTGATGCTTGAGACACGGCAAGGGAAGGTCAGTAGTTCAGAGCAAACAAATAGTGGATTTCAGCAGTGCAAAAAGGTAAAATTAAATTACTCTTCTACCTGCTTCATCTGTCTCTTCATGTCCCCCCAGTGAGTGAGGAGCGCTGGGGCTATCTTCAGGATGGCAACAGGCAGTTCTGCTTTCTTTATTCTTCCAAACAGTAGTATCACTACTGGAAAAAAATCAAATGTAAATATTCAGTTCTTAACCACCATTGCCCCAGGCAAAACTTTAACTCATGCCTCTATCTGTCTTTTAAGAATAAAATTTGATTAATATGCATTCTTTTAAGGATAAGGATTGTTACATTTTGTTACACCATGGGAACAAGAGCACTTTGTTTATAAGCAAAGAACATAATTAAAAAAGAAGTATTTCGAACAACAAATCCCTTGTGAGGGTGAGAAACACTGAGTGTGAAATGATGAAGTGTTCAAATCTTTTCTGTTGGGAAGACAAATACTGAACAGACGTCACAAACTGCATCAGCTCACCTGTGGGCTTGAGGTAGGGCAGAGATCTGAAAAAAAGGAACAAAAAGGACATGTCTACACTGACAAATGCAGCTTGTGTGTTATTGTTCCTTGACACTAGGGCCAAGTGGTGTGGAATAGTCTGAGTCCACACTATTAACCTTTCACACCTTCCCACACCAAGGGGGTTTCTAAATTGCCTGTAGAGAATGATCCTTGGCCTGTGCTAACACCTGAATTGTGTGTATGAATTCTTTAGAAGAGCACTAATCAGCCTGGACCAAACTGTGCTACGTGCCATAGTATAGTTCAATAGTGTGAGTTATCAGGTGCCAGAGCCTGGCACCTTCTCTGGCATTGGTTAATTTACAATTATAGAAGTATCTGAAATATATTGAAGCAGAACAATTTAAGGGCTTTGAGACTCCTTCCTCCTGGCAGTTCTAGCCCTACTTAGAAGTTTTACATTTGCTGGTTTGTGTTTTTGTTATTAATCACTTTCAGCCACGTGCTATGGCACATCCAACATGTGCTGTGGGCTTGACCTCCAAACCTTGGCCAGTAAGAGATGTGCTGCCAGGATTCCCAGAGACAATGTCTCATAACCTATCCCTGACAAAGCCCTTGCTTTCCTACCTTCTGTTCTCTTGCCCATCACAGATTTCCCCATTTAAGCTTCTAAAAATGGCTCCCTCTTCCTGAGCAAACTGAGAGTCTCAGGTTCCCTCTTAGACTGACTTCATGGAGCCATTCTGGGTTTCACACTAGAAACACTCCCCATCTCTTTCCTTTTCTTTATGAATGGTAGCAAAACTCAGTGTCTAGAAAGTAAAGGTCACAATGAAGAAAAGCTGGGTTGACTGTGATTCATCAGGGGCATGAATTCCGAATTAGGGTTTTTTTGCTTCACTCTTGTGATGGCCTTCCAGTCTGTCATTGTTCTCTTGCCAGACTCTGGAGGATGCTTTCTTATTTAAGGATAAGGCAAAGCTAAAATACTTCCATTCAGCTGAGCCTCTCTCAAAATTGCAAAAGTAAAATTTAACTGAAACCCAGTCCAGAAAAGCAGCTCTCTCTGCCACATGAATCGTTAGTGTCTACAGCATCGTGGCCTTAGCCACTCTCTGCTTGGACACATTTCCAAGCAAGGATTGGATCTGCTCAGATAAGAAACTGTATACAGAGAGACTATGCTGGAACCTGTGCTTTTGTGGTTACCCTGTAGGTCTACATGCGTCTGAAAAGTGCCTCAGTAATTGAGTTTGAGTGTTCCTGAAGCTGAGTTCGGCACTTAGCGGAATGCATCATGGTGTCCCCCAAGCCATCCCAATCACTCATCTACTGTTTGGGATGCAGAAGGAAACATGCTTTATTTTTTAAAAAAGAGAAAGTCTGTGTTTGACTTACACTTTCATGCCCACAAAATGGTGACTGTTCTCTGATGCTGACACCTGCTATTGCCAGATGCATTGTGTATGACAGGACTGATGCATTAGACTTAGTCTGCTGAGCAACAGGGAGTGCTCCTGGTTGGAACAAGCAATCACACTGTGTACTTCAAAGTGGGGAGATTCAAAAAGGCCAAACAAGATCTGCTCACTTCTTTTCCCTATTTAAAAACTTTAAATATTGCAAAAGTGCTCTGTACTTAAGCAATACAGAGTGCTATCTTGAACAGTAATGTAGCTTCTGGAGCTTTGGTTAGTGAAGCCACACTACACAGCCTCAGGGAAGGTACCTAACGGAGTGCTAATGCCAGAGTCTTAGGTCCCTTTCTCTGTGGTGTGCTCTGTACATATTCTGTGAAATGGCTTTTAAGTGGGATTAATAGATTCCCCAGACCTACCAAGCAATGGGAAGTTCTGAGCATTCATTTAACATCTGTGAAGGAAAAACACAGCTCTATAGCAAACCACATATATAGTGACATTGCTAATATGAAAATATGATTTAAAAGCACAGAATATATTACCTGGCTATAAAGAATAACTAAGGTTTTTGATGCTGTGTACAGCCAGAAGCTGATGGACTACAAGCTTTTAAAATTCAAGTGAAACCAGAGAAGGAAACATCAGAAAAGGAAACAGCAAAGTGAGTAACTTGTGGAAATCTATCATCCTAGAGAACAGTCAATAAGAACGGCAAGAGTAAACATATGTATAAGTTATAATCAATAAAGAGTTATTATTATTATTACTCGAATGTAAGGAATCGAATAAGAAATTTTGTAACAAGTTTTCATAACCGATTTTTTGTAATGAACAGCAGATATTGGACAAGGAATGTGCTGGGGGCAAAGGACATGCCTTTTGTTGCTTATTATTTGAATTTTGGTCTTAGCATTTCCATTTAATCTCTTTTTCTCTCCACTACTTGTTTGGCCCAAGGTGAGAAGGACTCCCTTCTGCCGTGTTATAAGAACCATGAGTACAGAACTTACTTTGAAACTGTTGTTTGCTACAAATTAAGTCAAAATTAAATTCACCAAGTCAGAGTTGAAGTCATGTAGGGTTTGGCAGAGGAGGACATGTGCTAGAAAATGGGGTCTTGTAGCCATTCTTTGACATCTTTGGCAATAACAGCATTATTGGCACACATAGAGACTGCCTAGGAGGCAGCAAGACATTTGATGTCCAGATATGATACCAGTTTCTCTAGGTATTAGCTTGTGCAACCTGAGCAGCAAGAACCCTTCATGCCTTCCTTTTCTAGTTGCAATAATAATAATTTTATTGAAAAAGAGTTTGTTACTTGCCTTGTAGTTTTGCTTTCCCAAATTCATATTGGTCTCTGTCTCTGTTAGATTTTTTTTTCCTTTATATTGAATGAGAAGAATGTATCTGCTCAATAAAAGGCTTACAAGTTTGATATCCACTGGGAACTTTATCTGGCTAAAAATGTCATCTGGTGGATGTCAATAAATACACTATGGAATTGCACTATACTCTGTGTAAGGCCAGCAAAGACCTACTCTCAGGCTTTCATTGAAATATGTATTTATTCTTCTCATGCAATAGGAATCCAAAATAATATTTAAGATGGTTAAAGTAAGTGATTAAAAAATTTCAAAAAGTAACAGGACAAAACTTTATATCAGGAATCACTTGATGGATAGCTGCAAAAGGGAGATGATGGGAATCTCATCACCTTGCTCTCAGTGCATCAGTGTTGTGCGTCCGTAGAAAAGGGTCTTCATTAAAAAGGTCCATAGAAAAGGCACTAAAAAACCAGACCCAGCTGATCTTTCTGCTTCCTGTTTCCATGCAGCTGCCAGGCATATGCCGTAAATATTCTGACTGTGAAGCAGAAATGACTTTTTAAAAATTTAAATCATTTAGTCCTTACTGTGAAAGATTAAAATCTGAGAGTTTCAAACAGAAATTCTTTACTTTCTTTTAGATTTTTAACCATCTGACTCGTCTACTCCTTGAACAGCCATAACTGCTGTCTGCAGTGCAATTACCCAGGTGGCTCCATCTGAATGTGCTATTTCTTGCTGATCCCATAATTGATGGATAACAGGAAGCGTCTGAACATGGATGTTAAATTATATTCACTGTAGGAATAGATTGCATTGTCAACACTTATGCTATATTTATTTAAACCAATAATCATTGTTGCCATTTTCTGTGCCCTCAGGAGTTGGATGCTGCCACACTTGCTCAGCATGTCTCTTTTTCCAAAGCCATAACACATGGATGGGACAATGGATCGAGGCAATTGCACAAAGAGGGAACTTCAAGATTTGCCCATTGTTTACATAACATAAGCTATGAATAGACTGGTCAAGCACAAAAATGTACACTTTGACAAGAACAGAAATAGCACTGAACATTTGAAATTTAACAAATTAGTACTGACCTCTGCTTACTAACAGCAAGTGCACCTTGCCAGCAAGACACTGTACTAGCTACCAAAACTGACACCAGGCAGAGCTCACAGCAGTGTGCCTTTTGCTCATGCTGCTGATCTTATAAGATTTTTTTTCCCAAGACTTATAATTTTGATGATTCTGACCATTAGGAGTAGAACTTTCCATGACTGGACATCTTGGATGGGTGGAGGGGTCAAGAACTCGACAGGATTATGGATTTTAGATGTGTCTTTTTGGGAGGGAAGGACTTAGCAAGAATGAAACTAAGGACTCCTGTTTTCCTGTTGTTCTTATACAAGCCTCTGTAAATCTCTGCCTGGGAAGGCATGTGTGGTCCTTGAGGTGTGGAGAGGACCTGGTTTCTCAGTTGTGGACATCTTTAGCAGTACTCACTACAAAGCAATTTGCTTTCACATATGCCAGGGTAAGCTTATCAGAGAAGTATCGCAAATATGATCAGGGTTTTAAAACAGCATGGCTATAAGGAGAGATTGAATTTTTGAAGAGTTTTTGGTTTGGAAAAGAGGCAACTGGTGTAGATACCTAGAAATATAAATGGCATAAAAAGAGCAAGAAGTTATTTGGATTCAGATGGAACCATTCCCAGGAATGAGAGAAGGATCCCTTCACTGCTCTGAGGCACAAAGGACCAGAGGAAACCTCTGGCTCAGGAAGTCCCTGAACTGGAGTTTGTTGAAGGTCAGGGGATGTACTGCGGGAAGGGTAACTTGTTGTTTATCCTGCTTTTATATTCCCATTGTGCACACTGCTGGCCTGCCTCAAAGACACAGTGCCAGGCTGGGCAGCCCTTTCTGTACAGACTTTGCTGTGATTTAAGAGGCAGTACATTCTTATAGCATCTCTTGCAAGTACAAATAGTGTTAGAAATAACTAGTCCAGTCTTCTCCACATCCTTTGATGTACTGTCAGGGTTTCAAACACACATATCTAGAGTGTATTCTGCGATACTTCTACTTTATATACATTGTAGGCATCATGCTGTACAACTGCCATGATAGTCCTGCTCAAGCTCTGAGAGAAGAGTAGGCTGCATTTCAAAGTGAGTATGCCCACACTTGTACTACTTACACTATTCCAGTATAGGAAATGACGTAATTTCGAGTTATTACCCCAGGTGTGGGAACAGGGTAGAAATATCCTGTTTTATTAAAAGCTTTTGTTTTGTGAGAGTGAATTATGTTAGGAACATTTGTTTGTAAACTGATTAGAGAGCTAATGATATAAAAACTATGCATAAAACATAAACAGAGTCTCTCATAAGACTTTGCCATATGCATAGAAGTTCATAATCTGTTTTCCTCTGGCCTTGCTACTGCATAGAAGGCTTAGAATATAATATTAACCCTGAAATGACCTTTAATTAGGACAGGACTGGATTTTCTCTGTTATAGTGACATATCCTACAGGTGATTAGAAACTGTCATTGAAAAATATGTAATCTATATTTTTAAAGCCATTGGGTTTCCATCTGAACAGTTTGATTGAAGGTATCATTGCAGGGAGATCAGCCTGATTAAGAAAACTGGCACCATACTCTGTCATTCCTTCTGAAATTTTCAGGGAGATGAGGCAGACTGGATTTTGCCCAGAGTATTTACTTTTTTCAGATCTTTCTGTCATTAATAAAATCAGCCACTGGCAACAATTCAACTTGATGAACTTTAATTGCTGTACATTAGTTAATTTCATTATTGTGTACATTGCTGTTGATATTTCTCTATAAATCTTCTGCATTGACTTTTGTTTACAGTATCACAGGTTAAAATGTCTTGCCTACTTCTTTCCTACTTTTAATTAAACTAAAACTAAAACAAAAAATACAAGCAAATCTATAATTAAAAATAAGAATAAATTGTTGCCCCACTGTGATCCCATGAGCAGACTCTGGTGACAATGTCAATTCTCATATAGGAGGACATGTTCTCAGTCCATGGTATTTACTCTCAGTTTTGCTGTCTCTGATATATATGAGTTCAGTAGTTGCAATGTGTAGAAGTACCTTAGCATAGGACATTTCAGAGTTGATCACTTGCTGACTACATAATGAGGTGTTGCATTGCATCTCCTCTGCATTGTTTCTTTCCTAAACTCAACCATGTGTATGTGTGTTCATGAAAAATAAATGGCAAAACTTAGTTTGTGTCTGGGCACCCCTGGAGACATCCCACACTGCTCCAGCTTCCAGAAAGCTGGATTGTCTCACATTTCCAGAATATGGGAAATTTTTAGGTGCCTTTTAAAAACATTTGAAAATATTTAAAAAGTGGGTGCTTGGGACTCTAGGACTTTTTCTGCAAGTCTTTTGTCTTTACTGGATGTTACAGTTTTTCCCAGATGATGAGATACATGGGTTGCCTCCATGTATTTCTGAGTGCTGCATCCTGCTTTCTGACTTTCCCACTACATCATGTAACCAGGAACTGGAGTGTCAGAGCTTGTCCCACGGTCACCACCAGCCAAGCTTGGATAGGAAGCCCTTACCAGTGCAGAAGCATGTGAGCCTCTGGCAGTAATGGTGCAGGAGATACAAGAATCTGTAAAAGCTTCATCTTTGGCAATGGATGAAACTGATGCTGGGTGATCACATTTGAGATGTCCACAGCTACCAATATAATCAGTGTATAAGAATAGTTGCCAATATTTCAACTAAATCACTAAAATTATAGCAAGATTTCAGTCTGTTTTCTGCTTTCAAAGTACTCTGATTTTTCCTCAGACCCCAAATAGTTAATTCAAAGCCGATTTCCTTCCAAGGTCCTTTCTGGTCTCAGGGTTTTGGTTTTATCCCTTGTTGAGTCAATCCAAACTTTACAAATTACATTTGCCTTTTCCTGAAATGAACTGCCTCTTGTTATGGAAAATAATTTGCTTTATTAACTGAGTTTCAGCCACAGTCCTGGAGTCCCTTTGCCATGAACGAAGTGCAGACCACTGGAACATCTATAAAATCTGCTGAAAGTGGAAAGCATGGAAATAGCATGATGTTGAGAAGCTTGTCTGTTGTCAAGGCTATTCCTCTAGCATTGAGATCCAGCTTAAGCAGGATGCCGATGGACTAATATTGCCTGCCTTATGGAACTACACTTTTTTCTAAGGTCTCCAGGCAGGGTTAGGCCAGTACCTGAATGTCAAAGCAGCTCTGGTGAAAGAAATGAATGGTAAGTGTCCCTGTATTGCTGACACATGCTGCACTAGGCTGGGTTATCTCACCTGTAATTATGCCCTGTGGAGAGGTGGAAGTAATCAGAGGAAGGCAGTGAGAATCAGCACGGGAGGAAAATAGGGAAAACACCGGAATAAGGAAAGGACTGCTCCTTGTCCTCCTATCTCTTTCTTTTTTCCTTGCTTTTCATAATAATTCCTTCCACAAAGGATTTCCCCGTGTCTTTGTGTCTCTGCTGGCTCCACATATCCCATCTCTGTAGACCTCTCTGACACTGACACGGGGCACTTCAGTCTCCCTGGCTGGCCTTTGTCTTAGGCAGAGCACAGGGGTGCTGAAAACATGCAGCCTGAATCCAGCCCCAGCCCTTGACTTGCTGTTTGTGACACACTGAGCTGGGCATGAAATGTAGGATAGAACCTGGGGGTTACACACCTGATGAGGGTTGGAGGAGACATCATGGAGGAGGTTGGACATCTGACATGGCTGCTCTGAGCGGCTGGTGACACCGTGTCTGCCACCTGGGCTGCCTTGGGAAGAACTGCCTGGTGGGGGTGTCCTCTGCATGGCAGGGTCTGAGCGATCTTGAAACAATCCCCCTGCCCCTGCTCATTTGCAATGAACACAGCAACAACAACTGGAGCAATGTATGCAGCTTGGATGCTTTGTTGAGGTAGAGGATCTTAGACAGATGCTGCCATTGTTCCTGCTGGGGCATGAACTTTGTAAGAAACACACAGCTACTGTTTTAGTACAGCTATTCGTTTGCTGCTCTTTACTGACAAGGGAAAAAAAATCACAACAGGGTTTTAGAATTATGTCACTGAGAAGATGGACTTGTTCCTAAATCTCTCACCCTGAATGTTTTCTTAGCAAATGATTGGTATAACCCATACAGGTATTAGATATTAATTGACTACATGGTTAAATAGATGAGTTAAAATGAAAGAACATTTACTGAAAGCTGGGTTTAAAATTACAGTGACAAGGGTTTCCCAGTAGCCTCTCTACCATTTTATTTTTTTGGTACACACCTCCACTCAGTGCTGTTCAGACTCCTCAGCTCAGTGAGACAACACAGACTTGTAACTTTTATAGTTGTGGATAAATCAATCAAAGCAGCTTTTGTGGCTCACTGCTGACCTGTGTCTTTATTGGGATTCATTTTTATCAACCTGAGAAACCTATGATGTGGATATATATATATATATGTATATATCTTGTGATTTTGATGTGCCCAGAGGTATTTGCCAGGTACACTGATGTCCATCTCTTCAAGACCAGCAGCTGAAGACCAGGTAGAGTATGTTAGTTCATCCCAGTGTCACAAGACACCTGTTATGGGCAACTGGATCAAGCCCCTAATGTCTGGCATAATGGATTATGCCCACAGTGTCTGTGCTGTGTGGGGTTGAAGTTGGATGTACACATGTTTCTGGGCAGATGGTTCAAAATGTTCATGGGTAGTACACATGTTCAGTGGGGCCAGGACTTATTTATAGTTACAACAAAGATTAGCTGAGTCTATGAATCTCTGTTTACCTCTTGAAGGCACCTATATTAACTCCTGTTGCTCCCAGAAGTCTTCTCAAGTTAAAGTGTGTGAAACCTCTCTCCCTTGGACCAGCAATGTATCACAGTATCACAGTATGTTTGGGATTGGAAGGGACCTCAAAAGATCATCTAGTCCAATCCCCCTGCCAGAGCAGGAACACCTAGGTGAGGTCGCACAGGAACATGTCCAGGCGGGTTTTGAATTTCTCCAGAGAAGGAGACTCCACAACTTCCCTGGGCAGCCTGTTCCAGTGCTCTGTCACCCTTACTGAGAAGAAGTTTCTTCTCAAATTTAAGTGGAACCTCTTGTGTTCCAGCTTGATCCCATTACCCCTTGTCCTATCATTGTTTGCCACCGAGAAGAGCCTGGCTCCATCCCCATGGCACTCACCCTTTATATATTTATAAACATTAATAAGGTCCCCCCTTAGTCTCCTCTTCTCCAAACTAAAGAGACCCAGCTCCCTCAGCCTTTCTTCATAAGGGAGGTGCTCCACTCCCTTAATCATCTTCGTTGCCCTACGCTGGACCCTCTCCAGCAGTTCCCTGTCCTTCTTGAACTGAGGGGCCCAGAACTGGACACAATATTCCAGATGTGGTCTCACCAGGGCGGAGTAGAGGGGAAGGAGGACCTCTCTCGATCTACTAACCACCCCCCTTCTAATACACCCCAGGATGCCATTGGCCTTCCTGGCCACAAGGGCACAGTGCTGGCTCATGGTCATCCTGTTGTCCACCAGGACCCCCAGGTCCCTTTCCGCTACACTGCTCTCTAATATGTAATCTCCCAACCTATACTGGAACCTGGGGTTGTTCCTGCCCAGATGCAGGACTCTACACTTGCCCTTGTTAAATTTCATTAGGTTATTCCCCGCCCAACTCTCCAGCCTGTCCAGGTCCCGCTGGATGGCAGCACAGCCCTCCGGCGTGTCAGCCACTCCTCCCAGCTTGGTGTCATCAGCAAACTTGCTGATAGTACACTCAATTCCCTCGTCCAAATCGTTAATGAATATATTGAATAATATTGGCCCCAGCACTGACCCCTGAGGCACTCCACTAGATACTGGCCTCCAACTAGACTCCGCACCATTGACTACCACTCTCTGGCTTCTCTCCCTAAGCCAGTTTGCAACCCACCTCACTACTCTGTTGTCTAGACCACACCTCCTCAACTTAGCTGTGAGGATGCTGTGGGAGACTGTGTCAAAGGCTTTACTGAAGTCAAGGTAGACAACATCCACCACTCTGCCATCATCCATCCACCTTGTTACATTCTCATAAAAGGCTATGAGGTTGGTCAAGCACGACCTACCCTTGGTAAGGCCATGCTGACTGCCCCCAATAACCCTCTTATCCTTGATATGCCTTGGGATGGCACCAAGGACAAGCTGTTCCATTACTTTCCCAGGGACAGAGGTGAGGCTGACCGGTCTATAATTACCCGGGTCCTCCTTCTTGCCCTTTTTGAAGACTGGAGTGACATTTGCTTTCCTCCAATCCTCGGGCACCTCTCCCATTTCCCAAGACTTGGCAAAGATGATGGAGAGCGGTCCAGCAATGACTTCAGCCAGCTCCCTCAGCACCCGCGGATGTATGTCAGTAAGTTGCCTGTTAATGTGAAATTATTTTTCTGTTTTGGAATATTTTCCTGGCATTTGCTACCAGAAGTAAAAAATAACAATTTTATTTAAACTATGTCATTTTTGCCTGAAAGAAGATCCCCTTGGTTGCACAGGGCAGAATTTCACAGGGTGCTGATAGAAGAGAATATCTTTTGCCTGACGTGACCTTTGCGGACTTTCTTATTGGAAAACAGGTTAACCAAATCCATGTCAGGCATTTGTCTCCATTTTCCTTGTCCCTAACACGAGATTTCGAGACCCATGTTTCTCTGCCAAAGATCTGAGTGGACACCATGGGTCTACAGGCTTCTGATCCCTCAGCTGTGTAAGCAGAGCCTTGCTGTTCTCTGCGCTGTGGAAATACGTCTCTAAGACCCATCTCTTTAGCAGGCAGTGAGTGAGAGGTGCCATGGCGATGAGCTCTGCCCAGACACGTGGCTTAGGGACCTGCTGGTCCTGTGAACCACATCCAGGACTTGGGACAGGCCATTTGACAAAACAGGAGGAACATCCTTATTTTGAAAATGGGTGATGAACTGAAGGAGATTCAGGGGTGACAGTACTCCTTCCACCTTTCCTGCCCACTAGTAATACCTTGTGCAGTGTGCTCCCATTTTAGATTATTACTTTCTGGAAAAAAAATGGAAAAAAATGTTATCTGAATTTCACTGAAACCAAATTCCAAAAGACTGAAATTTTCAGTGAACTGGAAAACTTGTTCTTGATGCAGATTTATTTGTTAAACTAACAAATTATTTTAGAAGTAGAGAGCAAACAATTTTTAGATGCAGTTAAGATAATCCCGTAATACAGATACTTATGATTCTATTTGGTCACAGAGTCAGAATGTATTAGTATAATTTTTTTTGTAAATGGCCTGGAAGTTAATGTAAATTACATTAAACCCTGTCCCTAGATTCAGCAGACCTGTGTCTGAATTCAACATATTTGTCTATAGCACTTCATGTCCCTTTTAATTTCAAGGGCAGCAAGAAGCTGGATAATCATTAATACATGTCATATTCATTGTTCCAGCTAAACTGATGGTTTTACTGTAAGAGACTTGCCTGTTTGTATGACATTGTAGCCATGCAAAAAATTATTCTGCTTCATTTTTACTGAAATGTCTCTTAAGCTTTCCTTATCTTTTGTTGCACTTCATTAAATCAGCTACATCCCTGGATTAAATAAACCATAGGGCAATCATTGTCAACAAGGGGAACTCTACCCTTTGCTATTAAAGCATATGGACCATAATCTGTTAGCATTATTATATTTGACAAATATAAATCTGTTAAATCTGAGGTCATGAGCTTTTGCCTTCCTAAATCATCTTGTAGTTTCTTACTTGCTCCTCTTCATTTCTTTCAACGGCAGTCAAATTATCCTTTCCTTAGAATAAAATATGGAATTTATTTGTCTAAAATAATAATATATTCTTCAAATTATTTTCATCTGAAGATCATGAAGTGCTTCACTTCATGGACCTTGCTTGCTCTCAGTTTCAAAGAGGGAAAAATAAGTAGAACTAGAAAGGACCTTGAGAAATTATTATTTGGCTTGCTCTAAACATCCTCTGTTTTGACACAGAACTAAGGTAGTGAGAACACACTTCTACACACATCACTTCTACAATTTTGCCTCTGCCTTTATTTTCCTCCTAGTGATATTTTCAAATGCAGTCATTAGCCATACATGGTTACATCAGCTTAGACTAAAGTTATTCTTAATCAGTTGATTTGAGTGATAAGATCTCAGGCACAATTTTGCCTCTAGGTAGCTGGGGTGAAAGGATAACAGAAATGCAATTGCAACTTGCTTTTTGTTTTGCCTTTTAGAAGAAATTATTGTCCCGTTGACTAAAATTTACTCTCATTAACACACCAATCTTGTTTACTGTAGCCAGTGGGGTCACAGGGAATATGGCTAAAAGAGAATTTGGTCTGTTACATTCACAGCAGCAAATATTTGTTAAGGTGTGTAGCTAGCCGTTCCTGGTCTCATCCTTGAAAATGGCAGAAGGGCTCTCAGACAGCAGGTTGTTTCAGACTTCCTCTAAAAATTCTTCTGCCTGAAACATGCAGAGCTCCGCCTGTTGCATTTGCAAAGCCAGGGATGAAAAATATATCTTTTAACATTAACTTTTTATTGCTTATTTGGTTTTATGCTGGAGCTGTAAACTCTGCTGTTGTTTTATTTGCTGTTATGTTTTATTAAGTGTCTTCTGATGAACAACAAGAAGCATGTAATAAAAACCACCTGTGATATGGTGATGACTTCTTTCTCTCTGTCACAGACCTTAAACTAGTCCCTGGTGTGCTGTTATACACAACCCTGCCTTATTTCTCATACTTGTTACTGAAATGTTCATCTGGGCCCTGGCTGGCAGTTTTGGCTGAATTTGCATTGTGTTGCTCTTAAAGGAGATCCTCCCTTGGGAATCTCTTTCTGGTTCATTTGTAATTTCATCTCCACCAGACTCCACTGGATAGATCCTCATTGGAATAAATATTGTAGTTGGATAAATGCATGAAAGAATGAAACAATTTGCATTTGGTAAGAATTTGCCCCTTCTCCAACAGCAGCAGATGTTGAAGTTCTGTTTTTATTTCTCCTTGTTCAGCACCTGTTACCACACACAGTATTTTATTACACAATGAAGGCCCATTTAGTCATAACTCCTTGCTGTAGAATTAGGTGCTGTAGTGTACTATGCAGTCAAAGTTCAAATAGTAGGGTATTTGTATTACTTTCATGGAAACTCTTACCTGTTCCAATCTAAGAGGACCTGAAGTCTTCCTTCACTTTATGCTCGTCAAGAAATAAAACCCATAAGTTCCTGTTCATTCCTTTGGAAATGGTGTGTTGGTGTCTGGGTACTAGGGACTGTGTTAGCCAGGCCACCCACAGACCTGCTGCTCCATGTAATGTGGTCTTCTGCGGAAGGACTCATCTTTTCATGATGCCCTGTTAGTGAGGTGAAGTGTTGAACAGGACTTCAATGGGGCAGCATTTAGGTTTCTTGAAGATCACTGTGGCTTTCCTGCCATTGACAGTACAAAAGACAACACCTTCCTTGACACTCCCAGATAATGCAGACCACTCACCAGTGCAGAACATGCCCATGAAGAGGCCATTGACACCGATGGACACAATCTCTTAGAGGACTAAAGGTGCAGAAACCACTTGTGAGAACCTTCACCAGCAGGTTTTTAAGGTAGGCAGTGGAATTTAAAAGCAGTTCAATGAGGTCTTCTAGAGAGGCTGAGTGCATAGACTTTACAAGCGTTTAAAACTTTGATAAAAACTGAGGGCTGGTATAAATAATCCATTTCCATTACTGCATCTTCACAAGACTGACCTTGCTTTATGGTTCAAACTTGATATCAACTAAATATTGGGATAATGAATGAGATGATAGTCTATCACAGCCTGAAGTCATCTTAATTCACATTGGTGGTTTATGCAGTTAGCTCATAGCCTATATTTTTTGCTACATTTTCAGAAACTTTGAGAAGCCTCTAGTGGTCTGCAATCTAAATATCGAATTATGACATTTAAAATTTGGAAGAAACAGAAATATACTGTTGATTGCCGGTAAGGTCCATTAAGTACCCTCCTCTTTCTCATTTAATAGCTCTTTATTCCCTGTAAGCCACTCCAAGAGGCTGGATCCAGGCTTACCATTGCTTAAGTGTGGAATTCGAACCATCATCTCTTCTTATGCACATAATTCATAACAAGAAATTATTCTCCTCTTATTTACTCCTAATCACCTTCTTTTACACAATAGCAAAATGCAATGTTATATTTGTGAGGCTCGTGTCTTTTTAGGACATTACAGAGCTCTAGTCTATGTTTTTCTGAAAACAGCTTTGGAAAATTAATAAAAAGTCATTTTGCTTATGTAGCAACTACTGGCAGCAGCAGCCAAGTCCTTTTTGTTGTGACCTCAAAGCATCCTAATATATGTAATGCAATTACAACTTATTAGGACTGACTCCTTTTATCTTAATTTAATGTTAGCACTAAATCAAATTAATCTTTAACTTTTCAGTATGTCAACATCTGGATCAGTTTTTATTTTTATGTTTGCATCATTTATAATTACATTAATTTGTTGCACTAAACCTCAGTGAAAAGAGATGCAAGTTAGAATCCTTCTGTCATTAATAAATACCTTTAACCATAACAGGTTTTTTCATAATAACATAGGTCTATTTCATAATTAGTGGCTCAGATCTGAGTTGGAATCTACCTCTTTTCTTCTGTGAAAAAAAGCATTTGAGTTTAGTAATTTCTACCCATGTACCTTTGTTCATACATTTGCAAGGCAATATCCACTAAGGATGATAGTGTTAATTTTATTTCTTGAAAATACTGGACATATCTATACCATGCAGCCCAGACGTTTTGAGCTTGGTGTACGTTCATTGATCCCAGAAGTAATGTCACATCATACAGGGAGAACTGTGAAGGATGTGAGCCAGACCAAATGCAAGGATGTGCATTAACACAGTGATAATAGAACTAACATGGCTAGACTTCCTCCAGACTCAAGCCTAAATCAGCAGTGACAGTCACATCTCTAGTGGTTTGAGCACCCCTGTGTTTGAGCTGGCTTTAAAACACACCTCTCCACAATTGCTTCTCTTCTGTGGCTATTAACTGGAGAGATTGTAGGCAGTTTTTTTAAGTTCTTTGAGTTCTTAGTACTCTTAAAAACTGTGCATTTGAGGCAAGAAAAATAAGTTTGGACTCCAATTAGTGATTTAAAGGCCTTCTAAGTTATCTTAATCACTTTTCCCCTTTCCTCAGTCTGACAAAAAAAATCCAAGAATTGCCTTTTCTCCTCTGCAAAGTTTTAATATATTTCAATTTATGAATGTTTCAAAATACCTCCATCTTTCAACAAAATGGAAAAGCTGACTTTAACTGCTTGGTTTTCATTTTTTTTTTTTTTTTTTTTTTTGATGTGTGTTTGTGCAAAGAAGGATCTTCTGCTTGTTACTGCCACTGTGGGTATTCTTACTCTCTTACAGCACTACTGTCCTGTTAGCAATTTCTCTTTTGGTTTTTCCAAAGTAAAAGAAAATCTACTTACTCTTGCTTTTGACTATGAACTATAACTCTATAATTGGTTCAGAACAACATGAAAACTCTTGCTGTAAGAAAATCAGCGCTGTAAGAAATATCTGTTAGCAAACTATATCCAGACTCAGGTCCTTAACAGGTTAATTACTTCACTGGCTCTGATGCTCTCTGCTTCACAGAAATTAGCTCCTGTGAACTCTGTGCTGTGGGCTGTCCTCAGCATTGTGGTTACTGCAACCACACATAGCACAAGTCTTGAGGTCTTCTACACATCTTGTCAGCTCTGCGTGTTTCAGCCAGGGTATGGGAAGAACTTTGAAAATACGATGGCTGATGGAAATAATAAGATATAGGATCTACCCATTTTTTTTAGGAACTTACTTCTTAAGACTGGAGTCCCTACATTTTGCTCATGGCTACTGATGTGAACCTTAGGGGTTGCTTTTACAGGTCAAGTTCAGAGGTGCAGATGGAAACACGGAACTATTCTGGTGTAATTGGAAGCAACTTCAGTAGTCAACTCACCCCTCATCCCACCTGAAGTGAGACTGTCACCAACACTAGACCAAGTTAGTTGAGCCTGTAACAAGGATCCACCACTGCCCTGAATAACATGCTTCAGTGTTGCATCACTGACCAGTGAACAAGCTTTCCTTAAAATGGAAGATGAACCTTGAAAACCACAACATGTGGCTCCTTGTATTTGTATAACATATACCATGGCCAAGAAGAGTTTGACTCTGTCACCTTCATAATTCCCATCCTCATACTTGCAGACTGGTGTAGACCAGACTAAACAAGCCCACGTCTCTCAACATTTTCTCATAGACTGTGTGCTCCAGACCCTCGTCTCTCTCAGTCATCCTCCAATGGACCTGCAAGTCAGAATCCTGAAGTCCTGTTGCAAAACTGCTGGATTCCATGTTAGTAAAGTTTGTAAGTCAGGCATTACCATGTCTTACATGTAAGTCCACAGCGTGCCAGTGTGACTTAAAGCACTTAGGTATGTGCCCAGATGCCCTCCATAGTCAACAGAGGGATACAGGCACCTGCCAAGGTCTCTTGATAATGATGAAGAGTGGAACATTTACTTGCCTCTGCTGACTGTGCAGGGAGCCTTCATACTTTAGTGCAGCAACTCAGCACTCTTTCAGGTTGAGCAGGGAGCAGTCTGGAGCTGGCTAACAGGAGATCACACACGGGAATGCACCAGAAAAGGCATCTGACCCAGATGTGCACAGCAACTGCCTTGGTTCCCTGGGGAGCTGGAGCACAAGGTCAGCCTCAGAGAGTCGGTGTCTGAGTGGGGAGGAGGTGTATGGCTCAGTCCTGCTCAGCACAGAGGTTTCAGCATTTCCAATGGATGACTATCAGCTGGAAAAAACCCCACAGTTCTGATTTTTTTTGTTGTTGTTTTTATTAAAGCTGATGACATTTCTTAGCAAATCTATGATGTATAACTGGCCAAGACTTCGAGGCTGACTGCTGATATAGATTCACAAAGCCATATTCTTGCCCTCAACATTTCTGAGCTAACAAATGAAGATATCATCTGAGTTTCTGCACTTCGCCCTTGTTTGGTGTTTTGGGGTATGTTCCCTCTTTTTCATCAGCTGAATAATATTCTGTTTTGCAGGTATTGGACACTGGATTGAGTAACTTGAAATTCTCCTGAACAGATGCAGACTAGACAAACATGAAATTGCAACCATCCAAGAATAAAAGGTAGGCTTTATTTGAATAAAGTTGGTCTCCTCCAGCTCTAGTGAAGACAGATGATCCTTTAGTTTCTTTACTGCTGGTGTGTCCCCTAGGAGAAGGATACATCATGTATTTTTTAATAGAAAAGCATATTTTATTTATTTTTTATGAGCTGCCAGCAGCTAAAAAAATATAAGTAATAATATAAATATAAATTAAAATTTGTTTTGGGGTAATTAATTTAAATATTTTTAAGGTGAAAGTCCAATCGCTTTACTTATGCTGAATAGTAAATTGCAATGCAATTAGAAGACTACAGGTATATTATACGAACAGATTAAAAAAAAATGAGGGCTGAAAAAATTGCAGGAGTGGTTGGAATTGGAGATAATTTAATAAATATGCTCCGTAAACCACATAATCTTAATTACAAATTTGTAATATGTATAAAGGCTGTGAAAAGAGTAAGAAATAATTTCAGAAATGTATTTAAAACTGACGTTGTTTCACTACTCATTGCCTAAATTAAACTATGTAATGAAATTTTTGCTTTCCAGACTTGGGTATATATTTGAGTCTGTAGTTGATCCATGACAGATTTCTTTTTCTTGACGCCTTGTGTACTGAATTTCTCCTTAGATCTCTGTAGGTACCTTAAAGTTATGAGGAGGATTGCACAGTATAATATTAGCCTGTATATAGTATAAATAATCTGATAAAAAGTGAAAGCCCAAAGTGGTAACAACTGAAGAGAGGTATTTCAACATCAAAAGCTGCAGTAGTTAGCTGTGATTTACCTACCTTACAAATATTCTGTCTGCACAAACGTTTCTTTCAAAGTGTTTAAAATATGTTCTGTTGCTGCAAGCAAAACTTACATATTTTGAACTTCAAACAAAATATTGTGGAGGTATATTCTGTGCCATCTTAACTAGGCCAGGTAAAGTGAAACAATTAATGGCATCTGATCCAAGAAAGCTTCAATGTCACCTAAAGGTTGATCTCTCCCTTCTCCTGGGCCGTATGGAGATCAGGCTGTAGCTGCACTGTCACATACGTAGCTCCAGAAGAGCCTCTCTGGAGGGATGACTTTATTTCCATTCTCTAACAAGTTCCATGTTATCTCATACTTTTCTTAAACTTACCTGTTTCTGCCTTAAAAGTAGGATTTTTGTTTTAGTCCTGCATTGCTCCCATAAAAAATTCTGGTTCAGATCCTTGGTATTGTAATGCCGTGTTGTTTTTTTTTTTTTTTTCCTTATTTCCAGCCTAAATTTATTCATAGACAATTTATACCCATTTGTTCTTGTGTCAGCATGGCCTTTAGCTTAAGCAGTTGTTTACCCTGCCTGATATCTGCATCCCTAAAATGCTTACAAAGAATGGGAGTGAGGACAGAAGCTGACAGATGGCTATTGCTTAACCTGCAATTCCTTTAATTATTATAATTAATCAGTTTTTTGGAGTTCAAGATGGTGTAATTGAGCAGGATTTGGTATCCAGATAAAATTCCTTAGCAGAAAAGTTGTTGATGGAATATTTGGAGTTAGCAAATAAATTAGCAATCCTATTACAGTAGTAAATGTTTGCTAATAATTGTTATTACTGAGCTTAACCAAAACAATTCTACCAAGAGAAAGAAGTGATACACACATAGTGTCTGTAGTACTTTACGGTCTCTTGTAAGGAGACTGAAATGTGCAGCAGAGGCTGCTGATAAACAGTTACTGTTTGGACGTTTCTTCTTTTCTGCAGCACTGAGGAAGTCCTTCAGGACTTAAGGGGATGACTGCATTGCCATGGAGGCTTGGATCAGGAGTGCTGTTTTGCACTAAAAACTTTCTGATTGTCCCTGTTATCAATGCTTTGGCACTCAGGGCAGAGTGGTCATGGAGGGATAAACTGTAATGTCCAGAGATGAGGCAGGATGTGTCTGTTCGTGACTGAGCTGCAGCTGGGGCACTCATCTGTGAGGCTTCCAGTCCACAGGACCAGACCACAGCCAGTCCAAAGGAAAACCTCTCTGCTGGCCCTCTAGTGTAGAAGTCAGGACCTCAGGACAACACATATTGCTCCACTTATATTTTTAATAGGTGATGATAACCACTGCTCTAATTTTACATATGCTTAATTAGATTTTCATTTACCTTATTTAACCTTGAATTCTGCCCAATTTCTTAGCTACTACCTTTAGCTGTTAAACATCCACCCATGTTACAAACATCATCATTTCTTGTAGAAAAGAAGGCTGAGGGGAGACCTTCTCACTCTTAAAACTACCTGAAAGGAGATTGTAATGAGGTGGGTGTCAGTCTCTTCTCCCAAGTAGCAAGTGATAGGACAAGAGGAAATGGCCTCAAGTTACAAGAGGAGAGGTTTAGATTGGATATTAGGAAAAAATTTCATGGAAGGGGTTGTCAGGCATTGGAGCAGGCTGCCCAGGGAAGTGTTTGAGTCACTGTCCCCAGAGGTGTTTAAAAGATGTGTAGATGTGGCACTTAGGGTTATAGTTTAGTGCCAGTGTTAGGTTTACAGTTGGACCCAATCTTAAGGGTCTCTTCCAGCCAAAATGATTCTATGATTTCCATGAGCCAGGTGCTCAAGTGCATTAAGTTGCTGAGGCACAGAGGCTCTAGCACCACACAGGTCTGGCTTTCATAGGCCACACTGGCCCCACGCTGACTCTGCAGAACCCTCCTGGCATTTCCCCCCAGCATAGTGCTGAGTTGCCTCTACCAGGTCTACGTGGAGCTTGTTCCAGTTGGCAGGGTTTATTGTCTGTAATTTATTTTGTGTGGAATGAAGTACAATATCTTACCTATGGAAGCAACATTTTACACATATTTACACAGCTTAATGAACAAACAAATAAGAGGCGATAAGTCCTTGCAGTTCCCTGTCTACAGTATTCTCCAGAGAGCTGGCCTAAGTATTTTTCCTAGCCCTCAGCAACTTGGATAAAACACACAAGGTTGGTTGTCCTTAAAACTTTTATAGCCATTCAGGTTAAGCATTTTTACATCCTAGTTTTGTTGATTCATTCATTCAATTATGTCTGTTTTATGTCATTCTTGTTTCAGATACACTGCAAAATTTTTTATTATAACTTCTCATAAAATCTTCAGAAGGAAGACAGCAGTCAACTAGACCATCATCTTCTCACCTAGTGCTGTCATAGGAACATGGAATTCCTCTATACACCCTTTACAGCTGAGTTATATTCTGGTATCTGCCTAGGTAAATCAAAAAACTTCAACGTGTTGAGACTTTGCTATTAATTTCTACTCTTGTCATGAGCTGGTGATTGTTTGATTGTGAGAGATTAATCTCCTTGTGACCTTTGTAATTTCTAAAATATTGCTCCTGAAGGAAGCTTTTTACCCACAAATTGTACACTCAGTTGCTGCAAGAAAAGTGCTCTTCATTCACCCCATTTCTTTCTCTTGCTTCACTCAGCTCTAGTCTCACATGCAACTTCCTACGAAGACAAAGATACACAAAGTGCTCCAGTTTAAGATACTGTAGAAAGAACCCACTTTCGACATGTTTTGGGGGAATTCCGCAGTAAAGAATTCAGTGCACCACTTCCTGAGGAAGCATGTGATAAATTATGAATGGTTGCTATTCAGGCAGCATTGTACATTCTAAGCACTGAGTCAATTAGGGGTATTAAAGGGGTAACTATAAGGATTATGACACCTGCAACTGTATTCTGTCTTCTGTCTGAATGTTTGCATGAGGACTCATTTTTACATTTGAATGGCTCCCTATGCAATTTTGTTTTAATTTTTGTTTGTTGTTTGTTTAAAAATGCAACTACCTTTATTAAAAAAAAAAAAAAAAAAAAAAAAAGAAAAAACTGAATAAAAGAAAAAAAAGATAAAAATACATTTTCATGTGGGCAACACTGACCATAAATGAGGTAACAAGAAGATTGACTTTGGTAGGTCAGAATAACCTCCTGTGATTTCCTAGTTTTTTGGCTGTCTGCCACAAAGACACATTAACTGCAAAACTGCTGACAATCTTCTAGCACAGAAGAGATTGTGCACATTTAAAAATTACAAGTTTAACTCCCAGTTTTGCAGTAGTTAAATACTTTTCCATCTTTTTTTCCTGCTTCTGTCTAGATTTTCCTCTACCTCCTCAGTTCTTACCTAGAGGTTCTCATTCTTCTTTCGGTTCCTGTCTGAATTTTTAGCTTCATTTTCTCCTTAAGGGCTTTTTTTATGAGTTGAGTGGCTCCATCATCTCCTTGGGCCAAGTGGAAGGGTTGGAATTTGGCTGAAGAGGGGCAGTGGAGAGCAGGCAGAGGCTCCACCTCCCCCGAATGTATTATCAGGTATAGACAAATGCTGAGGGACTGTCCCTAAGCTGAGGTGTCCTCAGGCTGAAGCACACTCAGTCACCCAGCATTCAGAAAAAGGCCACAACCCAGTGAGCAAAGGCAAGCTGGAGGAATGAAGCACATTCAGGGAAGCATCTTCAGAGAAAGAATAATGCTGCACTGACTCTCATATTTTTCTTCACTGACCCATGCATGGGTTTTTATACCTTCCTTTATGTGTCCAAATCAGTAAAATACACACTCTTAAAAATGAGGCAGCTCATCCTATCCTAAATAACATTGTCAGTTCAAAAGGTCTAGTACAAAATGAAAAAATGTCAAAATCTTGCAGTGAAACTGCATTGATCAGAACAAGACTTTGTCTTCTAAGAAATGGCAAAGCTTTGTGGACACTGACAGATCCAGTCACTGTGAAACAGGATATATAAATCTGGATATTTAAAGCCTGATAAAGCTATAATCAGGTGAAAACATTAAAATGTGAAGCTACCTGTTATGCCTGTGTCTGGCTAAATAAAAGTGTACCCTGGAGTAGATCTACCTGAAATGTCTGGGTTCACCAAAGTGCTTGCCTAAGAGGGAAGAGAGAACAGAAGAATAGTTTAGGAAAGCACTTCAAGGGCCAAGTCTGCCATTTGTGTTACTAATATGCAATGGGTGGCCTATTTGAGAAGCCTTTATCAAGATGGAAATTATAAACTGAATAATATTTTAGCATATTGGTATTTCTTCTAATATGTTGCCAAGAAATTACTAGAACAGTCCTGGATAAGTTGTAATCTGGAAAAAAGCCAGTCAAGCCAAAAGGATTTGTAAGTCCACTACAAAGACTACGATCGGGATGTAAACTTGAGGATCTCCCATGCAAGGGAGAGGGAAAGCAGAACTGGGAAGTTGGGAAGTGTGAATCACCATCACAGCTGGTGTCAATGCCATTCCTCAAGTTGGATTCCCGTTAAATAGAAGTAAGAGGAAAGGAGGCAGAAGAGAAAGCTGAGTGAGAGAAGAACAAGTTTGGTTCTCTTCAGAACCCCCAAAAGGGACACAAAGTTAGATTTAGCTAGACAAGGCAGTCAGAGGATGACGAGGACCACTCTACCAGCTCCCAAGGTGGTTGCAGGTCTGCTCTGGAAGGAAGCACTGCTGCAGCATGGCCCTCCGCACATGCAGCTATGCAGTGTCTCAGGTTGATTTTCTGTGGTAACCTGGCAAAAAGCTTGAGTTTGGCTTCACTTGAAGTTTTGCATACATGGCATGCCTCCTTAACTGTTTCTGGTCCAGTGAAAGAATATGTCATGTGACGCAACTTACTTTTACGACTAAACTACACGGGCAGCTTAGAAGAAAATATGGCAGAGGTAGGCCAAGGGCCAGATAAGCCAGTGGCACAGACAACGTCCAACCTGTAGGCCAGACTTTCTCTGCCTTGTCTTTTATATATATCTGTATCATGCTTAGCACAGGGCAGTTGAAGTCCAAGATGAGACTAAATGATATAATCACACAAATGTATAATATCTTCACTGTTTGCTTATTTACTTTCAGTTCTATTAAGTGGTAAATGGATGTTAGTGTTCAGGAAAGAACTTCCCATTTGAACTGGAGTAGCTGAGCACACAAAGGAGGAAGATTCTTCCCACTTTAGTACTTTTCTTCTGGCAGTGATGTTTGTTTAAAGACTAACACAGAAAGAATTTGACTTTAGTTTAGTGGCAAATGCTTATCAGGTAACAGGCAGTCTCTGTTTTGGTGGCATAGTGCTCCTTCCTACAGAACTGAACACAACTGTCCCACAGAGCTCCCCTCAGAGAGTCAAAAATCCACTGCTGGGTTTAGTCAGACTAAGCACACAGGGTGGTAATAAGCAGAGCATTCTATTTTGAAAGGGATAATTAAACTGTCACAGCAGATAAAATGCGGGCTTCTCTGTGAAGTACTAGGTCATTCCATGACATAAGGAGCGGCATGAAACCAAGGTATGGATAACTTTTTCCTAAGTCTGACTACTTTCCAAAGATGTCAGGGAAGGGTAAAAAAATCCTAATGTAATAAACATGTCACATGCGTGTTTGTTGCACAATGAGACAGGCAGATGTGCTTTCCTAAGAAGTGGGGACCATCCTGTTGACTTTGGCTCCTTGTGTCTCCATGTGACATTGGGAGTATGTCCCTTTCTTCTTTCTCTTTGATGTTCACTGGAAACACAGGTCATATGACGTTCCATTAATGCATCAGCTCTTACTGTGGGAACTCCTTCAGAAGCTAGAAGCATGTCTGTTTTACTCTGGCAAAGCAAAAAAAATGTGAAAACAAGCTGATGTATATACCACTCATTGAACATTTTGTTTCCTGCATGCTAATTACAGTTGTTTGATAACGATAATCTGCATAGGAACAGGTGTGAATGAATGTGAACGAATAGATGAGAATACCACTGGATTTTTAATGTAGGATATTAGTGTATGGAGAAAAGTGAGTGAAGACTAATGAGAATTTTAACCTAAATTTAGCTATAAAACTGCTTGAGCATTGTCACTGTGGCTGAAATCTCCGTTAGGTGCCTAAACCAGAGCCCTCTGAATTCAAAGTCACGTGCAGGGGTGGCTCCTTTTGTAGTCAATGGAGAGAAGTAGGTCAGATTAACCACTTTTCAGATTTGCCTGCATTAAATGATTCACTTAGGGTGAGATGAACCTGTCTTGGGATGCCTTTTCCTTTCTTTTTGCTGCAGAGACAGCACTGAGTGACAGGATCAAATTCTCTATCTCTATTGCATGTATTGAATATTTGGTGAGATGAATTTCCCATCAACCACAATGTCCAATCTTAATTCAATACCAGACTATTTTTTCCCTTGTCTTCTTGCCCATTTTTCTATACATTCCACTGTGTAATGATTCATTATATGACAGCAGCTGCCAAAATTAGTTATTAGTGATATACAGAGACAAATCTTGTCCTAAGAAAGTTACAGCTGAGAGGTAGATGGAAAGGATGGGAGTTGTGTGTGCATTGCAGGTTTCATATATTATTATTTTGAAATTAAGTAGACAGTAATTATATAAATTAACAGTCCCCAGTGTCTTCTCTGTTAGCAGTTATGAGCTAGCTTTCCTAACTGCAAGTCATTTTGCTTTGCAGAATAAAACCCCTCCTATACAACTCATTTTGGGAAATTACAACCCTGCGTTCAAAACAATGCTCCTGACTTTTTTTTGTTTAAACATAAGGATGATGATTTCTAAAATTCTGATCAGAGTTAAATACTGGGAAGTTTGGTTGAACAATGTTTTGTTAAAAGTTTTGTTGATTTACAGATAAAGCCTTTGGATCTTCAAGTATAACAAATAAAAAAAAATCTGGAAAATGGAAGGCAATCCAACACTTCTACAGTCCTGTGCAGATACACATGGAGAGGAAAGGACTCAGCCAATTTATTTTCCAGAGATAATCTTTTACTACGAACAGCAAACAACCACACTGTTCAGCAGACACTGCCTTCTCTGTTTAAGGCATGGGTGGTACCAGTATGGAGTGTTAGCTTCAACAACATAAATTCAGAGAGGAACTTTGAAGAGAAAACCTTCAGGTGGGCATATTTGGTGTCACCTTTAAGTAGTTTAATATCTCTGGACAGATTATTTTTGCCCTCTCTTCTCCCACTTGACTCCCCCCTCCTTCTATGTTTTTCTGTCATTTCGCTTGTGCCATTTTCTTCAAAGTTTCCAGACCTTTTTGTGGACAACCTCTTACCCTCACAATAGCTGTCCTATTCCTCACTGCCTAGCTCTCTGTTTCTCTGTGTATTTACTGATCAGAATAGAGTTTCTCTCCCACTTCTAATAAAATTTTGCTTATTTTCTGATTCCTTGTGTTCATTCCCTTCTGGCTTCATAAGTCCTGAGTTGTGTCAGAAGGGTGCACTCCCATCACCCAAAAGCTGGCTGACCCTGGGAGAGCGAGGAGTGGTCTCACTTCAACAGTAACATGTACCCCATATGTCTTCACAGTCATGAGCTTGGGATGAAACTTTTAAGCCAGAATCACTTTGTTAGTCATTAGGTTGTTTGCCCCAAGACACAGAAGTTTCCAGCTTGGATGAGAGGATGAGCAGTAGCACAGCGTGGAGCAGGGTGGGATGAACTCTGACTCAGCTGTAGCTGGCTCAAGTCCTCATCCTTCCTGTTATTAGCAAAGGAATTAAACTGACACAGATATTTTGGCAACTTCATTCCTTTACACTGGTCTAGTGTGAAGTAATGGGATGGGAGGACACCTCCAACAGGGAGGTAAGGACTATGTACCTCCACATAGGACTTCGCTGGGGCATGTAACCCACATGGGTCCTTGTGCCTCTCACACAATTGTGCAATTGGACACACTACTCACGTAAAATAAGAGTTTTGATTTTTCTCCTTGAATTATATAAGACCTTAGCCAAGCCATATATGTTGTCATGCTCTACTTGTAACCAAACAGCCTCATTTTTGGGTGATTGTTGCAACAATAAAGCCTGAGGCAAACAGCAAGACCACTTAGCAGAACATGGTTTTGCAAACAGAGAGGCAAGTAGGGTACTGTCTATCATATCACATAGATTTACTGCAGAAATTGCAGAAATCTCATGCTAAACTGGAATGTTACCTTATGTTTGTTCAAGAGAGATTTTATACACGTGAAAATCACAGTACAGCAGAGAGGTGTATATCGATTATTTACTCTGTGTAACAGGGAACGCCATGTACTTTGAGAATGGTGTTAGAAGACTCTGGGGCAGGATGGTGTTCCCAACTATGGAAACCCAGAGCTTTCCAATTGAGGTGCTCTAGGATGTCTGAGACCTCTTCAGAGGCCTGGCAGGTGTGCTGTGGGCATAATGTAGGGCAAACAGGCAGCACCTGGAGAACACAGTACATTAGAGCAACTCAGATGGTGTTTGAGCCTAAGTTTATCCATTAGAAACACTCACACTGTTTACGGATACATTTTAAGTAAGGGAAATGACATTTATTTTCCATAAAGAAAAAGAATGGTGCAAATTTTGAGTCAAGTGAAGCTTTTATCTATTAACAATCACTTATTGACGTATGTAGTCACACCTCATGCGCAGAATGTATCTTTTTATTATTTTTTGTTATCAATGCATTGAAAGTGCTGTGGCTTCCTGTCCTAGGGCCTGCGCAGTATAATACAAACAAGAGAGCCTATTGAGCATGACTCCTAAGGAAATCTTTGTTTGTAGTTTTGGGAAAGAAAGGGTACTACGCAAGCTGAAAGGGCCGATATCCTGAGCAAGGAAATACTCTGCATCAATGGACTTTGGTTTCATTTCTTGACAGCACCTCTAGGGACCACGGTAAGACTTTGTGGAGGATTGCAGAGCTGGCTGCAGGCTCCCTTTGCAACATCTGGTTTCTGGTTTAGCTGCTCTCCAGGCTGGCCCTTAGCACAGGTCTGCACAACCTGACTTTGTTCTCTCCTCCTTCACCGCTGCCAGCAGCCACAATGACGTGAGTACTTTCTGACACAGGGCTGCCCTGGCCTTGACTTTCTGTCTGATATTAACAGCCAGAGCACAATGTGGGAGACGCCGAGCTGGCAGCAAGCCATGGGAGAAGTCCCTCTGCTCTTGGCTGCACACCAGCAGAGAGCTGTTGTGTTCTCTTGGCATGGTGAGACAGCCTTTGTGTCAATGTATTCTCCATGGGACGAGTGGAGATACTTTACTGGATTCCTTCTTCTGACTTCATAGACTTTAATAGAACAATATGTCAGACATTTCAGTGAGCTGACTGCCTTCCTCACAAAGACAAAATATTTGCTTGTTGGTAAACAGAGCCATATCGCACCAGCTTCTATAAAATGATAAACTGGTTAAATTAAAATGGTGGTAACCTCTTTTTGTCATGCAACACTCTATGGAAATTCTTGGGGAACGGTCAGGTTTGTACACTTATTTTCCCTCAAATGCTACAAGAAATTTAAGTTTTCAGTTAGTTGGGGAATTGTGGGTTATTTTTTTAACAACCATTAAAAACTGCGTTACTGTATTCACAATATTTTTCAGTGTTGTATAACTTGCAAACATTAAAAATATTCTGAAAAGTGTCTGGTTTTCTTCCTGTTTCAATATGGTACATTTTGAAGTGAAAGACCGAAAACGATAAGGAGATGATGAAATCTGATTTTCAGAGAAAAAGTAAATTGTCCAAAATGAAACAGGTTACACAGAAAATCTTGATCAGGACTTAGTTTCCTAGGTGGAGTCAGGAACCCGTCATTAGTCTAATTAAAATCTGAACAGTTTAACTGAAGTAATTCTTTGTTCAGTTAAAATAGTGTTAACACACAACCTTAACAATGCAGTTAGGGCTGATATATGCAGACTTTCTTATACCTACACTTTTTGCCTGCTGTTCTACCCACCCATCCTCTACCCCCTCTGGCCACAGCCCCCTCAAGAGAATGGTGGATATTTTCAAGAAGGCATCAGTGTCCTGATTTATTTGCAGGGAGAAGTGTGACACAGGCATTCCTCAACCTGGGATATGCTTGAATTGTTCCCATATACTTTCTAAAGTAATATGCTTGCTTCCTTTATCTCCAGTGATTCCTAATTCCAGCTTTTGCTTGCCTTTCTATTCTCCTTTATTGTCCTCAAAATCTGTTTTACCAGACACACGTGGTTACACTCCTGCAGTGCCCAGTAACTGACAGCTGCCGTTTGTGTTTACAGCCCTGGGGTTGTGTTGTCTTTCTCTTGCTATACTATGCTACATTTTTATTTTAGGAGCACAGGCAGTTTGCCATACACAGAATAACTAGTTGTTATTGTTACCTATTAGTTGACATTGCACTGCACAATTGCACACAGCTAAACTAAAGCTAAAACAATTTAGGATATAACTATCTGACCTGTAGACAATTGGTGTCACAGCTGTGACATGCTAAACTCAGCTCAAGCCAAGAGAATTGCGGACAAGTCTGGAGAAGCTGTATTGGTGGGTTAATACAAAGCCCATGGCCTCTTACCAGTAATTGCAAACTCATTTTTACTCAGCTATAGGGCTCAAATTTTGGAAAGGAAGTTCCTGTGAAGGTTTTCTGAAAGCCAAGGATTTTTCTGAAGGTATTATTTATGGAAACATGAAATGAGTTGCATAAGTCATACAAATACTTCACGAAATAAAACTATAAAGCTTGAAATTCTGTAAATATACAGAGTTTTAATAAAGTTATTCCTATAAGGCTTAAATACTAACTAACACTTATGGGTGGTCTGCTTATGAAGGCTTAGTCTTGTCCAAGCTTCAGATGTTAAGCCACAAGAAAGTGAGTGTCTCATTACACCTGCAGATTGGAATCTTTATGCTCTAACCATTGACAGAAAACTTTATTATTATAAATGTGATAAGTGAATTTACAATTTACTAATAATCTGTCTCTTGACAAACTAAATTTAACCTTAACCTAGATTTTATCTTCAGTGATTCTCTAACCCGTTTCATCTTTTTTTTGTGATTTGTTCTAGATGTGTGATCATAAATTCAACCCTTTACCACATATGGCCTTTCTCTTTGATTCTTCTTCTCTTGGTATCTTTTTTTTTCTTTTGTTTTGAGGAAGTGCTAAGACATAATTTTGGCAGTTTATTGTAACTTTGGCAGCCTTTTATAGAAAGTCTACGTGTATTAGCATTTCCACATGCTCTTTAGCATGCTTCGTATACATTTTATGCTCTTTTTGCTAGCAGCAGTCTTTGACTCTCTAGTCTCACAGAATTTGGATTTCTGAGGTACTAAGGACTACAATGTGCTTAGTATTTGTACCCATTAGTGTGAAAACCGTAAAACATTAAATGGTCTGCTGGAGTCAGTGATTATCTAAACTATTGTGCCTTAACTTGAGGAAGTATTGCCAGTCTGATGCTGCTCAAGCCAAAATGAGTCCCCACACAGGGCCACCTGGCCCATGATGTGTAGCTAGGACTGAACTGCCCATCAAGCTGCCATAAACAATTAATTTGGCATCCAGAGTTCACCTTGCAGCCGCAAGATTCTGAAATGTCAGGTTTGCAAGTGGGTTTGGTTTTGATACACTTATAAAAATATCAATAGAGTTAACATTCTTCTGAGTTCTCAGGAGCCCTATAGAAAGTGTCTGTATGTAAACAAGGCACTGTTGCTTGAAAGGGTGTCAGGAAATTACATTTTAATGGATCTGTGTTGTTCCAGTTCTTTTGTTTGCATGAGACCTCTGGGAACACTCCTTCAGAACGTAATTGTCCTTAAGCTTTTATGAATTGTTTTAAGAGACCATCAAGTATCCAGCACCAAGACTTTTATACAATGTGAGAAACTTTACTGAGGAAAGTTGCTGATAAATGTTAGTCTTGTAAAAATGCTGCTCTGAGACTGGCTGGTTGACCACTTTAGGAATAATTGCTTGGCTGTTCTTTGGTAGGGAGCAGGCACAAAAGCAGAGATTCATGATGCTACTTATTTCAACATTTTTTTTAAAATATCTCAGTTGCATTTAATGAGATACGATAGAGCAGATTCTTGAAAGTTTTCAAAACTGGAGATTTATAGTACAATAAAATCACTTATGGATCAGCTTGTACCAAGCACAGATGAAGTGTGTTGTCTCTGATGCTGCTTTAAAGTTTTTATGTCAATATGCCTTGTGTTGGTGGGATACATTTTAATGAATAGTTAACATCCCTTCCATTTGATGACCTGCAGAGCTACACACACTTGACTTGTACATGTTACTGCTTCTGCTTAGGACTCTAATGTTTTGCTATAAAAGAACCAAAGGAAAATTACAAAGATAAAAAGAGAGCAAAGAAACTGTGCAAAGTGAAATAAAAATATAGTAACAACATAATAATTAAATGACATGCCTATGTGAGAAATGTTCTGAATTTTAGTAATAAAAACAAACTTACTTTTGTCATGAAATGAAAGGGACTTGTTATTATTCATTTTTTTTTTCCTGCATCCAAAATTTCATTTCAACATTACCCGGCTTGCCTCCAAGAAAAAAAAAGGAAACCAAAAAATGCCTTAGAAATTCAGTTTTGCATTACCCTTCTAGTAAGTGCTTCAACTTGCCTGATGGCTCTGAGAAAGTGTTAAATCATTTATTTATATAGTAAAAACAATAGATGGCCCTGTTTAACATAAGCTGTAACATATTATATTTGTACTCTAGGTGTGTAGTAAATCCAGCTAACATAAACAAAGAATGTCAGTCCTACACATGGTTCTGTAAGAGTTCTAGGAATGAAACAGGGAAGAATGACACAATTTTTCTCAACAGCAGTTGGAGTCATCTGTCGGTTCAGGGGAATGTTGTGTTAAAACCTTCCTGCTAACAGATGAGTTAAACACTTCACTATTGCGTAAGTATTAAATCAAACAGCAGATGCTCGTTTGATCCACCTGTGTTCTTTCCCCTACTTGCTCATACATGCCCAACAATACGATAAACAATAGTTAGGCTGAGCTATATTTTGAGCTCTATTTACTCCGAGAAATGTGTTTCTAAATCCAGTAATTTGAGGAAACTCTATATTTTTAATCCTACCCTTATAAGGGAATGTCAAATTTCTAGGACAACACCAGAATTTTTCCTTGAAGTTTTCAGATGTGTCCTAGCTCAATAAGAAAACAAAGCCATCTCCTTCTTTAATACAGTTTGCAGAACTACAAGTCTTTAAAATGAAACTGGGCGCTAAAGTATACTAAGGCTTGCGTTTTCTTACTGACCTGAATAGTCATGTTTGTTTTTTAAATGCCATATCATGGCAACCTTGAAATTTACTCAATTCAAGAATATTCCTGCTTCTATTTTTGTGAAGAACTGATAAACACCTTGATCTTCTAAAGGTGAACTGACCCTTGTACAAATTTTTAGCATCACGCTGCTAGTATGAATTTTTTCCAAAATTGAGTATAATGTTTGCACTATGAAGGGAAGATCTTTGTGTATTTACAAGTTCTTTCAGTCTAGCTGTCTGCTATAATGGAAGTATTTCATTCATTTAAAGCTGTTCGTTTGAAGTAAAAAGACCGAGCAATAACTGAAAAATTCAAAGTTTACTTTTTTTCCTACCTTGTTCTCAATATAAAAATTGAAAAAAAATCATAGATTTATGTTTTCAAACTTGATTAGACATCCAAATATATAGTTAGCTGTCCAGTATGACTACAGGAATGTATGTTTGCAAATCTGAACATCTAACTATCTTGAAATTTTGGTCAACGTTGACTTTGGCCAAAACTTATTAAATTATGTTAATTCTGGTAATTGTTATTCAAGAACAGATATATGTGATATTCTTAATGTGTTTTCACAGTGATGGGTATGCCAGGAAAAAAAAAAAATCATAAAAAAAGAAAAAAAGCAAAAATTCTGTCTTGGTTGTTTTCAGTTCAGTTGCAGTTTTCTGTATAATACAGTTAAAGATAACTCTCGAATTGTGAACAATGCATGTGCCATTCTTCAGGCTCTATAATATCGACAGAAAAATCAAGTTTCTAACAATGTATGCCAACTTACACAGTCTCTCAAATAAATATATATGAAGACAATATGCCATTTTCCTCAGAAAAGCTACCAATTATGCCATTAAAATTACACTAGATGGCAAATAAATATATTTTAAAGGTTATGCTGAAGAGGCAAACTCTGATTAAAAAGATGGCTTAGATCAATTGACCTGAGTCAGCCTTCTCTGGTGATAGGAAACAGCTTTTTATAATTATCTATGAATATTAAACACGAACTGACATCTCATGCTTCTGCGTTTGGGGAAAAAAAAAATCAACACAAGGCATGCAGTAGCATGTAACAAAAAGTTGTACTGAGTACCTTGGTGCAATTCTCACTTTGTCACACTGAAGTTCGAATTCTGACCATGACTAGATATTAAATAGTATTTTAAGATAGATATTTGGATTTTGGGCAGATGGGTTATGCAATTCAGCAGTAAATCAAGCATTAATAAAGGGGACTAGTCTCAATGCAATTAATGCCTCTCATTCTAATTTTAGCTGTTGTCACTACGGTGCTCATAGGAGGAACGTAAGTCTCCTTCCCTTGCTTCTTGTTCTTCACCTGATAGAAAATGACAATGCCATGTGCTAGTAAAATATACAGAGATACACTTCAATATGTTGAAAAATACATGAGACTTCAAGACTATTTCCAGATTTCATTTATATATTGCAGTTTCATTGCATATTAATAATGGGTTGAACATTACATATGGAGGGAAGAGTTGCTATTTCCTACAAAATATGCAAAGGTGTGCAGCTTGCTTAATACCTGTGTTGCTATTAATATTTCTGGAGACAAACTTTGGCTGAAGATCTCAAGCATGGAATATAACATGACCTCATTGTAACAACCCTACAAATCTAACTCAAAGGAAACAATCAGAGTAATTAGAACAAGATTCAACTATTACCCAAGGCTGACCTGCTTATAATGACCATACTGTTTTTTCTTTCTTTGCATGAAGTTTTTAGATCCATAGAGAGTGAAAATGTACACATAAAATGCTTGTGCTGTTTTTTTTAACAGCATCTCTTAAAGGCTGATATACTCCATAAGTTTTCCCAAAATTCTGAATATTGACGTTCAGTTCAGACTGGAACTTATTATGCTGAGCATCAACTTGCCAAATGCTTTTATAGTGAAAACCTTGAGATAATGTTTAATGGTATGAAGTGAGACTGCTGTAGTGAATTTAGATGGTATGTGCCTGAAGAAACTAAGTGATTTAGCAGGAATCTTGTAATCTTTAGTCCTACACAGTTTCTTAAAAGTGTGTTTATAGAGAAAAATAAAATTTTTCAGCTCCAAGAGAAAAAAATAAACAAAAACAACTTCAAAATGAAACACTTATTTTTAGTTCGAGATGTTTATTTTCTCCCAAAGGAAATATCTGCAATGAGTCATTCCAGCAGCTGGTACTAAAGCTGGGTTAGTCACATGCCTATGACATGGGCCTAAACACAAAATGTTCTTGAAGGAACTAAAACTAGAAGTCCATAAAATATATAAAGGTGCATGACCAGTAGACATAATCTATTCAAATCGCCTCCACCTTATAATCTTTTATACATGTGCCTGTGCTTTTAACCAGTGCTTCCTGCATCTGTATTGTTAGCTGGGCATTTCATCAACCTGAATTAAGGTTAGCTTACTAACAGCAGCTCTGACTAGTTCTTACACTTAGCAATATGTATTATCCTGTAAACTGCATGTGCCACTGATCCCAGCAAGTGTAGCAGTGCCTATCTTTTCTGCATGTCTTCAACGAGCAGCATTTCTCTTTGGCGTTAGATTGCAAAGCCACTTTTCCTTTCCAGGTTTGGAAATTCATTGGTCTTCTAATGAGCTCAGAAAACTGAAAATATTATGGATTGCTCCCTGTAAGTGCTTCCAGACTACTCGTACAAGCTAAGAGAAGCAGGCTGATTGCAAAGAGCAGAGTTGCTTACTATGCACAAGTAGCTGAGAAGTCAAATCCCTGATGGTGAGTCAAATTCTGTCCTTCCGACCAAATGACTGTAATAAAGTACAGTTGTTGGATGCTAAGTGAGAATTTTAGCACTCTTCAATAGCTTTGCCAGCACTTTTTGCATTTAACCTAGGCCCAGTGCCTGGTCAGGAATGATCAGGGCTGCCATGACTCTCATCACACTGCCGCAGTTTAAATGATGTGGGGCAGCCCGATCCACAGCAGAGACCCCTGAGTATTCTCACATATGTCCTGTGCGTGGCTGAGCTGGCAATGCTGCTGTTTATACATACCAACAGCCAGGGATTAGTTACACACAACTGCGAACTCAAGAAACTGAACAGTTGGTAATGTTTATTTAAAATGCTGAAATTGTTGCAAATGATGACAGATCGCAGCCAGACAATGATGTGTAATGTCTCTGTGACCCTGCTCCACAAGAAAAAAACATTAAATCGTTGGGGAAATAATTTTAATTCTAGCGACAAGAGGAGTGGCTGTTTACAGGACTGCAGTTGGTCAGCAAGGTTATCTGTTAGACTGTTCTAAAAGGGGAAAAAAAATAGTCAAGGATTCATTATTTGCATTTATTTCATCCCTTCAGTTCAGCAAATGATGTTATTTTTATTAGGATGTGCTTATTAGCACAAGTCCAAAATAACTTAGTTTATTACAGCTATTAAGGGGAGTGAAACACTAGACAAAATGCATTCATATTTCAAATTGAAAGACAATTTCACTAGTATTTTTTCTCCACTAGCCCATGCCGTTTATGCTTTATCTTATCCACGTTAGAACTTTGTTAAACTAAAAAATTGTAGTTATACTTTCTAGTAAAACAGATAGAGAGACTTATGTGCACACGTATTTATTATAAACTTCATCTACTTATTGCCATCAATTTCTTGAGTTGTACACAACTTTCCTCAAGAGCTTAATCTTTCTCTCTCTCTCTATATATATATATATTAGCAAGCTCTCTTGCAAATAAGAAATAAGAATCACTGAAATAATTCTTTGTATACATTTCAGACATCACATATATATTCTCTTTTGGACAGAAATTGAGAAAGCACATTCTGCCTCGCTACTGGGACAGTGTGCACATGCTCAGTTGCAGAAACTCACTTGACAGGTGGTAACTTGTTAAGCTTTTAAGAAGTATTCGTGAGTGATGTGTCAGAGTCCAAAACCTCTGACTCTCTCTCAGATTTGGTGGTGACAAAAACAACGGTTCTGAGTTGGCCAGAAACTCGTGAAGCTTAGGTGAGTTCTTTTTCTGCACTATTTCTAAACTATTTTCTTTCTCCCACCATATTTTTCCCTTTCCTGTTGAAACGAACACCAGCTCAGGGAAGAAACTTTGTTTTATATATCATAATGTTACATTTCCACATCCCTGCTGCATTCATTATCTTCAACAACATCTCCCAGGTTTATGTTAAGCTATTTGAGTACTGAGAAGAAGGAATAAGGTGTGTTGGTGATTGCCATTGGTCTTACTCTACCTAGGTAATACGCTAAGATTTCTTACAGCACTGGAAACTGACACATGTTTAGTTACACACAAGCATATGTTTTTCTTTTATAAGTAATTTGGAAGTGCAATTCACCTTTGTTATGCACTAAAGGTCATCTGTACAGACAAAGTATAGAATTGTTATATCAACGTACAGGTAAACTTGACAGCCTTCCACATGCAATCCTGGTTCTTCATAACAGCTTTGCACCATTTAATACAATTCTGACTAAAAGACAACCAGACTACAGAATACATGTGAAACCAAGGATGGTATGTCATAGTAGTCTGGTTTGTTCAACAATTGTCAATACTAGTTTTCAAACTGGATTCATCTTTTGTCTGCTCTTATGTTTCTGTTGATTACTTGTGCTAATATGAGTTAAAGCAGCATGGGTCCTAATACCACAGTCTTTCAAATGAGCCATTGGCAGATGGATGATAACATAACAGCAAATTCTGCAGTCGTTAGTGATCAGCTGTAGCTCCAACACAGCCTATCAATTCAGAACCAGATTGACTGACATGCAGGATATAGTAATGTGATGGGTTGATCCTGGCTGGCAGCTAAGTATCTTCAGAGTTGCTCACTGACTGCCCACCCCTTCATGGGATGGGGGAGAGAGTAGGAAGAGCAAGAGTGAGAATACTTGTAGGTCAAGATAAAGGCAGTGTAAAAGTAAAGGAACTACAAAAACATACCAACAAACCAATAACTGATGCAAAGGCAATCGCTCTGAACAGTAGCTGCCATGGAAGACAACCTTCTCACACCTTTTTTTGTATTGCTGACTATGACATCTTATGGTATGGAATATCATACGGTCAGCTGTCCCACCTGTGTCCTCTTTCAAATTCTTGCCCATCTCCAAACTTAATGTCGGTGGGGGTAAAATGACAAACCGAGAAGGCCTCAATGCTTTGTAAGTACAGTTCAGCAACAAATAGAACATTTATGTGTTATCAACACTGTTTTAGTCACAGATCAAAAACACAGCCCCATATGGGCTACTGTAAAGAAAATTAACTCTATCCCAGTCAAATCTAGTAGAAGTAAGCAGAGTGCTTAGTGCCAAATCTTTTGGAAATAGACATAGATTCAGCTGGTGGAGGGACTGCAGAACTTAATCTTAGAAAAGGAGGTGCAGCTCATTTCTTGGAGACCATGGCTACAGTTTGCTATCTTTCTGTTAATTATGTAGACTGACAGCTGCTCAGAGTGCTTGGCACCACCTGGCAGGCTCCTCACATGTGGAGAATAGCTTGTATGTCCTGGGGAGTAGAAGAGAAACAGCAGGAGCTGGTTTGTGCTCAAGTCTGCACATGTGGTAAGGTTAGGAGACAGTTGTGTTGTGCACTTGGTTTTGGGAACTAGAAAACATTACTATATTTTGTGGCACAGATGTAGTCTAAAACAACCTTTCATCTCCTATAAGACTGGCAGTGAATCAACATCTTATGGAGGACTCGGAGCTGGAAGATAGTCTTATTCACAGCTGAACTTGAATGGGATGCCTTCATCCACAGGGCATTTAACCACTCAAATACTTTCAGTGACCTAAAGTCAGATATTAACACTAGCAACTGGGTGAAGTGTAATTCTAAGTTTGTAAATAGGAAAAGGTAAAGGAAATTCACAGACTTGAAGAATCAATGTAGTGTTCTTAGATCTTGTTTAATGTCTTCTCTATAGCTTGACCCAGCCCTGTCTTTCATTAGCAGTTCTGCAGACCTGTATTCACTTACACTGACTTTCATTTCAAGAAGTATGAGCTGTTCCTGCAGCAACTGCGACATAACTGTTATGAATGTGGGATTGTACAATATATTCTGTTAACAGAGAGAGGAATTATATTTTACTGAAAGTGTTGGAGGAACTCTGCCTCATCCCTTTGTACTATTTCTACACAGCAGTCGACAGAGAACCACACTTTGTGTTCATGAAAGCACTGCATGGCTTCCTGAATTGCTCCTTACATGCGTAATCTGAATGCAAATCACAGCTCTGTGTTCATTATAGGTACTATAAAATAGCAGTAAGTGCTGAAATTTACAGCTGACTGAATTTGCTATAAATGATGTGTGCTTTATTGCCTGTTAATGCACAGTTGCTGCAGTAAACTTTGCAGTCTTGTTATTTTATAAGGTTTTACTGTGCATATTAGAACAGCAAGCTCACACAGGCATAGTTAAGAATGAGTTGCAGTTTCCATTACAAACCTCTGTTTTCAGTCATAAAGACTCACTTGCTGCTGTAATATAGCACATGAATATGTACACTTTTTTCTTTTGAAGCACCCAGATTGGCTAATTCCAAATAATTTATCTATGAATACAAGAGAGTGGGAGGATTTGTTGGAATTTGTATTAATTTTCAGTCTTGTATATAAAAATGCAAGTGGTTCTAATTTAAACAAGGAAAACAGTTGTTTACAGGAGCTGTTCCAGTTTAGTTAAATGAATTCTTTTCCACTCTGTTTTCCCAGAGAGTAACGGGGGGCCTACATGATGTAAGCTCATAATGACCTGATGTAAACCTGTATTTCAAATGAGTAAGTCCAGTTGGTCAGTAGGGCCTTAGTGAAGTGTACAGGATCAGTTTTCCTGTGTCCTTGAGACAGATGTTTCCTAGAAGCTGGACAAGTTTTTATGAATGCTCTATAAGGAAGAAATCCAGATAATATTTTTTAATAATCATGTTGCATTCATGTTTCATTTTGCCTCTAGAGATTTCATTGAGCTATAGAAATAAGGGTACTGGAGGCGCTGCTCTCTGTACTTATTTTCTAGAATGCAGCATATAGGTACCAAGCAGGCAAAATACATGGTATTAGCTAGTGACTCAATATCAGAGGAAGGATGAATGTAGATTATTGGGCAATACTTGGGTTTTAGGCTAGTCTCTCTGTTTTGATTGTTTGTTGTTTTTTCACTTTCTTACCTCAGGCTCAAGTACTTCCAAAGAAGCTCTAAATGTCAGAATTTCTTAATCAGTAGATCTAAATGTGGCTGCTATATCTCTGGAATACTACAGAGATATGTACCTGTGACCCATTCTTAGTAAAAATTCAAGGAAAGTATGCTGGGAAAAGGAGAGGAGTGGGCAAGAATGGAGGTCCGTGCTCCAAGATACGTTAAAATGCAAGTATTTTGGGGAGGATTTAGGCTTACACAAATCCCTCATGCTTCCTGGCTCTGTGTTGTTTGGAGGTACAGGATTTTTTTTTGCAAACTGGAAGCACTCTGTGAGATTCCTCAGCAATCTGTTGAAGTTACAGTTTCACCATGGGCAGCACTAAGGTGAAATAGGGCATAGTTTTCCACTCAGAGAGGAACAGAGGGTAAAAATGGAAAATAAGTAAGGTAATGCACTTGTCCATGAAATTATGTACCAGCAAAATGGATAGAAGTTCATGTGCTCAGCTTCAGCATCTTCCCAAAATGTTAGTGACATTTATGGAAGACAGATTAGGTGCTAGTGCATGTGTCAAAACATTCGTCTGGGCAATTCTCTTCGTGTATGCTAAGAAACGGTGAAAGTGATTAGTCTGTAAAAATATTTGCTATCTGAGAACACTTCAGGCAAAAATGAGGCACTGGTCACATTCCCCATGCTTGCTGCCTAGCTGCTGTGTCACAGCAAAGACTTCTCTTTCCTCTGCAAAATACCCGGGAAGCAACACAAGGAGGTGAAATTCCTTGATTGCTCAAAAGATAGTGGGACATATAGATGCACATGAGTTGCAAAAACCTCCTATCAAGGTCATTGTTTCAAGGGCCAAATGTTTCCTGAACTGAGAGAGACAACGGTGGCACAGCCCTTGGAGATCTTCTCCACCCTTGCCCAGGGTCTGCATGCTAAGCTGCAAGGTGGCCCTTCAATCTGCAACCTCACGCTGCATCAGCAAGTGTTCATTAAAAAGGACGTCTTGCTTCATGAGAAAATCTCCTGCATCATCTTCTGTGTAAGTCAGCTTCCCTTGGACTTCCCCTGAGTTTCTGCATTATGTTTCTGGGAGCTGCTGACAGGCCCTCAGGCAGAGTTAAGCTGAGCTGAGGACAGCTGAAAAAAGAGGCAGTTTCCATCTGCACAGATTTTTTATTGTATTTCAACTTTGCTCTAAATACTTTTCCCTTTCAAAAAGGATGAATTAAGCAATGCTTTGCAGTGACGGGCACATCTTCAAAATAAGCATTTGCTGACAAAGGCAAGTCTTTCAGCATCCACACCACAGGCCGACCCACAGAAGGAGGTGTGGGTAGTAACAAAGGAGGCTACAACTCGTGTCCCGACTTCACCTCTTCATCCTACCTTTGATACCTACCACTGGAGCTGGTGGATCAAGTGAGGCCAGAGGAAACTCTGTGGTGCCATTAGCTGGGTAAGTGCAGGGTAGGCAGCACGGATAGGGGCAGAGGCAAACAGCAGCCATATACCCCTCCTTGTGCCACCATTCCCACTCCCCCAGTACTAAGCGGGACTCAGAAACAGTTCATATGGAGCCACTGAATGATGAAGGCATTTTCCATTAGACATCTCTCCCTGTCAGGAAAGGAAGAAAGAGCCAATCTCTTTAGCATTGCAAATTCTTTGTTCACCTACCTACACAACTGATCCACTTCCAATGACATCTTCAGTAATCAAAAGTGGCACACAAGTCATGAGATTAGTAAAATTTCTTGCCCTTTCCAGTTGTTTCATATATAACAAGATTAGGAGCAGTGATAGTCTTCATGGCATTTGAGATCCATGTGGAACTTATTTTCCAGCTACCGCAATTGTGATCTGGCAATGACAATAATAATGTTGTTAATGTAGCAACAGTACTGTAGCCATGAAGGTCTAAGAATGGAAACAGTGCAAGGTCCGGTGAGAGTGGTTAGAGCTGTTATCAGACCTACTAGATGCATCTAGAAATACAGATAAGCTTCCAGGCATGCAAGACTCGATACCACATACAGATATCTGTTTTCTCCATCTATGAATAAGTCTAACAAAAATTAAAGGGAGAGTTCACTGTGTAACCTTTCTCCTTTCAATCAGAGGTTTAATAAGGACACTGTAGTTTGGCTCAGATAGGCAGCAAGCTAGAGAAAAAAAAATGCTTGAGGAGGAGTGTGTTTTCTGCTGTGCACTCTGGGGTAAACCCTCGGTGAACGTTGCTCTCTGTTTGCACAGAAATAATCTGTGCAGGAGATGCTGAACTCTCCTCCAGCACAGCTCTGAAAACAGTGATACTGCCTTTATGCTCATGCTTTGGGATAATTTTCAGCAGGTCTTGATGTACAAATCCATGTCTCTGGCTCTTCTCCTACCTACCCCAAGCTGCAGGGTGAACGGGGACAGCCCAGCACACAGTTCTGTATTGTGCAGCCCAACAGATTCCAGTTCCAGGATATCTCCATAGCTGTGATTTCTGCAACACATATTTGTGTAAATTCAGTTGCCATCAGTTCTTCTATGGCACTTCCACAGGACTCAGATGCGGTCCTGTGTGGAAATCCCATGCTTAAATCCTGTTTCATGCTCAACAGCAGCATGAATGCAGAATCTTGTGGGTACTTAGTGCAACAGAAACATGTGATTTCACTGTGTGCCTTATGATATCTGTTTGCAAAGAAACAGTGTAAAAATTACGTTGTTGTAGAAAAGCAACCCTTGGAAGTATTGTATAAATCCTTTAGATGCAAACTCTCTCTTCCAAAAAGCCCAAATGGGTTAAACTTACTTTAACTTCTCTGTTTAAGATAAATTACTTCAATGATAAAACACAACTCAGGACCCACTTTATACATGGTGCTACGAAACTATCAATTGCAGACAAGTCAGCATGGACTGAAGGGGAAGTAAGATCCAGATTGGAAAAGGGATGAAAAAAATACCAAGGGAGTATAATCACAGTGACAGGAGAAAAGTGAGTAAATTAAAAGTAACAAGGGAAGTACAAATTGCAAAGAGGAACTGCCGCATAATGCCTGCCTTTTTAAACCATCCGAATTTTAGCTCTAGCTGAATGTAATCTTGCAGTTCTAGTCTGGCAGGACATGGCTTTCCAAGAACATTTGGAAAGTAAAAGCCTGAGGAATAAGTTTGAGGAAAAACATGTTACTTGATCTGGGATTAAGCAAAACATTTAGTCAAGGTGGGTTCACACAGGGTGGGCAGCAGTACCTGCAGTTATGAGGGGTCTAGAATAACATAACAGGCATCTGTTCTGTTGTTGTTTTTCCTTTTATTTCACTTTTGTGGGCATCAGTGTTATTTTTGTTTGATTTGTCTTTTCACATATATTTTCATATATATATATATACACACAGGAATTCTTATATATTTTTATATTTTCTCCTGCTCTGTTGGCTTAAATTGTACTCTGTTGAAAATATCACACAATGAATTCTGCCAAATTGGAAGGGGTTGTCCCCACCCACCTCTGCCCTAATCTACCATTTCTAGCTTGCCAGGTCTGAAGTGACGGAGCTCCTGTAGGTGAGAGTTTAAGAAATATAGAGACTTCCTGACTGAAAACATAGACAAAGCATAAAATGTTTCTCTAGCTTTACAGATAAGTATGAACTAAAATCTAGATCCAAACACCCTTCAATTTTGACAACAGTCCTTGAATTAAATTGACGGATTTACGTGAAGTTTTTCTCAGGCAGAAAGAGACACTTTAGGCTCAAAGAGATATTGCTGCACAGATTGTGGCTTCTGATCTACACAGGAGCTGAGCCAGAAGCTTTCAGGATTTCCATTTAGGACTTTCCTGAGTGCATTCTCCCTAAAAGCTACTTTAGGTGCCTGAGGTTTTTTTTTGGCATTTCTGGCCACCAGATAGATCTGAAAAGCTTATGCACTCTCCTTTCAGCCAAAAGAATTGCTCAAAAATTGCTGGTAACAGTAGACTCTTATCTTTTATATAGGCCAGTCACTGAAAAGGAAAATGTAATTTCTGGCAAGTTTGTGGCAGGAGGAAACATGCTGTTTATCCAGTTTGGAATGCTTTTCACAATTAGTAAGAGTATAACTTAGGTAAACTTTTCATTTAGTTATGGGAGGCATGTTATAAACAGACATTATAAAAAAGGGAAGAAAACTTACAACACTGAAAGTCTGGAAAAATGCTTCCTAAATGTAAAATTCATTAAGCTGCGGTAAAATGTCCCAAGAGTAGCAGTGGTCAGCTGCTCAGCTCTCTGGACAAATAAAAGTAGTCTGGACAAAATATTGCAAAATACACTTTAGGGAACAATTTTGTAGCGGTCAGGAAAATGATGTTTTTCATCTCCATGTTCTATTACAGTATAGTCGTTTGAAGCAAACTTGTGTATTTAACATCTGGCTCGTGAGTCTGAGAAATCTGTTACAAAATCTATGTAGTCATTAAAATGTATACAGAAGTATAATGGAATCTAAATTTAAAAGCGAAGGAAACCCAAAAAGACTTAGGTACAAAATATATCTGTGTGCAATGTTAAAGTCTTGGTCATCTATGACTTCTGTGGTAATTTCAAGAAGCTTCTGGTGTTTTGTTGGGGAATCATTTCCAGCAACCATTTGGAAAGCTTTAATAACTAATAGCAAATTCACACTGCAACCAGCCTAAACCAACATCTTTTTAATGTCCTGATGTCTTTTTAATTGGCACCTTTAGAGGTGCAAACCAAACAGAAGGAAATAGTTTAAATGTCACTCAGGTTTACATCTTTTTCAAGGCACCTAGTATAACAAATTACTAGTGTTTGTGCAAATGAGGTTATTGGTTAGTGTGGGCATGACTGCCTTGGTTGTGGTAATGGTGAGAATGATCCTGAATTGCGTTTGAGCTGGCGTGAGTAGGGTTTTGAATTGGTTGCCTGTCTGGCAAACAGGTTGTCTGTCCCTTTTACAACCATCCTATTTCATCGAAGCTGCTCCATTAGGTTCTGGTCATAATTGATGGACTTTGGGGTCCCCATAGCCCTGGTTTTGAAAACCATGGTTCTGTGAACAATAAACTCCCAATCAATCCAGAACCTGTATGGGATTTGCTACTCCAGCTAGATCCCTACAGTCAATGGGGCCTGATGGGATTAATCCAAAGGTGCTTAAAGAGCTGGCTGATGTCATAGCAAGACCTCTCTCTGTGATTTTTCAACATTCCTGGGAATCTGTTGAGGTCCCAGATGACTGGAAGCTGCCAAACATTGTCCCAATCTACAAGAAGGGCAACAGGGATGACCCTGGCGACTACAGGCCTGTCAGCCTCATTTCTGTTCCTGGCAAAATAATGGAGAACATTGTTCTGGGAGTTATTGGAAAATATCTGAATGACAACGCGGTCGTTGGTCCCAGCCAGCACAGGTTCATGAGGGGAAAGTCTTGCTTGTCAAACTTAACTTTGTTCTGTGACAAGGTTACCCACCTAAGTTAACCAAGGGAAGCCTGTTGATGTGATCTTTTTGGTTTTCAGTAAAGCCTTTGATACTGTCTCTCACAGTATCCTCCTGGACAAGATGTCCAGCACACAGCTGGATAAACATGCAGTGCAGTAGGTGAGTGATTGGCTGACAGGCCGGGCTGAAAGGGTTCTAGTATGGGGTTATGTCGAGCTGGTGACCAGTCACTTGTGGGGTTCTGCAGGGACCTATCTTAGGTTCAGCACTCTTCAATGTCTTCATAAATGACTTTGACACAGGACTTGAGGGTTTGCTTAGTAAGTTTGCTGATGGCACTACATTGGAGGGAGTTGTTGACACTCTTGAGGGCAGAGAGGCCCTACAGAGGCATCTGAACAAATTGGAGAACTGGGCAATCACCAACCACATGAAGTTCAACAAGGGCAAGTGCCAGATTTTGCAGCTGGGACACGGCAACCCTGGCTGTACATACAGCTTGGGGGACAAGATGTTGGAAAGCAGCTCCACAGAGAGGGATATGGAGGTTTGGGTTGAAGGCAAGTTGAACATGAGCCAACAGTGTGCCCTGGCAGCCAAGAGGGAAACCATGTCCTGGGTGCATCCAGCACAGCATTGCCAGCTGGGCAAAAGAGGTGATTATTCCGCTCTGCTCTGCACTGGTGTGGCCTCACCTGGAGCACTGTGGTGATGCAGGATAATAAAGATATAAAGCAGCTCAAGAGTGTCCCAAGGAGGGCCACAAAGTTGATGAAGGGTTTGGAGGGGAACCTGTATGAGGATTCGCTAAAGTCACTTGATTTGTTCAGTCTGGAGAAGAGGAAACTGAGGGGATACTTCATCACGGTCTAAATCTTCCTCACAAGAGGAGGAGGTGGGGCAGGCACTGAACTCTTCTCTTTGGCAACCAGTGATGGATCTCAAGGGAATGGCAGGAAGACGTGCCAAGGGAAGTTTAGGTTGAATGTTAGCAAAAGGTTCTTCACCCAGAGGGTGGTAGAGCACTAGAACAGGCTCCACAGGGAGGTAATCATGGCCTCAAGCCTGTCAGTATTCAAGAAGAGACTGGACAACACCCTCAGATATGTGATGTGAATTGTGGAGTTGTCATATGCATGGACAAGAGTGGAACTTGATGAGCCTTGAGGGTGCTTCCCAACGCAGGACATTCTGTGATTCTATGATAACCTTAAATTGGCTGTGTGGAGGCCCCCCTGCATGGTAATAGCTGACCTACAGAGGTTATGCCCAAATTACACCAGCAAAACTCCCATGAACATGGCATGCTTGCTTACACTTGATATGTTTCTCCCAAGAAATTTGGAAATTATGTCTTGAAGTGCATTAAGGCCCCCTTCACTGCACTTATTGCTTTTCTGCATTCTGTAACGGAGTGTGTGGCTCTGTTGGGCAAACACCTCTCACAGACACCTAATCCTGGTGTCTCAGTATTATCGTGTCTCAGTTTTACATTGACTGTGTTCAGACTAAGGAAAAGAAGTTCCTTCCTGGCAGCAAACCATGCAGACAGAGCTGAGCTAGGTTCTCTTCTTCTGGTGGTGCCCCCATGGGGACTGAAACTCAGCAACTCAGGCCATGTGTAATACCCCCTGTTGTCAGTAAGTCTTATAGGTATGAGTGACAGGTTCATTACCTTCCAGTTATAGGGTCCTGGAGGGCTTCTCTCAGTGATGCATAAGGAGGAACAGGAACCACAACATACATATTCATAGAGTTTTAGACTATGCAGGGCTCTTGAGGGTAAGAATAGCCAGACATCCCTTTTTTGCTGCTGTCAGCAGTAGCTATCCAGTAACCTAGTGATTTTTTACAATAATGAGATCAAGGAAGAACTGAGTTACCTGATAGTTCAGTCAGATATGTCACATAGTTAATTAAAATAATAGTCCCCAACTTTTTCTACATGACAAATGGAGTGAAAACAACCAAAGTTGCCACTGCGACGCCTTGCTCTGTCATGCTGCAATGGCAAATGCCTTGCTCAGTCATGCTGAAATGGCACACATGCCTTGCTCAAGATTGAGGCTTATTAAAGTAATTCTTACAAGAAGCTTTACCCCATTCAATTTTAACCACTGGGGCATTAAGGAAGTCTAAAGCTTGCTGTCTTTTAGGTTCAGCTTTTGACAAGTTCAATTTCTGTTTCATTTAAGTACATTACTGTTTCATTTAAGTACATTTAATAATATTTGGAGTCATTTGGTGCCTCCCAGCAGCTGCCGTGGAAGAACTAGATGCAGCTCCTGTGGCCTGTTTTTGTTTTCCATTCGGGCTTTTGATGCAGCTCAAGATTCAACTCTTATTCTTTCTGTCAAATGCTATATTTTCTTCTTGCTTTGTCTTCCTCTGGTGCCTCTGGACAGTAGTATAATTCTGACACCAATAGTTGTTATAAATAATATGGTTCCTGCTCTGGGGAATGAAGACTCGATGAAGGGAGGCATTGTGCACTGAAAAGAACAGGAATGCAGCAGATCTGTCATGCAAGACCCCTTGCCCCAGGTGAGCTACAGTGGAAATTCACTCAGCCTCAGTTTGCCTTTGGCTTCTGTGCTTCAGTTGGGAAAAGATAATGGATTTTAGACTATTCTTCAGGCTTTAGGACATATCAGACTCGAGTACTTTGTGATATATATCCATGATAATCCTATGTATTTATCATAGATCTTGGCAAAAAGACTCTTCGGGCCCTTTTTGTTTTATAAAGTGTGCAAGGACACACAAAGGGAGATGTTCCTTAAAATCTGAACTGCAAATCTGGCTTCCTAATTTTTAGGTGTAATTCTCAGTGTCAGGGAACTTTTGGGGCTCATTTTGGGCTTACTGTCTGTCATAATTTAACGAGGAAAACTTGTCTCTTCTTCCTTATGGCACCTAAACAATAAGTTTGTTATCATTTCAATTCCCACGTTGAGGATTAGTCTTAGTTTTCAGTTTCTTCCATTTGTACACTTGACCTCTGGCTTGAGGAGTCAGTAGCAGGATGCATCTCCTTTTATGCTGTAGTTCATTACATTAACCATTTTTATGAATTCATTCCGTGTACTTGTTCCCAGAGACACTGTGGTGGGCGTATCCATTTTTAGAAGTAAGCAGTGACAAGGATTTCCATCTGGAGAATAATGAAAAAGTTGCTTCAGTTGAACCTAAAGTTTGACTCACAAGGAAACAGAATTTTGCCATACCTTGAACTTCTAAAATGAAAAATTAGAAGACGATTTAAAATAGGACTGAAGATGATTTTCAATGGCTTCTGCATTTGTCAGACATCTAATTATCAATTACTTTTCTCTGGTTAAGTTTTAGGCCTCTGGCTGGTCTTTAGTGCCTTTGAAAACCTCTTCATGCCTAGTCCTGTGTTGTACATGCCATCTGGAAACAATTCTGATTATCCCAGAGATGCTTTCTTTAGGATAACCTAAATGCAGCCATTTAAAAGGCACTTGGCTCCAATGAGCACTCACTGGTAGCCCATTTCTGTAAAGCCTTAAAGGCAGGGGTGAATTCTACATGAAAACCCATATAAAACAGAGCACTGCTGTTTGAATAGTCAAACTAGCAAGGTTATTACTTTGAAGAAGCAATGTAAGTTGGCACTACAGTGTGTCAGAGCAAGGTTAAGTGAGCTGACAACTGCAGGCCTATTTAATTAAGTAAATAACCTGTCAATCACAAAGAATAACAGTCCCAAATAATAGGTTTATAAACCTTGCAATATTGTTCCATGGATTCTAGTGTTGTCTTATTTTCATTATGCAGAACTGGAGATTTCCACTGAGGAATCAGTTCTCAGCAGGACAGTGGTTACAAGCTCCTGTCCATTTAGGGGAAAAAATGGCTGGATGCTAAGAATAGGTTTGACACTTAAGAGATAGATACAGTATCATCAGTTCCAAGTGTACAGGTTGAGGAAGGTGATTCTGCTCCTCTACTCTGATCTCATGAGACCCCACCTGGGATACTGCATCCATATCTGAGGGCCCCAACATAAGAAGAACATGGACCTGTTGGACTGAGTCCAGAGGAGGGCCAGAAAAATCATCAGAGGGCTGGAGCAACTCTCCTCTGAAGACAGGATGAGAAAGCTGGGATTGTTCAGCCTGGAGAAAAGAAGGCTCTGCAGAGACCTTATAGCAGTCTTCCAGTACCTAGGGGAGATCTACAAGAAAGCTGGAGAGGGACTTTTTACAAGGTTGTATAGTGATAGGACAAAGGGTAATGGTTTTAAACTGAAAGAGGGTGCATATCGATTAGATATAAGAGAGAAGATTTTCACTATGAGGGTGGTGAGACACTGGAACCAGTTGCCTAGAGAAGTTGTGAATGCCCCATCCCTGGAAGTGTTCAAAGTCAGGATGGATGGGGCTCTGAGTAACCTGATCTAGTGGAAGGTGTCCCTGCTCACGACCGGGGTGTTAGAACTAGATGATCTTTAAGGTCCTTTCCAAACCAAACCATTCCACAATTCTTTCCCATGATATGAATTTTTTATCAGTAGACAGCAGCAGAAGACAATAAGATTTTAATTCCCAATTTATTCAGTTAGCCACTAAGTTTTCCAATCTTTAATTTTTCAAGCCTCCAACACTCTCACTAATTAGGACTCCCTTCTTCCTCCAGCTGTTAATGGGCACAAACATGGCCAATTTGAAATATGTTTAGTCAGAGCACTGCCAGATTCCTTCTTCATATAACAGCTATTACCCTAGGGGACAAATTATGTCTTCAATTGCATACACTCATCTTGTTCACCAAAGACTTGACAGTCCATCCATCAGAGGGAAAATATGTATTGCAATTAGCTGCACAGGTTACATATTTATTATTTTTTAAACTTTTCTTTATTTTGCATATATGAATATACATGTGTACTTTTTAAAATTTTGGAATTGGTTTAAAGTTTGTTCTTTACTCTAGTGGTGCTCTTTTATTTAAGATACTCTCCTTTATATCTGTGCACAAGCCTACAAGGAACCTTGAAGAAACCCACTGTCTTCACTGGAACAGGCTGCCCATGGGGGTTGTGGAGTCTCCTTCTCTGGAGACATTCAAAAACCTGCCTGGACACCTTCCTGTGTAACCTCATCTAGGTGTTCCTGCTCTGGCAGGGGGATTGGATTAGATGATCTTTTGAGGTCCCTTCCAGTTTCTAAAATTTTGTGATTCTGTGATTCTGTTTCACAGAACACACTCATTTGAACCCAAACTATTCTGTAGTTGCACATCAATCTCAGAATAGTTGTATTTGTTGATGGTTAAAGATTTATAATCTCTCCAGTATGATCATAGGTTGCAGGTCCTCTGCCACAAAATTGTGCACCACCTCATATAGAGGTGCACACTAAGCTTCATGGCCCGCTTAGACTAAGAGGACAGAGATAACATCCAGATGGCTTGTGGATTATCTTCAGCCCATGATTCCTGCCTGTGTTGTGGTTAAATGGCACTTGCAGCAGAAGAAGGATGTATTTTGGAGGAAGGTATAGGGAGGAGAAAGGAAAGCATCAGGGCTCAGCTGTGGGTGGAGGTGGGAAAGGAGGGCCTGGAGCATTTGTGGCTTGAGGAAAGGTAGACTGGAAGCAGGAGTCATCGTCCCTAAGGTTTGAGCGTGGAGAGGGAAAGGCAGGGCTGGCTCAAGTGTGTTTTTCATCTATACTCATCTGGGAAAACCCTTTACACCTCTTGTCTAAGTTCCTTCTGCTACTGCTTCACGTGTTACAGACTACTGATTAGGGAGATTTCTAATGCCTTCTCAGAGGAAAGGAATTAAAAAAAACAGGGTTGGGAATCTGAATTTCAAGCAAGTCTGAAGGTGATTTCAAAATACCTCACATTAAGGTGACAGAGGCTGCTGAAATGATGGTAAACTACCAACCAGTCAACTTAAATCCTACACCTAGTAAAACCTAGAAACCTGAATGTAAACCTCTCAGCCCAAAGAAGGTGAAAAGTAACTAACACTTCACAGGCATTTAATTGCCATGTTAATTTTTGTCTAGCTTTTGTCCCAGTATTTTCCTAATACTAAACTACTTGTTACATCACCAAATTCAGCTTCCTAGTCTCTGTGTTATGTTATCTCTTCAGTGCTGGATCCACAGATAATTTGAGGACCACAGCCTCCAGCAGTCCAGGTCAAAGGCAATCATGTTTTAGCTGTGAAGGTGTATCAGCTGAGGCAGCAGCTGTTATACAAACACCTGCTTCCGGAGATATATGCAACTGGACTCAAGGGGCAACCTCCACAAGATAATATGTTGATGGAGATATAATGGTCCAGAGTTCCATTGGATATCAAATGCCATCTGGGTAATCCCCTCTGTGACTGTTAGCTGAAGGTATAATACGGCTTGCAAAGTCATAGCTCAGGAAATAATAGTTTGTGTAATTAGGTGGAAGTAAGAAGACGACATGTACGGTTACTACGTAATCCTACTCTCCCCTATAGGAATATTCCTGGATTTCTAAACATTGCCTGGCCACAATATTTTCCAAAGTAATAGCTTCAGTAAGAATTTCATAGAAGTCTCACTGGCACTGTGAAAGCTGTTAAAACTATAGGTTTTCTCATGATCTACATATTAGACAAGAGGTTTGCATTAACTGACAGGTATATAAAATTGATTCTGCACCTTCAACCATCTGATTACTTTTAAGTTATATTAAAATACAAAATACAGTCCATCCCCATTGTTTCTCCTAGTATGATCTACCAGTACAAAGATGGCCTGGGATATAGGTAGGACTTTTGTTACCTGGATGGATCAATCAGTGACATTAAATGCAATCCAGAATAAACTATTCATTGTCTCCAGACAAAGAGGATAGTAGCAGTTCTTCTCTGTTACATGTCTGCAGGAAAGAAATAGATTAGAATTAGTAAATGAGGAAAGACCATGGTCTGAGCTGGTCTGAGCATCTCAGTCCAATGATTGGAAGAGCTTTCTTAAGATGTTTTTCTGTGGGCTACGGCCTTTATTGTCATTGTTGCTTGTCAGGAAAAACTACCTGTATTATGACTGGGAGGGAAGGACAAGCAGGTAAGCAGCAATAGCATTTAAATGCAAAGTGTATATTAGCATAAAGTGTCAGATAGTGAAATACTGCTCTGTTGTTACTGTTGACTATAATCACAGCTGCCATGAATTTGTGGCCTAGCTTGTAAGCTAATGTATTAGTTATATTTCTGCCAACACAAGAACACAGTTGATATTCCTTGGAACTAACACATACTATAGCTTTGTTTGCTCTTTATGTTTCATGGAAGTTTCAGTGACTTCAAACAATTTGCATTTGATCTTTTCCCCCCCATGACTTCCATAGATGACCTGAATCTTTCACAGACCAATGTAAAACCATGTTAATATTTGCACATTAGTTCCACAGTTTCCACTTAAGAAATTTTGACATGAGCTGCAAAATGCAAGTCTAACTGCTCATCTGGAACCAGTAGAAACTGCAAAATGGAATAAAAAGTTACCTGGATTTTTCTTAAAATTTTGGATTAGGCCAAAATGCAAACTGTGGAACTCCAGACCTGGGCAGGGCACACAGCAGTTGTAGTGGGTTCCTGCTCCCACTGAAACCTCTGGGAGTTCTTCTGTCTATTGTGACCCAGACCAGTCAGAAAAAAAGGTGTTTGCACCATATGCATGTGGCAGTCTTCTAAATCAGAAGCTCAGCTCAAGGATCAGGTTTCTTTGTTTTCAGTCAGGTCTTAGTTCCCACTGAAGTGGTATCTTAAGATTTCTCATGCCACTTGGCAGCTGCTTTTAAAGTGTCCTGCATTTTTCTTGTAATATGTGAGCAGAAATAGGCTTTTAATTTCATTATCTAAGAAGATTTTTATCTGTGGTTGAAACTAGAAATACTGAAAACTTACGAGAGAGCCTGCTTTTCTAAGATTTCCGACCAACTTTCATGAAAGCAAAAATTTTAGAAGTTCTAGGGAACTATGTATATTGGGCACAGACTCCACCTTGCCCTACTTCTGTAAAAAAGTTAAATGTCTAGTCTGAACTCACTATGTGGCCTTCTTTGATAGCTAACGGAGACAAGGACAGCTTCACATTAGAACAGAGACCTTCCTATATATTGGACAGATTTCATAGCATAGAATAAATGCTATGTGAAAATTCTTGTTTCCCTCTACTCATATCAGTTAGAAGATAACTCCCACTAGACATTTAACTATTAAAGAAAAGAAATTAATTGTGATTAATACAATCATGGATATTTGCATGTTCTAAGAATTTTTAAAAATCAAGTAGTAAGCAAGATTATTTTATATTAATTCTTGATTACTTAGATACTATTTATTTCTCTGAGGATACAACTTGCCATTTCTGGCATGTGAGCATGGAGGCTCTGAAATTTAAAAAAAATAAAAAGAGGGAAAAATTATTACCTAGCTACATATTTTGTTTTCTTAGTTTGGTCATTCATATTATAATTTGGAATGAAAAAAAAAACCATAAAAACTCTTTTCCTTTTTGTGTGTTTAATAGCTAAATGATAAAAAAAATCAAAATCTATCAGAATCAGATTAAAATTCTGTCACTGTAATTAAACTAACCACTTTTGAATAATGCAATCCTCCAGGCTAATACAACCAAAGTCCAATCAATGAATTGATGAATTAACAGTAGTATGAAGTTAAGTCAACGATTTTTCACCGGTGTTGGACAACAGTTAAGATTCACTTAATGAAAATCTACTACATATAAGTGATTCTTACAGATGATTAATTACAGAAATAAAAACTAACGTAACCTGTATGTCTCAAGGTTCCTATTCAACAAGGGATTTAAACAGTTAACTCTTGATCCTTGCTACAATATAACACAATGCTTTACTTAAGGGTTTCTGGTAGATTTATTTTTTTCCATGTTTATTAAGTTAAAATGACACATGGAGTTGTGAAGTGGTGTCTGCCAAAAATCAGGATGTTCTTGTGCAATTGCTGAATATGCAAGGGCATACATTTGCATCACTACTTATACTTAGGAGAATATCAGAACAATATTTCTAGGCAGAGATAATAATATTATTAGATAATCTTGTATAGGTGGAAGAATGTAACAGACTTTCAGATGGACAAGTCCCTTTCCAGATCTGCAGCAGAAATAGGGAATTTAAAAACTAATGCTCAGAGTTTACTAAGATGTGTGTTAGAAGAATAGTACCCAAATGAAAGTGCAGTTGGTACTTGTGGAGTTGGAAGGAGGGGAGAATGGGAAAGAGTATAAAGGCAGTTACTGCCTGGGATTAAAGAAGCATCCATAACTCAAGATCCTATATTTTCCTGTATTCTCAGACCATACTCAATGTAAACAGTAGTGACTTTTTTTACCTGTGCTCATAGTTCTTATGTATTTATATTATCTCAGAATGTCTTTAAATATTCAGTTTAACAGAAACAATAAAGATATTCTTATGCTCACCAGGTTAAGGGTTGTCTTTCAAGGTAAACAGATTTTATGGAACAGAATTAAACAAAATTCCAAGTAAAATGCTAAGAATTTTCAAAAGAAAATTTGAAACATATATGCACTAGTACTTACCCAATCTATACCCTCCTCTAAATTTAACAATACATAGGATATGCTTAGGACACCTATATAAGACAATAAGAAAGTTATAATTAATTTGAAATAGAACAAGAGTAAAGATCACTCAATGAAAGCCAGTGTACTTTACAGGTATCTATGTGTCATATTCCTTTTCAGCTGTTTGAAAACTTTGGAAAGGGCACTACAAAGCTAAAAAAAAAAATCATTAAAAGACAATGCAAATTTATTTATCATGTATTTTAAGACAGAAAATCTGTGAATGATGTAAAAATTATGAGTGATCTTGTACAGTCTTGTTCAAGGGTACTTAGGCTGTAGTATTGTTGAAGCTTGCAAGTAAAGTTTATTTATCTTCTAATGCTGACAAAATAATTATTCAGGTTTACATTCAGCAGGATTTATTCTCTGAGCAACCCTACCAAAATTAGGTCAGGAATGAATTTCACTAATAATGTTTTGTGAAGAAATCATTCTAATTTGTTGTTACACAGTGCTTGGTATCAAAGGATCTCAAAGTATATGACTGTAAATTAAATTTCATGACCTGTCCCTGTGGAAAACATGCCTAGTATATTCATTTAAAGTTTTATTATATTAATTAAAATCTTGATATCCCTTTTCAGTATTGCCTTCCCATGGAAAATGCTGAGATGAATTTGGTATGAAGTTTGTTTTCCTTGGTTGTACCTCAGTGAAGTAACTAGGCGACAACTAATAAAGGCTGATGAAATTTTTAGGTGTGGTAGCTCTTAGAATGGAATTCCAAACTATATTTTAGGGCTCATTGAAAACATCCTGAATATGGAAAAACCTAAAATAATTCTCAGCAATACTGGGGCAAAGAATGAGGCTTGTGATCTGGCTTCTTAAGCCCTTTGTTTAAAGCTGCAGGACATATTCCCTCTGTGTGGGATTCACAATTTCAAGTTTGTCCTGGAAAACAGGTCTGCACCTTCATTTGAAATCTGCTTTTAAGCACAGACACTGTGGAGAGAAATAATGTTGCCCTTCTTTTCACTGTTGGTTCTCTTGCAAGAGAATTTTGAATTTAGGTCGTTAAATTTCACCCACATCCCACTGATGGTATTATTAGCCTTTTCTGGACTTTTCCTTAAGACTAAGTAAATGTAACAGATTAAATCGTCCACTTTTTGGAAATAATAGGAAAACACTTTTTATTAGCAGGATAGCACAACACCACAACAAATTACCCAGAGACACTGCACAATTTCCGTCCTTGGAGTTTTCAGGAGTGAGCTAAACATAGACATGATTGACCTGATCTGATGTTGGCAACAGGCTCACCTCGAGTGATATATATCAGAGTAGGTGGCCTCATGATGTTCCTTCCAAATGACATGGCTATGATTCTGTGAAGTCTTCCCATTGTTAATATCTGTTATGAGTAGTCTGGCAGAAACCAGCAATGTATTGTCAGTGTTTTAGCTGATTATGAGTGAATTATGTCAACTCAGCAACCCATCTGTGAACAACCATGCTGATTTGGGGGATTATTATTGCTCTGATTCATTTGAGTTTACCTTGTATTCAGCTTCTCACTAGTTTTTGTCTGCTTAGAATTTTCTTCTGGGCTTTGCATTCTTATTTCTTTACAACTAGAGAGGTAAAGTCAGTGATCCATGATTCATGAGACACTCAGTGGTACATTTGTAAAAACAAACCAGAAAACTTAACTGACCTTAAGTCCTTGTGATGCTGTCTGCACTGAACAGCAGCATTTCCAGAAAGGCCTATTATGAATGGCACAAGCAAAATCAAGCAGAGTTCAATTACAGGAATTAAAACTCTGCTTCTTGGCACTGTGTGTAACCCCAAGGCTTCTATGCAGGGATCAGTAGTCACTACTAGTCACAGCCGTCACTCAAGTGATAGAGTGGTATTTTCTTCTTCTAAGCCTATAAAAGGGAGTAAAATCATATATAATGTTTCCACTTTGATTGCAGCTGGACAAACACATCAATATAGGACCCTTTTGTCTATATTTTTGCAATTCATTGCTCATAGAAGGCTTCACTAGGTGTGCAAGACTTTTCAGGCTCTGATGGTGATCAATGATTTGACTACCATTCACATATCACCATTCTGGCTGAAAATTGAGAGCAGTGAAAGCAGAAAGATGAAACCAGCTCTTTTTTTTTTTTTATGATTACAAGAGTGGTCTTATTTGAAGATAAGGCTACTAAGCAGTCACTGGGATTTCAAAGCAATCTGAAGATAAATGGCGATTATATGTGCATACATAAATATATACACCTAAGAAACATAGCACAAAAATGTTTTTAATAGGATCAGAACCACTGGACAGGAAAATTTGGGTTCCATTACTTTCCTACATTGATTTGTTTACTAAAATTTACTGCCTGAGTAACCACAGATTGAGAATAATCCCAGCTAACCACAGGCAACTACTTTCAAACTATTTTCCTTCTATGCTTAATGGGAAGAAAGTTGGCACCATAAAACTGTGTTTCATCCCATATGTGTCTAAGATGGATGCACGGTTACAGGAGATGAATCCCAAACAGACCCTTCCCAATTCAGCTCAGTTTTTATCGATGTCATCGTGTTCTTGAGCAATTATTCCAGAAAGTGAATATTCCAGATTCCAAAAATCACAAAATTTAAAAACATGGTGTGGTGTCTTCTGCTTTACATGATCCTAGTGGATTCTTTGTCTCTCTTCATAAGACTTATACAAGTGTCTCGTTCTACATGGATCTACTGTGAATAGATTTTTTAGCTTAATTTTACAGCATAATTATTTTGTTCGTATTGTTTTTTTGGCTTGCTCTTTCCTGTTTTTTTTTTGGGAACACTCATTTGAATCCAGATATCAAGTAAGAAGCAGAAGCTGATTTCTGTTGCCAGAAATCAATACCTATTAACTAAGAATTTAAATATTGATGAGTTCAAAATCAATGCAAATGTTAAGGAGCAATACATCTTGCTATGTACCAAAACAAGAAGTGAAAATAGAAGTTTTTCCTTGGTATTAGTGCAGCTATCACTGAAATTCACTATGTCTGTGTGTATTTAAAGGCAAAAGCTGATCAGTTATGCCTTGCTACATATATTGATCACCATATTAATATTTCTCTATTGATGCACCTAATTCAGACTTCCTAACTGAATTTGTCACTTTGCTCAGTTTTCTAAATAAAAATTCTAAAGAAGAGATGAAATTAAAACCATAGAAAAAATATAATGGAACTTCTCTTCAGAAAAATCAGCCATAAATAGTTTGGTGTTGTGGATTAGGATTGAGTGAAGAATCATGACTGGAAAAATGTATTTCCAGGATCTACTATTGACCATTACTCGTGACCTGAAAGAACACATATAGTTTCAGCTTGTTTCAGCTAGTCAGGAAATATTAGTATGCTTCATGTGTCTAATAATGCTAAATATTTCAGCTTTTTTTTTTTTTTTCTTTATGTATGGGGTTTACAATTACTTTTTGATTCATTTTCTTTTTTAATTTCTGTATATCCATACTTTCTTGGACTTTACTTACTGGAAAAGATACAATAATCACTAATGAAACACAATTGTGGGAAATATGACTCATGGGAAAATGTACTTAGTAAGATAAGCTTGACTAGAAACATACCATAAGATTAATTTGGCAAAGCTAAAGCAGAATTAGAGCTAAGCTAAATTCTAACTGTTCTGTGCAAAATTTCTTGATTCATTCAAGATAAGCAGTTGCTACGACTCAGTAAAAAATGTATCAGTCCTCTTATGTTTAGAACTTCACTCGTTCCTTGCAATTAGCCCTGCTGTTTTGAAGAAAAGGTTTCACATATCTCAGGAACAACATTTATGCTAGAGATGACTGTTTTACTCCTGTGGAAATTGCGTCAGTAGTAGTAAAATTACCTGCCTTCACAATTCAGTTCCCACAAGCTCCACAGTAACTTGGTGCCTTTTAGCAGCTGTATTCTCAGTGTATTCCAGACAACTTTGAACATCCTTCATTTACTTTGGTGCTCTAGACAATGAAGCTGTTATCACCTCTAAATATACTTCAGGATCAAAGCTGTCCCTTCTCATTTTTGCTACCTTCTTTTGCTCTGTGCCAGAGTGCTGCTATACACCAGAACAACCCAAGAAACTAGCTTTTCTGTATTTTTATGCTAAATAAAATCTCAAGGAGGGAATTTCAGCCCTAGAACTTTCTTAGTCCACATTGCTTTGTTATAAATTCTGCTGGGTCTGTTTTGGACTACTCTGTTTAGCTTATTACAAGGTAATAACCTGGGAGGTTCAGTTGGCAGTGAATTTCAGGGACTCTTTCTGTAATGTCTGTAAGGAATGGATCTATACCAGGTCTTTCTGTCTCAAAAGTCTTTGCACACTCAAATCCCATGAGGAACACCTTCTCCCAGTGAACACTAGATATACTCTGAATTTCAGGCCCCTCACTTTTGTGTGCAGACCTTACATTATTTCAGATTATTTGAACTGGGGACAAAAAAAAGAAACTAAGTTTAAACACAAAACAGTAGCTCTGCTGTACAGCCACAGGAGGTCCAGAGGAAATCCCAAACTAAGTACTATGTAGTATGGATGTTAGAATTCTGTATGGTCAGTGGAAGAGTCTGAAGATAACATCTCTCCTTGATGCCTCTTTCCTCTATCCTGATCAGCTGGAAAACATGCAGACACTGCAGAAGGTCAGCTTGGCTGAACAAGGACTCCCGACGGAGTTCAAGTGCAAAAAGGAAGCTCAGGTGGAAGCTTTGCCGGGAGATGGCTCTCTGTTTACATATATCCAGTTTAGGAGCCCCACTACATGTTCAGGGGCCTGCACCACAAGTTATATGAAAAGAAGGAGCTGTGCTTATTCACCCTGGACAAAAGACTAGAGAGGGGATCTGACTGCTCTCTTCATTTACCTGAAGGAAAGATAGAGCCAGACCCTTCTCAGAGATGCATGCTGAAAAGGCAAGAATCAACAGTTACAAGTCAAAGGAAAGGGACTTAGCACTGGGCACAAAGGAAAAAATATTCAGACTGAATGTAACAAAGTCCACAGAGGCTGTTAAATCTCCATCACTGGAGATATTCGAAACTGGTCTGAAGAAGACACTTTTACCTACTCCTATAAATGTACAGTTAGTGACTTCAGGCTTGTGTTTGGCTGGTGTGAAAGAATAATTCATCAGTCTGAAAAAGAGCAAGGAGATGAACCAGACTGGGAGAGAAGAAAAGGAATACTTCAGTGCAAGAAACCTCAGACTTCTCCAATGAATGGAAACCTTATCTATGAAACTTAAGCTGTGGATCCTATAATTGGGCTGACTTTCTGTTTACTCCATGAATACGAAAATGGTATGTCAGGGTGGCCATCGCCGTGGTACTGGCACATGATCAAAGAAGCCCCACAGCACTAAGTTTTTGCTGGAGGAAAAGTCAGTAGTGACACAGGGACTTGGGAGCAAAGAGAAAAAAATGGTGCCATTTTCAGTGTGTAAAAAATGTCTACTCTGGGAAAAGAACAGGCAGGCAAAGCCTGGTGCATATGAAGATTGTTGAGCAATAGTGGGAATGGAGAAACTGTGAAATCATAGAATACCAGGTTGGAAAGGACCACAAGGATAATCAGGTCCAACCTTGCTTGGCAAAAGCACAGTCTAAACAAGGTAGGCCAGCACCCTGTCCAGCTGAACCTTAGAAGTGTCCAGTGTTGGGGAATCCACCACTTCCTTGGGGAGATCACCCCATCGACTGATTGTTCTTATCATGAAAAATTTCCCTCTTTTGTCCAATCGGAATCTTCCCAGGATTAACTTGTACCCATTGCTCCATGTCTTTTCCTTGTGACTCCTTGTAAAATGCGATACTCCATCTTCTTTGTAGCTGCTTTTTAAATACTGGAACGTGGTGGTAAGGTCTCCCTCCCCTAAGCCTTCTTTTCTCGAGGCTGTACAAGGCCAATGCTCTCAGCCTTTCTGCATGTGGCAGGTATGTCCAGCCTGTCCACACCTTTTTTGTATGGTGGGGACCAAAACTGAACTCAGTATTCCAGGTGTGGGCTGACAAGCACCGAGTGGGACAGTGACTTCTTGTCTCTGCTGGCAATGCCTTTCTAATGCAGCCCAGCATCCCGTTGGCTTTCTTTGCTGCAGCAGCACACTGTTCACTCATATTGATCTTGTTGCCCATCAGGATCCCCAGGTCCCTTTGCACAGAGCTGCTGCCCAGCCAGGTAGCTCCCAGCCTGTGCTGCACTTCTGGATTCTGTTTTCCCAGGTGCAAGACCTTCCACTTGTCCTTTTTGAACTTCATAATATTCTTGATAGCCCACTCTTCCAGCCTATCTGGGTCTTCCTGTAGGGTGGCCCTCCCTTCTGAAGTGTCCACTTCCCCACTCAGTTTGGTGTCATTGGCAAACTTCATCAGGGAAAAAGTAGCTGGGACTGGCTAGGCATAGAGCCAAACTAAGGATGGGCAGCCTGAGTAGTGATACCTAGTACAGGCTTGTCAAGGGAGGAGATTGGAATGGAGATGTTGAAGAAATGAAAATAAGACAGTCAAACTTCATTTGAAAGGCTTTGTTTCTCATTCCATGTGAGAAATGAAGCACAGATCTGGTGAATATACCAATCCTCCACCATAAACAGAAGTGTGCAAAACCTACTAGGAAATGCGTTTCTCATCCCTGCCTTACACATTTTGATACAAGTTGTGTTTAAATTAAACTATACATGTATACCCTGCAGCATGCAGAGAAGCTGTTTTTGTCTCTCGCAGGTTGGTGAGAGCATGCTGCATCTACTGAGCGACTGATTTTCCTTTCTGTGGAGACCAGCATGCAAGGACATGAGGATGGGAAACCAGTGCATATCTGTTGACTTGCAAAAGTTTGGAGCAGGGATGCAGCCAGTGTGTTCAGCTGGGTGTGGGAGCTTGAAAGCAGTCTCACAGTATATACTGGGCTGCAGAAACCACACCTCAGAATACTGCTAGCAGCCACGTCAGTAGCTCGTGCATCTGACGTCTGCAGGGGAAAGTTCTGTCATCCTTGCAGTCTCTGAGGGTTTCTACAATGCAGTGTGATGGAAATAAGGGAAGGAACAGCAAAATAGCTACTATTTCTTTTATCAAACTTATACTCTGAAATTAAACAAATCATGTTACAGGCCTTTCTGCATTTGCAAATTTTTATTCTCAAGCCACACTTACCTGCAATACAGTCAGGAGCAGAGGGCAGCCTATGGCCATATTAGTGGTAATGCCTACTTCAATAAATGTTGAAATAGCTCACGGCATTTCTGGAGAGGCTGGTAAGATTTTAATTTCTGTTACTGTGGGTTTCCTTGGCATGTGCAAGTATTGTAAAGTAACACTCCATTCTGTGGCATTTCTTGGTTTATAGGATCTGCCTCATCCCCTCCCACCTCAGGGATTTCATGGGAACAGCAGAGGGCAGGAAACCTACAGAGGAGATGTTACAGGGTGTGCCAGGGGAGGTCAGTGAGTGCTAACAATGTTTGGGAAGAGGCTCATGAATACTCAGAGGTATTTGGGCCAGAAGACATGAAGCAAAATAATTCTTTCCTTGCCTGTGGCCAAACCCAGATACTTCACAGGAATCCACAAGCCCATAATAAAGAAAAATAGGACAGTCATTGAATAGAAAGATGTCTTTTGTAACCTGAGATTGTTTGTATTTTGTATTTGAAGCACGGAAGTTTATGTTCTGTCATAAATTTAACACTATCCTAGTGCAACTCAGGGATTATTTTTTTAAATTCCTTCTACCAGATATATATATACAGATATAGTTATATAAAATCTTACTGAACTCCTGTTTTTGGTAATTTTTTGTGGCTGTTCCGCAGGTTAATTTGATACCATAGAAACACTGTTGTGTTCTAAAAATTCTGCATTTGTCATTTTTCTATGTGAGGCTTTCTGTGAATCTTGCTCATAATGTTAGAACAAAGTGTCAAGGAGGGAGACTTTTTCTGTACAGTCACTTTTTAATCTTGGTTCTTCACACCCTAGTTCACAATGTATGGATTCAAAAGGGTAAATTCTTCACAAGTCTGTCACAAAATGTTTTGGAATATGGAAAAATGGCTAACTTTTAAACAGTGTTTCCTCACTTATTTATTAATTTAATTTAAAAAAAAAAAAAGAGAGAACCAAAACTGTAGAATCACTTTTTTGATTTGTTTCCTAACTTCCTCTATCTGAATAAACATGTCAATCAGCCACAAATCCTCTGTTTCTATCTTTCATATGTCTGTGAATAGAAAAGTTCTTGTCCTCTCTCTTCCACCTCTCCTACTGTCTTAAGTCCACAGGGTCTGATTGGAAATAAATTAAGAGTTGTGTCATCTGCTTTTTAAAGGTCTGAATCTGTTTAAACTAAATTTTCCCCAGGCCTCATGCACAAGACATGTCACATTAGCAGAAAACTAACAAAGATCAGTGTCTGGCATCATAATGGTTTCATTTACAAAGAGACTCTGAAACAGCTCCAGTGGAGTTAATTTTAATTTCTCATATGAAGTAAGCTGAAAAAGAGGAAGTAGAGGGGAAGTAGACAACTATGGTGTGGCTTACTTGGTGAGACATTTCTGTATGCATTTTTTAGGTTCAAATGGAGTATTCTGATAAATGCCATTCTTTCATTTAGTAGCACATTTTGCCATTAATTTTATATTTACACAAAGTACCTATGAGTCATGAATGACATGCTTAGTAGTCAGATGCTTCTTTGTCCTATGAAGTGGATAATATGTAAATGAAGCAAAGACTGCAAAAATTAATCATCAATATGTTTATCTGTAGTTTATGGACCCTCTGCTATTTATGTGTATTTACTCTGTGCTGTTGTTCTGCATGTTTACTTGTATGCAGATTTTGTTATTCCAAGTTCCCTTCCAACGTCCTTCTGGAGTACTATCAAGGTTTCCATTCAGTACTACTCACACAGGCAAAACTTGACTTCACTGAGAGATTTCCTTGAGTAAGATGAACTCAGAGTACTTGATTTGCCTCTACAAGAAGTTAGAGGGGGAATGAGAGAATTTTATTTCTTTCCAGAGAAGCACCTCTAAAACAATGTGATTAACAAGTGCTTAGAGGATAGATCTAACATTGTAATACAATGTCTCTACACCAAGAGATATCTGTGTCTGTGAACAAATATTAGCTGACAGCATGTTCCTTTCCCAGATCTGTATGCTGGTTTTGTGCTTTCAATGTTAATTTTGTTTCCACTGTAAGACACAGAGATATAATTCTTGTGGTGGAAGGTCTAACTGGCACTTCATATTGAGAATAGAGGCCTTTTTCTTCAAACTTCTTGAGCTTTGACTATAATTTCAGGTTAATATGTGCACTGTTTGCTTCTGCTGAAGTTGTCTATAGACCTCACTTGAAGTTAAATTATATGTATGTCAGAAACTGAGACAGACTAAAATCTGAAAGAATAAGCTTTGAAGACAACAAAAGGTAAGATCAGGTTAGACAAAGAGGGTCTTTTCAGTTTTATACCTATAACTTGAGGAACTTGAAGGAATTTGCAAACCCACATTCCCAAATCCACACTTGCATGTTCAGTATGTTTAGTACTGACAATGAACTGGAAATAGCAGGTGTTCCAGACATATGGATACAAGGGATACAAGACAGATAGCATAAAGGATGAGGCCTTGTTCTAGCCTCTGAAGTGTGGAAATCTGTTTGTCCCACTAAATATTTTGATAACTCAGTGGTCTTCATAAGTGGCTTATAATTTGCTGTAGAAACTCCTTGCAGCAATAAATTCCATAATATATAAGTGGCTTATTCTTGGCTGTAGAAACTTCTTATAGAAATAAATTCCATAATGTGTATATATATTCTATGGGAAACAAAAGCAAAAATTTTTACCAGCATTGAACTTCTCACTCTATAAATACAAGCTGTCTTGTGCCACAAGACAGGGTGAAGAAGCAGCTGAAGCTTCTTTGGTATTCTGTGTAAATTCAGTGCCTTTATACTTAGCTCCCTGCTGCTGGTGGAGAACTTAACAGTTTCAGTAAATAGACACAGGAAATTCTAACTGCAAAATGAAAGGCTCTCCCAAAGTGACTTTCCTTGTTACTAAAATATACCCAAAGTTGATTTTGTTTTAATGTGTTTTGTTTATATTTTTTCTTCTTAACTTATCTATCATGCTAGTAAACCTGAATCAAACTATCACACTGAATTTTCTTTTGGTTCAGTGAGCACATATGAAGTCTGAAGACTGCAGGTCCTCCAGCCAGAGGAGGTGTGTATCCTGAAGCTTTTGTGTTGCCTAGGTACAATAGCACTTTCCTTCCCAGGGAAACAGGGAAGTAAACAGGGAAACACTTTCCCTTGCCTGAAGAACAAACAAATATTCTTTTACACCTTTTATTCTTATTTGTACATGAATTAAAAATCAGTTGAAGTTGCTTGACTGGCAGCAACTTCAAGACAAGCATCTTGTTGGCTATAAAACAGCACTGGGAGCACTGGTGGAAATCCCTCCACCCTGCTGTGGGTCTTTGTGAGAAGTTCCCTGACTGGTTCTCTATGTTAAGACTGGTGATTAGTTTCCCAATAAAGGCTAGTTTTAATGGTAGCTTCAGTAAAGTGAAGTGATGAGACTCCTTTCAATGAGCCACCGAGCAGCTTTTATGCACCTTTGCAGCTCGATCACTGTCAATAGGAACTAATGTCAGTAATGACCCAACGATGTTGTTTACCAGCTGTGTCCCAGGCTCTCTTAATGGTCACTTAGGTGTGATTCAGTTGCAAAGGAACCTATGACTCATCTATCACCTTAAAGTTGCTCAGCTGTTATAATTGCACAGCTGATTTAGAAGGGGCTGTAGCAAAGTCTACAAAGACAGTTAATGAGGATCAAAAAGGACCAAAAGAAATCGGCTGCTGGCCACTCAGTGGAAGAGTTTCTCTCTGTGGGGTTACATTGGTTTCTGGCTGTCCCCTGTTCCAAGAGTGAGAAGCTAGGTATGCAACTAGAATAGACCTGGGAGCCATGAAACCATTCAAATACAATGTGCAAATGGTTAATGTAAGAATGAATTTTGGGCACTGGTCCCTATAAGAAGAGATACCTGTCTTGTAGCCCTAAAGAAACAGGGAAATTTTGAAACATTCTTGTGTGAAGCAATTCCTATTGCTTAGTATGTGGCTTCTGCTGACTACCTGGGTTTTGCAGATTATTTTTCAGAGGTATTCTCTCTGCAATAACAGTGACCTTTAGGTTTCCCATTGATGTCAGTTATCTAAAACACTTGTGCTGCAATATCCAACCTAAAGGCAATTAAATCCATGCTGAGGCTTACTCTGAAGTCTATTTCTCTTCCCAAATCAAGTAATACAGTACAACAACAAGCAATGAGCTGGAGCTCTTCCTCTTCAGTAGAAGAGAAATAGTAGTGGGTAGAATTGTGGCAGAATCTGTATTATCTCTGAGACCCTGAACAATTAAAAGTATCAGTTAGCCTAATTAAGTGTTTATATTTGAGACAGTCTATCACTTTTTCTTTCATTCATGTGATGACTTTACTTCAGGCTGATGGCTGAGGTCAGAAAGCCTGAAGAGATGATACTGGAATGGCTGTTTGGCTCACTCTTCAGTGGGTCTTCCAGGATGGCTGAACAAAAGCTTGTCACATGGAGAATGAAGATTTTCAACAGCTCTTGTTATTAGAAAATGTGAGGATAAAATTAAACCTGTGACTGAAAAAAAAATCTCTTAACTAATGAGGTGCACTAATTTGTATTTTCTCCCTGTTGCATGTTGGAAAGTACCCAAATAATTAATGCACCTTTTTCAAAGCAGCTATTGCAAGCAACATTTTGAAACTTTTTTCTTATCCATTCTGCTAAGATATTAACCTGGAACTCATTCTTCCAGCCAGTTATAGCCCCCTGCCTCGCAGATTGTTCAGTACATTGTTTTCTCTGCTTATTTTGTGTTGTCCTTCTTAGCTGTAATGTGAGGGATTATCAGCAGAAACAATTATTGTAGCTTTCCCCTCCAACTTCAGAATATAATTATTACTCTTTTGTTTTGTTTGGATGCTATGGAAACTCTTAATTGACTTTTAATTAATAGCTAAGCTAGCTACAACTGAATATTCTTTAACTGGCTTATATACCTTTAGGATTTACATACCACCACTAACACACTTTAAACTGTACTTGGGCATGCTAAGATTATGCAAAGTTATTAACAGAATGGAAAGCTAAGAAGGGCAAAAGTTGCAGCCATGTGCTTCCAGGGAACTTATCAAAGAGAAACAAAGCCTATTAAAAAATAACAAGGTTATTCCTTTGCCCAGACTAATCTGTTGTGCTCTGACAGCTTGAAACTTGAAGGTACAAACACAATTTTGGAAAAGAGAACTGCCGTAAGTCATGAATTTGCAAAAGTGGAGCCGGCAAAGCAAGGAAGGTGAGAGGGCTGGGCTTAGCTTTAGAATTGTGGTTTTAGACAACCTTCCTCACCTTCCGTTTCTTATATAAAAATGTATTTGTAGCCATGGAATTTTTGCATGAAAGGACAGTACTTCAAAGTTTTGCATAATTAGCTTTCCTCTTACTCTAATCTTTGTGCTGGCTGCTTACAAAGAAAACCATAATAAATTATCACTGAACTAATCAGGAAAAGGCAAGAATGCTGTGCTACATTTTGACATTTATAGTATCTCTCATATATTTCATCCTTATATCCAGTGATCTCAAATAATTTCAAACATTTTCATATAGAGCACCCACAGAGCTGGACCCAGAAAACCATTGTTGAAATAGTCAGTGTGTACGGGAGCTGACAACCTCTGTTCAGAATACTGGATCCAGATTTTCCAGAAAAAATTGTCTGCATAAGCCTGTTCCCTCATGCCTGTTCTTTTCAGAAGCCTTCTGAGATGGGTAAAGCATGGGGTCTTATGTTTTGGCCATGTGTTGAACACTCAACCTGTTCTGTGATGGGTTTGGTTCGAAGTACCTGAACAGCTTGGTAGAAAGAGTTTAGTCAGCCTGATGTAAAGAGTCTATTTATGGTTAATGGTAATGAGAAGTTTGTGCACTTATAACATGGAGTTACACAACCCCATGTTATTTGTTTTTAAGCTGCAGAATTCAATGCTTCTGAATAGTGTTTTTCACCCATAAATGCTCTCCATTTGTACCGTTACTCAGCCAGGGCAACCTGAATTTTCAAGAGAGATTCATGAGAGCTCTACTATTAAAAGAAGCTCATTGAGTCACCAGCCACTCTTTGTCTCTGTGAACTTCTTCCTCTAAGTTGCATAATGGCCACGCAGTGGCTCAGCAGCACGGTTGAAAGGGTCTGGGTAATACTTGTAGAATCCAATGTAATATATATAAACCAAAACTGAGCAGTTGATCATGCACTGGAAAGTCTTTCTGCTGACTTTAGAAGAGTCTTTTGAACCTTCATGGAAAGGCGACTCAGATGTATTAGTTTTTACAAAATGATCAGTTTCTTTGATGCTAACACATTAGAAATGTTTGCTGTTACCAAAGAGCCTGAATAGACAGACTATGTCCATTATTTTGTACATTTTAAAATTTGTTTTCATTACGTAGGTCAGTTTAATCTATCAGTGAATTATTTTTAATATAGCTTGATATGTTCTTTTGGGGTATGAATTCTGACTTCATGATGTGCTGATTTCACTGTATTTACTCTCAATTTAAACCAGTGAAAAAGGAAATCAGAATGAGCCCAAATTTTTTATGAACTAAAGAGATTTTCTTCCATTTTGATGGGACATGCTTACATATTCATAGACAGAATTGGTTGTGCAGCAATCATCTGGCATTTTGCATCTTTCCCACTACCTGAATAGAGAAAATGAGTGAGAAGTTTCTACAACTAATAGGTCTCATTGCTAAGTGATGCAAGAAGACTCTCATGTGCACAGTCTGTAGCACCTAGAAGATATACAAAATTAAGAATGGCATAAAATGAACACAGAGCTTGTTGTTCCTGTATCCCTTTGGATCTATTTTAATGACTAATTCTCCTGAGAACAGACTCTGTTAACTGATCAGCGCAAATAAAAATGGTTGACTGGTAAATACCTGCAGTGATGGTTTGAAAGGAGGCTGTGGTTAGAAAGCCTTAAGCATCAGATGTAAAACTTGTATTCCATTAACACAGACCCTTTCTTTCATGCTGTTTTATCCTTCACTCAAGGGAAGTCTAGTGTCCCTGTGGAAACTAGGAAACACACTCAGTGCTGACAGGCACCCCCTGCAACCCCGGCTAAGTAAGTAGGTTTTGATGGGACATCAGCCCATGTAGAGTATGCACCTATATCTTCTGTAAACTATCTCACCCACTATTTCTTGTGTGACAACATAATTTTCTATACCTGTCCCAATATATCCTCTCTCTACCTTGTTTATGAGACCCTGGAAGTGTCAAATTGTACTTAAAGCAGGTAATCATAAGGATTTTGTTATATAAATCTTTTTCGGTGCTATGTTGGGAAACATGTAGCAAGTAATTTACCTTTCCTGTCTGAAAATAACTGCATGCTGTTTTCTGTTTTTACTGCACAGTTCTGTCTTAAGAATTTCTTCATCAGTAAACTTTTATATGCAATATCATCATTATGCATATTCACTTGAAATCCTTAAAGATTAAGCATAGTATTGGCCTTATTTAAAAACAAAATAAAACATAACAAAACAAACAAAAAAGTGGAGGTTTGGACTGGACATTAGAAAGTGTTTATTTACAGAGAGGCTGTTCAAACACTGGAACAGACTTCCTAGAGAGATGGTTGATGCCCAAACCTGTCAGTGTTTAAGAGGTATTTGAACAATTCCCTTAATAACATGCTTTAACTTTTTGTCAGACCTGAAGTGGTCAGGCAGTTGGACTAGATGAACATGGAGGTCCCTTCCAACTGAAATTATTCTATTCTATTCTATTCTATTCTATTCTATTCTATTCTATTCTATTCTATTCTATTCTATTCTATTCTATTCTATTCTATTCTGTAGCAAGTGGTAGGTTAAGGGGAAATGACCTCAAGTTGCACCGGGGGGGGTTCAGATTGGGTATTAGGAAAAAAATTCTTCACAGAAAAGATTGCCAAGCATTGGAACAGGCTGCCCAGGGAAGTAGTGGAGTCACCATTCCTGGAGGTGTTTAAAAGGAGTTTAGACGAGGTTCTTAGGGACATGGTTTAGCGCTAGAGTTAGGTTAGGTTATGGTTGGACTCGATGATCCTGAGGGTCTCTTCCAACTGAAATTATTCTATGGCTCTATGATTCTATTTTATAAATGCCATGCAAGGTCATTTACTGACGCTTTGCCCCCCAGTACTGATTTTAAGTTGATCTGAGAGCTCCTGGTAAATCTTCATTAGGAAATTTTCTTGATTAACATTGCATTATTGGTCCCTACTTCTCTCATCCTTTATCAGTTTGTCCCCACCAACTGGTGCTACTGGGAATCTCCAGCTGCTTATTTCTCACTCCACTGTTTTCTATTTTTCTTCTGTGATCTTCAGAGTCTTAAATTTCACTGATATGCATTTCAAAACTGTCCTTTCCTTTCACTGTGTTTATTTCATGGACTATTAATTACAAAAATTTTCACATGACTGTATGGATAAAATCTTTCTTGGCTGAAGATTGCAGCAAGCCATGCTAATTCAGAAAGTCTTGTCAGATATCATCAATTTATATACATCCCAATGTTTTCTGAGAAAGCTTCCTTGCTTTTACACCTTTAATAAAAAAGTGCATTCCTTACTTTTTATGCTTAGGAGAATGAGGGGTAATTTAAAATGAACTGTTAAAGATGGAATAGAATTGAGAGCAGAAAATGTAAAAGAATCTTTGACTGACTGTATATACTCAAAAGGGCAAAAAGTAGAGTAAAATACAGTGTAGTGTAGTATACAACTATAGTCTCATGAAAAATCTGTTCTCAGAAATGACATCGGTTGATATTATAGTCTTGTCATACACACCAAGATTCCTGCTAAATTGTGCAGCCTACTGAGAAGCAGAAATAATTGCCTGATACATACATTTTTCTTTCTTTCTACAAGAACAGTGTGCAACATAAGCATTTAGATGTCATCTATGATGGACTTCTCAGGGGAAATCAAAAGCTACTGCCCTGAGCTCAGTGATCTCATCAGCTGTATCCTGAAAGCTTGTTAGGCTTTTATATTTGGGTGCATATATAAGTTGGGGTACAACTCCCTGACCTCATTGGATGGATATTGCCAACAGCAGCACTATATGGTCTTTTGTGAACTCCGCTGTGTTTCCCAACAGCTGAAAATCAGAAATGGTTCTTAAATGCATCTAAGTTTTTTTTCAAAGCTACCTTAGCAATGTAAGCTGTGTGGCAATAACCTCTGGAATGCGTGATTCTTACTGTTGGATGGACTTAACACGAAGCTGCATCCAAAAGTTAACCCAAATATTTCCTGACAGCTGCAAAGCAAATGTTGAAGCTAGAAATTTCATGGCAGGAAAACATCAAGAGTTGGTCTGAAGCTGACAGCTGCTGCACCTGCTTCTGAAACTCTTTCCAAGAACCATTATTTAGGAAGAACAACAAACTTGCCCTGATCAAATTCCTAGTTTAAGTTAAGCATAGACTGTATTAGGTCTCATAGACTCAATCAGTGGCAAGATGACTCTCACAGAACTTTCTTGTTGAGCCCAAATCAGGTCACTTTGTATGAAAAGTCCATAGTTTCATGTCAAGGCTGATGAATTGCATGCATAGCCTGACAATAACCATACATACACAGGTGAAGGCAGTTTTTGGAAAAGCACTGGTTATAGGGAACTAGTCAAGACCATAGATCAAAGACTGTGAAGACATATGTCAGTTCTTAGATTTACATGCCCAGTATCTTTGTGTTGATGTGATTGTCAAATAGGTACAAAATTTGAGGAGCCTGTTGCCATTTTAGACAAGCTACAACAAATAGGATTCAGCATCTATGTGATAACCTGGAAAGATGGCTGGATATTTGATCCAAGCAGCAACCTTCCAACTATGTGGCTGCCTTAACTTCTCTGTCTGATTGATGGTGAGGTGATGAATATTGCATCTCTGGACATTATAAACTGTAAGTCACATCAAAGACATTAAGGGAAAGGGGAACCTGACAGTAGCTGGCTTGTTTTTCTCTTAGATTTCCTGGGCTGAGTGGTGCTTATGTGGAAAATAAACTCCTGGAATTGCAGTGTCACACTGGATAAAGTGCAGAAAAAACAAGCACCATTTTTACAGCTTGAAAATTCCTGGAAGTGCACCCAAAGCAATGTTGAATGATCTGAGCATTTTTTATGGATTTGATGATAGTGTTTGACACAGTGAGCCAACTTGGATTTCAGAGCATCATGGTAAGACTGTTCTAGAAAAGAAAATTTTGGTCAGTCTTGAGACAGACAGCTCTGTGGGAGTATATAGGGAACTGACCTTTCCACTACAATAATAAGCCAACAGTAATAAAATCAAAATTCAGTACATTATGTGAAGATAAAGAAATGACTGTGGATTGTTTCCTAGTACTAAAATACAGTTTGAGAGTGTTCAAAATAATTTCTCTATTTTCTTGTTTTTCATTAAAACTGTTTTGCGTTCACATTGGCTCTTGCTCAACACTGACAAGGTTTTTTGAAGACCCAGCTCTGCAGATAGTTTTGTTTATTTCAGCAAGCTGCATCAGGTACTCTATGTAAAGCCTGTAAACCACACTTAACTTTAAAAGTATTTTAACTGCCCTTGTTTCAGTCAATAACAGTAAGTAAAATCTGTAAATCTGAGGAATTTTTTCAAGGAAGGCCTACTTAAAATACATATAGATTATGTGTTTGGGAACCAACTGTGTAAGCTTCGTACACATTAGCAGGTAGCATATTCCCAAACGTTCCCTCCAGCATAAATATTGGCAAGACCTAATCAGTTTATTATATAAGAAAAGTTTCATTTGCGTGTATACATTTGCATTACATTTACTTGTATCATATTGCTAAATGTTTTAGGGTTATGTAGTCATAATAAAATAAAGGTTAGTTTTTGAGATGTCTCTGAGGTCTGTGGAATGTTCTCATATTGTCATTGGCCGTTGCTTCTTTGAATAAGTTTCAAAATAAACAAAACAAGTTCTCATATTGCACAGAGAGGTTGTGGCCACTGAAAAATAATGTTTATGGGAATATAGTAAAAAGGTTCACGCCAAAAATGTCTTTTACTCTTCTTGACTTGGCTGCTCTCACAGTGTTGAATATTTAACATTTATGATCTTATAACTCTGAAAAGCATATTAGAATATTTCCAAAATGTCTGAGTTCATGGTCTTTCTCATTCCAAGAAAAATAAAGTGCCTCAGCTATTTAGACCCAAGGATTCAAAATAATTCTGCATTTTTGTTAAAAGAAACACCTGATGGAATCAAGTGATTGCATATGCATTTATTTTTTCACATAAAACTTTTCTTAGATTTTATTGTTGCAATGATATAAACTTAACAGCCAAACGTAGTCTCAAATACTCAAGAGACATATATGTTTCTTCAAAGAGTTCCCTCAGAATATGTAGGCTTAAGTCATGATTTTTAAACACCAGGGTGTTTGAGACTATTGAGAGTGTCATACAAAAACATAAGCCTGACTTACATTTCCGAGACTACTTAATGCAAGAGCTCCTGTGTTGACCCATTTTTGTCCTCATTGTGAATATTTTGTGATCAAGGGTGATGGTACTGAGGAAGAGGTAGGCTGCTTACTTAAGTGTATCTATGATAATCACAAATATTTTCCAGCAAAATTAGCAGCATGACCTAAAATATGTACTTTCTTAGACAACTGAGCTCCCTCTTGCAAGGTTTCAATTCACTGTAGGAGAGTTGCTTTTCTACATCACTAATCAGAAACACAGGAGGGATTCTTCTCACCTAGCTGTAGACACCGATACTATTAACAGGTATAGCTGAGTTGGTCTCTCAAGTGTGTTCATAACGACTGGAGGGTAATGCTGATCTGTGGTGCGCATCAGCTGGTTCATTATAGACATCTACTCAGGATATAATCCATCACTGAAACACTAGAGATGCTAATTTCTGCGCTGATTAAGAGAAGAGGCTAAGGCCACTATATATCTGAATTCAAGATACTAGCACTTACTCAGATGACTTATTAGTCCCTCAGTGTATATTGCCAGCAAAAAATTTGTCCTACTGCTTACGGTAGAGCAAAGTGGTTGTTAGTGTGAACATCTCCAGCAGACATTCAAGCTTTCTACACGGAATATAACACTGGACTTTCAGAGTGATGTATAGATTGGGTTTGACTGACAAATAAGACTGTGAGAAGGATTAAGGAAAAGATGTAATTGTCATTTTTAGCTATATGTATGAGAAAACGGCCAGCTAGCCATACCTTTGTCTTGGCTTTGTATATTCTTCAGTAACCCAAAATAAGAATAACCACATTTTTTCAGAGTGCTGTGAATTTTGATTATCTAGTCTGAAATATCTACTTAGTATTTAGGTGAAAGTAGCCTGACCTTTTGAAATATGCCAAGGACCTGCTCTGGCAGGGGGATTGGACCAGATGATCTTTCGAGGTCCCTTCCAATCCCTAACCTAAAGCTCCTTTCCAATTTAATGGGACTTGTTAGCCAGAGTCTCTTAATAGCCAGGCAAAGGAGAGGTTTAAGAACTAATTTTAGGCACTGAAGAAAAAGTCTACACCACAAGAATCTGTAGCATTTCTAAACTAATGTAACTATCTGGGATGAGTAATATTAGGTAGATGTAACCAGAACTGATGCAGAAATCCAGAGCTTTCAGAGAGACTTGGGCAGCTTACTAGACTTCTGACAATGGAAAACATTATTCAGCTACTTCAGCATGTACATGTCTAAGAGCAGAAGTAAGAATCCACAAAAGCCGTAACCATGGCACTACAAAGGATACAGTGCCTATAGTATCCTGCAGTAACATACCTAAAAAAAAAAATCTCATAAATAAAAACATTAACCTGAGGCTTAACAAAAATAATTTAAAAGGTTCCTGGACTACTGAAAAAAAAACCCAAACCAGAAACAAACAAACAAAACAAAACAAACTTTAAAAACTGCAAATTATTTTCATCTGTCTTTTACCTGCATGTTGCAGACCCATTGTCTTGCACAGGATCTAGAACAGAATCTTCCACAGGTCTAGAATACAGGTTTACTTAGTAGATTACAAGTATCTCAATGCATCCCTCATAAGCATTGCTATAATAAAGACTGAATCATAAACAAGCATTTTATGAGCTTTTTTAATGAGCTTATACGAGAATTTTTGAAGCACATCTGACCAGTGTCCTATTCACAATGAGTACAATGTGCTTTAACATGCCCTCAGGGAGTTGTCTATTTATGGTTCATTAATAAGGGCTGTTTTCCAAAGAGCTATCTGTTATATAATTATAAAGAACACTAAAAAATTACCTCCCAATTTTTGTGATGAGGTTGTTCAATGTTTTCCGATGTCATGAGAACAGATGAAAACACCTGCAGAGCCCTAGCTTCTTGACTAATTAGGCAGCTTTTGTGTATTTGCTTTTTCTTAAATCATGCAAACACATTTTTAAAATTTCATGATCTTATTTGTAGTCTGTTGGGTGTATGATATGAAATGTAAATTGCAGTAGATAACCGTTTGTCTCTCTGTAGACATGTAGCATTTCTCCTGCATTTGTGTGTCTGTGAGTGGCATGCCGGGTGTTGTCTGGGGACCTCAGAATGTAACTGTGCCTGACATATCATTAAGGGGAATAATATACAGCAGTAACAGCAGCTGAGAGATGAAACTGCTTTCTTTTGACATCTGCATCACATCTGAGAGAGGAAGGAGGCATGACAGTCCCCAGGCTGGGCAGAAGCCGCCTTGGTGGGCTCAGTGAGCAGGAACGCGCCTTGCTGATCTCCACTGGCACAAAGCACATTCGGCAACTGAAGCATCTCCTGAAGATTTGCTCTGAATTACTGCTCAAAATACCCAAGGCGACCCTCCTGTCTCAGCTATCTGTGTGACTTTGAGCAAGATGGTGGTTTCCTTTGACAGTCTGAAATAGCAATGCCAATATATAATTATCCAGCCTTCTGTGAAAGGGTAGTTTTGTTTGCAGTGGGCTTTGAGCTTCTGGAATAAATGCTGCCTAGTAAACACAAAATATTATGATGGCTTTAAAGTTGAATGGTATATCAAAACATGCAAGGGAAAGCAGCCTGCTGGAGACTGCATAGTGCCTCCAAATACACATTTCTATTTGTGTTTTCCAGGAGTTTTTTTGTTGCCTTGAAGTTCCTTGTACACATCTGCAGAACAATGGGATGATCAGATATTATGTTATTTCTGCTAGTAGATGATAGAATTAACCATAAAGGAGAAAATCTCTCTTTTCTTTTTCCTTTTTTCCCTCTGGTCTCACAGTGTAGTCTTAATAAAGGAAAATCGACATGAATACTATCATGTTGTGTCTTCCTTTTCAGCTCTGCAAAACAAATACCTAATATTATATTTTTCAGATCATCTTGTAACATGTAATACACTGCTGCATAGTAAAAGTTATTAAATAGCATTATAAGATATGTATTTCTGCATGAGCAGGAAAAGAGAAGTTTTTCATGCTTTTTATTAAACCTTCACATATAAATGAATGCATAAGGACTTAATGGATGATTAAAAGATATTTCAATAAATAATGAATTATTATAAACTTCATTAGGTCAATAGTTTGCCAGTTATCATGGTATTTATGTAAATGAATGCACTTATAACAATCTAGTCCATGTACAGCTTAATCTATAGAGTGCTCTTAATATCTATTAATAATTTAAAATAATTTATAAATGTAATATTTGATTTACCTATCATTTTTAGCATATGAAAAACAGAGATTTCAGGTTTCTGAAAAAGAACAAACCCTTTAGTTCTTGTTTGTGTGTTCAATATGCTCCACATCTAATTTGATTTGTAGCTTCTCTTGGTTTGTGACAACGTGATCTTTCCCTGACAGCTTTCCTTTGACAGTGCCAATACTTGCAGTTGCTTGTTCATGTGTGAATACTATTTGATAAGTCTCTATATTCATATGCTGTCATTCTGAAACACTAAAACAAACCACCATCTTTTTCAGACACAGATAGAATCAGAGCAGAGCTTTTCTTTTCACATGAAGATGAAGTAAAATGCTGAAGGATACTACTGCTGTGTTTTTGGAGCATAGTGAACTGAGCTGATGAGGAAGTAATTAAAGACAGGAAAAAACAATCCCACTGAATCCATCTCATACAAATTACAGGAATTAGAAAAGCTTTTCATATGTAGAAGCCTGAATTAAAAGCTCTGAGGGGAGAGGGGTAAAAAAAGGCTTTATTTATGAGCAATGCACAAAATCAATTGATTAGTCTGCACAGGCACTAGCTCCTGGAGCCTGGAAACTGTGATTCACCTCTATTGTGTGGCAAGTGTTTTGCGGAGTTAGATCCTCAAGTCATTCCAGAGTTGTTCACAGAATCTGAACAATAAAGAAGAATTCTGTTATGATTGCAACACATTAAATATTTCCTACTCACATTTCCTTCAGGGATTATAGGCCAGCACTGCACCCTTCCAGACAGAAACAGGACAAAAAGGTGGGATTGACACAAGTTTAAAAAGAAAGTCTCATTCTCTACACACTGGAAGTAAATAGAAAGGAAAAGCTCTACTTGTTAAGGACTATATATTTCTTGATTTCAACAGGACTTCCAGGGACACACACATGATTTGCTGTGAGTCAAAAGTCAGGCAGTTGCCTCTGAAAGTGAATATTGCTGAACCTGTTCCTGGGGTCAGACAGACTCACATCACCAGAGCTCACTGCTGCTGAGAAGGTTGTGTCTCCTACAAGTGTTTGCAGAGTCCTTCATGGACATGGGCAGGACTAACACAGCCCTGGCTGACACACAGGGTATGGTTTAATTTAGAAGACTGAGAGAGGGAGCTGGTGGGAGTGGAAATAACTTTCGGCATTTTTCAGTGTAGCTAAACTATATGTAGGAGTCCACTTCATCTTAACAGCTTCCAGGGAGATATATACATTGCAAAGACACGGCAAGGCTTGCTGCTTCCAGAGTAAAGACAAAGAAAGCTCCAGTATAATGGGAAGCATAAAAATTTAGCAGATGCTTCTCCCCTTCCCTTCTTCCACCACAGATGACTGTGGATTAAACAGTCATGAAAAAAAAATGTTTGTGGGCACGGGAGCTGAACTGACTTGTGAGTAGGGTCCTTTTTGTTTATGCCAGTTTACCCCTAACCACACTATTTCTGGATATGGTACAAAGGCTATTTCCAAGGGGCTTTCTGGATACAGCCCCCCAATATTGGAAGCTCTGAGAGATCGAGGATAGTCCAGGTCTGTTGGTCTCAAGGCCAAAGACCTTGGACACATTTAATTCACTGATACATAGAATCATAGAAACATGGAATAGTTTGGGTTGGAAGGGACCTTCAAAGGTCATCTAGCTCAATCACCTTGCAAAAAGCAGGGACATCTTCAACTAGGTCAGGTTGCTCAGAGCCCTATCCAGCCTGGCATTGAAAGTCTCCAGAGATAGGGCATCCACCACTTCTCTGGGCAACCTGTTCCAGTGTTTCACCACCCTCAATGTAAGAAATTTCTTCCTCATGTCTAGCCTGAGTCTGCCCTTCTTTAGTTTAAAACCATTACCCCCTGTCCTGTCATAAGAGGCACTTCTAAAACATTTGTCCCCATCTTTATTATAGTCTCCTTTGAAGTACTTAAAGGCCACAATAAGGTCTCCCCAGAACCTTCTCTTCTCCAGGCTGAACACCCCCAACTCTCTCAGCCTGTTCTCACAGCAGAGGTGTTCCAGCCCTCTGATCATTTTGGTGACCTCCTCTGGACCCTCCCCAACAGGTCCATGTCTTTCCTGTACTCAGGGCTCCAGAGTTTGATGCAGTACTCCAGGTGGTGTCTCACCAGAGTGGAGTAGAAGGGTAGAGTTTATTTAGGCAGTCCATGTAAAAAGAACTGACTTGTAGTCTACCACCACAACTAGAGGTAGGCACTGAGTAAGTTCATAAAGTCTAACATACCATTGCTATTGTAATTGATGTCATTACAATAACTTCGAAGAATACTGGCCATACATCAGCAGCCCCAAGTGCGAGGCTCTGTACTAACACAGGCCAAAGGATGCTCCTTCCGACAGAGCTTCACCATTCAAAAGCAGAATAAAATATTCTTTGTGCGAACATTTGCTGATCCATCCTGATCTGAATCACAATATGTCAGTGCATCTGTGACAAGCCAGTCTCTTCAACAATGTGAATACTAGCTGAATCCTGATTTTTAATTTATCATTGCTCACTGCTCTTCCAGCTCATGTGGCTGTCAGTGAGCCGCAAGGCCATTTCTGAATATTGCTGCTGGGCCTATCCATTCTCAGTCATCTGTGCTTTCTTCCATTCATTTCTTTGTCTTTTTAATGTGTCTTCCTGTTCACTCCCTAATCCTCACAGATTAGTGTCATTCTCTCCATTGAAACAATTCATCCAGCATCTGGATGTTTCTGGCATCTGGAAATTGGCAAAAAGGAGAGTTTTTAAAAATGTCATGTAGTTGCTTCTTACATTGTAAAGGATTTCCAGTTCTGAAGGTCTTTTTTTTCAAGATAATCAATGTTGAGGGAATTAACTGGGTATGCTTAATGGAGGCAAGGCTGGGCACCTGAAACAAGTGCATTCACTGGTTCTGCCTCCACTGAAATGGGCATATCTAGTGCTAAGCATTTTGTTTACCTAGGAAAGAAGCAGACATATAGAAAGACATGAAATGTCAGTGATGTAAAATATGGAGAAAAACATTCTGAGTTTGGTTATGGAGTAACACAACAGTAAACAAAAATAGGTAAACAGAATAGTTTGTGCACACAAAATAAATTGCTTCAGATTAATAGCATAGTGCAGACACATCTGACAGTGAGCACAGCCATGTATTTGTCTTTGTCATAACTGTGCATTGAATACTAAATTAACTCAAAAACCAAAACAAATCTAGGACCTAGAAAGCTTGTGTCTAAGTCATCAGCATAGGACTGCTGGTGTAGAGCCAGAGCATCACAGTGAGAACAAGGAGCTGTAATTAAATCAATTGTCCTGAGCTACTATACTTCTCAGAAAGAAAATAACATTACTTCTGTGTGGGTCTCTGAGTAAAGACAAATAAATGCAGTTGAGTGGTATGTGAAGAAGCTTTGATGTACAGAGATGGCAGCCTGATCCTATAGTGTTAATAAGAAAAAAAGAGTTATAAATTCTCCCAAGTATTGAAAGATACTGAAAGAAACAAGATCTGATTTCCCTATTTGTTTTCTCTGTTTATTTCTGATCATATTAATGTTTACTTTACATATAAACAGAGATAAGCTCAAGATAGTCTGTTCAGGTCATAGATAGTCCTGTCTTACCTCCATTTATGTAAACAAAAACTGAATCTCTGATGGCAGCAAGGAAGAAACTGTCACACTGTGATTTTCCCAAGGTGGAACTAGAATTCATCTGTGAATAGTTGTGCTCTTGACTTACTGTGGTCAGCTGCTTTTGTCTGTGAATTAATCTAACAAGAATTGAGGGGACAGAGAGCATGATTCAAAATGCTAATAGTGAAAGAAATTAATTTTCTCCCTCATCCTTCAGAAATGAACTGGAATGCCTTCAGAAATGAACTTCACCAGAGTGGGCAGGATCCTGCCTGCCTCCAGTGCAGTAAGCAAGCTTCAGCACAGGTGGCTGTGGGCCAATGGTATCGGAACCAAGTGCCCTCCTTCTTGTTCAGAAATATTTGAAATTTTGAGAGTTTGTTCTGAAAAAAAAAACCAACCAACAACAGAATAATCTGGGAAATGTAAGGAGCAAAGAATTGGGCAGGTATGAACAAACTGTGCTGGCAGTCAGCTAGGTGGGTTGAAATAAACTCTCAAACGTCCAAAGTATCTTGTTCAGGTAATCTCAGTTTCCTTTGGAGTCACTGTGGACAGAGAAGGAGGACCATTCAAAAGATCACAAATTGCTCTCTGGATGCACTTATCTTTTTCCACTGACTGTAAAGGAGCTCCAACAACCAGCTTGGACTATACACCCAACTCAAGATGCATGAGATTAGTTAAAACCCATCCTTAGTAATACAAAGCATGCCAGAAGCTTGTCAGAAGTATTATCATTTGTCATCAAAATACAAGTATGGGCAGAATGGACTTCTTTGATTTGCTATATTGTTTGAAGAAATGATCCCACCCATAGTTACATATCCCGGGGTGAGCCAAGCAAGTAAACAGAAGGGTAGTTTGCAGTATACTGGGAGTGTTCAGTACTTAGCCCTGACTAGTCTAAACTGATTATGTAGGAGATTTAACTAGAAAGAAAAAGGAATTTGAGGTATATCTTGCTCAACACAGAGAACAATATTAGGCCAGAGTATGCGGTACGTCTAGAGATGAAACGTGGTGTATTCATTCACTGAAGACTAAAGTTCATTTTAGAAACAGTACTTTGAGAGCTGCATTAGCCTGACCCAGACAGAGCTGTTCAGTCTTGCAAGCCACAGGCCACTCAAATTCTTTGCAATTGCTTTCATGCTTGCACTCTTCTTACAATGTGAGTTGCTGGGACTTCTGGGCTGGTGGCATGCTTCACGGTCCTCAGGTATACCCTTCATTTTATTGTCTTACTTTGAAACATAAAAGCTTTCACAAGCCCTAAGTAGGAGTGTTCTCAAACCACTGCATTGTTTCCATCACAACCAACAGCCCATCCACGTATCACCAGCAGGGCAAAGTGTCTACCAGCAGCAGAATTTAAATTCAGGGTTTATAGTAAAGTGGAGTGTTGACAGCAGCTCACAGTTTTCAAATTTTACTGTGTATCCAGCTACATGTAACCTGCCATCTTTATTTATGAGATGCCTGACTAAAGTTATGCTGATTGTGCATTCCCCAATCCTCAAGAGAGGACTGGGGCTACAGATCAGTCGGACCACATCAGGCTTGCATCTGTCATCAGGATCTCCAGGATTTCTGTGTGAGAGTGGATGTGGGACAAGCAAACTCTCAATGTCAGCCTGCAGGGAAACAGGGAGACAGGTCTCCCAGTTCAGAAGCAAGTTTCCACAGCCAACTGGAAGCTGATCAGTCCAGACTCCTACAACCTGATGATGTTCAAAATTAGTGAGTCAGTGCTGTCTTGGTGGTAAAAATGCTGTGGTTATAGCTTACCAGAGCTAGTAGAAATTTCTAGTATCTGGAAAGGGAGATCTGAAAAATAGATCCTAAATATAAAATTTCATTTCACGTAACTAAATTTTCCATGAGGGCCCACAGTATACCCTCTTCACATCCTCTTCGTATCACCAAACAGTCCATGCATTTGTTTCTCCATTTTAAATTGTGAGCTTCTGATACTTCCTTTGTCAAACACTTTAAGCTCTGTGGATGAAATACACTGTGTAAGATCCAGGTATGATTATCCTTACTGTTAGTTTGCTGAAATGACTCTATAGATTACTTTTGAATGTTTCTGACTTAATATTCCTGTGTATACACGTGAATAGACAGGTACCAGATATTGACTACTGTATTTGTATGATCAAAATTAACAATCATTGTGCATATTTTTGTTTGCCCCCCCCCCCCGGAATGTATAAATCAGAAGATGAATGGTGATCACTGGCTGCCACATCCCAGATGTCGGAAGCATAAACATAGCAAGGGTTTACTTAGGAGTCCAATGCCTAATTAAATGAAGGGCTGGAGAGAGGAAGAATAAAACAGCTATGGGGGTGAAAACAAAGTGTTTTACATGTTGGCCAATACTCCAGGGAATAGCTCTAGTTCAAAACAAAAGGGATGCTTTGGCTTACAAGCATATAACATGCTCATTCAGCCTGCAAAAATTAAGTAGGTATTCTGGCAGCTTTATTAAGCATTCTGCTTTCTCTAGAAAGGCTGGACTCGGTTCAGAGACAGGTTCTTAGGCTTTACCAAAGACACAAAATGCAGCAGTAATATTACCCAATCAATGGACCTGCCATCACTAAGCTTTTTACAGTTTGGTAGACCTCAGTACAAGGAAAATCATACTAAAACTTCAAGTAGAGATTCAGTCTGTTTTGTGGTGTTTTGTTTTTGTTTTTTTTTTTGGTGTTTTTTTCTTTTTTTTTTTTTTTTTAATTTGTCTCTTCCTCTCCAAATTAATGCAACATATTCTTACAATCCTCAGCACTGAGTTACAGGCTCTTGCACTTCTGGCACTTAGTTTTCTTTTCTTGATTTTTGAGCCTTTGGGGTTAAACTATAATTATTTCTAGTGCATTTCCTTTGACAGAATCATTCAGGATCTAAGTGGATGCAGTGACTGGCTATTACTGCCAGCCAGGAAAGCCCTCTATTTTCAGTACAGCATGTGGACCTCTGTGTAACGCATGGAGACATATAGTTTATGCAGGTAAGGAGGGAATTTTCAGAGAAAACTGTGAGATAAACATGATATAATGGCTAATAGAAGAGGATTCTTCACAAATCTCTGCCATTTAAAAGTAGCAGATACTCAAGCTGCATTTGGAATTCCCAGTCAATGCATTCTCTTTGCTGCTGGAGCTTGATCAAGGTCAACCCATTACCATGAAGGACATCAAAAACTATTGCCAATGTGGCCCATGGATGTGGTCTGTGTCCTCCCTCCTTTCCCATGATCTCTGCTGGGCCATACTTGAATAATCCATACCTTGCTCTCTGCCTATGCTCATGTTTCCTTCCAGGGAGAAGAAAAGCAGAGTGTACATCCCTACTGATCGCTTTCTCAAGTCACTGAGCTCTTGGATTAAACCTGTCCCAAGGCATTCACTTGGCTCTGTTCTGTGAGGACAAGAAGGGCACTGACAATGTTTGGCTTCAAATGGTGTCAGTAGTGGGGCATGGAGCCTGTGTTGTGAGCTCTGGTGGGTTGGAACAACTGTGCAGATATGAACATAAGGATCTAATGGGTGTTGCTGTCTGTTTAGGCTCCAGGCTACTGTAAAGTTAGGCTGTAGCTGAGCAGAGGATTTGCAGACTGAAATGGTGCTTAGATAGTCCAATGTGTCTCCAGAGACACCTGAAACCTATATCTGTCATGGCATGAGTGTCTGGTTTCCCTTACCTGAGACAAACTTTTCTGGAGTAGAAAGAAAAATGTGTTATTTGAGGGGGGAAGGGGAAGGGTTATATTGATGCAAGACATTGAAAAAAAAAAGTCATTTTTTTTTCAAAAGCACCGAAACACAACAGCCAAGTAGGTCCTACAAAGAACTTCATTGGTGGTGTGAAGATTGCATGACTCTACATGATACAGGCTTATTCATGGACCTGAGGTGGGTTCTGCAGCAAAGCAGCACTATTTGTGGTCTGTGGTGACACCTGGCTGCTGTGAAGCCAGTGGGAAAACTCCAATGACCCCAGAGGGTGAGCAGCATTGAACATGGGAACCAGTGAGCAGGATAAGGTCTGCTGGCTGTCCTGTCTGTTATTGAATCTCTGGAAGTGCTGAGTTCCAGGTACTTTGGAAGAATATGTTAAGTGTAAAGTACTCAAACTCTAGAGCAGTTTCTTGTAATCAAGACATCAAGTAATTCCTTTTTGTCCTTAACCATAGTTTTAGATTCTTTAGATGTTTATGTCATTATATGAGATATTACATGGATTCTTCAGACATGGAAAAGCCATGTCATCAGCCTTGGAGACAAAAAGTCATATTTTATCCTCTTTTTCACTGGGATTTAGGTGATACTTTGTGGTGTCTTTGGAATGGAACACATTTTTTTATTATTCAGACTACAGTTTTGTCATACACTTTCTCAGCTATACAACTTTTGCCTTCCAAACCCCTATGACTTCTCACTAAAGCCCACAGGATACCCAGAGTGCTATGAAGTTTGCTTCTTTCCATTTGGCATTTAGCATGTGAGTTGGAATGGAAAATACAGAGGATGCGGAGCCCCGAGCCAGCTTGGCACGGTTGCTGAAATGCATGTCAAATGCATCAGTGCATGTGAACCTGTGCCAGGTTTCACACGGGTCCTGATGCAGTTTGGGAAGTAATGCAGCCTCAGTCCTGGCCACTGCGTCCCTCCCCAGGGAACTCAGTGCATGCCTGTGAACTGCCACCGAGGGGATGTCGCTGGCTGGGAGGGTGTGAGAACACGGCGATGCAAACAGCTGTTTTCCTCATTCCATGTGCAGGATTTTTTCCTTTCTTGTTTACAGTGCTATAAATTGTTTTGTATTGGGGCCTTTGTTCTGGGTGCAGCTCAGCCTTGAGCTGGGTTTGCTTGTTTGTTTCCGTTCCTGCTCTGTTTCCTCTGCCGGCCTCCCGGCGTGACTAACATTGTCTGTTCTGCTTCCCATGTCTCCACAGCTTCCCCTCCACGCTCTGCCACCGACGTGGTCAACAGCCACTCTGCTGTGTGTGCTGCCACGGAGTGACCTGCCCAGCGTGGAGCAGCGTGGGAAAGTGTGGTAACACAACGAAAAGGAGATGGCTTCATGGTGCAGGGGCAACAGACCATTATGTTTAGTGAAGCAAATGCAAGCTTTGCTAGGCTTTCCTTTTTTTCTCACATACATGAGCAAAGTAAGATGCCCATGTGACAAAGAGAAAAAAGATCTTGTTAACTGCATTACCTGAGGTAATTTCTGATGGATCAGTATGAGTCTGGGAGATGTAAAGTGGCAGCTGTCTTCATTTGATCTTTCATACTCCTTTGAACCAGATACACATTTTCTTTCTTTCACTTTGTCTCATATTTTTCTCTTCTGGGCCAAGCTTTTTTGCTCTGCTATAATTTATATGATGCATCTTCTTAAATGGCAGATCACTTTATCATTTCGAGCCTGTTAAGCCTCCTCGTAGCCTGGCTTAGCACAGAGACCTCCACCAGAGCACTCCAGACTCTTTGGATGCTCCAGGCATCTTTGCTGCCTCTACAGCTGCTGGCAGGCCCTGAGCTTAACTTCTGGTTCATGGGTTTTCACCACTTCTCAGAAACTGCAGACTCCTCCCTTAGCAGAGGAATGGCTTCACATACAGAAAGATGTCCATACACTGCAAACATGGGCATTCTGAGATGACCAGCTTGAGCAAAAAAGTTGAATTATTTCCCTTGTTTACTACTGCTTGTATTTAATGTCTTTTGCAAGTCAAAGTGAAAATGAACTTGAACTGATTCCCACTGTGGTCAGCGAATAGATTCCTGCTGACTTCAGTGGATGTTGGAGGGTGGTCCTGAAACCTACAGCTCCTCTGGGTACTGACCTTCACCAGCTTTGCACCTCATGTTATCCCACTGGCTTCAGGCAAGGATTTAAAAGCTTTGCTGAATTTGTTTCGGCTTCGCAGAGACCACGTTTCAAATCTTGTGTGGCAACAGAGCGATGACAGCCCTAAATGCAGGCAAGCAATGTAAAAAGTGAGAGTTTTGTTCTTCAGAAGAATGATTCAACAGAACTAAAATAAATTTGTGAATAGATTTAATGCAAGTTTTGCCGAGCCTAGTCTTTGTTTTGACATGCACAGGTTTTGCCAAAAGAGCATTGTTCAAGGAATTTATCTCTGTTTTGCTTATTTCTCTGATATAAATTAAAATGTTGATAGCAGTATTTTTCACTCTGGACTGTTCCCTGTAACCTTACAAGGATGCACAATATAGTGTTGGTGGAGTGAGTGTTCCCAGGGCCTGGGATGCCAACTGGGACTCAGACAACCTGGGTCATTCTACAGCATCGTCGTGCACATCCTAAGTGGCCTGTCAGCTACTGCACCTCATTTCCTCATTTATAAAATATGAACAGAAGTACCTCTCTCTTTTAGAGAATGATGTCATGATAAAGCCTTTTAATGATTAGGAGACACCATAGGCATGATAGTTACTGGAAGCATATACTGGAAGCATATAGATGTAGCCTGTTGAGAGAGTCAGACTGGGAATTGGTCTTGACAAAAATAAATGGGGAGAATGTAAATACAGGGAACAGTTTTCTATTGAATTACACATATCTGATATTACATACATCACCTCAACATTTGTGCATATTCTAAGTACATCCTTTGTAGGGATGCCTCTGAACATACACATCTTCATGATAAACAAGGGAAAGTAACTCAGAATATTCCCCCTGTTCTTTGGCTGGAGGACAGGGCACATGGCATGGTTCACCTCTGCACAGCTAAACTCTCTCCTCTCTCAGAACAGGGTGGCCTCATCCACCCATCCATCCATCCATCCATCCATCCATCCATCCATCCATCCATCCATCTGTCTATCCACTCATCTACCCGTCCCTTCATTGGGAAAAACTTCCTGGAACTTGCTGTCTGCAAACTGTATGTAAACAAGATCAGGGAGAGGACTAGCAGGTCTGAGACAAAACTACTCCAGGGAACATGCTTGTGATCAAACCATGGGTGGTTACAGAGCAGGGCTTAGGCCTGCACCTCTCTTTACTACTAGAATAGATATATTGGGTAGGTAGCTGGTAGAGATGGTTGCTCTGTTCTGCATTTGTAGTTTCCTCATATATAAGGCTGTGGTCACTGCACAACTGTAGTAACAAATCTTAATCTCAGTGTAAGATAGTAAGTAAAAAGAAAGATGGTAGCAGTTTGCCCCCTCCATGGTGTAGTCATCTCCTCAAACATATTCCTGTCTGAGATGCAAGATGGATGAAATTCAGTCCTATGGTAACAACTACTGTATAAAAAATCATAATGTAAATGTCCTGCAATTCCCATTTTTATGGAGTTAAAACCAGAAATTTCATGAAATTGTAGGAGAGATTCCCATATTTCTACGAAATATACATGTTCTCTCTTTCTAGCCTAAATACCAGGTCACTGAGAGATGACGTTTTGTGTAACTTTACAGAAAGTTTTATGGCTCCTTCTGAATCTGACTTTATTGAACTTGTGACGAGAACACATGACTTCAGTACTAAAAGGATGTGAAGGTAAGTTGAAAAAAATTTTAAAGATTCTTGAACTTTAATAACATAAATATCTGCAGCTTACTTGACACGTGCAAAATTAATGAAATAAGACTGTACCAGATGATGATATTTTACAGCCACGTAATGTCAGGTATCCAGGAATCCAGTTTCTGTTGTATAAAACAAACCCTGACCCAGACATGGTCCAATTTAGGCAAGACTGTGCAGCCTGCTGACCAGATATAATGAATTTCTGATTATTCATTTTATTCCTGTGTAGGTCTGTTAAAATGCATGGAGGCACAGGAGCTTAAATAAATACTAGCATGCAAATTGAAAGGCTGGGTAAAAATACTTTTATTTTAAACAATGTGGGCACTGTGCTGTAGGGCTCTTTCATGTATCCCTCAAAAACAGGGATAAGGAACATTTATCTGTATTGATGTGAAATCGACGGCAACTTTAAATTTAGAAAAAAATTTAAAATAATATTATTCAGTGAACTTAAAAGTAATGACTGTTACTCCTCCTGGCCTAAGCCAAATATTTTGTTTGTATGAAGTATGGTTGCCAATTACAAATTGTACAGTGCAATGCAAGTTCCCGGTACCGGAACATTGCACTGGCCAATGTTTTTTTTCAGACTGTCAAACAACTTGGTGATAATTTACTTAAATTTTACTACATCAGGTCATTTTATGTTAATGCGATTTCATTGATTCCCTAATTAAATTTTAAAAACTGTCAGAGAAAAAGGGCAGAGGAGGTGAGATCTGAACATAAACGTAGTTCCAGTAATGATGTGAGGCTGGAAAGAAAGCATACCTCCCACAATCCATGTGCTTTTTCACAAAGGTAACTATAAAGATCTATGTTTTACCTCAGATAGGTAGCATCTAGACAACTCATCATATGGACAACATGGAGTGAGGGAAAACTCCTGGCTTGCTTTAAAGATCTTGTTCAGGAAAACTTAATTTTTGAGGTCACAAAGAGAACAGGAAAAAAACTGAATAACTTGAAATTAAGATAAAAGAATAACAAAAATATATGAAATTAACTCCACATAAACCCCAAGACAATCAAGATAACCATCCAACTTCTCCTGGACAAGAGGAGGAAGATGTCTCTGCTCCCAACCCTTCTCCACTCAAAAACCCCAGGATGTTGACACTCCCAGATAGTGACTGTCAGCATTATCACCCACAATAGCACTGGCAGGGGGAGCATAACACCAAAGAAAAAGAGATACTAGGAAGGATTTTCTATATAAAATATTTAACAGATATTGAGGTTTTTCTGTATTAATTTGGATTGTTAGCATACAGTGTTGTTATTAAGCCAATAAATGGGATTATTTGCCTGTTAAAACATTAACTCTACTATTAAATTCTTGTCTTCACATGTAAGGGGCTCTCTCCCTTCTGCTCACAGTAAAATTTTGATCATAGTAGAAGGCAAGAGGATGGTCTTCCCATAGCTGCATGGACTAATTTCAGAAACGGTAAGACAAGTAAAAGAAAAATATTGTACTGCCAGGAAAAATTCAAGGCACAGAGCAGAACAGAGGAGATAGCGCTTAAAAACTGTGAGTCTTCTTGGGCCTTGTAACAGTTATCTGCCTAAATACTGCAACAAACTAGATTTGCATAATTATAGGAACCACCAGGATCAAAGCACAAGGCAAAACAACATTCAATTAAGAATCCCTCCCCGCCCCGAAAAAAGAAGAGGTGAAGTATTTGAAAGTAATATCATATTTTGTACCTGTGCTATGGACATTTCATTAACTAAACAAGCTCCTAAGACCAAATTGCCTTATCAAATTATGATTCCTCATATGTGACTAAGATATGTGTTGGATCAGTAACTTTTCAGAATTATTCTTTACTTTATGTATAATGTATTGTAGTTTCTAAAAATAGCCTAGCTGTTCAGCAAAGCAACTTAAGTTTCTCAGACCATAGGGAGCCCATCACTTTTTATATGACCAATTCACACATTGCAATCATTCTTCTTTGTAAGGCTATGATGTGCTTTATTTCTCTCTGGTGGCTGTATGTACTATGATATAAGCTTTGGAGTATAGCATTTCAGTTTAAGTAAAAAACTTTTTTCACTGGATCATTGTAATAAAGTTTTTTCTGTAACTAAATTATGATTCTTCTAGCAGCTCCTGTTCTAGTTTATTATTATAAAAATAATAACTTCATATTAAAATGAGCTTAAGAGAATTCAAAAATAAGGTTTACTTAGCAGTCCAGCTACATCAGAATGGATTGGTTTTGCCAGTTTGTTCCCAAACTGTTTGGCTTTTCAAAGGGTCATATACAGTTGAAGTTTGCAGTCACCCTGGTACTACACCTTGGTATGAGTCCTGTAGGTAGAAACACTCATGATATCACAAAAAAATACACTTCCTCTGGAGTAGCATTTTTACAAAGAATCCCACTTAAACACAAGAACACATTTTAGTGCCTAAATGACTTTCTTAACATTGGTCTTTTTAAATCTAGATTTTCTTTTCAATCAATAATTCTGTAACTAAAAATAAGGTAAATGTCAAAAATACTTAAACAGCAGAAAGCTTTCAGTGAAGTAACTGATCCACTGTAAATGTGTATCCTTAGGCAAATAATTTATTATTTTTTGTGTTAGGTTATGTGGTAAGAAACTGGCCCCCACGCACAGAGGAGCCCCCAGGATCAGTGGGGGCGACTGATAATACACCCCACCAGTTGCTCCTAGGGCACCAAAGGAGGCTGATCAGACCCCTGAGGCTCACGCCCCACCACGAAGGACTCTGAGCGATCCTCAATGTCCCCATTGCAGACATGAGCCCCAGCTCACTCCCTTGGGCTGCCCTGGGGAGCCTCAGCCCATGGGCTGGGGGCACCTGTCACCATGAACCAAGGGAAGAGGGTCCTCATCACCCTACAGATAGAGGGATCACTTGCCAGGGGCATAGGGACAACCAGGAGAGGGCAGGGGAAGAACATTTCTAGATTGCACAGGGCTTATTATGGGATGTTCCGGGAAGGGTAGGGAGAGGGTCAAGGTGGTTTGGGGAGGAGCCAGTGGGAAAACAGTGGGACAGGGGAACAGAAGCAGCCAGTTGGGTGCGAGCAGGGGCTAGTCAGTGCACCTTCCTGGCCATGCGCTGTGTGTGACTGGCCCAGCCTATCCTGGCCTCTCACTAAACCCATCTTCCTGGGCAGGGATCTCTGTCCTTCGTGCAGGGATGTGGGGGGAGTCTCAGTGACAGCTCCTATGGTGGGACCAGGGGCTGGAGGCCTATGTATCTATGGTGTCAGTGACTGGAGAGACCAAGCTGGCTGCTGGAGGGACAAGAGAGTCCAGGTCTGAGACACTGTATGTCTGGAGGTCTATACCGTGTGTGTGTGTCTGTGTTCATGCAACAGAGAGACATTCATACCACCAGCTGGAGCAGGGCTGCAGCCCTAAGGACTCATATATCCAGGTGCCAGCAGGTGGGGAGACTGGAATTCCTGGGCAGCTACTGGGTGAATGGAACATCTGAGCCCAGCTGCTGGAGGGATCCAGCTTGCATGATTTTATTCCACAGTCAGGGACCTTCAGCTGCCAGATGGGAGGACAACATGGGGGTGCTGGTGCTGTTTGTGTCTTTAGGAGTGCTATGTCTTCTGCTTGTGTTGATCTGTGTGGCCAGCTGGGCATATATGTATATATGATGTATATAGGTATATATGTGGTTTATATGTGTGCTCTGTGCACTTGTGCCTTCTGAGGACACCGGGTCAGCCTCACTGCTGGCTGGACCTGGGGGTTATGGTGGTGTGGCAGATGTGCCTCTGTTGGGCTACAGGATTTAGCACCCACCCTAACATCATGTGTGGTTTCACCTGCCTGTAAACACAAATCACAAGGCAGTACTCTGCTCCTCTCACAGAAAATCAAAGTTCAAATTAAAGAAGTTGTCCTTAAACACTATTTTTTTTCTGAGAGCAGAAATCTGGTATTCAGAAGACTCAAGCTGGTCTATGATCTGAGCTGAGATGTGAGGCCAGGCAGCTCAGGTAAACAGGGAAAGTGCCTGGTCCCAGGAGTGGGAGTACAGAGCCATTCCCAGTGCAGTTGCTGAGGACCCCACACAGAGGAGGTGCATCTGCAGGAGGTTGTGCCAGCAGTCCTGAATCATGAGAAAAACATGGCTATTTGACTCGGCTTTTGTATACAAGTTGAGAATCTAAGTCATGGTAATTTCCTTATCTGTGTTCTGCTTTTGTTTCATGAGTCAGTGCAAATAATTGTCTTGAGAATGACAGTAATTACTGGAAAACAAAGCTGACATCCTAGAAGGTGACTCCTGGGTCAAGACCTTTATGCAACTTTGACATTTATCAAATATTTTCTTCTATCTTGTACCCTAGCTCTACAGATGTCACTTCCTCTGCACCAGACAATAGGGAATGATTCCTGGGACTGAAACACCAGATTTACACAATGACCAATTTTCAGTTTCTTTTTTCCTCGAGAGAAGAAGGTCATTTTATATTTCATATTTCTACCCATGTCTTGCTGCTTGAATAGCAACAACAATAATGGCATGCGAGATGGGTAGCCGTGATGGATTTCTTTAGCAACAATGTGGGGAGAATACAATCTACGCAGAGAGAGAGAGATGAATAGAGCAGGAGCTAGTGGATGTCTAGGATGTACCTCTTTAAGAAACCTTTGTCAGGCACCAAAGAGAAGCTTGAGAGGGTCATTTCATACACACATTTTATGCATTTTTTGTTGTTTGTTCAAAGACTCACCAAATCTCTTTTTCAGTGGAGACAGATTGCAGAAAAAGCTAGCAAGCAGTTACATGTGAGATTTGGCCTGTGGATTCTGGTTGACTTTAGTAATTGGTGTCTAATGGGCAGTAGACATTCAGTGACATGAGAGTGTTGAAGACAGAGGTCAAGCACTTTCCTGTTTCTCCGGGTCACATAGTGCTGTGGGTATATTGCCCTATCTTTGCATTCCTCAGGTTTCCCATAGAAAGAACACAATGATTATTTCTGTGCCCCACAACAAGAAAATCCTGACCCTACAGAATCTCTTTGACATTTCATATTCAGAATTGTTGTTCTATATCTCTCCTGGGCACTATTTTTCAAACTTCTAACAATACCCTTAGGCATGCTGTTTGATTATTCTTCTGTGGTTTGCCTTGATAATTACAGAACCCATAGAAATTCAGACCTGTGTCTTGAAACTCTTGTTCTTCAGTCTAAACTACAGACTAAAAAATTCTGAAGGGGCTGATTGATATATCCTCCTGAAGACTAATGCAGCAATGGTCAAGTAAGCAATATATTCAGCTTATTGATAAATAGAATATTGCACCTAAGAGAGGCACTCCAGTTTTCCGTGCGGCACAGAAAAAATGGGACTTTTCCACCTCAGGAAGATGCCACATGCTGCTTGAACAAGCAAAAAAGTAGAAAAGGCATGTGGGGGGGTGCAGGTCTTTTATGCACTTAGTGACCTTACTGTATAGTGATGCAAGAATGCAGTGCTTGGTTATGGCATAGGCAAGGGAATGCTCAGGAGCCAAGTATCCTCATGGAGGCATCACTCTTTGTAAGATGGACTTTAACATTTACAAGTTAGAGTAATTTACTACCCTGCAGGTTTTTTTTGCAACATCTTTAAGATGGAGCACTTTGCTGCAGAGCAGAGTCCTGCTCACAGTCCTCTCCCTGACTTTCCAAGATCTGCACATCCCACTGGACCAGTCACCAAAGCTTCCTCTGTGCTGGCAGTGTGGTGTCTGCCTTCTCTCCTGGCATCAGCTACTCAAGCCTAAGAACAATATACAGATTATAGCACTTAAAGTAAAGGTCTTAGGTATTTGTATTCACACAGAATTGTATTACAGGATAAGGCTTTGGGTCCAAGATGTGCCTCACAAAAAATACAATACAATGCATCAGTCTCAGAGTCTTCAGGCCTTTTTATTTATCTATTTTCTTTTCAAAGGGAAATGTGAACTAAATTTCAGCACTTTCTTTCCTCATGATGACTGCTCATGTCTGCCAGATTTTTGAGAGTTTAGAAGGTTAAAATAGGTTAGCAAAAGTGGCACAAGGTTAATCTTCTGATCCTTAGCCTGTGGTAGAGTAATGGTGACTAACTGTGCTGAGTGTTGCTGACTGCTGCAACTTGCACTGGTCCATGTACATTTCTGCATTTTATTATGCAGGCATGTGCAATTTGGCAATATCACTGTGATTTGTTAATTCTACAGCTTTGTTGATTTGGGGAGTTTCCATGCTGATCTCAGTATTTCAGACTAGGAGGGTTCCCCTTCGTGGCGTGTGCTGCTGGCACGGATGGGGCCTCTGCTCCTGAGCTTGCACTGGCAGAGCTGAACTCACGGTTGGTTAAGGGCAGGGCAGGCTGAGCAAGTGCAAATTGTGATGTTATTGCGTTTTACTCGTCTTTTACGGAGAGGCAGGGGCTGCATCGCACCAGTGGCTGACAGGGATGAAGCTTATGTAGTCACAAATCTTAGCTGGTGGTACTGACGTTACCTTGATGGGCATGGTCAGATTCATTATTAGATGATGGTACGTGGCCCTTACAGACAGAGGGAGTATATAGTGACAATGATTTACTATCTTGGTGTCCAGATGCATAGTGCTCATTGAAATCAATACCTGTTAGTTATCTGAGCGCTTCTGAAGATCTGGGCCAATATACTTTAATGCTTAATCGGCTCAGCAAGTGGAGCACTTCCTCTGAAAAACAAGAACAGAGGCTCCTGCTGAGTGTCTAATAATGTCTCATTATGCCTGCTGATTTTACATAAAAGGTGCTCAGACCATCTGCAGGTGGACAGCAGCACAAATCTTACAGGAGCTGCCTAGAAAACACAGTGCTGGTTTTCAGTCAGTTGGATGCTGCTGTTCTACATTGACACCGCTTTCGTTTCTCCTTATTAGAGCAGTGATAAACTGTCAGGCTTATCAGCAAGTTCTCCTCAAAGGTGTGACTTGCATGTGTATTTAAAAATCTCCATTTTCAATCCTACCCTGAAGTTATCTATCAGCATAAATTTTAATCATTTTTATCTCAAGAGGAAATGCTATACTCCAATTAATGGCTCAAATAATCATGCTCAGTATGCAATTTGGCTGACAGTCACATCTTTTGTTAACTATATGATCGCTGTTGTAGCTCGTACTGGAAAATCATGTTATTACCATTTCAAGATAATAAACATTTACTGTGTGAATTCAGAGGCTGAGCAGGGCAGAGTTGTATACACCAGAGTAACTCTCTGTAACATACTGCATTGCAGCAAGACAGCTAATAACAGTGCAGCAAAACACATTAGCTGTCAGGCAATGCACTGCACTGTGCAGAATAGACTGATACCATGTCATATTTTGTAATCATGCATACGTTGGGGGATTTTTTAAGAGAAGAGGCATATTTCTAACAGGAATGCTAATATAATGAGCAGTCAAATGCATTTCTTTTACTTTGCATATTTGTAAAATGTTAACACTCTGCTATTTGTAGGTGTTGGTGAGACAAGTGTCTATCTGTTAGAGTGCACCATTTGTCTGATGGCACATCCCACGGGGGACAAAGAATAATATGACAAGCCTGTTGCAGTAACTATACCCTGTTTTAAAACAAAAACCAACAACAAGAGTTATAGACCCACAAGATTTTAGGATGATAATACCTTTCCTGTGAGGATATTTTCAGTCACATGAACTGGTCAGATATTTGTTTTCCCAGTGAATTTCAGGAGAAGTTTTGCAATAAAATATCAACTGTGCCTTTGGAATAAATGGTAATTTCACTGGATAGTTGTCAGTATTGTAATGGTTGTCACGGTTTTGCTTCATAACTGAGGATGCAAGCAGCAGAGAAAGCATGAGAATTAGATCTGCTCCTATGTGTAAAAACCTGAAGACCACACTACACTTTCCTATCTCTTCGCAGGTGATTCAGGAGGTCCCCGTTAACTCAGCTTAACTTAAGCTCTCCTGGACTTTCCTATGACAAAATACACTGGCCAGAGGATAATAAGTGGGATGGGGGAAAGAACTCAAGTCTCAAGGACGCTCAAGTGCCCATGCGCACCTATGCACAGCAATCGCAGTTTGTTCCACTCTCCAGAGTGTGAGGTGATCTGCACCTGCATCTTTCACATTGAACCATTCCTCATCCAGCAATGTGTGCCTATCCCAAGAACTGGAGACCTTCCCTCCCTAGGGAGTGTCATTGCTGCCTGTTACTAGCTACCAGTACAAAAAGACTGGCTAAAAAAATTACTTTTAGCCAAAAAAGCCCTTAGCTTAGTCCTTAAAAATCTGTCCTAAACAACTGTCCTTCCACTTTCTACATAGAATCTTTCCAAAGAAACATAAACAATCTATCCAAATAATCTAGGAATACACTTCTAGATAAGATTAAATAAAAGCTGAACATAGCTTGACTATATAGCTTTACAGTGAAACATGCTTGGTATTACCTGGGAGAAAACTCTTCTAGTTTTCTATGAATACATAGAGAAAATATTGAAAATACCTTCACAAATATTCATAGAAGATGCCATTTAAAAAAAAAAATGAAATTAATCAGGTTGTAGAATTTTGTAGGTTTTATTTTATTATGGTGAATAAATAAAACAGCTTTCAGAATTTGCACTGAAATTCTGAAACTGCTTTTAAAGAGCTCATGTAAGCTACACATTGATCCAAAGGAAGAGAATCAGAATTTTTTAGTTAGTTAGTTAGCTATTTTACATTATATATATCATGGAATCATAAAATCATAGACTACCAGGTTGGAAGGGATCACAAGGATCACCTGATCCAACCTTGCTTGGCAAAAGCATAGGCTAGACAAGATGGGCCAGCACCGTCTCCAGCTGAATCTTAGAAGTGTCCAGTGTTGGGGAATCCATCACTTCCTTGGGGAGATCACCCTTTTGACTGATTGTTCTCATCATGAAAAATTTCCCTCTTTTGTCCAATCAGAATGTCCCCAGGATTAACTTGTACCCATTGCCCCTTGTCTTTTCCTTGTGACTCCTTGTAAAATGGGATTCTCCATCTTCTTTGTAGCCGCCTTTTAAATACTGAAACATGGTGATAAGATCTCCCCTAAGCCTTCTTTACTTGAGGCTGAACAAGCCCAATGCTCTCAGCCTTTCCTCATGTTGTAGCTTTCCAGTCCTTTGATCATCTTTGTGGCCCTTTTCTGGACCCTCTCCAGCCTGTCCACACCTTTTTTGTATGGCGGGGACCAAAACTGAACACTATTCCAGGTGTGGGCTGACAAGCACCGAGTGGGACAGTGACTTCTTTGTCTCCACTGGCAATGCCTTTCTAATGCAGCCTAGCATTCCACTGGCTTTCTTTGCTGCAGCAGCACACTGCTAATTCATATTGATCTTGTTGCCCATCAGGATCCCCAGGTCCCTTTGCACAGAGCTGCTGCCCAGCCAGGTAGCTCCCAACCTGTGCTGCACTTCTGGATTCTGTTTTCCCAGATGCAAGACCTTCCACTTGTCCTTTTTGAACTTCATAATGTTCTTGATAGCCCACTCTTCTACCCTATCCCAATTACTGTTTGTTTATTTTGTTTGTTTACTTAATTGGTTGGTAGGGTTGGGTTTTTTTTGTTTGTTTGATGTGAGATTTTTTTCTGTGTGGTTTTTTTTTTGTTGTTGTTGTTTTCTTTCAAGAAATTGGGAGTTAATTATTTTGGGAATTCAGATTTGACTTCTCATTCATAACTTCTATGAACACGATATTTTTATTAAGGTATTTTTTTAAGTTGATTAGGATTTTAAGTTATGGGTCATTTCTGAGCTGTTCTCTTCATTATTTCTTCAACTGTGTGACATTTATAACCCAACATCATGCTTGTTTCACTACTGAAGAAGAGAGAAGGTGAAATTTATTCTATACAAAGAACCAGTGTAAATTATTTCTACCTGCCATGAATAAACTGAGTATGATTTCCACAGCAATATATCTCAAAGTGTGATCAGGGAGAGCTGAATTAGGAATTTCTTGTGTTCTTGTTTACACAGAGCTTTGACATGGTTCACTTTCCACCTGCTCTGGTATGAAACAGATGTTGAATATTCATCTTACAACAGAAACAATGCATGTCCCCTATTTACTTCCACAAGTTGCTTTTCTGGGCACAGGTATAGAAAAGCATCCACAGATTAATTTGTTCCGTGCTCAGTAAAAGAGTGTTAATCATGATGAACTAATGTGATTTTAATGGGAATGTCATAAGTACCCCTGTGCAAATTCTATTTTAATGTAGCAATTAATTGTACTGTGATTTCATCAAATGAGATAGCTCACAGTGCAGCATTGCAGCTGGTGCACTGAAATATTATGACCTGTGATGCAGATCTGTGCTGTTGACAGGATCTTCCTACATAAGCCTTGGAAAAAGAGTGAGGGCCAGGCAGCTGGGAGAGGGGATGTGCAGACCAAATTATTCACTCTTGTTGCCTACATGGTAATTAATCCAACTGAAAGAACCAAAAGCAAGTGTGTAAAGTATGACTGGCCAATATTTTTTATAGAGAAAGCTAGTTTATAAATCATTCAAGACAATAATTCCTGTTTTCCACAAAGAAAAGGACCTCTGCCTCTGCTGACCAGCTTGACTTATTCCTTTGCTCTCACTTATCTCTACTTGCACATTTTTCCCATTGCTTGTAGTATTTACAAAAGGCAGAGACAAAAGAACAGACCTTCCCATTTTACCAAATAAGTAGAAATTCTCTCTTGTAATACTGATGAATCAAATGTCTGTCTTCTCAGAGAGCTGGGGCAGTAACAAGGGTACCCCACAGTACCTGTATCAACACAGAAAAATATGTGTGGTGTTTTGAGGCTGACATGCCCTTCTGCACACTGCTACTCACAAACCTCTACCAAAGTGGTTTTCTCACATGTCCCCAACAGAGGGAATGTCAGTCATAGTGCTGCACTGGCCTTCGAAGAGAAGAGAGAAAGGGCTACTGCTGAACACAGGCAGTTGTCCCGACTTTGTGTAGATATGTCCTCTGTCAAGGTGGAAGAGAAAACCTGGTGGTCAAATCATTGGATACAAGCACAAGCAGCAGTCAGGCTCCCTCCTGGACATCTTCTGTCCTGTCAGCAGGAATGTGATTTTTCTTCTTGTGGGATAACCCCAGTTCTGCCAGGGTTGTGGCTGTTTTGTGAACTTAGGGCACATTCCAGGAAGGGGAGGGTAAAGAGAAAGAGAAGAGGAAGAGGAGAATCAAAAACTAGGGCTAGCAAGGAAATAGCATGAGAATAAATAACAAAAATAAACTCACTGCTTGTCTAGGTGAATCAAAGTCTTCAATGAACTCAAGATGCGCAACACTGTAGATGCAACGATGCACAAACCTACTGATAATGAGGAGTCAAAGAAAAGTTCTAAGCTTTACCAACTGTAAGTTTCACTTTCATTCCACTGGTATTGTGGGCTTTTTGGTGCAGATGTCTTCATCCCTAAGGTAGTCTTATCCAAACACAGGGCCATAATGGTATGACTGTATTTGAAGGATGAGCAGTGTGAGTTACCAGCATGTTTGTAGCATCTCTTTGATCAGTCTAGAACATTATTTCATCACTAATTTGCCAAATGTTTATTTCTAGTTTCGGAAAAGGACGAGCTCTTATAGCTTTGGATATCCATAAGACTTATCTTAAGGGCAGGCTACTTTCTCTCACTGTGACCTGTCTCAGCCATGTTGAGCACTGTGGAGAGACAGAGAAAGAGCATGATGATCATGTCTTGTCTACTACTGATGACTTGCAGAGCCACTGATTTTTTTTTCATATTCCACTCCTTCCTGAATACAGGTTGTCATAGCTTAAGTATTAGATTCAGTAAGACAAATTGACTGTTGTCTTACTTGGAAATGACATTGAAAGCAGAAATATATTCAGAAATATCCAGAAAAGACTTTTTTGTTAAGAGCTGGGACTTTGAAAGAGGATATAACAAATTATTCTCCAAATGTGTGTGCAATATACAGAAAAGGCAACTGTTATTTGTGATCAGTTTTAATAAGTCAGAATAGTAGTTTAAAGGTAGGTTACAAACAAATAGGACTGGTGCTGGCCCGTTGTAAAAACATGAGTGATATTTGTTCAAAGTGAGGGAGTCATTTTAAATCTAAGACTTTTCTGACAGAAAAACAAATTGCCATGATGCAGTTATAAAGGAAAATAGGCCAGAATTTGCAAAAATTTTTAAACATCTAAAGATTGAAGCATTGGTAGAGCTTTCCACAGCTCCTCCAACTGTGGAGAAAAACCTTACTCTGTTTAAGGTAAAGTTTGTTAAAGATAACGAGAAGAAACTTATGGCTGAATGTAATATCAAGTGACTAGGCTGAGTGATTCAGGACAGTCTTTTTTGCTTTATATTCTTATAGGCATCATCTTAGCAAGTGCCTGTAGGGCAAGATTTGGGAGTCTACATGGAAAGATTATGAAAAATTGCTATTTTTCACGCAGTCTATCTTACCTCTTGTTTCTGCCCTTTCATTTCCACTTCTCATCCAAAGTGATATCTGTGATCAGGTTTTGTTGTTCTTGTTTTCAATCAGGATGAACACAGGCAATAAACACACCTGAGATAATCCCACAGCTGTTAGCAATTGCATTTCTTTTCTTATTTTATTTTTTTTTTCTTCAGGAAAGTGCTTACAGCTACTGAATTGGAATCAGAAATGCATTTGGAAGTCAAACAGTTTTCTGACTGATGTGCATTCCTGTTTTCTAGATGGAATTCTCTTCCCTTTGAGCAATGAGAACTGCATGTAACTCATACAAAACTTGAGCCTTCACTTATGGCTCTTTCCTGCATAATATTTTCAGAGCAAATTCACTCTGCAGCATAGATCTCGATTACACATTTATTCCAATTGTCACATGCATTGTCAGGAGGATAATAAGGATAGTGGGGATGGGGAAGATTTATCTGGCTAGGAAAATCACATTGTGTTCAGACTCCCTGTAGAGCTTTTATTGACTCTGCTGCCAGCAGAGATTAGTGCAATGCAAAACCATTAAATACGCAGCCCAGCACTTTCCACTATTTAAGTGGTTCAAATAATTAGCAGTTCTCAGCCTCTCCATTTACATCTTTTTTTTCCAGCTAGCAGACTCATTTTAAAAAAAATATATCTACATGGATTTGTGTGCCACTTTAACACTTTTGAGTTCAAAGTCTTCTACTGGGCAGTTGATTACTTTGGATAAGCATCTTACCCAGAGCAATGTTTTAGGAGATTATTAAAGGCACTAAGTTAGAGCCTCTTCACAAAACTACAGAAGACACATTTCATACGTAAATTAATGTATTTGTTTATTTTCAGTCACAAAACTGGTGCATCTACAGTGGTTTACATTGTGTGGCAGCATGAATACAATAAATTACTTTCAATTTCTCTTTCAATAGAATTTATTTCCACTGAAAACAGAGAGATGCTAGAGGTATTTAGTCTTGTTTTGACTTCAGTACCTAAAAGTATAGAAAGGTCTCAATGTTTGCTATGGGGTGTGAGGCAATGTACACCTTCAGATAGCCTGGTATGCAGCATAGGATAGAAAGCAGGTGAAGGAAAGATGGGGCTAAATCCTCACAGTGTATTACAGTAATCATGTTATCTGCTTTACGTCAAACCCAAAGCGTTACACTTCAAGACAAGGATGTAATGGAGTAAACTACTTCTGTTATGTTTGTCGTGGTTTAACCCCACTGGCAACTAGAAACATGCAGCCACTCACTCACTCCCTCTCAAGTGGGACTGGAAGAGAATCAGAAAGGGAAAAACTTGTCGGTTGAGATAAGGGTTTAATAGGACAGCAAAGGAAGATAATAATAATAATCATAACAAAATATACAAGACATAATGCAATTGCTCACCACCCATGACATCAGTAGTCCGTTCATTCCCAAGCAGCAGTGTTTACTCCCCAGCCAACTCCAGTTTATACACTGAGCATGATGTCAAATGGTAGGGAATACCCCTTTGGCCAGCTTGGCTCAGCTGTCCTGGCTTTGCTCTCTCCCAGCTTCTTGTGCACCTGCAGCCTTCTCCCTGATAAGTCCTTGACTTGCTATAAACATTGCTTGGCAACAACCTAAACATCAATGTATTACCAGCATTCTACTGGTACTAAATACAAAACACAGCACTATACCAGATACTAGGAAGAAAATGATATCTACTCCAGATAAACCAGGGCAGTGTTCTTGGGTGTTTCATTGTACTGCGTATGAGCGGCACTTCCTCTGCATTCATTTGTACAGTGCAAAATTAGGTTTTTCTTCAATTATCTTCTTCTTGTCTGGCTAAATAATACTCTAGTTTCATAGTTGAACAGGCTCATAAATTCAAAGATGTGGAAAAATGGTGGTGGAGAGGAGGTACATAGTATGTTTAAACTGTCTACCTAAGAGCAAGTATTGCTTCAGACAGTGTGGGACCCTGAGAAAAAATGAGAAATGGGACACTAAATTTTTCTTAAAAAAGGAAATATAACTGGCCCACTTCCAAAACCCAATCCATCAGCCAGTTCAACTTCTTTTCCTCCTTTGCATAAGCTCACTTTCCCCAAAAAGCATCAGTATTAGGAACAAAGAGAACAGCACATCCTTTGGCTGTACCCTGCAGAGATTTCAGATCCAGCACTAAATCCACTGGTAATTTATTATTAGCTTTGATTTATGTATTACATCCTGCCGGACTCCTTTGAGCCTGACTCTTCACTTTGGAGAATTACCCCCGTGAGCTTGAGGGGACCACTTTGCTCGATTTGTTTTGAAACTGCAGGTGACTCCAGGTCGTAAAATGGCAGACATTAGCTGATACCTGTAAACACCACACAGCTGAAGTCTAACCCTGTAAAAGTTGCTGCCTTCAAATCCTCTGACCTTGGTATCATTGTATGCTCCCAGGTAAAAGCTCTTTACACTGGTAGATGTGGAAAATCAATCATCTCATCTCAGTTCCCTAAAGATGGGCATGATGTCCTTAAAGGTCACTAAAAGTTAGTAGCTGCTTTTAACTGCTGGAGTTTTGAAGAGAAGTTCTAAAAAGCAAACACTGCTTTGGTGACCATATGCAGGTTCAAATATTTGTGTTCCTATTTCAGGTCTGACGTTTAAGTTTTGGTATCCACGTCTGAGGAGATCTCCTCTCTTTGTACACTGTTGTCTTTAAATTTCCTAAGATTTTAATGTCTTTGGGAGTCATCCATATAGTCATTGTTTTGTGGGTTCTCATTCCAGAGTCCAGGCAATGAAACGGAATGGGACTGATGTTCACATTATTTTGGTCCAATACTCTGTGAAAACTTGGTCAAACCAAAAAGCTGAATTCAGTGGGAATATTTTCTGTTATTTAGTTGAGTCAAGTTTGAATCAGAATTCCAACAGTCTGGGAACAAAAGAGGATATATAAGCACAATTAGCAACTAGGTAGTGCATATGTGTACCATTGTATCTGCATTTGTGCTTCCTGCTGGGTATAATAAGCAGTGATTGAATTAAATCTTGATGTCTTTGCCAGTCTCTGAATGATTCGTATTTTAGAAGAATAAAACAAACAAACAAAACCACAACAACCAAAGGGAGAAAAAAAATACAGGTGTTAAAACATGGAATTAATAATGAAAAATTTCAGCAGTTCCCACCTAAACAGCTATATTTTCTCAGTGGTTTTGGCAAATCTCAAATCCCTTTTCCCTCTGGCCTATGAGCATAATAACAGCTATTTGTCTAATTCATGAAGAAGCTGAGGCCTTTATCAAAAATATTTACTCTATATCTTAACTGTTGCAGCTTCAGTCTTTTTAGCACTCAAAATTGCTCAAGCATACTGTCAACACAGTATCTTGAAAACAAAAAGCTATGCTTGTCTTCTGTTTTTCTTTGGCTGTTTAATTTATCTTTCAACTTCTGTGAGTTGCACACCAGCAAACTATAACCCTCCCCAGATAATCCTGTATCTTGCTCTTCTTCCCAAAGTTGTAGTATTACAATTAGTAATTTGGATGACTGCTATTTATAATCACTGGTGTCAGTCGTTAATACACAGATTACAGGGTTAAAGGAAAATCGTGGTTAAAATGTAGTAGTGCTCTCCAGGATATTAATAAATCCTTTTCAGCCTGTGTTTGATGACAAATACTTGAAGGAAGTGTCCTAAGACCCTGCAAGTGGTTTTAAATCAGATATTATGGGTTTATGTTTTAATCAGGAGTAGCAAATTATCGTTAGCATTAAAGGTTTGTCACAACTGGCACATTTAAACAAAAAAGCTTGACTGAAATGTTATTCTAGCCATTCTGGCACTGTGTTTTCTCAGATCTACAATAAATTATTTGACTAACAGGGTGGGATGCAGTCTTCTACATATAGATTTCAAGCTGCCTCCCCAGTAGGGTATGGGACTCTGTAAACCTTGTTTCACATTTGCTGGTCCCAGCTGGGTGTCTCAGATACCTCATAGCATCTGAGAAATGTGGCAATGTTCAGACAACTTAACATTGCCATTTGTTATTTGTCTTATGTGTCCTGAGGGAAGGAAGGTAGAAAAAGAAGGGGAGAAACACAACATACCATTTTTGTAACTGGTATAATTTTAAAAGTTTTGAAATTACATAACTAACTTCTGAAAATTAAGTCCTCAGTCCTTCATATTTTTCGTATGCATCAGGACTACATGGAAGTCTTAGAGTCTCTTAAATGGTTGGGAGGAAGTTCTGGAGTCCTCTTGTCCAGTCTCTTGCTCAAAGTAGGACTGCTGCTGATACTAGATAATGGCTGCGCGACTTCGCTGAGCTGAGGCTTGAAAGCCTCCAAGGATGGAGATTTCATGGCCTCTCTGGGCAGCCTGTTGCAGGGCTGCACTATTGTAATGATGAAACAGGTTTTCCTCATGTCCAGGCAGAATGTCTAAAGCCAGGAACTGTGACTATTGGTCTTTGTTACCCATCTCTTTTTACCAGTAAGAGTTTTGCTCTGCTGCTTCTCTAAGTCCCCTGCAAGCAGCTACTCAGAACTATTAGATATTGCCTCAGTCTCCTCTTCACCAGAATAAAAAAGCTCAACTTCCTCAGCCTTTCTCTATGGGCCATGAGCTCTAGGTCCCTCACCATCTTGGTAGTCCTCCACTGGACTCTCTCCAGGTTCTTAACATTTTTCTTGAACTAGGTGAACTGGACACAGGATTCTTGGTGCTGCCTCATCAGAGACAAATGTGGAGGGACACCACCTTCTATTTTGCTGCTGACAGCCACTCTAAAGCATCCCAGGATGCAGTTTGCACTATTTGCAGGAGAACACATGGCTGGCTAATGTTCAGTCTGGCACTGACTGTAACTCCCTGACCTTTCAGGCATGGCAGCTATTCAGCCAGTCATTTCCCACCTTTTACTAGTGGACAAGGTTGGTCCACCCATGCATGGAGATTTGCAGTTCCCATTACTGAACTCTGTGTGATTTCTAGTGGTCCAGTCCTGAAACCTGTCAGGGTCCTTCTGGATTGAGACTCTATCATGCACTGTCTTACAGAGTCCCTTCCTTTTTTTTTCCACCTTCAATTTAGTGTCATTCACAGGTATGCTAAGGTTTTACTTTTTGTCTGCATACAGATCAGCAATTAATACACTAAACAAGGCTGCCTTAGTTCTGACCTCTGGGTAAGGTGCCATGCTCATAGTCTTGCGGAGAATTCACTACTGTATAAGGTTTACATTATTTCCCTTTCAATAGTTTGTTGTTTTTTCACATGTATCAGATTACATTGGCACAGAATATTTTAATCTCAATGGACCTCTTTAAAAAATAAAGACAGTTTAGGTACAGCTTGGGAATATATGCTTTCAACATATAACAAAGACAGCTGGGTCTACTCAGTAACTTTGAAAGAACAGAGAAAATAATAACTTCAATATGTCTTAGGTACTAATTTTTTGTGATTAAATGCCATAATTTGAAGAAATATGTTCCTTCTTTGTGCTCTGTAATGGAATGCAGAAATGGAAACTGTATTTTACAGATTTCCTTGACCTCAGATCAAGTGAACTTCAAACTCAGATCTAGTAAACTTCATCTGTTGCTGTCAAACTTCTCATCTTAATCTCTGCAGATATTTAGAAGATCCATCTTTGCTGTACTCATCTCTCTTCTTCATTTTGGCCATTTTAAGAATGAGAGTGTCTGCAAACATCAGAGCTGTCCCTCCTCCCATACAGTCACGATGAGAGGACACCTCAGGAGATTATAAAAATGCAGCCTAGAAAAACATGCAGCACTGTTATCCAAATTACAAAATAAAGAGTTGAAAATGCAGGTGACAAAAAGAAAAATACTTTATAGGATCAGAGAGGAAAGGAGTCAGGACAAACCTTCAGAGGGATGACAGAACTCAATAAAATACAATAACCATATAGAAAATTAAATTAATTTATCTTCTACTCAGCTTTGCAAGACTGACTGAATCACAAAAAATAAGCTGTCATTAGTAGCTGTCATTTTAGTATTAGAAAATATGCACAGTGTTTTAATTTCTTGTAATTCTACAGAACTGAATAGAGACCCTGCATCACTGATACTATCGGGATTTAAGTAGATACCCATTGATATTGCATCAAATACACCATAAAGGAAGAAAAATGGAGTGTGTACAAAAATAGTGTCACATACTACCATTAGTAGCATTAACTAACTACAGGCTCTTACTTTTTTTATCTGAGACTATGAGCAGAAAAGATATTTCTTATTAATTTGGATCTGTTCACAGAATCACAGAATGTCAGGGATTGGAAGGGACCTCAAAACATCATCTAGTCCAATCCCCCTGCCGGAGCAGGAACACCTAGATGAGGGTACCCTGAAAATTTCCTTCTGCTCAACATTGAACTTCTTTTGCCATCCTCAGCATCAGAGGCCTTTTTGGGCTATGGAACCATGACTTTGTACTTCAGTGGTGAAACAGGGTCTTTCACAATGCAATGCCAGACACTAGCTAGAAATTACAATTTGTTTGAAATACAACAATCTTCTGCTGTTTCATATTCTGTTTATTACAAAGAATGTCTAGTCTGGGAATTGGACACTTGCCCAATTGATCTCAATGGAATTCATGCAGTGAAAAAAAAGATAGTTTATGTAATATTGCATATGATAAATCTCCTTAATGAAATCATGTTTTTATTAGCCATAAAACACACCCCTCCTTTATGTAGAAAAGTTCTGTAGGTTCTCTGGAGGACTCTGTCGTGGGTTGCTCAGATCAAATTTCCTCTCTGACAAGCTGTTCAGAGTCCTACCTCAAAATCCAAAGTGGTAATATATATTTTGGGCAACTGGTTAAAATTTCTACCTTTTTTAAAGACTGTGTAAAACTCACAGCATATTTCTTCTGACTGCAGAGCTTTAAGAATTGTTTGCTGACTGCAGCACAACATTACTCAAAGAAAATGTGTTGAGAAATTGGCACTTTTTACAGCAGCAGGGATGGCAGGTAACATTTAATTACATATTTAAATGCCTACATGTTTAGCTATGAACACTCAGTCAAGAAAAAAACAATCACATTTTATTAATAACAGTAATGCCTGGTCTGATTGTTGTTCATCATGGCAGGTGGTATTGCTTGGATTGCAAGGCTGTAATCAAAAGGTTCTTAAAGACAGACTGATTATTTTCTGAACACTTTATTCTACTTGCTGGATTTTTACAGTTGTTCAAGATCATCTCACTTTGTGCCATTGCAATTCCATGCAATTGCATAATTTCATGCAGTTGCAGCTCTTTTCTTAGGCACTGGAATTTTTTTTTTTTTATACATGTGTCCATATCTTCCTTCCTTCCTTCCTTCCTTCCTTCCTTCCTTCCTTCCTTCCTTCCTTCCTGCCTGCCTTCCTGCCTTCCTTCCTTCCTTCCTTCCTTCCTTCCTGCCTTCCTTCCTTCCTTCCTGCCTTCCCTTCTTGCCTTCTCTCCTTTCTTTAGTTTAGCTGGCTAAAATAATTCATTATTACACTTAACAAATTTGTGATATAGAATTTACTTCCAAATGCAAGACTGTAGAGTTGAACAAGCTCAGCACTCTGCTGCCAGGGAACAGGGTGGTCCTGCCTTCCCCCAGCCAGCTGCTCCTACCAGCTCAGAGAGCTGATTCTGAGAGCTGATTTTTTTCTTTTGCATTAATTTTCATCCAGGTGCTCCCATGACCTAGCTCACTGCACAGCTATGTATGTGTTAACAATAGTGGAGGTGAGGCAGAGGAAACTAATGTCTGCTAGGGTGACATCAAAGGTACTGGAACTTAACATTTTGGATGAAGCACAGACTGTCCTAAGTCAACCTCATTACCTTCAAGAAATTAACTTAAGTATGCACATACAAGCTTTGCTGAATTTCAGTCATAAAAAAGTCTTGAGATTCAGAGACTGAAGTTGGAGTCTCTAGACAGACTGAGTTCCATGTCACCAATAGAGAATGAACTACACCAAAATTAACCTGTTTTCCAGCTTATAATGAATTTTCTTCTCACCTTCTGGTTTTTGGACCCTTCTACCTCTCTGACACTTCTCATTTTCTTTAAAGCTATACCTTAAATCCAAAATCTTTTAACTGCAGAACTTTGATGCTTTACATATTCTCATTATAAATAGTGTATTGCTATTTCTACCTCACTGTAGAACAGTTCTTGCAAGGGGTCTTTCTGACTAATGTTGTTTTCTGTCTCCAGAATAGTACAGGTAATATTTTTAAGCTCATTTTTGATACTTAACATGTATAATTAAAAAAAAAAAAGTTTTTAAAAATAAACTATAACACAAAGTGGTTTTAGGGTTTACAAGCTGCCTCTGTTTACTAGATCAAAACAAAATTAATCCAGAGTTTCTCTACAGTTTGAAAGCTGCACTAAATTAAATGCTATCTTCTCTATCACACTGCCAGTCCTGCTAAGAAATACAGCATGAGAAGTAAGATGCCACAGTAACTCTCTTGCACTTTAATTCCTGTAAGGCTTCCGGCATGTGTTTCTCTGCAACCTAGGATTTCTTTAGCACAGTAAGAAGCACAGAGAAGATTGTTGAGAGGGCAAAGGGATAATTTATAACATGCTACTTGACCCATCCCTCAAGTAATAAGATCAATTCTACCCTCTGTGACACCTGAATGTCATGGGGAGTTAATCATCACAGCTTTCAGTCTTACCCAGTTCCCATCAGGCTTACCGCATCATGGGTTCCCTCAACCTGAAGTCTCTTCTCAAATTTGTATTGCTCACCCTCTCTATGTTATCCCACTGATTTATTTCCTTAGGCTTTGTAGTGACACATTACACACTCCAGTGCACCCAATATTGAGGAAATTACATGTATTAGGAGTCTACAAAAATTTAGATTTTCAAAGGTGATTTTCAATGTCCGTTTTGACCTTTAAAGTGACTGGGAATTTGTAGCCAGCTAGACTAGACACCTTCCAGATAAATATATATTTAAAAAACCAAAATCTCAAACCAGAATTAGAACTTCTATGTCAGTTTAAAAAAAATTCTAAAATCTTGTGAGTGCTAGTTTTCTGTCATTACATCTGTGATACCTACAGTTTTCCTGAGTACTCCACAGTTCAGCTTTTTCTAGCAGTTTTTATTGGTACTCATTGTTCATGAGTGAGCACTGGCCGATGCCAATGAGATTTGACTGAGCAAGGTCGGTTCAGGGACAGTAGGAGTGATCAGGGCTTTCAAATCACCTGCTGTACGCAGGCTGGAAATGAATCTGTTTAAAATTCAGCTGTTTTTCTCAGAGAAACAGTTTTGGGGAAGATTTTATCTTCAGCCTCTCAGGAAAACCTCTACAGAATATAAAAAATTGTGGGGAATGTATCACAACAGTTTCTTAGTTTCACTCTTTTTCCAACTAATATCACACATCAGGAAAACTGGAGAAACTGAAATCCTGATTTGTATTCATTTTTGGATGTGGGTACTTAGAATGTATTTCTAGCTTGTGGTGATATCACATTGATGCATGTAAATAAATACTCAGCTGAAAACTTTGGCTTAGGTGAAGCATGGCTGTTCTGAATTGCAGAGAGAGGTTTGCCCTGTCATTTCATCCAAGTATCTTTTTTTTTCACTCAAGATCTAATATAAAATATTCAGCAAGACTACAACAGAAATATTTCTTTTTTTTTCTTTGTGGACAAGAATCAGTTCATTTGTGAATCCAAAGGAAAAAAAAATGGAGATGGGTGTGAAATAAAATGTTGTTTCTGAACACCGCCTGATATGGGGGAACCTGAAAAGCAGTGGAGCAAAACAGTTGTTTTGGATTAGAAATAACAATTAGAAATATCAAGCTGTGAGTTGTGAGCTTGTACCCAAACTAAGCTTGTGAGCTGGGCTTTCAGAATTGAATGGTGCCAAGAAACAATTGTAATGATCCAAGCCATGAATGACATGATAAATGACATTGTATGCCTGAAAAGAATTAGTACTCTACAAGCTTGATAAATCCATCTGCCATCCATCCCAAATGAAAGAGGAAGTCATATAGTTTCTTCTGCATCACTCCATCCATTTCAGCTGAATTCCAAACAACGTTTGGGCATGGTAGGTTTCCCAGCCACTTGTACATTCTCTTGTAATCATTCTTTTATGAGAACTTAGTGTTTCTGTTATTAGTTGGAATGTACTTTATAACTGCCCATTGCTTCAGCACGTCCTGACAGTTCAGAATTAATAGACAGGAAGTTTACCTTTTCTGCAGCTTTCATGACTTCTTTGTTATGTTGCATCCTGCCACTCTGTTGTCACTGGGAAGTGAGTGGAGAGTATTTTTTGCCAACAGACAGGGGAGAGGACTTTGCAGTGATATATCATTTGTTTTTAGTTTTGCCATATTTTAGCATGAAGTAATGGATGATGTAATCATCATAGTCAGCATAGTTGGCAAACACTGCCTTGGAATAGGCAGTGTGAATAAATAGCATTGTATTACTTATTCCCTTCCGTGAGGAAAATGATGTTTGTAATGCAATAGTGTGCTGTGCTTAAATTTACCTTACTGTCTACAAAGTATGTCAGTGTCTCTGCATTCTGGTCTTGTAAATACTGTATCAACAGCATATTTAACATGTATAACTGTATTTAACATATTTAAGTTCAAACCTGAGTAACTACAGCATGTTAAAACACTATATTAGAAGGAAGAGGTGGGGAAACTCTACATAATCAAGTAGGAACAGTAAATTTAGATGACCTTTCTTCAAAGCACAGGGAGTGGTGTGTTTAGTTACCAGTGACTCCTCAGCCCAATTTTTCAGCTTTCCGTGTACAGATGTGTCTACTGGGAGCAGCCTTCAACCTTCAGCAAAAGCAAGACTTAAACTAAACCTTCTGTATTACCTTGTACGAGCTGCTCTCCCTGTGCTCACCTGTCCCTGCTCCTTGTGGTGACACTTGCTAATTAGCTGTATGTGTCAGGAACTGAGCCTGGGACAGGTCGTCCACAGCACTTGCACTGAACCCTGCTGTTGGACGGTTTGGCAAGGGAGCGCCTATTCTGCTCTGTTTGCCTTCGCCCACCTGGTTTAGGTGTTTGAGTTATGGTCAGGGAAGCTGCCCTGTATGGCCCTGTTTCTCTCCTGTGACTCTCAGGGGATATAGGCTGGGCCAGAGATATGCATTTAGTTGGAGGAATCTGTCTTATCAGGCATCTCAACATTGTTACGTTTCCAGGCCAAACACCCAGTTAATTTTCCAATGTGAATAACTGATAAGTAATGCACAATCACAAATCAAACTGAAGCAAAGATTCTTGAGGCCAGTGTAACCTTCTTGTTGCTTTTAGAGGAAAGAAGGCTCATATTCGTCATTCATCCTCTGTGTGTCCTTTCCCATTCTGTCAACTGAAGGTTGCTGTATATATTGGATAACTGTTCGAGTCTTCCTCTCTGTGTAGGTTATGACTCCGTGAACCAAAGACTAGTTATCATGCTAGATGAAAACGGTAGTGCTAGAAGGTTTTCAGGGAGTTACAGGTCAAGGTGCTGCCCCTTGTCAGTGAAATGAGGTGAGGAGCATGTTCAGGCTTTCATGCACTTCACCATTTCCCTAAAATCTTCAGGCTTTACTAGTATCTTAAGACATAAGACCTTTGGGTTCTTCTAACAGATGTCTGAGGTCAACAGCAATGCTTAATTCAAAGACCCTGGCAGAGGTATCTGTAGCATTTCCTCTTTTCTTATGCACTGAATCTCTCCAGCAGAGCCATATTTTTTGATGTCTTGTAAATTTAAAAACCCAAATAAACAAAGCATGGATGTTAATAATCATTCAAGACTTGTGCAGAAGAAGCAAAACTGCAAAATTCATAAAAAGAAATTTAGCTGAAGAGTTTGAACTATGTGAACTATGACTAACAACCTTCAGTATCTGTATTAGCACTGAACAGACTTCTCAAAATTTCCTGTGTGAGCAGTGGAAGCCTGGAAGAAAAATTAGAGGGTCTTGCATCATACTTTTATTACAAGCCTTTAATTATTTTCAAAGAAAGACAGAAAATTTAACTGCAGTGTAAAAATAATATTTCCCTTTGCCTGTTGATGAATTTTATCTTGGTGAAGTAAGATTTAATCTTTGTCCTGCTGTTTTTTAATCTAGCATTCAAACAACCGGAAAAACATATGCTTGTATACAAAAAAACGTGTAATATATGTTTTGCTTACATATATGCATACATGGCTATACATCTATATAATAGATACTAATATATTAGCAAGATGCTTTTAATCAGAAGATTGTTCCATTTTGGATTTAATGGAGGAGGAGCAAATGCTTGTAACCGAATGCAGTTAAAGAAATCACTCAGAAAACTTTCTGAGACTAGAAAAAAACCCCATAACTTCAGTGTAATACATGTATAATATTGTACAGCAAGTTTCTCAGTTATTCAGTACCGCATCAGGTGGCCTACAGTCAGGAAAGTTCATAAGGTCCTCGACAGTTTTCAAGGACCACCCAGATAATTTAGATTTCCTAGACCATGGATTCTCCTTGAGTTTTCTCCAAGTTACAGGCCTTAGCATGGTCTTTTAAAATTTCCAGCCTGCATTTATCTATAGGCAACTTTTTTGCCTATTTTATGCTGCACCCACGTAGTCATATAGCTTGTACAAATTTTATAGAGAGTAAATATCAATATTGTGTGTCAGCCTTCAGTTTTGTAAGCTAAAGAAGGTGCTACATTAGGTTGCTTCTTTCATCAAACCTTGTGTAGACAGTTCACTTAACAGATGCCCTACAAACATAGTTTATAGGTGAGTTATCACTTTGCCAACTTTTGCCACTGTTGATTATTCAGTAGGGTCCTACATAAATAGACAACATTGTAATTTGGAGTCTAAAAACAAATTGCTGTCTTTAAACAAATGCCAGCAACAAGAAAACTCTGTCAGCCTACACGCAAATAATTCTAAACATGGTTTTGTATTTTATTTCATGCAGGCATTTGCGTGTTCATGTGAGCTCTGCTCTATGCAGGGAGTACTCTCTGGTCTCTGTTTTTCAATAGGCACTGCTGTGAAGGGCAAAGAAAGAAGTTTAGTATTTGATGAAACTTGCATAGCCTGTTAAAATGCTTGTCAGACAAAAGCACTTGTGTACTCAGATAAAACAAAATGCACTTGATGCTGGTCAGAACTCAGCATAATCAGCTAGTGATTGAAAATGCAAAGGCTAGTTTTCATTTGCTCATTGGATTAGTTTTGTGTAGAAGGAGTTTTTAAGAGATACTTTCATTTTGATTATTAAAATTGTTGAATTAGCCTGCATTGCTCAATCATGAAGATTTCAGGTATGCAGTAGATGCATTTCTCAGTGAAACTAATTTGCTTACCTTTTTCCTGTCAGTCTCTTAATTTGGACCCAAGTGCATTCATTTAATTGAAAAAAACAATTAGTCTTCTTCATAGAAGCTAGCATGGCTGATCTTCATTTAATAATCAGTTGTGTAATTGGTGTTCAGATACAGTTTAACTGGGAAAATTGCAGCATTTTTCCTATGTGGGGTTATTTGAATACTGATGCTGCTGCTTCCCATAAAGCAATCGATTCCTTGAGGGCACACAAATCCTTGCCTGACCTTTTGAAATAAATTAGCAACAGAATCCAAGGGCTGGTATTTTGATGTAAAGGTTGCAATGAATGCCATCTGTCGGGTATCAGAACGGTTTAATGAAGGCCTCTGTTACATCAGGTGCTCTCTGAGTTCAGGGGGTGCTCTGGGGGTTGTGCTGCAGCCCAGCCTATGTATTCCAGTAAAGCTAGACGATTTGCCTTCCTATGACTTAATGAGAAAATCTATCTGGAAGCTGCGAAATACTGCAGTTTCCAGTCTTTTCTCAATTTGTGAAATATTGCCCTGTGATGGCTTGCTGAATGGCGTTATTGGCTGCTGAGTCTGGCGGCCTGATGGGGTGGAGACTGCTGTAGCTCCACACACCCATGACCAGCCGGCAGTGGGGCCAAGCACAAGTTACACACACACACACATGCACATGCAGGTGGGTCTCAGTTGACCGCTAGATGCTCAGGCTTTCAGACCTGGACCCTCTTGTCCCTCCAGCAGCCCGCCCCATTTCCCTAAGCACAGAGTCCCTTGCCCAGGAAAATGTCTAGAAAAGGGGTTTAGTGAGAGGCCAGGACAGACTGGGCCAGTCACACACAGAGCATGGTCAGGCAGGTACACTGACAAGCCCTTGCTTGCCCCCAACCAGCCCCTTTTGTCCCCTGATCCTGCTATTTTCCCACTTGCTCTTCCCCAAACCACCTTAATCCTCTCTTTCCCCACCCTTCCTGAAACTTCCCATAATAAATCCTGTGCAACCTAGAAATGCCCCTCCTCTGCCCTCCCATGGTTGTCCCCATGACCTCTTCATCTGTGAGGTGATGGGGACTCTCTCCCCTAGGCTCTTGGTGACAGATGTTCTCCAGCCCATGGCCTGCGTCTCCCCAGGGCAGCATGGGGTTGAGGGGGCTGGGGGCTCCACTGGTCTGATGAGGTGATCAAGGCTCCCTCCAATGCCAGGGTGCCCCTCTGCTCTTCCTTGTGTGGGGATGAGCCTTTAGTCATGTAAGCTAATGAGCTGTGTCTGTTTTATTAATGAACCAGACACTTACTACACCTTGGGGGAAAAAATTCTCCTTCTGGGATGTCTGACCCTTCTCCCCACACCACAAAAGATACTTGACTCTGTCTGGTCCTTGAATTATCATATTACTGATACTGTTGGGTAGCTCTGGGGCTGGGAGCTTGAACTCCTGACTAGCTTGGCAGAAGAAGGCTTGGTCACTATGGACTTGAGAGTCTTCCCTGAGCCACAGCCCTCCATGGAAGCCCAAGACTTTGTCAGAGTTTTCTCTGTCTCTTGTTTCCAAACAGTTTTTGTCAAAACCAACTTAATCCTTCCCTCTTGATCTACATAAAGTCTAGTAATAGAATTTCCATCCTTGGAGAAATTCAAAACCCACTGGACATGACTGAGCAACTTGCTGCAAGTTACCCTGCTTTGAGCAGAGGGTTGGAGAAGGTCATCTACAGAGGTCCCTTTCCATCTCAGCCTGTCTGTGACTCTTCAACACATTATAGTTCTTAATTTCTTTGGAGGGAATCCTCTTTCTCCATATACTAGGTACAAGTTGAAACACTATTATTACCAAATGAAATTAATTTGTTTAGTCTTTGTTTGGTAAAAAGCTGTGACTATGACAGTGGAAAGAAAGGTTTGACAGGAGTGTGTTGATAAGAAGGATGGTTCTCTGGACCATATTCATGGTGAAGAGGGTAAATTGATTTCAGACTGAACTGAGAGAACCCATCTCAGTGCACCTGCTACTTGAGATGGTACTCTCCAAATTCAAACACAGAACAAAATAACAAAATGCAAAGAATAGAAGTTAAAGGTTTTTTCTTATTGTGAATATGAAAATATTTGAAAGGTACCCAGTTCTTTTTATCCTGTTCTCTTTTTACTGGTTCTGAAACTGAAATTCATCAAACTGAAGCAGAAAGCCTTTGTCAGCTTGAAATTAGAGCATCTAATACAGTAACCATTATTAGATAAGTAGTTCCATTTTTATTAAAGCATGTCTGTGCCACAGCAACTTTCATTATGTAGTACATAATAGGGGTTTTGAAACTCAATTTAACAAACCAGGTTTTATAACTTCAGTTTTGAAATATTTTTGCTACCTATAGAAGAATTTCAGACCAAGTCTTAAGTCAAATAAATGTTAGAAGATAGTCTAAAACCTAGAAAACTTCCTTCCTACTATTCATGGCAGAATATTTGTTGGGTTGGAAATCCCATTTCTCAAAGACGTCTTTGAAAAGAAATGCAAAATTGAATTTGCACTGTAAACACTTAAAGCAGATTTTCAAGGCCCATCAATGAATGACCAAATAAATTATGAAAGTTATGTGTTTCAGCATATTTGACCAATACTATCAATAAGAAAAGTTAAAGTTCCTAGAACGACAGACCAGAATACTGATTTCTGCATTTTCATTAGCTGCTGCACTGGAGTTCCTGGGAGACTAAGTACAAATTGGACATCTGCTGAATTCACATTACAGCAGTGTGACTGGGCAATGCGCTCCAGAAAAGAGCAAGGGAAATCTTCAACCAATTTGCAGGAAACTATTTTTACAGCTTTTGCAGATATTAAAATCAGCTGGGAAAAGATTCTGTGTTCTTCAATAATGGGAAAAAGAACGTTTTAAAAGTACATTATTTTTAAAGAAAGGTAATGGTGAGTTCCTGAAAGACCTCAGGAATCATATACTTTTTCAGCTGAAGAGGTACAGAGCTGTTTTTCATGTTGCAGATTTATAAAAGCTGTCATTCACGCGAACACAAGGACAAACTGATAATGTTAGCTAGACATCAGATATACAGATACACAGCAATGCCAGATAGAAGAAGCATTATGCTATCCTTGGGCACCTAACAATTGCTGAACTGCCATCTACACAGTGTATTCGGTACATTTCTGAAGGGCAAATAATGTCTCCTCCATCCATTAAGTATTTTCTTGTTCGCTATACACAAGTGAACTGCTTCCCTTGTTAGAAAATGTCTCTTCTGACTGCCTATTTTCTGAAAAAATATCAGAAAATTCTCTGAGTAATAAGGACCAAACCAAAGTGGATAACAATGCTCATCTGAACAGCTGACCGTTACATGTTGGTGGCACTACTGTAGAGAACAAGGCTCACATGCATAAGGACAGGCTGCAAAGCTGGGTCCCTGGACTGTACACTATCTGTATTTCTCCTATCAGAAAGGGTGTCTAGCTAGTGAAGAATTAATTTGAAAAAAGTTTCAAATCCTAATTCAATTCAAGATCCAGTGAAGGCCTAGGGCAGCTTTAGCTTAACACAAGAACCTTAAATTGAAAGTTAGTTATCAAAGCTATGAAAGTTATGTTCCAAATGCAATATGACAAAATTTGTTTCCACTAAATCTGGGGGAAATACCTGGACTCACAAGGGTAGATTAAATTTCCTTATCTTGAGAGGCTTTACATTCCTCTGGCTTCCCTGCATACAGCAATTGGATGCTTAGCTCTGCCCTCGTTCAGGTCAGATGCACCTTTGCTGGCAAGAAGCAGCTTCAGGAGGACAAGTGAGGACACCTCTGCTGGAGCCAAGCCAAGCCTGTGGAGGCTGAGACTGGCACTGAGTCTGGGACAGTGCTGTAACCCAGCTATCAGAAATGCTGTGCCACTGTCACATTGCTGCTGCCGCTGCTGCTGCTTCACAAGGGAGCTGTCAGCACTTCCAGCTTGGGGGTTCAAACCTGATCATCCCAAAATTGTACTTTGGTACTTCCCTGATGCTCCTGGGAATGACTGCTAAAATTCACAAGGAGACCTAGCATGGATAGTGTCACGTTGTGGAAATGTCTTCCAGTGAATCACGGGTTTTAGTTCATCTGAATTCTGAATAATCACTCAGAGTATCTTCTTTCAAAAGCAGTATTTATTTTTTTTCATCAGGATAAGATGCATTACATACTGCATAAAGTAAAAAATACTGCTAGAAAAGCTGCATTTAACTGAGATAACAAAAAAAAGTTTATATAGATTGCACTTGAGAAAGTAGGCTCTATCCCAGAAGAATACAGGAAATAGAAAGCTAGGGAGTAGTTTGAAATTAGGAATCTTTCTGAGTTTCCTTTGAAAATGTATTTATTTTGGGGGGTTCCAATTCCTCCAATAAAAATGAACCAGATTAGATTTTATAATAGCCTTGTTTTTTAAGTTAAAACAAAATGTAAACAACATACCAATTACTACATAGACAAAAGAGAAAATAAAGGCATGGAAACACATCTCTGCAATTTCTGCAAATAAATACAAAGGAAAAGTTTTGCTGGCATTTGGTATCACCAGGGTCATTCAGTGCAGCTCCAGGCTTGGGTTTTTGGGAGTTTTGCTTAGTTCATATGTTGTCATCACCACACTTCAACATAAAGCTCCTCCTTGACTCCTGCACTGACCTGGAAGATACTGTTTGGATAACAGACGGCAGCATGAAAGAGTGAATGGTTCCATTCATTACTAAATGTCCCGGGAGAAATACTTAAATTCTGTAACAAGTTTAGCCTATATTTAAGAAAGTAAACCCAACATTAAGCAAGAGGATAATCCCTCTTATGCCAATCTCTTTTTGCTTTACAGCTGGATTTTTCTGCCAGACCCTGGCAACCACTGCTGCCTGTATTTATTTCAGCTAGCTAAACTACTAATTGCTCAGTCTTTAAAACGAGTACTCATACCATCTACCTTTGTGAATCTCACTCAGATGCCCAAATCAGATTTCCAATCTTCCTACATAATCAAAAGAGAGAAAGAAAAGTTCCTACATTGGGCAATTTCAATGTAGGGACTAAGGCACACATTGGAAGAGCCTCTCTTTCCCAACTGCCTGTAGTGGTCACTCAGACTCCCAGACAAGACTGGACCCCCAAATTAGGAGGTGTAAATCCCCCTCCCAACACATGGCTGTTGGGGTGGAGACTGGGTGAGCAGGCAGAGGCACGTGGGTGATATCGGGCGCAGTGGGTGCCTGGTGCACGTTTTCCCCTGTGGGTGGGATTTAAAGGACCACTCAAAGGACAAAGTCAGGTGAAACGGGTGCTTCCTACAACCAATGCTAACTACGAGGCCAGAGTGCTCAGGCACAATTTGGGCATAATTCAGTCAGGAATATGTATTAGAATGCACTGTCTCAAAACCAATCAGTACTGTCAAGGTCTCGCATGCAAATTTCTTCCAAAATTAGCTAAAAATTACAGAAGGGCTAGGTCAATCTTGCTATTAAGCTAGTGACAGAAAAAAGAATGAAGTCTTCTTTAAACAGTCCTGAACTATGAAATGAAACTGGCAATCTTTGTTTACAGTGATGTTCTTTTAATGTGAATTGCTTTGAAAAATGATGAATCACTTCCCAAGTCCGCATTCAGGAGCATTTTTAAATAGACATCTGGGAGCCAAAGAGGAAAAATGGATATAAATAACAAAAAGCCCACACTTTTTGAATCTCAAAGGTTAAAGTACAGGAAAGAAAGTAACACACATTTCTAAGGGACGTTTCAGTAAAGTTTTGCTAAAATTACAAAAAAGCACTCACAAAATACTTGAGCTGATAAAAGGGGTAAGTCAGAACATTAGGGCATTTTTATAATAGAATTGTAGATTGCTAAAACACACTGGCTTGAAGGCTCTCAGTATTACAGCACACGCCAGTTTCCACTAATTATAACGCACTATTGTCAAACTACTTCACTCTTTCAGAGAGACAGAAGCACAAGAGGCAACACAAACAAGATGAATCAATGCAGCCTCTGTCTGCTATTAAATATAAAATCTCAGCCATTAAACATGCTGCCCCATTCCCTCTGTTACATTCATGATCAAATCTCCAATTCTTTGTCAGACTTAAATCTGACTGTATTTTGCATATTTGGAGCAGCACTTAAAAACCTTTACAGTTAGTTTGGAAGGACTTTTTTTTTCCTTTTTCAGCTAGAGCACTTTCATAATATTTTAAAAGGCATAGAAAGCTATGCTGTAGCTTTTAAAGTGCTTATTTTATTATGAGGTGGTGTTTAATAGTATTCTTCTGGAAGTTAATAAATGATGCACATTTTCCATGACAGACAGACATTGCTTAATGAGTTAATATACCTCAGCAAAATGCAATCAAAAAGAAATTCACTGTCAACAGTTTAACCATGGCAATGCACAGAGCTGAAATGAGACATCTAACCTTGGATAACTAAGATTAATGCATACATGACGAAGTTATAATAGTCCATATTTAAAACAAACAAACCCCAAACCAAATAACGATAATTAAATCTCAAACACAGCTTTGTTTCCCAGTAACAAAACTGCAAAAGAAATCAATATTTTCAACAAACGAGTTCCCTATCTTCATCGCCTGCTCGGGGGAATGTGGCACTCCTTGAACTGCAGCGAGGAGGATACAAGTGGGGGTTTTCTCTCCCTTTTTGTGTTGAGGGGGCTACTCCTGGGCAACTGTGGGAAGCTCTGGGCAAGGGGCAGGAGTCCAGTCCAGGCAGGTAGAGACCAGAATCAGCCCCAGCCCACAGAGATTTACTGGGGGACCTGGCTAGAGCCCCCTCTTGCAGAAGCTCCTGGACAATGGCTCCCATGGAGTCACTGTGGCAAAAGTACCAGCCGTCGCACCCTCCTGCTGCCACCAGTGTCCCAGCTTATGCAAAGCATCGACTAATTTCAGCACATGATTTGCTCGAGTACAAACAGATTTGACTTTATGGTTGTGTTATTTCATGCAGTGATGAATTTTGCTCATTATATCTCACTCTGTTGGGTGGGAACACTGGGAAGTTCCCTCTCAGAGCTGGGCAAACCATTTTACGCTCATACAGGCTCAAATTCTCTCTTCATTTATACCCACAAACCCCTACTGACCATCAGGAGAGCTGAGTGGGCAGAAATGGCAGCAGAATTTGAGTGTAGGAACAGGTGAGTGAGAAACAGAAACACAACACTATCTCTTTGCTAGCTACCACAAATACCTACACAACTAGTGAGCTTTGAAAATCTCAACCCTCAGAATCTAGCTACAGATAACCATAATCCTATATTCTTGGATGCTGATACATAAATCTATGATATACCTGTTCAGCTGCCATGGTGCTAATCAGCACAGCTATGCTGAAACACAACAATCATTTTTGCTAATTGCAAAGGCAGGCTAGTAGCAAAGTTCAAATGACTAGTGAGTAAAGGTCCTCAGAGCAAACCTGCTTAAAAGTAAATGTCCAGTAAGCCGCAATTAATATGTCTTGTTTTTTTATATCGTTTTAATTTATTTTTTATCGGGGTGGTCTTGAGCTGCAGACACAATCACAACGCTCATGGTGATCCAGCTGTATATCTACTAAGGCCATGTTGTTCCTGGTTCTGCCTTTTCTTCTGGGATGCCCAGCCTCAGGAACGAATTTCAGCACCTGGGAGGATCAACAGAAATGCATTGATTAGAAAATGTTGCTATAGATTTGAAGATGAGAGAGTTGGGACCCTATAGGCACCAACAGCCTTTAATGGCCCTGACCAGCACTTATTTGGACAAATTTTTAGTTCCAGCTTTTTCTTTCCACTCTGTGACATCTTGCTGTACTGTTCATCCTGGAGTTTTGACAAATTGGATTATTTCCCATATAAGACATCCTTATATTGTGCAGTTCCCTAACCATGCCCAGAGCTGCTCCTTTGCATGCAAATTATGAAGTGTATTTCCTTTGGCTTGTCTTTGCAGTCCCATACATTTTTAAATTGCTCTGCCTCTTCTCTCACTTGTATAATATTTTTATTCTAAAGAAGAAGGAACATTTCTTTAATATAATTTGAAATTTCTGAACACATATCTTTAGAATTGATCCAAAAATAAAGTGCCTGTGGAAGGCAGAAGGAGATGAATGGAGCTTGTGCAAAATATGTGCCAGATACCATTGAACTTCTCTGGAATCTGACTGTTGTTGGCTTATCTTAAAAATCTCTGCCTCAGTTTAAATAATTTGTTAAGAGATTGCTGTGAATAATGTGAAAAAAAAACAAAAAACCAAACACCAAAAAAACACACCACCAACAACCCACTAACCAACCAACCAAAAACCACCACAACCAAAAAGTTATTTCCTAGGGAACTATAAATCATATAAGAAAATTCAAAATAATTTTATCTAGGCAAGATAACACAGAGACTCTTAAAAAAGTAAGTTGTACTTTATAAAGAAGATTAAAAAATAGGCAATGAATACAAATTGCAACAAAAGAAATCCTTTTTGCATATATGGAAGAAAATACTGACAGTGGTTAAACACTGGAGCGAGCTATCCAGAGAAATTGCAGAAACCTTGAAGATCATAAAAATTAACTGGACAAGCCTTTGAGCAACCTCATCTAACTTCAAAATTCTCCCTGCTTTGAATGGGAGATTGGGCTAGACGACTCCCAGAGCTGCCTTCCAACCTGTATTATTTTATGAAGCTATGATTTCTTGAAAATGGCTTTATGGCTATGTAGAAAACAGCAATAATGTTGGATCCTATCTAATCTTCTGTGATAGTTTAAGTATGTAAAGTATGGACTGCAAGAAGCGGAGGAGGATGGTGTTTGTAGGGACATGCTTTGGGAGCCCACCGTAGGATGCTGAGTTGCTGTATAAGAGCTCATACTCCCACTAGCACGGTGGCGCAGGCTGAGGGGAGGAAATCCTGTTTTGATTCATTAGTTTGCTGTTGATGGGCCTACAGTAGTTAACAAAAGAGAAATTAGTTTCCAATTTCTGCCCTGAAACTGAAATACTATTTTGGACTAGATACAACAAATGAATTAAGACAAAGAACTCCTTAAGTCTCCTACAACACTTTTCTTCCTAGATCTCACAGCACATTGCACAGAAAGATACACGTAATTGTCAGATTTGTATAGATGGAGTACCTGAAACTGATTTGCTCGAGGGTCTGCAACACATCAGTAGAAAAACTACCAGTGGCATTATATGGTCCTTTCTCTTTTGAAGTCACTTATTTACTGGTGGGGAGCAGCACATGGAGAAAGCAAGGCTGCAGCTCCACACCTGGTGCTAGGCAGGTGGGATGGTTCTGCTCTCTGTGGCCTGAAGCACTCAGTCCAGAAACCATACACTGGTAAGGTACTAGAACTAACACATCTCACCTCTTGACAGGCTGCTGTGACTCAGGCTGGCTTGGCCAAGTGACTGCTGATTCACCTACATTTGTCTTGCTTGTTTAAAGGATGGAGAGAAGTCTGTCTTGTCTACGACCTGCCCAAGCCAATGGTCAAGGGGGACCTAAACATCTTTAGCGTCTCAGCCACAAAAACACCTAGGCTTCTGCCCTGAATAACAGGTCCCCTAACTCACTGATCATACTGTTACTCAATTAATAATCCTCTTTTTTTTTAAAAAAAAAAAAAAAAAAAGTATTTTCTGTACTTTGGAGTCGCAACACTGTACAAGAATTGAGATGGTCTCAATGAGGAGAGGGAATAAGGAGCTGCACACCAGATCAAGAAAGTATTAGCAATTTCAACAGAATCAGAAAGTCCCCAAAATTAAGTGTGAATGACTCGCCAAAGGTTAATCATGAAGGCTTTTGAGAGCAGGTGGGGAAGGGCAGGCATGTGAACAGCCTCCAGGATGAGACCATTCGTTCTCTACCTAATGCTTGAAGGGTAGGAAGGCCATGGGATGTAATAAAAGTGGCAAGCACTGAACACAGTCTATCCCTTTTGTGATAAAATTTATGTTTAACTTATGTAATACTGAGAGGAAGGACTGTGCCTAAGCAAGGTACAGACGTGCTGTTTTCACATGTTGGGCAGACGTATTTTTCCTGTTAGAAATGCAGTAAAAAGTATTTTTTATTTTTTTAAGCACAAAAATTGTTATGGATTTGCATTGATTTCAAACGTTGACTGCCTCAATATATGCAATAAATCCTGATGGACACCAGGACAATTCACTGTACCACATTGTCAGCCAAAACACAGAGGAACTGAGCCCAACTGGGTTGCTGTGATTATTACAAAGCTGAAAATAGACTGCTTCTTAAAAGATGACTTTTTTAAGAAAACATTCTTCTAAAATCAAGTACAGCTGCTGATGCTGAACCCACGGTAAAATTCTTTATTTAAAAAAGCCTCCTTTCATCAGAATCTGACAATTTCAGATGACTGGCACTTTGCAAGATTATGGGTAGGTAGATCTCCTTTTTGCAATTGAGAACAAAAGAAAGTATGCAACAGGATGAGAGCAAAGATGTGGACTTTATTTAAGCTAACAGACCTCCTGACAGCTTGAGGATTTTCCCTGTGTTTTATATTAAGAAACATGAGCACAGTATATGGGCTTTGCTGATAAGAGCAGAGAAATGAATTGGTAGGCACTTCCCCAGACAAGACAGGAAGGTAATGTTTGAACATAGCTGAAATGGGGCTGCTTTAATAGCTGATCACAGAACTGATGTTCAAAGCTCTCCGTCTAGCTTCCATCTAATAGTTTTAGTTTCAGCTAAATACAAGGGAATTGAAAAGAACAAGGACGTAAGGGCACTTCTGGTGACCACAGTAGCTGAAAGAAAACCCTTTGAAAATAGCTGCTGTTTATTCATTACATGGTCAGATCCTTAAAGGTGAGGAACTAATGAATTAATGAAAACAGTTCAAAGAAATTTTGTTCAGGACACTTTATTGCTGCTTTTTTTATGGGATCAGTAGTCGTAAGAAAATAGGGATGTGAGGAAGGTCTGGAATGCACAGAAGGTTCATGTGGGTGAAAAAGAACAATAACCTTGCAGTTTTCAAATTAAAAGAGCAATGTGTGTCACTACTAAAATGTGGTGCCTTGGCTGTTCAGATCATTGCCTCATAAAGACTATATGACTACAGCCATATTCCCCTCACCAAACACTGAGTTAATTATGGTCAGAAAACTATTAAAGCAATACAAAAAATCAAGACAGACTTAGCTTCTGAGCTGGGTTTGATGTTTATAGGTAATACAAAAAAGGTATCAGGGCCTTGTAGCACTCCTTCTGCAGACAGATCCATAGGAGCACACCAGTATGCTGGATGGCATTTTACTTTGTCGATATGCATGAGCATCTGAGAGGTTTCAAGGTGAGGTGACTGTGGTCACTGCATAATTTTCCTTGGGGGCAGTGGTGAAGGAAATATAAAGAAAATGCTTACATGCCTTTCCTTGCCAGGAATCTTGCTCATTGATCATGCACTGAATTTGGATGTCAACTTCTGAAGGATTCTTTAAATGAGACAGCAAAGCCATTACAAAAACCAATATCTGGATGCTAAAGCCAGAAAATTTCAAACCGGAATTAGGGCATGCTTGTTTAAGTCAGGTGAACTCATCGTCTGGACAACCCTCCAAGGAAACATGGGGTTTGGGGACATCAGAAGATGGCTGACTTTCCAGAAGGTATGCAGTACAAGTTTGGGTCTTGGTCTGGGGACAGCAGGTTGCTCTCCAGTGGTCTGTGGAGCACAGCAGGTCAGGACTGATGACTGGCAGCCCCTCTGATCTCAGCAGATCTGTAAGGAAATTTCATGGCCAGGGGCTGAGGAAAGCAGAGCGGTGATGACTGATGGGGAAAGGACCCAGCTAGAGATAACTTGTTCACCTTGACCCATACCTGGCATTTCTCCAGTAGGAGCATCAACAAAGAGGTGACTCCAGAGAAAGATTTACCTGAAATACTCATCTCTGGTGGGGCTGGCTCTGATAACTCAGAAAGGAGCCCAAAAGCTGGACTCATGGTTTGGGATGGGTAGAGCCAGATGAGAACCACTCCCTGCAGCATTTGCTGATGATCCTGGCCATGCATCATTTACCTTTGAAGTCAGGCAATATTTAGCCATGACAGTCCATGATAGCTGACTGCTGATTTAATAAAAAGCAGAGAGTAATAGGAAACCCAGACAAAACTTCTTCTAAATAATGATTTTTTTAAAAAGGGGTATCCCGTTACTTATATCCATTTTGTACTTACTATATTTATATATTTATATATTTATATCAGTAGTTTTTGTTTTGTTTTGTTTTTATTTTTTTTTTCCTATAAGCTTTAGAAGACCACAGATAACCAATAACTTGACTATGGCTTACCAAAGGATGAAGAGCAACTCTGTATGCTATTTTAGATAGTGAAATTTGTACTTTGCAGAACTTATTTTAAAATCCTGCTATGCAGCATTATCTAATCTCCTTCTGCTCATCCAAAAATACCATCATTCTAGCATGCAAACGAAATTATATTTGTCTGAGATTCATGAAAGAGGAAGCATCAAAATTGCATTCAACACAGATCCAAGTTCTGATACAGATGAAAGATCTTACTCCGCAATTTTTGAAAGTTATCTAATCCAAAGGTCACACACAGTATATCTGTGCTCTGAGCATAAGAAACCAAGCATTATGGGAATGTGGTTCATAATTTTGCATAAGGACCTTTATTCTAGTAGGCACACAGCCTAAAATAATGACACAGACCCAAAGCTGTATTCATTCTTACCAGAGATAATTCTAGGATAACAAGAAAAAGAAAAAAGAGTTTGTTTGCTGATCAGCTGTTGCATTCAAAATAAGGGATTATTAAATGTAGATGGGATTATGGATTCTGTTTTTTTTTAAATTATTATTATTATTTGTATGAAACAAACCACCTGGTTTTAATACAGCAAACATGGAAAAATAAATGAACTAGCTTACAACTCAGACATCTAAAACAGTCACTAAAGCTATGATGCCTTTGACACACCTGACATCAACACCACCCTCACTTTGGGTGATTTTGTCATGCATTATGGCTCCAGCTATTGCTTTTTTGCTGACTGAATACACATGTATCCCTTCCCAAATTGCCTCTCTGGCCAGACATGTGTCACAGGATCTCTCACTTGCTTAACTTCCAGATGTTAACCCAAGAACTTTCATTTAATTCTAGCAAATAATGAACCTTTTTTCTCTCATTGCACCCCTATGCTTTCTTCGCTCATCCTGTGACCTAGCAGTCGTTTCTGACTCATTCTGTTTCCCTGTATTTGCATTCCAAATAAATCCCATTGCTGCTTCTTATATAATATTTCTATGCATTAACACTTTTGTCAGGTTAAGTCTGTGCCTTTATTAGCATAACAACCTTTTATCTCCTTTATACATGTCCTATCAAATCCAGAACATACAACAATCAGACCATATTCCCTGCACACTGGTTTGATGATGCCAGCTCTTTTTAATCCCTTAGCAAATTTCCTTTGTTGTATCAGCAACATTTGTATAATTTTTGTCCAGCTATCTTATGCTTCCCTGTGTAAAGGCAGGGTGAGAATTATTGTCTTCACTCTCAAGTTCCTCCTTAAGGTTTGCTTCTCTCAAAAAACAGAAAAGCCCTCACAACACCAAATTGTATTAGTTACATTTGTAAATCTATCAGAACAACTCCTTTGTCTCATTGCAGTTCCATGTCACCTTTTTATTTTCTCCACTGCTCCCTTGTTCTTTTCTCCCCAATAATATTCCCTGCTGTCTAGTTTTCCCTTTACAATGTTTGGTCCAGTTAAAGCTGCTTCTATGCCTCATAACTTGTGCAAAGGCTTAGAACAATAGAATAGAATCACAGAATCATTTCAGTTGGAAGAGACCCTCAGGATCATCGAGTCCAACCACAACCTAACCTAACTCTAGCACTAAACCATGTCCCTAAGAACCTTGTCTAAATGCCTTTTAAACACCTTCAGGGATTGTGGCTCCACCGCTTCCCCAGGCAGCCTGTTCAATGCCTGACAATCCTTTCCATGACGAAATGTTTCCTAATATTCAATCTAAACCTGCCCTGGCACAACTTGAGGCCATTTCCTTTAGTCCTATCACCTGTGAGAAGAGCCCAACACCCTCCATGCTACAACCTCCTTTCAGGTAGTTGTAGACAGTGATAAGGTCTCCCCTCAGCCTCCTTTTCTCCAGGCTGAACAGCCCCAGTTGCCTCAGCTGCTCCTCATCAGACTTGTGCTCCAGACCCCTCACCAGCTTCATCACCTCCTCTGCACTCTCTCTAGTACCTACACTTGGCATTGTGTAGGCACTCTGAGGTGCCTGCTACCCTACTCAGGGCAGCAAGAGGTTACAAAGTAGCCACCCTAACACTAATCTAAATCGTTAAGAATTAATTGCATGTATGTCCTATGAAGGCACCAGACAACTCCAGTCAATATGAAACTTGAACAGAGGTATAACGCTGGAAAAAGAAAAGGAGGGGAGGGAAGGCATATTCTACACAGTGAAAAATGCATGTCTGTGCAGGAGAGACAAGTAACTAGGTAAAAGATGCAATCAGCTTTCACCACTTTGCTTTTTTCCTTATATGCCTTTTAGCTGTGTTGCTCAGCACTGTGTGTGTAGAGGTTTATACACTCTGACAAATTCTGGTTGCTACCTTAAGAGCATTTATTCCTCACGGAAACTCATTTCACATCTCATCAGTTACAGCAATGAGATGGGGAAACTGATTTCTTGTTTCTCTGAGGTATGTGCATGCTGGGTGGATGGCACAGCCGCAGCCTGAGCTGAATTGAGTCCTGGCCTGAGTTCCCCCACACCTCCTCTGGGCCGGGTTATCTCTGGGTTTAGAGCCCCCTGCCTCCTTCAAAGAACAGCTCTAGGCATTTCCAAAGAAACGTACTGCAATGGAAAACACGCTTTCATTTCAGTTCCCCTTTAGCAAGTTAGACAGCAGTAGACATGAGCATTTGATTAAGGTGTGCTGCATCCACTTTCATGAATTGCTTTGTCTTTCCTTTGCACAGAGCCCTGCAACATAACTCAGTATCGCTTAGAGTAGGCTGTGCCTGAGAGACATTTTGAGATGCTGCCAGCGCTCAGCCTGTTTGGTTTGCAGGGTTCATGACACTATGTGGTGAGTCATGAGTATTTATCCATGAGCTCTGATCTCAAGCAAACCCAGAAGCTGTGGAAAACCACAGAGCATCACAAGACTCCTGCAAAAAACCCCCACCCATAAAACTATCTGTTTAGTCAAGTTATGAACCCATTTATTTCTGGAAACTGCTGGGTATTTTGGTAAACTTACGGCAAACTTCCAGGTTATAAAAAACTCCCAAGATCTCATTATTAGCATTTCCCAGGGCAATAAAGAAAAAGATACCCCTTACTGTGGCATTCTCATTTTCTCATTTTCCCTGCTGTTGCATTATTTCTTACAATTGGACATGATAGGAAAGAGCAGTACAGTCTGTTCAGGGAACTGGAGCGGCACTTGCAGCTTGGGGAAATTAAAGGCTACACATGACAGCTACTACTCCTGCGATACCAGGAGGGAGCGCTCGGTGATGAGTACAGAGCGAGGCTTTGAATAGGAGCTAAGGGGGAACTAAAAAACGTTAAGAATACAAGGAGAAGGTAACCTTGTAATCTCCTTGGACTAGAAGCCAGCCTATGGTGTCCCCCATAGCTGCCTGAACACAGCCACTCCAGTACTTCAAGGCACTGACCACAAAGCCAAAAAAGAACCTATTGCTTCCGGAGTATTTGCCTGCCTGTCATTCTCACCCAAAAATATTGGGTAGCTCAGAAATGCCAAACAACTTTTAAATCCAATCGCATTTTTACTGTTGAGAACAAGCATACCCATGTGCAGGACAAGCAGCTTTGGTGGGTCCAGGAGCTGAGCGGATGAAGCTCCAGGAGAGCAGCTTGGCAAAATGAGCCTGACAAGAGAAATGGTCTGGAGTCTGCAGGACTCTGTTTCAGCTGCTACAAGCACCTTCTTTGCTCCACCATCTTGTATTTCCTTCTGGTGTCTTTTGCAAGGAAATCAAAGTAATTTTTAACCAAATTAACAGCTCTGGGGATTTCATAAAGTGTAAAGCTCTATCTTTTGTTATGCAACTAAAGGCTTTTCGGTTCAGGTTAGTGGGTTTCAAATTGGCTTTGAAAGGAGTAAACCAGCTCCATGGTTCTAAAACTGGCATGTCAAGAAGCTCCTCCCCAGGCATTTAATAAAATTAGAGTTAAGTGACAAAGGAGAATAAAGAATAAAACTGATTAGCTCTGCGTGGCTAATAATAATAATAAAGTGGAAAATATTTTGGACTAAAATTAATGGACACATCTTTAGTATGTCAGACGTGAATTTATCTGCATGACTTCTACTCATGTTAATGGGAGCCACTTGGTTTAATTTCTGCTCACTGAGCTTTTAATTCATCCCTAAGGGATCAAGTTTAAATTTAAACTTACAAAAGCCATTTAATGTTAAAGCTGAAACACTGTCTTAAATTCATATAGTTTTCAAAGAACAAAGCAGTAGTGAAATAAATTTGCAGTAATGTATTGGTGTGAATATTGAATTTCCTGAATTTAGTGATTAGTTTTGGTGTGATGTATGTCTTGACATCCTGGTTCTGACCAATACCTGGTTAGTGTGATATTCCAGTGTGCCAGCACCAGATGCTCCCAAACACCTGATAAAAAATAAGTGCTTGATAACATGTTTATAATCAGCATTTTTCTTTTATAGCTACTGTCAATAGTTGGCTGAAGTTCTGATACAGATGTGACCTGGGATTCTTTAGTTTACATTTTACTTCTAAATCTCCTAGAATAATTCTGAGTTATGTACCACCCATATTTATGGGTTGAAATTCCATATATATTTACTGTGCAAAAAAACAAAGTTTCTTGTTAGCATTTTAAATTCTTTCCCTTTCAACCTCTCTTGGACTCTACTTGTACTTTTCTTTTGGGTACTGTTCACTATTTTCTACCTTTCACTGTGTCCTCTCTTAATTATTATATATATTTTTTTTCTAAATGAAATTGCCCCAAACTTTTGAGACACTTTCTTTACAAATGCTTTCAATGTTTTTCTTCTGTATCTCCCCAGATGTATATTTTCTCTTTCTATTTATCTTTTCAGCTCCTGCTTGTATCCTTCTAAGCACCAACAGTAAAAACCCAGTACAAGTAGCCCATCAATTTATCCAGGCCATAAGAAATATTTGCTGTGTAATTACCTGTTCACCTCTCTTCCTGCAGAAGACTGTCACAGAATCACAGAATGGTGGGGGTTGGAAGGGACCTCTGGAGATCATCCAGTCCAACCCACCTGCTAAAGCAGGTTCACCAGAGCAGATCACACAGGAATGTGTCCAGGTAGGTTGTGAATGTCACCAGAGAAGGAGACTCCACAACTTCTCTGGCCAGCCTGTTCCAGTGCTCTGGCACCCTCAAAGAAAAGCATGCTTAGATGGAACATCCTATGGTTCAGTCTGTGCCTGTTGCCCCTCATCTTTACATTGGGCACCACTGAAAGGAGTCGGTCCATCCTCTTGACATACCCACCCTTCAGATATTTGTAAGTATTGATAAGATCCCCTCTCAGCCTTCTTTTCTCCAGGCTGAACACACCCAGCTCTCCCAGTCTCTTCTCATTAGAAAGATGCTCCAGACCCCTTATCATCTTTGTAGCTCTCTGCTGGACTCTCTCCAGTAATTCCTTGTCTTTTTTAAACTGGGGAGCCCAAACTGGGCACACTACTCCAGATGTGGCCTCACCAGGGTAGAGTAGAGGAGGAGGAGAACCTCCCTTGACCTGCTGGTCACACTTTTCTTAATGCACCCCAGGGAAATGTTTTTTGTTTGCTTGTTTGTTTGTTTGTTTTTGGTTTTGTGTGGGTTTTTTGGTTTGTTTTTTGTTTGGTTGGGTTTTGTGTGTTTTGTTTGTTTTTTCCATCACAACTGCACTAAACAACTGTCCTCCTGAAATTCTTCACAGCGATTCACTACTTGACCTTCAGTCCAACTTCCACCCCTAATTTCTCCCTCCTCCCCTCATGCACCCAGTGTTAAACGAATAAATAGTGGAGCCTGCCCATCCTAATGCTTGCTGCTTTTCCAAACTGCACTTTTAAGTAGTTACATCAGCCTTCTGAAAACCCTCACAGAATTCTCTGCTGTTAAAGCACATTATTGCCTGTGCTAGCCACCATTTTTGCCACGTCTCTGTGCACCTCCTTCGAGATTGATCATACATGAAACAGCACTTAATCCACATGCTGGGGGAACCCACATATAGCTACTTTCTCTCATCTCTTCCACCTCTTTGCTCTTTATCCCTTAACTGGTTTCTAACCCATGTCTGATCTTGTCTGGTTGATTGTATGCTCTCTGAAGGAGGTGCCAGGTCTTTTAGCATTCTTGACAACATTGTGGTGCTGCATAAATATTTATTCATACATAAGGCATTCTGAGTTCATTTTATCAGCTCATAGTCATCTAGGTGTTTTATACCTATTATTTTTTTTTTTCCAATTAACTTTCCTACCACTGAGATAAGGCTTTCCACTCTGTAATTACCAGGGCCATCCCCTGCATCTTGCTTCAAATTAGATAAAATGTTAACTATTCTGTAGTCCCCGGTGATGTGGAGTATGCCGTATTCTGCAGTTAATTGTGAGAAAAATCTCTTGCCTTGGAAAAGAGTAACCAAGCTGCTCACCGTGAGCCAAAGGTCTGACCTTCAACAGCCCACTGCTATTGCAACCCTAGGGTCTCATGAGTTAATGCCTTTATGGTATGAGACCACACCACATCCAGATTAAAAGTCCATAAAGTTTACTTTCACCTGAGACTTAGGTGAAGTGACAAATCAGGCTCTTAAAAGACATGTGCCAGAAATAAAGTCAGCATGGCATGCAGATACCTACTTTCAGACAATTGAAAGGATAATACCAAGTACCTTTCTTAGATATGTTCACTTTGGTGAACATGGTTCATGTCTGGTTCTGAAAACACTGGTTTAGAGGCAAGAACAGGAAGTGATCTTTTCTTGTTTTTACCTGTCTAAATGTGCTCTGAATGGATTAAAAAAAACCATAGTGGACTTTGTTCTTATGCAAAAAATTTGCCTTCCTAAAAAATTACTGAGTGGGAGAAAATCCAAGGCAAAAAGATTCAGCTGCTTCCTACAGGTAATAAATCTGGAAGGGAAGAGAGTTTACAAGTTACTTGTCATTTCCAAGCATAGTCATACTTTTACAAGACAGAGCATAAAACAAGAGTAAGTGTAGTCAAATGCCTCAAGGAACACATCTCTGTGTTACTAAAAGGAGTATTTCCAGTGGTATATACATCCATGATGTATCAGTCCTTTGCTGGGAAAAATCAGTTCAGTGTAACCCTCCTTCTTGCAACAAAGTTCCCTAGGATGTTGTTGTAACATCCACACAGAGAGGTGGCAAAAGTTAGCTCCGACTTCTTATAAATTACCTTATCCATAAATACCTGTTAAAATCCCTTTTTAACACATATATAAACTTTTTCCACTCTGCTTATTCACTACTTCCAAATGCAAATTGCTGGGTGATTGTTTGTATCCACTATATACCCCAAAGACAGACATTAATCAAGAAAATAGCAGAAGTTCTGAAAAAAAAGAGAAACTAAAGTATCCTGAAGCTATGCTATGATGTTATGTATGTATTATAATGTGATATTAAATACATTAATATTAAACTTGGTTAAAATCAGTATTTCCTGCAGGTTGATTATGTGGGTTTGTGCCTCTATAGCTTACCGCAGTGGAAGCTGTGAATGCTGGTGTCTAGCATGGACGTGGACATGACACATGGACATAGACATGGACAACAAAAGCTTTGCCATTATCTAAGCCTAAGCTCCACCTGTCTGGAAGCCTAAGCAGATCCTTGACCTCAGGAAGAGTGGTGACCACAGGGAGCATTCATTTAACCACTCTGGTCTCAAATTATGGGTGTGATTCTGTGGTAACATCTTTGCCTGTGACACTTCACTGCATTCAGTGATTTTTGCCCACTGATTTTTTCACTGCAGATCCAACATGATAATCAATATAAGCATGATAATATAACATAATAATGATAACATAACATGAAATAGCATAATGATGATATTGATAATGATAACGTAACATGATATAGCATGATCAGTATACCATGATAATTAATATAAGCAACACACAGAGTTCTGAGAAAAGCCTTGAGAATCCACAAGAGCAATAAATAACCCGAAAGAAATACAAAATACAAGAGAAAGAGTCAAAATACCTCATGATATTTTTTGACTGTTTTCCCTGACATGCACGTGCAGGATTTCCAGCTCGAAGTCCCACAGCCACAGTTTCCTCCACAGCGCTGGACAAGGAGGCAGCGGGGGAAGAAAACTACATTTGTCAGCTTCAGTTCCTCCCTTAAATTGACAGAGTAGTTTCTTGGAGTGCAGCTATAACGTTTCACATCATCATTCAACCTGTCCAGGTCAACTGCAATGCAAAAGAAGTTTCATTAGTAGGATTCGAGTGGGACATTGCATTGGTTTATACCACTCCCAAGGCAACTGATAACACAAAGTGATGTGGCACTGGTTGGAAAATATGTGAAGTATAGCAGTAATTTCTGGTCAGATAAACATAAATTCACCAATTTGAAAACATTTCAGATGGCCATCCGGGCTCTCATCCTGCTTCCACTGACTCTCATACAGGGCTCACACTGACTATAAGGCTGTGGGGAAGGCTTGCAGTAAAATATTGGCCTGAAAGTTGAAGTTGGGTTATTTTATTCGCTCTGTCATGAATCTGCTGGATCCCTGGGTGTGAGATTCCACCTCTGCTACTGTCTTCCTCCCCATGCTTACACCTGGCTTCCTTAGATGATGAGTTCTTTTCTGTTATTATGAGTTTAACGCTTTTTGCCTAACTGCAGGCATACAAAATGCAAACAGTTGAACCAAGGCTCTTCTTGTGGTCAGTAGAGAAAAATCTTTGGAGAGTGATTCATCCCTTCCTCAAAAGGGCATTTAAGACAGGTGGCATGATTTGCTTTTTCAAGTTGTCTGTCTGTATTTTTTATGGATAAAAGTCCAGATAACTCTCCTTTAGATGGAGAAATCAATCTAGGCAATATTAATTTCAGCTGGCAAATGCTACTATAATAGGCAAATAAATGCAATTAAAACTAATGATCTTCATTGAATGCCAGTAGTTGGTTGATGTTTAAATGCCTGGTGTCTCTGTGAGATGTGTCACGAAAACAAGTAGTAAAGCCAACCATAAAAATAACTTATAGACTCTCAACTGTGAGTTTAAGTGCTGCTTCTAGCTTTAGCTTGCAAAGCTAAAACAAACTAAAAAAATACCACCCTTCCATAAATCCATTTTCCACTATTGTAACACAGATAAAAATAACAGTTATAATGACTTTATTTCTATAGAAGTTTTCTGATTTCTTTTCCCCTCCTTTTTTACTTTCTTCTTCTCCTTAGGATTATGTCCACCAACTAAGTGCTCAAAAGCTCAATAACTCATTCAGAATTGGAGTACATGAGAACTTGTGTTGAGAAGTGAGGTTCTCTGGGCTGAAACAGAGAACAAGAAAGAAAATGAAAATGCATTTTGAGCTCATGGAGCTTGAAAGCTGAAGAATTCATTTTGCTCTGATTCAAATCTTCAACTTTCCGAAAAAAATTGGGAAACTGGAAACCAGAAACATGGTATATAACTGACAAATCAATAATTTTATGAACATTATTTTTTAAAAGACAAGGAAACTACATTCAAAATATAAATTAAGCTGAAGGAAGGAAAATAACGGACTTGATGGTGCAGCAGATTAAAAATAGTCCTTTCCCACTCCAAAAAGTATTTTCTAACAGATATACCAACAGGAAAACAGGAATGGTTCAAATGAGAAACAAGGGTGTGGTGTTTGTAAGCATAACAGATTTTCATGCGCATGTTTAATAGCTCAACACCATTTCTGGTCCTGAGTGTAGCTAAGTGTGTGCTTTACTATAAACATGTGAAAACCTCCAACAAAGGCAGGAGCACTACAACACTTCATACCTTCTGTGACTCAGCCCTTGTCAACATCACAAAGTAAATAGTGTAAAAAGCTGTGATTTGTAAATATCATGCACCTTGATATTATGGCCTGGAGATATTCACAAGGCAGATATGCAAGAGGCAAAGGTACGTAAATGCCTTGAGTGCTACTGTACAATACCAGAGAAGCTTCACTTTTCTGGCAAGGTGTTATTTCAGTCAAAAGGAATTTAGCAGATAAATTGCGATTTTATAGCAATTGTGATACATCTCACCATGAAATCTCAGAGGTTTTCTCCAGAGAACTAGTATCTCTCCAAAAGAGGTATAGATCATCCTCCTGATATAAGCACAAAATCAATGGGGCTGCTGGTATACTCATGCACTGGGAGAAAAATTCACTCCAAATGTCCACAGCCAGGACTTAGAAGTCCAGAGAATATTGATTTATTTGTTTTAACAGATGATATTTTATTCTCTGCTGTCATTCTCCACAGCCACTTCTTTTCATTGCAGGCTCTCAAACTAATTCTTCTTGCAGGGAAGTGATTGCCACTCCTCTAAACATTCTCATCACAACCTTTGCCATCAGCTTTGCTTACCGATAAAGCAAAGAGGTATCTGGCTACTCTTCATTTCAGATGATTGATGTGAAAGAAAAAATAACCAAAGGAATATATTTTGCCTTCATGAATAGTGAGATTTCTGGAGGGGAAAGCCTGGATCACCCACACTCTGGCACTGCAGCAATTTAGGGGAATGGATACTGATATGAGCAGGCTCCTGTTGGGGAAGGCTAGCCATGGACTAGGACAGCACTTGCTGCTGGTGCATCTCTAGACAGAATAAAATGCTCAAAGGCTTAATGCAACCTGTGATTGCAATGCTTCCTGCTGAGGTGGCACAAAAAACAAGGCTTCCAGCGACAAACTGGTCATTAAAGAGGTCCCAGACCCAGGTCACATGAACTGACATCTGTGTCTGGGAGAAGATGTCCTGAGGACTGAACAAAAGTTGCTCTTTCACAGATGAAACTTCCCTTAGGCTCAACGGTCCTACTTCCTGCATTGAACTGATACCTATTATCACTGCTGTGTTATCAACACTGAAATGAGTCTTTGTAATGAGACTGGCAGAGCGGGAAAGCACCAACGTTTAAAGGACCAGGGTGGGGGGGCTTTCCTGCAGAGAGCATATTATATCCATCACCATGCTACACATATTCGCTTCAGTACTTAAGCTGCTCAATTTAAATGGAAGGGGTGACCTGGCAAAAGGCTTTCACTGGAGGGAAGGCTTTGCTAACTAGCATTCAAAAGCCTAGTTTTGATGACTTTCAGAAGTCTTTGCAGGGTCTCTTAGGCTGTAGCTGAGTCAGTACTGCGGAGAGCTGTTGACTTGCTTGAAGCATAGGAGGGAATAACCAGACAATTAGGATAATTTTTTCCTCTATGCAGTATGAAGGAGTCAGCTATTTTTGATGAGGGCTCAAAACATTTTTCTGGACACATTCTTTAGGAATTCTGAAATCAGCCAGTAGCAAAATACATTTTATTTAGTGTATCTTTCTATTATGAACTATTTTTGAAAAATCTATGGGAAATCTTCCAATGGAAAATTGTGTGAATTCTCCTTGGTTTCATACTCAAGACATTCTGATACTTACATATCAGCAGTTTTTGGGACCTCAAATCCCAGAGTTATCAGTTAAGATGTGAATTCTCTGCATTTAGCATATCTTGAGTATCAGAGTCCAGAGTGAAATGGGCAAATATAATAACAGAAAGGTCTTATTTTAGTGATGCTATAAAATAAATATAAATAATGTATATATAAAAATAAATATATATAATATATAATAAATAATAATAAATATATAAAATAAATAACTGTAAGCAGACAAGTAAATACTAAATAAAGAGTTTAAGAGATAATCAAGTCATCATAAAAATTCATCTTGAGGTAAACATGCTCTTTTTGACTCTGCTCTACAGAAATCTGATGCTTGATGGGATAAGGTAAGTGCACGATGTCTTCTCTGAACAGTATATACTGTACTCCAGTAATATCACACGACACCAAAGAACAATTCCCATTGCCTAATTAGCTTTAGCCCACAGTTTGTGGCCTCCTAAACAAAGAACACATTTTGCTCTGAAGAACTCTCTCTGCTGAAAGTTTCAATGTGCTTTTTTCCCCATCTTGGGATTGTTTTATTGTCTGGAGCCAGTCCATTTCCTCATCCATATAACAATGAGATTTTACAGTACAGTCAGTTTCATGCATCACTTCACTGCTGTGACTAAAATGTAACCGAGCCTTGGTGTGATTGGTGTGAAATCCTGCTGCTTTACTTATCAAGGACTGAAACCACTGGAGTCCTTAATTTAAAACTAGAACTAAAAGGTTCTGTAGACTGGATGCAAATAACTTCAAAGTATTATTACAGAATGTCTGCATCAGAGATTCAATTTAAAGGCAAGGGAAACATAAAAAGATGCACTGGAGCAGTAAGTTGGATACTTGGGCTACTGTGTTTGCCCCTTTCTCCCCTGCAAATCCTATACGTCAGTCCATCCTCATTTCACATAGCACTAAGGAATGTGCTTACCTTATAACATTTTTCTTAATCAGAAGTAAGCACTGAAATCAAGGACTCTAGTAATACCATGTCTTATTCAGCAGGGACAACCTTAAAGATCAGAGGTGAGAAAACCTGTGCTGCTGGTCATTGATAAATTTTAAAAAGACAGGTAGTCTGTTAGGGTTTCTTTTAACACTTTAGCCGTTCCAAATTCATGCATGGCCCTAACATCAACATGTCTGAACATTTTACACTTTTTTTGTGCATCAGCCCCAGACCAGAAGTGAAGTGTAAGAAGTGGTAGCCACCTTGTCAGGGTATTCCTATAACACATCAAGACCATTTACAAGAAAGGCAAGAAGGATTCAGGAAGGTGCAGACCAGTCAGCCTAGCCTCACTTCATGGTAAAATTGAGGAGTAAATCCAGCTGGAAGCAAAGCCCAAGCACGTGAAAGACAAGAGGGTGACTTGGAACAGCCAGCATGGATTTTCCAAGTGGAAATTGTGACTGACCAATCTGAGAGTCTTCTATGATGAGACAACTGCCTTGCTGGATGAGGTGAAAGCAGCAAAGGCCCCTGCTGATTTTTGACAGCACCCTTGCAGCCAAACTGCTGAGATATAATGGGATAGATGGACTACAAATTGAATAGATAACCAGAAGGTCCAAGGGGCTTGAACAAAGGGATCAGCAATTCCAAACACAACTGGTGGCTGGTTACTAGCAATATTCCCCAGGGGATAATGCTGGGGTCAGTACTACTAAAGATCTTCAGAAATTACCCAAACAATGGAATTGTGTGAATCCCCAGCAAGTTTGTGAGTGACATCAAATTGTGGGAAGCTGTCCATGCCCTGCAGGGCTGCCTTTCAGAAGTACCTCAGCAGGCTGCAGAAATGTGTTGGCAAGAACGTCATGAGGTCCAGTGATGACAAATGGAAATCCCTTCACCTGACATGCATCAGTCCAGATATGCAGGGTTCAGTTCTAGTTTGACTCTCATGCTTTTCCATGTGTGGCTTACAGCTTGTAACAGAGGTCATGCTGCTGTTTTCATTTTGATTCTTGGCTTTAAAAGCCTTCTCCTATAGAGCATGGAACTTCCCAGAGACCTATGAACATATTGCACCCATTATCCACAGCATTGACGTTCCACTAGCATAAAGGTTTGTTCCAGGACTGTGTCAGGTAGAGCAGAGGTGCTGTACAAGCAGTCAAAGACATTCAGAGCAGTGCTGCAGCTGACCGATGCTATGGTGTGGTTGAAACAGAACTGGAAAATTCAGTCCCATACATATGGTAAACAGTCACATTGTCCACTGGTTAAATCACCTAAATTCACTGACACTGATGAATTTATTCTTCTCCACACTGAATTTTGATCAAACCCTGTGGCTTTTAGTTTTCAACACACATGGCTGATGGTAATCACTGTTCTACTACACGTGCTTAATGACACCACAAAGAGCACTTTGTTGAATATATCTGAAAACTTTGGAATCTTTCCAAGTCTTTCTTGTGGGAGCTGGGGAGAAGATGCTGCAATTCAGATTTACTACAGAATCACAATGCCAAGACAAACCTCCTCAATACAGCAACTATTATTTTAGAAGAATGAGATATCAAAATTTCAGTGAAATTATAGCTATCCGCATGAAACAAGGTTCACAATATATGGGCCTATTATGGACTGGCAAACCAATTATCAGCTGTGGTATGGGTCAAGTAGTAAAAGCGGGCCAAACCATCAGTGTCATAAACTTCATCAAAATCAATGGAATTGAAAAGCTTATTCCAGTGACAAATGACATGCTGCAAGTTTCACTAGCATTTTAAAAAGGGATTTAATAAGAAAAGCTTCCACTGTAGTGCCCGACAATAGTGTCATGTAAAACATGAGGGAAAATCTCATGTGTCACAGAAGGGAAGAGTATGGATGCAGATCTGAATTAGACTGTGAAATTAATGAATTTGTGTAGCTTGAATGCAACAGACAACTTCGTTCCCAACTGAAGAAGGGTGGAAGCCTCTGTTTTTTAAGCACAAGAAATATTTAAATTAGCAGGTATTTGAAAAGCTGTTCCATCTACTGTAATATTCACATTTGTCATGAATGAGAGGGCATTCAGCATTCATAATGCCTGCACTCCCTGTCTGATGCACTGAAATTTGTTGGCAGCCATCCCAGAACCTTTCAAGAAAGAGTATCTGGACATTTGAAGTAATTTTTTGGCCACTGTTTGCAAACCTCTGAGAAATTACATTCCTGAGTTAAAATTTTAGCTTCTTGCTAGACCATTTTAAGTAGTGACAATTAAAACCTAATGTCAAGGACATGGTGAAACCTGCCTGATCTTGGGGAACCTGTTTGGCAGTGGACAGCAAAAACATTCCATGAAGACTTGTGGTCTCTTCTTGCAACTCCCCTTCTAGAGAACAGTGTGGCTATGCCAGGAAGTGTTTATTTATTTAATTTGCAAAACTGTCATTGCAATCAGATGTTATTGCAGGAATGTCCCACCTGATTAATTTATTCTGATAGCCAAAGACTTCTTGCATACCATTTCCCAAAAAGAAAATGAGCTCAGAGCTGTCTGTAGGCTTGTTCATTACCAGAATGTATCTATCCACATGTTATGCTCCTTCCTAAACTTATCTGCGAAAAAAACCTTCCGTTTTAAAGATGACCTCTTTATCTAGGCACCATCCCCTAGACATTTGGATCTAATTCTACAATAAGAAACAGTGAACTTTTACTTTCACAGAAAGAGGTCTTTTAAAAATTATAAAGCCTTTTTCAATTAGATGTAAAACTTCAGAGTGAACAACAAAAGATAAATGCAAACAAGCATGTGGGAAACGTTAAATGATGCTTAATTGATGGCTGGAACTGTTTACAACAGTATCTCTGAGGAACTCTTCTAACATTATCAAGCAGACACATTGATGCTTTCAAAAATTTAATCTGTAGGATGAAGAGGTTTCCTTCAAACATGTCTGAGTGCTCCTTATGACTCTCTAAAAGAATAGAGACTTGTTTGTCTAGATGTTCAACATAATAGTAGAGTATGGCTGTTTTCTATTTTTATATCTACCCGTGGTTTTGCTAAGAACAGTATTAACTAACCCAATAGTCAGTGATATCCTTCTAGACATGGTTTATATTTGCAATAGTCAAACTACTATGATACTGAGGTCAGCTACAACAATTTACAGAAATGAAAAAGGAATTATTCTCAGGGATATACTTTATTTGGTATGACTTCCTGTTTTCCTAAGATTCTAGGATAAACTTAAGGCTGAATAGTCATACTTTCAGAGATACTAAAATGCGGCAACAGCTAACAGACCTTTTTGAATTTATTTACAACTGCTGCAAAGGTAATTTGAAACATCTACTTGTCATATTTTCACATAGGAGGTGTACACTGTAGTTTCTAGCTTATACAAGGCTTCTCATTTAAGGATTTTGAAAATGTGAATGTGTGTCTTCCCCTTTCTTCTCTGTCCTTCCAGTCTGGGTTTCACTGTGATTTTACAGTTGACTTCTACTGGAGTGGTTAACAGCAAACCTCACTGAACATATGTAGAATTAAATTTAAAACTTCATGTGATTATTAGCGAGACACACCTGACACCAATATCTCACTTCAATAGTGTAAATAGAAAAAAACACATTTTATTCAATAGAGTTGCGTCAGTGTTGCAGAAGTGTGAGATCAGATTTTGTAGACTGAATGGAGTTATCATGCATACAGATTTAATCAAGACACTCTTAATATTAAGGTCTTTGCAGGTGGTATCCTGGGAGGGATCAATCTTATAACTGTGTATATATATATATATATATGTATATGTTTATACACATATATACATGATGGGAGGGAGTTAAGAAGATGGAGCCAGAGTCTTTGAAAGGACAAGAGGTATTGGACACAAATTGTAACACAGGAAAACTTATTTAAATGTTTAAGAAATTTTTTTTTGTTTGTTTGGTTGGTTGGTTGGTTTCTTTGTTTGTTTGTTTTTGTTACAAATGTGGTCAGACACATGTTGTCCAGAAAGGTTGCAGGATCTCCATCCTTGAAGATGCTCAAAACTTGACTGGACATGGTCCCAAGCAACCTGCTGTTAGTGAAACTGCCTTGAGCAGGGAGGTTAGACAAGAAAATCTCCTGATGCACCCTCCCCCGCCCCCCTTCATCTATTCTGTGATTAGCTATGCTAAAATACAGTACTTCTTATTTCCTTGACCCTGACTCTTATCTTTGTGGATCACTTGTGGGTGATGTGATAGTTGGAGGCCATCTTGGGCATAGTGATCACAAGATGAGTTTTCAGTTCTTGGAGAAGTATGGAGGGGGATGGTAGAACTGCTACCTTGAACTTCCAGAGGGCAAACAGACCTATTTAGGAGGCTGGTTGGCAGAGTCCCTTGGGAGACAGTACTGAAGGAAAAAGGAGTCCAGGAAGACTGGACATTGTTCAAGAAGGAGATCTTAGAGATGCAGGAGCATGCTGTCCCCTTGTGCCAAAAGACGAGTCACCTGGGAAGAAAACCAACCTGGCTGAACAGAGAGTTTCTGCTGGAACTTGGCAATAAAAGGAGACTTTATAACCTATGGAAGAAGGGGCAGGCAACTCAGGAGGACACAAGGAGGTAATGGGATTATGCAGGGAGAAAATTAGAAAGGCTAAAGCCCAAGTAGAACTTGATCTGGCTACTGCTGTGAAAGACAATAAAAAATGTTTCTATACATCAGCAACAAAGGGAGGGCTAAGGAGAATCTCCATCCTTTATTGGATACAGGTGGAAACATAGTGACAAAAGATGAGGAAAAGTCTCAGGTACTAAATGCCTTCTTTGCCTCAGTCTTTAATAGCAAAACCATTTGTTCTCTGTGTACTTGGCCCCCTGAGCTGGAAGACAGGGACAGGGAGCAGAATGAAGCCCCAGTAACCCAAGGAGAAATGGTTAGCGATCTGTTACACTGCTTAGACACACATAAGTCTATGGGGCAAGATGGGATCCATCCAAAGGTACTAAGGTAGCTGGCAGAGGTGCTCACAAAGGTACTTACAATTTTTTGTAATATGAGAAGTCCTGGCTAATGGGGGAGGTCTCAGTTGACTGAAGGTTAGCAAATGTGACTCCCACCTACAAGAAGGGTGGGAAGAAGGATCTGAGGAACTATAGGCCTGTCAGACTGATCTTGGTGCCAGGAAAGGTTATGGAGCAGATCATCCTGAGTGCCACCACATGGCATATACAGGACAACCAGGTGATCAGGCCCAGTCAGCATGGGTTTAGGAAAGGCAGATCCTGCTTGACTAACCTGATCTCCTTCTATGACAAGGTGACTCACTTAGTGGATTAGGGAAAGGCCGTGGATGTTTTCTACTTAGACTTTAGTGAAGCCTTTGACACTGTTTCCCACAGCATTCTCCTGGAGAAGCTGTCTGCTTATGGCTTGGACAAGCATAATCTTCGCTGGGTAAAAAACAGGTGGATGGCCAGGCCCAAAGAGTTGAGGTGAATGGATTCAAATCCAGCTGATGGCCAGTCGCAAGTGGTGTTCCCCAGGGCTCAGTATTTGGGCCAGTTCTTAATCAAAGATCTGAACCAGGGGATTGAGTGTACCCTCAGTAAGTTTGGAGACAACACCAAATTGGACAGGAGAGTTGCTCTGCTTCAGGGTAGGAAGGCTCTACAGAGGGATTTAGACTGGCTGGATCCATGAGCTGAGGCCAATTGAATGAGGTTTAACAAGATCAAGTGCCAGGTCCTTGCACTTGGCTCACAGCAACCCTAAGCAGCACTACAGGCTCAGGGAAAAGTGGCTGGCAAGCTGCCTGGTAGAAAAGGACCTGGGGGTGTTGGTGAATGGTCAGCTGAACATGAGCCAGCAGTGTGCCCAGGTGGCCAAAAAGGCCAACAGCATCCTGGCTAGTATCAGAAATAGTGTGGTCAGCAGGACTGGGGAAGTGATTGTCTCACTGTACTTCGCACTGATGAGGCCTCACCTCAAATCTTGTGTTCAGTTTTGGGACCCTCACTACAAGAAAGACATTGAGGTGCTGGAGAGAGTTCAGAGAAGGGCAACAAAGCTGTGAAGGGTTTGGAGCAAAAGTCTTGTGAAAAGCAGCTGAGGAAACTGTGGCTGTTTAGCCTGGAGAAAAGGAGGCTGAAGGGAGACCTTATTGCTGTCTACAACTACCTGAAAGGAGGTTGTAGTGAGCTGGACGTGAGTCTCTTCTCCCAAGTAAGTGACAGGACAAGAGTAAATGGCGTCAAGTTTAGATTGGAGGTTTAGATTGGATATTAAGAAAAATTTCTTCACTTCAAGGATTGTTGAGCATGGGAACAGGCTGTCCAGGGAAGTGGTGAAGTCACCATCCCTGGAGGTGTTTAAAAGATATGTAGATGCAGCGCTTAAGGACATGGATTAGTGGTGGACTTAGCAGTGTTAGGTTTGAGGTTGGACTCAATGATCTCCAAGGTCTGTTCCAACCTAAATGATTCTCTGATTCTATAATTCTAATCTATGATTAACAAAAGATACCATTTAAATGTCATTTATAACATATTGCTGTTATCAGAATTGGTATTCAGCAACACCGTCTCCTAAGCTCAGTTTTGTGGCACAATTTGGTATGGGCAGAGACTTGGATGGGAGCAAAATCATTAGTGATTCATCTATACCATTTATATGACATGTTCAGAAAATGCTGTGAAAGATTAGCAGAGATTACATCAAATTGTTCTAATATGCCTCAGGGCTGTTCTAACTAAGGATAAAGAATAAAACCCAAGCTGGAAGCAGAAACAGATATCTGAAATAAATGATGATATAATCTATTGCTCTCTCTGCTGCAAGGTTATCCCAGTGCCTATAAACATTCCTTGGAGATTCACAGTGTCTGTTTAAAAGCCACCAAGCATTTCTAATTTAAGGACTTGTTAAAGCTATTCCCTACTTATGACATCATCCAAGAACAAGCCTTTAATCTTATCAAAAGTTTATGACTAAGTAAAAATTCTTAACTTAAATTTTAAAGGATTTGATTGTGGTGAGGTACTTTTGTACAGAGGGCCAGTAACAGTCAGGGAATTCAGCCTTCATTTTGAAGACAAATGAAAAACTGATAGAAAACATCTTTCCTTATTCCTGTAACAAAGACAGGAACAAAAAAAACCCTATTAAAGTAAATCAAGTGTTAAAATAATAACTGGAAAACTTTTTATGTCTATTACAGTGTCTTTGTTACCCAAGTAGCTGAATTACATTTATACTCAATGAAGAAAGGTTTATGTATTTAAATTTTCCAAGCACTACCAGATCAGAATGATACCTGTAGCCTGCATAATAAGCATCAATAAAGCAGCAAATGCTATTTTATATATACATGGTTATTTAAACATATGGGGTACTAAGCCAAATGTGATCTGAGCATCAAATGAAATCTGGAGAGCAACACCAGTATAGGATCCAGTTTTCTAATCAGCTTCCATTAGAATAAAAACAGACCCTTTATTCCTTTTGTATACATGTCTGTCAGTGCCAAATCCAGCCTGGGAATAAGGGGGACACAGCTCATGTTTCACAGACCTCTAAATGAGATCAAACTGATCTCAGAAGTGATGCAGTGGCAGTTAGGTGACGTTTTTCACAAAACATGTGCTATTGTGGTTGCCTGAAATTTCTGATGTGCTGAGATGGAAAAGTAAAGGGGTTCAGTTTTCAGCAGATGGGGGTGCTCAGGGCTTTGCTGCAGATTCCTTTGAAGTGTTGTGTCAGCCAATGTGTCTTGGAAACTGCAGGCCAAGGTGGTTGGGTGTCTACTAATACGTCATATATGCCTGAGGTCATTCTCCTGCACAAGGTTCAGCAGCTGTAGGACAGCCCACATCCCTGCCACTAACCTCTTACTCTCCACAACAAAGCGGTCACATGCAAACTGCCCACCAGGAAAGGCAGCTGGTCTCTGCCAACTCCTGGTTCATGCTCAGCAATGACCTGGGAAAATGACACATGACCTGGGAAAATTACACTTGGCCTGGGACAAAACTAAGAAGAGACCAGGCTGACAATTTAACAATATGATGATTGGATATCAGGGCCTGGGAACACTCCTCAACGCTGTTTTTTGTAATATAGATGCATCATGTATGGCCCTTTTAAGATCAAAGCCTCATCAGGTGATAGCAAGTAAGTTATGAACATAGAATTAAAATCCTCTCTCCCTGCTTAGCACATGCTTAACATAGCAGGGGTAGGATTTGAGATGCAAAGAAACAGTAGATTGCGCAGAATCAGAACTGTGACATTATAATTTTAAAGTTATAAAGAAGAATTATTCTAAATACATAATTTGGAAATGGAAGACAATATTGAGAAATAAAATAAAAGATTTCACCCCAGATCTTCTGTGAAAACCACAGCAATTGTCACCTTGAAGAACCCTAACATACCTCCTAGATCTGCAATTGCACATAAAGGGTACTTTCATCAGGCCCTTCAGTGCACGGTTGCCCCAGAGCACCACCTTCTCTTCTAAATAGTGTTTCCTTTTCATTGTGGGTTTGAACTGTTAGCTTAGCATCCCTTCAGTTTACCATTTGGTGAGTGACTTGACCTAACAGAAGGAAGCAAGAAACTTAACCCAGAAATGTGTGCTTTGCTCATTTACAAAGATGTTAAACCATAATAATGTTCGCAGCGAACATAATGAAAAACAGTGAGATGTTCACATCCTAAAAAACCAGCTGCACATACAGGTGTCTGCACCAGATGCTTCCCTAAGCACAATGTGATAAAAGTGATTATTCCTTACTCAACAGAGAACAATCCCTAAGCAGGGTATTTAAAGGAGGATGATAGTGCAGGTAATTAGGAGCCCCATGCCTTACAAACAAAGCAATGTTTAAGAGACTGAAGCTGAGAACCACCTGTCCTTTACACACAGGCCTATGTTTTTATTTGTCAATTAATCATAAAGATGGGCACTTTTCAGTCTGATTTCTCATGCAAGGTCCTGCTCAGTCAGAAAATTATTAAGGATAAAACGACTTACTCCTGGTTTTAACAGACTGTAGTTTGCCCTGTGGCTCCAACAGGAACACGAGCACCAGGATCTAATACTTGACCAATGGACATTTCTGTGAGGAGCAAAGGAATAGCCCAATCTTGCCCCAAAGTATGTGTATAGTGCCTTTTCCTACCTTTGGATTTCCTGTCATGGTAGCTCCTGCCTCGATAATGGTGTTCACTGTCTGTGTACAAATTCTCAAGATCTTCTTGCCAGGATTCTGGGTTAAAGTGCTTGAGTAGATCCTCCACTGTGTCAAATGCAGCAATGGTCTGATCCAGTGCTTCCGCCGTGAGCGTAGGGTCAGTCACTGATGGAGAGGGATAGGATACCCCCTAAGAGTGACATATATCTCAGTGTACTTGGAATAAATCGCAGCACCACTCAAAACAATTGACAACAGTTACTGAGAAACTTCTGTCATTAACGACTGAAACAGCTACTTTGGGCCATCTTTTGAAGTCCTTAGCTGGGCCAGGCTTTGTTATGCCTGTGTTTTCTTTTGGAAGGAGAAGATATACCAAGGAACTCCCAAACAAGTCCCAGAAGAGATGCAGAGAGTGGAAGCACTGCCACTGATCAACTGACAACATGCACACCCACTCTACAAAGGGGATGGTGGTTTGCACATGTACAAAGATGTAATGGAAATGTCTTTTGAAACCACTGTGATGGTCATGACCACAGAACAGAGGTGCCTTGTAGTGCAGGGCTGATGCCTTTACGGCTCCACCAGCTCTGTTGGTAAATCAATAATAGGCAGATTAGAAACTGCAGCAGAGAAAGACAAAGGCAACAAATCTAGACTGTCTTTCTTTCCCTTGTCAATTTGGACAAGAAATTTGGCTTGGTTAAAGATTTTAAAAGATGGCCCTTTATTCCCAAGAATTTGTGAAACATCAATGAATGCCAATTCTCCTACACTTTTAGCAAAACCACAAGTCACTAAGAAAAAAAGAAAAAATGCGATATTTGGATCTCAGCAATGCAAGAATGAATATTTGGATTACCAACACAGTGATACCCTTACAATTACATCATAATACCAAATGATATATTATAAAATATTATTTCTCATCCGGAAGGGCCAACTACCATTCTATGAGCTTATTTGGTTCCCTGTGGACTTCTGGTACAAGTTGATTTTGTCAGAAAGATTGCAGCAATTTCACTTTTACTGAAGAGGACTTTAAACATTTTTAATAATTGCTGTTTAGAACCACAATATTCACTACCCTGATATCACCTTTTCCCTTGTCCAAGCGCAAAGTCTAACAGTATGTCTAAACTATTACTATTAAAAACTATTAATGCAGATATGTTACTTTCTGAAAGACCACAAAAAATACTTGATTATGTCCAAGAAGAAGCATAATATAACATAAGAGCTGTTTGGGTTTTTGTCTTATAAATTGGGAGAAAAACCCCAGAAACCCTATTCTCTCATGAAAACCCAGCTCTGAAGTAATGTAGCAGAAATATGCCATTTAATATTAATGGTTCACTAAAATAAGTTTTTGCCACATCTCTGAAGTAAATGTATGTTGAACTGTTAATCTTTGTGTTTAGTTTCACTCAGTTGGCTAGTAAGGGAAAGGTCAACTCATTTGAGTAAAGTTACTCACTTGTTTGCAGAACTGTGTCCTTCAATGCTTACTAAATTAGTTTTAAAATATATATGTCTTTCAAAATAAAAAAAAATCTCTTTAATAGTAAGTTATACAACAAAAGTAACAATCCTTGATATATTACTACATATGTTTTCTGAAAGTATGGACAGTCCAAATTATTAAAAATAAGAAAGAGAAGAAATAGAAAATATTAGAATAGTATGGTCAAGAAAGCATAGCTGCATTTTACTGCTTATTGCCACCAGCACAACAAAGTTTCAGAGGGGCCACTTGTGACTGCAATGCCTCTACAATGCAGTGCTAAAAAAGACACAGTGCAAACGGCCATGAAAATTCACGACCCACTAAAAGGGAAGGCATACCTCCTGACTTCCAAGTGGCTTGGAATAGAGAGCGTAAAGGAGATGAGAGTTCCAGGAGTTGAGTAGCTCGCATCAGCAAAGTGAACATAGCGTTGTTATCCAAAACAATGATGCAGGAGAGACTGTGGTGAGCAGGCATCATGCAGTGTACTAACACAGTCTTTGAGGTTACAAAAGAAAAATGCACCCAAATGCTGCTTGCTCATTGAGGAGAGCTCAGTGGAGCTTATGGCTCACCTGTGATGCAGCCCAACACGGAAACATCAGTTCCCAACCACCTTTCAAAAGTGAGGGAGGTGGTGCAAGGATGCTGAAGAAACAGCAGCGTAAAAAGGTATGTGGCTTAGACAATGCAAGAGGGTTTTTTCATGTGTTCAACTGTGCATTTCATTACAGAAATGCAGGTCAGGCTGTGAATTTGCATGGCATTTCAAATTCATAAAGGCAGGGATTCCCCATTTTCTTTTCATATAAAATCTCCTACTCAAGAGATTTGTGCAACCTCTTTCACACACAGAAGCAAGCTTAACTTTTTCTCAGTGACAGCCAAGTCAAGAGGAATTGTTTCAACAGCTCAGATAACCTACTGGCAGCGACATCATGTGACAAGCCCAAAAGCAACTTCAAAGCTGCCAACCCAACTGCCTCTCTTTTGTCCTGCCAAGAACCAGGCACTGGCTTTAGAAGAGCTGGTGCTTGTCATAATCTGGCTTCTGAGTTCGCATCCAAAGAGAGGGCGAGAGCAAGAGTGAAATGCAGGAAGCAGTGGAGAGCAAAGATTTTCCACATTATGTACCTCTTCTATGTTTCTTAAAAGCACTGAATGCATTTTTATTTTCATGGGATGCAATGGCATCTTTTTTATCAGTGCTTTTACCCTTAGTTTCTATTCTCCCACTCTTTTATATTTTCTATCTGCATTGTCAAGCTGAAAGGCAGTTCAATTTCCATCACAGTTTTTCATTGGTCGTAATGTTAATTCACAAATAATGGAAACGAACCTAGTAAGGAGTGAATTTTGTTTTGTCTTTTTTTTCTGTGTTTGTCATGTGGGGTTAAGGGCAGAAGTATGGGGTTTAGCTTTCTGAGTAAAACAAACAAACAAAACCCAAACAAAAACAAAAACAAACCCCCAAAACAAACAAACAAAACCAAACCAACCAACCAACCAAACAAACCAAAACCCCACCCCCAAAAACATAGTTCTGTGATATGACCTCAGACAAGAAAGAATCAATTTGCTCACTCTCAGTTTTTCATTCAGAGAGTTATAATGTACCCAGATCCTAAAATGAGTGTTTGGGTTGCCTGCGGATGGAAGGGGCAGAACTGAGATCTACCATGCTGAGTATCAGCAGGGCAGTATGTCATCTTGTCAGCAACAGAGAGGTCTGAGTTTGTCCTTCCGTCCCTCAGAATTACTCAACCTCTCCACCTTATTTTCCCTAAGGATAAGAAAGGGCTAGTGAGTGCAGTGCATGCCCAGTGGAAGAAGGTATGTTTTATTAGATAGATGACAGCATGGGAAAACCAATGAAACTGAGGTTCTGCTTCTGGTTTAGCTGAAGGTTTCTTTGTGTGACCTTGGGCACCAGCTTGCTACCTGTAATACTGGTAGCGAACTTCCCTACCTGCAACACATTAACATCAACTTTTCAGAAGCAAATTATGTGAAAGATAGATACACTTTTTTTTTCAATATTAAAAGAAAAATACTGGATTATTGTTTGGCATATTGTGTGCCTTATGATGTTATGGAAGATAATTGACATGGTGTTTACCATACACTTGATCTCATTTTCATGGTTACCTGATGAGGGAGCCCTAGGCTTACATTTTCAAACATCACCTACCATATTTTTAAACAAAATATTCTATCACATAAAATTTTTTTCCAGTCCTATATTTGAATGAAAAATGAGTTTATGTCTTTCAGTAAAACAGCGGTTTAGCATCTCCTGATTGGCATATCCAGTAGATCTCAACCCTGCTAACATTTCTATTCAGGATATTCAGCACAGTTATTTCAAGGCTATCAATGCTTTATATCATGAAGGGCAAATGCCACTTGCAAACTCAAGTGTAAACACAAGTGAAGTTGGCTTCAGATCTGCTAATTTGGGCAATACAGAATTTTATCTCTACTCACTGCCTGGCTTGGACACTAATCAGTAGAGTTTACCCATATTTTATTTATTTTTCCTTCACTGGCAACTCCTGGCAGCTACTGTAACAATGGTGCCAACATGAAACCCTCTTCCATGAGAAATCCAAACATTGGTCTGAAGTCTGCTTTGAGCATTTATCCTCATGTCATGTGTTTTAAGAGGAGTTCACAAAAGCTATGACATGGTGCTGACCAGCCAGCAGAGTGCACAGAATAGAACTGTTGATATTACAGGTTCTAATGCTACATTGACATTCCCCAGCATTTAACTTTGCTGGGGAAATAAAAGAAGGGACAGATTTTTGGCCAGTGACACAAATCAAATGTAATGAAGAGAAAAAGAAAATTTTATACTGGATTAGTGGTCTTCTTTCTTCTTTTTTTTTTTTTTTTTTTCCCCCAAGTTGCATTTCACTGCTGAATATGGAGACTTCAGATATTTTATTACAAACATTTAAAAAAACCCCTCAATATTGTCAATGAAAAGCTAGATCCATTCTCCTGCCAGCCTGTTGTAAGTATAGTCTTCTATTTAGGTCAAGAATTTTTACAATTGAAAATTGTAAGGAGTTTATATCTTGCATTTTCATCTTGGCAGGACAAGTGTGAAAGCAAGAAATGTTTCCCAATGGCTGTCTCATGTGGTTACAACAGCTGATGGCATATCCTGAATATTTTCTCCTCAAAAACACACTCGTTGACTCCAGTATGAGTCGGATAAACACTTATTTCATCCTCATCCTCTGCCAAAGGTGAATACGTGGTTCCTCTGTGCCATTTTAGTGAGTTGGATTCACGTCATCCTACCAATCCATCCATGGGTAAAATAGTAACAAATTACTTACTGAGATAGAGCTTGTGACTGACTCCCAGTTGGTTTCTGAGGCTGCGTGCTGGAAATCATCCTAAGGGGAAAACCCACAGGAAAAGTCACCATTAAGGCAATGTCCTACATTAACTGCAGAACCTAAAAATTGTCTCAGCATTCAACATCTGTCACCTTTTTCAACCCTCTTGCATGCAAGAGGCCCTTGCTATGTGTCATTCCTAAGTAATGCTACTTGCATCCTTGTAAGCTTGCTGAGGCAAGGATAGGTATTATTATTATTATTATTATTATTATTATTATCTGTAATATGATATACACTGCTTTGCATAGCAGGACCTAGTCTGATCAAGACCATTACATGTATCTTCCAAGATAAATATTAAACAGTACCTCTGTAAGTCTATAATCAGCGTATTAATACTGTTCCCCAAACAGATCTGTTCTGGAAGGAATGTGGACCTGCTAATACCCTGGTAGTACTTAGCCAAGGTGAAAAGCAGGGTAATCAATCCATTTGAAATGTAGTCCTAACATGACTGTACTGCTTTTGCTGCTTGTGCTGAACAGGACTTGTTCATCTGTCCAGAGCACTGAATGGCACTATGTCCTTTATATAAAAAAGCAAAGCCACAGTACACTCATATTAGCAGTGTCATCGCACAAAACCTCTGGGCTTTTATGATTAATTTGAGCACAGGGAGGGGATCCATCTCATCTATCTTTGGACATCTACAAAGTAAACATCTAAACTAGTTGCTCTTGTTTCCATTTACAGTCAACTAAAACTAGCATTTTTAGGGTGCAAATGATCTGATTTATTTTCTCTCCTTTCCCTATAAAGGGAGTCTCGGAGAACTAGCTTAGATACAGAGGTCAAAATTGTAGTTATTAGCATGTGGTCACCTAAATGCAAATCCACTTATCTGACCAATGATGGGTAATCATTACTTAAATAACGAAGAAGCCATTTCTTCAGTCTTTTGGCAGTTACTCATTTCCAACTGGAATAATTAAACCATGAAAAATGGAAAAAAAAGGCAGCATTACAGAATGGTTGTTAAAAACACACATGCAATGAATAGCTAATGATCAGCATGAATAGGCAGGTAAGGAAAATGGACTGAAGTCACAGCATACCAAGATTTTAATTTCTTATAACAGACTTCATAATGAAAGGATTTAAAGAAGATGAATCAATGCCTGGGCTCATCATTTTACACTGACTTGGTATCTGCTATGTATTTTTTAAGTTGGCAACTGAAAGGGAAAATGGAAGGGTAGCTGCTCCATTGATGCTCTCTAGACTCAATGTTGCATTGGACCATACATGCATGCATATATTCAACTACTTCTTAGGAATGGAAAAGAGAAGACTGATCACATAGTCTGCTATCAATAAAATTCTCCTTTACTCAAGAAGGAAGAGAGCCACTTTCAGATCCAGACTCAACATACATAGTGTTTTAATGTTTCTCATTTGCTATAGACAAATATTCAAATGTATCAAAAGTCACGAGACTGTTTATTCAATATTGTTACTTTTTCTTCTTCCTAAAAATGTTTTTTTCTCTCAAATTGGAGGCAGCAAAACTATAGTGATCTCTTCGGTACTTAAGATTAGTAGAAGTTAATGAACCCCATCACAAAATAGTGTCACTAAGTAATCACCAAAACCACAAAGTTATTAAAACATCAACAATTGAAGTGATCAATTTCTTCTAGGAATACATAAGCAAAATATTATTGGTGACTTTTTTTTTTTCTTTAATAAAGAGATCTGCAAATGCTGTGTTCAGGTCATGAATAATTTAGGAGCAGCAGGCTACCTTGGCCATAATCTCTGCACATTTGGTTGCCTAGTTCTTAACAAGCCATGATTTAACGTACATAGAAATGGATTTGAAAAGCTCACGGATCCTCTGGCAATGATTGCCAGTTGCAAAACTTGGAAATAATTTCCTCTGTGTCATTAGCTTCCATTTAGCACTTCCAGGAAAAAAAAGAAAAAAAAAGAAAAAAAAAAAGAAAAAAAAAGAGTTCAGAGGCATTATTTTAAAACAGGAACAATTTGCCTCATTGAATGTCTGGAGAGGACTGTAGACAAGGAATAATTTTGTATTTGAAGTGATGGTCCCCTTGTGTTATCTAACTGTTTCTTTAGTCTATGATTCTTTGAGACGGTCGATGCCAGGGAACCCCTCCAAAACCTTGAGACAGACGTGTGTACCACCTGCTTCTTGGATCTCAATCCTGATGACTGCACATTTTGACTCTGTGATTATATTTCATCTGCATAAACTATTCACAACTATATGGCTTTGTTCCCCCATCACTCAAGGCAGCTGCATTCATTCTTGGCTTCTTGGAGCTTTCAACCTCTACAGTTTGAAGATTATTATTATCTATGGCTTCTGCTTGCAGCTATTTCAAGTAATAATATCAAAGTGGTTCTCATCATTACAAAACCCTCTTCTCACCAATGTCCCCAGCAGAACCTGAAGGACAAATCTATTTTCAGTGCTATCTATTCAATTCATAGTACCTTGTTTACGGGAATTTGCATATGATCATTCAGCTATTTTTTTCTTGACTATTTAAAATGACATTAAATTTTTCAGTTAAAACATTAAAAAATTACATTTTTTTAATGGAGTACTGGAAAAAACAGGGTGGCAATAATTTGGCTACATCAACCTGAAAATAGTACTTTTATTTTTGTATGTGTGTCATGGTAACCTAACATTACATGAGACTTTAACAAAACATTGCATTAACTGTTCTACAAGCAGTAAAAATACAGACAAAGCATCAGGGCCAACAATCACATTCTGATAGCAGCTACTTTTACTGAAGAAAAATTACTTCCATACCTCAACTTCCAAAATTACACCTCAGCAAGACAAATCCTGAGTCAGTCCTTAGAGTTAAATATGTATGGACATTGATATATTGTTCTTGGCTCTGTTTCAGACAAAGATAAGCTACTCTCTCCCTCGAAGACTGACTTTGTCTATAACCTGTCTCCCACCATGCATCTCCAATAAGTGACAAGGAGTCACAAGGAACATTCTTTGTTTCACCAAGGGCTTTCACGAGTGGAGATTATGAATCAAGATCAGTGCTATCGGGGATATATGAGAATGCAGAGCCAGAGACCACTGGTTGCTGAGGGAGATGGTTTGCAGCCTGAGGGTCCATGACCTGCAGCAGCACAGGCCCTGCTGGGTTCAAGCCAAGGGGTTTGACAGGGTCAGTAGGAACAGGGAGGAATCAGGAATCATAGAATCATTTTGGTTGGAAGAGACCCTCAGGATTATTGAATCCAACCATAACCTAACTCTAGCACTAAAGATACTAGTGATGAGGATTGGGGAGCTCGCCAGCTTGAGAAGCATGTTGTCCATGAATCACTTTACTGTACCACAGGTATAGTAAAGCATGAGTCCTCCCAGCCATGCTGAATTACTTCCTGGTCCTCAAATTAAAAGCAAGAAGCACTTTCTAACATTTCTGTGGTTCTTCATTTTTTATATATACTTTATCACTGTAGTCCAGTCTTCTGTCATCTTGGTGCTTGACATCTGTGAGTTGTAATACCCGAAATAGGCAATAACTGCAATAGGACAGGCACAACACACTGGCAACTCTCTCCAGTGAAAAAAAAAACATCCCCGTGTCTCTATAACCTCCTCTCTGAACTCGTTCTCCTAATCTGCAGGTCCATGGGGTGACTGGATTAGGTTTGGTTAAAGATTGTTTATCTGCCCAAACAACTATAAAGTACAGGTAACCAAAGCTGTGGGGACACTCTCTGCTTCAGGGAGAAGGAAAGGTTCACAAAAGAGCTGTGGTTAAGAAGAGCCCAAACAGCATCCTAGGCTGGCATTTAGGGCCTAACAAGTTTAATAAGGTCCTTTCCTGAAGGAGTGACCTTCTCTACTGTGACCTGGTCATGTCAGGTGTGAACGCAAAAATGCAGTCATGTTCTTGGGGCAAATAAAGATGAGAAAGAGGAACAAAGACACAAATTAGAGGAAAAATTAACAAAGAAGATGAAAGTGTTTGTTTCTTTCTGTGTTCACCTCATTTGTGGTATTTAGATGCCATAGCTACAAACTATACGACAGGGAAGCAGCTTCCAGAAGTTTGCAGAGACACAAGGCTAAGGGATGTACTGGGGCACAAATTCTGCAAAACCAAATCAGAGGTGAAATGGGGCATGTTCAAAGAGGTCCCATGCAGAAACAAAAGAAGGTTAGAATCTCTCACTGGAACTAGGACAGTGGAAGGTCTTTAAGGAAAACCTATCATAAATTACAACTTGAGGAAAAAGAGATCAAATTACCTCTGAAGGCAGTAATAATCAAACTGGAAGTACATGGAAATTTTACCACTGATGACAACTATTACTGAGACAGATAAGAAATGAAGAAATAACTTAAACCATATTGAGTTTTCCTTTATATTTTTGGTGTAGTCCCATAAAAACAGGCCATCCATGACACCACTATTTTAAAGTCAATGACAAAAGGTCAGACAACCACCAAACTGTCTGATACCAAATGTGATAGTATGATTCTTGCCCTTTAATAAAAAGACAGAAATTTAGCTTATGAAGCCCAGTTGCCACTACATATCAGTAGCTACAACCTTATCTGTGATGACTAAGTTAATGCTAGTAAAAAATGACATATAAAATCACTCTTGATTTGTTCTGACACATTTACTAGCTATAACTGAGCAGGAAGCACAGATACTTACAATTTCAAAATTTTAAGGCTGTAATCATGATTTAGGTTAACTGCAGTTTTATACATTCGTTTGTGAAAAGTTGAAGTAAAACTGAAGTAGAAAAATATATTGAATAACTGTTATGTTTGGTCAATACTTCTCTTCATCCTTCACCTAGTTTTGAAATTAGGTATTGCTGGGTGCATATTGTAAGAGTGCCCAAGACATTGACATTTAAATGATCTCTCTAAAAGGTCAGATAATTCTTGCTCAAATGAGGCGATAGCTATGCCTTTGAAAAATCAGATGCCATCTAACACTACACTGCCCATGAGCATCCCGTTTGATGCACATACCCACAAGAGAGTACACTGGACTTCACTGCTGTGCTGTGCAAATCCTGCATTAACTTTAATTTTTCTAATTACCACAAAGTCTTGTCCATGTATTTCCATGTACAAGGGATTTTGTTTGCTAATAGCTACTTTGGTGCCTACTGCAGTTAAGCAATTGTAAACAACGTATAAATCAACTAGCATTCATTGCAAATACTCTGCAATCCCTCCTTTGCCATTTTTACCTGAATGGCAAATTTTACTTCTGCAATTAAACACAGGGACAGAAAATTTTAAAGGCTCTTCCAGGCCATCACTTCGAACCCTGATTATTTCGGGCAACTTCACCATCATAAACAGCTCACTGTCCATTTTGAACCTAGTTAGGTTTTCTTTGCTTCTTCAAATCCCTCAGACTGGTTGGCTGTTTCCAAGCTAAATTTATCTTTATTGCACTTATGTAAGTGCCAGGTTTGTCCTTTTCTTCCTCTCCCGAGTTTGCTTCCTGCAGTATTTCTGAAGAGATGTTGTATCTCCTTTCAGCATCTATTTTGTCACACTAAGCAAGCTAAGTTGTCTTGGCCCTCAGTAAGAAATGTCCTCTTTTTGCCCAACTGTCCCATAGCTGTTCCCCGAACACAGTCCAAGGAAGATGTGGTTGCTCTGTACTACGGGGACCAAAACTGTACAAAGTATTCCAGAAAAGATGCCACCTCATTGGTCCTGTGCCTAGTTCATCCAGAAACTTTCTTCACCTCTCTTTGCTAATCAGTGAGATGCATTTATCAGCAAATGTTTTTATTATTAATCTCTACAGGAGTGACCTCTTCACTCTTTTTGGGTTCTTACATTTCACTGCAAATCAGTTCTTCGGTGTTCAAGGTCACTCGGTTCTCCTCTCTGGTATTCTGATTTTCCCATTCGTGAGCAAGACAGTTCAGCTCTGTGTGTGCTGCAAAAGTCATGAAAATGCTACTCTGACAGGTTATACTCTGGTCCCTAAAAAAGACCGAATACAAAACCAATAAATAAGACTAACCCTTTAGAAACTCCGATTAGTGAGCTCTCCCTGGCTATATACTCTCTTCTTGCAGTACAGCACACTGTCTCCCTTTGACTTCCTCATGGCTTTTTTATTAATTGCCATATCCTCCAGTGTAAGTGATTGTTTCCTGCATGGCACTGGGTGAGATGCTCCTGTGAAGTCCAATTATATTTGGTATATAGCATTTCCTTTCTCTCCAGACTACCCTCCAGTCTGGCATGAGCTCCTTTGATAGAGGTGTAGAGGTTTTTTCTAGTTTTCTGTATTTTTAACCACCTTCTCTGCTGACAAGTGCCCTGTAAGCTTTCTAGGTCAGACTAATGAGTATGCAGTTGCCCTGGCCACTCTCCTGCCATTGATGTTATAGATTGCCACTGCATTCGCCATTTTCCTTGTGAGCCCTGGCTCATCTTATTGCTCTCCAGGGATGCAAGACAGGTGTGTTAAGCTAAGACTGCAGCTGCTCCCTGATCCCTTTATAATACTATCATACAGAAAGGGAGATTTGCTTTCAGCAGAGACTCTTTGTGCTTTATGGTCTGCCGTGCCCATCTCTTGGCAGTGGCAGTGGAGGGTGCTGAAGGCAATTGGGCTCCTCCCTCACCTCCGTTCAGTGCCTAAGCACACCTGGGCCACGGTGTTGGGCCATTTTGCAGAGCTTGCTGGTCCCCCTGTTATGGCCCATGCCAGCTCTGCCAGGGTGGAGGGAAACAGGCATCAGGAGGGGTCCTGGTGAGTGTGATGCCGCACATAAAAATGGTGTTGGGGAGCTGCCAGGTGGAAAAGAGCTTGGAAGGAGTGACCCCAGGAGCCAAAAACTCGCTCCCAGGTCAGAGTTCAGTGCTTTGATGAGCTTTGATGAGCTTCTGCCACGCCGACTGACAGCTTTTTAGAAGCAGCCTCCCTGGTAATAGGCGAATTTTTCCTGAACAAAACTGAAAATGCTGACACTTAACTTGCTGGGCAAAGTCCAGGTGGGCAAAAAAGCCTTTCAGAGTTAGCATAAGGCAGTGACAGCTGGTTATTTTGAGTCCTCCTTCTTGGCGTGACTCATACCAAATCGAAGGGTCCCAGTACTAGGGTTGGAAGGGAAAGTATTAGTGAAAGAAAACTTTCCAGGAGCTAACTAGCTGACCATTCATTTTCTCTCTTCTTTCTGCTTGGGTGTCTACTTTTTTTTTTTTTTTTTTTTTTTTTTTTAATATGGATTTAAGCACACTCAATAATCAGTGGAAAATAATCATTGACAAACACAGTCTCATTTCATTCAATATTCCAAATTTTCCATTGTTCTACCAGGAGGATCTGCTAAGTGCTCTGACATGTACACTCACATTTTCAGACACGACTTGGGAGAAACACAGGATGAATAACAATAGTAATGAAAAACTCTAATGGAGCTAAGCAAATTTAATTCCAAAGCTGAGGACATGATGTAAAAAGGTACGGGTAAGGGACACTAGCTGTCCTAGCAGCAAACCCAGGCTATTGATTTTTTTGTGAAGGATCCATTTGTTTTTGAGCTCTCTCCCAGAGGATGCTGTTTAATTCTGCAGTAAGCATACAGCAGGAGCATGTGTTATGTTTCACAGATAATGCAAAGCAAAACAATTTGTTCACCCTCCTGCTTTGACTGAAAGGCATTGCATTTTCTAGGACGACAAGAAAAGGACTGCTATATATACTTTCTGAGATTATAACAATATCATAGAAATAGCAAGAATACATAATTTCTGAGGAATACAAGAACCAGTTTCTCTTAGTTTTTCAAGGTTTTGATGGGATCAAAAGCAGTTGATTTATTGCAAACAGGGATGCTGATTATCTGGAATTTCTTTTAACTTGAGTTTCATCAAACAGCTAGAATAAGGAAAAGAAAACTATTCAGGCTGGACTTCCAGCTCCAGGCTTATTCCTAAAAATTTGCATTACTTTGAAAGCTAAATATAGGTACCTTAGGAACAGTCATGCTTCTCATTTCTTTCATGTGTTATTTTTACAAACATCAATTATATATAACACAATGAATAACGGCTACGTAAAAAGAAAATACCTTACATTTGCTGCTTTTTTGTAAATAATCTGACTGTTATCAGTTTGGGGATCAGCTTACCAAAAGCCAGTCTGGGAGATCCTTTTAAACACCAAACTGAGACCATGATCTAAGGACCAGGAAAGTGTGTACTGGGCTAAAACCAGCACGTGACACATTTTATTTAAATTCTGACTAGATACAAGCATAACCAAATAGACGAAGGATAGGTGTAGAATTACAGTAGTTCAAATAATTTTCAAGCAGTGAAAATCAAAAGGAACAGTTTTGTTCAATTTTATACTAATGACTTGGAAAATGTCACAGAAGTTGAAGCTGGAAAAAATAAATAGAAGTTGGGAAAAAAAATAAAAGAGCATTTGTAAACACCATTTAATACAAAGAAATATGCTGGGACTACCAGAGGTAGAAGAGGCAGGAAAGAAAAATAAGATTTTGTTTTGAAGAATGTAAATGGAGACAAAAGTGCAATCTATAAACTCTATTTGATGGCACACGTGGACTCAGTAAGGAAATCACACCAAGAGCCTGGGCTGAGGAAAGGAGAAAAACATGCAGCTCATCTCCAATGTGACACGGCGGAATGGCAGACAGGGTGACTTGTGGCTGCAGATACAGAGATCTCCCCCAGGGTGTGGGGAGATGCTCTCCCTGTACCACAGGGATACCACACCACCACAAATGACCACCTCCCAGGCAGAGATGGGGCCTCTCACTGGTGGGGGTGTGTGAACATCTGCATGTCTTCACTGCCTTCTCACAGATGCAGGAGAGGGTTGTGCTCATAAGAGAGTGAAGTCTGTGGGTGCAAGCGGCTTCTCTGGAAACCAGAGATGAGTATTCTCCAGACAACAGACACAGCCAGTTAGTTTTAACCTATCCATCAGTGATATTAGTATCAATGCATATTGCAGGAGGTGCCAAGAAACCCATGCCATCCTGGCCTTGCAGTGCTGGGCTGAGCAGGCCAGGATTTCAGGCTGTCCACCTCCATCAGCACTGCAGGCTTACAGGGAGAAAACATGGGGAGAGTGCTCTGGTATCCTCCAGCAGAAAGACTTTGGTCTGTGGTTCAAAAACTCTGAGTCTTTCCTGAACACCAGAAAGCATTTATAATGTACCAATCCTACAGCCTGTTGAGTTTTTACTGATGGTTTTAATACAGCCCTCTTGCCACCCTGTCCATCTTTGTTTGGGATGGCAAACCCTCCTGGACAGCTGCTGCACCATTGGAAGACCAGTAGCTGTGCAAGCCTCCAAATTTCAGCTGCTGGCATTACAAGCATTTTCTCTGCTTTTAATCTATTTCTTAATGCACTTGGAAAATGTATCTGAACCAGCACTGAGCTAGCAATGCCAGCACACAAAGTTGCTGCTAAGGTGGAAAAGCAGAGTGTTTCCTTTCACATATTTCTGCTGGAGATAAATTACATATAAAAGGAACAGAGTGTCCTATATTCTGCTTTGACTGCTCTTTTTTTTTTTTTTTTTTTCCATTCAGAGTTTAATAATACCAATATTTCTCTATAAATGCATGAATATGCATAAAAAGGGTGGAAGGTCTGAATAAGAGCATGATCGATATATCCAGGCTCTCTGCTAACTATGAGCATAAGATAAGCACAGAAGACCTTGTGTTCATCATGGCTGCCTAGAGGACAGGTGTCTCAGAGCTAATATGGACAGGTAGCACAACACGCACTTTGAAATGACGATCTCATTTCCAGTGAGGTGCAAAAGTTTCACCTCCTCTGTAAAAACAGCAATTGCTTTCTGTTTGGTTTAGGTACCTGTACCTATACAGCATTCCCCATTCTGTTTACTTCTAGAAAAAGAAAAGTTTTCAGCAGCATATTTCCATCACTAGCAGTCTCTTCAGCATGCAACACAAACCATACAGAGCAGTCAGACTACCTGTCCTCATAGTGTCCATGTCCTTCCAACCATTTCTTTGTTTCAAATTTATTGGACAGGCCTTGGTGTGAGATAAATTTTTGTGGCCCAAAGGTGTTTGTTTTATCCTACCTTACAGAAGTTGAAAAATTAGCCTCATTCTTTCTAGGACTTTTTCCCAAGTTTAAGGGTTGGTTTGTTCTTTTCATTGTTTTCTCAAATATAAGATTCTCTTTTAAAATTACCCATAAGTCAGCAAACATTGAATCCCAGGGCTCACAGATGCCATTAACTCTGTCACTCATGGTGCTGTCAAGTAGTGACAAGAAAATGAAAGAAAAGACCAACCTCTATGTAAGAACTTTGGGGCTACATCTATATTAGTAAATAACACGAGGTAGAGATTGATCAGACACAGTGTGACTCATGTACTAGGACATAACTATTACCCTGCAAAACAGAGTGGCCACAACAAACTGCATACTGGAAACAGCCTGAGGCCTGTGCTGGCCCCAAACTGGCTGTGCTAAAAATGTGAGTGTGCAAACCACCTTGTGCCTATGCTTTGGCTCCCATCCAACCTGTTTAATAGTTTTTGCCAAAAATTTGGGTTACACAGACTTCTTTATTAGAGGGTCTGATCCCTCAAGAGCTTGTATTTATGTATATATATGACTGATGGTTGGACAACAATGGTGCCTAGAAGCAAGACCATGCAGTGAGACAACACAGTGCCTGATTTCTACAGTCTGAGGGAAACTTCCATTACAGAGTATTCTTTACCACACATCACCTAAGAAATACATCAGGACATAAGTATTGATTAAAAAGAAGCATTTTTATAACTGCCAAGATCAGAAGTGTTATTAAATAAAAAAGGCTTCTGCAGTTTAAGAAAAGAAGAGGGCCTGGAAAATAACTTTTGTGTGCCCCAAAACATCAATTTCTACAGTTAAAATATTTCCCCACACAAAAACTATTAAAATGAAAAAAACTCTGTTTTCAAGGGCCACAGAAAAATCAGATATTTGATTCTGCTGAAAATGATCTGACAAGATAATACATTAATTCCACACATCTAAAAATTATTTTTAGCTTTCGTTGCTTCAGATGAGTTGTGAAATCTGACCCTGTGTAGTTAGAGGCTCAGACCTTCTGCAATTAAGCATTGACTGGTCATCAAACTGACAATTGAGGAAAGCAGAACTGCATTTTTCTTGGTATTACAAGAGACAGGAAATGTGAGAGATTTTTTTTTTTTTGACATGACATGTATGTTCAAAATCATTTCAACATGGAGAGAAATGTGTTTGTTGAAAAACAGACAGGAGATTGTAGGCAAAGGACTATGCTAACAAACCAGGCAGTGGGTTTGAGGAGGTGTTCAGTTCAGTTCAGTAGCGCGGAGCTCCGCACCAGCTTATTTTACATAACAGTGCCATTTAGCCAAAAATTTTCTAATAAGACTTATCCTATATCAAGTCTAAAGTGACAGGAACTCTGCAAATAATAAAAGACGTGTGTGTGAATATGCATGTGTAAGGGAAAAACAGAAACACACTGTGCCATATCTGTCATCTGTATTATTATGAAGACATGCATGGACTTTATCAAGTGCTCAGAGCAAAATAGGAGGCTGTAAATTTAATAAAGATGTATGCATAGAAAATACAAATTAGATTTATAGAGCACTGTGACTGTCTTTGGAAATGTGGTGTATAGCATGAAGGTCATTGAAGCTAGAAACAATATGCTGAACAAAGGAGAGTACTGGTCTGCAAGCACATCAGCTTCTCCAGCATGGAGGAAGGACATAAAATTTTGTAAACTAGAGGGGACTTCAGGTAAGTCTGGCACACACAGGAAAAACAAGAATCCAAGTAAAAGAGCATAGCAGACAAACCCTTTTGTTCATCAGCCTCAGTTTGGCCACGCAGCTCATCCAGCTGGCACAGCATCCCAGACCGCAAGCAGGAACTTGCCTCTGTAGCATCTTTTAGAAGTTAATCTCATGGCATTTTACAAAGGCTTGTTTGGCCTGTCTTTGAGGTGGGAAGACCTGAGGCTGTGAGAAGGTGTCCAGGAAGGCAGTGGAGGAGCCTGTCCCAACCGAGCAAGGGGAGAGTTCACCATGGAAAAACGCAGCCTGATGTGTTCCTAAATTACATGCTGAGCAGAAAGAGGAACCTAAGAAACCTGGGAGCTCAAAGACAGACTGAACTGACAGAGGAAAACACATTAAAATACACATTCCAAATGTTAGGGCAGCCAAGCTGGCCACTGCCATATAGACCAACCTAAGCAGGGTACCATGGCAGGTGACACTCCACCCATAACACAGCCCTGGTGATGCTTGAAACCCCAGATTCAGCTCCCTTCTCTACCACAGAGACATTGTAAAGAGATGGGAAAATCTGGGGGAGTCTGAAAAGAACATTAAAAATTCTGAGGGGCTTGGATATCCTGAATTTTTGAGAAAGATTAAAAGCTAAATATGGACATCACTGCTTGACTAAGTGATAAGCAAAGAACCGTGAGAGCACTCTGCAAACATCTGAAGGAGAAGGACACCCACAGCAAAGAGAACAGACTTCTTTATCATAAATTAGGAAGGAATATAATTGCAGGCAATAGTATGTCATTTAAAAAAGTAAAATAGAAACCAATTATTAAAGAAAAAATGTCTTTCCAACAGTGATTTCTTAGTCTATTGTTTAATCTCCTGTGAGGTATGTTCCTATGCTTGTTATATTTAAAAATGATAATAAATGAACAACGAATAAATTTACAACACTGAAAATTCTTGTCCTTAGAGAAAAATGGCTGAACAACCTCCCATCTTTAAATAATCAGATCCTAGGTTTGGCTGCATCACACATTACTGAACAAAACTAAAAAAACCAAACCAAATCAAAACAAAACAAAATGTCTACAACCCCTCTAAATTTAGACTCAGAAATCTTAAAACAATCAGTATCATTTGATCCATGGCTGTAAGTATTTTGCAGTGGTTACAGCTGTTGCAACAAACAAGGCAAAGATTTATTATGTAAGCAATTAAACACGTATTAGACACGATGCATTGTTTTCTCCAGCTTGCCAAGAATTACAAAAACACATTGAACAGTGCTAAGGTTGAAAGAGACCCTGCAACCCAGACTTGAGATCGAGCAGTACAAGGGCAGGATTGTGCTGCTCAGCCTTATGTGATAATGTTGACACATAGTCAAATAAACAGTATTGGTGGAATACAAAACATGAAGTTTAGCCTAGGAGTCCAGCTCTCCACGAGACTGTGAAGACATGCAATTCTTGTTTTGATTTAAAAGACAACTTGCAAACAACACCTGCTGTGATGGGTTTTCACAAGTTCCTTAGTGCATGTTAGAGGTCTGGCATGCTTCATCTCACCAGTCACATCCTCTGGAAGTCTGTCAGATAAAAATCCTGAAAGCAGACTGACTTCCTGTTCTAACATAGTTGGCACACATTAAAGTTAAGCTGCACCTTCAGCTTTTGTAGGAAACCTAGAGCAGAGTATGCTCAACAGGAACAAAACCTGGGAAGAACAAACCATTGCCCTTGTGGCCATGGTGGTGGGAGGGACCAGCCTTGCCACTGAAGCACCAGGAGTTAATTAACACCTCTCTGCAGCACTGTAATACAGCCTTTGTGCTGAATTAACCTTTCTACAGAATCAAACAGGGTATGGCTGTTCTCTCTATAAATCCGCCGTCTGTAACCGGATTTCTATAAAACACCCTCCAGAGCTACCAAACCAAAATAAGTTAAGTTCTTCATATATTTTCATCATTCCACATGCTAACATTCTTCAACTGTTGCTGAAGTAGAATTAAAGGACAGAATATGGATTTAAAGAGATAGCATCATGTCCTTAAGTCAGCAATCTAACTCTGGATTATCTTTCATATACATTTTTTTATGTATCCAGCTATGCTAGGACTAGAAACTGGTTATGAACTGGGATGCAACATGGGCATGCAAGCTGAAGGGACAGACAATTCACCATGAATCTTCACACATCTCCTTGCTTAGCCAAGTAGAGTGGCAAGATCACGGCCAGTTGCTATGAGAGTGGAGTTCCCCTCATTCATTTAATTAAAAAACCCCACAGAGTCACTATTCTGCCAGTATTGCACACTTACCAATGAATGCAATATTCCTATGGCCCTCATACACCACTCTTACATGCTATGTAGATGTTTGACTTCATTACTAATATGTTTGCATGTTTCTTGGTATTTGCCAATTTGCTCTTACTGTATTTTGCTAGAAATCATGTTGATGTTCAATAAGGCTTTTGAGCTTCTACTAAGAATAAGCTACGATTTTTTTGTCCATCATGGGTAACCCTCTTGTACTGCACAGGATGGTCATTTTCTGTTTTCATCTTTGTATTTTTAACTTACCTTGGAAAAGCAGGAATTCCCTCTTGGTCACTGACTTCCTCAGGAATTCTTAAAACAGGTAAGTATTGCCAGCAGGAAATGCAGTCCTTCAAAATCTAAAGCTGTCCTAAATGAACAATGCTTCTAAGTCTTGTTAGAGTCAACTCTTTGGGACAGGATACTGGATTTGAAAATAACACTCTTGTGTATGTATAATCCTTTGAAGATGTAAAGTGTTACCTTTTCTTGTCCTTGGCCACTGCCAGGAGTTCGGTGGATTTTCAGACAGTGCATAACACACTACTGGATTAAAGATGTAGTGTTTTCAACAGGAACTGAGCATCAACAGGATTGCTGTTATGTTAAGACAGGTCAATGACAAAGTCCTGGAAAGGAGTCACTCTTTAACTGAGCTGTCAACAAATCAAGGATGGAGGAGAGCAAATGGCCAGCTCTCCACTGTGATGTTCAAACAACAAAACTGCCAGGCACACATACTTACACCTGGGAAAACACAGACACTAAGGTCTGTTTTCCTCTCTGATTAAAACAATTGTTTTATCAGTTGAAGTCTGACAGTTTCCAGGAGTTTCTGTGTGCTTACTGGGTCCTGCTGCTTCTGGTTTTGGTATCTTGTTTGCCAGAAGGTCTGTATGTCCCTGGCCATGACTCAATTCCTCACCCGTGTTCCTGGCTGAGTCTTTTCATTTGTGAAACATCCCCAAACCCAGCCCTAATGCACTTAAAGTCCAGTAAGAGGTTTTGCCAAAAGAGGCTGATGTAGTGAAATGGCCGTACTTTTGCCCTGCTTTCTACCCGCTACACACCTGCCCTGCCACCTAGATCCAGTCTTTCCTATTCAGGTTCGCCGCCTGTTTAAAATCTCCAATTCATTTGCCTCCTTTCCTTTCTAACAATGCCACCACAACTCCTCTGGTTTACACAGATCCCTCCTTCCCTTCATTCCCATTAAAAATGTTTCCTTAATTGCCATTCACCCTTCTTCATCCAACTGAAATTGCTTTCATGTTACCGTAATGAACAAGAGACACGAGGACACCTTATTGGTAAAGAGAGAAGGTCTCTTCTTCCCCATCTTTCATGATGTGTTTGCTGAGTTTGATATTGTCAGTCACACCCCCTCCGTCCTTTGGTTTTTTAATTTTTCCTTTCCGCTTTCAGGAATCTTTGCCTGTTTGGGGGCTTCTTCTGCCTCTCTGCCCACTGCATTTTGGCATTTCTGCTGCCTTCTCTCTCTCTGTGGACTTACATCTTCCACTGTGTGTGCTTGCCTTACCCACAATTACCTTTATTTCTGAACTTGGACTATATTTAACTCTTCTCCCTTGTCTTTTCTGATGCCACTGTTTCATTTCCATTCCTGGATGACCCTAAAGTAGTCTTTTCCTCTAGTACTCATAGCATCCTCTGTTGCCAAGCTGGTAGGTGACTCCTCTTCTCCCTGAAACCTACTTTTGTTCACCATCCTCTTATCAGTGTCATCTCTGACTTACAAATGGCTTTAGAAACCAGGACACACGATGAGGAGACTCAGAATGAAATTTAAAATTCTGAAAGTCACATAGTAGAAGGATTGGGACCAAGTTTTTTGTCTGAGACAACAAAAGTAAACATGGCAGGGGCATCAGACCTTCAGAACAGACCTGCCAAGAGAAGGACTACATCAGACCACAGTCTAGGGAAAACTGAGAGAAGAGGCAGTCTGGGACAACTGACTTTGAAGCTCTGGGCAAGGTGAGGTCATAGCTTTGGCTGCAGCACCCAGGCTCCCTCTGACTGATATGCTGCATTCATCTGGTCAGTCTCAGGCTTGACAACCTGAAAGGTTTTTGACTTGAGGAGATGGGGCTGGCAAGACTTAGGAGTTAGGCAGTAAAGATTTGGGGTTTTGGAAGGTATGATAGGATGCTGGAGGGAGAAATAGCTCTTGCTTAGATGCAAATGTTGAAATGAATCTTCTAATTAGGAACTTCAGCTGCCCCTGAAGCAGGCAATGCTGCCTGTGAAACTGCTCGTCCAGATGTACCTTCTCAACCCAAGTAAGCTTTTTCCTTAATACTGAGCTATCTGATTCCCAGTTTTGCTTCTTTTGTATCCCTTGCTATCTTTTGTTCTGCCCTGAGTGCTGGGAGAACTGGAGCATCCCTGCTCACCACACTGTTTGGCTTGTCTATTACACCACCTTTCCTTCTTCTTCAAACCCTGTTGAAGGACAGGTTAGGTCCTGTGAGACAGATTAAGCAGCAGACTGAGGCTTGCTGGATTCTCGGGAACCTTCATTAAATGGAAAGCATACCTCCTCCCAGGATAAAATTACTCTGAGATGCTCTATGTCTCAAGATGCACTGAGGCATAATCTCTCTTTTTAACATGCTGTCATTTTATGTTGCTTTTTAAAGCATTATAACACCTTCCAAAGTAAAAAGAAAAATAAAATTGTGCATAGATAACCTCTTAAATCTTCTGCTTATGTAAAGCTGGGGAAGGAATGTTAAAGATTTTGAGCAAGTTTTATCTAATTAGAAAGGACTTAATTAGTTCTCTCCTGAAAAATGAGCCTCTGGCTGATAATTTTATGAGGATAGTATGCCTTGAGCAAAACCACAGAAAATAGTTTTCTGCCAGAACCTAAGAAAATAGAAATTCTATCATAAAGATTGTTATGAGTTTTGCACATGGGTAGTATTTATACAAAATCTTTGCTGCCTAGCAGAGAGAGGCAATCAAACCTGAAATCAGAGAAAGCATAGCAGAAGAACTGATAAAGCTTCCACGTGTAAGTTCTTGCTTCTTCATTGTGAGATATATTTCATGTTCAATCACTTTATTAACCAAGACATTTCCCCCACCCCCCCATCACTTTCTTTTTGTACTCCCAGCCATTTGCTGGGATTCCTTCTGTGGATTATCTAAAAGCAGGGAAGGTATTCATGCACCATTATCACGCCTGCTGTCACATGAGATATATTATACGGATTTTCAGGCAGAATATTTTGTCTTGGAGACAGAAATGAAATGTCTATCTGTGAAAGAAGTGACAAGCTAGAAGAGAAGCACAGCAGTGAAGACTCACACAGCTTCCGGGCTGGATTCAGCTCTGTGGTTGGTGATAAAGAATTAATCATCCTTTACGGACTTTATGAATCTGTATTTGCACTGGTGGTGGAAATTCTTTGTGATCATGGTAACTCTTACAAGTGAGTTTATGTATTGACTTAAAAAAATTGTAACCTGGTGCTGCACTACTTGTGCAAATAAATCTGGTAAAACGCAATGAACCAATCGCTTAATTCAGAATGACTATTTATTAGTACAAGTATCAGGATTAGTTTCTTATTCTGACCATTTTCATTTCCTTATTTAGTTTTGAATCTTTGATGTTTTCTTGTGAGCTTAACAGGCAAGTATCAAAAAGTTTAGTATTTGAATTAACTTTGACTGGTCAATATTTTTTTGCATGGGAAAGTAATTAAATTTTATTGGACTGACCGGGGTGTCTGACCCCACTTTGTTACCAATGTTCTTTTTTTGATCATATCAGTGTTGACCTATGATGTGGGTGTTTAGAAGAAAGGTACTTCTCTGTAAAATTCCACATGATGGATCAAGACCCAAAGTTCCCATCCCTCCATTCCTTTAATTTCTTTATGTCTCCTTCCTTCAAAAAATGTCATTTTAAAAAAGCAAAAATTACCCATGATCTAACACACTGATACACATTTTGACACATAAGTTTATCCTGGGACAAATGCATTTATGTTCTCCTGTTTAGCACCACCACTGTTGGTTTATAATTCCCAAATAAGTAGAGATTGCTCTTAATGCCATGTGATGTTCCCTAGTCATGAACTGTATTATAAAGAAAATAAAAGTAAAAGCACATATCTCTGTGTATATATGTAAAATGATCTGTATGTAATTAGATACATATAAAAAGATATAGGTTTATATATATAATATATCTACATATACATTTTTTAAACCTTACATCTTTGTATGTATGCATGTTTGTACATATACATGTTTCTAGCCTTCTTGTAGCCCTTGTTTCCATTAAAGATTTTAGTCAAAGTTCCAAAATATGGATTTAATTTAGGATTAAAGAAACAATTAGTAAGGCAATAACAATTTACTGTTATAAATGTATAATAAATATGTGCCTTTTACAATAAACTTAGAATAATGTTTTTAATTAGCAAATGGAATCCAACAATTTCTAGTTGTCTCATTAAAATGAAATTAGATGCAAGGTTGGGAATTTTAATTCAAAACATTCACCTTTATTGTTGGAACACATTTCTGAATGAGTTCCTAGCTTGTAAATGTCCATGCTAATGTATCAGTAAAACATGGGGTCCAATCTTGGTCCAACATCCATTCCTTTCCTGAATTAGGACATTGGAAGAATTTCACTTGAGAAGGAACAAGGGGATTGTATGAAATGACTTAAATCAAGCAAAGATTATTTCCATGTGAAACAGTGTAACTTAATTTACATTCCTACATCTTGAAATAATTGATGCAGTATTTTTAGCAATTACTGAATACTTACTTGCTACACACCACATCCCTCAGTTGAGGTACCTGCATTGCAAGCAGCAGTGGAATGAAATTTTACATTTGTGGCAATGTGGAATATTCACATCACCCAGGGGCCCTTCTCAAGACAGCACCTACCTCCCCTCTAGCAACTGCGTAAGCAACCTAGGATTATCTTCCTCTGTATCACAGATCTCTCCAGTGTTTGTTGTGAAACACTATGTCCTTAGAGCAAGAAATTATATAATGTGTGAGAAAAAAAAAAGACTGGAATACCTCGCTGCCTTCTGTACTGTAAATTAATGTTTCTAAGGCAACTCAATCAAGAAAAGCAAAAAACAAACAAACAAACAAACAGTTTGAGAAATAAGCACTTTAAGTGATAATGGCAGGGAGGAATTTCACACAAATTTCCAGCTAAGTGAGGCTAATCCCTAATACCTGTCCAGGTCTTGCTCCAGACAATTTTTCCTCTAGGCCTTTGAGGCTTGAAGGAAATGACAATTTTTAAAGAAGTCTGAGGGAGACATTTCTCTGTGTAGATACCCAAGCTAAGCCAACAAGCTCCACAGCTACCACTGGGGGCTTTGAACACAAAGTGTCCATAGACACCAGCCACCAGCTGCGCACATTTACCTACTTCCGTAGCACCACAGGCAGCACAGAGGAGGAGTGACTTTTTCCAGCCACATTAGAACACTTTTGACTCTCCTTCAACTTGGGACAAGCAGTGGGGCTATTATCACTAATAAGCTTCTGGAGTCAGATCCACCCTGGAGCTCTCACTCCAGGGAGTCCTACAGCTTCATGTGAAAAGAGCGGATCAGGCACAGGCAACAGGCAGCAGCACGTTGGATCTGCCCCTTCCCTCCAAATCCACCCTCGCTGCCTCCTTTCCAGCCTTGCAGGTCCCTCAGACCCATGGAGGGGAGGGCAGAAGCAGAGGCACCAAGAGGCAGAGGATGTGGGGAGAGGAGGGGGAAGAGGAAGAAGGTGGAGGAGGCCAGCCTTGGCAAGCACAAGTTGCTAAATGCAACATTTTGATGCTCAGATGTTTTTCACGGATCTGCTCTTTTGTCTATTGTCACTTACCATATATTGGGACAGTTAATTATACCCCCAGATCTATATGACTTCCAACCTTGCCCTGTTAAAGATCATCCTTGTAATTTTTTCAGCCTAATTTTCCAGAGTCACTTTGAATTCTACTCTCACCATTCTGAGTGACCAAGCCCCTTCATCTTACACAGGTTGCTTACTTTGCATGCCTTGTTTTACAGAGGAAAATGTGGTTTTCAGGGATAAAAGTCTAATTTATGTCTTATTTAGAAAAATAAACCCTTTTTTGTTTCTCCAAATGGTACTGAAATGTGAAGTTAATTCAAAAACACAAGTGCGTGAAGATCATGAAGTATGTTTCTGCTAAGCTGTGCAGTACCTCATTTATGCCTCATGCAGAGTGCTGAACTAAGTAGAAACTTGATCTGCATCAAATGAAGTGAACTTAACTGACTTCCTTGAAGATTCATAAAGGAGAAGCCAGAGAACAAGGCTGCGAGGCTGTTTGGCTGCCTGTGTAATGGGGAGAAATTCACCCAGCCATTCTGGTACCTCACTCAGGAGATGCAGCTGTCCAATACACTGAAGGGAACTCTCCAAATCACTTGCTTCAGTTTTCTCTGGAAAATTATCAGTTACAGTCTGGTATAGAAATAAACAACTGCCATACAGATACTAACTCCAAATATAAGAAAAATAAAAGGCAGCTAAAGATTTGCACAAATCTTGCGAACCATTTTCCAAGAAAGCCCTGAGAAGTAGCCTTGTCTTGGAGAAGGTTACAAAGGAAGGAAAGAAAAGCAATATAAAGGTCTTTGATTTCTTACAACAGAAAACACCATATGTTTTTGCATGCTTCATTAATGCTCCCCGGTTTGCCGCCTAGAAATGCACAATGAGTTCAACCTTCAGGGGTCAGCAGTGCTCAGCATATCCATGAACCGAGCTCTAAGTGACTGTGGGGACTATCAAATAAGGGCTGACTCTGCTGAATATTAATCCCGCAGTTTTAAGTTGGATGGTTTGGAATCTGAAAACCAGGTAAGTACATATTATCTCCCATCTCGCAAATGCCACTAATCACCTGTACAGTTCTCTTCTCAGAAATAAAATAGTATTTAATTCAGAGGGTGCACTTGGAGAATATTCTTCTGAATAGATTTGCTGGACTGTTAGACATATACAGTAGCATTTTTTGAGCTTTCTAGTGCAGAGGGTTCTGTGTTTTGAGTGATAACATTCATTTTGGAAAGTCTAATACTATCAGACTAGATGTACGTGGTCTGGCATAAAGCTTGCTAAATGCAGCTGAGTTTTTATAGCTGCACTGAAATATGAACAGTGTAAAGAGAGGCTGCTTCACTGTCTCATTTTTATGCCCAGTGGTCTTTCATAGACCATTCTGCCTTAATTTTAGTTTTAGTAGATTACCTTCAAATTAGAGGAAATTAGAGCTCAGGATTTACTCTTTGTGCAATGCTTTACTCCACTAGAAGCCTAACAATTTAAATGTAAGATAACACAGCCTTTGTATCTCCAGAGTTGTCTTGACGATGTGCTGTTTATGGCCTCTTTAGCATACACAGGCATACTAGCATGCAAACCCGAGAGGCTGAAGTGAAATGACTCAAACAGTAGATTTCTCCTGTAACAGAATTAACATTATTGCTATTCCAGGCTTTCTTATTCTGTTAAATAACAGTGGACTGAATAAAAAGGGAATAAGAAGCGTGATGGATATGAAAATATAATTATGACAGTATAATGAACTAATGCTTGCCATTTCCAGAGTGTTTCTAAAATCTGCCTCTTTTGAGCTACACTGCACCAAAAGCATTATAATATTAATGAGGACAATACAAAGGAATACATATTTGTATCAAAATCTACTTAGAGTAATGAGCATTCCTGCTCCCTAAAGACAAAAACAAAACAAAAAAACTGAGGTTTTCATAGTACATGATATACTGGTAAAACCACTGGCTATACAAAGAGGTATTTTTATATGTGGTTAAAAATACAGCCTGAGCCTTAGCACAGTATTTTGTATGTAGAATTTTATTGTATGTAGAATAAACTGCTTTGCACCTAACTCAGCATCACAGCCATAACCCCCCAAGATATTTTTATTTGACCTCAAATGAACATAAAAAAGGAGTTTTTATGTTCACAGGGCAGCCATTTCTTTGCTATTTCTGCAGCACCTGTCAAGGCACTGGCAGCACAGCCTCAGTGTAGAAAGTGTTAGTGCTGCTGAAACACATGATTAGTGTAAATCTTGGCCTGGTCTTGACTTTATTTTATATTTAATGACAGGATCTCAAAAATACTTTGATCTATATTAATGTAGTTGTTGGAATGAAAATACTTTCAGTCAATCAGTGTTTTGATCCAAGGCAGTTAGCTACACCATCCAGTTTTCATGTACTGATGCTCTTTTACACTACAGCCTGTCTCATCCATGACACAGTGAGGTGACTTACCACAAGGGAGTAACAAATCTTGAATCCAGGTTTAGCAACAAAGTAGTCATCGGATTTGAAGGTTATCTTTATGTGATTTGTTCTTGATGTTATTCTTGGAGGGACTTCCTTGTGTCCACACCACCGTCCTCGTATAACCGTGCTGGTCTCTGATACATCTTCCACTTCCACAAAGTCATACCTGTGAACCGGTTTAAAGGATTAGTGTTTGCTAACAGTGGTTACAGAAGACGGTTGCAAATAGACAGGGGCACAGCTGGAGACAAATGTACAACTGTCTCCTGTTCTCCACTGCAAAACATCAGAGTAAATATTACAAATGGTGGACATGCCTGTGTAGCATAAAATATACTAAGCTGCAAACTACTGCCTGACTGGTCAAATGTCTGATTTTTTGGCTCCCAGAAAATGACAGATAATATTTTCTACCTTGTTAAAATAGCAATGAGAGGCACTTGTATGTGCTTAGTACATAGTAAACATACACAATGCATTTCACGTTGTGGATAAATAATTTATAGACGTGATAAAATATTGTTTAAGGCAAGCTGGCCAAATTGAGCAGCTGCAAGCACTTGTGCACTTTCTGGTAGTCCCCTAGCTTGCTGCAGCAGCAGCCACCAGCTCCTGCCTGCTGCTCCTGTGGCAAGGCTGGAGCTGGGCTGCTGTCATGCCAGCAGCAAGGGGAGATGCTGGGAGGACACGGGACAGTCCATGCTGGTGAAAAGTGCTTTTTAGAACCTTCTTTGTAGGTGACACAGGGCCCCTGCTGGATGGTTTGGAAAGACTCGTTTCAAGCAGAGAGGGGCAGGTTGGCACTCTGTGCCATGGTGGGTGGGCTCCTCTGCTCTTCACCTGGGTGCTGTCACCAGGGGAAAAGCAACAGCATATCTTGCTCTGTGCAAGGTCACACCTTGGCCAGGCACGCGTGTCACAGCCCAAAGAAGGCTCTGCCAGGAGCAGCAGACATGAAACCCCAGGGATGAGAGGACACAGTGTCAGCACTCGCTGCCCTAGCCTGCACATTTGCTGGTCACTTCTTGAGCTGGAGAATAAGGAAGGCAGAGAAAAATTCCCGATCTCACTGTGTCTATGAGAAAAACAGTCCCTCAATATCTGTGGTGGCAGAATTAGACCCCACAAACTGTGGGGCTGGTGAGGGAGAGGTGATGACAAGAGGATGAGCACAGGCAATATGAGATGGCGAGAGCTGCCACCTCACAGTACAGCTAAGCCTTAAAACTCTAGAGGTCTTTACCAGGAAAGATTTTCATTATCAAAACATGTGCTCCCTCCAAAGAGGGAGTTTAAGACCGTTAACTGATTCTTACTAGAAATGTGCTGTTCCCCACCCCGGGGTCTGTGGGCCAGGGACCCGCCTCCCTGCCCAGTTGTGGGAGCTGAATAACTCTGGAAATAACAGACCTGCTTTTCTTTTTCTGCTGAGAGCTTGTGTGAAAAGAACACAAGTACTATGTGGCTTGAGAATATTAGCACTGCTGCTTTTATATTCACCAGCCCCAAATTGCACAGAAGAGAAAACCACAGATGTGCCCTAACCAAATCAGTTAAATCTGCCCAAACTCTGCTGAAACATGCATATGTTTTTTGTGGTGCTACAAAGTTTAGTTCCAGGCAGAGGTAAAATTGTGTCAGGCTCTCTCCACTGTCCTCTGCTCCACTCCCTCATGGTGATGGATGTGGTACCTGGGCAGAGCTCCCAACTGTCCACATGAGCATCCACCCCTGTTTCCCGGACAGCAGGACAGCCAATGAACACTTACTGTAACAGGAGGGGTTGCAGAGTGTTCAGCATAGGATGACCTTGCATGCTTGGGTGAAAACTGCTTTCACTTTTTGAGGCCGGGAGCTAGACTAACTACTGGCAAAAATGGGGCAAAACCATGGGTTTTCAGGGGCTATTTCTGCTTTCAACAGCAGAAGCTTTGCTGCAATGATCATGGAAGTAGGTGCAATCTCGGTTGTTTCTGTGCATCCAAAGTGCCTCAGAGGCTGGGTAATTTAACTGCTTTTCAGAATCATCTCTTATCAAGTGCCTTTGGAAATGCTAACAGCACTTTTAGAAAATTGTGTAAAACCTTGAATATTCCCCCTCCTTCTGAAACAGCACTGCTAAAGTATACCTTTCCATTCCTCATCCTGAATGAATTTCAATCAGTTCAGTCTTAATAGTATGTAAATTACAATAATTAGCATTAATGAAAATTTGATAGAAAATTATACGAAGTTTCTGGAAAAAAAAAGCATAAGGTCAAAAGCAAGTACAAAAGGAAAGTAAGGTGCAGAGGGGCTGAATTATTTGTTCGATATGCACAGCATTCAAGCATATGCTCAGCTCTCAGCATTCATTTAAATTAAAACACGCCTAGCTGTGTAAAGCAGCACTGCAGGGATTGTCAGGGACTGAAGTCGCAGAAAGGAATCTTGTTTTGAAAAACATATCAAGCATTAGCAAAAAATCTAACTATGCACACAGTACTTAACAGGCTTAAAGCCATCACAAGCTGTCTGCCTGAGAAATTCCTCACTCTGGAAGTAATACTACACAAATAAAGGTCTTCCAGGAACACCAGGGAAAGCTTTATTTCAGAAAAGAATGTGATATTTCTCCAGCTTCTAGAGACACTATGGATGGTGGAAGGTCTTTGCTTCTCTCTGCATCCTAAATTAGCTGCTCTGGAAGAAGCAGGCAGACTGCCTTCCAAGACCCAAACCCACAATGCCAGTCACCTCCTGACTTCCCCTCACCGTGCCACCACCTTTAATGGCTCTTGACAGAGAATACTTCATCTTTTTTTCCACAGTAAATTAGCCCTGTGTTTCAAAGTTGCAATGCTTTAAGGTCAGCCACAGTTTATCCACTATGTAAATATTAACAGGCCTCTTCTGTATGCATTAGGCTCTCAATCTGGGAAAGCTTTTGCGGCGCTGGGAGGCAACTGTCATTACTGACTGCTGCTGATCTCAGACCAACAGCACCAGAGCAGAGCAGCAGCTGCCAAGACCATCAAGGCACAGGGAAGGAGAGACAGTTTCAGGCTGCATTCTTTTATTACTAAATGGAAACCAAACCTGCAGAAACGGTTCTCTCTATTGGTAACACAGAAAATTAACAAAGCAAGACAAGAAAAAGAAATCCACTCTGTAAAACCCTGAAGAGCTGCCAAACCCTATAAATGCGAATTAATTGACAAAGGAGATAAGATAAGCAGAGGCTGGGTGTGCAGAAATCCTAACAATCCAGTTCTCCATATAGATAAGGTGTAAGTAACAACATGATCAGGCAGAGAGCTGGAAGCTGAGACTTGAGCATTTTATGTTAGTAGCATCACAGCAATCTGCTTTTTGAAGTGTGTGGTAATCCTGAGCCTGCTCTCTCCCACAGAGCAGATATAGCTGAATAAAAGAAATATAAACAAAAACCTCCATGGATTTATACTGTTATAGTGAATGTTGGCAAGATTCATCTTTGTGTTCTGCTAATGCAAAGCAGTTTATCCACCTAGGTTAATCAGCTAGATCAAGTGAGCTTATGGTCGCTTTTGCTTATAAGGGGAAACCAAAGCAACTGGGATATAGCAGAGTATACTTTGTTAGATCTATTAGTATGCAGAGTACACTGATGTTTGTGGACTTATATTTAAAGACTTTGAAACAAACTTTACCAGTGAAGAATAATATTAAAGACAAACAAATAATGTGAATAACATAATTATATTTTTCAATGCATTTTTATCTGTCCATCACATCCCAATAAAAATACATACCTACTTACTCGCACCTCCCAGAGACTTCCAACTACTGAAAAAAAATGGGTTTTGCCTGGCTGAAAAATGACAGAGGTGACAGAGGAGAAAATCCTATTGAAGTAGTACCTGAGTTGTTAGGTAGCTGGATTTGAGCGTGCAATTTCCTCATGCTTAAAATATTATAGAAGGACTAAAACCTGCCAGAACCAGGACATCTCAGTTTATTTATAAACTCAAGGACCAATTCAGGTTGTAAGGGGCCCCTGGAGGTCTGTCCTCCAAGCAGGGCCATCCTAGACCCGGACAGGTTTTTATTGCAGTCTAAAGTCAGTAGCCACATCCTCAATACTGAAGCGGTATTAAAGAGCCCTTTGCAAACTTCCGCTCGCCACTCACCTGCAGATATCATTTTCGGGCTCCTCCAGTCCAAACTGATTATCAAAAGCCAGCTGGATCCTGGTGCTCTCTGGGGAGTGGAGCCGCCATGTCAACAGGAGGTTCCTGGGGTAACTGCTGGGGAAGCGCGGACTGTGGATGCAGCCGTTCCCTGCCACGCTGATGGTCTCTTCTTTCCGGTACAAGTCTGTGAGGTGATTGCTCTCTGTTAGTAGTCACAACTTGTAGAAATTAGTATGTTGTTCCAGTTACAGGAAGGCAAAAAACACAACAGTTTATAACAAAGCACAAATTACTTGCAGTTAAAGTCTACAAAAAAGTTGAGACTAGGAGCAGTTATTATTAAATAAGAAGTGCGGTGTATTTTCTCTTAATTCAACCCCCTACAAACAATAATACAACAGTACTCAGTTGTACAGACTGTTATTTTATTATAAATATATAATTACTTTTACATTGAAGTCAATTATATAATTTTCTTCTCACTCATTTGGTTTTAAAACAGAATTTTAACTTTATTAAAGTCTGCAAGTATGAGAACAATCAAGTGAGACAGAGTGAAGTAAAAAGGTAAACATCCCTGCTCCCCAAATTTGGTCCTCTAGCAAGAGATGCCATCTGAAGAAAACCATCAATAACATGGCTGCAGGGAAGTACGTGTGAATTTGAGCTCCTTTCTTGTGCTTGAGTGTTTCCTCCTAGAAGCATGTGTTAGGTCACATTTTGATTTTATTTACACTATATGAATAATTTGCTGTTAATAGATCATTAACACGAATAGCTACTCCACACTTAAACCGATGTAACAAGTCAGAAACTGTTCCACCAACCATCTTACTGAGTAACTTGAAGACAAATAATCAAGTCTTTCATTAATTAAAATTCCACAACTTCTGCCTGAGCAAATACTCGGTTGTTACTAAAGTTTACATATACTAAGGTAAAGCCTCAGCTTCTGTATATCCCTGACTCCAAGGATAATAGGAACTACAGTGAGACCAAACTCTATCAAAGTCAAAATGTCTTCTCAGTTGCACCATGCACTTGCATTGTCCAGCAGTTACCAACAGTGGAATTTGGCTCCCAGAATCAAACAACTATATTTTTGTGCATTGACAACTTTAGTGTGGTGAAATTTTGAGGATAAAAAGGCTTTAAGGCAATAAGCAGATCATGGCAGGATTCAGTCCTCAATGAGGACACTCAAATCAGAACTTCCACCTGTGAGACAGCTATCCATGTTCCACAAGTGGTGCATGGGGATCTACGGCTAGTTCTGTTACTCACAGAGAGATTTCTAACACCATTTAGGACATAGTATGGTTTCCTGCCTGGCCTCCACAAGAACAGAGAGGGACAGCAGCACATCCAGCAGCCCGTGGAAGCTTTGCCATCTCGTGGAGCCACCTGCATGTGGGCAAGCTGAGCCCCTTCCCAACTTGGCAAATGGGAGCTACATCTGGACAGGCCTTGACTCAGTCACCCAACTGCATTAACCAAATTTCTACTTACTAACAGGAGCTAGGACATTAGCTTTCATGTAAACAGCTAGACTCTTGTGTCTTGATCTTAAATTGGACACCACTCCTAGCACTCTGTTGAAGGTCACGTCAATCTCCAGTTCCAGTACAAGCAGTAAGCACAGTTGTCTCCCTTAAAATAAAATCTAATGTTTGACTGAAGCTTTTTAAGCTCTTCAACTAAAAGAAATATATTTGTTTCATAAATGCTCATGGAAAACAGGAACTCAGAGAAAAGGCACAAACTTCATGGTAAGTACATTTATTTTTCAGGTTGATTTCATTGGTTCCTAGCAGTAAATACCTCCCTGTAGATAGCTGTAAGCAAAGCGTGGCTGTGTGTCAACAGTTCATTGTACCCTTCTGACAGGGTAATAATTCTAGCTTCCAAACAACCTGAAACTTAGAAGATAAAAGTCTGGGTTTCCTGTAAAAACTATCTCCAAAGATCTATTTGTGACATCTCTCTAAGATGCTTTCTTTTTAAAATGAAATGTTCTCACCTTGAGACACTCTTTCCAAGCAAATACAGCCCTGACTCCATAGCTCACAAAGTACAGAGCTAGCCAGTTTCATTTTGTTTTGTTCTGTTTTGATCAAACAATTTTGCATTGGAAAAGTGGCAGTTCAGTGAAAATAAAGACCATCCACTCATCCCCTCATCAGTTTTGCTGTAGTTTTCATTAAGAACATCTACACTTGAGTCTGTTTTCTACTTTTTTTCCTGGAAAAGAAAAAAAAAGATTATGACTTTTTTTTTTTTTTTTTTTTTTTTTTTAATTTTATTTTCTTAATCTGGAATGAAACAAAATGTCCAGCCAAGACTACTGAGTTCCTATTGAAATACTGAGGACCTTTGGACTCTGGACAGAATATTTCATAAGAAGATGTTCAAAATGTCCGGGAAAAAGGATAAAAATAAAACAGTTTTGATGATAGCAAATTCTGCACTTTTGAATGAAACAACCATTCCCTAAGTCAGAACAAAAGTTACTGCAGTGGTTCAATGCAGTTCATGGTTCTGAGGGAAAGGTTCCCTTTTCCCAGCAGGTCCCAGTAGAAGCTTTACTCTGGAGTTGTCGGATGCTGAGACTGGAGTGCTAGGGACAGCATATTTCAAATGTGCATATATATGTATATACCCCTGAACAAAAACGCTCTGCACTTTACTCAGTGCACCATCTGAGAAAGTATGTTACTAGCATTCTTGCACCCCAAGAAGATAGGCTCTGTCATGGCTTTTCATTTAACTTCAACTCTGCATCCCACAGATAGGGGTCCTCTGCCTGCTCATCAGCCACAGATGACCAAGATCAGTGCTGAAATGTAATGCAGAAAGGAAATGTAGCACTGCTGGCACAGCACTATCCAAGTTGAACAGGTAAATGCAAAAAATAAAGCTGAACATGTTAAAAAGCTTAAAAATCAAAGCACAGTGACTTGTTATTTCTGTCATGGTAAATGCAGTAATTATAGTCATTATAGAGGAAAGGCTGGAGAGAAGCATGGGGTTACAATTCTTGGTATAGTAAGTAGGGGATATTACAGTATGAAGATATGCCTTTTCCACAAAGGAAGAAAATATGTTTGATGAGAATGGCCATGAATACTGTTCCTATAACTCATGAATGTGCATGAATAAAGCCACCCAGAGCTTTCAGCTGACACTGGAGTAGACTCTTTTCAAGAGTTCTGAAATGCTTGATCCCCTCTTACCTCTCTCCTCATGTGCCAAATTACAGTGTGAAGTCGTCCAGCCAGGACTGGAGCCAAAAGCACTAGAGTTTTCTAAGAGGATTTTTAGTGAGGTTTTGCAGAGTTAGCTGGTTTAGATAGATGTGGGAACACAGTCAACCCGAATTTAGTCTCTGGAGGTTGGTCTCTCATGAATCATCAAGGATCTGGGAAACAGCTTGAGATGTGAGCAACCCCTGTAACTCTTGTAGCAACTACAATGTGAGACTAAGATGAAGTTTCCAAGCAGACAAGCATTGTCCTCATCAGATACACTGGAGAAACTTGTGGAAACCAGGCACGGGCCATGGGGAAAGTCAGGAAAAAAAACCACTTGTGAAAAGATGCAGGCAAAGGAAAAGGCAGTGTCTCTTTCAAGGCAGTGAACTGTCGCATGTTGCAATGCAATACAGTGCAGTATTTTAGTGTCCTGAATGCTAACTGTATTCCATAATTCTTTATGGGAGTAAATAAAATAAGACAGTAGGTAATACACTGCCTGTCACATTTACTAAAAAGCATATAAAATCATTTCACAATGAATAAAAGTAGGTGTTAAGTCATAAGGCAGAAAGGCCATTTAAGCAATACACAGAGGAGGATATTCTAGATGGCAGGAGCTAAAGACGTCCTGCACAGAGGGAGGGAAACGATCTCATAAGGAACGTGAGTGGGAAGAACACAGGGGGACATCCTTTCCAGCAAGGCAATTCCCTGCAGAGAGCCTGAACTGACTGGCAAGCAGCTTGCTCTATATTTTATTCATCTGAACTAATCTCTTTTCTTTTCCTCTTAATTTTATCCCAACCACTAATTTTAAACATAGTGGTATACATGACAGTCCAGCTGTCCAAGTTAGAAGAGCTCCCATTTGAGTGCTCAAAGCAGCTGCATTTTCAGAAGTGCTTATCTTCTTCCCCCTGAACAGAGGGCAGCTGGGTGTCAAACTGGGAACTGGGAAGTTCAGCTCAATATTCAGAAAATTGTGCTTGTCTCAAGACTTTCCCCAATGTGGGTGCCCAGCACATCCAATGTTTCTCCTTCCCATCTAGGGTATGTTCTCCTAATGCCATGCTGCATGAGCAGCAAGATTCAGAAACACAAATTTCATTCTGCATTTGCTCTGGATGCCTGCATTTCCTTGCAGTCTTTAGCAATGTATTGACACATTCATCTTAAAGCTACTCTCAGTCGTTACATGCCTACTACAGAAAGAAGTTCACTTTTATTACCGTCATTCAAGAGAAAATGAATTCCTTCACTAACTTTTTTTTTTTTTTAAAAAAAAAAAAAGGCAATTACTTCTTGCTAATATCTAATCTGACATCTGTTCTTGGATATCCATTGAGCAAGGAGAGTCCGTAAGTTTCAATTCCTTCAGAAAGAATAATTCAGTGTCTAAGGACCTAACCAATAATATGGAATATTTAGTTCCACTTTTCTAAGGTTTCTGGAATTTCAGCCTCACTTCTCAAGATGTTGCCCTGTGTATAAACTTGCTTCTATCTTTCTTCCCCTTGCAGAAGTGGTTGGCCAACCTCAACAACTTTGATACAGTGGTAGAAGCTAAAAAGATACCATATTCTGACATGTTTTATAACAAGAAAAATAACCTCTTAGATCCCATGGAGCATAACCTGATGAGCTCATCCTCTGCTACAGCTGAGAAGAGAGTTGCTGGAAACCATGTGAAGTTAATTTTACCACTCATGAAACTATTTGTTATTTCAGGAAAGAACCTTGTGAGTTTGCACATGGGAGTTTTCCAGATATAACCCTCCTCCCCCATGGCTGCTTTCTTTGAAACAAACAGAAGTGGTCAATGGCTTGCCATCAGGTTTTAAACAAATGAGATAATCTTTGGGGAGAATAATAGCTCTTTAGTTCCTCCAGTTGAAAATTAGCCTGATCTAAATAGCTGAATCCACAGAGTGAGAAGCAAAGCACAGTAAAACTTTTTTTAATCCAGGCCACAAATCAGTTCATCTTGGGGACAGACATGCCAAGCAAGTTGCGTTTATGGCAGCCTGTTCAGACATTCACTAGCTTGTTTTTTGTTTTGTCTTGTTTTGCTTTTTTTAAATCCCCCACTCTCCTACAATCAGAAGAAACTTTATTTGTTATCCATAAGGTTCTGTGTAAATCATAAAAAAGGATGACAGAGTTGATGGTCAAAACAGTATTTTCCATAGCTGGTCACAGCTTGCTGGGAAGATATAAAACTGTAAGGTCATTTACCTTGTTGGTTGTTGGGGTTTTTTTTTTGCGAATATAAACAATAAAATGAATCCTAGTCAGTGAAAACAACTTCACATTTCTGCTCTCTAATGAAGAAAATAATACTATATGGTAGCACCTGTCTTAGACATCTCTGTGCTGTTACGGACAGATGCCTAAAACACGTAGGTCAGCTTCGCTCCCATCATGATTGACCAGAAGTTCTCCAAGAAGACAGACCAAGGGAGGGAAAGGTTTGGGATCACCGGTAATGAAACAGGTACAGCACAACCCTGACCAGGCTAAAAATTGTAAAATGCCTCTTACGGAGGCACTAAGCTGAGAAAACAGTCGTTCTGCTATAAGGACGCATACCTAAGAGTATATCGGGCCAGTGGATCCAGTTCAAAGCATTACTTCAGGTTGTTTTCAGTTTTATACAACTTCAATAGATCTGTTTACTTCAAGCAGACTACAAAATAACTTATAGATAAACTCATACTTAAAGAGTTTGCTAGATCAAGGCCTAAACAGAAAGCAGTATTTTAACATCACCCTATGGGTTACTTGTCACCCAGCAACTGAGTAATTAAGAAGTGGACCCAAACCCCACTGGAGCTGATGAAAGACTCTCAGTTTGGTTGGCTTGCCACTGAACTTCAAAGAAGCAGCTCCAGGTACTTGTCCCTTCTCTTATCAACAGGCTCTTTCTTTTTATCAGGAGCACGAAAGATACTCCAGGCATCATCAGAGTTCAAATCCAAAGCATGACCCGTTCTGTCACTGAGGACATATCAAAAGATGCTGTGTGCATGTTCAGCCAAACTCAGACCTCACGTGTACTTACTCAGCTCCCTCTGAATCCCTGAGCTGTGTGGAGATTTTTACTAGAAGAATATGTTCCATGCCTATATAGTATATATCAGAGCAATGAAAAATTGAACTGTAATTAAAAGAAGCAAAATTAGCCTGTGTAGAATACCAGTATAGAAGGTAACAGATAATGAAAAAAAATGCATAATTAAGTATAAAAACAAAGTATAAAAGTATATAAAGTATATAAAAAGTATATAAAAGTATATAAAAAGTATATAAAAAGTATAAAAGTATATAAAAACAAAGTATAAAAACAAAGTATAAAAACAAAAAATGTGTATATCAAGCTCTAATTATGTGGGGTAAGACTAATGGAAATAACTGTATGATCACGAGAATAAAAATACATAAAACCTTGACAAACCATGAGAACAAATTAAAGAGGGAAAGGACTCTCTTGGTGCTGCAAAGAGCTTAAGGGAAACCTGATAAGTGAAGCAGAAGTTTGCAGTGAGAGCCAATAGCTCCATGAGAAGGCTCGTACATAACGAACTTGTGTAATGCCTTGGAAAGATGATGCCAGTTAGACACAATTCTTATTAAGCATTAATATCAACACCAGACTTTGGCTTACATTGTTTTGCAAAGAACTAGTATGTTGTGGACTTAGGCACTCCAGATTTTCCTGTTTAGACAGTGGCTACAAGAAAGCAGACCTTTGTGGGAAGCTTCCTTCAAATCCTCCTGGTCCAATGAAAATATACTTTTTTTTTTTCATTTTCCCTTCGTTATTTCTTGAGATTTTATGACCAAGAAAGGACTTTTTCCCTCAGAAGTCTGGCATGGTTCGAACTTTAAAGGATAATTTGTTTTAAGATATTATTTTATAAACTCTTTAATTCAAGCAATCCTAAGACTGAAAAAGATGTGGAATTTCCTTAAAAAAATAAAAATGTTGATAAAAGGAAAGAAAAAAATCCTGTCAAAGGGGGAAAGGTTTCTCATGTTAAACATTTTGTATCAGATAGACAAGCAATTACTGAGTAGAAGGTCATATGTTAGAACATTAGGCAATGAAAGGAGAAGCTGTTTTAAAGACAAATCAAGGCAATTTTCTCTGTAACGTGAGTTTCCTTACCCTCTATGTCAGTATTGAAGATTCAAAATCTCTGGAATGGAGTGAAAGGTCACTTCTTATAATGGAAAGTCTGGCAATTGTATTCTAGCAGACATCGTTCCTTTGGACTGAGTTTGCCATGTGCACGCTTTTAGCCTCTTAAGGTCCATATATCAACTGATTGTACAAAGACAAAAGCTTGTGGGAATATTTCAGTCCCTTCAAGGCAGATGCGTTGAAGACCTAAGTACCTTAAAGTTACAAACAAACAAACAGACAAACAAAACCAACATAGGCAGATCTCACTGTACTAAAATATGACCTTTGGTAGTCTTTTCCTTTTTCTGTAGTAGCGTAACAGCTAAATCTCTTCCTAGGAAACAGGAGCCCATGTTGCGATTCTTCTTTTTGCTTGAGAGAATTCAGACTACTTCTGTCTCTTCTCAAGAGACGGATAGGTTCTGGATGCTGTTTCAAAGATGGGTTGTCCATTTTCCAAGAAATGGTTAGAGGTAAAATGCAGAAAAAGTTCTTGGAGCAGGGACCAGAACCCAAGACTTAACCAGAAAGTAAATATATAGCAGCTTTCCTACTTTCTACTCAAAGGAATGCTGTATCTGATTTCTGACAGTTTAGACCAGAACACAACACTTCTTGTCCCCATGCTTCAATTTTCTTCACTGGAAACCACAGCACTGCTGCAAAGAGGACAGTAGACATTGAGGTCTTTTCCCAGCGTGGAGGCAGAAAACAAGTAGGGCCACAGGGACAGCTTTCTATCATTTAGATAAAAACTCTGTGCTGGGAAACAACATTTCCCGAGTCTGAATAGCAATTTAAGCTGTACATACTGAAAGTACTGAGTACTTTAAGTGCAGAGGATCTTTCCTGTAAGTGCTTAAGATTTTCTCTGAAGGTTTGGCATCAGAATGATGCAGAGCTGTCATGCGGATAGATACTGCAATTTAACAAAGTTTCCAGGCGCATTCATAAAATTCTTGGCTGTTGCTTTTTATTGTTATGATCTTGCACCAAAGGATCATCTAGAGATTTCCTTAGTCTTGCACCAAAGAATGAAACTACATGTGATGAAAGGGCAGGAGGACGCATTCACTGCCAATATATAGGGACCAGTGGCTGGGAAGATGATGCTGGTATACATCAGCACAGCCCATAAGCTCAGGAGCTGCTGGGCCACATGCAGCAACAATCTCTCACACCAGCACAGACACAGCCTGATCACTGTAAGCCAAAACCAAAATTGGAAATGGAGGTGGCTCCAAAGGCTTGATTTACAAATCGCAGCTTCCCAAGTGCTTTCTGGAAGAACAGCTGTTTGGCTGGGTTCCCAAGAGGAAGTGATTGGAAACATTCCTTCTAGGCTCTGTGGGGATGCTTAACAAAAAAAAGAAGAACCTAAGAAGTTGTGGAGCTAAGCCACCATTCAGGCTCAACTCGTACTGCTGGCCCATGGAGCCTCTGCCATAGCCACCCCACTCGCACTCAGTCCCCACACACAGGGTTTCATGTGTGACTGGCGGGTCCCAGCACGCAGGGCAGGGATGTCACGTAATGAGTATCACACCCTTTTTAGTTCTGACTGTGGAATTTATCAGCCCTTTAGTGGTACTTACTGCATGAGTCAGGCCATCTAGTACAAAGTTTTGTTCTCTTACTGTTTCCTCACTGTAGTACCCAACACTGGAAGGGCAATGTAAAGTGCAAAGTAATGTAAATTTAAAAAAAAAAAAAAAGAGTAAACAACAGTGTAAAGACACACACAGGTAAAGGTAATTCCAAGATCAGAAGAGTATTGCATTGCAGTTCTTTGTTCAACAGTGGATTTCTCATTGGTTTTGCTCCCTCTCTATGTGAACCTAACATGTTCATAGTCAGTTTTGTAGTGGTTGGAGATATTGATAAATGTTGTGTTGTACACAATGGAAACAAAGTGAGAGATAACCTCTCCTCTGAAAATTTTACAGTTTACAAGGTAAGGGATGGAAGAACTAGAAAGTCCAGAGAAACATTACTTATATCATTCAACAAAACAGTGATGGGACAAAGAATTAAATATATGTTTCCAGATTTCTATTCCAAAGCCCTTATTGGGCAATTCCCTTAGAAAACCAGGTTTTCTTCTTTACCCAGAAGCTCCCTAAATAGGACGGGAAAGCTACAAAGAAGAATAATTAAAAAAAAAATTCAGTAGGTTTCTTTATCCTTTTCTAGCAAATCAGTTTGCAATAAAATAAAGATGTGCGAAAGGTTTTTTGTCCATTTCGTCCATTTCACCCATTAAATAAATCCCACCTCAGACACTTTCAGCTGAAAAAGATGTGATCTGAGCAGGCCTGGGACATTCTGCTGTGCATGTTCCCAAACCTTTCGTAATACCTGCTCTTCGGTTCGTTAAGTCAGAGCCACAACAGGTACCGCATGAGCAGATGAAAACACATTGAAACCTGTGTGGAGGAAACAATATTTGGGACTGCTAAGACTCCATGGGGAGCAGACATTACATATCTTTATGTTCTGAACAGAGCTGAGTATACTGTTGGCAAATCAAGAAGTAATTAAATAATCCTTCACTTTCATGGGCTTTCAATGAACTCTCACTTTTAAATGGAAAACTGGAGTCCCCTGTGTAATCACACTGGAGGCAAAGCCAAACTTCAAAGTTGTCCTTTGACTGTGGATTCAGTGAAACATTTGACAGAAGAAGAATTGAGCAGTTACAGTGATAAATTCAGCAGCTTCAGCTCAGATCTCACCAGCAGGAACACAAAGCAGCACATTTCACTCCTCCAGCTTTCAGAAGACACATGAGATGATGTAGCATTAACCAGCACACACCATCAGCATCCACTCACCTTAAAGCTTTCAGAGAAACCCAGTGAACCAACCAAACACAGTTTGCCCCTGCCTTGCTGAAAGCCTAATGCTGTGGAAAAATGCTTGTAGATGTCAGGGCAGAGGACTTAAGGGAGAAATCTCAGGCTGTGCCTTTCTTCTCTTGACCTTGATTGCATATAAAAAAAGCAGAGAAGCATACAGGAGTGGTATCCATGTAGCTGGACACCAGATGGGACTTTGATGTTTGACTAGAGTAGGTCCCTGAGAGCATGAGGGACCCAGCACCTGGAGACCAATGCCAGGACACCAAGGCTTGCAGCCTGCAGGTAGCCCTGTGGTGAGGAGGTCCACCTTCCGTTTGTATTGGCTAGGGAAGTCCAAGCAAACTATTTAACTGCTGTCAGACCTCACCTCTGTGCTGGTATTGATGTTGCACATTTAGCTGAACATCACATGCTGAGGTCCTGTCCACTAGAAAGGCACAGCTGCAAGCTGACTATTTAACACAGCTCTGAGTAGCTGTTTGGCCGGAGAGGAGCCCGATAAGAGGCTTGTGTGACTGAGATAAAAAGGGTGGGAAAGTCCAATAAACACAGTACTATCACATTGTTTCATTTTGTGAACACCCTGTATCAGAGCTATAGAATGGAGACAGGGACGTACTGCACCATTTCTCAGGAAAACTTTTTTTCCACACTAATGCTTCAAATGCAGAAGGCTACCTTGGCATGCTCTGGACAAGCCAAACAAGTGGCTCTGACTCAGTTAGCTTTGCATGTTTTCATGGCATCTGGGATTATAGTCCAGTAAGACAAAAAAATTAGCATCATTCCATCTCTACTCATAACAAGAGCAGAATATATGATGCCAGGGTTTTTCTTCTTAGCTTCAGCAGCCTTGAGTCAGGTATTACCGGGTATGGCACCAAGAAAAGAAAAATAACTTCACCATAATACTGCCTAAAACTTTGCTTTGGTCATTTTCCAGAAAAAAATAAGAAAACAAGGAATAATACAAAAAATAGAAATAATAAATGTGCCTTTGTTGCATTTAAAACTCAGAAAATAACCATTACAAGCCATTTCATTCTTTCCAGGTTGAACCCTTGCCCAAAAGTGGAAAAATGTTGAAGTTCATGTATTTAACACAAGAAAGAAAAGCAAAAAAAATCAGCTTGGCAGAACAGATATGAATTAATAGAATTAATGACAAATTTAATGTCAAAATTATATTTTCCTGGCTTCTATTTGTTGGAAAGAATTCCAGAGACCTTTTGTTTTTATTGTTTGTTTGCACTTCCAACCTGCTTCAGTCGTTCCTGCTGAGTTTATCTCAGTCATTTCCATGGATACCAGGGAACAGTCCATCAAAGGATAAAATTTTAAACCTTTCTTGATTTAGAGACTTCAGAAGTCCTACTTTGCAGCAGACACTCAAGAGTACTCAATAGGATGGAATGGCAACATCTATTTTTGGGTTCCCTAGGGTGACATGTTCTGGGTTTTTTTATAGCCTAGACTGTAATTAAGAAAATACCACAACTATGACCTTGAATTTCTTCTGGTATAAACTATAATTAAATAACTGATATCTTTGGTAAATAACAGCTGCATTGTTTGTTACTAAAATCAGTTGTGAGTAGCGTAAGTAGTGTTTTATTCAGACAGCTTGGCACTACTGTCCTACCAATGGCTGGCGTCTGTATTGACTTACTTGATTTAAAGTGATTATGTTTTTTTTTTTTTTTTTTTGCATTCTCAGGGTGCTCCTCATCTCACAACAGCTCCATCCTTCCGAGACCTTCACTTCTGATTTGTTACTAAAACAAACCGCCTACATGATAAACCATAGGAGCTGTTATGAACCCTGATTTGCTCCATGCTCAGCCTTTTCTCCTCTGCTGGGCAGCTGCCAGGGCTGGTGAGACGATGGACTTGGCCATGGTGAGGTGAGCAGACACAAGCTCAGGGAAGCTGCAGGGGCACTGGGGGATGTTTCACCCCACCTTCTTCCCACACACCAGATTTGCCAACCCAGTTCTTGCCCTTTCACCACCCAAGACACAGGGCAGCATTTTGGAGCCCTGGTCCTCATTGTGTTCCCTGAGAGCATCATGGGCTATGGGTGGGATTGAACATGCTTGGCACTGGCTGCCTGCATCCACACTAACTCTCCAAATTACAGGTCCCTACATTGTTTTCAAATCCGTGCTGACATGAGCGAACATTACCAAGATTTGAGCATCAAATATTTGGCAAGGAGAAGGCAGTCATCCCACCTTCCCTCACTCCCTCCCTCCCTGCCCTGGTGCAGCAGGGTCAGTGCTGGCAGGCACTGGCAGAAGGTGGTAGCATTCCCAAAAAGCAACAGGAAAACCTGAAATCCCAGCAGACCAGGAGGCTGCAGCCTGCTGAGGGTTTGTCTGATACACAGCTGAAGTAAAGGCTGTGAGTCTTTCTGATTCATTGAGTTTAATTAAGAGACTGGTAATCACCCAGCTGCCAATTAAAGTTTACCCATATACACATTTATTTGGTTATTTCATACATAAAACTTTAAATAAAATGCCTTTCTTTTTTGTTCCTACTTTTTAATGGATGCAGACAACCATTCTGTCAAGAAAGAAATAAATGCTCCACTAAATACAACCCAATGGACAATTTGTTTCTTCAATACAACATTTAACTAATAAAGAAAGAATAAACATATTTTTTTCCTAAAAACAGAATGAAAACACCCTTAAAAAACACTTGGCTGAGGCATATTAGGATGCTAATAAACTCAGATCAGACATTACAGACAAAGCTTGCTCACCAAATCCATTTTCATAAGACAGTAAGGCAATATGGAACAGGATTTGCTTGTGTAAACCAGCAGCATCCTTACAGTGATCACAGCTACTTACACCAGCTGAGGATCTGAGCAGAGCAGCAGATAAAAAGGGGAAGAGAAAACTCTAAGAGCAAGATGCAGAATCTGAGAAAGAGGAGGAATAGTAAATGCCCAGAGGAGTGATACATTGAACTAATGAAGAATTGAACTAAACCAGCTCACAATGATACCAGGGGAAATTTTAAGTGTGCCTCTCTAACCTAGTAATTAGTGTTGAAGAAATAACGGATGTTTTTCATTCACAGGTTGAAGTGGGGAGGAGAAGGTTCCTGTTTATATCAACATGGGATGACTTGTTTTATCCACTGCAAAACATTTTATTTTCACAGAATCACAGAATGTTAGGGATTGGAAGGGACCTTGAAAGGTCATCTAATCCAATCCCCCTGCCAGAGCAGGAACACCCAGTTGAGGTTACACAGGAAGGTGTCCAGGCGGGTTTTGAATGTCTTCAGAGAAGGAGACTCCACAACCCCCTTGGGCAGCCTGTTCCAGTGCTCTGATACCCTTACTGAGAAGTTGTTTCTTCTCAAATTTAAGTGGAACCTCTTGTGTTCCAGTTTGAACTCACCGTCCCTGGAGGTTTTTAAACTGAGATTGGACATGGCACTTAGTGCCATGATCTAGTAAATGGACTGGAGTTGGACCAAGGGTTGGACTTGATGATCTCTGAGGTCTTTTCCAACCCAGTCGATCCTGTGACTCTGCGATTCTGTGAACCCAGGTCACTGAAAATGCCTTTCTAAATAAATATTAAAAGATAATATGAGGAATATTCTTTTTGTCATTTATGAATTATCTTCTAGTCACAAAAGTAAAGGCCAAATTCAGCCAAATATCTGAATTCCATTCACTACTTGTCACATTTTTAGTGGGATTATAATTTCCAAAAGAGAAAACAAAAAAAGGCTCCATGAGGCGCTCTTGAAAGTCTCACCCACCTGCACTGGGCACTCTCATTTAACTCAAAGAGAACATCCGCTCATCAGCTGGTGAAAATCAGAATTGTTCAGTTGACTAAAATGGAGCTGGTCTGATTTATGGTCCTGGAGTAGTGGCTGAGCAGCGAGGGTGCAGTGCAGACAGCTGCTCCTCAGCCACAGGATAAGAGCTCTGAGCTCCCTGCCATCGCCAGAGAGCAAAGGCAAACACTCAGCCCGTCACCAGAATGTAATGGTCAATGCCTTCACCCAGGAAATGTAATTCTTGTTACATTTTTTCTTTTTCCGATCACACCTTTGGAACAAAATTTTCACTACTGCACACAGAGCTGAAACACGGATGTTGAAGTAAGAATTTCATGCCAAGATGCATAGTTTACCATTTATAAAATTACTCAGATGCTGTAACATTTATGAATTTTAAACTAATGCAATCTCTTTAACATTGCGTTAATGACATAAAGATGTAGATAGTATCAGGTCCTTAATTCAAAACTCACCTAAAATTTTGTCAACAGCAGATTCCTGGGCATGGTATTTGACTTTGTTTGTTTTTTTTTTTCCTCCTCTCCTTGAATCATCTAAAATATTTCCATATGGCCATAAAAAGACTGCTTTTAGGAAGCAAGTCCTGAAAGAAATGCCAACTAGTCATTAAAAATCTATGAATCAATTAGATATGTGCTGAGTTCTTCACATTCTCAAAATACAGGTTGCTGTTTATGTCAAGATGAAGAATGATCAGTCTTTGTGTACTGTAACAATTAGTCAAGAAATCCAAGGGCAGAAGGGGTTAGCTCAAAAGGAAAAAAAGTTCAGTTTAGCAGGTTCCAGAAAAGCACATTGGCAACAGCACTTTGTCAAAATAAATATTAAAGGACAAAAGTGAAGCCAACTGCAGGCTTGCAATGAGATAAAGAATGATAATAGAAATTTAAAAAATGGGGATCATAGAATCATAAAACAGTTTGTGTTGGAAGGGACCTTCACAGGTCAGCTAGTCCACCCCCCCTGAAATGAGCAGGGACATCTTCAACTAGATCAGGTTTCTCAGAGCTCCATCCAGCCTGGCCTTGGGATTTATTTTCTTTGTTGAGAATGTGCAGCACAGATATAGGGATTCATTTTTTTCTCCTCAAAAAAGACAAGAATTCACAAACTTGACCAACTATTAAAGAGGCAAAAAGTCTGCAAAACATGACTTTCTACCAGAACAGAGTACACAGCTGATTACAAGGAAGCCTGCAGATTGTATTTTCTCTCAGAAACTTAAGAAACAAGAGGCAAAACCTTTCAAAGCATTTGGCATTATCATAAACATCTAAGGTTAGTGGAAGGACATTAAAGGTAGCACTACTCTCCAAATTCAACAGTGGCAGACAAGAAAAGGGAGTTTTCTTGGCTGCTGAAAAAGACAGGAGACATGTTAGAACTTAAAATTATTAGCATCATTGTAGTAGCCGCAATATTGTTAATATACAGTATCTTCCAGCAGACTAAGACCAAGGCTCTGTTATGGCAGGTGTTGACAAATATAATGGGAAACACTGTAGTCCTAGGAGGCTACTTATTGAATAGATATCATCAAGGGAATCTAAATTATCTCGAGATTCAGACAAAACTTACAATTAAGAGGGACTGGGCACTGGATTGCTTGAGCAGGAGAATTAATACATTTGTCATTACTCATGTTTTTGTACCACTTGGGCATCACATTTGTACTAAAATTCTGTCAGATCTGTACTTCTGAACTCCACCAGCACACTCTATAAAACTTCTGCCTCTCTTCTTAGGTGCTTGGGAGCAACACACCTTCTGCAGGGCTTTACCCTCCAGGTTCTGTCACAGCCACATCGAGGATGTCCCAAACACAGGCTCACTGGGCACGAATTGCTCCTGATCCTATGTTTGGAAGAGCTAATCAGAATTTTCTGGCAGATTATGACAGCTTTTCATCAGGCATGCCATGGAGTACTACACACCATGACAGAAGTCAAAATCTTGATAGTTTGAATTTCTGTGCATGCAGAATTATACATTCACAGCCATTTTTGGAGAATCTGCATACACAGCTAAGACATTTCTGCATGCATGCCTTTGGTGACTTTTTCTCCTAAATGAGCACGTCTATGATTAAATTATAATATTTTCTATGTAGCTTTCTTAATGTTTAGACTGATTGACAGAAGAATATGTTTTACTCCCATTACTTGAAAAAGCTCTTTTACTGAAAGTAAATAGTGATTAAAGAAACCACAAACATCACTTCATTCAGAATTAAAGCTACTTCAGCTACTATTTTTGTAGGAACTACAGAAAGAAGTGAGGCAGATAGGGCACTGTTATTACACAGAATCTGCTCTCAGCACAAGTATTTTTTAAGTGTCTTAAAATCTTGCAGGAAGTCATACAATTATCAGAATAGGCCTGGATCTCAGAATGTTTTACCGTCCCTCTCACTGCCATTGCCAACATGAATAAAAGAAATCACGTAGACAGAAACTGAAAAAACTCAAACCACAATCAAGTTGCAATTAGTTATTATGAAAGGATCCCTTGTTACAATATCCTTTATTCTAGATCCTGCTTGTCATTAAAAAGGGAATTGATTATTACAGAAGACACCCAGGGGCTTAAGCACATTCCAAAAGAAAAATAGAAATCTGGAGAGAAAAGCATCCACTCTTCTTGCCAAGCAGAATGAGGGGAGGATGGTATTTGTGGATGTTCATGCAGCCTCTCTCTTAGGACATGTCCTTATTCTCCTTGAAGCTGTGTTAGTTACATCAATAACAGGACTGGGCTTCTTTTCATTCATTCTGGATTTTCTTTCCGTGCTTCTTTTCCCTTCATCTCTTTTTCATGGTTGGGAAAGATACAAACCATGTAAACAGATGGGATTTTGCTACACTAGTTAACATGTTGATCAATCACATCATCTGCTGTGTGAGCCATCCTTCCCTTCCCTCCCTTCCTTCCACAAACACACAAAGAAAACCACCAGACTGTGTGTATACCATTGGTCACAATGACAGGCAACACATACCTCAATTTGCTACCCACTTCGAGCATATAAAGGTCTACACAAGGTTTTTGCACCTAACTTAACCATAAATACACAATGCTCAGGAAACAAACAAACAAACAAACAACACCAACACCACCTGGTGTCTGCTGTCCAGTGTAAGATCTAGGACATATGTGCCCACAGCTTCTTGGAAGTCCTCCTCTGGGGCTGGAAAAGGAGCATGCCACAACTGCCCGGGGACACCTCCAGTGACGAGATGCCTCTTTAGAACACAGCTGCTGCTCTTAAAATGCATTATGGCAGCGACTTGTAGTCCCCAGGATTCAAGGCGTTTCCTGAGCCAGGCACCATATGGTTATGCAAAACCCTTCTGCAAAAGCTGCCGCGATGACAACAGGCAGGATAGGAAAAGAAGTGGAGAAAAAACATGAAAAACAGATCAGTGTAACAATGATAAGTGATAGGAGAATATGTAAAAACCAACAGTCACTGGACATTCATTACTAACTATATGTCTACTGTCTGATAGTACAAAAACATTATGTGGTCTCAGGGTAGAAAAGAATGTTTCCAAGAAAAGGTAAATTTTTTAAATTAGACTAGCTGAATTGACTTAAAAAATTAAAATGCCTTTGGGTGCAAAGTATTTTCATTGGTCCTCTCTTCTTTGTGGCTGAGTCCTGATGGTAAGGTTTAGAAGTGGATTTTTCAAGGACTCACTCCTTCTTATGAGGGACTTGGGGTGCAGGAAGGGCAAATGAAATATACTCTCCAGACTACTGGGACCAGAGCTGGTGTCCTGGAAGTGAACACCCTGAGGAAAATGGAGAAAGGCCAAAATACTCCTGACTGAAGCAACAGGCTTCCTTCCTGCATGCAAATGAGACATCAGGGCTGGATCCCATTTTTTAAGGAAACCCATAAATAGAGTCATACCTACTTCCTTACAAGCACTTTTTGGCAGTAATTAACACATATAGATTGCAAAGTTCTTCTATCAGCTGTGATGATGCTGTTCTGTAAAGACACTTAGAAAAGACATGACACTGTTCCCTGCTTTAAAGCTGCTGTCTAATAAAAGCAGACATTAATTCCAAATTGCATTCAGAGCACAAGGGGAAGTAAAATCAATGTTTGGCCAAACGGATCAGGGAAAACAACTCATTGGCAAAGTAACTGTGTTTTTCAGACTCCTATGTGCCCAGTTCAAAGGTTACTGAAGGCAATGCAAAAACTCCCTTGGGGTTTTGGTAGAATAAAAAACCTCTATACATATGTGTGTATATATATATATATGTATACACATATATATATAACAGAATCACAGAATGTTAGGGATTGAAAAGGACCTCCAAAGATCATCTAGTCCAATCCCCCTGCTGGAACAGGAACACTTAGATGAGGCTACACAGGAATGTGTCCAGGCGGGTTTTGAATGTCTTCAGAGTAAGAGACTCCACAACCCAGATGGCTGGCTGGCTGAATTTGGCTTCCAGCAAACATCAGGGAAGTTAAAATCCTGCCGCAACAACCAGGGCCTGTGACTGTGAGGCTGCTCCCAGCTGTCTGTAGAGGCCTCATCAACTTCTTCACCCTGATCTGGTGGCCTGTAATAGACACCCACAACATTATCACCCCTGCCAGCCTGCCCCTAAATTCTCACCCATAGACTCTCATCTCGCTCCTCATCTATGCCTGGACAATACTCAATACATTGTAGTTGCTCTCTCACATAAAGAGCAACTCCACCACCACGCCTGGCTGGCCTGTCTTTCCTGAAAAGAAATATAATCAGATACAGAACCAAAACCTTGACTGTGAAGCACATTTAAAATGCAAGCAATATACACCTCACATTCTCTGGACCCAGTGTTTTAGTGTGACAATCAGGCAAAGGCGCACAAGGTTGTTTCAGCTGGTGTACGTATTAGCCAGAGAATTGTGCCAACTGTCAGGATTTGAACTGAAACATCACTTCTGTTTAATGTTGTCTGAGAGACCTGTAGCATCTAATGTTTAAACATCAAAGGAGCTGAACATATCCCAGTAAAACTATTAATCTTTAAAGGCAGAAGAAAGCGAGTATTTTCAATACACCGAGAGACTGAAGATTTCTCTGCATTATCTTACTATTGTTCAATAAGCTGTGTTCATTCAGAAGCAGCAGCACACACTTAAAATGTTGAAAATAAAATACATTCCAGCAGTGGTAACAGTATGGATTCAATTGACTTTTGACTTTGATCCTTTTGAAGGAAAGAGGTTGAAAAATGAAGCTGTATTTATGGCAAAATCAGTGCAAAAGTGGTTGAAGAAAGGCAGTGAGAAAAAATGCTAAAGCTTTTCTTATAAAGTGGCATCTTAACTTGAATATAAATATTCAATTATTATTCATAAAGTTGTATTTTCATCAAATACATAAAGAAACTAAAAACTCCAGCATTAATCATCATTCACCTGTATTTCATCATTTTTTTCCATTTTTGTGGAGGGTTTACCACTAGAAACTGGTTGCTAATAACCTATGTTAATCTCTGACACTACTTTTCTTTAAAAAAACTTCAAAATTTTGTTGCTTGTTTAATACATGAAATACAGACAAAGAAACAAAAAGAAACAGAAGCAGAAGACGGAACTCATATCAAAAATTACACATGTTGTGTAAGCATTACACACAATTTAAGAGCAAGGACTTTCTTCTCTGCAGGATGCAATGTTTTATGCAATACTTTCATTCCTGCTAGGGAGGAACATGGAAAATGCTATTTTGGTCTTAACTCCATGACGAAAATGTGAAAGTTGTATGCATAACGTTGCTTTACATGTATTTTCATTCTGTGACTGGATTAAAATGATTTAGAGCATTTTTCTACAACAATCATGCTCTGCTGCAACATTTTTGATGATCATTTCCATGCCTGGATATTACAATAATAATAAAAATACTCAGAACTGACTACGGATTTGAGATCCAGGATCCAAACCCAAATATACCCTCTCCCATATGACTTGCTTCAGCAAAGCCTTTGCATAATACTAAATGTCCAGAAATAAAAGTTAACAATTGTGGTTGCAATTGATTTTTGTGACAATCAACCAGCTTTATGGAGTACTAAGACAAATAATTTCCCAAAGAGAAAGGATTTCTGTAGGGAACAATCTAGTAGCAAACAAAACTTAGACTAGTATTAAGTTTACCTGTGTTTTACATGCATCACTGATGCAATAGCTGGTGAATACTACTGTGGAAAGGAAGATGGATGAAGGACAAAGACAAAATGAGACGTACTGTTCATCTCGCAATTGTTATTACAGAAATACCCAGACAGGTCTTGGGGGATGCAGGACTACCCTCATTCAGAAAGTCCATGGCTAAAGAAGGGATAAAATGGTTTGAAGAAGTAAAGCTTTTCTCAAAACCTCACTGGAGACATTTCAGAGCAGTTTTGAGATAACAGGTAGCAGTTAACTACTTAATCAATAACCTAATCACACCAAACCCAGATCATCGCCTAAATCCATGATCAACACGTTATACAATGTCAAAAAAAAAGGGAAATAAAAAGAAAAACTGAGACAAGCAATAGATCATTATATGTATCCAAGAATCAACAAATATGTTATTGTCAAACAGTTCACAGATGATAAAAGCAGAAGGGAGCACCATGAGCATCCATTATAACTTGTGGTAGGATACAGGCTACAGCCTGAAGCTAAAATGTATTAGGTTAGAAACAATGTTCTACGAAAAGCAGAGAAAATGAAGATTGGTTTCCTACTGTCTCTCTTTTGCTTGCTGAATTCTGAGCTGAATTACACTGAGGTATTTTGTTATCTCTGCCTTTCCTCTTACAAACCTTACCCCACAGTGTTTGGCACTCCACCACAGACCACTCCAGCAAACAGGTCCCAGAGATATTATGGTTGCAGCATTTAATGGAACTGTTCACGATCATGCGGCAAGACCATGGCAGACTGTGTAGAATAACCTAATATGAAGAGCAGGCACCTGACCCTCAGCCCAGGCAAGAGCTGATGGCAGCATTTTCCAAAGCCAACCCCATTCTTGTCTCTGCAAGAGGTGTCAGGGAGATCTGTGGGAACAAGATGATGCCAAAATTGCATTTTCTAAATCTTAAATGTGAAGATCAGAGAACAGGAGATGAGAGATAAAATATGTATATGTATATACATGTGTATGTATATATATATATTTGTGTTAACCAATACCTATGTAAGGAAAAGAGGGACAGCACTTCGGCTACTCACAGGGAAATATTAATAACAAAGAGGTGCTTCCCAGCTTGACTCCAGCAGCAATATGGAGCAAATGTTCATGAATCAGATTTCCTCTAGATGCCCCTAGGGATAAGGAGCAAAACTAATTAAAATGCCATCGAAAAAGTAATGGCATTCTTTCCCCACTAAATTCAAGCATGAATTTGATTCTCCAAACTCTGTGTTAAAGCTGCACTCTGAGGACTAGTAGCTCTTGTTGGCTGACTAAGATGTAACCAGATCTCAGGGACTGTACATGGCATTTAAATTAGCAATCCTTCAAATCAGCAAAATACTGAATGGAAAAAGAATGTGGAGAAAGGAGTTCCCAGCTGCATTAATTTCTAACCCTGTCTTTTCCCGGAAATTTTTACATAGCAAAGTGGTCAACATATTTCCTTCGGCTTCATCCAGGGTGACAGCAAATTTATGTGTATGACAGATATGATGACCACTACTTGTCATGATTCATTATGGACCCCAATCACTTCCCACACCCTGCTTTGAAAGTAAAAGTATATTGAAAAAGCAGAAAAATAGATGAGCAATGATATAAATTTATTCCACTCTGAATCCTAAGCATTAGAAAAAGCACATTTGTCAGTGCTCATTCAGTTGATGGAAAAGGTCAACATGTACAGAAGAAACAGTTGCTAACATATTATTATCTAATCTTTCTGTCATAGGTAGCTTTAATGTACCCTTCCCATGGAGCCTACATTTAGGAAAATGGAAGGGTCAGCTTAACGTAACAAAGCAATTGCAATATTAGGTGAAAAAAGGAGGGTTAAAATGTATAATCTAACTACCAGTTTTGATGGCAACATTTTAAAGGTTTGTGCAATCTAGAAAATGTCTTAAAAGAGCAGTATTAGTGGCAGACATGAAATAAAGATGTCCATTACTATAAGGGTGAGAAGGTTTTGTTTGGGGTTATTTTCTCTCCCAACCCTCCATTTTAAATAAATAAAGTAAAAATTTCCAATTTAGAAGACAGATATGTACAGTTCAATTATAGGGGAGATAGTTTTGTCTTACCCAGTAAAAGTAGAATTCCAGACACCTTGAAGGATTTTTCATTCACAGCAGCACCTTGGTTTTATAATGTGAGTCAGAGGAAACTGCTGTGGGACCCAGCAGCTGCTCCTTGAGATTTTGAAGACATTCAGATCATGCTAAGTCAGGAATATAGCACAGAAAATACTTTTATTTTAAATAGATGTTTTCGTAAGTTTGTATTCAAGAAGCAGCATTTTTGACCTTGAGAGGCAGCTATTGATAGGGCTTCATCTATCCTCAGAGACTGAGGTGACGGGAGTTCCTGGCATTTTCAAAATGGATCTGAGGTCCCTCAACAGCACTTGGTGCAACCGCTCACGTCTCTGAAGCTACATATGGACCTAAATGCCTGGAAGAAGAAAAGTCTCACTGTATTCTCTTTGTTTTCCAACAATCATGAACAATATATGCAAAATTTACCCTCTTGTCTCTTGGAATTACCTGTCCTAGGTTGTCTGGATTTGGTTGTCAAAAACAAAGTAATGGGCTATACTGTAACTGTAGCTTGTGTGTACCTCAGCCAGCCCTGTGATGGACCAAGGAATGATGGAACTCGGTCACTCGCGACTCGTTGCTTTCCTCTGGGTCCTGAAGACCAGAGCCCAGGTCAGGACAGTAACCTGACAAAGCCATCTTGGTGGAAGTGTGCAGTCTTGCACACCCATGTCCACATATGTACAGAAAGCAAACAAGACTCCATAGTGGAACTGGACAGTATGTTTGCTTCAGATCAGGAAGCACTGATATTCTAGAGTTAGCAAAAAAAATAGAGCACCTTTAAAAGAGTTATTCAGAGCCACAAGAAAATAAATAATACTTTCCAGGGTAAGAAATATCTCAAAGGAGACTCAGTTTTCTCATTTCAGGAACAAATATGACCTTCATGGAAGCTTTGCTTTGTACCAAAGGTAGAAGTCTAATAAAAAATACTTTAAAATTTATTAGTCATGTAAGTCCTTTAGAGATGCCTTAAAACCAAACATATGACAATCATTTATTTTAAAAGGCCGTGTCCACAGTTTTCAGGGGAGATAGTCTGAAATTCCTTGTTTGCCTGCTTTCCCTTGTTCATGAATTAGTTGCAGAGCTGGCAGTGTGCCAGGCCAAGAGTGCCAAGCCCCTCACCTCTGCGACAGCCACAAACCTTGTACAAGTGTCACATTTCTCAGGACAGAAAACATAAATATTCTGTAATACTAAACACGGAGAAAACAGAGTAAATCACAAAACCTGACCTTGACACAGTGCTCACATACTTCTCTGCATACTTTTTCAGGTAACCCAACAGCAACCATTAGGAACTGTCACTGTCAGGCAGTGAGACATCAAAGCTTTGCTGAATACTCAAAACCTGGGATAAATAATTTCAATTAACAGCTGACAAATGCTGAGATTCACTGTATCTAGTAAGGTCAGATAACTATGACAAAAGATACACGGATATAGAGAAAAAGAAAAAGGTAGTCCCTTCCATCTCATTTGCTGTTGTCCTTTTACCATGTCTCTGGCATATAGTGTTGGCAGTATTTTCTCACTCCAGATCCTGTATTTTTTTCTACCACACATAAGCCATAGCGATTCTCTCTGGATAACAGGATACAGACCTCCATGGCCATCCATACAGCTGAAATGCAGCCTAAGCTGTCATCGCTACCCACATCACATGGACCTCTGCACCATTCATATCCACCCTGAAAACTTCTGCAGAAATAATTTCCCAGGCCTATGCCTTTGACCATATCACCTCATCTATATGTCACCGCTCTGCTCTGCCGTATCAAATATAAGGTACTTGTCCTGACTTCCAAAGCCTGTATAATTTATCATGGCTCAGTCATAACTTCTTGTGTGCCATAAACTGTTGACAACCATAGTTGTCATGACTTATGATGTGCAGTCTATGACCACCATAGTTAGTTTGATGTCTAACTTTCAAAAAAGCACCTTCCCATCAGCCCCTGAGGAGCTCATTTATACTTCCTTACACTCTCCTGCATATAATACCTCTGAAAAGTTCATAAAGGCCAGGTCAGTGCAGCTGCTGGCTATTATGCTAATATCTTTAAGAATCATAGAATGGTTTTGGTTGGAAAGGACCATCAAAGATCATCTAGTCTTATCCCCCTGCCATAGGCAGGGGCATCTTCAACTACATCACTTTGCTTGGAGTCCTGTCCAACCTGACTTTCTACATTTCCAATAATGGGACATCCACAGTTTCTCTAGGAAATATGTTCCAGTGTCTCACCACTCTCACTGAAGGAATTTCTTTGTTATATCCAGTTTAAATTTACCCTTTTTAAGTATAAAAATGTTGCCCTTTGTCCTGTTGCTACAGGCCTTGGTAAAAGTCTCTCTCAGTCTCTCTTATAAGCTCCCTTCACATACTGAAAGGCTGAAACAAGGTGTCCTCAGAGCCTTCTCTTCTCCAGGCTGAACAACACCAACTCTCTCAGCCTGTCTTCACAGGACAAGGGTTCCATCCCTCTGGCCATTTTCAGAGCCCACCTCTGGCCGCTCTCTAACAGGTCCATGTCTCTCCTGTACTGAGAGCTTGAGAGCTGGACACAGGACTCTATGTGGGGTCTCACCAGAGTGGAGCAGAGGGACAGAATGACCTCCCTCAACCTGCTGGCCATGCTGCTTTTGATGCAGCTCAGTGTACAACTGGAATTTTGGGCTGCAAGTGTACACTTGCACATCTGCAGTCTTTCATCCACCAGTACCCCCAAGTCCTTCTCCACAAGGCTGCTCTCAAAAGTCTGTAAACTTAGCCTACCATTGATTGTGTTGGACTTAATCTGCTCAGGGTAGTCTCCTCTTTTCATTCATACAGCACTCAGGATGAAGGAGATGCTCAACTGTACTGATAGCAGAGGACAAGACTGTTTTTTCTTTGGGAAATGTGATCTGAACAAATTTAGGATTGGGATGTGAATGTACTGAAGAGGGTCACATCTTTAACCTTCAGCTGCCTCAAAGTAAGGTGTCTCACTAAACCTGTCACATAAGCTTCATTTACATTCAGTGGTTTCAGGATTAATTAAGATATTTGTCTGCTGACAGAGACAGCTGAATTGTCTCACTTTAGCTGGCCCATTGTTTCATATGGTGATGCCCACCTTGGAGTAGAAGGCAGCAGGTGACGGCACAGGTTTCTCCAGCTTCTTGCCAAGGACCCTGGAGACCACTGGCCCTGGTCCACTGAGGATCTACACACACTTGGATAATGTTCAAGAACCTGTAGTAACTTCCTAACTGCAGTTCCCCTTGCCACAGCTGGGCACCTCAGCCAAGATGGTGACACCATTGAGTCTCATCAAGAGGGCTGAGGATCTTGGGACTGCTGCCACAAGTTTTAAACAGCTCCTGGAATTTAACATAGGCTTTATAAGGACAGCAAGCCAGATTTAGGAAAATGTGATCAGCCTCCTGGTCTGCTGGCTCTGTGGTCAAAATGCTGCCTGCTCTGCAGTAATGGAGGCTTCTCATATGTGACTTGAAGTGAATGGTTTGTATTAAATTTCAGAGAGACACAAAGAGCTAAACTGGCTCAGGAGCAATTTGGTTCCTCCTAACTGTGAGGAAAAAAAAATGAAAAAGATTCACTACTCATCTTTTTCTTCCGGACAAGACTGCATATTTCATCTTTTTTTTCTACCCCTCAGCTACCTTGAAATCAGAGACACAGCACTCATGTGCCTCTGACAGACCTGACATTAGCTGTTACAGGCTGCAAGACTTGACAACACTCACAACTTTACCCAATTTTGTAGGAATGTGTTGTTTCTGCCTCCGTTTTGAAACCCAGAAGATTTGACTGCTTGTTTGCTGCTATTAGCACGAGCTTGGATTTTGCAGGTGTTTCTTTCTCCTTGTTGCTTACCCAGTCTCTCCCCAAACCAGCACAGCTTAAGAGGAACAAAGAGGTTAAAAAGAGTAGGAACTGATTTTTCTTTAGCCCTGCCACCATTTGGTGCTGCTGTGGGACCACAACAAACCTTGGCTCTTTGTCCCATTTTTAATAGGGATAAGTGTGACTGCCAGCCCCCATGCCATGTGACCACCCTTCATGTAAGAAAAAACGCCATCTGCTTACATTTCAATTTCATGAGACAAAGTGCCTAGTTCATCTAAAATCTCTCTCCAGGGGTGTATATCAGAGTTACCTCACCCTCGAACAGCCAGCTGCAGACAAAGTCACTAAGCACTTTCATGGGTCAGAAATAGACCCAAATGGGGCACACAGAAAAAGAAGACCCCTGCTGTTAGTGACCACTGCTGGTTGGGTTTAATGAGAAGAGTGTGATTTGCAGCTTCATGCTGCCAATTTTGGGTATTTTGGGTACTACAAATCGGGAGTCAGGTATCTGTGAGGGGTGAACCAGAGACCCTCAGTGCTGTAGCAGCCAGTGCTGCGTAGGTGCACACTCCAGTTGATGTGCCAGAGACAACATACCTGACACGAGGATGCACATCACCCACTGCTTTGAGATGGAGGAGCAGAGTGCAGGGCTCTCTCCCAAGCAGTCTCTTCCTCCTGGTGTGCACTGGTCAATATGGTGCTTCCCTTATACAAGTCAGTGACCCTCAACACTACTCAGTCAGAAGGGATGTTGTGGAAAGCACATGCTGCTCTAGTCCATGAAGCCCTGGTTCAACCACAGGGAAAGTCTTCTCCAGCCTTGACCAGGAGATGTTCCATGTGGCTGCACTCGCAGGAGCTCTGGGGAGTAGCCACTAAGCGCAGACAAATGTCCAACTTTTCACTCAGACAAGTGTAGGAGGAGCACATCAAAAAGCATTTTCTTATCAGAAATTCAATTCCTCATCCCCACCACCAACCATCCCCTGACAAATTTCAAGTCTCTGTCAAAATACAGAGGAGTTACAGCTACCCAAACAAAGTCAACACATTTATCAAGATCAGAAAACAAACATTTTCTTCCCCTGTTTTATTCCCAGAAATGCCTGAAGTTTTCTGGTCACTATTTTCCCAAACAAGATAATTAAAATAATATGGCTCAGGGCTGATATCCATCTTGGAAAAACTCATCCCAAGCTGTCAAAGTGTAGCACAGTCATAAAACAAAAAACAAACAAACAAAAAAAAACACAACAGGGAGATGAATGAGGTCTTCATAAGAGATGGTATTCCTAAGGGTGCTCAATGAGACTGTGAGTGGGCTGAGCTGAGCCAATCCTTCCTCCCAAAACACGTTCCACTACACGGGGGGTGCGGTGCCAGCCCTGGAGTGTCCCGAGTGGTGGTTGCTGCCGGTCCTCCCCGGAGGCATGGTGGTCAGCATGTGAGCTCTCACCCCAAGCACAGAATTAAAGGGATAAACTCCAGGCCATGGTAGTGAATCAAATCTAGTTTTAAAGGCAGATGGATATCATTAATAACTTTACAGAGGTTTTTTAAGAGCACTATAAATGTTTCTCAAGGACCTTCCCTGATCTATCTCTACCATGGACACCCTCTGCTTTGGTGTGACACAAGGGTTTATCAGCACTCCTCTGGGAAAAGTGCATAACTGTGACACGGCTCATCTCTAGCAATATAGTCAGACCCCAAAAAACATACAATAAAACTCTTATCTCACATCTCACAGTTCATTGTTCTTTCCCCTCAATCATCCTTGCTCCCTCTTACCCTTCTCTCTATGGATAAACACATATGACTTTGAGAGCATTTCCACATAACCATGGCTGTAATCTTGTATAAAATACAGACTTATGTTAATTGCACCTAAAAATATAATCTCACAAAATATATTACCTGAGTTTTTTTGTTAAAAATCAAGGCCAACATGAAAGGCTTATCACATTATGACACTCAGATTTCTCTGATTAAAATTGATTAAAATGTGCATACATCCACACAAACATGCACAGAAAAGAGAAGGTGAACACAGATTCTCTCAGAGATGACACCTGTAACTGAAAACTGCCTTCATATTTTGCTCCCTGCAAGTAGATACTTCTAAATGTTATAAGAAGAAAAATTTGCATTACTAACCAATATAACTCAGTCTTAACTTGATGTGTTTGAAACTCTTCAGTCACTGATGCCTTTGCCCTAGAAAATCAGTCATTTAAGAAGACAACATTTTGCCTTTTTAGAGCACTATATATCACAAGAAGAGCTGAAGAAAGAGCCTCACTGAAAGTCTGTGATGAAACATTCCTCAGAAAAAAAAAAAATCAATAAAATCTTTGAAGTGTTGTTCTGAAGTACAACCGGTCTCATTTTCTGATGTGTTAGCACAAAACAGACTTCTGAGTAGTTTTTACTGAAAGAAATAAGTAGGAATTGTTGTATGTGAAATGGATGCCACAATAAAATCAACAGAAAACTTATACCATCTTTTAGATAAACGCTTTGAGAGGCTAACAAAAATAAACAAATGCAGTAAACATTTTTAAAAATTAATGAGAGAGCAAAATGCCTGAATACAGGGATCTGTATGTTCAACATCTACCTGGAATTTTGGATGGTTGAACGAGGAATCTGAGCTCCCAGTTCCCAGGATCATACTGATTTTCTTGGAAAGAGAGGTGAAGAAGTCTGCTGGTGGTGGCTGCAGCCTCCCCGGCAGTCCCACCCTTCCTATTGTGGCTCAGAAGAATCACATGCATCCCACAGGAGAGGGCAAGCCCAGGACCATAGCCTTCTGCTGCAGCAGAGGTCTGCTTGTGCTTAATTAATTTCAGTTTTTAATAGCATGCATTGTTATTCTTTATTGTACTCATACCCAGCAGGGCCCACATCCACACTGCATTCATCAATTTGTACAAAAGACAACAAGCTTTATCTTCTACTCTTGTAAATACACACTGTGTATCTGCCACAGACCCAGTCTGCACCAACAACCTCCTTTTGTATTTATTCTACTCTTTACCAAAGTGCTATGATATCTATGGAACTGTACAATCCAAATTAATCCTAATCAATGATTAATAATCACAAAGCCCACACAGATTACTAGACTAATTCGGAACCACTGAATGGTAATATTATCTAATAGAATTTCAAAAGACTTTGTCATCCTTTCTTAAATAAAAATTGCTAAGTTACAATGTGCAATGAAATGTGTACAGCTCACTATTTCTCTTCAGATGTTCAGCAACATCTTCCCCTGTTTCCAGGGATGTCATAGCATTTATGGGATAGTCAGATGCATCAAAGTAATGTTTTAGCTGCTTCAAATATCACTACATTTTCATGTTGCGTTGATAAGAAATGTTTTTTACTTGACATGGTATTTTTAATGCATGTCACTGCCTTAACACATTTCACACAGTTGCTCTTTTTCTTTATTTCTTTTTTTATTTTTTTTTAATGTCCTATTTTTAATATGTTAAAGCATCTTTGTATCTTTGTGAGATTGCTATTCAAAAGGCATTATTTGGATGGAAGGTCAGGACTGTTGTGCTGTTTTTCCCAGCACCCATCAAGAGGAGAACAAAACAAATACTCGGACAACTTCCAAGGGACTGTGGGCAATGCTCACAATGCTCCTGAGAAGCACAGAGCACTGTCCTGTCCTTGTCTCGCTGCTTCTGCCTTGGAAGCCGCCTGCTGAAGGGTTGCTTCCGCTCCCCCTTTCATGTTTCACATCTTGTTTTATTTTGAAACACAATTCAGCATCACTCCCACACTACAATGCTCTGCACAGCCTCAGAATTAAATTATTAGCAGCACACAAACACGCTGGCAGCACCGATGTGCCTGTGCCACATCAGGCATCTGAAGAAACAAAACGTTCCACACTCAAACCAGACTCATGTCACTCTGACCTTCAGGCAAATGTTAATGTCACAAAATATTAACTTTGCTAAGCTCATTACATATTGAGTGTTTTTCTTGGAAATATTCTTGTTTATAATCTTATGTTGTATAATGTCATGCTCAAGATTATATGATTTTCGTAATGGTCTTGTGTTGGACTTTGAACAACATTATTACAAAACCAGAAAGACATATTTATATTTCCTTAATTTTTAGACAAATAATTGAAAGTAATAGAGAAGAAACAGATGGGTAATCACAGCAAACAGAAGCAGATACGGCCTCTGTTTAAACTGTTGCTGACTCATGTCACCAAATTACCGCTTCAGCAAAAAATGAGACAACATCCCACTAGTCCATGAGCTACAGCATTTCACGTAAATAGATGCAATGATAGGAATTATGCCAATATTAACATGGAATCCAAATGTTTTATATTACAGACATCATAATTTTATGACTACTGAAATAGTACAGGGCTAATTTGTAAAACAGAAGTGTCCACACAGGCAGCCATGGACCTAGCAAGATCTCCAGGGTCACACAGATGACTTTCGATGCCTTCTAAATGATCTCTAAATGCCTAATGTTTTAATGATCTTTAAATGCTTTTTAAAACCTTCTGCAATATTAGAGAGTCCTGGCATGGTTAATGGGCAACAGCTATTCCGAAGTAATGTAAAAGACCTCTCAACATCCCTGTTATAGCTTGTTGATAATAATGGGCTCCAGACTACATTAACAATTTTTTCTGGCCTCAGAGCAGTTCCTAAAATATTCAAAATAATCAGTGTGATTACTCTCCAGCTATATATATGTGGGGGTGATACATGGGATCTCACTGTCTTTCACCCTTTTTCATACTCCTGTGAGGAAAAAAATAGCTTGATGTCTTCATTAATATTTTGCAGGCCACTAATAAATGCTATGAAATGCAGCCTCAAGTGAGAGAAGAATAAATGAACTTTCTGAACCACTGGCAATTAGTTTTGAAAGATTATGTAGATCTAATGAGCTCCTGAAGAAACAGAAAAAGGAAAATGTGGCTTCCATCTTACAAAAAATATAAAGGTTACCCAAAAAACAAAGCAATGTGCCACTGGCCCTTCCAAAAGCAGGCCAGCCAAGACCTTCAAACTCTACTTTACCCACAGGGTGAACATCCTACTCCGGTGTTGTATTGAAGGAGAAAATGGCTAAACTACCCATGAGACAGTGACCAAACTGTGACATGGAAGAACAGCAGTTTTCTGCATCACAACTGCTTTAAGCAAACACAATGAAGAACCTGAAAGTACATTTGCAGTGTAGAAACCCAGATCCAAGGGGACAATGCTTTCTCCTAAAACAAAGTGCACCATATGGAATGCTTAACTTTGTCTTTAACCTGTTTAATAATTTACAAAGAAAGACTATCCGCAATATACCTAACCAGAATTTTACCTCATTGGTTGACGGAAACACACACAGTCTGTCACTGTGAACCAGATGTTAGACATAGCTGGCAATTCCTCTGCTTATAAATCTGACTCTGGCTTTTATGAGCACTTGCTGAAGTCATGGTGATGAGGTTGTTACTTCATAACTGAATAATGCAGTTTTATGGCTTGTAAATTCCCTGCTGAACAGCTTTATGTGAACTCATGGAAAAAAGAGACGGAGGCAGAATGGCTGCAGAGGAAGATCGTTGCAAAAATCTGCCATTCCCGCTGCCCAGAAGCAACTCCACACTCTATTAAAGGCTGAGTCTGCAGCTTCAGAAGGCACTAGAGATTTGAAAAATATTTCACGATGCTTTATAAAAATAGTGAAATGTGTTGTGCCTCTGTTTTTTGCATTGGTTTGGGAGTAGAAAAGGAGTGGATTGAGAGGCTGTCCTGACTATTAATTAAACAACATTTTGAACCCTAAAATTCTTTCAGTAGGCCTGAAATTGTTGCAGGTCAGAACTGAGCCTCTGGAATTTCTTGGTTTGTAGAATACCCTATTCCACAGAGACAAGAGTCCTGGAAAAATACCAGCAGAGAAACTCAAACAATTTCTAAAATAAATAAAAAATTAAATAAATAAAAGCTTTACTGCAAAAGATAAAGGAGAGAAAGAGAAATTGCAATACAGCACTGCAGCATTGCAATGCATGAACATGAATGAAGTGTTACAGCAGAAGAGGGAGGAGAATCACAGAGAAACACACCAAAGACAACTACAAAGTATAAAAGATGTTTTGATGCTACATGCTAACCCCTAGGGTATTTCAGGGCACACATATTCTTGATACTGTGCCTAAACAAGAGTCTAGAGAAAGCTATTTCTGTCAATTAATGGCAGATTTTTCTTTCACCAGTGCTGAAGTGGACATTTTATTCCCTGTCAAACTACAGATTGCTTTGAAAGAAGAAGAAGATTTGTTTTTTATTATGATGACTCTAAACCAGTTACAGCTGTCTAACAAAACAGATGTGGGACAGCAGAAGTGGAGGAAAGTTCACTGGATCGACTCTAAAGAAAATAATTGCGAGACAATACGCTATTCTGGAGCCCTAAGCCAGCACAGAAATGCTAACAGCTTTCATGTGGACTCCCCCTCCTTCCCAACGGCACGATCTGCTGACAAATGCAGGCGCTGTTGAATTGTATTTGCTGGCTCCTGGAAGGCACTGATGCCGCGTGTGCTGCTGTGATGCTCAGAATGTTAATGCTGCCCTATCACAGGAAGAAACAAGCAGAGTGATCCTTATCACGACAGTGTCCTGCCCTTCCTCCCATAATTTTCCTCACCTTTTTCATTTTCTGCAGTCAAACTGAATACCTGCAAACCAAGAAAAGCAGTCTTCCTTTTCCATTTTCCATTATCTTGTTGGGTATACCACATACATTATATAGAATACTTAGTCACTGTGTAATCAGAGTACTTATTCACAGTCAACACTAGAGCTCAAGGGAACATATTTGAGCTATCTTTAAATTAGCTATCTCAGTATTGATAGCAGGGTAGCTATCATAACACAGAGCACAGCACAGCATGCCAAATACTGCAGCTGCTTGAAAGGTACCACAGGTATTTCTAAGAGAGCTGCGATCTCAGCAGCATTTGCAACAAGGAGCTTTTTTTTTTTTTTTCATATTTAGTGTAGGCATCACAAGTTCCGAAATTAGGAATATAAGATAATAAAATAGAGAAAGAAAAGGAGGGATGAGAAAACATCAGTCAGCTGAAGGAAGAAAACAACAAACAGTCTCACCTCCTTCATCCCGTAACTTATTCAGGTTATTAAGTAGTGTTATTTACCAAATTACCATGTAAAACAATCTTTTTGCCCAAGATCTGCTCCAATTGAAGTCAAGGGGTAAAAATGTTTTAAAAAAGCAAAATTAATTGGATGACGCTGTCAGCTAGAGAGACTCTCCAGGGCTTAAAAGTAGAGAGAAATGTGATGACAAACACTATGAATTTTGGAAAGTGATTACTTTGACTAAAGCTTAGGACTCTGAAAGAAGCTAAATCTGCAGTTGTATTATGGACTCTTACACATTTGCCAAAATTTTCTCTTAGGAAGTTGAGAAACATATGCTTAATTTTCAAAGAAAGGAGGACATAGTCCTGGTAAGTAAGAAGGATATATAAGGGGACATCCTCAGGTAGGATGCGCAAGCAATATCTAGACATTCCCATTTTTTTCTTCAAGATAAGGGCATTTCCAAGTAATAAGTGCTGGGAAATTGCCCACATTTGGCAAGTCACATCAGGCAGCACATTCAAAACAGAAAGAAGATCAGCAAAAGGGCAACACAACTTTCAGAACAAACTTTGAATTTACTGGCCAGTCTTGGTTGATATAAACCATTATCTGAGCAATCCAATGTTATGGATCAGAGATCTTGATGCAAGGGAGTATATATATAGATGAAACATCAGTCAGTTCTTTCTCCTCCTGTTTCGAGACTTATGATCTATATACAGAGCTTAAAGAAACATTCCCATTGATGCATTTTCAATAGTTCACACACTTAATCTTCATTTTTGTACAGATGGTTTTCTTAGATAATTTATATGATCAATGTATTATGAAGTCAAGGATTACCACTATACATTATGAAAGATCTGGAGGACTTGAACAATAATGATACTAAAAAAAGTTGTTTGTATGAAATCCCCAAACTTGCATAAAGCCCCAAAACTTGTGTAAACCTATAGTACACTGAACCCTGTCCTCTCATTCCAGTGGATACCACATGTCAGAGGTCTTGTACAACCCAAGTAGAGATATGGAATAAAAATGAGCCCCAAAGCCAAAGTCTATCAAAAATATTTAGTTTACAAAAGAAATAGTGCTATAAATACCCACAAAAAGCATTCCTGGCAAGTACTCACCAGAGGGAGTGCCACAGATCTAGAAAGAGATACTAAAGATGAATGCTGAAGCTAAATTTTCTAAGAGATATAAGGTTTTTAGTCTCTGTAGCCTCTAGATACAGACAGTTAATTTGATCATGTAAAATGACTGTGATCAAAAGCTTGGATAATCATAAAAATGCTCTTGGGGAAAGGGATGATACTGAATAACACAAGCATTTACTGATGTACTATGGTCTGCACAGCTTCTTATCAATAAAAAAATTTACTTACCTGAACATATCCGGGGGCAAGTATTGTCCTCATCTACACCAAGGCCACTCAGCTGAGGTCTGTGAGTTCACGCAGATGCCGAAAAAGGCAGGAATATGTTATTTACTGTAACCCAGCATTTGTGAACCACGCTAACAACACCCACTTGCAATAAAGGAAATACACAGAAATATCTAAGTAGGCTGTTACTGGTTAACTTTTCATACAAAATTATCTTCCTCTTTTAGGGAAATTAGTCTTTTTCAAACTAATGCAGCATATTCATGGGTGACTATCTATGTCCTCAGAGAACAGTAACATTAGAAATAATTATGAGCCATCTTAATTAATTAAAGCTGTTTTTCCACCCACTTAAGTTTTAAATCTATTGCTGTGCTAGCCGACTGAGAATTGACACACTGACAGTAAGGAATTGATTATATCACCACCAGCATTTTCTGGAAAAGCTAAGAGATGAACACTGGCTTGTTCTAGGGAAAGAATGCAGCTTGAAGGAAGAAAGTGGAACTAAACCTGGGAGAAGCAACATCAGATGCAAGACTCGAGGCATTTCTGCACTGATGCCTCTTCCCGAAGCCAAATTTCAGGGAGACATATGCCCACACTGATACAGGCAACAGTCCAGAATGAGATCAATGTGGCAAGTACACACAAAGGTCAACAGAACCTAACTAACCTCCCATGGTTCACAAATGCTGGGTTACAGTAAATAACATATTCCTGCCTTTTTCAGCATCTGCATGAACTCACGGACCTCAACATAAGGGAACAAAAGTATTATTTTCATTATCTCCTTAATTTTGCCATATCTTTAAAAAGGCTTTTAAGAAAGAAAGGTGCTTGCATGCTCCACATTCAAAGCCATATTATCTGTAAATTATGTTAAAACTTTTGGCCAGGTGTAACTATGCTGTGGCTCTGCTACTGTAGGCATCACTGCACATAACTATAGGATAATAAGTGTATCAGAGAAGGAGTGTTCATGCAATGGCACCCACAAAAGCAGAGCAGGTCACAGTGCAAACCTAAATGGACTAACAATTGCAGGGAATGGTGATGTGAACTTTCACTCAAGAAAGAAAAAAAAATAAACGTAATAAATAAAAGCTACAAATGGCTCAAGAAAATTTAACTCATTTCACAGACAACCTTTAAGACTCCTGTGTCTGAGAGTTTTTCAGTTATGTCCAACTCTGCTGGACCTGATATTCATCAACAAGAAAAGACTGATCAAAGATGTGAAAGCTGGGGGCAGCCTTGGCAGCACCATGAAATGGTGGAGGTCAGGTTCCTGAGAGGGTGGAACAGGACAAACAGGAGGATCACAGCCCTGGACTTCAGCAGAATAAACTTTGGCCTGTTTGGGGATCTGCTTGGAAGAACTCCATGGGACACCATCCTGGAGCAAAGAGGGGTCCTCCAAGAGCTGGTTGATTTTCAAGGATCACCTCCTCCAACCCGAAGATTAGTCCATCTCCAAAAGCAGGAAGTCAAGCACAGGTTGCAGGCAGCCTTCATGGATGAATAAGGAGCTGCTGACTGAACACAAACATAAGAAGAAAGCATACAAGTGGTGAAAGCAGAGACAGTAGAAATGTAGAAACAGTCTAAGCATGCAGGAATGAGGCTGAGAAAACCAAAGTGTATCTGATGTTCCATCTGGTGAGGGATGTGATAGGCAACAAGAACTTTTACAAGTATATCCCTGCAAAAGGAAGATTAAGGAAAATGCAAGTCTGCTGCTGAAAGAGAAGGGGGACCTGGTGACAAAGGACATGGAAACAATTGAGGCATTCATTGCATTTTGTACTGACAAACTGATGAAGTATAAGCTAGATAAATGGACAGTGATTTAACCTGAAAACTGTCAAGCTCACAGGGTTGTGGTCAGTGGCATGAATTCCAGCTGGAAGGATAGTCATTAGTGGTGCATCCCATAGGTTGATACCAGTACCTACTAAATACTGTTCAGCAATCTCAATAACTACCTGGATGATGGGACAGAGTGGATACTCAGCAAGTTTGCAGATGATACAAAATTGGTCTGACTGTCTGACACACCAGAAGGGTGTACTGCCATTCACATGGACCTCAAGAAGATGGAAAAATGGGCTGATAAGGACCTCATGAAGTTCAACAAAAGGTAATGACAAGTCCTTCACCTAGGGATTAATAACCCCAAGCATCAGGACAGGCCAGGATCAAACAGCTGGAAAGGAGCTCTGCAGAGAAGGACCTGGATGTCCTGGTGAACACCAACATAAGCCAGCAATGTGTTCCTGTGGCAAAGAAGGCCAGCAGCCTCCTGGGCTTCATCAGACAATGCACTGCCAGAAAGTCAAGGGAGCGGATCTTTACCCTCCGTTCAACACTAGTGAGGCCACACCTGGAGTGCTGTGTCCATTTCTGGGCTCTCAGCTACAAGGGAGACATGGACCATGGACATTCTGGAGACAGTCCAGCAAAGGACCACAAAGATGATGAAGGTCTTGAAGCATGTCATATAAGGAGAGGCTGTGAGAGCTGGGACTGTTCAGCCTGGAGAAGAGAAGGCTCTGGAGGGTCTTATCAATGTATAAAAATACCTGATGTGGGGTGAAGAAGATAGAGACAGAGTCTTCTCAGTGGTGCACAGTCAAAGAAAAAGAGGTAATGAGCACAAACTGAAATGTATGGAATTTCATTTAAACAGCATAAAAACCATTTTTTACTCTTAAGGATGGTCAAATGCTGGGAAGAGTTTGCCCACAGAGATTGTGGAGCTTTATCCTTAGAGTAATTCAAAATGCAACTGGACACAGCCCAGGGCAAGATGCTCTAGTTGATCCTGCTTTGAGCAGGGTTTGGACTAGATGATCTCTGAAGGTGCCTTCTGACCTTAACAGTTCTGTGATTCTGTGACTCTGTTATTCTGTTTTTCCTACTGTCCTGATAGTTGGCTTCCTACTGTGTTAAAATACACGACATTTTAAGAGCACAACAGCAAAAACCGCATACATGCTTGCATATACACAAGCAGTCAACATGAGTAGCAGATGCCTTTACAAGCATGCAATACTGTCCATTTCGGACTGCATGGAAGTTGTACCAAAACCTCTGTTCTTTGGATGAAAGAACTGGCCCAGGTCCCTACATAGCAGAAAAGCAGTTATCACTTATTCATAATTTTTTAATCAAAGGAAAAGAATAAAGGAGTAACATGCATCCTGCATGGATCAGGAATGTTGGGAAGCAAAGTGCCAGCGAACAAACCACATCTGTACTCCTGGTATATCATTTTACACTGTTCATGGCTGGAATGTGCTAAAGCAGCATGGCCCAATTTGCAGCCAGTGAGTCAAGCCCAGTTCCTCTGTTGAACCTTTTCCCTGGGCAGCACAAAGAATGGCTGGGCTGGATGAGCAGCCAAACGCCTCCTCCCATGCCAGTTCATGGACCTCCAGGCTCTTCATGATGGCTCAGAGGAGCAGATGGGAAGACGCTGCTATTTCAGAGGGAGGGAGAGAATAATCTTTGGTTGCCAATGGGGGAAGAAGCCTACCTAAGGAAAGGAAAAGTGAGAGTGGGTTGCTGCTGCCCTGGGGTGATGGGGACAGCAGCTGTTTGTGTAGGGAGGGTGAAGATAGGCAGATGCTGTTAGAAGAGCAGGTGGTGCTTAAGGTGGAGGGACGGGGGGTTGTCCTCTCCAGGGTACCACAGAATGGATCCAGCTGCCAAGATCACTCTGTGCAAGTGCATCTCCACAAATTCCCCCTAAACAGCAGTTGCAATTAAATGCTTTGTTCCTAATATCATAGTCCTACGCTACCTAATTCCCCACCTTTCTACTCCAGGTGTGAGCGTACCACCTGCCAGCCCAGGTGTGACACCCACCTGCCCTCCTGCGTGCCCAGCTCTAGCCACCCTGCAGCCAAACACACGTGCAGGGAGACTGCACGGATGCAGTTAAGAGTCTGGAAAGTCTCTTCTAAACCTGCGTGCTCCTTTCTTACATACTCTCTTCTTTGATACATGACACTGTTGAAGCACCACCAGTGCTTTAACTGAATCCTGTAAATAGGAAGAATCCTATAAATAGGAAGAAGAGGCATAACCTTTTTGTCTACCAATAGACTATGAATAACTTTCACTGGCACTCTCCTGTTCTTTCAGGTCAATTTTTCAGATTAATTTTACTTTACTATGTTCTTTATCTATGCAAAATTATGATAGAATTTTTCACAGATATATGCAAATACACCTATATGTATAGACATATGCAATAATAGAAGAGACCTGGCATCAAAATTTGTCTTAAAATGTAGTTAATAACTTGACTGATCGAAGACATAATGTGTTGGACACTGACAATCAGAGGAAAACGTCTTTGATAAACAGATTCTGTTCACTCCCTGTACCATAACTGCACACACATATAGAAACTAGTATGGCTTACCAGTCATAGGTGGGGTAGTACTCTGGCTGAACATATAATATTGTTTCCAAAACAAAGCCAAACTCTGGGTCCTAAATCCAGCTTGCTTATAAGATAGAGGCACAAAACTAATTCCCTGCTGAGTCTGAAGTGAGGTGCCCATCTGCTCTTCTCAACTGGAGATGTATTTCCACAATGATAAACAGCTGCTTGAAAAACTTTGAGAGGTAATAACTTAGAACAATATAAATGAGGACAAGCTATATCAGAAGTCACTTTAAAACCCATGCATTTCTGATAACAAACCAAAAGGACTGACTAAGATGTAAATACCCTCTCCAGCTATTGGTTCCATCTTAGCATCCCTAATCCCCTAGGTTCCACAGCTCCAGGGAACATTTTCTACCCCACAGGGAAATTATCTATCTCTAAAAGCTGCAAAATGCTAGACAGATGGGGAACTAATGCCACATGCTGAAGACAGTGAGCACTTTGTGGCTATCTGTTCTGTTTGGCAGGACAAACGGAATGGCAGAAAGGGTGGTGTGGCCTCAGCTGTCAGGAGGGGAGAGTCCAGGCAGGAGATGTCTGGAAACAGCTGGGAAACCTCCCCACACTTCCTACCCCACGATAAGCCAGCAATAAAACAATACTTCGTAAACCAAGTAAGTGTCTGGATTTAGCGTGGACTTTCCTCCCAGTGACCCCTGCAGCACTGTACAACGATGGGAAAGTGTCACAGTGTTCATTTTACACTGGGGGAACTGGCAGCACATCTAATGGCAGTGGTGGAAATGAAATCCAAAGCTGCAGCCCTGGCTCTATGGTAATACAAAGAGTTCTACCACTAATGACACTGAAGACAAATTTCATTCAATTCGTCTGACTCCTGTACATTCCTTTCAGCCTCTTTTCTGGTATGAATTTGCTTTTGCTTTTTTTAGGATGTGGGAAGAGCTATTCCCTAAGACTCCTCTTAGCAGTGTCCATCCCTTTGCTACACATACACCGACTACGTAGCAGGGAAACAAAGCCCAGTTCTGCACTTTTGAATTCTAGAGTCCTAAGGTGGATATAGGGAAAGATGAACACTGTGAGAAACTGAGAGAAGAAAAATAAGATAAATTTTAAAACAATAACCTGTAAAAATTGATTAACTGCTTTTGCTTGTATTTAAACTGGCAATGTCCACACGCAGCAACGCAACCTTTCTCCTGATATCCTTCAAGCACACTGCCTCCTGGATCCACTGGGATCAATTTTAGGAGCACAAAGATAAGCATTCAGGTTGAGGTCTCTGAGGTGAGGCACATGGTAATGTCAGCACCGTTACACCTTGAGCATGATGCAGCATCACTCCTGCTATTTTCAGTCTTATAAAATATTCAGTAGGGTGTTTTTTTATTTGTTTGTTTTTGTTTTGTTTTGTTTTGTTTTTCCTACTACTAGCTTCTGCTGAAGGTTCTCTCCCACGGTTGACTTTCTGACCCCATCTTTGATCCCCCTCAAAATCAATTCACATCTTTCTGTTCCCAGGCCTCATCATATAACGATTGTGTTTCCTTTGTGTTTCCATGCAATGCAGTCCTGGTCACAACACTGCCCTCAGCCTTCCTTCAGCCCCAGGGACCCCCATACCTGCTAACCACAACTTTGATCCTTCCTGGAATCATTATGTTGCTTTAACACAATGTCACTTGGGCAAAATGTTCACAGAGAGCCCACGGGACCTTGCAAGAAGCCCTGGATTTGGCTCAATGAAGTTATATGCCTCTGGACAAGACCAGTTTATGGATTCAGGTAAGATGCTAAGATACTAAACCTGACATATGGATAAAAGGTATCTCTTGAATTAGTGTCACAGAGGGACGCTTACTTCTCTTGGCACCATAACCAGCCAGCAGATGCTCTCTGCTTACTCCAAACACAAAAAACCCAAGCAAAGAAAAACCTCCAACCAAACTCAGGACAGGTCAGAAAAGTGTCTCAAAGACACCTTTGTCTCTAAGGTACCATCATGCCTGTGCGCAACAGAGAGCCACATCATATCAGCAAGGGCTAATTAATTTCAGGTCATCACAGTGCTTTTAAGAGGGTGATAGGGAACAATCCTTACAGAAGGCAGGCCAGCTGTGTCCCTGGCCAGAGCTCAGGGCTGTGGCATCACTCATCCCCACTGGGGAAAACTCATTGTTCACCAACAGCTCTTGTCATGGGCAGAGGCATGGAGAAACTCAGTTTAGCTGATGCAAGGATGACCGTGTGATGATGGCTTGATCTGGTCAGCCTGCATCCAGCATCATACACCACTAAATACAGTGGGAATGCTACAGCCTCTTTAAAAGCCACAATGAGGAGGCAACATACTCTTCAGTAATAAATGGCTCTAAACAAGCTCATGCATAAAATTAGAAGCAATCTGTAGAACTGTAATTTCCATTCTCCCATGGAACTGAAAGGATGATTATTATAGCAGCAATTGCTAGTGTTGCTATATTAAAAGGTCAACTTGCAATTTCATTACCTCCACATGCACCCATAGCAAAGACCAAACCATTCACATTTCAAGAGCTTGTAACTTCTCCAGACATGTCATGTAGTATACAAATCAGAGCCCAGAAGCACTTGCCATAGTAAAACTAGGTCTGCTTGTAGGTATATTTGAAGTTGAGAGTGTCTAATAAAACCTGGGTACATTTTCATGTCAGCTTGTTTCATACACTTCAGCAAAACAGCTTTTACCTTTTCTTATTGAGAAATTTTGCACCCTATTAACCTTCTCTCTATTGTGTCAGGAACACAACAACAGCAACATTATTCTCCTGTGCAGGAACCAGAGAGCAGACCTGTGATCAGGGACTGATCCTTTTCTTTGATCCTTTCAGTTTCAGTACTTCTACAGAATGTAACTGACTTACAAACCACATTCTTCCAGGATTAAAATGTGTCTTGCTACCAGCAGTAAAAGGTGAACCAACTTTGAAACAGAGACTTTAAGCTGGCATTGTCTCTTTAACATTGTGAAAGCTTTTTCTGAAATAAAAGCCACAATAGCTATTGCTTTCAAGGCATTTTGAAAATTGCTAAATATTTTGTGAATGTAATTAGAGAAAACTGAATTATCTTCTTTCACATAACAGCTTCACCTTCTAAAAAATATAATCAAAGACTAAATGATATACTAGTTCAATATGATGCTCAGCTATGATGCCCCACAAGAACATCAGTGAAAAATATTTGAAACTGAAGAAAAAAAAATTAGGGAATCTTCAGTGCATTAAAAGCAATTACCAACTAAACTAAGATCAATGACATGACAAACTACAACACAGGAATGCTTTTGCTTGCTTGAACTGCTTCATCTGCTCTCAAGCTTCAAACAAACCTTTCTTAGAGCTTCTGAATTTCATGATCTTCTATTATAATTTGCTCAGTTTGCATCCAAACCTTGCATGTATCAGCCAAGTTACTTTCAACCAGTCTGAGCCTGTTGCAATGCATTCTGTTGCACAGCAACAATACACCAGGCACTGATATTACCTCAACCTAAAATGTACGTTTACTCTTCACACCGAACACAGTATTCGTTTTTAAAGGATCATTGTAGTTAGGTCATTATATGAAAGTACAGGGAAATAAATCTTAACTTTCTCTTCAGAAGATCTGACATCAAACAAAGCACGGAGGCCTGGTAAAGAGCCTAATTTTGGTGGATTCAGCAGCTATTTTGAAGCAGGAACAGGCCAGAAAAATATTTGCTTCATTTGAGGCTTCCAAAAAGACAAACAGGCTGATATTCGCTATTAATTTAATCCTGAGAAACCTATCCCTGATGAGGTTTTCTAAATGACTGGGTGAGGGATAGGAGTGTAGTCTGAGAATGTTGGCTCACCCTGCCTTTGCACCAGCAGTGCCCCATATTATCAGTGGAGAAGACAAAAACCACCCTGCTCCAGAAGGAACATAGGAGTGGCCTTTTAAAAACTGACTATAGATATTCAGAAAAAAACCCCACCATTTTCAGAGTAAGTTGATCTGTGCAAAATCCCTTTTAGTAAATTAAGAATGAGAAAAAATAAGAGAATCCTAACCCAGGGTTATGACTGCTTCCAAGCTACTTGCTGTACAACCCAGAAGGAATCTATTTCTTCAAAGGACAAAATCCACCATCTTGAAATCCACAAGAAAGCTGAATAACAAATTATCCACTTAATGTATCTTATAATGCTATCTGTACAGGAACATATTCCGCACAAGAGCAACAACTGAACAAGAACATCCTGACCTGAAATTTCAGTCCCAGTAGGTTTTTATAAGAATGTATCCACGGTGTTCCTGTACCCAGCACTACCGTAGTACTGTAAAATCTTTAACACATCTAACCTCACATGCCTCCTGTAAAGCCAGGGAGTATTACTGTGACAGAACATTCAGATCTGTGCTACAAGAGGGATGTTACCACATCAGATGCTTTTGTTTTATACTAATGAGAGAAGATGATCCTCAAATAGTCTCCGAAATACCTCTCATTAACATTGTACAGAGAATTGGTCAATAAGAATTACAATGGAAGTTGTAGGAGAAGTAAAATGTTCTTTTCTAAGCTTTCATCAGACTCTTCTTCCACTCTTCTTATTCACACATAATGTTTACCACCTTCAAACCCCCTTTGGGCTTTATTTGCCATCTGCATAGGACTTATCACCAAACTATTATTACAGAACTAGTGCTGGCCTGATTCCCCCATAATTATCAGTTTAAGACGAGAAAGAGAAACTCCTAGAAGAAATTCAAGCCTCCTGAAGTTTTTGCTGAGGAAGGAGAAAAAACTCAATGGAAATTAATAAGGAGCCATATTTTGATTTCCAGTCTATGTCTGGCATCTTTTGCCTTACAATGACTGAATTTACACTATGAGAGAAGAAAAAGGTCTCACCTTAGTTACAGTCCACTGCCTAAATGTTGACTGAGATGGGTAGTTTGTCTGAAGCATCAAAAGTTATGGCAAGAGCTAGCTCATTAAAAAAAAGTACATATTTGAATAGCATGGTTATATGTTAAGGATAAAAGAAAAATGCATTGTGGTTGAAGTCTGGCATGTGTTTGGGAATGTAAAACAGAACAGACTTGCAAAGGAGACATTGGCAGAGTCTCAGTTTTAACACACAAGTTATTTCCACTATAATATAATACAGATATTTCAAATATTTCAAACATTTAGAATTTTTGTACAATCACAATGCTTTTGAAAATCCACTGTGATAGTGCACTGCATTTATGGGACTGAGGGACAGGATGGGGCAGGTGGAGAAGAGGTTCATCCATCATGGGGCAGGGCATGTCTCCACTTGGGGCAATGACACAGTTCTAGCACATGGTTTTACACGTGAATGTAGAATTTCAGACTCCAATAAGATAGTCAACTTTTACTACCTTATGTCTAATACAGATTTGCGTTCAAAAGAAGACCAATGGATATTTTTGTTTTGTTTTCTAATAAGTAGGAAATATTTCTTTTTATAAAGTATCATGTAAATAAATTGTCTTCTAAATGTGTAAATTCCACAAATTAGGTACTAAGTATCCTGGACTTTTGCTTCAGAATAACAATTTTGCACAGTAGCTGCAATTTCTTCTTACGCGCAGCTAACCATTAAAGTAACATTAACTTTTACTACAAAAATAGTAAGCTGCTTATGAACATTGCCTATGTAAAAATGGGACAAAAAATCTTGAAGCAAACAAAACTGAATGATAACATCTCTCCCTATCCCTGTTAACAGACCAAATTACAAATAAAACCATTTAAGCATTTCATTCCTTAAACAATGAAAATCTCACTGGGGTGCAAAAAAGGAAAGGAAATTGAATATATCTAATACTAGTTCACTTGGCACTTGACAAAACGCAAAGGAAACCTGTATGTCTACCTCTGGAATGAGCAGCTCTTAAATATGACTGTACCTTGTTTTCTCTCAGTGTAAGGAAGTATCTAAATCATTGTTTTATGCCATTCACATAGCCACACTCTCATGCCCTTGCCAGAACCCAGCTTTATTCTTGCCATTTCACAGAGAACCAAGGCTCAGCCTTATTCCCATGACATGAAGATGAAGTTTCCCTTGCTGTCACCAGAGCACCAGAAATACCCAGGGGCTGGTTCACACCACCTAACAGAGATACCACATCTGGAACTGGATAAACTACCTTATAGAGGTGGGTAGCTCTTTCCATCAGCTGCGAAGGGAGATTACAGAAGCTTTCCCTAGGTTAGATGCTTGATTTTAAACTCTCCAGAGCCAGACAGAAACCAATGTGACCAGAAGAGAGATCTGTCACCTATCACAAAGGAACCCTGAAGCACAGCAGCCACCCAGGGCTGGCTGGTGGGAGCCCTGGGACAGTCACTGGGCCACCTTTCCATGGGGAATGGACCAGCGCTCCGGGAGTATTGACAGCTCTGACTTTTCAGAAAAATAAGTGGTTCAGCAACAACTCCGTAACTACTAAAGCGAACCTGTGAAGGGAGATGGGGTGCAACAGATGCTCAATAAAAAGAGCGTGCATGGTTCTCAAAAGTGACCCTTACACCTCAAGTGAGTTTCATCCTTCTCTGCTTATCCAAAATTGCTTTACTGTGTCTCTTGTCTGCAATTACAGTGAAAGATGTCTGAACAACAGACTGGGACCCATGTGATCCACACCGCTACCAACACCGGTATTTCTGTATTGTGGGTAACGTACGTCAATGGCACCAATACAAGTTTCCTCTGTTGTTTCCTCCAAATACCCTTAATTCACATGACGTCAGTGAAGCCACTCCCTTGCAGTAGGAGTTCATATGAATAAAGTTCACTTACTTGACCTCAAATGCAAAGAGGCCTCTAAGACTAGCACAGCTATTCCAGCTGTCTCAGGCTGTAAGAGCCCTATGATCAAGTTATTAGAGGACTGGAAAGTGCCTTGTATCAGCACCAACTTTCTTATATCTAAATATATACATATTTAGCTCTATATATTTAAGCAAGAAGAAAAATCAACAACATTCCATTTGCTCCAACTATTCACTGAGATGTGAAGAAAGTCTCACTTCATGAACATAATGAAAAATAAATAAGAGTCATAACATATATTCTTCTGAGGACAAGCTGCAGTTGTTCATAAAGCTTTTGAATAGTCTGGCAGTCCTTTCTGCCTACCGACAGGCTATAATTGCTGCCGCTTAGTTGGAATGAACCTCCAGCCTGCTGCCTGACCTCGTGGTCACCCCCACTTTCATCTTGTATATTGGCTTACCAGACAAGGTGGCTTTATAAAATCTGTGCCTAACACATCTTGGCAAAGTACCACAACTCAATACTGTTTTGCTTTCAACAGGCTCCTCGTAACTCTGGCCACTTCTGTAGTTTCACTCACTGCAACTATCCAGTATCATCCAGGGATTGAAACGTGCAAGTGGTATGCTGCTTGTAAAAAGAATCCCCAAAAGCCTCCTTCAGGCCAAAGGAAATTCATCCCCTGCCCTGAGCTGAGCTCTCTCCATTCTCGGTCTCACTGGGCTTGAATCTGGAGGCAGAAACTGGCTCCATGTGTCAGAGGAGAAGCTGCCAGCCCCCAGCAAGGCTCAGGTCTGGCACAGACCCCAGCAGAAACCTCAGCAGCAGGCGTGATGGCTGGGGCATGTGACAGAGGTGGAAAGGATGGAGCTTCCAGAGCAACTGAGATGAGAAAGCTGGCAGTTCTGCAGCTAAACGAGATTTGACACAGATATTTTGGCCACTGTTTGCTCATAGGTTTGGAAACAGAAAGATCGTCAATAAAGTTTCTCAACAGGAAAAGCCACAATGAAATCAACATAGTGACAGAGAGGAATGCGGGCTCTTGCAAAGATCTAGGATTTCTAAGTAACAAATTCCAGAAAAAAAGAACACAAATCTGACTTGGTTGCTGATGCTTTCTGATCTGAAAGATTGAACTTTTTTGTGTCATGCAACCTGACCCAAAACTCTCCCTGAGGGGAAATGTTCCACTGCTGCCCTCTCTTCCCGCTTTGAGTCCAAGATAGGTACCAGCTCGAACCCACTCAGGGAATTTTCTCTCCTCTCTCCTCCAAAAAAGTAGAAACCAATTACATGTTACATTAACCAAAGTGGAGTTCATTCAAATATAGTGATCTAAAGCAGAGATATCTCTGTCACCTCAAGGGTTTTTCTGCAGTCAGCAAAGACAGTCTGCCCTGGAAATGAGTTCACCCTCTGTGCATCTTAGAATGTCAGATGACATAAATTCCCATCACAATGTGCCATTTTTCATGTACCTTCTTTCCTACACAAGTTCAGGACAATTGCAAGGAGCAAAATAGCTTCCAAAACAAAGCTAAAATAAAAATGGTCTGCATCAGTTCAGGGCAACCCCTGGCTTCAGCTGAGGTCAGGAACTCCTGCAGCAGTGAATGGGAGTTCACACTTTGAATTTCATGGTGGGGATGTGACAAAGCTTATAAATTCCTGTGTCGCTCCTGTGTCAGGGGATTGCTCACCCTGCCCCACTGCAGCATATTTGTGGCACTTCTATGCTGGCAGGAGTGCATACACAGACGGTCTCAGGAATGAGAATCAGCTGCTATAACTTGCTGCATTCAAATGCTAGAAGGCAGCTGGCTTCAGCTCTTTTGTACCAATCAAAGTGATGGAGAAGAGAGCCAGAGGGGAAATGCAGTACTTTAGGAGCTCCTTACAGCCTCACTCCTCTGTTCCCTTGATCCTCATTAAATGTCTGCTCAATCCATCAAATTTATTCAACTATTGTTTTCTCAGCTCAGCTGTTTTACAGAGACTTTGACAACACAGCCATTCCTGACAAACATCTGGGATCCCCAGCAATGTGTTGCAGAAGAAAGAATGAGTACAAAAGAGGAAGAAATGGCAGAAGACATGGGGACATCCAGACTGAAGACCACAAGACAGAGAGACTCTTTTCCACACCCACCAATGAAGAAGAAAGGCTAAAAATCTACCTAGGATGAACAATACCCTGCAGATTGCTTCACAGAATACAGTTTCAGAGAAGGAGTTTTCATTGCCATAAGAAAAATGAGCTGGAGTTGCTAAAGAATCCCTGAAAAACAGAAGAATTTTAAAGCCTCATACAGGTTGGCTGAAGTTATTTGTGGATATTGCAAATAATGCAGGAGATGATAACATGGACATGCATGGGGCAGACAGTCAAGAACACATGATTTCTATCTATTGCCCTCCTAATCATATCCTAGGAAAGTCTCCAATGAAAACCAGATCTAAATAAGAAAGACTACTAGGTTAAAAAAAATATTATTGGCAGCCGAATAGGTGCTTAGGGATCTCATGCCTCTGTACAAGCTTCAGCAGCCTGTGGCCTAAGAACTAGAAACCGATGGACCATGGCTCTCCAGGTTGCCTCTTGGCCAACTACAGGTAAGGATCAGTTAAGACAAGACCAAATAGAACATAACCACTATTTGTTTAAATTATGCTATTGCATTTGAATGCATCTGTCTCTAATAAGCCTATTTAAAAACAAATGGAAAACTATTATATCTATTAAAATATAAAATATTAATACTGATTTACTTATACTAAATAATTGAAACAGTACATGCTTGTTGTCAAAATTTTAGAACAAGTCAAATAATAAAGAGGTTTATTAGCAACAAGTTAAATGGAAGACAGTGGTTAATCACCTAGAATAAGAAGTGCTAAAACAGATTCTGACAGCACTAGGCTCTTCCACAAATACAGATAATGTATCTTTCTTGACAGTTTATTTAAATATTTTTGGTTCACTGAATAATTCATTCCAAGCTGAAACCAACTAAGAGTTGAGGAAAAAAACACAACAAACCAAAAGCTTCAGAGACAGCTTGCTTTCTAATTTCACCTTGTGAATAAAAGCACAGGGTGAGATGATGAGAACTGCAGTTCTAAAACCCTGAAGGCAGTTATCAGAAATAAACAGATCAAGTCATTAATTACAAGTTATTTTGTTTAATTAATAATTTTGTTTTAAATCATAAAACTTGCAGAAAAAATATCAAAAGGCAAAATATATTCCACATATAAGGTAGTTCAGACTCTTTAACAGCATTTTAAGAATGCGGCTTTTAAATATTTCAGTAAATCTGACATTTTGTCCTTATGCAAATTGGGACTTGAACACGTAGAAGAAAATCATTAGTATCCAGGAAGAGCTGCGTTATTCTTTTTTTCTTGATTGTTTTATTAAAACATATAGATCAAGAATCTGAGTGAACCTGGTGTTTCTGGGTTGCAAAAGAGATGCTAACTGCAAGTTGTCACTTGACAGCTTGTCAAAGGGAAGGGTTTTGCTCATGGAGCAAAACTGCTGCTGGAGAAGGTGGTAGAGAGGGTAACCACAGTGCAGGAGCAGGACAGCTGGGTGCAGAGACCACAGGTGATGCTGCATTCGACAAGTGGGGTCCTGGCAAGGGACAGAGGCTGCAGCTCCGCGCTGCAAATACACGAGGAGCAGGTTTAGCTATTGCAAATCTAAGTCAAGAGTCAGGTGTGTGGACCTCGAGCTCAACAATAGTACTCCCAACATGAAAGCCCTGCTCCGTCACCTGCCTGAACTCTTGCAAAGTCACAGGCTTTCTGCAATCTGCATGTTGGTCAGGAGACTTTCAACCTTGATTTTTCTTTCTGAAGCAATGGGAGCAACATTTCCCTTGCAGCCCTGCAAGAAAAGTGATCGAGGTGAGGTTTGGAGGGCATGTCTGACTACAGAAAATGCCATATACTTAAATAAAGCTGACTTAAAAGTTGGTACTAAAATCAACAGGAAAAGGAGGCAGGAGAAGGCATTCAAGACTCCTTCATGCTCTCTCAGAAGCAGACTGAAATCTGCAAATGATCACTATGTCTAAGAAAAAATAACCTCATCTAAGTGAAAAAAGAAGAAAATGAAGAAAGTCAGTGTGAAAAATTCCTCTTATAGAGATCAGGTTACTGCAATGTTTGCTTTCTGTTAAAATTTTTCAAGCTGTAAATTTAAAATATCACAGGTCCTTTATTACTCTGAGAAGACAAATTTATGCTGCTTAATTTGTATCTAGGAAAAAGAAAAAAAAAAAGATTCACCTGACACTCGGTTATGCAGTCATTTTTTAGCTCTGCTGTATTACTGCACAGGAGAGATAAAGCACCATCACTAAGGAAGCTTTGAATGCTGCAATATAGGTAAGAGCCTCCTGAGCACAGCTTCTCAAACAGCCGAATTTCATCCACTGCACCAGCTTTGAACATTGTGCTGTAAATGAAGGGCTGGCAGACTCCCTCGCTGGAGTGCCTGGCCACTATCTGCAGCGATTCATTGTCTGGAGATCCTCTAAACAGTTTTCTTCAAAGAGGCCAAAGCTTCAATATATAAATGAAGTTTGGTCATGTCAAACACTGTTGAAGAAGAAGAAAAAGACTGCTGTTGTGACAAAGTTTGCCTGAATTGCATGGTTTGGCACTAGAAAATCCCATCGTGTTCTGTACTGCAGGGAAAGAAACAGCAGAAGAGTTGCTGCTGTCAGTAGTGGGACACAAATGCTCAAACAACACTGAAGTGCTTTATTTCCACGGGCACAAAATGGAAAGTATTCAGGGCCTTACCTGTATAAACAACTTTCTGTACTTAATGCTTCATGCCAGAAGAGTAAAACAAGAGGTTTTACTGCACAGCATAAGACTAAAGTGAGACTTTGCAATTCCCAAGATGCTGGAGAGGACTGGTGCCCACACACCCCGCTCCTCCCACGTACTCGTGTGCCCACCTCGGTTTTGGTGGTCAGGAGGAAAATCCGTGGTTCATCACAACCTTCCAGCTCCTAGTGCAGAGACAGTCACAACCCCAAAACTGGGCACCTTGGGCAGACCCAACCCCTCCCTGTCTGCCCACGCTGCCTTCGCAGGGGACCAGCACCTGGCAGTGCAGGGTACCCAACATAGACATGCTCACTGCTCCCATGAGCTTGAGCATTGTGATAGCTGCAGTGCTGGCCACGTGTCACAGGAGGTCTGAACTCAAGGAACCTTAATTAATTCCCAGGTCCTCAGTGAGGAAACAGAAGCCGCTGAAGCATCTTGCCTTCCCAAGGCAAAGCAGGAGTTCGCTGTTCTGTTTATCTTGTTTGATTCTTCCAGGGTGGCCCTGTGTGTCTTGTGCACAAGGAGTTTTACAGACACAAACAACATTCCTGGGCCTTTGCTGCTGTTTCTGGTGGGTGTGGAGCCATCCCTCACCAACACCCGAGCTGCTCCTCCAGGCTGGGAGCTTGACAAAGCAATGTCTCCTGAGGCCAAGCTCCACCCCACAACAAGATCATCACTTATCTCATCAAGAATTACCATCTTAAGGCATAATTTAGTCTTTGGGGTAGAGAAAGAAATCACTGAGGAGATGCCATGAGGTAGCACCATGGATAATCAGTGCATCATAAAAATATACTATAAAGCAAGCCAGGCTGCAGCAGAGCAGTCCTACATAACAGGTACTTCACATCTAGGATTTATAGGAATGTTAGAAGTTCAAGAGGAATTACTCTAAAAAGCCATAGGATTTATTAGATGGTGCTAAACTTTCTATTAGCTTTTTGACCTATCACAGATAAAATATAACAAGTATACAGCTTTTTAGTGTAGAGCGCGTTCCAAATGCAACACTTTTTTTTTTTTTTTCTTATTTTCTATTAAAAGTTACATGAGTTTTCAGCAGGCATTTTATGCCTATAGAATTTATTTGAGTTGCTTGTCTGTTAGCCCAGTGGTGGTCCAAAAACACTTGAAAGGTCTCATGATGACATTTTTCCCTCCACTATTAGATCCTTTCAAAAGGTGAAATGTCCTCCACAAATGACTGGCTAGCTGCCCAGCACAGTAAAGAGATGAAGCACCTGCCACCTCCCCCCCTATTTCTGTAAGGAGGAGAGAAAAGAAAAATCTTCTGTCCTGAAAAGCATGAGCTGAGCTGCACAGACATGCTATTGTGTATAGTTGCTGTGGGAAGGCAGGTGGGAAGGTCTCCAATGAACAATCAAGAGGAATCAGGAAAAATGTCATCCTCAGACAAAAGGGAACTCCTCCTAGAAAGTGAACAACAAGGAAAGACCTTGAAAAATTGCTTTTAGTGTTCTCCAGCAATTCAGAGCAATGCTAGCAGACCTGAGAAGACACTGTCCTGCAGAGACGATGCTGCTGCACTTGCAAGGTCCCTCTCCTGCTGGAGGACCTGTTGCTGCATGAGGACCTCCCCTGGCTCTGCGACACGCACTGAAGTCACAGCGGGTTTAACACCAAACACAGCTGCCTCCCTACTTCTTTCTCTTGTGGAGGCCAAGGGAAAGAAACTGGTCCAGCATTAAAACATGATACCAGACACACGCACACCATAATGTCATATTAAAAATGAACTACAGAAACCATTTTGATCTCAACGGATTTTAATCCTCACCTTGTGTACTGTTGCTATCCATCATAAAAAGTACAATCGGTTGTATTTTAAAGATTGTTTATATGTGACTTTAATTTTCTCTTTTTTAATAAGCAGAAGTAAGTAGGTCTAGGAGGTTTAATTAAAACTAACTGAAATAACTGTCTGAGGGTTTTAGGGATTAAATGCTTTTCCATTCCTAGGCTAAAAAGGGTACAGCATGTTTGCAACACAGAGGCTGTAGGGAAGGTCAGATACTTCATTGAATATAGTATTTTTCCAGAAAGTCAGCAAAAGTGCCACTGACAGCTTTTTCTGAAAAATAAAGAGAGCAGGCCAAGAAATGGTTGGGTTGAGGTTAAAATGAAAAAGATATTCCTTCGCATTCCTATGGCCAGGGAGCCATAAGCAGAGCAGCCAGTCACTCCAGTCGTGTGCAGTTTGGCTGAGGAGAGGCAGAAGGACAGTCACCCCATGCACAATCACAGCCAGGGACTCCCAGCTCCACGCTCCAACACCTCATACCCACTGCACAGGGCCAGGATGGAAACCACATTCCAGTGAAGAAAATGGATATTGTGGAATGCAAGCAGCACATTTACAGGCAGCAAAATAAAATAGTTTCCACACAGCAAGTAATTACCTCGTGGAGCTCACTGTTACAGGATATGGAACAGGCTAATGGTTTAAGAAAGTTCAAAAAAGAAGCAGACATTTGTATAGCATGGGTTCATCACAAGCTGTAAAATATGATGGTTTGGATGCAAACTATGGCTCATCAAGTCTCTGTAGTATTGATTACTGAGAGTTGGAAGAGTGTAGCAGAGAAAATATCTCTAGATCTCCTTTGGTCTGACCCTTGTGTTACTTCTGTTTTTGCACAACTGAAAATAACCTCTCTGTGTGCAAGAGACCAGAGCAGGAAAGCCAAGAACTACTTTATATCAGGCACTGTCTCCCTCTCTGGTGCTGGTCAAGACATTTGGCTTCTGTTCTCTTTCTGCAGTCACCAACTTGCTAGCAGTTTGAGGCTACTAATCAGCTAATGTTATATAAGTCTTAAACATGAGATATGCTACATTATCACAGAATCACAGAATCACAGAATCGACTGGGTTGGAAAAGACCTCAGAGATCATTGAGTCCAACCCTTGGTCCAACTCTAGTCTGTTTATTAGATCATGGCACTAAGTGCCATGTCCAATCTCAGTTTAAAAACCTCCAGGGACGGCGAGTCCACCACCTCCCTGGGCAGGCCATTCCAATGCCAGACCACTCTCTCTGTAAAGAATTTCTTTCTAATATCCAGCCTAAATTTCCCCTGGCAGAGTTTAAGCCCATGCCCCCTTGTCCTATTGCTAACTGCCTGAGAGAAGAGACCAATCCCCACCTGGCTATAACTTCCTTTCAGGTAGTTATAGAGAGTGATGAGGTCACCTCTAAGCCTCCTCTTCTCCAGACTAAACAACCCCAGCTCCCTCAGCCTCTCCCCATAGGTCTTATGCTCAAGTCCCTTCACCAGTCTTGTTGCTCTTCTCTGGACTCGCTCCAGCACTTCAATGTCTTTCCTGAACTGAGGGGCCCAGAACTGAACACAATACTCCAGGTGTGGCCTCACCAATGCAGAGTACAGGGGAAGGATCACTTCCCTTGTCCTGCTGACCACGCTATTTTTGATACAGGACAGGATACCATTGGCCTTTTTGGCCACCTGGGCACACTGATGGCTCATGTTGAGCTTCCTGTCAATTAGTACCCCCAGGTCCCTTTCTGCCTGGCTGCTCTCCAGCCACTCTGCGCCCAGCCTGTAGCGCTGCAGGGGGTTGTTGTGACCAAAGTGCAGCACCCGGCACTTGGCCTTATTGAACTTCATCCCATTGGAATCAGCCCATTTTTCCAGTCTGTCCAGATCCCTCTGCAGAGCCCTCCTGCCTTCCAGCAGGTCGACACTCCCTCCCAACTTGGTGTCATCAGCAAATTTGCTGATGATGGTCTCAATCCCCTCATCTAAATCATCAATAAAGATGTTAAATAGGACTGGACCCAACACTGACCCCTGGGGAACCCCACTAGTGACTGGCCGCCAGCTAGATGCAGCCCCATTCACCATATCATCAATTGGTCTCATTTAACAAAACCAAAAGAAAAATATTTATTAAAACCCCTACTTTTTTTAGGAACTTGTACGAAGAGGTAGCTGTTACACCTTCTAGAACAGCAACCTGACAGTTTAAAAAAATGTCTGTATTAAAATACTGTATTAAAACAATACAGACTTAAGGGTGAGATGGAGTAACTGATGACATAGCCAATTCTACTCAGCTTTTACACAGTACTAGCTTCAAAGACACAGTATTAAGTTTACATGGATGCAAGCCAGGTGTCAGAAACTTCCAGTAATGAGATAGGACATAATGCAGTGTCTTCCAGATGGATCTCATCTCAGAGCATGAAGAACGCAGACGTGCCTATACTACGGTCTGCAGCAACAACAGTTCATGAAAACCACTGTATTATCTGTAAACTACCCAATCTGGATAGATGTAACAGTACAGGTCCAGCAGAAGAAAGCTTAGGATGAACTAACTGCCTAAGAATTTATGCAGCTCCTCAGGCAAGCTTACACATCTATCCTGAGTGCTATACTTACACTGGTGGCAATGAATAATCAAAGTAGTCCAAAATTATACTGGATATGTGCAAATGCATCCCCTGCAGTTAAGGACAAATGGGCTTACTAGCTTGGATAAGCCATCTGAATCTACCTGTCCAGTCTAAATTAAATGTCTGGGTTTCCTCTGTAGTCACAAGGGCTCAAATGACCAAGAGCAAACCCAAAACTGATGCTGTGTGCGTTAGAATCAATATTCTGTTCCGGACAACACATTTTCTGCGCATCAGATGTGATCTACCTTTGTACCTCCATTCTTCATTCAGGTTGTCTGCAGTTTTAATTGAATAAAGTAATAAAACTATCACTGTGCTATGCAAAAAGCCTTAATGTGGCTGCCAACAGGGCAAATTAAGAGACAAAAAGACCAGCAGTTTATCACACGGTTTATTGCTGAGAAAAACAGTGCACTCAACCTATTATCACTATTATGCTACAAGTTATAACAGGAAATCAATGAGGATAAGACAGAGAAATGTTCTCATTCACCCCTGAGGCACTGAAATCTCCCCTCCTTTATGCAAAAGAAGAGAATTGAACGGCTGCAGTGTCACTGAATGATGTCTGTTACTCACAGAACAAGTGTTGCTGCAGCAGCCATTTAGTGAAATCTGAGTATTTTAAACCAAACCTACCTTCAGTAAATTTCCTAGCACACAAATATCATACTGTAGGAAATGGGGTGTAGGAGCAAACCCTCTGCCCACCAGAGATCCCCCCAGCACTGATGCTGACTGGAGCTGGCATCTCAAGCTGTCAGTAGAGATCTAAGGTACATCTGTGCAACCACAGGTGGAGAAGCTCCACTCCGCTCCCCACACGGCTCTTCCCCTGCCAAGCCCAGCTGCCCACAGGCTGCTCCTCCCTCTCCAGCTCATTGCTCCTGACCTCCAGGACCTTCTGCTGAATGCTGCCACTTGCTGTTGTCATTAGTACTTGGAAAGAAATATATCTGTACTACAGAATGGTAATAGACCAGCACCTAAGACAGACATCTCTAAATGAAAGGACAGTTCTTTCTCCTTGGGGAAAAAAAAGATACTAACAATGACTTTCATGCCACTGTATTTTACCCATTGATGTTGCAGTGTAGCTTTTGAGAAGTGAAGGGAAAAGAAACCCAGGTGTGGGTGAGGAATGACCACAAGGAATGAATGGATGAGGGCAGTGAGGACAAACACAGAGATAAACTGAATGTCGTGGAAGGGATACTTAAATTAGAGAGAGTTGGGAGGAAAAAACAAAACAATAAAAAACCAAACAAGAATAAACAAACAAACCAAAACCAACCAACCAATCATGATGATGCTATTAGGTAAAAGGCTCCAGTTGCTGAACCTCCAGATCTGAGGCTTATCCTTACTTTTCATTGTATGTTCTCCAAGAATACTTTTTATTTGCTTAGTTATTATTACTAGATCTTCTTTATGCTTTACCAATGAAAAGGGTCATTAATTTATTTGCTATGACTCATAAATTAGCCCAACCTATTTACAGTGCATAAGAATACAAAAAACAGAACTGATTCATTTTTTTCCCAAGACATCTACAAAATTTCGAAGATCAGCTTTTGTATAAATATGTAATATATAAAAAAACCCCAACATTATGTTGAAACCTAAGCATTATATTGACGTATGCTTTGTTCATTGCTTTGCTTCTGTCTTATATTTCAGTATTTACATGGCAGCATTAGAAGAGAAGAGAACTGGCCAGTTAACATTTCTCACTGAAGCAACTGATTAATGAAATGACAGTAATGGATTATAGAAAAGTGATGATGGTGTTTCATTTTTTTCCTCCTCCATTATTCATTCAGCTTAATGCTGTTGTTTCCGCAACTAGGAGTACATAAAAAATGACACTGGACTTTTTCAAACTCTCTCAAAGTATTTCTAAAATATATATGACATCCACAGAATTTTTAATTTAATGCTATTACAGAAAGAAAGCATAGTTCTTTGGAATGGCTTTACTTTTTCTTTAACCTCAAGTAAGCCGTGCACCAAATTCAGTTAGATAAATTTTATTTGACAATACCCATCTCTCACATTCTTATCTACTGCTACACAAAAAATATCATCCATTTGAGGAAGCTGCAAGACTGCACAACCAGGAGCTAGAACTTTTAAAGGAAAAAAGTGAAGTCACTCGTCGTCACGCCTAATTGAGTCACTTCTTTTCATTGTTCTGCCTCTGTTACCACTCACATTAACTCACTTTTTCTTCATGATGTTCTCTGGCCTGTGCTGTGCAAGAGTTAAGGCACCAGAGTAACTTCTGCTAAATTAAAAGGAAAGGCAAATTTAATTTAAGCTATTAAGCTTATTTTTGGGGGAAAGTAGGCTCTCAGTAAATATTTTGGATTCCCATTTCTTTTTCATTCCTCATGCAACATCTACTCTCTTTTCTATCGTATATTAAACATTTTAACTTCTCTCTAGCAACAGGGCACAAACACAGAAATTGGCAGCTCACGGTAGCTTTCAGTTTTTCCATGCTATCCTCCATCTTGGCCATTTTTGGGCCCAGTTGTGCAACATTTAGGACATGTTGCTAGCTCTTCAGAGCAACACACAACCTAGTGTATTAATTTACAAAGTGACAGAAATAGAGTTGAAAAAGTAATGTAAACTAATATATTATCCCTAGGAACTAGGGAAAACAAAATAAGGAAAAGAAGGATGAAGGCAGGTCATAGATCAAGGAGATATCCTGACCAAAGTTTTTCATTGAATGGAAATTAAGAAAGAGCTAGCGTGCTCTGAAATGCTAATAGTTAGGGGGATGAAGACTTCTTTGGCACATAAAACAGTCTCCCAGGACAATCAGAAGGTTAAGAGAAAAAAACAGGAAAGCAGAAGGGATTGATATCACCTTGCCTTAACATCAGCCTGAGGTGAGGTAAAACCTCCTTAGGATGACCCTGTCATCGTTCATTGCCTAAGGAGAGAAACCAGATGACCAGCTTCATGTACACAGTTTAAATTATTAGGTGAGATGAATCCCAAGGTGCCACCAACTCTGCTCCATTTCAGTGGAACATTCTTCAGGAAGGACCAAAAAAAACCCAGCTGTAAGGCAGCTTCAGGGAACATCTGTGCATGTATGTGCCTTTGAATCCTTTGCAATTCTGCGTTCCACTGAATCTCCCTGTAAACAAGATGATATCACTTTCTATTTTCCATCCTTTCTGGTGCACTCTTTCATCAGCATTTCTCCTGTAATCACTAATTGACAACACATGCTAGCATTTTCCAGCACAGTATTTAACATTCCATACAGAGAGATCTCTGCCAAAGTTTCTCTGTTTCACTGGCATGTTAGGAAACACTGGAAATACTCTCCCACCAGAAAGATTGCTACCTCCACAATCTACCCTTTTATTTTGAGAAATTATTTGGAATTCACTCTTTCCAGAGTCTGCACAAGTCTCAAACTTTCTGCAGTACTTTCTTGTTGTTTGAAAGCTCTATTAAAACAATTAATAGATTAATACAATTTCTGGTTAAGTTCCCAACTAAGTTCCTTTTGCCAGAATGACTTCGCATACCCTACCACAACCACAATCTCCTGTTAAGCAAGAGCTAACGGCTTACAGAGTGGTTACATGTCGGGTGAACCATGACTCACGAAGCCACACCAAATCTGAAAGATGACCATGCTGGAGAGAGAGGTCTTAATGCAGATACTCCCCAGACCAAATTTACAGAGCTCTGTACATGATAGGAGGAAAAAAACCAAAAAGGCTTTTCACAGAACATCCTGTCCTTCAGAGGCCATGGCTTTAAACAACTGTAGATCTGCTGCTGTCCTGCAGCAATCCAGGTTTCCAGGGACTGAAAAGCATTAATCCAAAGGGTATGCACTTCTGAAGTTTTATGTGAGACTTTCTTCATCAGTAAGGAGGGTAGAGGGGAGCACAAGTCAGAGAAAATATAACAGGTGGAACACAGGAGATACAGATACCCTCTTACCAGTCAGAATATAGCTAATTACGCAGTTCTTTCAAATGGAAAGGACCAGAACCAGCAAGGAGGGAAAAGGAAAATTTTTGTTCATAATAACCTTCACTGGAGGATCCAAGGCATAAAGCAAAGTACGTATTTTTGGCAAAGCAGCTGTGCTGGGACCATACTTCTCACCAGTAGATCATAAGCTGCTCTGAGTCTGAAAATTATTCTGGGATATACCTCACAGAAGTGTAGCAGGGTTATTTGATCTAATGTTACGTTGTATTTTAAATGTTACTAATTAACTGGTAAGTTATCTTGAAAAATTTGAATTCAGGTCAGTTACATAGGTGACAAAACTGGCTAAAACTGACATAAAGAACTAGTTTTTCTTATTGGCTTAAAAAGCTGGGAGTAGTCTTTCACAATAGAGCAAATTCACATATTGAAAATTTTCTTAGCCAGTACACATCTTCTGTTCCCATTATTGCAAACATTTATATTTGAGACACAGCAAGCTGCAACAGTTTAAAGACAAGTCTAGACAAATTCAGACTGAAAACAAGACCAAATTAAACTCTGAACCAGTGGAATAACTTAACAATGTATTAACAAGCATTTAAAAACAGGGTTTTTAAGTAATGAAAGAAAAACTTGCGCTAAACTTAATCAGAAATGTGTCACTGCAATGAAGTAATTGTGGTGAAATATTATAGTCTGCTTAATGAGGAATGTCTGACTAAATCTAGTAGTTTCTTTTGGTGCAAAACTTGCTTACAAGTTGTGCAGAAACTCCTCTTCCAGAATAACTACCCTGGCATAAACAGACCTGTGTTTATAACAATATTGTAAGTCCATGGCAGTGTCATTATTTGAAAGGCCTCTGTCAGCATCAGAGGCCTAATGCATCAGGCCATTCCTTTATAACATTCTGCTTCTGCTGAAATAATTCAAGCTACAGCAGCATGAAGCAAGAGAAAGGTCCCAAAGACCCCAAAAATGGAGCCTTTGTTCAAAACTGAGGGAGATGGTGAGGTCAGTCTTCCAACCCAACATCCACATGGTGATCAGCAACCACAACAGGATCAATGATAACACACAGATGAAGTGTAAGTAGGCTTCAATGTAAAAGGAAGATTTCTCAAAGCCTTTCCACCCTAAAGAAAGTATTCACAATTCTTTTATTGTACTGTTTATGTTAGCCTTATGCATTCTTAAATCACATTGCACCTCTCAAAAGAAAAAAAAAAAAACAATAACAAAAAAACCCACAACAAAACAAAACAAAACTAGAAAACCAAACAAACACCAAAGATCAGTAATACAAAATATATTAGGTTATTCTGAACAAATGCAAATATTGGTCACGTGTCACCCTGCAGGACATGAAACTCTTGCCGCGAGCCCCCTTAGCTCCCGCTGCTGGCATGCAGCAGCATGCTCTGATCTCCCGAGTATGAAGATATGACAGTGCACCTTGGGAGCAGATTTCTACCTTCAGGCAACTGCCTCATTTAACTTTTGCAATCAGGCTTTTGTTTACAGTGTACATGCATGGACACAAAGAAGCTTAATGCTATTGAAGTCAATGGGATGGAAGTACATGCTTGAGTGTTGTCTTGATTCAGGGCCAAAAAGTAACGCTCTTAAAAAGAAGAGGTTCAAAAATGGGTGTTGGAAGGTGGGACACACTCTGATGGAGATTTCTGCTAGGTATTTAATACCCAGTAAATCACGAGAAGTAAATGCTCTTGCTGACTTTCTTCCACTTAAACCAATATAAAGTCCAAGAGGTGAAAAGCATTAGAGCTCTGAAACTTAACCACCTCAATGTGTTGCATATGCCCGATATTTCAAGAATATCAACATTATCCCCACTGTCTGTAAAGGACAAAGATGGAGCTATTCCTTTTTATACAGGCATGAGTCTGGCTTTTAAACTGTTTCCACATAAATTGTTTAGTCATATGTATTTTTTGTCAAACTATCCTAGTATTACGTATGTGAGACTTGCACTTGCTGAACTATAATTTAATAATTATACTGTTTGGAGCATGCACAATAACATTCAATATGCAAATGGATCTTATATCAAGTCAGTACATTTACCTGCAAAGACAGTTCTAGAGCTGGTTTCCCATGTGAACACACTATGTCTGTATGTCTGCTTGTCAATCTCCACTACTGGATTTTTAACCTTTGAGCTAATTTGAACCAATAGGAGATAGAAAGAGAGGTTGCAGGATACAGTATTTCTGAATGCTAAGAGAAAACAGGAGGCCAGCTAGAAAATGGAACTCTGTTAATGACACCACTTAAAAAAAAGACTGCAGAATGGGAGCACCCTTGTCAGGCATCAGGCCATCCATACCGGCTCTGAAAACCCTTAAGAAACCAATCTTTGTTGGTTCGCTGCTCACAAAACAACTTATTGTCACTCAGAAAAGCATTTTAATAACTTGGCACCCAAAACCTAACTTATGTGTCCTCTCTATTAGTTTTGAACCACTCTTACTATGCTGCCACTGCTTGTGCAGCAGTGTAGCGTTCATGTGTTAAAACTGGGTGCCAGCGTGCTTGTTCTGCTTTCCAGAAGGGAATGAGAAACAAAATTACTTGGAACATCCTCCTATTAGCAAGGGTCAGTTTATCGATACATAACATGATAATTTTCTATCAATATACCAAGGAATTAACTCCAAAGAGAGTGAATCACCCAAGCTAGAGGACAGTATTCATCTGGGAGCAAACAGAAGTAAATTTAGCAGACCCAAATCATGGTCAAAATTACAGGAAAGTTACTAAGCAGATTTGGTACAGCTCCTAAGTAGTACCAACCGGAATATATTATTTTGAAGATGGAGCTCACTTGATCCATTTACAGAGACTTGAACTGAGGCAGCCTTTCCAGCTGCAGTGTAAGTTAAAAAAGGACAGAGGTGAAGCACCAGCACATATTTTATGTTGAATAAAATATGTGAATTTTAGCAAAGGATTTCATAGGAAATATGAAGAGCAGTAAATTATGTTAGGAATATTGCCTAGCAGGAAGACAGGTAGAGCTCTATTAGTAGGCAAAGATTCAAGCCTTGAAAAATGCTGATTTAGCAGAATATAGCACATAAAAAAAGGCATAAGAAGTGAAAGACAAACTGAGTAGTGTGAGGCACTACTTTCCCCTACTGAAGGTTAAAAACAGGAGTGAACTGCACAGAGAAATGGACAAAAATAGTTTAGTCAAAGAATGGGAGAGGACAATCAAGCTGAGAAGATTCCAGTGATAAGACAAAAATGTCCTTGAAAGTGGACTATAGCTTAGAGAGACCATATACTTGCAAAATGTAAAGGACACTGAGTAATCTACTGCTGGGATTAAACACATACTTGTAGCTATATCTGAGCAACAATTTTCAGCATTTTTTATGATCAAGCCAGCAAGGAGGAAAAAAAAGCCATCTAACAGTTCCAAACCTCATGTAGATGTCAAGTGAAAAGATGAAGACATGCAAGGAGAGAAATGAGGACCTTAGCTTTATTTTTAATGCCTTTTAAAAGCCTTCAAAGTACTGACTAAAATTAAGATGTGAAATGCTATTATTATCTTTAGTTTCTTCATTCTGAACAAGCCTTTCCCCCAGTGGGCTGCTGTTCAGACCAAAACATGATTGATGCTGAGATCCTTTGGTTCAGACCACATCCAAGTGAGTTTTTTCAGTGTGCCAACAGATAACAATCAAAGGAGATGACAAACACCCACTGCTTGTCCAAATCATTATCTCCAACATATTCTACACATCTGCCTTTGTTTTTCTGTTCAATCTAAGTTCAATAATAAGAGCCAAGAAGGAATTATTGTGATTGGGTTTTGTATGTCTTGGTAGAACAGGTCAAATCAGTCATTCAGTCTGAAATCTTTCCTCAGTGGGCAACGTACAGCTACAATAGGCATAAGTATTAGATAACAAAAGAAAACATCTTTTTGATTATAGATTTTTAAAAAATCTACTTGGATTCATAGCTCTAGAAACATTCCGTTAATTTAATGATATTTTGTATTCCATTTCATTCAGGACCAAGTTCTGCACATTGGAAACAATGGTAGCAATGTAATTATCTTCCAGGGCATATGGTCAAATCCAGAAGTGTCTTAGCATTGCTCCAAACTTATTAAACCATTTGTCTCACATGGGATGCAATCAAATACCCTTTTGAAATATTCTGAATCAGGCTTTCTACCACTTGAACTTTCGCAAGTGAATTTATTGTGTAAATAAATCCTTACAACACCTCTGCAGAAATACTGGTTTTCAGCTAAATTGGGTTCCAACATCTATTCCCAAAGAGGGTGAAAGAAAGAATCTCGTCTTAGCTTTTCTATACTATGTTATTTATATATCCTCTCACTTCTGTGTTTGTATTCACTAGCTCTTGCATCTCTCTTCTGTGCAGTTTGTTTAACCAAATAAAAGATGCTTCCCAGCTGTAAGACAAAGAAACAAGACTTCAAGTCCCCACCAGATGTGCCCCTATTTCCTCTGATTTGGTGTATCAAATCTAAAGCTCTTCAAGTTTAACTTTGAAGAGACAACTGATTAATAACAATACTTTTTAAACTACAAGTTATTTGTGGGGACAAAAGTCCAAGATTGCAAATACTTTTTTTAACACCAGTAGCTGGAAAGAAATAATGTAAAGGGCTGAATAAGAATGGGATTTTTTTCTTGAAAATAAATAAATGGGACACGCTGAGCTATGATGTTCCTACTTGCAACTGGTTTGGATTCAGAGACATTGCACAACACTGAACAAACCTTAGAGACTCATGGTGTTCCTATCAAGATATAAATCTCAGTCTAATATTGAAAATATGATTTACCTCTCTACTTCTCCCATCCATTCTGTAGTCTATAATATGTTCTATTTTTAGATGGGAATTCTCTACTTCCTATGATTCTGCCTTTCTTCTTTTATGTGTTTAAATTCTACTATCTGAAATACTCATAACTCTCTAAGAAATAAAAATATGTCTGGATGGGGACTTCTGAAAATTCTAAATATTCTATTCCCATTGAAGGCACTGCTAGTTTTATCCCACACTCCAGTGGGATGAGAGCTCAGGCAACACTGAGGCCGGATTTCATGTTGTAGTGCTTCCATAAAGAGACTTCTAGGTATACACAAAATCTATTTTTTAATACTTTAGCACTCAATAACAACACTAGTGTGAATTTACTTTATGCCTATATTCCCATTTGTGAGTTTCCCTAATAACTATTGAACCTATTGGCTAAATTGAGGATAAAAGCCTCAAAGGTATTTCAGTTCTGTTAGTTTTCTGAAGGTGGGAAGAAAAAGCAGAGAAGAGACTGCATTAATGTCTCCCTGGGAGCAGGGAAACAGCATGAGCCTCGTCCTCACCAGTCAGCAGGCAATTCAGAGGGAAAACATTATGCCTTAACACTGGGGAAAGTTTCAAATGCAGCTCACATTTCACAGCACAGCCTACCAAGGAAGCACAAAGCCTTAAGAGATCAGGTTGCATTACTTCTGCTGTCCAAAGAATTACATTTTATTTGAATTCAATATATTAAATAAAGTTTAGGTCTTAACACAGTAAGATTTAAACATTTAGATAGGTTTATTTTAAGCAAGAAAAAACACTGTAAAACAAATTCTGAATACATTGGGGTTTTTTTTGTTTGTTTGTTTTGGGTTTTTTTTTTTTGACTTTTACATCTTCTGATCAAGAAGGGAAAACACTATCTTACAATATGTGAGTGGTAGCCAGCCACCAAATATCTTCCATTCCCAGTCGGATGTGCAGGAACACATGTACATGTATTACATGTGCTACAGCTGCATGTCCAGGGAGGAGATCTGCAGGCACAGGTCTGAGGGGCTTCAGTCAGGATGAGGGAAGAGAGAGAAAGAGGAAAGAGGCTTCAGCTGAGCAGCAAGACAAGCACAACAGCAAAGATTCAGAAGGTAGAGAGATAATGAGCTCAAAAAGCACATATTTATGTTTGCACCTACATGTTCATACAACTAGCCAACACCCAAAGGTGTCTTCCTAGGAACACCACAGCAAGATTAATTATGTTCTTTGCAGTTTGAGAGTCAGCATTTGACCAACTCCTTCTCCCCCCAGTACTTACACTCTGCACCAACCTCTGGCTCAACTTTCACAACTGTGGACCTTCAACCAGGCATCTCCGAGTGCCACTTCCTTACCAGCAGTGATTTGAGACCCTGCCAGAAACCTCTGGCAAATTCATTCTCCATGAGTCGGAGCCCAGTGTCACTATGAGGTCCAAAACAGCTGGCAAGGGTGATGTGTATCTCAGTTGGCATCTGTACATATAAAAAACTGCTAACACAAGATCTTGTGCAAATATATGCTGGCCTACCTGTGATTCTGACCAAAAAAAAAAAAAAAAGGAAGCCAAATCTAAGCCTAAACCTGCTCTAAACCTGCTCTTCTTCCAACAGTTGTGTCAACCCTTCAAATTTTATCCCAAAAGCAGTGGTAGTGAACGTTAGTCTCAAAGTTCACACTCCCATAGTGATACATTGATATCACTTGCTATCCAGAAATAAGTAGTATAATGCCATTGTTCATCACTCTAAAGAAATCTTTAATCTTATCCTCAAGTTGCAGCATTTTGAAGAGATCAAGAAGACCTAACTCACATTTCTCACAGAGTGATAAAAAATGGAATATTTTTAGGTACTGCTCTGAGTTTTCTGTCCTACTGACCTACTTGCCCTAGACTTACTCTGTATTGAGTGCAAAAAGGCAGCACACATAGAAGGTAATTCAGCCCACCTGAAGATGAACATCTAAAACAAATGGGATGAAGAGATCTCTGCAGGTGCCTTTCTCTCCCACTCAATTATAAGGGAAGATTTAACATGATGCCCCATTTTTCAAACCACCAACATTTGGTAAAATTAACTTTTTTCTCTGTCAGCTACATTTCTGCCTCATTTAAATATACAGTAAGGCAGACTGAATCTGAATGTGTTAAGAATCCCTTAAACATAAGGCAAACACATACATACATACAGATGTACATACATGTACAAACATACACTTTTCAAAGGCCTGTAGCCAGGACCTGAGATAAAGTGACTGAATTCATGTTTTCAGGTCTACTGTGGAGTTGGGAACATGGACTGATTCACATTTGAGATTTCAGCTGTGATTTTAAGCTACTAGGAGGAAACCTAGCTTTATATCTTTAATTTTAATCTGAGTTTTCATTTTTACTTTTCAGGCTTGTTTGTTTTAAAATAATATTTAAAGACACAACCATTAAGGACATATTTGTCTGCAATTAAATATAACTTAGCACAAAATCTGGTAATTCTTTCTGCTCCCTAGGAAGATGAGCTCTGTCTAATAATATTTTAAAGATACTTTGCCTCACCATATATTTATTGCACATCCTGAATTTCATGATTTTTTAAGATGTCAGAGAACATATTCATAATAATGAAAATTATTGTTTTGACTGTGATTTGCATCAAGCTGCATTTGGATAGAAATCAGAATTCAATTAAAATGTGCATATCCCAGCATTTTAAATAGCTCTTCGTTAAATAAAATTACCCTAATTGTGTTGAAAGCATCAGAAAAAGAAGTACCATAACATGCTTTGCATTCAAGTCTGACTTAGTAAATAAATGAAATACTGCCTATTAATTAACTCCCACTGCTCCTATTCACACAATAGCGGCCATATTTCTGAAATGATTCACGTGCCGCAAAATGAAATGAAATGACAATTTAAATATTTTTTAAATAATCTGTGCAGGTATGTTACTATTTGTATTTTGGATGTTTTTCTCTGCAATGCTGACTTCATACACTTGTAGTTGTTTTTTACTTATGGACTGAAAGAGAAAATGAATCACTCTGTTTGTTTTGTGCGTTTCTGTAAGCCCAAACTGATTTCTCAATTTGAGTGAACTAAACAAAATGTAAAAAGAATATTCACTCCACACTTGCAAGACAAATTGAAACCAAGAATAATGGAAGTGTAATTTCTATACAGCAGCAATTGAAGTCTCAGATTTTGAAAAACATGCCAACACCAGCATTCAATCTACTGTAAACACAGAAAATACAGGTATTTAATGAACTACATCATACTATGATATGGTTGCAAAACTTGAGTTGACATCATCAAATAAGCTGTCATGATTTCAAATGGGTTTCTTTTCCAAACTAGAAAACATGCATTTTTGATTACACAATCAAGCCACATATTTAAGAAAAAACTCCCTTAAAGACTAATCATAAAGAAAAATTTGCAGATTTTATGAAGATTTGTGCAGACTAGTCTCCAGAGCATAGCAGCCCCACCAGCATTGTTTTCATTGCAACAGATGTAAACAATACAAAAAATAAATAGACCTTCACACCAAGATCATATGGCATCAGTTCTCCAGAACAACATCAGATTACAAAGATTTTCATTGAAATCTTAAGCATGATTGTAGCTGAGAATAACAAATTTATTACTGTAGTATAAAAGCTTTATGTCCGGACAGCTCCAAAACTGTAGAAGCAAAAAAGTGTGACCTGCTTTTCTGTGTCTAGCAGAACAATAAAAAAGAAGGTTGTAGGGCCTGTAAACAAAACTTTATAATTTGGGCATCTAAATTTGGAGTAAGGTCCCAGATACTCAGAGATGAGCATGAGCATAGATCCCGTTAATACTACCAGGGAACTAAATAACACTTCGCACTTATTGTAGAGAAGTCCTATGTGATAGATATAGATATAGAAATAGATATAGATATAGAAACCTTCTCACTGGCTGATGATGGCATTTGGTCCATAGCAGGGATTCTTTACGAAACAGAGGCAAATAGAAAAGGATTATTCTGAAATTATTCTGTCAAGAAGAGACAGCATAGAAGTTCCATCTTATTTTTAAAATGTTCTAAAGAAACACAGAATATTTATGCTAGAATCAAGTAATATTGCATGGCACTTGATTGCCTCTCCATAGACAGACCAGCTGCTAAACATAGAGGTACAGGCATGTACAGAATCACACAGACCAGGAGACACCATTTCTCTCTTAGAAAAACAGGACAAGGGAGAAGGTTACAGAATACAGTTAAGGTCTCAAAACTAGATCTCTGAGAGTGCTAGAAATCAGATATCTCTCCAAAGAAGTGCTAAGACATCCACTTAACACCCTCACTGATGTGGCAGCAGGGATGCAAGCCTGAAACACCTTTGCAGCAGAGAATTTCTTCAAGGGGAGAACAACCAAAGCTATCTGACCTGTATTCATTACATTTGAGTTTAGAATTTTCCAAAATAATCACAGGGAGAAACATGAACCACTAGAGGATAATACAGCTCATAAAAGAGTAAATCATCATTTACACATTTAAAACTAGATGGTGACAGCTGCTGCTCTATGTTGATTCAGTGATCCTGATGGATTTACGATACTCTATGCTAGAAACTGTTTTGTCTCAAGATTCTTCAAGTATATGTTTCTTTGTACACAGGATGGTCTCCAGTTACCAGATCTAGAGGAAAACACACATGAAGATGCTGCCTCTCATGTTTTCTGTAATATTCCTTTCTCTTCTACCAGCCACAATAGAGAAAAGCCATCGTTGTTTTATACATAGTTTAACCAGTTCTATTCTTTTTCTTCTCTACTAAAAGTCAAATATAGATCCATAGAGTATGAATGTAAGAATACCAGTTAATATTTGAAATATGGATGTCACTCAAACCATAGTGGCACTAACAGCTTCATTACAGTTTGATTCCTCTCAGCAAAGATGTCTAAAAATTATCAGATTAGAGCAACCATTCAGTGTAGTGTGGAAATTAGGTGCTAATTAAGTCATCTGAACACCTGAACTTTTGCAACACAAAAGCTGTAAAATAAATTAGCATTTTATTTACCAGTCATTAGTAAGAGGTGAACAGCAGCCAAAATCACGTTACCTTAATAAGGTCACAATTACAGGAAATTACTTTTGTACAAATTGAGCACAATCACACAATATTTAAAACTGCATTATTCCCAGCCTTGGCATTAAGGTGAGGACAAGAACTATACCCACTGTCCATCTTCTGCAGGAAGTGAAAATGGCATGCATGGACCACAAATGACACAAAACATTTATGTGCCTCATGTGAGCTACATGGTTCACATGGACTGGGTCTCCCACACAGCTCAGCAAGGAATATGGAGACTGAATACATCACCTGTTCCATTACCAAAGCTTCAGTACCACATGAAGCAACTGCAAAAAGCCACATTTGGCAATATATCAGAGTATTAGCTGGCAAAGTGATAATCTGTGGCTTCAGTTCTCGGGGCAGAGGGGAGGAGGCAGAAGGGAGCCCCATCCAGCACACAATGGAACAGGGGATGCTCTTCCATCTTCATTGGGAAGACATGGAGCAACTACTTCAACAGAGAGCTGGGAGTAGTCTTAACACACTATCCAACTTCTTCCACCTCTCCACCTTAGTCAGTATTTGCAACAAGACCCTTTCTATTTCACTGTGTACACCAATGGTAAGACCAAGTGGGAAACTGAGGTAGGGCTGCAGCTCCTGCCCCATCCTCTCTTTGACACTAGCTGGTAATGCACATGCTCAAACTGCATGACCTTACTCTTTAGTCCTGCCATCTCTGGCCCTACAGCAAATCTAACAAAGATAACACTTTTGGTTCTTCTGTTTTCTTTATTGCGTTTCATCTTAATCACACACGATTAGTCACCTGTATATTTTTTTTGGTCGTGGCAAGAACTGAAAGGAAAATGTCTCTATTGCTGAAATCTCTTTTTCTTCATTTTCTTTTTAAATTTTTGCTTGCTTTCCTTTGCATTATTATAAGAGCAAATATTTGGCAAGGGGTTTATGAGGGCACTGCTTTGTTTTCGGTATAGATTTGACAGGCACTACAAACCTTCAGCTTACAGTACTGTCTGTTTGTTCTCAACTGTGTTTTTCTGGTCCTCAGATGTCAGCATCAAAAAGTCAAAATTTATCAACTTCTTAACAGAACTGGTGCATATGTGCAGGAAAAAAATGGATATTCTGTGTGAAATCATTCAGCAACCATTACAAGTATGAACTCTACTGGCAACCATCATAAGCAAGCACTGTGTAACTGGGATGTGACATGTAGGTTTCTTACAGAAGTTCAGTGAAGTCCCTAATGGGAGCTCCCTGAGATTCTTCAAGTTAGCTCTTTCAGCAGGCCCACTCATGCTCCCTGAAAAGCTGTGCCAGCTGCAGCTGCACACGTAGGAAACTCTGTCAAAACCAGTTTACAGAACTGCCTGGACTCACGTGCTGGCATCAGAGCCTCTGTTTTATCTGGTAATTTTAAGAAATTCTAAACTGGCAAAAGCACCAAGCCAGTGAAGTAATGATAATGCTATGAAGTTCATGATGGTTTGTCTCTTAAGTGTAGGTTTTGCTTTAGCCAAAATAAATGTAAAATTTAAATAAAAATAGATAATATTGATTTATAATAAATAAGCAAAGGAAATGGATGTCTCCTAACCACGTGAACCAAAGGAAAGCAGAAGCTGCATTAAGTGACCAGGCTGGCTATACTCTCTACAAAGAAACAAGGCAACTCTGCGTATTTCTGCTCTGGTTTGGCCAATCATCTTTGAAGACCTTTTTGAAAATGAAGTGCTAGAAATACGTTGTCAAAATTACAATGTTGTGTACTTACATTTGTAATCGCTTCATAACAAAAGCATCTACAGAAAAACATTTTGTCTCTCTTCTGGTAATAAAAACAGGTGACACTTTGCCAATATTTTGACTAGTGACTTGCCTGAGGTAAGCTGAAAAGCAACCTACCCAATAAGGCTTGACTTCAGGTCTTGCAAGAGACAGCACAAAAGATAGCAGCAGCATTAGGAAATGGCGTTGCTGTTGAAAGGCTGCAGAGAGAAATCCTGAGACAAGGTCCTTGTATAAAAAGTAAAGGCAGCACCTAAAACCCTTGAAAAATATCCTGCACAGCTTGATAAAAAAGCCTTTAAAGTCATTCTTCCAAAAAAAATATTGAAATTACATACCAAATCATGATGATTTCCTCTTCATAGCCTTCCCCTATTTCCTTATGTTCTAGATGAAACCAAACACAAGGAACATGCAAAGAAACAAAACTAGGATAATAGCTTTCCCTGGTCTGCTCTGGCATTTCTTTGGAGGGGAGACTGCTATTTAGCTCCCATGCCATGGGAGTTATTTTCAGGCAAGCATGTGAGCGCCAAGATATTTGATTTTTATACAGAACAACACACTTGTTTTGTATGGTTCTCTGTTCCTCAAAACTGGCTACCCATGTGCCGTGATATTTGGCCTCATAGGTCTAAGCCTGCAAAAATGGTGGCAACTCTGAGCAAGGAAGAGGAGAGGAGGTGGGACAGCACAGGGAGCAAGGCCACAGCATTTTAAGGATGGCTGCACCCCTGTAAGGATCTCCAGTCTTTGCACACCGGTAGTGACTGCTTGGGTGTCACTTCTGCCTCTCCAAGCTGCCAGGGCTCAGCCCCTACAGTGAAGCAAAGAGTATGACCACACAGCATTACTGCCCACAGAAAAATGTCATCAAATGCATGAACTCTGCCCAGTGAAGGCCTACTACATGTGCTGTGACCAGTTAGGGGATTGGGGAAAGAGAAGGCTGAACAGCCACGCTGGTCCACTTTTCATCCTCCCCTCTTGGCACCATGGGAACAACACAGGCCCAGGATCAGTCCTCAGATGTGCACTAGAGTATGGCATGAGGTTCCTCTGTGGCAAAAATTAGTTTATTTTCTGGACTGGTGCTTGTTTCCATGTTGTCCTGTGGCCAAGGGAATTACTTGTGTCTTGAAGTCTGTTGGGAGGCAGGCAGTCTGTATGGAGATGGGGGTGTAACATCAAAACCTGGCTCTGCTGTGCGGGTCCAAGGACAGATTGACGGTGCCCTGGCATCACCCAAGGGTGCTGCAAGGGTAGGGTCATCACTGTTTCCATTTCTCAGAGGCACCACTCAAGCCAGTCTGAGTGCATGTACAGTAAATGTGGTGTGCACTGTCAGAGGACTTTGGAAGTTCATATGTTGGCACATGCTAATTATGCAAAAGGAGATTCCCTATATACTAGGGCAGCCAGATCACTACTGTATGATGCAATAATTTTATCTCTTGCTTAAAAGAAGAGTTTAACCTTGGCTTCTGCTTTCCAGGATCTAATGAATGATGGGAATTGGTGAGAAATGCATGCCATGTCACTAAGTTCTCCAGCGTGACCACTGTTAATTACGAACAAAAATTAAAACAAGCCTATCCAGGGAGACAACTGTTCTCTGTCATCAAGAGAACAGAAGGATCAAAGAACATCTTTTGCCTTCTCACACCTACACAGCCATGCTACCAAAACAGCAGTGATAGCTGTGGGGACAGGGGTTTGGGATCCCCAGGTCACACAGGCAGCAATGGAGCTAACCAGCATCACCCTGTGCTGACTTCCAGCAACCTCAGACAGCATCGAGAAGGAGACTTAAAACAGCAAGGGAACAGGTCTACAGTATCATCCAGGAAAAGAAACAGTACCGTAACTTTGGGGCTTTCCATCAGTTTAAAAGCAGCAATTTCTCTGTAGGCTTCTGTCATGAGGTCTTAAACCCTTATACTGACATCTGGATGTGTTAGTGAAATCATTACTATCAGTGTTTATCCCTGCTGAGACATTGTGATTAAGAAGCTGTGTTGGTCCATTTCCACAGAGAATCTAAAGACATTATTACAAGCTACTTGCTGTTTTCATGCAACATGACTGCCACTGGTTTGCTAAAGCAAAGGATTTATTTTACAAGCAAATTCCTGGTTGAAAAATTAAGGGCATATAAGGTATATAAAGGGTTTCCAAATTCCACAGTACTTCTGGTAATCAAAATTCTATGTATCTATTTTTATTTCTTTTCTAACCAGTCTGGGGCTTTGCTTTATCCTCAATCCACTTTTATTATGAGTCACATCAGATTAGAAATACATTCAACTATGAGAAAAATCTTCTGCAACTGATCCAAGAAGAAACAATAACAAAACCCCACGCATATTACACTTGGAGCCTCTTTAAAAAACAATCAGAAACAATGCAAGACACGGAAAAATATTGACAGGTTTCCTTAAGCTCTTGCTTAGAAATTTACTATAGCTGAAGTCCTCTTGTGGGATATCCTGTGGTTGACACATAAGATTGTCAGTATAGGAGAAAAAGCAACTGGACACATTTAACCCACGAGGTTTTGTTCTGTACTCTTGCTACATAATTTGTAACTACATCAGTTACCCCTCCCATCTCTGTTAGTGCAAAGGATTTGGTATGTTTTCAGTTCATGGACATTGATTGAGTATCTTAACTGTGAGTATTGTAAAGGTTACCTACATAAGATCTTCATTGTAAGAAAGACATTGAGGTGCTGGAGCAGGTTCAGAGGAGGGTGATGAAGCTGGTGAGGGGCCTGGAGCACAAGTCTGATGAGGAGCAGCTGAGGGAACTGGGGCTGTTCAGCCTGAGGAAAGGAGGCTGAGGGGAGACCTTATTGCTGTCTACAACTGCCTGAAAGGAGTTTGTAGCATGAAGGGTGTTGGTCTCTTCTCCCAAGTAGCAAGTGATAGGATGAGAGGAAATGGCCTCAAGTTGCACCAGAGGAGGTTTAGATTGGATATTAGGAAAGATCTATTCACTGAAAGGGTTGTCAGGCATTGGAACAGGCTGCCCAGGGAATGGGTTGAGTCATCATGCTTTTTTTTTGCAGTAGGACTCCGAGATTTTAAGGGTCTTTTACAATCTAAATGATTCTATGATTCTATAAGAAACTCATCACTGGATTCCTAAGCATTTTCTTTTATCGCGTATTAATTAATGTAAACTGTGAGCCAGACCCTGCTGCAGTAACAGCTGATAGAAGTTATGACATTGATTTCAGTGAAATGAAGGTCAAGATGGCTATTTTTCAAGTTTTTCATGGACCTGGTGTTTAACAAATATTTTTACAGAGTCTCACATCATCAAGTCCCAATGCACAGCGGGGCTAAAATACATTCGCAGGAAGTTTGTACAGAAGGTAAAAGTGTGTCCTCCCACACCATCTCCAAGTTTGCAGAGCTCTGACTGCCAAAGCAGGAATACGGGATGTTGGCCTTCACAGCATGGGACACAGATCAAAAAGGAAGCATGAAACTGAAGATTACTCAAGTACAATAGGAAGCTTGAGATCATGTAGGATTTATTCACTACCAAAAATGTTAGAGCCAAACCCAAATTCCCAAAAGAATATCTAGCCAGTTTGACAGTGTAAACAGGACATTTCCTTAGCTTTGTCAACAGGAAATTGATTTCAAACAAACTGCCAAGTAACCTAACACAATCCAGTATTTTAGCCAAGAGATCCTCAACAGAAGCAGTGATACAACTGGTCTTTCTTATCCAAAATGTGATATAATGTAATCAGCCTCATTTATGGAAGCAATTCTTGAATACTGCTTGAATCACCTAATGAAAATGAGTACTACTGATTTTTGCTGTATTAGTGGGCACTTTCTTACTACAGACAATACCAACACAGAGCCTTCATGGTATTTCTTAGGATTCATTTAATATCCTAGCGTCAAATCCCTGCAGGTCTAGAAAAGCCAGAGAAGACAGGGGTAGACAGCCCTTCTCTTGGGTTGGGAACATGCTATGAACATTGACAGCTAATTCAAGGTTTCTCAGCTGCATGGTCAAAACTGACCATTGCTAGACAAGGAATGGAGGAGGAGAGCAAGGAGAAGGAACACAGCTGGGCCCAGAGCTGTGGGACAGCCAGACTTCATGTTCCTGTTACTTCTGCAAACAGAGAAAATGGTAAGAGTGAGAAAGAGAGAGAGGGGTACAGGGCAGATGGGGAAGGTGACCACTGCTTCTGGGCAAGGATGTATTCATGGAATAGTTTGGGTTGGAAGGGACCTTAAAGATACATCTAGTTCCAACTGCCCTGCCATGAGCAGGGGCACCTTCTACTAGACCAGGTTGCTCAAAGCCCCATCCAGTCTGGCACTGAACACTTCCAGGGATGGGGCATCCACAGCTTCTCTGGGCAGCCTGTTCCAGTGCCTTATCACTCTCAGGGTGAATAATATCTTCCTTATATCTAAGCTAAAACTACCCTCTTTCAGTTTAAAGCTATTATTCCTTTTCCTGTCACTACATGACCATGAAAAAGGTCCCTCCCCAGCTTTCCTGTGAGTCCCCTTCAGGTATTGGACAGCTGCTATAAGATCTCCCCTGAGCCTTCTCTTCTCCAGACTGAACAACCCCCAATTCTCTCAGCCTGCCCTCATAGGAGAGGTGCTCCAGCCTTCTGATCATCTTGGTGGCCTCTTCTGGACTTGCTCCAACAGGTCCGTGGCCTTCTTGTGTTGGGTGCCCCAGAGCTGGACTCAGTACTGCAGGTGGGGTCTCACCAGATCAGAAGAGCAGAATCATGTCCTTTGACCTGCTCATCACAACTCTTCTGATGCAGCCCAGGATATGGTTGGTTTTCTGGGCTGCAAGTGCACATTTATAGGTCATATTCAGTATTTCATCAACCAACACCCATCACCATCCATCTGTCAGCTGCAGTAGATGCCATTATAGAATGACTGAAGTTGAAAGGGACCTCTGGAGGTAATTATTGTTGCTTTGGAGGCAACAAGGAGCTGGACGTTTTGAAGCCTTTTTGACTCTGATATGAGGCAGCTGCCTACTTTTCCTGTGTTCAGAGCCAGTCCTGTAAGATATTTTGTTTGCTGTTAAAGAGATCCATTTGTAATTTACTGTAGATAGATTTTAATATAAGCAAGACTATACATATGAAAAGACTGGAGCATAAAACATACAAACTTTTGTTGCACCTTTGGTATCCATATTACTAGTAGAGGCATGAAATGAAAGCCATTCCCTGTCCTTCTAATTTGCTGTTCCCCAAAGGAGTTTCTTGTATAAATAACACACCATTTGCAGATCTTTTCCTTTTATACCATATTTACACCCAGTCTAAAGGAGTGCCAGAAACATAATGTAGTGAATTGTTATATTATTTTGTTAAAAGAATTTCTGCCTTCGATAATCCTTTTCCCTATAAGTGCCTTTTTACTTGATTAAAAATTGCATAACATGTATATTACTTTCAGAACTTCCACTTGCAACATGGAAAACCAACAAATGTTTTTAAACATACCTTTTGCTTCCAACAGAACTTCCATAAATTACATAGCTAACAACATCATGTAAAGAAGATCTTAACTACCTTGAAAAGTTAGGCTCAAATATTTGTCTAACTGTTCATTGTTCAACTAGGACTTCAAAAAGTTACATTAAACCTCGGGGTTGGTTTTTTTTTTAGTATTCTGACTCTCTGAGAGTTTCTGATCTATGCCTATTCCCAGGTGTTTTATAAAACACAGCCTCTCATCACAGTGAAAAAAACCCATTATTTCAGAATTTTCAGCAGCGCTCAATTTCTAAGAATCAAAGTAATAACATTACCAAGTTTTATCTGCAAGACTTTTAAGAGTTAGCTGGCCTAACTAAGTTACATACAAATACATTTTTTAAAAAAGAAACAAGACATGTTGAGAGACTGGCTGGAGAGTTAATAAGTGAAGTGACTTCCACTGTATGATACACATCCGCCTGATTAAACATGTTTCAAAGCTCCTTTGGAGAATTCCTCCATGCTGCTTGCTGCTGAGTCAGGACTGGGATTCTCATGCAGTATCCTTTGATACTTCAGTCCAAACAGTTAATTATACAGATAAGAGATATCATCAAAGTTAAGCAATTGTAGACCAAAGTGCATTACTGCAGGCAAATTAGTAAGGTGGGTTTTCTTTAATCTGATGAAGACTGAAATACACATTGTTTGTGTGTGTGTGTGTTTGTTTTGTTTTGTTTTTGTTTTACAAAACCTACAAAAACAATCAGGAAAATAAAGCTTATAACACCAAATTTATTGTAGCTATTTTCCAGCTGACATAATTTTATGTTACCAAAGTCCTTTAAAAATGTATACAGATCTATTATAAAATAATAAGTTCATTCCAAAACTGAGGATACTGTACCACTAGTGATATAAGAGCCATTTCAAAGCAGTATGAAAAAAAAAAAAACATGTCTTTTCCCAGGAGCAGACAGTTAATACCTACTTGGTGAGAGAATATTGCCCAGATCATCAAAGGCTTTTCCCTGCACTTAGGCATAGGCCAACATAGGGAAGGGGAGGATAAATGGCACACATGCCCTTGGACAGGCCATCAAAGAGCCAAAAGCCATTGCCTTTTCCCAGAATGGTGAAAAAGTTTTTCTTTGTACTTTGGGGCTACACAAGCAAGCCAAAGTTTGGAAATTTCTTATTTTTTTGGATTCAGAATGAAAATTACAAGAGTCTAGAATCTTATCTCAAGTCCTCTGATGTTACATTTTCAAATCCACATCAGAAGATACTGATTCCATGGCTTTCAGCTGTTTACATACTGAAATGATTTGACACTATGCTGTCTGTTCTGTTCTGCCTTTTCTTCAAACTTTGGATTTTAAAGTTTAAAATATGTATAGTGATGCTTAGTCTGAGTATACAGACTGGGCATACTTTCCTAGACTGAGCATTCATACAGATGTTTGTTCAGTAACAGATAAGAATGAGCAACTGATGTTTCATTTAAACACCATAAAGTAAACAATATTACTTAGCACTCTTCATGTCCACTTTTCATCTCCAAGTGCACATAAACAACCAAAATAGCAGAACTAAACTATCAGGCTTCTGTAATCACGCAGCATTACCTGCATACTGCAAAAACTGAGGCAAAGAGAACAACAGAAGCATCTGGAAGTCCCCTGTGTGTTATTCTGACAAACTTCCAAGGACTTAATAGTTAATGGCATTAATAAACACTTTAAATAAATACCACTAGATGTGCTATAAATGTGGATGGCATCCCCAGGACACTTTAAAAAATTGATTAGTGCTACACTGGACAGCTGAGTCATCAATCCCCGTCCTTCCACTAGGACAAGCGGATGTCTTGTAAGCAGGTTATTTATATTCTTAATATCTTCAGCAGGAAGTACAGCCTGGTTAGGTTTGGTAGTCATTAAATAGCACTTTTTTTGTATGTGCTGCCCTTCATCTATAGATTTTTTTCCCAGAGCAACCTCAATCTCAAGTAAGAGCAATTACAAAGAGGCCAACCTCTTTTAGCCTAAAAGCAGGAAGGCAATCTGGATTCATGCACAGTGCAAAGGTTTCTTTTAGCCAAAAGCAAGACCAAGACTCCAAGTTCTGTGTATGCAGTATCACTAGTTTATCCTGCTTGGAGGTAACAGTTAACTGGAATCCAAAGGATTGTTTTCTTTTTTAATAAAAAGTGCAGGTGGTCTTGGACTTGCCAAGACATAACATTTTTTTAAGAGCTGAACAGGCCTTGCTTCCTCTTCAGTATCTCTCTTAATTCCACAATGTAATACTCATGATCATCAACCCAGGACGTAATAGTAAATTAGTTTTGATCCCTGCTGTGCGTTTTGAGAGAGCTTGTTGGAACATATTCGCCCCACTGTATTGTGTGATCTTAGATCTTATTCCATATTGTCATGTCTGCAAATATTAACAAAGTAAAAAACACTGTCTGCCTCACTCAGCAATGCAACCCACATGTCTTTAATGCTATTCCATATCAGTGCTTCAGACCAAAACAAGACACAAGCACCACTGAAAATCATAAAAGACAGAAATACTTTCAGTGGCCAACAGCCAACTATGGTCTAAACACTTCGCTTGTGAGCTCGTCACATGCATGCAACATTTGGAATGTTGCTCATAACCTTCGGCTGCACAAATATAGACCTTCAGTCAACAAACTCAAGCAACAGTTTGGTTCATTTGAATAAAATTGGGCCAAGCAGCAGCTGATCTGCTTTAGATATTGGGACCTGATGCCCAGCTCCACTGGTCGTACCAGAACACACCATCCTTTGCAAAGAAAAAGCAAGAAGATTCCCAAGCAGAAGGAGGGGGCAAGGCTGCAGCGTGCTGGAGGTCCACATGTGGTCTTCCTAAAGGTGTGTTACCTCCTCAGTACATGGATAACATCTGCTAAAGAACTGCAGAGGTGTCTGACTTCGGCGTGTGTGTGTCTTGCTATGGCTGCAGGCTGTACCAGCATATGGCCCAGGAAGGGTCAAAGGTAGCAGGTAATTTCATACACATTTGGTGTTTTCAAACAGTCCCAGTACTAGTTCACTCTGGTACTCAGAAAGTTCAGCCACTACAAGTTGTACAAGATAATTTTAAGCTTAATCACAGTGTTAGATTATCCCAACTAGGAAAATAACAGTTAATTAATCATTTCACATAGGCTTGTTCTCTTCATCACTCTGGGAAGGCTTCTTCTGCAGAGTAAAACACCAGTCACGCTGCCAGTAAACTGAAAACTTTATTTACATTAGGCGTCACTGGTTTCTTCACTAACTCACTAACTGGTTTCTTCACTAACTCTTCACTGACTTCCCTAACGTCACTGGTAACTTCACTAACAGAGAAGATTAGACTAAAACACATTTTGAAGTTTTCTTAGTAAATCACTGCAGTTTTTAATGAAAAATGTTGTTTGGAGTTTGGCTTGGAAGGAACCTTGCTTAGCTCAGTTCAGAGACAGTCTCAGTTATTCTACAAAGGATAAGATGGCAGGTTTACAAGTCATGAATCTTGATAAAATGCATCATAGTTTTAAAGGATGAAACAGAAATAATGGTTGTATGCTTTTATTAAAAACACATTCATTTTTAATTACATTAAACTTGACTTCTGAGACAGAAGGAACTGCAATTCTGTCTTGTTTCCACACTTGCTGTCTCAGTTCTAAGAAAAAGCCTCTTCACCTTCTCTATGCCTTCTTTCAGTGACTAGGAAACGCATACAAAATATTATTAAGTTCAGTATGGCTGCAAAGCTGAAACAAAACCATCTTCCTAAATCAACTGTATACCCATTACACACATTGTATACATGCTGAAAAATAAACACTGGCAAATACAGAGTACAATCTTGGAAATGGCTCAAGTGGCTGGGTTTTTTAAAAGGGTTTATAAAATATATAAATTCTGGCAACTGGAAGATGTTAACTTAACTCTGTTCATTTTCAGGGAGAACATCTTGCATTTCCCTCTGCAAGAAGGTACACTTGAACATGCAAAAGCAGGTCCTTGCACATGAAGCTGGAACACAACAGGCTGCTCCCAACCAGAGGCTCATTGCCGTTCCCAAACAGAAAGACCTGGTTTTCTTCACCGTTGGGTACAAATAAGTGTATTACAAAGGTGAATTTCAGTGGTGCTGTTTTTATGCAGCCTCCACATTCATTCACCACGAGGCCACAGCACATGGCCATGCTGACCAGTCCCTGGAGGCACTTGTGTCCCATGCAGCTGTGCTGCAGAACCTCGACAGCACCTCAGCTGTCCAGGATATCCTCTGCTGGTGGCTCGCAGCGGGAAACAGGCCAGAGTTCAAACACAAAGACTGAAACCACCCTTCCTACCAGGCAGGCAGTGTCCAAAAGCCCACAGCTACCCTCCTTGGTGCTTATCATCACTGAGCATCCTACTCCTGCCAGTGGTCCGGCTGGCACAAGGGAGCAGGCCAGTCCTCGTGGGGCACTGTCCAGCAACAAGCAAACAGCCCCGGGCCCTGAGCCGCCCACCAAAGCCGCCCCCCACCAGGAGGACGGCACGCTCAGGGCCATGACAGCAGCCGAAGGTGGCGAAAGGCGGCAGGGGGGCCGGGAGAGTAGCTGCGCTCCCGCCAAGCACCCTTGAGGCGACGGCGGCACCGCCCGCGCCCCGCCCTGAGGCACAACGGCCGCCGCCCTCGCCCGCCACACACCCCCCAGAGCGGGCACCGCAGCGGCCCCGCTCCGGCTGCAGCCGCCATAAACCCGCCGTGTCCCCCCGTGCAGCCCCGGCGTCGGCACATCAACGGGACACAGAGAAGACGGGCCCCGCGGGTGCCGTCACCGGGCACCCCGCGTCGTCAGGGACGAGGTGCCGCCCGCAGCCACGAAGGGACGCTGGGGGCACCGCCGGCTCCCGGGAAACCTCCTCCAAGTTGCCCTAAGTAGTTCGGGACCGCCCGGAAGAGCCGGCGCCGGGCAGAGCCGTCCCCTCGGCCCACACCTCCCTCCTGCCACCTGGCCACACGACCCCGGGCCGACCCCCGCCGGCCTTCGGGGACCGGCCCTCGCGTCCCGGCTGACGCCGCCGGCCGCCCAGGGACGGGACCCCTGGCCGGACAGACCCCCGTCGGCCACTGGGGACACGGCCCCCGCTCCCAGGGAAGGGGGGACGGCCGCCCTCGGGGCGCGCTCCGGGATCGGAGCTTGCTCTGCAAATGCAGCCCTGGGGAATAAAAAAAGACAGAGGGACACTTACCATCTCGCCTGATATTCGAGGACCGCAAGGCTTTTATAGATCCGCCCTGGGCCGGGGCAGTGGTGCCCTGACGGCTGCAAAAGTTCGCACAGACGACAGCGTAGAGGAGGAGGAGGATGAGCAGTTGCATTGGGATCCGCTGGGAACGGGACCGTGTCTCTGCAAAGAAACCGGGCTCTCCTCACCAAGGCTGCTTCCCTCTCTCGTGCTCTCTCCCTCTTCCCGGACTTTTTGTATGTTGTTGTTGCGTGTTGCTTGTGTATTTGGAGGAGTTGTATGAAGGGGAAAAACAAAAAAAAAGACACACACACACACACACACACACACACAAAAACCCCAAACAAAAACCACACCGCCCGAAATAGCAGTCACAGCTGCCGCGTTACTCCCTGAGCTGCCCCAAAACTTCCTGCACGCTGAACTTTCTTCTGCGTTGTGGGGCCGGCCAAACTCGGTAAAGGTGAGAAATCCCCGGGCCGGGGCCGCCGCCCCCTCCGCTCGGCCGGCAGCGCCGTGCCCCACGTCGCGGGCGGGGGCTGCCGCAGCCGCGCTCCCCTGCGGTCACAGCGGCCCCGCTGCCGGGCTGCGCCCGCCGCCTCGCACCGCACCCGCCGCCTCGCACCGCCCCCGCGCCGCCCGCTCCGCTCGGCAGGAGCCGCCGCCGGGGTCTGGAGGGGCGGGAGCGCCCCGCGCTCCGTAGCGGGGCCGGGGGGGACAGGCGGCCCGAGGGAAGGGGGCGGCCCGGGGGCAGGGAGGGAGGCGGGCGGGAGCGGCCGGCGGGGGGAGGCAGGCAGCGGTGCGCGGGACCTCCGTGAGCTACCGGCCGCGCCGTCTCCAGCCCGGGCAAAAAGTGACCGGAGGGCTGTGCGAGGTGGGCTGGTCCCGCTGCGGCGTGAACCTGCCCTGTCCGGACCGCTGCGCTGCCGGCGGGTGGGTCCAGTGGGAGCCGTGTGCCAGCGGCACCCCGCCAGCAAAGAGGGCACGCACCCAAATGTCCCGTCACCCTCGGGCCTGCAGTGGCTGCGTAAAGGTTATCATTTGGGCAGGAAGGACTCAAATCACAGAGCTGCACCAGGGTGGGTGAGGAGACTTGCTGGAATAACTGATGAAAACACATTGGCTGAAGAAAACCTGCAGTTGTCCCTGGGAGAAATATATGGGCTCTTCTGTCATGCCAAGCTTTTCATAAAAAGTTAATTCCTACTATTTGAGACCCTCATTAAATTGTGTCTACTCTTAAAAGATTGTATTACTGCCTGGAAGAGTTTAGGTCTAAATCAAAGGCATGTGAGGATTGTGATTAGATCACTGGTTTAATACTCTTTTCACTTCCATTATCTGCAATGAAAATAATCAAATGAAGGCGTAGAAAAAACAACCAGGTTTTAATAGTTCTCTAATCCTTACTTACTCAGTTGGTTTCTTAAGACATTTCATATAGACTTAGCTAGTCAAACAAATTGTAGCATGATGCCAGAAACATGAAACAACACCTCACCTAGTAAAAGACTGTTAATATGGTGCTGTATCAGGAATATTGGATGAGTCCTGCAACACCCAGACAACTGCCTCTGGCTGTATGAAATATTTTCTCCACAAGCATGTTCGGATGACAATGGGACTGAAACAACTTGTGTGTCTTAAGGAACCAGTAGGGTGCAATTCTGTTATGCATAATTTGTGGTTCTTTATCCATTTCATGTTCCCCAAAACTGACAGAGAACCTAATCCTGCTCCCATGTGGTAGATAATGGAAAGGCTCTGGTAGTGCTTCATTTGTGAACAGATGTGCCTGTATTTTAGGTGCCCATTTCAGAGGGGCAACTGGGCAAACAGAGAAAAGGTGGCTAATCCAATCATCCTAATAAAAGCAGAAAGTCAAATAGAGGAGATAGAGCAAATGAAGAGAGTGTGAGCTTTGAAGATGTCTTCTGTTCATCCAGACAATGTGTCTGCCTGTTTCCAATTGCATTACTGGCAGAAAGCATCAATAGGGTTGCAGTTACGTTGCTCTCTTCTGAATGGAGGTACCTTTTAAGATAAAGGGAGGTGGTCAATATTCTGACCTTTACCACGGCCCTTGTTGAAGTCTTTCCTTTCTCAGTGCCTTCAGGCCCTCACCCTCTCTTAGACTCAGGCAGTCAGAATCTGTAATTGCTTCCCTTTGGGGGCGTGCAGTTGCTGTTTCAAGGTGGTGGAGAAGAACAGAAGAAAGGACAGATTATCTTCCACCCAGAAGGCAGACAAAAGCTGTTTTGACAGTATCTGAGCAGTTACATAATTCAGTCAAGAAAGGGCACTGTTTCCAAGGCTGTTCCTCTTTCTGTACCCAGCTTTACCAGTATAAATTTTCCTATATGAAATTCATACATCTCCCCAAGAGCTGGGTCTAGAGCTAAGGTCATGCATTGCCTTTCTGGCCCTGTGCCTCCCTGTCTGCACCGGTCCAGCTTTGACACAAGAGCGGGACAGGCTTTTGCCTAAAACACTCCATAGCAGTTTGGCTGATTTGCTCCCTGGCTTGACACAGTGTATAAGTTTAAAGTTCCTCAAGCTGACCAGGGCACAGAACTGAGGCTTTTTCACCATTTTTTTTTTTTCTTTGAAAAAGAGTACATACTTCTGTGGTGCATAAGATGAAATTCCTGTCCCTGCAGCAGAGGTACTTGTGCTACTTACAGAACTCTCAAGCAAAACAGCATGAGGCCTCATAAATTAGACAGTGATGAAAACAGGCAAGTGGATTCCACCACCAATGGCTTTGATATATGCCAAGAGGAACTCCTATCATACACTCATGATACATATCTATTCCTCCGTGTATAAAGCATGGGATGCTGCCATCATTGTTCTAAAGCCAAAAATATTTTTGTAGCAGAAGGCACGAATCTTTTTCTCAGGTCAGAAAACAGACAAGGAATATTACTGTGGGGTTTCAAATAGATCATCAGGTATTTATTTTAGTCCCAGTATTGAAAAATTCCAGATTTTTCCATTTGACGTACAGGTGTACAGCAAGATTTCGGGACAGAGCAGCAAGACTGACATGCAATGGTAGACCTTTGTAAAAAAGCTTGCATTTCAATGGCTGTTGCTACAGCTTCTGAATTCACTTTAAAAAGCACTAAACCCACTGCAAAAGATAACAGTATCTTTATAATAAGGTGTCATAAAACTCTATGTCAAAGGGTGAGAAGTTTAGGTTGTGCTGAGACAGTTTTATGAGCCGATCACTGGATCTTCGCATTCTGGAGAACATTCTAGTACATTGTCTAATCTGTATTCTAAGGTTTTAGGATAATTTAAGGCATCGGCTGATTTCAGTATGAAGACTTACAGCAAAACATGGTTCCTACATAAAAGGAAATACTGATGTATAAGTGTGATGACCTAGGTAATTACAAATCTGTCAGCCTGACTGAGATCCTGATAAAATAATGTAACAGTTAATATGAGACCTATTTAATACAAATTAAAAAAGGAAAATAATATAATTAATGCTAATAAACCTGGAAAATCTTATTATGCTGACTTGGAAATCTGGTTGACAAACAGAATAGCATCAAATTACAGCTTTCATAAGGCATTTGACTTGGTACCACACAATTTAAATCTTATGAAATGAAAGTCATGCATACTGAATGTTTTCAAAACTCATTATATTACAGGTTTAAAAATATTTACTAATAAGGGAAACATTTTTAAATGGACCCCCACTTAGGCTAATTTTTCCTTCTGCTTTGATTTGCATTTCCAACAATGGCCTGGGAAAAATGCACTCATTACTCATGACATTTGCAGATGACAAAACCCTTAGGGGAGTAATAGTCTGATTTATATTGACAGTGTTATATGGAGACAGACATGTAGGCCCAGCACAGCTTATGCTTTAAAATAGCCAATGGCAGCACTACCCAGGGCCTGTGGCATCCATCTCACCTCATTTTAGTCTTCTGAAAGTGCCTGGCATAAGCGAGACACAGAGGTTCTCATTGTTCATGAGGCAATTGGACACCCATCAGAGGGCACTCTAGCCCAGCAGTTTTGGGCAGTTGTGCTGGGATGGGATGAGTTGTTTTCTGGAAGGTCCAGTTTCTCTCCACTGATTATAGACAGAACATAGGGAACAAAAGCATGTATAGTTACTGGATAAAGTAGTTAATCCTAGAAAGCACTGATGCAGAAAAAATATGTGGTTGGATTATCGAGGAAGTCAATGGGCTGTAGCCCTCTCAGTTATCATTTGTTGGCTAGGAAATGTTCCAGTGTCATACTGTTTGTCCATGGAGCACAGATGTGCTGTGTGTCCAGCCTTCAGAACGTTTCAAATATGGTTATTAAGTAGCAAAACCCAACATCTTTGTGCATTATCACTGAGATCCCTGGATGTTTATTTAAAGATGGGAATGGAAGAAATATGGGGACAAATTTTTTAGCAGGGCCTGTTGCAATAGGACAAGGGGTAATGGTTTTAAACTCAAAAAGGGTAGATTTAGGCTATATAGAAGGAAGAAATTTTTCACAATTAGGGCAGTAAAACACTGGCCCAGGTTGACCAGAGAGGTGGTAGATGCCCCATCCCTGTAAACACTCGAGGCCAGGCTGGATGGGGCTCTGAGCAACCTGATCTGGTTGAAGATGTCCCTTCTTATTGCAGGGTAGTTGGACTAGATGACTTTTAAAGGTCACTTCCAACCCAAACTGTTCTAGGTTTTTGTCTTTCTGTATCCGCTAGAGTAGGGGCATTATGCTTTATTCTGTTATTAGTAAACTGCTGCATCAAGTTCCTGTGAATGTAGTCTAAAAAAGGACCATGATAAAGTGAAAAACACTGAGAGGGAAACCACAGGATTGCTTAGAGGTTGAGAAATATTCCATTCAGGGAAAAGCTTAAAAATCACAAGTGATTTAGCTTGTCAAGGAGAAAATCAGAGGAGTCACAGTTACCTCCCAGAGGTAGGATATTGATTCTAGAAGGCTATTCTGTCTAGTGGACAATGACATATCAAGGTGAAAACTGGAGTGAGACAAATTAAGATCAGAAATAAAAGGCATACTTTTCAGTGTGGAAAATAATGCAAAGCCATGGAGGTATCAAAGTTGCATATTCTTCATCACTGAAAATTTGAAGGGCAAGATTTCATGTTTTTCTTAAACCAGTCAAGTGGTTTCAAGCTGTACTTAGGAACTCATGGGGTTTATTGATCACTTCCAAAAGGTCTGTAAAGGTGACAGTGAAAAAAGCCTGTTCATATGTGCCACACTACAAGCCACAGATGAAAATTCTAAGTGGTTCTGCAGTTTACTGGAAAATGAAAACTAAAAAAATGTACCTTCAGGGATTAATTCAGGGCAGCACTGTGATTTCTGTTGTAAAGGAGGGCAAGCAAGTGATGGAAACAACCCCTCCCCCCAGTTTGTAATCTGTGAATTATTTGAGAATGAGAAGAGGTTCAAAGAATAGGATGGAGAAACATCTCAGAATTGCTAAAATGTGCATCTTGAGTAAATTAATGTAACCATGATGGCAGACCAAAAGAATGCAAGGGAAAGGTAGACCAAAGTCATTATGTGTCTGGAATTAGAAAACAGGGTGAGTTGTGTCTTGCTAAGATAATCACAATGCCCGACAGGTACCAAGACACCAAGACGAGAAGTACATCACAATGATCCATGGCCCAGACTTACTGTCTGTGCTAGCGGCAGCAGTTCAACAACATACATAGAAACTCCCCAGTGAAACTCATCACTTGAGGTGTTGAGATTATCAAGCACAAGCACAAGCATTGCTGCCTGGTGTCACTACGAACTTGGCATTGATTCATGGCAACTCATGGTAATAAACTCTGAACATTAGATCTGGGCCACAGACCTGCACCTGATACTGCTGTTTGTCCCACCCCAGCAGCCAGCTGTGCTTGCTCACTTCTCCGGCCCCTTCTTGAGAACAGCTGCAGGCAGCTTTGATTTATCCAGTTTCTTGGTTTTTCCTCTTGTGTCTGCACTGCTGCAGGATGCTGTGCCCTTCTCCCTTTCAATGTACACCTGCTTCACTTCCCAGCTCTTAAATGACTTTTGCTGTCTGTACGTAACTTTTGGCTGGCTCTGAACTGCAAGTATTAGAGACAAATATTACACAATTGATAAGCACATAGAAAGGAAAGAAAAAGGATGTGAACATGCTCATTCATTACATTTTGAGAAACTGCTCTGTCACTCAGTCTCTCCCACTGGTACATAATGACGAGGCCAATTGACATGTAGTGTGTATGAAATATTCAGAGTCATGCTTTCAAAAAACGAATATGACCAACAACAAAAGAAGAAATGTTGCTCTCCTGAGGTTAAGTAGGACTTCCCCTCCCCGCCCCCGATATCAGTAGAACCAGCATTTAGATTTAAATTCAGGTTTAAAAACAACAGGCTATGCCTTCTCATAAATTTTTCTTAATAAGAAAATAATACCTTTAAAAAGACAATATTTCTTCTGTATCCCTGTTCCCAGGTTCCTAGATTCAAAGGACAGAAGAGACATTTCTGACATTATATAGTTTGACTTCTTGTGTAAATAAGCCAGTGTTTTGTTGTCTGACCTCCTGCTTTGATTTCTCAAGAATTAGCATGGTATCTTTTAGAAAAACAAACAAAAAATCCAAACAAACAAAATTTGATTTTAAAATAGGAGACAACCCAGTTTTACAGTATTTTGAGACAGAGAATCCCCCAACATCAATGTTAAGTAACTTAAGTGATTAATTACTATTTTTAAAGATTTTAGTTTGTTGATCTTTTTTTTTCCCTCTGGGTCTTGCACTGTTTATGAACAGTAGCAGTTTATCAGATACTCTGCTTGGTCTTTCAAAATATTTGAATATAAGTAATCTGAAAGTACTCTCTGGACTTTGGAAAACAGCTGTCATCAAGGCACAGTAAATTCTACCTAACCACTCTTGTTATTTCTGTGATCAATTCCTTTGCACTTGTCAAAATGAGGTCAAATTTTGTTTGTCTTGGATAAAACATATTTGAGTTAGAAAACTGTCACCTAGAATTTTAGAGAAATTCTAGGAATGTTTTCTTACTGGTAGCCTGAGATCTCTAGGATCAGAGGTTTCAGACTGAAATTTCTCACAATAAATATTTTTTTCTGTCTGCACATTATAGATATTACTTAAGAAACAAAGCATCCAGGTTTTCTAAGTCAGGGAACAGTATAGTGTAGGTCATTCCCTCTCGACTCTTCTGTGTTCTCTCCTCTGGGATGGGAAGCATTTTCCTTCCGTCTCTTGAGTATTTTAGTTCTCCAGAACATTTTCATCATGGAAACACTCTGAAATTTGTAAATTATTATCTTGACAACAATTTAGAACATGCCATCTGAGCAATGTTCTAAAGACTGAAATGCACCTCGATGTTGAACCCTCAGAGCAGTAACACATGAACTTCTTGTCATCTACTCTTTTGCAGTTTGTGTTATGTTGAGAAGATATGTAAGAACTCAAATATCTTCCCTTGTAAATTAAAGATTCCACCTCAGTTTCCTGAGAGCCGAAGTTCTGAGCAGCCACAGCCATTACACGTGTGTCCTATACAGAGTCCTCTAATCAGCTATGTAGATCTTCAGAAAGTTTATTATAATATTTTCTGGATTTTGTAAGGACAGAACCTTATAGTTATGTAACTTTTTTCCTTGTCCTCCTGAGTTATGTCCTCCTGAGTTACAGCTTGCCTTTCATCCTTTGCCTTCAGTTTTACAGAAAAGCACTTACTCATCTTGTGAACAGTGTTTCATAACTGCTGAGACATGACTCTGGGCTTTTGGGCTTTTTTTTTTCTTTCCTACGTAATTTCACTCCTCTTTGAGGTCTAGATGCACATGTTCATTCGAGATACTTAGTAAATCAGATTGTCCAAAAGCCTCAGCCTCTGGGGTTTTTTTCTGTTCTTCTTTCCCACTCAAGAATTTTACAACACCATTTTAGTAAGAAATGTACAACGCACAATGGAGAACCACTTTTCCATTGCTGATCATCTTAGTACTGTGTGTGGTTTTGTGCTTGGAAAGCAAACTTGTAATACTTCCTCTTGACATGTCTATATTTCACAGATACAGCAAAATGAGGCCTTTTCAGTCATTTCAGAATCAATAACTGGACACCATTAAATGGATAAATCCAGAATCTAAGGGGCAGAAATGCAAAATTCTGAGGCTCGAAACTCTGCCTTCCAGAGCTTGTATCATAGAATCATACAATGCTCTGGGTTGGAGGGGACCTTCAAAGATCATCTAGTCCAATCCCCCTGCCATAAGAAGGGACATCTTTCACTAGATCACATTGCTCAAAACCCTGTCCAACCTGACTTTTAACATTTCCACTGATAGGGCATGAACAACTTCTCTAGACAATCTGTTCCAGTGTCTCACCACCCTTACCGCAGAAAATTTCTTCCTTATATCCAATCCAAACCTACACTCTTTTCAGTTTAAAACCACTGTCCCTTGTCCTGTCACTACAGACCATGGTGAAGAGCCTCTCTTAGCTTTTCCTACAAGCCCCATGTTATACTGAAGGGCCTCAATAAGGTCCCCCTGGAACCTTCCTTTCTCTGGGCTGAGCAACCCCAACTCTTTCAGCCTGTCTTCACAGGAGAGCTGTTCCAGCACTCTGGCCATTTTCAGGGACCCTCCTCTGGCCCCTCTCCAACAGGTCCATGTCTTTCCTGTACTGAGGGCTCCAGAGCTGGATGCAGAACTCCATGTGGGGTCTCACCAGAGCAGAGCAGAGGGGCAGAATCACCTCCCTCAACCTGCTGGCCACGCTGCTTTTCATGCAGCCCAGGGTACAATTGACTTTTTGGGCTGCAAGTGCACATTGCTGGTTCATGTCCAACCTTTCATCCACCAGTATCCCCATGTCCTTCTCTGCATGGCTGTTCTCAATACCTTCATCCCCAGTATTGATACTGCGATTGCCCTGACCCAAGTTCAGGACCATACACTCAGCCTTGTTTTCTATCAGGGAAGGTAATTTTATATCATACCAAAAATAGAACCCACCTACAACACTGTACAATATATAAGCAAACATATTTTCAAATGTGCTTGATTTGTAAATATTGGAGAAAGTATATTAAGCATATTTTAAATTATTTCTTTTAAATATGAGCATTTTGTAAATCAGGTTCTTAAGGAAAAATCATTTTCAATCTGCTTTACATGGCAATGCATGAGAGTCTTCAGCTTATCTTTGGGGCAGGAGTAAGAATGATTTGCCTCTGGTTCCAAATTAGTGGGAATACATTCAGGCCACCGAACTCTTTCTTCTGATCACATTGTCATACAGAGGAGTTGAGTTCACAGTTTTATGCACACAACACATTAACATAAACTAGTTAACCACCTGGCATTGGTTAAGCAGAATTTATGCTGATACTGTGCTAATGACCTTGCACTATCATTAGACTAAATCAGTCTCCTGGGGGAGAACCCAACAAAGCATACTAATTCAGTGCATTCCTAGGAAGTAGAGTGTACAGTAAAATATATTTTGTCATTTATCTAGCTCCATTTTCATTCAGAAATATTTTCTAAATTAAATACCAAGGCCTCTCCAGAGACCTCTGGAATGGCAGAAAGAGATAAAAACACACATGGAAAAAAGCCAAATAAAATAAAAAAAAGTGCACACTTAGAGTAATTGTGGGTATTCTAAAGTACTGGTGTACTGTATTAACAAATGTAGAAATAATCTGCTCTAAACATAGACTTACAAAACAAAACTTAGAAGGCTAAATCTGATGTAGACATCATAGGCTCCTTTTACAGTCTCTGGGAGAAACAGGTGCCAATAGTGGATTCTTAATGTAACATGCCATTTTCATAATTATCTTAGGAAGTGTTGAGTTCCCCTTGCCCTCACCGTCCGCCTCAATGGCTCTTTCCACAGTGACTGTAAGAGAACTATGGGTGATTAGCTCAGACTTTGATGTCTAACTTAAGGAAACATAAATTGGGGCACATTAATTTCAGCCCAGACAATCACAGCAATCAGAAGTTAGAAAATTTCAGAAATAAAATGGTTTATGAATCTTAACTCATCCTCCTTTTACATATGTAGGACATGCGTTAATTATTAGGTGTGCAAACTACTTTTTCCAGAGGGTTCAGTACATATTATGCAGGAGATGAATCCTGATTTACAGTACAACGGGACATGGTCTGTGGAACCTTCATTTGTTGCAGAGTTGAAAGTTATGAAGTGAGTGGGGCAGGAAGTGGATGAAAAAGAAAAATGAACCCCTAAGGCAGTTGAGCACCATGAAAGGGTTTCTACACCCACCTACCTACACAGATGACATAAACCAGATTTCTCACAGCTGATCTCTAGTGCTGTGTTCCTCATTTTCTGGGTACTCAGCTGGAGACAGTAGGGTCTGACTTGAAGAAGTGCAGAGCACACATGACTGTATTTGAAGTTAACAGAAGTTGTTTCCTGAATATGTGTAGTGCTATATAATGCCAAGCACCACAAATCTTAGTATCTAAAACTACTGAAAACTGTTTACCTTAATCTTTCTGCACCTCAATCCCATTTGAGAAAGAGGATGATGCCATACTTCACTATACTGTCACACTCAAATTGAATGCCTGGTATATATTCTGCCAAATAAAATACTGCGTCTAACAGTTACAGACTGTTATGTCTGTAACATAGACAAAAATTGACAGTTTTTGAACAGGGTTCATGTGTTTTAGATGTCTACCTAAGAATAAGCTGAGCTGTACTCTAGAAGTACCTGTTTCTTTTTTCAGTGACACTAAGAGAAGCCAGCAGTGATTAGTTCAGGTGCTGATATGGAGATGTCTGAGGGCAGAGCAGGTGAACCCTGCCCTCTGTGATGGCTTCCAATTTGGACACTGAATGAGGCAGAGACTCTTTAAGGAAAAATAGTCTCCAATCATGTTATTTGTTAGTTGGCTTCATAATAGATATGCACAAGGGACCAAACTAAGGTTGCAAAGAATGCCTTTTGAAATCTTGGCATGGCAATCTTAATAGCAGTGTAATAGTTATTCTCTGGGAGTGAAAAGACATCATCCTGAGGTAGACACTTGGAAAGTTTGAAAAGAGAGTCTTATAGTAGAAAAGGAGGGCAAATTAATAATAGGTGGTTTTACCAGCTCTCCCTGAGAACCTTCCAGCCTTTCTCAGTTCTGTGGCAGACAGCAGAGCTTGCATGGCAGCCCTGTGAGCATGTGCACATCTCAGCTCTCCTCTGGAGCTAGTAAGGACATCGCGTTTTCAAAAACTTTTTACAGAAATTGTGCAATCATCAGAGCCTTTCTCTGGAAGCTAGCTAGGTGTTTGTTAATATTTATACTGTAGAGATAGGGAAAACATTGGTTAAAATTATTTGTCCAGAGTCACAGTGCACAAAATTATCAGGTAACAAATGGCAGTCCACGTCAATGTTTAAGTCATTAGGCTAAAATGTCTACCATTTTTTTTTCTCTCTGTTTCCTCCTGGCAAACTGCATTATAGCATTGCATGTAAGGCAATGACTTTGCATGCTGATATTACAGACTTGTGTAAAAGGAAAAGGACTTTGGCTAAGCATTTAAAACTGTTTGTGTGATATTGTCACTTAAAACATCTCAGGGATTGCAGGAGGTGATTGTACTGCATTGAAAAAGGTTATTAGGAAGGCTCTGGAGAGAGACTCGAACTCTCGTGGGTTACTCTGAGCAGTATTTATTGTAGAAGATTCACAGGAACAGCAGGGTTGGATCACCTCCTCAGAGAGTGACAATCATACAGCAATACAGCTAGTCATTATATAGGGTTCTAACAGGTATTATGCAACTAAGCAAAATTTATCACTGTCTATCACTATTGATGTCTTCAGGTTCCTTCCGTCCCAGTGGTCTTCATGTTTCACTTCTTTCTTCATGTTCCACTTCGGCAAGTACCGAACGGAAAGTCCTCGGTTGCAGGGCTAGCTTTGAAGTTCTACCTGCCTCATTTGTTATCCATAGTTCATCAATCTAGTACAAAAATCAGCAAACCTAAGAATAGCATTTATCAATGTCTAAGGATACAAAGCAAGCATAAGGTAACCACGCTCGAGGTTCTGGGAAAGGGCTATACAGGAGACAAGGCTGAAACTTGCAGCCTTAGCAGCACAGCTTATAACACTGATATCGGCCAAAAATCCTAATTTCCTATTTTCCTATAACAGAATTCACAGTTCCTTAGACCCAGTTTAATTTTAAACTTAAAAGACATTTTTCATGCATCCTCCTGGTGTAAGACTTAGGGATATTCTACGAGCAACAAAATGTCTTTCAGTGTCTTTCAGTGCCTTTCCTCCCTAACTTACTTTCATTGGCACTTTACTTACTCAGAAGCTGCCCTGGATGGTGGAAATCAGCAGGATCGGGAATTAGAGGCTTTGCTGTAGGCTCACTCTGGCTGTATCGCAATGGCAACTTTCATTAAGTCAGGGTAAATCATGTGAGCTTTCTTATTAGCCATTATGAAGCCACTGAACAGTGTATGAGAATTCGGTGACCTTCCCAGGCAGGGCATTAACATCTAACACATTGGAAATGGACTTTGGAGACCTGAATTGATTTAGTTTACTGCAGGACACCAGAAAACTGATTTAGATCTGTATTTCCAAAATTGCCTACTAATTTTGGAAACCTGATTTTCAGAAGACTGCATAATCTGCAGTCACAGTAGATATCCAGTCATTACAACTGTGTGTCTATTGTAGTTGCAGATTTACTTGGGAAGGGAGAGGAGAAATGGACCATGAACTTTTTAGTCTTTCCATTAACACTGATCAATTCAGCACATGATTAAGCATATTTGCATTGCTAGCATTCCCCACCCTCAGTTTAAAAAAGGACTGTGGGACTACTTACTTTGTTGGAAAAATGTTTTGGAGAGATCTGCAATTTGCATGGATATACTGGCAGATACCCTATATCAAAAGTCAGTGAAGGTGGGAATTAATTGTCTTTAGCAATCTGGCATTTACACAGTGCAAGCCGGCATGCCCAAAAAATGACACACCACACAGTGTGTCACTATACACAGCTGATTTAGGCTGAACATATTGTGGTGTTCGTACAAATCTAAGGCACCAAGCAAAAACTGCTATAAAGTAGCTTATAAATATTTACCTATGAAAGAAATATCCTTAATTAAAACTTCATGACTACAGAATCTGCTGCTCTGATCATCAGTCAGTTGTCAAAATAAACTAATCTGGAACAAAATCAGCTGAGTCACTGAGATCTGAAAAAAAACAATTTATAGAAAGCAAAGTGGTCGGGCACATTTTTGGATAAAAAGATATAAAAAAGGTTTATTACAGGTTTTATGTGGGCATTTGAACAATGTTTCCTGATCAAACCTCACAGTTTTGATAGAGAATGAATTTATTTAAGTAATTGAAAACAGTGGTGTTTGTGTAAGATTCTCTGTTCCAAGTCATGCACTTACCTTGACTGTATTCTTACAGCTGACACTTTTACCTATCCACACAGTACTGGCTTTTTACTGTTTGTTAATTTGCTGTAAACACCTGCACACACCCACACCATCTTCTAATATGTTTGCAGAAGAGAGAGACACTAGTTTATGTTCTTCATGAGATCTAGTCAGGGATGGAAAGGAACACAGTTCTGGTAACGTATCTCTGTGACTGTGAGGCAGGTAACCAAGCTACGATTCACAATCTCACTATTTTTGTAACATATTTTCTTAGTGTTTTCATAATAAAATAAGGATAATAACTCTCTGCAGAAGGAGTAACAGTGCATTCTTCTAAATTCCATTGCAGAAGGCACGGAAGAAAAAGCAAATGAAGTGTAAGGGACAATTTCTTTTGCCTGACAATTCTCTTCTAAGTCTGTTACACTTTAAATAGTAGAAATAGAGATGTAGATGACAAATTAGGAACATAGCACTTATATGAGATATTTGAGAAATACAAAGAAAAAAATGAATCCAAGGAAGATGCGGTTTCTTACTGTGGAATTCAGTCCATAATTGCAGTTCAAGGAGCTATGGTTTAAAGAACTGATTCAGGAATGTTAGTTCGTTATTCATAAAAGTTGAACAGTAGATGGTCTTAATAGCTTTACTTCCTGTCAGTCAATTTGTATTTTCAGAAACAGTCTCAATGCAATTGCCAGCCATCAGCTGCGGTCCAAGTAAGTGATTATTACCTATAGCCTAAGTAATCAATTATTAACATCTGTTGAATCACCATGCACAGAATTTATGGGTTACGTTACCTTCATCTCAAGTCTTAAGACACCCAAGGTGATAATTTTTCCCATCCTGAGGGAGTAATGGAAATGTCCTTGGGCTTATTTACAATCAGAACTGATTTATGAGCAGGAGTTTATGTGTAGTTTTGTGTTAGTCTCCATTAAAAGTTATTAATTTAAAATTGGAAATCCATCATGTTAGACATGCCTGGTTTGGTAAGAATATCTCACAGTTTGAGTAGATTAAGCTCTTGGGAGCTTACACCAATTTGTATTATATGTTTTCAGGATTACTGAACCTCAAGCTACAGTCTACCTGGTTGCAGGATGAGGTGTCTTGATATTTTCCACACCTGCTAAATTACTGTCTTAGGTACAGTTTATAATCAGTAATTTGAGACCCTATGTAGGTCATACAGAGGTGTCAAACAGAGTTAGTGAAATCACAATACATTTGTGCCTTCCTTTGATTTATAATTAACCTTCATTTATAATTGGCCTTTATAATTAGCTTTCATTTTTCTCCTACTTCCCCAGATTCACATTTTCTTCCTTTTTTTTTGTAGCTATTCTTGAACTTTGTTATCTGTATTTTAGGCTTTCTGAAGGCAAGTATATTGGCCTACGCTGTAGTAATCTTCCCTAATTGATTTGGGATGTCTGCCAGTCTCTTCTATTATTGTGTGCTGATATCTTTATATGACTGGCTTTTATCCAAGTACTGTCATCTTTTGCATTCTCTTTATCTCTTTGCTCTTTTTGTGCTGAGCGACCATATTCTCAGCCTTTGAGTGTTACCCCTTCATCCCTCATGTTTGCAGTTTAAAAGGTACAAAGGGCAAACTTTCCAAATACTGAGATCTCCATGCTTGGCCTTTCTGATATTTTTTCTTTTCTCCTTGGTTAAGGCACTTGTTGCGTGGCATTCTACTACTTAATAAGATGACATTTAAAGGTTTGATTCATTTTACTCCCATTTAGTACTTTGGTGAACTTATTTTTAGTGCCTCAATTTTTTTCTTGGTATTTTACTTTGTATTTTCCACTCTGTATTTGATTCATTAAAGGAAAGGATGTGATTCAGAATCACACTGTGCCATCATCATGTTCCCATGAAGCTTTCTTATGAAGCTTTTTGATTTCTGTAAAACATGTTGTAAAAGAAATGAATTATAATGAGCATTATTGTAATTGAAGAGCAACTTGGTTTTATACTGGGTGTCATTATGTTTTGATCTTCATTATAAGGCTCATAATGTATATGACTTCTTTTAGATTAAAGGAAAAATACTATCTCTAGATAACTGAAAATTCCTGTGCTGTGGTTATACTTGGTTTCCTTTACATAGTCCAGCTCTTTCTTCATGTGTCATCTGCTGCAAATGAGTTCTGTTCTAAAAAGCATAGAAGGAAAGTAGTTTTATGGTATCCTGCTATAAAATATCAGCAGTGATCTACAGAGGAATAAATATAAAATTCAATTAAATTATGGTCTAAAACAAAATCACATATAACCAGTTGGCTCAATATATATTTTGTTAGTTTTTAATCCAAAGCCTAACCGAACCAAGGGGATTTTTTTTTTCTTATTTCAGTGATCTGTCAATCAGACATTAATCCTGGATAACAGAATAACCATATTCAGCACAGTGCTGAACCATTCCCTTAGCCAAAAAATCTGTAGCTAATTCACAGTCAGTCGAACTAATGTGATTAGTAATAGGCCCCTATGTAAGGTTCACATTGATAAATTAAGTATTTGTTAGAGAACAGACCCTTGCATACTTTGGATTTATTATCTGATCAGCCAGGTGCCCATCATCAGCCTTATGAAGACATTGTAGACATCGTCTTCTGTCTTCGGTTCATGAAATCATCAGTGATTCATCTTCATTACTCTAAGACCTAATCTTTTTGCATATGGAGTAGCTTTCATGGATGAACCCAGCTGGACCGCAGCTGTCCAAGTCAATGGAATAAGACAGCTTATTATATTATGTTCGTAATCAAGATTATGAATTTGGTGTCTATGTTTTTAGGGTTGTAAGTGCCAGAGAACATCCATATAGAAGTTGGAGATTCCACCAACTATAAGGATTGTTATCTGAATGCTTCAGAGATGACACCATCTGGATGCATTTCAGAAGTATTAGATTTCCTCTTGGATCATTATGCAAATATTCATATTTATTCATATTTACAGATAAGACATTGTATAATAACTGTCTACAGTTACTATTTTAATTAATACTAAAAATAAAAATGAATTATCACAATTAATGATCACACCTTTAGTATATTTTTTGTATTTTTTATATTTTTTTTCCACTACATGGAACTGAAGCAATTACAATCAGTAATATGTACTTATAGTCCCCCTCTAAGATAGTATCTGAACCATTTTCAAAATATGTTCATCTCCATAGTACCTTTGTTAGGCATTATTAATTACAATCTGCCATCATTTTGCGGAAGAACTGAAGTACATAGACACTGTGTACACTGTTTTTTGAAAGCATATTCACCAGCTGACCATGTTATTCACCACAAGGAATGATGCAAGGACCAGGTTCAGAGTAAGCTAGCTGCTGCACACGGTAGGAAGATCTCTAGTACCTTCTGCATTGTAAAGTGCGTCCAAACGCACTTATCTGCAGTGACAGCAGATCCTCCCCAGCAGGATGTGTCTGGCCATTGTCATATTTCTTGCCTGCCTTTGCAGTGACATGACAGGACTAATATGCATGCAAGGGAGTCCAAAATTCCTCTTAGAAGGGACTGATTTACGATTTACAAGGGAAGGTGGGATTTTTAGTCAGTACTCATTCTGGTTGCTTATGAGGACAGGTAGATATCTGGAACTGGGACTCCAGAGTATACGAGCATCTGACATTGCTGTGACCAGGCAGCTCAGGTTCAGTATAGATGCCATCACTGAGACTGGTAACTTGCCTTGTATCACACATGAAGTATGTGACAAAGTAGGGAATTTCCATAACCCACAGTAGCACTGTAGCTATTGGGCCTTCTGTGCGATAATTGTCAAGTTATACTTGACAGTCACATAGCACTGTGTATTTTTTAAAAAGTTATATAAACGGTAACTGGCTAGTGTTCACAAAATTCTTAGAAGGCAGGAGATTATTATCCTGTGTATGCAGATATAAGCCTTGAACCCAAAGGCTGCAGTGTTTAACTAATCCAGATCATAGATTTGAATTTTCTGTTCAACTTGAAATTCAAGACATAGCATTGCAGAAGATCAAATCTTTGCAAGGTCTGTCCGAATGACTCAATAGGCTATTTTGCCATCTTGTCGTATAAGTAACTATAGCAAGTAGTAATTAACAAGGGTGCTTTAAATCCTTGATTTAATGTTCTTGTAAAATAGATACAAGGTAAATGGAACCCTGGACAATCTGTCTGGCTTTCTCCTCTCTAGCATTTCAAAGGCACCTAGAAACTTGGCTTCTAAGTACTACTAAGCAGATTTACACCCAAAGGGCATGAGATACATAAAAAATAGGCTGGCTGTAAGAGAAAATGGAAAGGGCAGATTGGCAGCATTACATCAGAGAAGACAGTCTGTTCAGCATAAAAGAGGAATAGAATATGAGACCAGGTTGGGCTATCTCTTGAAACTCTTAGGCTTCAGATGACATTCGTAAGCTTCTTTCTGATGCTTGTAGTGGTATTATGTACAGGAGAATATAATGCTCCTTTATAATTTTTTCTGTCCCCAACTTGTAGCTGGCTAATCTTATGCTTTGGGGAGAGTTTTTAGAGTTTGACTCCAAATTCACAGAACTTTCAGAGATACTAGAGCAAACGTAGCTGCACACATGTAAACAATAAAGCTGATATGAAAAAAAAAGTAGAGAGGAAAGTGAACTACCAGTGTAACTCATTGCCACAAAGTGTACTAAAGATAAGAAACAGAAAGCACTTAATGATTCGTGAGTAATGGGAATACCAAGGTTTGAAACAGAATTAAAACCAAACCCAAACCAAAAGAACAATTAACTGGAATTACTTGGGCTATATTCCTGTAGAATTATGGGAATAAGAGAATGTCACTGTATTACGTTATTTCGTGGCTTCAGGAGAAGGGTGAGGCAGTACGATCAGGAGAAGGTGCTCATTGTGTCAGGGGTAAGGACTATTGTGGCATGAAATAGATTTTTCGTACTGTCATAGCAGCCAGCGTTACAACTGGAGCCTTTTATCTGCTGTGCCTGGAGCTTTAGATAAAAACTAATCCTAATCACAGAGTGATTCTTTCCTGTAATAATTTCTAGTATATATAAGTGTGAAATACTTTGTAAAAAATATTCTTACTCTCTTTTAACTGATTGGGAAATACGAAACAAGATGAAATTAATTACATAACAGGAAATGGTGCCTAATAGTCCAGTAATCAGACTGGAAGTTATGAGATCTGCAGTGTGTTCTGCTTTTAGTTATAGTGAACTGATACCTGGGCTTGGGAATTTGGGTTTGCATTTACTTCTGCCCTTATTTTTATCTAAATTGAGCAAATAGTGAAACAGTTTGAATTGGAGAAAAGTATATGAAATGTATGGGTATGCTGCCATATTCAGAAGAAAAGCCATTAAAAAATACTAAAGTAGGAACTTCTCTGATCATGACAATTTCTTAAAAATTATGACCTATTGTGTTCTTGACTGTTCAGTCACAGACAGCAGCATGATCCACCTGGAAGTGTTCTAAGTTCAATGTATAGTATCATCTCAGGTTTTTTCCACTGGCACAGGAAGAGGCTGTCATTGCAAGCTCTGTAAGACCCACTAAGCATAAATGTTATTTCTTTCTTACAAGATAGCTTCTACAGTATTTCCATGAAGAAATGTGCTGTGACCTTAGTTTTCTATTCAAGGTTTAAAAGGGTGATGAATGTGGCTCACTTTTGACTCAAAGATGCTTGATTTAGTTCATGTATCATTTAATAGCACATTAGAACACAGAACTGAAGCGAAAATTCTTTGAAGACAGGGTAGACACGTAAAAAAAATAGGGTAAAAGGAGTGCAGAAGATCAGTTAGATTGAACTCCTGCCCTGAAACAAAATAAAAAACTTAGTTGTTGAAACCACTCATTTAGAAATATTTCTGTTTAGAAGTAGCTCAGATTTAGTATCAGATAGGATGTATAATGAAAAGCACAACAATGTAAGAAACTGGAAGTGAATTGCTGTTCATGAAGCAGAGGTTCCTTACTCCTTCCTACCCAGTTTAGCATTACATTTTTTTTCTGGAAATGACATTGCCACACGTGGCAAAACCATCACTCTCCCAGTCTCAGCTAGTACATAAGCAAGTACCTAAATTTAAATACACATATAGTGCAGGGGACATATTTTTAAAGGTATTTGGGCACATAATTCTTGGTGTCATGTGCTCTAGTACTTTTCGTAATCAAGTCACATTCATCTGTCAAGCACTTGCTATCCTAATATAGGAATCTAATTTTCAAATATTATTTATGAAATTCTCAGGGCCCTGGGAGTTAGGCAGATTTCAGAACAGACACTCTGAAGACCGGGATGTGCAAGTTCAAAGGTGCTAAACGGACGATAAAGCACATCAGTAGAAGAGCTGTGTCACGTACCTAGCAGACTTAAATTCTAGTCCTCTACATTTAATGTCTTTTATAAAGTTGCCTGTAGATCATATAAAGCCCCAACAGTGTGCAATTCAATAATGTTTCTTGTGCTCTCACTGAGATTCAGTACATTGATGGTGCCACAGAAGTCAAGACAAATGATGTATCAATAGTTACAATCCCAGTTCTTAAAGCATAAGTGGGATTTTTCCAGAGATCATCTTGCTGCTAGAATTTATTGTGAACTGTTAGTTGTTGGGGCATTATTTTTCACTCTTTTGTGCAATGATTTAGGAATCTTCATTGTTAGGGAATATGAAGCTGTCCTATGCAGCTGTCTTTGCTTTATGGATGACAGCAGGAAGGTAGTGCCAAAGGTTAGAGATGGCAAAATTCACTTTATTCACAGCAAAATACAAACAGGAAAGGTAGTAAAATCTGTTCCTATCTGTAGCTTTATAACAGATATTATAAATTACCTCAGTTGCAAATCATCTTATTGTTGAATGCTAAATGGAATTCATAGCAGTATAAAAGGTACAAGATGCATAAGACAATTTTATGGTATAAATTTTGATACTTTCTGCACAGGCAAAGAAAACCCAAATGTACTTTGTAAAAGGAATTCATACATATTTCTCAGCTAACATTAGCTCCTGGGCTGCAGTAGCTTGCATCCCATTAAGTGATATCCAAGTCACCTTAATTTTCTATGTATCCACTCAAGGGAGGCAGAAATTCTGCAACACTGGCATTCCATACAATTGTAAAGGATTGTATGTAAAAGCCCTTAATCTTTCTTACTTTTCCAGCGATACTATTTGGACTAATAAAAAGCATTGTCATTATTTACAGACTTTTCCATTCCTATGTTCTCAGGTGGCTGTGATTACACTAGTGCTGGGCATTTTTCTGTGACACTTTGATGCAGAATACCTTGAATATAGTGAAACTAATGAGTCCCTGAATCTGAAAAATGTCCTGAGCCTTATTTTAAACACATCAGCATCCGTATTCAAATTGAACCTACTCACAAGCCTAAGTTTAATTATTTTGCTGAATGAGAATGTTAATGAGCCACAGTGGCATAAAAAAGGGAAACCTTACTAAAAGGTTTTAATAGTGCTTTGCCCCATGTCTCAACTTCTCACAATATTATAACACCAATGGTGTAAACCAACATTAAAAAAATATAAACCAAAAAACCCAGAAAACAATTGAGGTGAAAAATAAATGAAGAAAAAATAATTTTGAGCAATCTCTACTGAGAAAAATGTTAACAAAATCTATAAATACTTCCTTCTTTAACATTCACCGTGACAACCTATAATGCCACAGTGCATTTTTTCATTGTAGCTTGTAAGCTATTATTATTTTATGTTACCATAAATATGCAAAACCATTTAGACAGTGGCATGTAAAAAGCTATGTTTCAATGGACTTTCTAGATATTTTTCAAACTTTATCATTGTTTATTCTTAGAGATTGGACCAGGTGTTGTGTCTATTCATTCATTTTAGTTATTTTTGTTGCTTTCTTATTCATTGGATTTAAGACACTGAGTATTAAACGGGAGTCATGAAAAGTCATGAATTATGCTGAATATTTTCCTACCTGTCTTGTCTGAGCATCAACAAATAGCACTAACCTAAACCAAAGTGTCAGGCAATAGATTTGCTAGAGGTTTGTTGTCTGCAATTGGCTAAGAACAGAAGACAGTATGTTTTAAAATGTTGAACTAATATAGCTGTCTTAAAGAATATGAAGGTTTCGAAAACGCATTTAGAGTGCTATACAAAAAAAAAAAAAAAAAAAAAAGAGAAAGCTGCAGTGACTAAAAATGGATTTTTTGCAAAGAACTAAAGAACTAAGCCAACTCCAAATTTTTCTGAAAATCTACCAGGTACATTTCTAGATTTGCTATGTGGTAAAAAGCAATAACTCCCTTTTTTGTGGTTGATTGATTGATGCTGTTTTCAAGTTCCAAGCACTTGGGTTGCCTTGTTGCTGTCAGAAATCCATCCCTGTTGTCATTTTTTATGAATTACATCATATCAGTATTGTACCCCATGCACAATTTTTGGTCACTGGTTTCAGGGGTTTCTGATGGAATATGGGGCTTCTAAAAGGAGAACCTGATTATTTTTGAGGTAGAACTGATATATGGGAATGTAAATACTCAAAACTATGAAAGATTAAGACACCTCTCCACGTCTGGGAGGAATTGAGATATGTCCACAAAAGATCAAAAGTTATGCAAGCAGGCAGCCCAGAGGGCTATAAAGGTCCACCCTGTGCAAGCACTGATGGCACCCACCCATCATCCTGAGGACCACTCTGCCCACCAGTCTCACCACATGAACTGAACAAGACACCAGAGGATGCCGCATATCGCTGGACCTGAGACTGCAAACCCCATTGTACATAAAGCAGAGCCATAAGGATGGTGAAATCTTTCTATCTCTTTTCTTTCTTTCCCATACTTCTGCCTTTTTTGCTTTCTCTTTTATAAGTAACATAGCAACATAAGATTCACAGCCCTGCATATGCCGCAAACTTTTGATGTTTACTGATCGAACCTAAAATAATGTAAAACCTTCTGCCACCAAATCATACACCATTTGGGCCAAGCTGCAAAATAAAAGCCTTTTGTTTGTGGACCTTAAGTACTGTGTGTAGTGTTTTCCAACCAAAGGGGACCCACGAACCTGAGTCGCTTCTCCCCTGACTCATACCTGAGGGCGAGATGTGACATGTGAACAGGCAATACGTTATTTTGCAGATACATAAACTTTATATTTAGCCAATATCTATTATAAAATTAGGAAAAAAAACCCAGTAATATGAACAATGAAGACAAATAAATATCTAAGTCAAATAATTTATTTTATAGGCATTTTAAAATTAAAATATCACTATAGCATGCTACTATCTGTTACACTTTATCCGATTATTTTCAGTATCATCATGTTCATCTATCTAGTTTACTGTCTTGTTAAGTCTAATCACTAGCAGACCATTTTCTCCACAGGCCAATACATGCCAAGGCCAAGCACGATGACCTGCACCTCAGTCAGGGCAACCCCCAGTATCAATGCAGGCTGGGCAAAGAATGGATTGAGAGCAGCCCTCTGGATAAGCACTTGGAGGTCCAGGTGGATGAAAATTTGAGCATGAGCTGACAACGTGCACTTGCAGCCCAAAAAGCCTACTGTATCCTGGGCTGCATCAAAAGCAGCGTGGCCAGCAGGTTGAGGGAGGTGATTCTTCCCCTCTGCTCTGCTCTGGTGAGACCCCACATGGAATTCTGCATCCAGCTCTGGAGCCCTCAGTACATGGACCTGTTGGAGAGGGGCAGAGGAGGGCCCTGAAAATATCCAGAGGGCTGAAACACCTCTCCTGTGAAGACAGGCTGAGAGAGTTTGAGTTGTTCAGCCTAGAGAAGAGAAGGCTTTGAGGAGACCTTATTGAGGCCCTTCAATATGGGAGCTTATAAGAAAGATGGGGAGAGGCTTTTACCAGAATCTGTAGTGACAGGACAAAGGACAGTGGTTTTAAACTGAAAGAAGGTAGGTTTGGATTAGATCTAAGGAGAAATATTTTACAATGAGACGTGTGACATACTGGAACAGGATGCATAGAGAAGTTGTGGATGCCTCATCAGTAGAAATATTGAAAGTCAGCTTGCTTATACAGGGCTTTGAGCAATGTCATCTAGTGAAAGACGCCCCTTCTTATGGCAGGGGATTGGACTAGATGATCTTTGAAGGTCCCCTCCAACCTAAATAATTTAATGATTCAATGGGTTGGAGCATTCTGTGTCATACTTTAGCTCCCAAAGATGCCACTTGCCCTGCTGACAGAGTAATCAAGCATCTCTTCTTTACATCTGGCAGTAGACATGGCTAAAGAGGCTGGAGGAGTTTGCTGAAGAGGTGTGAGGCTCTTGTTGGCACTTGGCTGTCCCCATGCTTTTAAAAGAGCAGCAGCACAGAAGCAGCAGTGATGCAAAACCTTCTCTGGATGTCACATCTATTTTTTTGAATTACTTGGAGTATATGTGTTATGATTCAGTTACACAAATGTATGCAAGATTGAAGATATTCTAGACAACACATTGATGTTAACTGGTACCACCAAGAACTTGTAGAAGAGCTGTGCCCTTCTGCAGTAACATCTGAAGGCCTGGAAGGGAACCAAAGGCATTTCAAATGGCACCACATTCCTATCTCTAGAAAACAGAATTCAAGCCTAGTGCATCACCAAGATGCTACTCCAAAGCACAGATTCTGGGGCAAAGCATTCAATCAGTAATTTTTAAGGAGTTTCAAATCACAAAGTTACTTTCTTTAATCAGATTTACCTTCCTAATAAAAGTAAAAATAAAAACACCTGAAAACACTTAGTTTTCACAATGTCCACTTAAAGCAAACTGAGCATGAGGGGCTTTTTTTTGAACACTGATATTTTCCCATGGAATCACATTGGTATATGTATTTTTTTTATCTTGTTTTTGTTATTACTAACTGCAGAACTTGTTGGGAATAACTGACTGAGGATCTTCATATTTAAAAGTACTTTGGGATCAGAGTCATTAAAAAAACATGGATAAATAAACCAATCTACTTATATCCATGGGACTAGTTGCTTCTTTTGGTTAGTGTGAAATCTGTTTCACAGTAAACATCCTCTTTCTTCTCTTTAAATCAAAAATTACAGTGACTTAAGAAAAGCAAGACATGGTTTTAGTTGCCCTTGAGAATGTCTGTTTAAACTGTTGGATTCACTGGAAAAAATACATACATTTGAGGAGAAGAATTCACATCCAAAGAAGGAGGAAAAAAAGCCTTTCTTTGACTGTGACACCTCCCATTACTGAATCATATCCTGTCTAGACTGGATAAAAGGTGGAAAAAAGAATATTTGAAAGGTGAGCATTTGATCATTGCCTCTGAGAGCTGACACCCTTTCCCTAAGCATAATTGACAACGTAATGGTCTATCATTTGCTTTGTGATCCAGTGCTCAAAAGAAGCAGAGAAAAGATATGCAGGGTGGAACAAAATGCACAAAGTTCACAGGTGTCAGTTTAGAGTTAGAAAATGGAAAAGTCAGACATCTGAAAAATATTCTTCAACTATGAGGAAAATCATGGAATTGTACAATTCTCCCAGGAAAACAACATTGTCTCAAATACAGTGTGGAATTCAGTTGAGTGGACTTTCTGTTGGATTATTATAGACAATAAAAAGAAGCATTAGGCTGATAAATGAAACCTAGGAATAACACATATTCAAATGGTAACATATGGTTTTCTGGACAGTGGAGTCCACCAGTGTTGCTTTACATGGTTGGGGTTTTTTTCCTTAGTTTATGATAACTGTACTAAAGATTTGTTTCCTATATGGGATCTTTTTTTTACAATATGACCTTTCTAAGCCTTAGCAGTAAAAAATAATGGATCAGGTAATAAAATTCCATTACATATAAAAAGACATTTTGCACTGAAATAAGTGAAACTATGTGAGCTTACCTCAAATAGTTCTAGCTCTTGGAAGACCATATTGAATATAGGAAAAAAAGCTGTGATTTGGAAACACCTAAGCCTGCAAGCAAATGGAATTACTGAAATGTTATACTGTAATACACGTAACAGTGAAAACTTTTGGATATCCTGAAGCATTAAGCACACAGCTTTAATCAGGTGCATGATTGCTCTGTGGAATTAAAAAGAGAACCACGGCGATGACCTAGCACAGTAAATATTACATACATTAAAACTCACAAACAAAAGTAAAAGCTGAAGTGTTGTTGTAGGTACTAATAGCAGCAATGAAAAATGTAATAATTTGTCTTGGTGTGGTAAATACATTACCCTTGGTGTCCTAATTATTTTTTAGTGCCAAATTATTCATTATTCGTGACCTGCATAAAATAGTCAAGGGGTAAAATAGTTGCTTTTGCTAGATACATGTTATTTAATGATCTAACTCTGTGATTAAAACTAATCAATGCATTCCCAAATGGCACTTCTCAGTGAAATTCTAAAGATCAAAGAAAAACTTACGCATAATACTTCTGTTATATTAACACGAATATCAAAATCCCTCAGGATAAAAGTCTTCTCAGGAGTAATATATCATAAAACACAAGAATTAATGAACTAATTATGAAATTATGAAATTGTACCAAAATATTTAAAGCTACGATGATACAGTAGTTAGTGGAACAAGTCATTTAAATCAGACCAACTGGGAAAGATACCACAGTGTTGGTTCTGGGACTGTTGGGTTCAAACTCAGCATCTGGAAGAGGATTATTTATGTCTATGAAATACTGAACAAGTAAGGAATAAAGGGATATGAAGTTCTCAGTTACTGTGTCATTGTGCTAGAACCAATTACAGTCCTTCAAATCTAGTTCTTCAGAAACAACTGTATTTCTTCATCTGATCAGAAGATAAAAATGCTGGTGCTTGAGTTGAGAGCAGAAGTAAGAAAACCCCACTTATTGTTCCTTCTCTGTTATGCACAAGGGATTTCTTTTTACTTTTTACAACTGACAGTTAACACTGTGAGAAAGTTATTCTTAGATATCAAAATTCTGGCATGAAGGCCCAAACTAATACGAAATGATTTCTCAAGCAGGTGATGATCCATTTGACCCAACAGTCAATTACTTCACTTTGAGCATCAATTCTAATTTTGGTTTAATTTTGTCTTGCTTGAGCTTCCAGTCACTTGGTTTCTGGCTTCTTTTTTCTTATAAATCAAATACACTGAGTTTCTTCTTTTGCTATAATGCAGGTTTCCATAACATTCCTGTGACCTCTTATACCTCTCAATTTTCTGGCATATGTTTTTAAATGAAGATTTTACTGGCCTTTCACAAGTAGTCCTCTCATCTCCAGAGAGAGAGGGGAAATCACCTCTTTATTTGCTACTGTCTTACTAGCAGAAACAAAGTTTACCTTTGCCCAGTGAGCTGCTGCTGGTTTGGGATTACACATTTAGCTGATGACTTATGTTTTTTCCAAAGACATTTAATCTCCCTAATGATAAGGAAGATACCCTTTTACAAAAATTCCATCCAATAATAACTCCATTTCAGTATGATATATGCTCTGTGTTTCCAGATGTGTATTATTTGATTTAAAGCAGGCTAACAAGACCAAACCCATACTAATCCCTAATGAAAACACTTCAAAGAACGGAGAAACCTATTTTCAAACAAACATCTGGAAGAAGATGGGAATGGATATGAATCTGTCCTTTAGAGTAGTGGCCAGAGTATCTTCCTAACCCTAACAAATTATAGGCACAACTTTTAAAGAAAGCTGTACCCAGTCATAATATTGAACAATCCTTCCCACATTATCTGGGAAGTTACTATTGCCTTATCTCCTCTGATGTGTCTATGTAGAAATCCTCTCTCTGGCCTGGATCATTGCAGCCCACTGCACCTGTCTGCATAGAGAACATCTAGATGAAGGCTTGCAAAATCCTTCATCTCTTCACATTTGACAGGCACTTCTACCACAAAATTCTCAGGCAGATGCTTTTGTACTAAAGTCAAAGTGTTGAAGGGTTCACAGTGCCTTCCACTTAGAGTTCTTCCTCTATACAGCATACATTTGTTCTCCAGACATCATATTCATAAATGAGCTGGAAGAGACAGTGATCTCTGAGGTGATGAATTCTGCTGATGATACAAAGTTATTCAAAATAAAAAAGACAGGAGATCACTATGAAGAACTACATAGAAAATGTATGAGACTGAGTGATGAAATGAAAGATGAAATTCAGTGTCGATAAATGTCAAGTATTGGATGTGAGGAAAAAGACTGTCAGCTTCCTGTATGAAGTGATGGACTCTGAGGTGATCATTAATGCTACACAATTGAGACTTGAGGTTATGAGAGACAGATCAATGGAAAAATGTGCCTGGTATCTGCCAGATGGCAAAACAACCAACCAACCAAAAAAAGTCAACAGTTTAAACCCTGGGACCTATTAGGAAATTGAGAACAAAACAGAAAACTAAACTATGTCCATATAAATTCATGGGTGACCCTCATGCTCAATCCACAGAGCATCCAGTGCGCAGAATGCACCACAGTTCACAGTTTCCTTTTGTGCAGAAACCAGAACTCCAAGGAAATGAAAATATACCCTGATACAGGGTCAGCTTGAAAATCAATCATGCTGAGAACCATCATCTGGAAACACCACTACATAAAGTAGTATAGCTTTTGTTTCAATTCTCTAGGAAAAAGAGGCTGAAGAACGTATCTTCTTGCACAGAAACACTCAGCAAAATCCTGGATTAGATATGTATATTCTCATTCAAAAGAAAAGGAAAGTTTGTGGGAATTACCAGTATTTTTATTTGCCTAGCTTGTCTGTATATACATATGTAAATATATAGGTAAAAGCAGACAAGCTTTCAGAGAAATAAGCCTTTCCTTAGGAGAAACACAGGAAATATCAAGCGACATACCATCTAGGAACAATTGATATAAGACAGAGTTCTTACAATAAGTAACATGAAAACACAAAGAATGTCATACATTGAAACCTCGGTAATGGGCAGTGGATCCAGCTGAGAGATGATGGAAAAGACGTTACAGAGACATCACAGCTGAATAAGTTCTGTTTCATCAGCTGATCCCAGTCCCTTCACTAGTAGAAGCTTAGCCTTTTGCATAGCTAAGAAACTTGACTTATGTTTTACACTTTTTCTGTGAAGTTGCTCTCCAGGTCATCTTTACAAAGAAGTCATCGTCAGAAGGATCACCTCCCTATAAGTGAAATTACCCTGACCAAACAGTGGGATGGTTTTATTGACATTGCTATTGCATTAGGTAGAATTGCTTACTTTAAAAATCAGTGATAGTGCTCTAGAAAGATGCATGACTAATTAATTAGTCAAATTATAAGCAACTAAACAAATAAATAAAACTAACAATATCCATTTCAGATGCTTTTGAGGGATTTTCAGTAATGCTGAAAAACTAACAAAGATATTACCCTGTGGTCATTTATGCCTTCTTGGGCAGTAATACAGATCAAAAGACAAAACTGTCTGATTTCTATAGTAAAATTAAACTAGTTACAAAAGCTTTCAATTGGAAGCTAAGGTGGCGGAACTGATCAGTTACATTCTCTCCTCTCTATCTCATCTGCCTCTCATCACTTATGTTCTTTACAATGCAGTAAAGAGAGAAATTTCCTTGGAGAAATTGAAATGAGAGCCACAGGAAGGTCTGCTTTCCCCTTTCAGTCTTTATAACCACAAAGCTGATTTCTACACAATGTATGACTCTAGAAATACTGTCAAAATTAGTGAACATATAACAAAGAGGTCACAATATCTATGCGTTTACTTAATTAACCAAAATTGTTGACTTGAGAATTCTGATTAGTCAGAACATTGCAGTCACCTCACAGAAGCACAGTTATTATGGTGCAAGATAACACAGAATCAGTAGCAACAACAGGATTAATTCCTCACCAGAAACTGGGACACTGAAATACACCACTGGGTGTTAATCAGAAATTTATTTTAGTATATACTAGTGCCCTTTCAGGTAACAACTTATATTTAAACCAGGAGAAAAACTTCCAGAAGAAGTATTCTAGTGGCACAGATTAATTGCTAGAGAAGAAGAAATTATATTTGGATGACATTTACTAATGTAATGAATTAGCATTGTGCTGTCTTATTTTTCACCATAATAAGTCAGAACCTTCTGGCAGGAAAGAGTAAGAAACTGAATGAAAGAGAATTTAAGTATCCCAGAACAGTTTAATGAATAGAGAACACAGTCTTTCTGATGGCGTGTACAATTCAGGCCTGCAGTGATGTGCCAGCTCACTAGGGAACAGGGTGGAATAGTGAATAGTAGGGAACCGGATACTAGGAAAGTAGAAATTATTAATTATTTCTATTGCTAGAAGCTTTTAATGGATTGTCTTACATTGTCCTACAAAGAATAAAGGCATCTGAGGGGCAAGGGTATGAAAAACAAATGACCCTAATTTCTTCAGTGGTTACATACTTACTTATCATCACACCTTTCACACTTTCTCTCTATTCCCGTTTCCTGTGTTCCTTTCCATTATTTTGGGTATCTTCAGCCTCCATATCAAGGTCTAATACCAAAGACATCTGGCAACATCCTCTCATAAACCTGCTTGAAAGGAGCTGCAAGTAATCAGTCACAAGTGTTTGTAATGATGGTGAAGAGGACTATTTTGTGCTACTGATGTTGTGTATCAATTAAATGGTAAGATCTTAATACGAAATGTTGGGAAATGGCTTACCCTGGGACAGAAAGCTTTAGAACCTTATGGATTTCACATACCTTTTCCACTTCCTACCATATGGTGTCTTTCCTGAAGGAAATGAAAAAAACTATGGAGAGTGAGGACATGAAATTTTTGTAACCCATGTCAGGATGCACCCAAATAGCGTGCAGTAAAAAAGTGGACTTCTCCAAAGTGAAGGTGATATTTCCCATACACCATCTCTTAATGACTTTTGTATTTAACTTAAAAGCTGTTTGTGATAAGACTTTCTTTTGCTAGAGGCTACAGACCATGACTGCTAGCCTGATGTTCCTGTGCAAGGGAACAGACACCAGGCAGCAAGGAAGCAGACTCTGCAGGGTACATGGGAAAGGTGGGAACATATAAGACCTGCACTATGCACAGAAACATACTTTGTGCCATACAAATGGAAGAAGGCATTCTGAACTTGCTTGGTGCCTGAGAAACAATGTATTATACATATTGGGGAAAACAAATAAATAAAAACCCCACAAATGCGTTTGCTTGACATGTGTAAAAAAAGAAACTTGGATTTAGATAATATAAATGATGATGTTTGACAAGAAAGCATAGAAATAGAAGCCAAATTTTCTGGGACTAAAGGTACTAGCTAAAAAAACATTGACACATCTTACATTTTCTGTTCAATCTGTGTGTGTGTAATCTGGCTTCAAAGTCCTGGAATAGGTTCCTGGAAAGTTTTCTTAAGGCAAGGGCATGATAAGGGGAGAACAGTAGATTTGACAAGTCAGAGAGCCAATCTATTGCTTATTTTTGTTGGCCTTTGCATTCACCTTGCTGCTGTGTGAAAGCACATTTTTTCAGAACAAAGCAGAGAGGAAATCTGTTCATATTGAAGTTCTGACATATTCCCTTCCTGCTCAGATTTTATCCTAACAAAGGGTCTTGCATCACAGTACAAGAACCCAGGGGAGCTATAAAGATGGTACTGATGTATTTTTACTGTTTAGGACTCAGAATCACGTTAAGGCAGAGTAGAAAATTATAAATTGCACACACACACACACACACACAAAAAAAAAAGCTTTAGAGCTACTGTTTATATGTATTATCCAATAAACGTCTCATGCAGACTTCATAAGCAGCCCTGGTGACACTCAGAACTTCCTCCTCTTGTGTGTGTGGAATATTAATCTACAGGATTGAGGCTTTGGGAAGTAGAAAGGTTCATGCAGTGAGGGAACAAAACTTACTCCACAACCACCAGGCAATGATGCTAAAGAGGCATCCTTTCTCCTTAAGACTGGTTATGTTAGACTCCTCTTACAGTCAATGGAGAGAAACAACAACATTTAATGTTGCTATTCATCTTAATTGAAGGGGTCATCTGCTGTAGAAGTACTGATCACTCTCCACTGACTCAATTGTCTACATACCTAGAGAGACAGGCACCTCTACAAATGTAGAGGTGAAAGGTGACAAATACCAGTCCCTGAGGATCTTGTTCGTACACAAATGTTACAAAACCAAAGTCAGTATGAGATGAGTGACAAATTCTGTGTTACGAGACCTGCAAAACCAGGTATTATGATTCCCAGGTTGAGCACGCAAAATTTGCACACACTTTGAAGTTTCTGTGCCTAAAGATCCCATCTGTCTCTGGGACTAAAAATAGTACCCTGGAAAGTGGTTATAAAGTCTGTGAAGCTGTATAATTTTGATCCAGAGCTGGCCCAGACTGGAGGGGAGCAGGCGGGTGAGCGAGGGCTGAGGTGAGAGCGCAGGGCGGAGAGTTTGGCAGAGCCCTGGTCAGGGGTTGCCCTTGGGGAATGGCGGTGGCTGCTCCTTTTGTTTGTTTTCCTGCCTTTTGCAGATGCAAGCCCAGACAGGGATGGGACCAGACCATGGTGTACTCCCAACCTCAGCCACACAGCCAGAGAGATTCACTATCTTCTACAAGGACTCTGATACTAAGTTAAGGAATCAAGAGCCTGGCAGAGGCTTGTCAGGGGTTGCCCATGGTGAGAGGTGGTGGCTGGTCCTTTAGTTTTTTATCCTGGCTTTTGCAGATGCAGGCTTACACAGGACAGGACCAGATCATGGCACACTCCTGTTCTCAGCCACACAGGCAGAGATTTGCTACCTTCTACAAGCACAATGAGAACAGGTAAAGGAATTGAGAGTCTGGCAGATCCCTGGGCAGGGGTTGCCCATGGTGAGCCAGGGTGGCTGCTCCTTGTTTTTTTCTCCTGCGTTTTCAGCCAGAAGCCCAGACAGTCCCATGACCAGACCATGGTGCACTCCCATCCCCTCCCTGCACAGCTGCTCAGCCAGAGATTTCTGCAGCTTTTGACAAAGCCATTGACCTAAGGACAAGGCAGCACACACAGCCCCAGGCTGCATTGTGCCAGGTCCCACAGGCAGCTGGAGGCTCCTCACAGCCCTGGACAAAGGAGCTCAGTGCCACCCACCCTCTCTGTCTCAAACTGACCTTGAAATAAAATGTTCTGATTTGTGAGCCATTGGCTGGATCTTCTGGTTTGTGTTATGTTCTGGGGGAAACTTTGTGGACCTTTCTCTTATTCTCCTTATTACATTAAACTACTAGATCTTTATATATGTGTAAAGATATATATATATATATATCTCCTTATATATAGACATATATAAAGTGTACCTGTATCTTCCTTATGGGAAGGAAGTGGGGATCCAATCAGAGGCTGCTCTGAGATCACAGGGGTATGATGATTTCAAAACATGGACACCAGCCAGTCACATATGAAAACATGTGGGGTGTGAGCCAGGAGCCATGTCCTTGGGTCCGTGGGCTGAGGCAGGAGGCAGAGGTCAGCCTGTGGTACATGGGTTCCATGCAGACCTCACCACAAGTCCATTTGTTGTCAAGTACACAATGGGAATGTTCTGCACTCTGATCCTGAGAATTTTCACCTGAGACCATAAAAGGAAAACATTTTGTTATCTTACCTGTTTTTTCATGGGAAGCATCCATTATCCTTGGAATTCCCTATAGATTCACAGAAAGATGCATATGGTTGCTGTTCTGAATTTATTGATTGTAATATTATAATGCCATATAGTGCATCAAATCCAGGGCAGAATGTACCAAAGATTTTTCCCAATAATTCATTATAAAGATTTTTTTTAAAAAACCCTTCAGATTCTCAGAAAGTCATAAATCTAAATCAATTACAATAAGACAATACTGGTGTCTTGATAATATCTTGGTAACTTCCCCGAATCATGGTAGAATCTAAGTTTTCTTAAAGTATATAAGCCAATTTTTTTTTATAATTCAGATGTCTGTGTGGTAAACTATGTCATGGCAGCTGGCACAGCGCTCTTCAAATTCGTGCATAGTGGAATCTCATTCACTGTCTTTCTGTTATTCTTTTTATTATTATTTGAATCAATCAATGCAACTAACATATAGAATTAGAATATTGTCTAGATAAAACTCAGAGCCCTAAACTCAGTGGCAATTTAACATCTATAGTGTTGTTTACAATCCTTTTGTTTTGATTTTTTGAGGCAGACCTCTCCCAGAAATATCAATGCATATAAAGGAAGTGCATAAAAGTCAAGTTTTGCAAAGCCAAGTGTGACATCCTCATGTCACTCAGAAAGTGTTGAGAAAAAGTACTGGTTTAACATAGAAAGGGTATTATAAAAAGATCTACCATGATAAATATTAGTCATGTTGCAACACATACCACTTGGAGGTGTTGAAGTAACGCTAGGACAGGTGCAGCTTGCAGGGCTCAGTGGATTAGACGGAACCACGTAAAATGGAAAGTCACCTTGCCCCAGTTTGTCACCCAAGGACAAAAGAGTGCAAAGAAGAGAGTTTTGAATTCATTTTGAAAAAAAGTCCTTCCTCAGAGCTGAAACCTGATGACCTTAGAGTTTCTTTTCAGGCTTGGGAAGACCTGTAACTAACCTATTTTTGTCTTTAGAGTTTGAAACTTTCCTGGGACAAGGGCCTGTATATTCCAGTGGGACACAGATCAAAGCCCTGTATCTATTCTTCATTCAAGTGAAAATCAACACAATATGCATTTCAGTTGCCAGGAGTAGCTCTGAACACAGTCGAAGTAGGTAGTAGCTTACAACAGTTGCCAGTCATGGGTGGGATAACAGCTGTGGCACAACTTGTGCCAGAGCTATGAAAATCAGGTTAACCACCTTCCTTTTCCCACTGTTGGAAAGACCTTGGAGTTGAAATGCTTCCTGAAAAGAGGAGTTTCTGGCTTCACCATATCTGTCTGATCCTCCACATCCAAAGCGGTGAGTCTGGCTCTCCAGGTTTCTGTCCTTGACACTGTCCCAGTTTCATCTTCTCTCTCATTCTTCTTCCCTCTCTACTCTGACCCTTCTTTGGCCGTGATCTTACATCTTCAGGGAAAAAGCTGAACTGAATTTAACCACTTCCAGGAAGCTTTAAGCCAATGCTGGCAGAGAAGAAAAGCTTCAAGTTGCACAGTGTGGCACGTGCCTGAAGCCTTCTGCTGTTTGATTTCAGTAGAAGCACTTAACCTCAACTATTTGTCAAGTGATGAGTTCCAGAGAACAGCCCATATACAGGCAATCGACTGGTAGTGCAGTTCTTGCCCTGTCTCAGAGGGCCACACAAACAAACCTGCAGACTTTCAGGATGTAGGGCAGAAACATTTCAGGATGATTTTCTAGTGATAGTCTTATCAGAATAGTTGCAGTTTGTATTAATGTTGCCTTTACTTTGGAAGATCTCTACAAAATTCTCTGACTAACAAAGTTTCTGATATTTTATAAACACTCTGGAAAGGGAGCACTAGATTTTATATAAGAGACTAATTAGAACATTTTGGCCAAAAAGTTTGAAGAGCTAATGCCCTTTTCTATGTGCTATACTCGTTCTCTCTCTTTCTGTAAAAATTTCAGTGATTAAGCTCATCAAGCACTTTAGGTGTGATCTGAAGGTTGTTGATGATAGGAGAAATTTCTCTATTCTTAATAGGCTTCACATCACACTTTTTGTGTGGTGTTCATATAGTCAGTCCTTTTTTCTTACTAGGAATAAATACCCATCATGATACATATGGCTTTTACTTTGGTCAAAGGAAGGTTTTTTCTAATTCTACAGTCAGCTGCATGTGTCTGACACCATCTCCCTGGGCTGTGTTTAGAAAAGCTGTTATACATCTTTTGAGTCAGATTTGTCTGCCTTAATGACTGCAAGAGACTTTGACTACTCATGACCGTTAAGAGATCATGGTACATCTTATAAAAATACAAGTTATGTTATCAAAACACTATTAACCACACAGGAAAGCATCAAAAACTCTTACCTCGTTTGTTTAAATGCATCTGAGTCTGAATTTAATGATGCTATTTTTACCCAGACATATTTCAAAGTACACCCGCCTCTGCTTGACACAGAAGTCTCTTAGGAAGCACAAAAATGTTTTTAGAACCATGACTGCAATTGAACTTATTAACATTTGTTATATTGAGACCCTAAGATGTCAAGATTAGAAATTCACAAACATGTAAGTGCTTTTTTAAAACTTTATTTTTTAAGGTTACTGCATGAAAGTTGATTCTCTCTCTTTTCTTTTTTTTTTTTTTTTTTTTTTTAATTATTTGTCTTCTCTCTCCCCATGCTTCCCCTGGTGATGTGAGTCTTTCTCTTCTTCTTCCCCTTCAGTGCCCCCTGAACCACCCTCTCCCCCCCAAAAAAAAACAACAGTTATTTGCTGAATTTTAGAAACTAAGAACAGCTGCTCTGCCTGCAGTATTACAAAAAAGCATAAGAAGTAACAATTACAATAGCATGGAATACCAGTGTCCAGACATAATCCCAGTGTAACCCAACAGTGCTTTGACAGAGCTATTGGAGAACTATGAGAATAATATAAACATCATGAATTTGAAAGTAGACGTTTTCAGACTCTGTCTAGTACTTTTAATGAGTCTCTGTAGTCCAGTACAGTTGCTGTTATCTCTTCAGGTTCCTCGCTGGTATCTTTTCCACGAAAAGCAGGAAAATTTGACTAAATTACATACTTCCAATTAGCAGTCTTGCCCAAAGGCACGTTTGTCTCATACGTCCTGGCTCTGACAGTGAGCAGGTGAATGACGGTGCTTTGAAAAATGTCTGGCTGTTCTGCAAAATCCAAGGGTGTCTGGAAGAGGGAAACCCCAGGCTGAAAACTGTGTGTTGGTTGCTGAGAGCACTGCCCTTAGTGCTGGTGGTCGCAGTTTGAGGGTTTTGGAGCTTCTTTCCTCAGGGAGCCCTGATGGAGTGTGTAGCCAGAGCTCTGAATGTCTGTCTCCCTGTGGCTTGCTCTTGAGTAAAACCGAACATCTCTACTCTCTGTTAAATTCCGATTTCAAACATGTTCCAGGTGTTAAGCAGGTGATGGCATAATGTTACTAATGGTTTCAAAACAAACAGCGGCAAGGAGACACCTTCAGAGGAGAATCAGTATCAGTGATGCAGTAAAGGGGCAAGAGCCAGAGGCTGTGAGTGAAAGCCAGCTTCATTTTAACGTTTGTGTTTCTGACCACAAAGCGGTGAGGGGCTGGGACAAATTGCTATGAGGAGTGGTACATTCTTCATCTTTTTGAGTATTAAGAGTCTGTATACTTTCTTTGTGGATGTTTTTCTTTCTGGTAAATAATTGGAAGAGGAACTATAGGAGACACCATAGAGGAGGTTGGGTTGTGTCATTATATAGTTTGTTCTGGTTTTAACTCCATTCGCATGTAATGACTGATAAGTTATTACATGCTTCTCAAGTCTGCTTGTCACGTGCTTCTGATAAACATTTAATGACTTTTTGTAAATTTAAGTATTTTTCTGTATTGTGCCAATACATCAAATACAGACCCAACCTCTTCTGAAACAGCCTCAGTAAGTGAGGTGGGTGAGTAAACTGAGCTGTCTGGGCTTGAAGCAGCTTTAGTTTATTTGCTGGAATCACAGAAAAGCTGCTTCAGGCATTTAACTCATGTTTAATGTAACATAAGGGTCAGGATTTCTTTCTCCAGGGGAGAGGGGAAAGAGGGTCTTGATGCTTATGTTTCAGTAAAAGCTACTCTTGCAGTTACAAGTGTATTCTTCATAGTTAATCTTAAACATCCTTAACTGCAGTCTGAATATAGTGCACATAGCTTTATGCTTGACAATTGATACTATTCTTCTTTAAGCCACCCATTTATGGAATTGCACTTTAAACTGTTACCAGCTCACCACATTTGTGCTTATTCTAGACAGGTTACACTTAGGTTACGTTTTGTTGTTTGGGTTTTTTTTTTAACTTCCCTCTATATCCTATTTTTCAAGGGTTTTTTTTGCCATTCTTTTCCTAAAATTTTTGGTAGGGTTTGAAGTCTAAGAGCAAGAATAGCACTTGAAGCATTTTTTAATGAGGAGCAGATAGTCAAATGACTTATCATTGTTTCAGTCACAGTGAAGGTTAAGTCTTCCAACAATAATACCAACAAGAATGAAATACATTTAAATAATCCTTTGATACTTATTAGAACTATACTCATCTGCTAAGTACTGGGAAGGCCACACCTTAATATCTACCAGAGTGTGTGTCAAAGCGGCCAGTTGGTTTAACAAAATTAGCCACAGCATTAAACCACAGCCATAGTTGTGGAAACACCCCATAGGCTTCTCCTTAGCTGTATAATGTCTTAGACACCCAGCTGTAACTGAACTTTTTTAACACTTTTTTCACTGAAGCATACAAGGTGAAGAAGGATACTTTTAAAACAGATGTTCTTCGAATGATTCAGTCAGCTCCAGTTACTGATAAGAAACGGTTGAAATTCCTGCTTGCTTTGTGGAAAATATTTATACAGAAACCAAGAAAAAGGAGGTGTTTCTTCTTGCAAAGTAGTCTTGTTTGTCTCTTATAAAAGACAAAGAAATGCCTTGGCACTTGCTCAGTGTTGAGGGTTTATTTTATTTTGTTGGTACTTATTTCAAATTATTTTCTTTTTTTTTTTGGGAACCTGTTGAAGATAACTAGAGCTATTTAGCAACAATATAATGTAGCCACAGCATCTGGGCAACTACTACAAAGGACCAGTTCCCAATATTCATGTGTATTCATTTAATGTCCGTTTGCTAGGGCATTTGCAGAAACAATGACTTGTGGTTTTCCCTGGAGGGAGAAGCAAAGAACAATGTGCTGTTGCCATGTCTTGCTCAAAGACCAAAAGGGGCCTCTGGAGGCCTCGACTGTTCTTTCAGGTGTCCTGGCTGCATGATGAGGAGAGATGTGCTCTCTACAGGTTTGATTACACTGTTCTCTGATCCAGAAAGCACAATTCACCCTCTTATATCCCACTTTGATTTTATAGGCTTTACTATAACCCCATCTTGTTTCTCTCTCTGACATGAATCTTCTCATCCTTTCTTCTTCAGGAGTTTCTGGGACTTTTCATCTATTTACTGTTCTTGTTTCATTGCTCATGGAAACTGAGCTATGGTGGCAGGACAGATGCTTCTTTCTACATTGCTGTTCACTGCCATGACCATATGCAAAGTTCATGCAGGGGCTTTTGAAGTGATGCTTTTCTGTCTCTATTCTGTTACATAAAGAGGTTTATTTTGCTTCTGCATAAATCAGGCTGTGCCATAAAATTACAGGGAGTTTTGAGAAGTTAAATATCCAGTAACTTCTGATGGGTGCCTGCAATGAGTTGCATTTACATAGCTTGGGAACTGAGAAGGTGTGCTCACCATCCAGTTAAAACCATTCATATTTTGAATACTCTTAATTTGCTATTCAGAACAGATTATTGGACATGATTTTACGAAGAATCCTAAGTAATGACTGGACCATTGCAAAAACCATGATCAGTATAATTAGTGAGCTGAAAGTTTATGGGATAATACTATGTAAAATATATTAAAGTAATCTATGTAAAAGCCACAGTCAGTTTTCCTACGTGGTATGTGCTTTCTACTTTGCTACACTGATACAGCCAAGCTAGAATAGCTGTAGGGGGAAACATACAGATGCTTGCGTTCTACACAGGTCTGCAGAGCTCACCAAATCGTATATATGCTAGAGGCAGCAGATCACTGAAGTATTTTCCCCTGTTTTTGCAAATGTCTCAGAAAGAAGCTGCTAATGTTTTGCAGGCCCTTTAGAGAATTCACCACTTTGGTCTAGGTAGCTTCTCTGGTAGCACAAAGGAAGTACTATTTTATTGGGTCCCAGCAGTGCACAGAGCAAACAGCATCCCATTATTTCCTTTCACTGTCACCTGCTGCAGAGTAGCAGTGCTAACAGATTACTGTAGAAAGCAGGCAGTTGTTGGTAAGCCTATCTGATTTTCAGTTTTCTTGCATTATGGGCTGCATGGCTGGGTATCTTGAACCTTTTTGTATATTGTGAATAATTCCAGTCAGTCTCACGGATGAACTAGAATGTATAGGTCCATTTCAAAGGGTGAGATGCAGCTGAAGCAGCAATGATTGCAATTGAGAAAGGTTTCAGTGCATAAGACTTGATGGGGGATGATGTGATCTGGAGGCTGTTTTTTCACTGACTGTTGATAAGTATGCCTTCTAAGGTCACCAAGAGAACAAACAGGTATTATTACAAAGAGAGAGCAGGAAACTAAAAGTCCCTTTCCTCTGCAGGAAGCAAGGGCACATTCCCCCTTAATCTCTGCAGAGGATTCAATTTTCTCCCTGCATACTGCTGTAATTTCTGGGGGCACATGCATTCTCCTTGCTTCACTTTTGGAGTGTATAAGGTCTCTGAGCATCATGTTTACACTGAAGAGATTTTTTTTCTCCCTGGTGGTTACGGCTCAGCTTACAGAGTCTGAGCACCAGTTTCACCACCTAAGTCTACCAGGTGTCACTCCCTGACCCGGGCTTTTCTGATTCTGCCAAAGAGGTCTTCCCTCCATCCATGTCTATTCCCTGGCAGATACATAGCAGGTGCCTCTTACAAGGTGCTGTTGTGATGGGTCACTGCTATTAACATTTGCTTCTCTGCCCTATCTTTGACCTTATGATACTGTGCATTTTTAAGACTGCAATTGTGTCAGAAGACTGATGTAATGTCAGGGCAAAACAACGGAAAGAATGGGGTTAGAATGAAAGCTTGTATTCCAGTATAAATATCTGAAGTAACAACATGGGCACTCACATGTCTTGACAATGCATTTCTCTTCGCATATGTATTTCCTTTCTTTTTTTTCTTTTTTCTTTTTTTTTTTCATAAAATGTGCTCTGTTCCCAAATTCCCACTTCTGTCATGGAAGTGTTTGAATTGGGTGAGCTACATGTTAAGCTCTGGAAAGAGTAGTGATCCTATAACACAGATTTTAATGGCTTATTATTGTAAAAGGAAGTGTTGTTGGACTGATGGGACATAAACATGATTCATATTCAAAAGTAATATATTACTCTGGGTTCACTTGCTAACTCTCTCTGCCTAAAAGGGTAACGTGCAGCCGTTAGAGGCAGAAACCAGGAAAAGAGAGATAAGTGCTTTTGACCTGAGCAATATGCAGGCAAACTCTCATCACTGAAGGAGATCAGATTGTTTTACAGCTTTAAGTGGGTGCACTTCTATGGGATTAAGTAGAACTATTCAGATTTACAGCAGCCAAGAATCTAACCCCAAATGTTTTATAATAGTTTGGTACACAGCTGGGTGAATAGAAATTTCCTGTTCCTTGTTAATTTTATTGAACATTTGAACCATTCTCATGTCTTCTGATGTCTCCAGCTCACACTGTGACCCCAAGCGAAAAAACTTGGAAGTAATAAAAACAGTGGGATCTAGCCTAAAAATGAAATGTTGGAGATGGATTTTATTTGAACTGTTTGCTCTGGGTGTTTCTTCTATGACCAGGTCATCCCTTGTGTATATCTGACTCAAAAGTCCCTTTGGCAGAAGTAAGGCTGTATATGCTTTGAAGGCTGTATTGCCTGTAACTATGAAGACCTATCGACCCAGGAGTTGATGTAAAACAGGAGGTTTTTTGTGTGCTTTTCGGTTGGTTGATTGTTGTTTGTTGTTTTGTTTTTTTTTTTTTTTTTGCTATTGTTCTCTGCTGACAACTGGCTGAGTAACCTCATTACTTGTCTAATGCATTTTTCTGTCTCTTTTATTAATTGTATCACTGTTTTGACTCCAGAACCTGTCTAGTAACATTTGCTCTGGCACTTCGGAAGAGGTACTTGTACGCTCAACACCTCCTTTGATGGTTTGGGGAAACTCAGGAAAAAGGATACCCTATGGAGCTTAGCTGTAAGTACCTCTGAATTGGAAATAGGCTGGTGTTGTCACTGTGCTAGCAAGATGTACTTAAGAATATTCCTGTCTTGTAGGTACTCAGTAGCATTAATTTTGTTTCCATGGTCATTAATTCAAGAGTAATTAACTCCATTTTTGGCTAATCAATATGCTTCAGTTTAGAAATTACTGTTTTGGATTTTTCTCTGCATTTGGGCCAGTGGCCTTGATTAAATAGTTTTTCTCTCATTTCTAGCACAGTGATTCATTCAGAATGAGTTTTACCAAAACTGATGGGTATCTTAAAATGAAATAGTTCTGTCCAGTCAATAATGGCAGATCATGATGAAGGCTCAACAATTCTCTTTCTCTACCTCTCTCAGTGAAGCTTCACGTATATACATATCCTCTTTAATAGCTGAGGCAGTATGCCTTTGTCTTGTGACTATTTTATTTACATTGAAAGAATTGTCCATTAAAAATGATGTGTAATTGACAGTACTGCCCTTTTATGTATTACATTGTCTGTTTGGTTTTGTTTTTGTTTTTGGGGTTTTGTTGGTTTGTTTATGTTTTTTGGGGGGTTTTTTGTCTTCTTTTTTTTTTTTTTTTTTTACCCACACTGGTCTTCTGCTGCAAATTTCAAGTATCCTATCTATAGCTCTGCCTCATGTTTCTTCCTTAAGGTGGATTACAGATGTAAACAATAAGTTAGTGGTGACTTAAGAACTTTTCATTAATCTCTAAAGACTGACCTAACTGATGCATCTGAAGCAGTTGTGAAACATGAAATACATTTATCTGATGCAAAAAGTCTTCCTGAATTCCTAGCTAGTCTGAAATAATATTTCTTCCTATGCTGTTCAGGAGGTGTTAAGGATTAGTAGCGACAGAGATGACAGTTAAAGAACATGATAGGGAAAAACTCTTCTTGAGAATTTGCAGTAGGATGCAGGATGAGACATGGACAGGCAGTGCACTTAGCTGACCAAATACATATTTCTTATACAACTGTTTACATCTAAGTTGATTTTTGAACCTCTTTTTATAGTTAGTGGAGAGACACAGGAGCTTCTGAGATTTAGCTTGTCTTGTCCTAAAGTAGACAGCTAAAGGAGACCAGATGAACCATAACTTAAAAACTGCCTTTTTCTGTGTGTTTAAAGGAAGAGCCTTGAGTGTCTAGCTCCACAGCAGGCATATACTGAGATGTCCTACCTCATGATTCTGGATGTTACCTGGTGTAGGTTTAGAGCAGTGGCTGTGATGCAGTGAAGGTGGGTTTTTTTTTCCTCTAAATTAATCCAAATGGATGTGGCTCTAGCAAGGGTCTCCCTTGCACTGAGCTGATGCTGTGAGCTCTGATTTACAGCTGTATGGGGAGGCCACCCTGTGTCCCACAGTGGTATTGGAACCTCAGTGATACTTCTTGATCAGGTAACTAGGACAGCTGCTTGAAATTAGATGGGAAAACAACCAGTCCAAGGTGGTCGATGTATCTGTACATCTCAGCCAGTTTCATGAGGAATACTGAGAAGTCTTTGTTTTGTGCTCTGATGTTGAACAAAAAATATGTTTGAACTAGTCATCTGAGCAACTCATGGTAAAATTACTAAAGATCACTTGAGAACTGGCTTGGTCTGACTTTTGTTAAATGAGACATCAGTTTTCAACTACTTGAGGAGACACTCAGAAGCAAGAATAATGTTAGCCTTCTGGAATATTCCTATAAGATTCCTATAATTTCAAACAGTTAGTCTTTAATATCATTGCATAATAGCCATGCTGTGTCCGTATCTGTTCCTGAAAAAATATGCTGCTCTTGGAAGAGCTTAATTATCTGTTTCCTTTCCTTTTTTCCCTTTTACTATAATCCCCTTTGATATCAATCTCCCATATTTTTTTTTTTTTAAATAAAAATAAGCAAACCAAAACAAACCACAAAAAAACCCTAAAAACACTGAATGCGTATGTGTTTTAAAGCCTACTGGTTGTTATTTGGAGATGTCACAAAAAATGTGGTTTCCAAGTGGAATTTCCGAGTATATTAACATAATGATGGTATCATGCCTACTTTTTTTTCCTGAACAGTTGTGTTCCCTCAAAAATGCGAACTGTGTAGACAAAGAGACCTTATAGTAGGCAGCTGAAATTAAATTTTTCTCTAAGAAGTCCAGACTTAGCTACAAAAATGCAGTTCTAAACAGAATGGCGGAGACACTGCTGCAATTGATTGCTCTAGTGTTAGCCTGGGAGATCAAGCTTACTGTGCTGTGTAACTAATACATTGCAATGAACATACTGGATGATATCACTTAATAGGAGAAACTTGTGCTAACCATCATTATCAATACTGCATGCTTTTTCAATTTCAGATTGTGGTTAACTGATTTGACATTAAATTCCCCTTTACTTTTGCCCTGCACTGCAGAGATGAATTGTTTTGTGGTCAGAGATCAACAAAATATTGATCTACAAGTCAAATCTGTCTACTCACCTTTTACATGTCTTTTTGCTTACTACATGGCAGAGTAAATTAAACTGATCTGCTACTGTAAGCTTCTATTTCAATATAAATCTCTCCTTTTATCTTAAGCTCTTTATCATGGTTTTAACAGTGAATTCTGCTCACTCAGTTATTGCTATCTGTTCAGATTCACCAGTTCTAGGATCCTTCATGCCAGACAGTATCTGCTTCAGTAGGATCAGAATAATTTAGCAGCTTTGAAAATGCCACTGCCATTTATTCTGGGAGTCAGCTGTCTTAGAAGGACCAGGAAAGGCCAAGGTAGTTTGCATTTATTGGCAAACTATCACTTGTGTTAGTACTGAATTTTAATTTTACCACAAAGATGAGAAAGTGAAAATTGTTGTGAAAATTTTAGTTAATTGAGATTGTTGAATAAGCTTTCCTTATTTAAAAAAGAATAAACCAAATGTTAGTACTGGAATTCCATATTCATTAAAACAAAACAAAACAAAACAAAACAAAAAGTTAATGCTTTAATGGGCTGGAATTTATCAACTGGAACAATGGAAGTCTGTAAATAACATCCTTAAAATGGTTTGGGGACATAGTTGGTCATATATGCATTTATCTATATAATTGAACTACACTGTTTTAAAATAACACAGGAGCAAGGTACTGGCATGAAAAGCTGTCCAACAGTAGCCATCTCAGGGAAAATACAAGGTCTGTCTTTAAGTCAGAAGAGTGACAGATCCAAGCATGGATCCATAAAGATCCAGCCTGTGCATCCTGTGCTTTCCCAAGGACATTTGAGAAACCAGCCCTGCCTCTGCTTAGAGAAGGAGAACTTGTGATTAGATCCACAGCAGACTTTTGCCAACGACAAATAGCATCGAGCTGAATCAGTTACTGCAAGAAAAGCTGGGAAATAAAAACAAGTATTCTGTTGAGAAGTCTGAAGTATTTTTACAGAAATTGTGAGAAATTTCGAATTTGGTGGTGAAATAAACAGATCACTCATCTAGAAAGAGAAGAAAAGGCAAAATGAAGACAGCTTCTGCTGTACAGTGTATATAATGTAGAGTGGAAGGAAATGAAACACCAATTACCTTTTTTTGTTTGTTTTTTTTGTTTGTTTTTAGCACTTTAGAAATGATGAGTTTCATTCCTGGTTGTTCATGGAAATAATGTAAATGGGATGACATGAAGACAACTTGATTATTTAGAAGTATATCAATTAAAACTGTCAGAAACTTTAAAAGTTTCTAAACTCTGAAACATGAGGTCTAGTTTAAGAGTTTAACTAATCTTGGCACATCAAAATGAGTGATGGTATGGCAGATAACCCTCAGTTTTTTCAGCTTTTGCTGGGCATTCTTTTTGACTGTATAGTGGTGTATGGCATTTTTTTATATAAAAGTATGATGGAGGGATATTGGCTTTGCTTATCAGTGCCAAGGATGGGTATAAATCACCTTAACAAGTCTTTGCAGATTTTACCTTAATTAATTTGTATTAGAATTTTAAAAAAATAGTTTTTCTGCTGATTCGACTGCAGAAGTGAGTAATACAACTTTAAAAAAAAATAGCAGCATAGATTACAGATTAAAATGATGGATTTTATAATGGTTTGGGGGATATACATTGCCATAACTCTGCATTAAATTTAAAAAAGGATATGTTTTGGATATATGCTTTCAGACAAGTTGGTAAAAACTTCGCTGGTGCTGAAGTAATCTACAATTAATATAAGAAAAGAGCTAGTAAGCAAAAAAAGATTTAAATGATGTTTTAATATATTAACATGTTGAGGTTGGATAAAGGCTTTAGAAATCTTGACCAATGATTGTTTTGATATCCTTTCTTGTAGTGATTGTGCCTGTAGGAGAAGGGACATTGAATAATTGCTCTGCCTCATTTAAATATCTCAGGCATCAGTAGCTGTCTTTCCCTTCACCTTCCATCAAGGTTGTCTTGTAGGTAGAAGAGGTTTTATTCTCTGCTAAAAGAAGCTTTTAATCTTGGTAGTGCACTCCTGTAATGGACAACAATTCTGAAATTTCCAGTATTGTCAAGTCTTATGTTTTTTATATACTCTTGAGGTTTTTTTAATCATCACAAGATTTAATATTCTCTTTGGAGTCCGAGTTCTGGGAATCAGTGACTTGTATGAAAATCCTTTCTTGTACCAAGGGAAGTTTGTTTGACTTTTTCTTGCTGGGGGGAGGAGGGGAGTAAAAGTGTGATCCCTAGCAGCTACATTGAGCTCAAAAAGCAATTTAAAGCAACTTCTTTGCTCTTATTTCACGATGCTCTGCCACAAGAGAGGAGGAACAGAAAGCAGAGTTGAGCTTGCTCATTTGAGAATAAATGCTGACTTTCAACATGTTCAGTGAGAAAATAACTGTTCTTTCTGCTCCGTCTGCCTTCTCTGCAAGATCTGCCTGGTGGACAGCAAAAATATCTTCTAGATGAGGTGAAAATAACTCTATCAGGAAAGTCTAGTCTCTGGATCCGAGATTCTTACTTGTATCAGGGAAGCTCAGTCTCAACAGAAATGGATGACATGAGATCCTCCAACACCAGAAAGGCCATCTCCCACTTTCTGGAGGATAAGGAAAGAGGGCACTGACTAGAACAGATAGATCTATGCTGTCTATGACTAGTAGTACTTTAGGATATTTTCTCTTATAAAATTCTATTTATGCATGTAAAATGGTTGCTGTAATGTTGTACTTCACAATATGATCAAGTGTTACTTCCAGTAGCTTTGTTTTCCTGCAAAACTGTAGGCAGTAGAAGCAGGCACTATGTCATCCCAGTGACATTTTTATAATCATTAACGTTTCAACTTGAAATTCTCAATAGCTGCAGAGAGGCTCGGTCACTGAAATAAATGTGTCCACAATACTGATTAGAAGCTGTAAGGATTAGCTTGATGTCTCTGATGTTATTGCTAGCTGAAATGAAAGGGAAAAAATGTTCAAAGGCCCAGACATAATGTACCTTACTTCCCCAGGCCTATCAAAGAGTTAGCATCAATAACCAAATAATGGCTGCTTTATAGTTTGAATTTCTGACCCGATGTTTTCAAAAGGCTAATAAAAAGTCACACTGCCGAGAGGAAATTTTAGGTTGCAATGATTGTAAAAATAAAATAGTAATGATAAAGCAATTTGTGTTGCTCTAAGACTGGAAGTTAAACCTGTAACCATGCTAATCTGGAAGAGCAAGCTGAAAAAAAAAAGCTTCATGTTTGCATGTACATACCTAAGCATGCTACAAAGTGAGATTTGTTTTGGAATGGAATTTTAAAAAAATGTTTGTGTCAAACACCTGCTCTTCATGCAAAATATCTCCTTTCACTCTACAAGAGGATCTTAACCACTATAAAAGTCTAGGCTGTTCAAGACAGACATTTTAAAGATGCTGACCTCAATGTTATTTGGGGTTGAAATTAAAGGTCTCAAAACGATGTTATGTCAGACTTCATGTAGGCTACCTCTTAGGCTTTACTCCTGCAAACACTTGTTCAACTATTTAATTTTTATGTATGCATCAGCCTTCAGGGAATTTGAGCTAGAATTTAGAAAATACTCCAGGGAGGAGAGTTTGGACCTAAAAGAATGTGATAACTCATTCACTGGAATCAGTGGATTCACATCCCTTAAAACTAGTCTGTGTGCGGTGATATACTACTATGTTACCATGGGCTATAGCACCTTCACTTCAAATACAGCATTTTTAAAATTAACTTGGTTATTGTACCTGCTTCAAGTTCTCCCAGTATTGACAATAAACCCTAGGGAAGGGAAACAAATTATATTGGTTATACTGCATCTTAAATAATTTGTATTTTTTTCCCTTTAATTTTTGGATAATACTTGCATCTGATAGAACATCTGATGTAAAGGTGACTTTATTTCTTGGATGAAATAAAGACTTTCCTTACCTTTTTGTCTGAATCTTGAAAGATCTTTCCATACAGAAAATAGAGCACAGGAAAACAGTTGGTTACATTATGGAATCTTGTTGAAATAAAGCTTCTGCAGCTCTGTCAGATAACACCATCAGCACCTCTGGAGCTTGTATTTAGCCTTTCAGATTATAAAAGATCATATTCTTCAGATTTCACTGGGCTCAGAGAAGCTGTACCAAAAGTTGAAGGATCAGGAATCATTTCTTCACCTATATCAATGTTGATTGTAAAGACTCTGGTGTCTCTGAGTTATTATGCCCCATTCTACACTCAGAAACCACATCACGTATTGCTTCATGTACCCTTTTTCCTTTGTAACTGGGATGACATCTGAAAGATGTATTTTTCCCTTCATCAATGTAGTTCATGGAAGACTCAAGTTCACTTATTCAAGTAATTCAAGTAATAGTCTTACAGGGCAAATAGTGTCAAGAAGACTAATGGGAAGAGAAATGTTATAACCCTTCCATTCACAACATGGTTTGTTTCCCTTCTTCTTGAATAGTTCTCTTGTATGTATAGGTCACATTTATCTAGTTGTGTAGTCTTATGCCCTTTGCAGGGCCAGCACTGGTGGTGCAGCAAAGTGTCTTCTACTCATTCAAGTTCTAGCCCATCTTTTTAGACAGCTTCTGTCAAATACTGCCCAGAGTTACACTCTCCATTTTCTGTGTAGGTCTGGGTTTTATTTTTCCATTACAACAGTTGCCTGTTTTCTCCATTTTTATTTCATGGCTTGTAATCTCAGTGCGTCATGGAAACTTCATTTAGATTTCTACACTTCAGAGAGTTAGGGACTTTGTATGCCAGTTTTTCTGACCCCATAAAAAAACCCAAAATCCCTCAGTCATAATGAAAGATCAAGGAATACAAGTGTTCTTTCTTAAAGTTGTGCCATGTGTAATTTAATTATAATTTATGTGTTATATATATTCCAGTGTCTTTATGTGCATTTTGTCAGCTCTATTAAGTAGACAAGGTCTCTTATTATCTGGTAACCAAGGTCATCCTGTATTAAATAAATTAAAATAAAATCAAACATCAGATCTGCTGAAAGCATTGGACGGCTCACTATGAGAACCACGAGATCTGTTACAATAGGCTAAATTTCTGATTTGAATTAAATGAATTTATATCTGCTCATAGTGGCATGGCATATAAAATAAAAAACATGTAAGATGTTAATTGTAAAGTATGTGGAAATACTTTCACCTAAACATTTACTGTTCAACCTAAAACTCTCTGTATAAAACCTTCCCTTTTTCTCCACCAATGATTAACTCGTGAGTTCAACGCCCCCACTCTACCCCATGCAGAGAATTTGAAAATTGTTGTTGGGTGAGCTATGGGCTTCTGGCATGAAAAAATTTGGTCTGGTACCTTAGTATGCACAGGCAGAAAAGGATGATGAGAAGCTATAATTGAGCTAGAAGACCAATGGTATTTTTCAATCATTCTGTGACTACCACAAGGTGATTGTTTCTCCATGACTTCAGCTGAATTCAACTGACTCTCTCCTCCACTACCTCAGTTACATCTTGTTTGGAAATATGTGCCCCCTGCCCCCCAAAACATAAAAATATGGCAGAGCAGTAACAAACTATTTGAAACTGAAAGCTCAAAGGCTATATATTCAACTGCCAAAAAAAAACCCCACACAAAAAAGGGTGTTTTTCAGTGAGGTCATTGCTCACATTATTTGTTTTACTGTGAAATTGTAATAGAGAAAAGACACAGCGGATTTTTACATAGATTTTTTTTTTTTTTTTTTTTTACCAATTTATTCCCCTCTTCTCTGTGTGATCACATGGGATCTGGATGCTTCATTGCTTCATGGTGTCTGTTATTTCTGCTGCCCTTGCGAGTTAGAGTAGTTCAGTTTTAGATGAAAGGCTGATTTAAGGTGACCTCAGTGTTGTAGAGCAGATCTCGAGAAGCAGTTAACTGTGGCATAACGAACACTGCCCATAAACTCTCTGTTGACCATTTTTCCTTCTACATACATCTTGGCCACTTCTGACGTTCTGGTGTGAAAGTGTTACCAGAAACAGGGTGTTAGAAGTACTGTTTGGAGTACAGGAAACTAAAGAATCTTGGCTTCATGGAGAGTTGTATCCCATGGCTGATTGATTTTGGTGTCTAAGAAAATGTGAGATCCAAGTGAAGCCTTCCCATGGTTGGTGCTCTGGGGGAAAGAGGAGGGAGAAGGAGGAACTCCATCTGCTTTAGGTTCTCCAGCATTTATCACATCTTTAGCTCATGTGGCACCATAGTGTTTACTTGGGATGTTTATAGGTTCTCTCCTCTGCTTCATTATCTGTTTGATCTTTTGCTTTATGTGCTTGATCACTGCTACAAGATATCTTTCCATGAAGTATGGTCGAAACTAGACAGTGAACTGAAAAATTATTGGGGTGAAAAGGGCAAAACACAAAAATAGAGACAATGCTCTTGCATGAACATAGGTCCCCCAGAGGGGCTTGACTGCCATGGCAGTCAGTGTTACAGCATTGAAGATGTAGTGTCCCGGGTTCAAGAATGCAATTCATGCAAAGCCGAAGTACAGTAAAGGGGGACCGCTGGATGCCAAAGAATGGGGTTTGCAACAGGGGATAGACTGAATGGGGAATGGCTAAACCAGCAAACAGGGAATGCCAAAGAGAAGGCTGTATCCAATGAACCATCTTTCTCCTGGATTTCCATGCCACTACAGCCAGGATCATGAGCATAAAAAGTCTTATGTTCTGCACACAGTAGGGGAGAACAAGTTGCTGCTTTGTTTGCAGAGGAGCTTTGCAGTTAGAGCATTCTCTGGCAATCCATATGTAGGCTCAATTCTTGCATTTCCTGGGTGGAATTAAATCTCTTGCTTCACAGCAGAGAGTGAAGTGAAAGCATTCTGCTGAGGTGGGTAGAATCCTAGGCTAAGTGTGGAACCAGATACCTATATCATTCAGCTGGGAAGCTGTCTCTTATGCTCTAAGCAAAACATCTGTCAGCTTGGCTGCTGTCAGCTGTTGCCTGTCTTCTGTAAGAGAACTTCAAGCACATTCAGAAAGCTTAGTTCCCTGATAAGCTATATATAAATAAGCAGGTTTTGTAGCAGGCATGGGGAAAGTTGTCAAGCTCTTTTGCACATAAGCCCTTAATGCCCACACTTTGGAAAACTTAGTGGTTCTTTAGATTTCATGTTAGTTTTCTGCAAAGCATTTTATCTAGTGAATGAGACTGAGGGAAGAAAATCACAGAATCACACAGAATCACAGAATGTTAGGCATTGGAAGGGACCTCAAAAGATCATCCAGTCCAATCCCCTGCTGGAGCAGGAACACCCAGATGAGGCTACACAGGAATGTGTCCAGGTGGGTTTTGAATGTCTCCAGAGTAGGAGACTCCACAACCTCCCTGGGCAGTCTGTTCCAGTGCTCTGGCACCCTTACTGAGAAGAAGTTTCTTCTCAAACTGAAGTGGAACCTCTTGTGTTCCAGTTTGAACCCATTACCCCTTGTCCTACTGTTGATTGTCACCGAGAAGAGCCTGGCTCCATTCTCATGACACTCACCCTTTATATATTTGTCAACATTAATAAGGTCACCCCTCAGTCTCCTCCAAGCTAAAGAGACCCAGCTCCCTCAGCCTTTCCTCATAAGGGAGATGCTCCACTCCCTCGATCATCTTTGTTGCCCTGCGCTGGACTCTTCTCCAGCAGTTCCCTGTCCTTCTTGAACTGAGGGGCGCAGAACTGGACACAATATTCCAGGTTTGGTCTCACCAGGGCAGAGTAGAGGGGAAGGAGAACCTCTCTCGACCTACTAACCACCCCCCTTCTAATACACCCCAGGATGCCATTGGTCTTCTTGGCCACAAGGGCACAGTGGTGACTCATGGTTATCCTGCTGTCCACCAGGACCCCCAGATCCCTTTCCCCTGTGCTGCTCTCCAATAGGTCATTCCCCAACTTATACTGGAACCTGGGGTTGTTCCTACCCAGATGCAAGACTCTACACTTTCCCTTGTTATATTTCATTAAATTTTTCTGTCCCCAACTCTCCAGCCTGTCCAGGTCTCTCTGGGTGGCAGCACAGCCTTCTGGCATGTCAGCCACTCCTCCCAGCTTGGTGTCATCAGCAAACTTGCTGATAGTACACTCTATTCCCTCATCCAAATCATTGATAAATATATTGAATGATATAGGCCCCAGTACTGACCCTTGAGGCACTCCACTAGGTACAGGCCTCCAACTAGACTCCACTCCATTGACCATGACTCTCTGGCTTCTTTTGTTCAGCCAGTTAGCAGTCCACCTCACTACCCAATCATCCAAACCGTACTCCCTCAGTTTAACTGTAAGGATGTCATGGGAGACTGTGTCAAATGCTTTACTGAAGTCAAGGTAGACCACATCCACCCTCTGCCATCATCTATCCACCTCGTTATGGCCTCATAAAAGGCGATGAGGTTGGTCAAGCATGACTTCCCTTTGGTGAAGCCATGTTGACTGCCCATAATAACTCTCTCATCCTTAATATGCCTTGAGATGGCACCAAGGATAAGTTGTTCCATCAGTTTCCCAGGGATGGAGGTGAGGCTGACTGGTCTATAGTTACCCGGGTCCCCTTTCTTGCCCTTTTTGAAGACCAGAGTGATATTTTCTTTCCTTCAGTCCTCAGGCACCTCTCCCATTTCCCAAGACTTGACAAAGATGATGGAGAGTGGTCCAGCAATGACCTCAGCCAGCTCCCTCAGCACTCACGGGTGCATCCCATCCGGACCCATGGATTTATGGATGTCCAGATTGCCTAATTGTTCCCTAACCCAGTCCTCATCAACCGAAGCAAACTCCTCCATTGTCCTGACTACCTCTGGGGACCTCAGCGGTATAGGGCTTCTCAGGACAGCTTCTGGCAGAGTAGACAGAAACAAAGAAGGCATTCAGTAACTCTGCCTTCTCTGTATCTTCTGTCACCAGGGCACCCACCTCATTCATCAGTGGGCCTACATTGCCTCTGGCGTTAGTTTTATCTTCCACGTATTTGAAAAAGCTCTTTCTGTTGTCCTTGATAGTGACTATTCTTAGTCTGTTTGAAGAACAAATGGTATATCAGGCAAGTTTTCATATATGAGAAAAAGAAATAGAAGTCTAATTTTTCATTTTTTAACCTAAGTGATTACAAAAGAAACCTTGGTAAAAGACTTTAAAAAGGTAGACATCTAAGAAAATTGCACTGAAATTATTAAATTAGCTGAAAACATGCATCTTTTTGGGTGCAATTTCTGAAAATAAATCTAAGCCCTGCAAGTGTCTTGTCTGTATGTTTACCACTACCTTTCACTTACACTACCACTCCTTGACTCTCCAGGCCATTCTATTTTTCTTACTGACTACTTTGGCTCTAATGGGATAAAGTGAGAATTTCTGGGACAACATGATTCTGCTGAAAAGTGCTTCTGCAATTAGAAGAACTGGCAGCCAGCTGAGCCCACTGCCTCTGAAAGTTAAGGCCTACATATGCATTTAGGTATATGTCATTATGTCACTCATGAAGACTGAACAAAAAGAAATATTGTCCAGAATCACAGATTAAAAGGCAGAGTCAGGAGTACAACCCATGTTTCCAAGATCTAAGTGCGTTTACTAATCATATATACATAGTTGATCACGGAAATACTTTCTGACTATTGACATGGCCATGGAAATCTTTTCATAATTCTGCCTTCAGACAGAAAAATAAAGTAAGTATTGAAAACATTAAGACATTATTTACTTTAGCTTCTTAGCTTTGAAAAGTGTTGCTCCTGAAAAGCCCCAGTGTTTGTAAGATGATGGAACACTACACCTTCATAGGACTTCTGTGAAACCTGAACCACTTATGCTGTCAGATCTATTGAACTAGTGTGGTATGTCTTTGATGCGTGATCTTAAGAAGACTATCTAAAGACAAATAACTTTTCTAGCTCAGTCTAATATGTGAGTTATTAATGTCTATTGTGATGGGGTTTGCTGAGAACAGTGGTCTAGTAGGAACTGTTCTGAAACCAACAACTCATTTTTGAAATTTTGTATCCAGCTTTCAAGTGGCCATAACTTACTGATGTTCCTATCTTGACTGAGTTTGAACTCATCATTGAAAACCGAAAAGTTATTAGTCACCCAGCTAGAAATTCCTAGGAAAGATATGATGCCTCACATTCTACTGCATGGTAAATTGAGCCTGAAAAATCCCTACCTTCAACTTTATAAAAAGGCATACAGGAATTCACAGAGACAACTGAAGAACTGACAGACTTAACAGTGAGGATGAGGATGGATCAATAGGGCAACAACAGAATATGAACCATTTAGCATGTGGTTTTATCACTCTCAGTAATATTTCAAGAGTTTGGTAGAGTATTCGTGTGAGTGACTTCAGATCTCTTTAGCACATTGTACATACAGTTTTGATTGTTTCCATGTAGCTGTTATCCTTTTCATTGTAGAGTTACTGCTGTCATCTTTGAACTTCATCGAGCAAATAATGCAGACAAAAGCTGCTGTGTCATGTATGCTGGTATCACATTCAGGCCTGTTTGCAAACCTGGTAGTAAAAAGGTGTCTAAAACCAATCAGCAGTGAATCTTCTTTACAGGGATGTTTCATGCTGTATCAAATTGACATCGTGCATAAAATGGTTAGCAATGTTGTCTGTTGTATTTTTAGAGCCTTATGCATTTTTAATGAGGGGTTCATTCCTTGAATAAATCTACACCTAAGTAATTGTGTGATTTTCGCAAAAATGATCATGAATTACCCTGATTAACAGTTTGTCTGAAGAAGTGGGAACAAGCCTTACAACAGTGTCAGGAATGGGGAGAATACAAATGGATATGATCAGGTTATCAGTTTCTCCTAAATATTTTTATGAGTTGACTGGTTTTTTAGAAAGCTAAAAAATTATTTTAGTGGCATTATCATCTTTTCAGCAAAATGTCTGTCCCAACATGCACACTTTTGCCTAAAAGAACCTGTTACAAATAGATTTTTCATTATTTATTGACAATTCCAGGGCAGCTTGGAACATGACTTGCTAACTGTAGGCAATAAATAAGTAAATAAAATAAAATTTGATTTTTGCTCTGTAATCCTTCACAAGCCAAGTTAATTGAGATTCAGAGATGATTCCTACTGTATATTACATTCATTTTTCATATTGAAGTACTTTTCCTTCATAGACACCCATGGGAAAGGCAGTCTGGAAGGATAGTATGATGAGCTTTAATATCAAATATCATCTGTATATGAGCTTTGACTAAAGGAGAAACAGCCAAAAAAAGGCCGGATTTAAAATAATTTATTTTCCATTTAAAAAACAAAGTGGTAGCAGACGATTCTTTGTGGGTTATTGGCAGTTGGGTGATGAAATGTGATATCCAGCAGTATGTAAAATAAGGCTGGATTGGAAAGTGTGAGATTTGCAGTACTGAACCCGTACTACAAAGTGCTCAGAAATTGCACTTCATCTCTCAAGTGCATAGTCAGAATATTTTAGAGGAAACTTGGAACTGACATTAATGTAGATGTTTCACAATTCAGAATTCTTCTTCAATTCAGAAGAACAGGTTGCACCTCTGTTTGTCATATTCTTTTGAGTCCATAATAAAACTGCCAGGGAAGTCAAATGGAGTTTGCAGAGAGAAAGTAGGGAGAGTAGAGAAAGACCTTAGTGTAATGAGTAAACTTACTATCTATTTTGTTCCTCAAAACTGGAAAGTTTTAACCTGGTATAGTCATTTAAAAGCTGCGTGAAGTTTTACAGTCTCCTGTAGTTATTGCAAACACAGGACATCCAGGGGACAACTGTTTCAGTTTCTCAGATTTCTTGTCCTCAAATGGGATGAGCCACCTCCAGTGAGTTCCTGTGTCTGTGTCTGCATCTGGAAGTGTCCCCAGTTTCTTAGGCCTGCTGCTTACTCTGGCTGTCCCCTAGCACCATATGAGGTGACAAACATGTGCAGACCATGCTCTGTGACCCATATCTATTATGAAGGATCCAGGAATTGCAACTCACCTCAAGTTCTTGATATGGCTTCTCAGGATACTAGGACCAGGTAGTCGGCTACTGGGTCATTCAGCAGTTCAGTCAATTCAGTCTGCATCCCTGCCACTGACTGTTAACAGCATGTTGACGAGTAGCTTTGCTGAGGTGTTTGACTTTATGCAGGTGGCAAACATCAATCTCACTTTACTTAAAACATCTAAAAGTTAAATATTTTATGTAGGTACACATATGCATCATGAGTCTATGTATGATACCAGAGATCTGAAATGTGATCTGTATTTGAGAATGTATCCCTCTTTATGAAGTGCTTAAGCATGTTTTTAAAGTTAGCTTTGTCTGCCAAACAGTTAAGCCTGTGCTAATTGACATGAGGAAGGACTACACGATTTGGCCTGCAAGTAATAATTTGGTAATGTACCGTTATAATTTTTAGCTGCAGTAATCAACACTGCCATGGCTTCGTGACTCAAGAGAGTAATCCTGAAAGCAAATTCTCCCCTGCTACTTCAGAACTGTTAAATAAATATTCTTGTGTAATTTGTCTAAGGCAAGACATAAAGTGTTTTATCAAGCAAACCCAACTCAGGTGTTGTATAGCAAGATGATATAGAGGATCAGTAATACAATACTAACTTTTCTTTGCAGTCAGTGGTGAACATTCTGGGGTTTCACAGGAGCCCCCATGTGTTCGGGGACTTTTTTCAGATGAGTAAAAGGAAATGATGGTAATACATTAGTGTGTGGACTCTAACGCTCTGGAGTGCATGTGACCACATATGGCTGTACATAAGGCATCTCTGTCCATTTTCTCTTTCAGTGAATGCCTACTTTAAACTAGACTCCATCCAGAGATCAGAAATCAGAGGCCAGGTCTGATCTTGACTGACACCATGGGAGATGGGGTGAAGACTGCAATAGGCAGGCTGTGCCACTGACAGTATCAAAGCCTTGGTTCAAGCCCTGTTGCAAAGCTTTCAATCTGTGCAATCTGACATGGACCTCATTACAGTCTGGGCCTGTGCCTACTAGAAATCTTCCAGACAGAGTCCAGGAATGGTCTTGGAGTTAGCAAGGGCCAGGGATCAACTGCAACAAGCAGATTGGCTGTAGCCACCCTATTTTGAGGAGTAAGGAGCGAAGAGTAATGCCGCACATGCACAACCGTTCCATCTCAGGACAGCCTTCAGAAGGGAGTTCGATGTTGTGTGTGATAAGTGGTACAATCAACACCTTTTCTTGAAGATAATCTAAATGCTACTCATGCCTGCATTCTGCATGCTGGACTCTGTACTCTGCAGCTTTCCTTAGAGACCAATTCTTAGCCCTTTATAAAGCCATTACAGTGATTTGTTCATAGGCATAAGTAACTGATGGCATCATTACCTTTCTGCATTGATGTGTGATTGTACCAATAAAATAGACAACTGATATAGAAAGGAGTGATCTGCACAAGGAGCAAAACTGCATCCGTAATTGTTCCAAATTACAAACTTTTGCACAGATGAGAGATCTGGTTTTAAAACTCTTGTTTAAGGTAGGTATTTTTCCAGTTTGGCATTTCTAATGCATAATATGCTCTACATTTAATAGTTTATTGTTTGCTTAAAATGGTTATAAAATATTGAAAACTTGTTAGAATTACACCCTATAAATCATAACAGAGGATATATTCTGTAAACGATTAAGAAACTGGGGACTGATATTAATAACTTACTCTATTTACCACAAGAATGTGGATTGCTAGAAAGTATTAGTTCATCCATGCAGTAGTGTAATACATTGATATTATAATTCCCATCCATAGTATTATTCCAGTTAAATGAATAACATTGAGATGCTGTGAGAACAAATCACCTTCAATCAAATAAAAACTATCAAATCCCAAAGACACAACTGTAAATACCTCACCAGTGCTCAAAAGTAGGATAGATAACTGCAAAACTGGAGTGACATCTACGAAATAAAATGAACGTTTTATTAACTTTGCAGAAGCTGATGTTATTATTGATAACCTATCCTAAGGGATGATTTAATGGTATTTAACTAATATTATAAAAGATTTCTATAGCACATGAAAAAATAGCCTAATCTATATCCAGCCAAAAAAAAAGGATGGGGAGAAGGAACACGCTAAAACCAATAAACATTTTGCATTTCTTGTAGCAGCCTTCTCACACATTTTCTTCCTCTGTAATATCCAGGAACAGAAGTGTCTGGATTCCTTTTATTTCATAGTTAGTTTGTTCTGACTGAGATGGTCTTAATGGTGTGAATTCAAGGGTCATAAGACTTGTTTTATAAAAAGAGCTTGACTCCAAAGGCCAGAGATTTAAAACTTTCTATTGACTTGCTTTTTCATGTAAGTTCACATTTGCCATCTTTATTTTCAAAACCCTGGCCAACTCTACCAAATCAGCACTTCTTATCTCACCTCCTTTCTCTCATATTCAGGTACCTGAAAATTATTTGTTTCTCTCTAACCTAGTTCTGTAGTCCTCCACTCTGGGCAGTGGATAGATGGCTCCAGAATATGATTTACTCCACAGTCAGTGTTTCAAATTATTAAATACTCTTGGAAGGTGCTTTGCCCTCTCCCATCCCCTTCATCCACCACATATTCTACCAGAAGCCTCTCAGTTCATGTTACAAGCATTTTGTGGGTTTTAGGGTGCCCTAGTACACCAAGCAGCCTTGACTGCCAGCTGGGAGGGCAGGTTTCCTGTAGCTTTGTTGGCATATCTTCAAGCTCTGTATTTATCTGGTTCTGACTTGTCATGGTTTAACCTCAGTCAGCAACTAGGACCATACAGCCTCTCACTCACACCCCCTATTCCCACCCACCCACCCCACCACAAGGGTGATGGGGGAGAGAACTGAAAGGGAAGGGAGAAACTCGTGGGTTGAGATAAGAACAGTTTAATAAGACAGCAAAATAGGAGAAAATAACAATAATGAGATAGATAGATAGATAGATAGAAAGGAAGGAAGGAAGGAAGGAAGGAAGGAAGGAAGGAAGGAAGGAAGGAAGGAAGGAAGGAAGGAAGGAAGGAAAAGAAAAGAAAAAAAAAGAAAAGAAAAGAAAAAAAGAAAAGAAAAAAAAGAAAAGAGAAAAAAGAAGAAAAGAAAAGAAAAGAAAAGAAAAGAAAAGAAAAGAAAAGAAAAGAAAAGAAAAGAAAAGAAAAGAAAAGAAAAGAAAAGAAAAGAAAAGAAAAGAAAAGAAAAGAAAAGAAAAGAAAAGAAAAGAAAAGAAAAGAAAAGAAAAGAAAAGAAAAGAAAAGAAAAGAAAAGAAAGAGAGAAAGAGAGAGAGAGAAAGAAAGAAAGAAAGAGAAAGAAAGAGAAAGTAAGAGAGAAAGAGAGAAAGAGAGAAAGAGAGAAAGAAAGAGAGAAAGAGAGAGAGAAAGAGAGAAAGAGAGAGAGAAAGAGAGAAAGAGAGAAAGAGAGAAAGAGAGAAAGAGAGAAAGAGAGAGAGAGAGAGAGAGAGAGAAAGAGAGAGAGAGAGAAAGAGAGAAAGAGAGAAAGAGAGAGAGAAAGAGAGAAAGAGAGAAAGAGAGAAAGAGAGAAAGAGAGAAAGAGAGAAAGAGAGAAAGAAAGAGAGAAAGAGAGAAAGAGAAAAAGAAAGAAAGAAAGAAAGAAAGAAAGAAAGAAAGAAAGAAAGAAAGAAAGAAAGAAAGAAAGAAAGAAAGAAAGAAAGAAAGAAAGAAAGAAAGAAAGAAAGAAAGAAAGAAAGAAAGAAAGAAAGAAAGAAAGAAAGAAAGAAAGAAAGAAAGAAAGAAAGAAAGAAAGAAAGAAAGAATTATGCACAATGTAATTGCTCATGAACACTGGTCTCAGAGAGCTGATCCTGGAAGACTGGAGATCCAGACAACAGCTTGTGCTCCAACATGGTTTCCTCAAGCAGCCAGTCCTGGAAAAGAGAGCACCTTAGTCCTCAACACCTGATCCCAAGAAAAAAATCTAGAAAAGCTGGCTCCAGTTATATATGGAGCATGATGGAAATGGCCAGCCTGACAGCCTGGATGCCAGTCTAGGTGCTGTTCTGCTATGCTCCCTCCCAGCTTCTATGTACACCTGCAACTGGAAAGTTGAAAAAGTCCTTGGTCTTCTTGGCAACAGCCAAAACATCAAAACATCAGTGAGTTCTTACATTCTTTTGACACCAAATCCAGAACACAGCCTAGCTGCTGGAAAGAAAAAACCTAATTCTGAGCCAGGGAAGAATAAGTCTTTCTCATGGAAATTTCACTGTGTTACCACATTATTCTCATACTAAATCCAAAAGAAATGACCATGCTTGCTACTAAAAAGAAAATATTCTAACCACTATGAGGAAAACTAACTTGATCCCAGCCAAATCAGCACACAGGCACATGGGCACTGGCCTAGGTAATACATAGAAAATAAATATGTTCTTTCAGAAACTATTTGGGTATTATAAATGTATAGTTCTTTTATCTGCACTCATAGTTACTGTCTCTGGATGACAGAGGATGTTTGGTTTTGCAACTGTTCTTGCTTAATCTTTTTAAAATAATTGTGCTACTTAAAAACTTGATATAGAAAAATTGAGGTGATTTTTTCTGATCACATAAGGGTGGTGGTCATGGTGAATACAAAATATCCATGGATGGATATACTGGAAGATTGGAGTAATGGGAAATGGGAAAAAATGTAATAGAATGAGGGGATAGTATGAAAGAAAAATAGGACTAGAAAGTATTTTTGGTGGGGGGAGGTGGGAGATGTAGTCCACTGTCTCATCTAAGAAAGAAGGACCTTGGCATATGCTAATTTAGTTCATTCTTAAACAACTGCTCCCCTTCCTCCTTGCAGTTTATTTCAGCACTTCAGTATCTCTACCAGGGGAAAAATGCTTTTTAAATCCTTCTTGAATTTTTCTTGATACAATTTCAATCTCATATCTGTTGTACTAACTGTCTTAGTGTTTCACAGCAATCCTTTATTATCAGGTGTGTCCTTGATATTCCCCTTTTTAGACCAAACAAATTAATTTTTTTCAGTCTTGCTGATTTAGGACAGTTTTCATGTCCTCTCATCATTCTTGTAATTCTCATTTAGACTTTCTTAATTTGAAATGTTTTCCTCAAAACTGGTCCTAGAATTGCAGTTGCCTCAGCATGAAAGGACTGTTTCACATCATGTGGAATGTTGTCCTTTCTGAATGTCCTGGGGGGATGTTGCTTTTTTCACAAGTGTGGCACTATTAACTCATGTCCAGCTGTCATCTACTGTAACCCCAGACCCTTCTCTGAAGATGTTTCCTAACCAGTTGTTGTCTATTCTGTCTATTTAAGTGGATTATTCCTTCACAAGTGTAGAACTTGATGCTTATCCCCCTTTGAATTTTATTATTTCTACTCCATGTGTTCAGTTTGTTAAAAAACACTTCAAATTATTATCCTGTCCTCTAGTATTCTTGTAGTGACTCCCACTTTCACATTTCTTGTGAATTTTATAAGCATAAACTCTATTCCATAATTATGTCATGGAGGAAAACACAAAAGTAACCCAGAACAAGGTGAAACTTCAACCTTGACATCCTTCCATTCGATTACTGGTAACTATTTTCCACATATGGTTAAAAAAACAAACAAACAAACAAACAAACAAACAAAACAAAACCACCAAACAAACAGACTGAGATATTTTAATCTAGATCACATGTGCCTAACGAGATTGTGAAAGTATAAATTAAACTACCTGGAGTCAAAATTCTTAAACAGATAGCTCTTGTCTAGACTTGAAAGTCTGCCATCTGTGTATTCTTGCTCATAGAAGACAATTAGACTGATTTAACACAAGTTCCTCTTTGACAAATACATGGTGTCCACTTTTCCTCTCTTTATCTAGCTCTTTGCTGGTATCTAGATTGAATATTTATTACATAATTTGTTAAGAATTTAAGTTAAAGTCATCACTATATAGTTCATCATTTCTAATTTTGTTCTTTTTTAAAATTCCTAGCAGTTTGATGCCCTTTCCTTTTGTGAGTTCTCAGAGATAATAATTAGTGGCTAGAAATTGCTTTAGCCTTTTTTAAGGTGTTCTAGAATTAATTCTATTAGGCCAAATTAATTTGGATTTAATACAAAATTTTAGTAGAAGCTGGATGCTGTTGGGGGAAATGGATCTCAGAAGTTGATACCAGGATGAGTCTGTATCCCTAAGTGATGGCACTACAAAAGTGCAATTGTGCATCTAGAACATAGCAGAACAGGTTTCATTCTGTTGTTTTTGCAGAGACAGGAAAGTGTTAAAGCTGTGCCTGCCCTCAAAGCCTCCTGTGCAATTCTCTTCCATTCGTTGGGCCATGCACAGGGAAGACTTGTATGGCCAGGGAAATGGAACTTCAGTCTAATAGGAGTTTATGACTGTAGCTTCTTTTTTCCTAGCAAAATGAAGCAGAAGGAGGACAGATTGCTGCTAATATTGTAGATAACTGTAATAATTAAGACAGTTATAAGACAGTGCAGAGACTTTGCATTCATGGTTTACCATGGTTATAGCTAACACTTCTGTTAGTACAGCCGCTTTTCATTAGCCAGAGGTGGAAGTTTGTAGATTTTTGCCATCTTGATTGTTGGAGCCTACAGTTCAGAAGATGCTCGATTGACAACCCTGACTGAACCAACAAGTTTTAGAAAGTCCATCCCCACTCCATAAAAAAAAAAAAAAAAAAAAAAAAAAAAAAAAAAAAGGAAGAAAAAAAAAGAGAGAGAGAATGAGGGAGAGAGTGGAATATCCTTTGAAGTCTGTTCTCCTTACAGGAAGTCAAGATAATTAATATAAGTGATGTGAAGCACATTTATCTACATTACAAGACATGGGTGGCCCAGGAGAAGAGATCATGTATTGCTCTGTATTACATAAACTGCCAAGTGGATTAATGATTCTTGGAAAAATAATGATCAGAAAAATGATAAAGATTTGTCTTTCCTATAAAGACAGACACAGACAGTTTAACTTGCTACAACAGCGCTGCCAAACAGACAGGAACATCTGTTTGTGGTGTTTTGACAGGCAATGATTTTAAAGACACCAGGTGCTAGGATTATGAACCACTAAAAGATGCACTTTTTAAGCCCTCAAGTTCTATGCTGGCAAACATCCAAAGAGATCAAAATGCAAGATAAATTTCCTATGACATGACTGGCATGCATTTGTTTAAACAGAAGATGTGAGGTGTTCCAGGGATGGTGTGACAGCAAAGAATTCTATTTCCCTAATTATGGACTGAAGTTTTCTCTCCTGAGTAGCTCAACACTGCTGTTAAAAGCAACTTACCCTAACCATGATGAGAGTTGTCATGTTGCATTAATAAATCTCTAAATAAAGAATAGCCTGTCAAAATTTAGAAAATATGTCTGTATAGTTTAAATAATAATTTAATTTTAATAAGTATTTAATAGTATTTAATAAGTATTAATAAGTATTTTCCAAGAATAAGGTTACATTCTTACTAATCAGTAAAAGAACATGTACGTACAGACTTAATTCATTTAACCCATTTGGGACCAGGAACTGAAATTCACAGTGCCTATGGCTAGTGAGGTACTGTTGGGATATACTGTCTGTGTTAATGGCTAGCATCGGAATACCACAATTCCTAGTTTGTCAGTGTTGTTCCACTTCCCCTCACTTTCTTTTTCTGTGATATTGCTGTGAGCTGTTCAGCCAAATTCCCTAGAAGGTGGTACAGAGAAGCGCTCTACCTTGGGGGCAGACCCCTGTTTTCCATCTGTCTCTGCTAACAAGATGTCTAGAGGACACTTAAAAGCACTGAGTCTTTCTGTACCAGCAAGTTTTTCTCAAATTAGCAGGCCTTCAGTAGAGTTCTACCTAATTGATTAAATGGCGAGGATAAATGATTTATGAGAAAAGATTAAAATAACTTTGTATGTATTGCTTGGTTAAATTACAATTACTCTGCCTTTAATAACAATCTACAAGTATTATTTGAGGAACATATGTTCCTAGGAAGGAGATGAACTGTTCACTGTTATCCAGGGACCTATAACTAGAAATACAGCTGCAAGAATGATACAAAACCAATCACCTAGATGATATTTGCAATCCCTTTAGTCACTTAAAATTAAGATTCATGCAAAACCAATTTCCTTGACAAGAAAGTTCATAGAATATTCACATCATGGTATTCCTATACACAGAGAGTACCATTTGTGTGCCTAGATAAGTCTACTTGTATTTGCAACAGCTAAAAATCAACTTAAAAAAATCTTTGGATTCAAACCCAGCCATTGCAGAGAAAGAAGCAATAGCAAGTGGCTAGGCAGACACAGCAAGTAGCCATCTATGAGTAGATGATATTCAAAGCAGTAATCAATGAACCCTTATGGAAGAGTCATCAGTAAATTCTAGTATTAGTCTAAGGAATCTCCATCTTTAGCCAAAGATGAAGGTAATCACAGCCAGACATGCTAGTTCAGGAGGCAGAAACTATCATACTCTGAATTTAGTAACTTGTTTTGTTTCTTCCTAGACTCTGTTGGCCAGTGACAGTCTCCCCAGACTTTATGAACACCATACTCTACTGTGTGAAACAGGCTTGTTAAAACCATTCATCATGCAACTGTAGAAAGACAGAGCTCTCCTTAAGACAGAGCTCTCCTTCAAACACTGCAGTCGTGGACTAACTCATCCATTGGAAACATCTGTCAGTATTCATTCAATATGACTGCTGTTCATTTTATTTCCTGTTTTGTTTTAACACTGAATGGCTTGAATCTACGTTTTTGTTAAGTGATGCTAGGCAATTCGAGCCATTTTGACTAGGTCTCAGGTGAGTGCACTGCAGTTTTTTTTTAAGCCAATTTTACTGCTGAAGTACAGGACAAATGGAAATTATTGTTCCCCCTTTTTACTCTTCTTTTAGTAGTGTCTCGGCTCTGAATGAGTAGAGCTGGAGGGCTGCAGTGCAACTATCAAAAGTTCCTTTGGGTGGTAATGGACATTTGGAAGCAGCATTGAGCTTTGTGTCCTGTGGACTTTCCAGGGTGGTTAGAGGAGGATATAGGCCAAGTAGAGTACATCATGAAGGAGAAGAGAGAAGAGTCAGAGCACAGTCAGCCCTGTGATCCTTGCAGGAGGATTTATCTGTCCTTGTACATTCAAACTGTTTCTGATCTGATGACAGGCAGCTTTTATTCACCTCTGTGCCCCACTTTATTTTAAAGTGTTTTGACATATATAGGTGTGTGCCTCATATCTATAAATATACACATATACATACATGCACCTCACCAACATATGTTATAGAACAAGAACAATATTTCTGATTCAGGCCTGCTTCACAAAGATTTTATCACATCTTCTTCTTTAAGACATGTAACTGTTTTTTTCTGAAATGGGCCAGAATGTTTAAAATGAGGGGGAATTAAAAGAGCCCTTTCCTGATGAAATGCCTGCCATTGCATAGTGAAGTGATCATCACTACCAGATCCAGGGATAACAGCTTGGAACTCTGTTTAACAGAATTAATATGATCCAAGATTTTGTATCTTTATGTGAAAATTAGATTTTCACTGTTAATAGATTTTCACCTTTTTTACTGGTTTTTATAGACAGATACCTCGGTGTAAAATCCTGGAGGAGGCAAGACGCAGTTACTTTGATGCAATTTCTTGAGTTGTAAGTGCCCTGAATTTTACACTGAGATAAATGGTTAGTATGAGTTTGAGTGTCTTTTGCAGTGAGATGGGAAGTATGTAGAGACATAACCATTGTCTTTTTTTAGACCTTTCTGACAGATAAAAGGATCCTTAATAAGAATGCAGAATAAGAATTTATACGCACTTCAAAGCTCCTTTATACTGCCAAAGTGGCGATTAGTGGCCTTTGTGCAAATGGCAATCAGACCCATGTGGTTTTGAACTGTTTTTTGATGTGTGAAGAACATCTTAGTAGAATTATGCTGTGTGGAGTGGCTTCTCATAGCTACAACTTCATTAGTTTTTGGATGGTTAAATATGGAAAACAGGGGGGTTTTAGTTGTAATTTTTTTTTTTTTTTTCCCCCACTGCTTGTCAAGTGAAAGTCTTTTTGGGAAGAAAGGGAAACTTTTTTTTTAATTTTTTTAAATGTTTGGGAGTGAAATATCAAACAATATATTATTTGGTGTTGTTTGGTTTCTGACCTGATCAGTCTCTGTCCAGCTGTTTCCACTTCGTAAAGCTCCAAAAGAGCGGTAATGTTTGCTTGTTTGCCTTGTCCTGCTGTGGCTGGTGTCTGCTTTCTGACACTAGCCTTGAAAGTTGTTTAAGGCAGGGAGGTGAGCTCATTATATTTTTAATGTAGTGAGAACTCAATGTTTCACCGTTAAAGATTTTGAGGTGATGTAGTAAGTAAATACTGATGCCTACAGTGTTACGATTACTAAAACTATAACCGTTTTTGGTGATGTTCCAGGTACAACAAATACAATACGAAGGTTCAAGGTTAATAATTGTGCTGGAAACCAGAGCCATAATTGGCTCATAAGGACTCAACTTGTTAGGCTACATGAGACGGTGGAGTCACTTGTTATTCTAGGGGAAATGAGATATGAAGTTGTAATTACTGATGATTTATCTATTGCATTTCAACCTCCCACAGTTTCATCTGGCTAAACCAGGCTTCTCTTCCTAATGCATTAAATACATAGAGTAGGTCACATATTCAGGCCAAACTAAACTCAGTGAGACACAGGGAACAAAACGCATGTTTGCTCTGAGTGGGATTGGCAGTTAAGGTAAATTTTCTGTGACATTTCTGTGCCTGCCACAGCTTAGAAGACCTCACACCATACACTGGAAACCTTGGAAACTCCATCACAATGCTTCAGCACAGAAGATGTTTTTGCTGATGCAATTGTTTGAGCATCTGCTGATTCTATGATGGCTCCAGATCCCAACTGCTGTGCTGCCAGAGCGAAGGACTCCTGCTCAAAAGGGCTATAGTTCATAATATTGTAATGCACAGTCAAAATGTAAGAGTGCAAGGAAGCAATGAAATGTTACTATGATAGAGTCTGCAGATACCTAGACAGTGTCAAGTATTTTCAAGCATACCTTTAAAACTTTGAAGAATAAGGAAATTGCTTTGAAAATAATGAAGTAGCTCTGATGATCACAGGAAACTCTTTCTAAAAGGAATGGCAGTAATGGAGAAGGCATGAAAATGCTTATCTTAAAATGTAGTGAGAAATATTCTAAAAGCATCTGGAGAAAGAAGGCAGTTTGTTTGATACAATAGGGAGAGATGGTTACAAAGACCAGCCATGTGAAGGAACACGAACATGCAAGTTTTTCACAATGGAAGGTATCTAGCCATCCTTGAGAACTAAGATCTTTGTAGGCTGTGGGCAAAGTAAAGAGCTCTGTAGGTGGTAAGGGAGGGTCTATCCCAGCACTGGTAGGGGGTTCATGGCTCACCCTACCCAAGGCTAGCCATGTACTAGCCCAACTTGCATGTGTGAACAGCAACATACTTTTGAAAATCAGTCCCGCCAAGATACAGCTACCACAGAAGATTCACTTTCTTATTTTCTGTGCTGTGCTGCTCTTGTCTTTCCACTGTCCCTCAAAAAGGGACTTTGTATGTGTTCAGGAAGATGTCTTCTTTACAGTGGCAAATTCTGAGGAACTGAGCAGAAAACCCCAAGGAGCATGAAGACTTCTCTTCCTTGCTTCTCTTTCTCCTGGGCTTGGACTGTTTTCCCCATGGTGAAAGTGTGGCCTAGGTCTGAGACTCCAGCAGGGACATCCACTGCAATGCAAACAGTACAAGACTAATTACTTTAGTCATTACCAACAGGGACTTGGAGTCCTAGATGGGATTAGGTGTGTACAAGATTCCTCCTGAAAGTTATTTTAACTGTTCTTTCTTCCACCATGATGCACTTGCAATATTGTCAGAAACCATATGTCAAACCAGCCTGGAGGGAATTTTTATATCTGAGTTCTCATCCCTTTAAGACTGGGATTTAAAATAGGAACTTAGATACAGATTTAACTATTGCAATCCCACTGAGCACTGCTGTAAACTAAAATTAATATGTAGATATAGATAGATAGGTTGATGGATAGATGAAAAGGCTTCTGAATAGCTGCTAGACTTCTACTTTTTCCCATGACAGACTCCTGCAAGTGATTGTATTGATTTATATTGCATACAAATTTCCCAGGACTTGGGCAGAACATACTTGAATTATTTGCTATCACTTGCAACATCAATGCTTTAAATGGACAAGTCTGCATTCAGAACAGTCTTTTACACCATTTAGTAGCAATAACAAAATTATATTGAAAGCAAGAGGAGAAAAATAGGAAATACTAATTAATATACTGGCAAATCTTAAATAGAAAGTGTTATTAGCTGTGAACTTATGTTATGAAGGTAATTTTCCTGAGCATGGAAATCAATTTGTTTTACTTTTGCAAATAAAAACTTAAGGTGGACTTTTAGTAAAGTTACCTTGACAGAATAATTATATAGAAAAAAGGAGGGAGAAAATGTGTAGATTTTACCTTGAAGTCATCTAAATGATGGCATGAGCATTACAAGCTGTTGTTTGTTTGCGAATTGTATTTTCATTTTTTTAAAATAACACATTCATAATTTCAGAACAGAAACAATTTCAGATATTTCTGAATGTAAATAGCATCTTTTCCTTGAAAGTTTAATGAATAAAATCACAGCTGCATTTCAAATATATAGTGAAGAAATTTTACAGTAATTTAATTGTGGTGAGCTTTTAAAGATCACCTAAATAAATGCATCCCATGACTCCTTTTAATTTTCATTCTGTCTAGTTCCTCTAAAGGTGGACTGTACCACACATTGCTGCACAGGCTGGAGATGCCTGAGCATCATACAAAACTTGTCTGGCCAGCTGAAAGCTGTCTGGCCAAGAGCATCAGGCTGCACCTGGGCTGATCAATACTGGTGAAAAGCATTTTGCAGACAATGGTACTGCAATGAGCTGTTTGCTCACAGCCCTTTGTTCAGGACCGATCACTTTGCTGTCTGTGCACACTCTCTGTCCTAAAAGACAACAGTTTGGCATCGCTTACCACACTCTGCTCATGCCTTTGCAATATTTTAATAAAACATTTGCCATGACAATGTCTGCTGCTTTCTCATCTGAAGACACAGTTTGATTATGTTCTGCTAGTTTCGTTTATGTGAGGGAGTCTGTGTGTTTGCCTGGAGATGCTGCAAGGAAGACAGGTAAAAGTTGTGTTCACTCTAGTGAATTTAGAAAAAGAGAACTGGAAAAGAAGATCCAAACTGACTCAAAGTTAACAATGTCAGCTAAGTGCTGGGAATGCCAAACACTGAGCCAAATTTCACACATACAGAATTATGAGCCCAGTTCTATGATGCATATGTAACTCATTTAAGTTGAATAGGTAAACCATATGTTTGGAGTAATTCATTTCTACTCTTACACACACAGTTGCATATATCTCTGTATGCAGAAAAAATTTACATTAATGTGCATATTATTTACATTTTCAAAAACACAATAGAAAAATCACAGAATGCTTAGCAAATTGAGGGTCAAGAAGATGTCAAAACCAAATTTTCTCTTTACTGAGATCCTTGAAAATATAATGGAAATAATCTTTGTATAATAGTTTACAATCACTGAGCAACCCTGGTAGTTCAAGTAGAAAATCAATTTCCAGCTCTTGTGGATAGATGCATAAAATTCTACTGGTCACACCAAATAGTTATGCATACTAAAATGTATCTTAACTTTAAAGCCTGTAAATTACATTCATTAAAAATATATACGGTTACTCCACGATTTAAACATTGACCTTATGATTTGGAAGTTGGCCATAGTCTGAGCACCTGTTAGAAAACCATATAAAAGGTAAATGCACTATAACACTTTACCATATGTCATATCATACAGGAAATCAAGCAGCCAGAAAATGAGCAAGGTTTTTAAGAAAAGAAAGTTTTTTTTTTTTTTTTTTTTTTTTTAATTTCTTCCTTCATTCATTTGAGGGATTGAGAGATGGAAATATATTCCTTGGACCAGCATGACCTTCTAAGGCTTTATCTTCTGATGCAGCAGTTCTTGAGAGAATATGAAGGCAGAAGCTATAATTCCCTTTCCAAATGGCATGTGGAAAACAATCCTTTTATATTACTGCGCTGACGAAATTGAGCTACATGCAATCCCATTCACTCACAGCTATGCTTATGTGATTTTTCTCTCGAATAAGAGAAAATAACTTCTACAGTAACTTTTAAAGAGGTTTCTCCTTATTTTTTCAGGGTTTAAGGTGTATTTCTAGTACTGGTACAATTTTTTTCTTTTAATCTCTACTATAATTTATGTTAAGCAATCAAAACACAGGCTCTGACTTAGAAAATTTTCTCAAGCTCTTAAAATTAATGTACAAAGTAACCCCATGGGCTGCAGCATTCATAAGTTTCAGGCAGTAATGCTATAGTGAGAAACTGCTACAGACAGTTGCATCATATGAACACAGTCCTGTATTACTGTCTGGCTTTAGCAGAATATCCAAGATATTTTGTGACTGAGTCATCCACCATTTCATACTGTTGAAATAGGTAGCTTTCATATACTGTATGTGTTAGAGTGGTGCTTTAACACTTTTGTTCCACAAATGAGGGAAAGAGAAGTAAAAAACAAGCCCTTGTTGGAGGGAATCTTTCTCCCAGAAAGGTACTGATCTTTCCATGTAATAGGTACTCTTAGGAGGACATTCTATGATTTTAAAATATTCTGTCACAAGCTGCAGCTTTTTGCTAATCCATTTTTAGGAAAAAAAAAAAAAAATCACTCAAGGCATGGAAGTTCCAGGAAATATGAAGGCAAAATCAATTAAAAATGTTATTAAAAAAACCCCAAAGTCTATGTAAGAGAGGACCTCTAGCCCCATGTTTGCCTCTTTCAAGTCTATATTTAGCATCTCTAGTAAGATATTACTTGGACCAGAGAGGGTTCATATGCAATGTGTTGAAGGAAGTTCCAGACACCATATGCACTTGTTCTGACTCTTCACTTCCTTCTCACTTCATTCTTTATGTCTAACATGCACCTCAAGAGTTTCCTCCATAGGCTTTTCATATCTAGTGTGATTATGTTTTTTTCCTCTTCAATTCCTGTTATATGAAGAAATTACGTTTCTAGCAAAACCAATCATGATTAGAATAATTATTACCTTCTCTTTTCACTTCCTTCTTTACATATTTTTACATTTACTCTCATTACTTGAAACTCCTGTCTAATGTGTGGAATCATATATAGTATAATTTTATAAATGTTTTTGCTTAATACCTTGCTCAGTTTTCATAGCCTTGCTATAGGTCACTGGTCCATTGATATGCAAGATACTGTGTTAAATATATTGTAATTAATTACTAATTATGTGGATGCCAATAAGTGTCATTCAGCAAACAGCCATCTGATAGATGTGTCTATGCTGCATAGTACTGAATTAAAACTATTGTTTCTATAAAAGCCTATAGTGCAGTTATCAAAGCTAATAATTGCACTGATTTCATGGCAAATATAATGAAAATTAGCATCAAATCTTAGGTATGTGGATAAATTCATTTTTTCTCAAGTGGCAGTGGTCCATGATGCAGCTGTATGATGTCATGTAGTTTGCAATCGGGTGCTGTTACTTCCAGCTACTGCTCCTACTTAAATAGGTACATTATATGATCTAAGGAGGATTTACTCAATGCCTCAACTCAGCTCCCATCTGTTTGTGCAAGAAATCTGTTCTTATGTGTCTTTTATCCCATTTCTTAATTCTTTGTAAAAGAAAAAGTCAGGACCAATGTTTCAGGTGATTTAAATTTAGAGCAACTGCTTGGACTTTATCAGAGTTACATGAGCATAACAGGAGCTGGGAAAGCCTCTTAATTAACATGTAATTTTACTCATTATCTAGGAAATGTGATTCAAATTAAGTTGCAAATGTAAAGCTTCCAGGAGGACTATGGGGTGGGACTTTTTCAGTGCCTATAGTCCTCTTAGCTTGTATAAATAAAAGTCGAGGCGGTTTCCCTGTTAAAATAAAGTGACATTGAAAAGTGGGATGTAGGAACAGGCACATGGCAAAAGGCAAACCAGAATACTACGGGGGAAAAAAATCAGCATCAGACTGACAAGCTGTTCCTTCATTTTCATGGAAAGTAAATAGAAAGTAATATTGATATTTCACACAGATGCCTGAAAACTCTCTGGCTCATGCAGCAGAATTAGACACACACGAATACTTAAATCAACAGAATTTTAATGTGTGGCTAAAACAAACTCATAATGACCGTACTATATCAGCTATGTTGCAGCTGTTTCTGGCTATCAAAGCTTCCTGTTCCTGACCGAAGGGAATGGTAGCTCATTTTTAAAATGTAAAATTCAAGAGAAAGGAGAATTCTTGAAAATATTTGGAATTAAAAAGAAACCCAAACAGTCATGCTTTGGTCACAAAGTAGAACAAAATGTCAGGTAATACACAGATGATCTGTTCATAGAAGGCCATCTTATTGCCTCTGCTTACACTGTGTGGGAGGAAACAAAAGGACCTAAATCTTGTAAAGTACTGTATGCCAGTTGCTGCTTCTCCCTAAGAGCAGTTTTGATTGAAACAATTAAGGCAGACACAAAATGGGAGAGGGGAGGATAATGAAAAGTGTAACCATTTCAGGATAATGCAGGTTTTCATGTCTACCCAGTACATTCTTGTTCAGGATCAATATTAGCCTGTGGGAGGGGTCTGGGTACAAAGAACCATGTTTTTGCACAGGTAAGCAATGTTTTTGTACCTGGGAACAGAAGAAAGCGGGGAGGAGAGGCATGGGATCTTCCTCCTCTTATTACGCAGACTTACAGGTCATGCTCTTCCCCTTCTTCACAGCTGCTAAACTAGGCATGGGCTTAGAATGAAGCTTAAGGGGTTTCTGCCACCTTCCAGTTTGCCTCCCCCTGCAGTAGCTGCCAGGGCTAGGCAGGACAATTCTAGCTCATTTCATTCTCATCCATGAATAAACATATCTAATCTATTTGACCTGATAACACTATTTAGATATATCCTATTTGTCTCATTAAGTTCATGAAGGCATAAGGGAAAAATAGAAGCTTCTGAACACAAAAATCCAGGCCAGATGACTCTAAACAATGTTTTCTACAAGTATGAATACTTCTCATTTTGCCTGTCTTAAACCAGTGTAAGTGATGCAGAGTACTAGTAATGGTCAGATATTATCCGCATCCAGTATTTATAATACAAAGTATGCCAGCCAGGAGCAAAGTTAGGTGTATTAAAAGAACTCAAGGGAAAAATGTTCAGTAGATTTTGACATTGCTCTGACAGTAGGAGTTGCCTTTGAATGTGAGAGAGTATAAGCCAGTAAATTCATAGAAATTTGTCTGCTTCACAGTGCTTTTCAGTAGAGACTTTGCCTCCCTACATGCATAGCAGAGTATCATACAGTTTTGACACAGACTAGAGTTACACACATATAAAATTGCATTGTCTTCTTCAGATCTTGTTCCTTGATATTTAAATATGCTCTTACTTTCTGCTGATATTTTGATATAGTAACTAGGATTGCTTACCTGACCTATACTATTACAACTATTTGCTTAACAGACAACCTCTCATTTCAGCAACTTTTATTATTGAACTGCACTGAAGTGGAAGGACTCTTTATAGGTATATTTGGGACTAGAAGATCTTGTGCTATGGGATGATGACGATAGTGATGATGGTAGTACAATATGCAGATGGATGTTTACAAAATAGTGGCATTCTAATAGTGAGCAAGCCAGTAAGAAAAATGTAAGATCCTTACAGATATGCAAGTTAAAAACAAATATTTTGCACTGTTTCTTAAAAAAGTAATTTTAGCAGTTTGTGTGCTTTTTCCCATGATAAAAGAAATTAGCTTACTAATTGTAAAGTAGAATCTTGGAGTAATTATATTTATCAGTTAATAAGGATGTAATGGTACATCTCATTGAAGATTGATTTCTTTTTTACATTTCCAATATGATTACATCAGGAAAGAGATGGAGAAAAGTGGTTTTGACATCCAGTCCCAAACGGACAAATTATTGCCTGGTTTTCAGATCTCACTCTGTAACTAGTGCTATCACAGGCAATATGAGTAGTTTCCAAAAACAAAATAGTGACAAGAATATTTGAATTCCTCTTCTTTAGGGCTGCAAACATTGTTGGTCAGTATAGAAAAGCTTGCTCTGCTGTTGTCTTTGAAAAACACACTGGTACAGAAAAAAACCCTTGTTTTCCCATATTTGAACACTCGTTTCAAGAGTGTAGAGGGCTTTTTATGGAAGTGACCATAATCACCCCTCACTTTTCTCTTATTCGTGGAGCAAGTGTAACAGGTTTTATTATTGTTATCAGGCTAGATGTAGTTGCTTCCTCCATGGAAAAAGCTTAAATTATAGGTGAGGTCCCTCAGTGTACCCCCTTTCCTGCCACTCCCTTTATTTTCCCCAAGAATCTGACATTGCACCAAGTGACCTTCCAAGTCTCCTTGAAGGTGGAAGGAAGGTTGCAGTTGCTGGTTGCAAAGAAGGGGCTGCTGCATTTGTTAGGCTGACCAGGATAAAGCTTTGCACCCTGAAGTAGTGCAAGTGTAGAGAGGGTTCACTTTTGTAAGAAGGTGCTGCCATCCTTACAAAGTTACAAAACCAGACTCCTTTTTTTGTGGTCTCTATCTCCTTTTTTGAATGGATAATGATGATGTTAGCTAACCTTCAGTTTTTTTCCTCACAACATCTCTGGACACCTTATTTCACTGTATTCATTTTTCACTGTAATGCACCTCACTCAAATATATCAGGACCAGGGATCTGAAATTAATTCATCTTGGTTATTTTGGCTGCACTACTTAATTTCATAAACTGAAGGGAAATTATGTAAGGCTGTATTTGTTCTCTGATTGGATAAGTATGTGAGCACTTATCAAATAAATGGTTACAGAAGCAAATTTAGATGCATGAAATTGAAATTTGTTTTGCCATGAACATAAAGTGTACACAGAAATTAACTCCAGGTGGGGGAAGAAAAGTGTAGCTGGAGGAGATTCAGCTACCAACATAAATCTGTATTCTACTGGCATTTTTTACAATATCCTCTTAGCTTTACTGTCTGTTCTCTTGGTTTAATTTCTCCCCACATCTGAAGTCTTCCCTGCTGCATCTTATGCTCATTAATTCATATGCTTCACTCATTAGCTAATGACTAGAGTTGTGCAAACCCCTCACTTTTTCTGGGTTAGCGGCAGAACAAAAATATGAAGTAACATAACGTAAACGAAAGGGGAGAGGGAAAGCAGTTTAGATTGAACAAAATAATGGTTTCCTTTCTTGTTACAAAGAGGAAAACTGAAAAATTAGGTTTTCCTTAAATCATTCTAAGTGAAATGAAACAAGCTGATCAGTGAATCTTACTTTAGACACCTGCAGGAAAACGAGACAAAACCTCAAAAACCAAATAGTTATGGAAGTGAAATTTTCACAAGAGTGACACGCTGATGGTGACATCCTGTGTTTGCTTAATAGCTGTTTGAGTGAGAAGTGGCTGGGGTATTCAAGTGATGAGGCATCTTCTCCCATATCGACATGAAGAGTCTGATCAGGACCCTGCTCCCTAATCAGAGGCTATGGAGCATTTGGAGCTAACAGGTATGCTTCTTGATAAATATTTAATTTTCAGTAGACCAGAGACTGAAAGCATCATACAACAATGAGCAATACGGTGAGAACAGGCAGCATACAATGATTCTGAATGTATCTAATGTCAGATTATATCAGAGTTATTATTACTGTTATAACCAGTGTATTTTTTTTTTGCACCATGCTTATGTAATGTATATAGGAAGAAATGCTGAAGTAGCAGAGTCCTAGCCAAGAGCTCCAGTCTTTTTTTGATTATACAAAATATCAGAGTATTCCTGATACTTTCTTATCTGTTCACATTTTTAATATCACTGTTCCACATGTGAAGTCTAAATTACTCTATTAAGGATAACACAAGGGAGGATTATTTAACAACATAATTTTTAAAAAGTTATCATTCAGGTCACCTATTGACATGCCTTACACAACACTGAACACAACTCAGGTTGTGTGTGTGTTCTGTAGTGACAAAAAATTGTCTTTGTCAGAAATCCACTGAAATGCATGAAAAAAAGAAAAACTGAGAAGTCTTTGAAAATGACAATTAAGATTAGGAAACAATGTACTGAGGTAATGAGAAGTGTTTAAAAACTGAGTGTAGTGTACTTTGGAATAGAACAGTCCCTGCCTTTAAAATCCTGGGTCCTAATGAAGGGCTTTAGTGTCACTGTGACTTAGTAGATAAGCCTTCTGCCTCTGGGACTGAAAGTTTTTGGCTCAGATCCATTTAGTGCATTACTGGGGAAGCTGTGCACATCCAGAGGTCATGTTTCGGGTGAGATGTGAAATGGAGGTGGCCACAAATTTTTTCAACATCTTCCAGTCTCTCATTCCTGTTCTGCTTTCAGATATAGTTCTGTATTGTCCTCTGTTGCTACTTGCACTACCGAAATGCACTCAGAAGCAGAGGTTATTTCTGAAGACAAATAGGATACTCCTCTTTCTTTTGGATGCTCCATGCCTCTGTAGAGGCATAGTTCATAAAAAGTTCTCTATTCTAGTTATTTTTGTTTTTCTTTATACTGTTATAATTCATATCTCAAGTGCTTTAGCTTCTTTTCTGGGATGGGAAATTCTCCAGAGTAACCCTACCCTAACATTCATTCATCCTTATTTTCCATTGACCTCTGTATGACACAGTGGCTATACAGATTAGTGGGCATGGATACATCCAGGAATAGAAAATTAATTAACGTCCTTTTATGTCAGTCTTTTAATGTTTTTTACCGTATTCTGTCACTGTAATTCTGAGGATATTCTAATCTGTGTGTGTTGCTGCAGCAATGAGATCAGTTGTGATGGTGAATGACATCTAAATTGGGAGTAGGGTGGGTGTGCAGTTTCCCTGTAGGTGCTCCTGGGGATTTCCAATGAATGTTTTCCAATGCTTGGATGTATTTCTTAATTCCATTCAAGAAATAAGGTTTCTTCTCCTGTAGAGAGGGAGCAGAGTGTAACCAAGGGTGCCCTTTTCAAGTGTGCTAGGGGATGGATGACCTAGAGAAGTGAGAGCCTGCCCAGTGTGCAGCGGGAGGAGCCCGGGTTGCAGAAGGGCTGGTGCTGGGAAAGAACCCAGTGTTCAACTTGTGGAATCGGGGCTGGAAGTCCAGCTCGAGCTGAAGCACCCAGGAAAAACAAGATCTTTACAGAGGGGCAATTTTTGTTGTGTGGAGTCCTTCCATGTAATTATCCAATAGATAAAACGTGAAAATCTGTGCCAGAAGTTATCCTGCTGGGACTCACAGCAAGGAAGAGTGTGCTTTACATGCAAACACTACAGCAGTGCAGCCAGGAAGGGCTCAGTGTGGAGACAGAGCTGGATGACTTCACAAAAAAATGTGTCCCAGTCTGAAAACCAGAAGTGGGTGTATACACACAGCTAGTGCCAGGAAAGAAAGTTAGGAAAATTAGGACAATGAGATTAAATCTCTGTTGCTCTTTCACTGGTGGGGTGAGCAGGAAAAGGGTGAGGATAGGAAATTGGTGGAAAAGAGGTTGAAACAGAAGCCCTGTGGCCCAGAGCCTGGGCTTCAGATTATTCTTAGGAAAGCGAAATTCTGCTTTTTTGTTCTCTGTTGACCTACTACTTATGTTTTGGATTCATTATGTCTTGGTGCCTCTGCTTCTGCTCCTCTGTTGCCTGCCTTGTTTGAACAGACAGCATCAAAGCCAGTGGCAGTCCTTAAGGGCTGTTATTTGTAGACAGCCAGACAGCAAAACCCCTGTCATGACTGTGGGCTTCAGGCAGTGCATTAAGATGCATTTGGCTAATAACAACAACAAAACCCATAGAAACATGTTTAAAAAGGTTTTCCTACATTTTATAGGAAGATTCCCAACGGCCAGCAGTATGATACAGGCTCAGGTCTGCCTACCATTGTGTGACACATGAAGACTCTGTCCCAAGGCTGGCAGAGAAGCTGAAGCCCTTCGTGTTTTCACTCACTCTCCTGTCCCAACAGGTGCGATTCATCTAATCTGACTAGATGCAGTTGCATTACCAGAGGTATCTAAGACTGTCCAGAGCTCTTATATGCTGTCATGCAATTCTCCATAATGCTGGAATGTTTTAGCCAGGAATTAGAAAAGGCTCACTCCTCTCTGAAATAGCTGAAGGGGATACACCACGGCACCTAAAATGACACTAGACGTCTATACTTATGCAACTGTAGTTGTACACCGGGATCTGTATCTGAAGTAATCATCCTGCTATCCTTTAATAGTGAAGATCTCATCAAATAAATTCTATTTACCACCTCAGCAGATGAAGAATTTCATCTAAACTCCACTGACTGCATTAACTGGATGTCGATTGAGAGTGAAAGGTCTGTGATGACTAGTTCAGATGTACACATCTGCACTGTGGACATCTAGAGTGAATCAGGCAAATCACAGTTGATATCAAATGCATTTGCAGAAGGATGGGGAGCCAGCTGCCTGATGGTTGTTCAAGTGAGGAACAAAGATGTGTAGCACAAACAAAGTTATATCAAACTGATGGAAAAGAGTGGGGCATACCAAAAACTTTGAACAGTAGGGATCTGTACTGTTGTTTTCTCCTATCATTTGATTTACTTGTTTGCTCTGGCAGCCTATATTATAAGCTCAAACTATTCAACACCTGGGTCTTTAAGGTTTTCAGTTCAAAGTATGTGTGGGATGAAATAGAAACAAAGGGAAAAGGGAAATTAATTTTTACGAGATAGCATTTAACTTTTATCACAGACACCAAAGAACAGAAAATTAGCCCAGAATTCTTGTATTATGGTGTGCCAGGAGTCACATGAAAACATACAGGACATCTAATCTCACCATTTGGGAAGAAGTAAGGCAAACTTCTAGTTTTCAAAAGATACATTCAAACTTTTTCCTCCTTTTTAAATACACATGTAGTTATGCATCTTAGCTACAAAACTTTTTGAGTAAGTTTCCCAGAAAGTCCATATTCTTGATCTCAAATGTGGAGTTTGGCAAACTGTTTGATCAATGATTACAGCATATCTATGGATCAGAGCATTAGAAATTTAAAGGTAGTAATGCTGAAAGCCTTCAGCCAACAAGGAAGATGAAGGCATCCTATTCCTCACACTGCACAATAATAGAGAAGGCATTAATAATGCTGCACTGAAAAATAAACCCTCCATTTAGATAGCTTTATGCAACAATAACAGGAGTCTGTTCATGAGCTCAGTGTACTCTCTGTGTACTAGGTACACTGTGTACAAATTACACAAACTTGCTCAAGCCCCTGGAACTACAAAATTCACGAGCTAATTAATCAGAGCTTGACAGCATAGCAGAGTCCACTTCACCTCACACCCAGTGTCAGAGAGAGAAGATAATTTCATGCAGGCACAAGCCTGTGCTAGAGGACAGCTGGTTTGGACTTCTAGCTTTCTTGAGTTAATTCTGCTTCAATTCTCATAGGAATAATATTTCTGATTGAATGATCTGTCTGTGTTAATAATTAAAATGTAAAATTGGGGGTGAGAGGAGGAAGCAGGAGTACCTTTTGAAATAGATGAATAATTAGGCCAATCTAGAATTAATTTTTGGACTGTTTCTGTAATACAAATAGTTACACTTTATGTACAATTCAAGAAGATAGATGACTTGCAGCTACTGCAGAGGAAACATCATCTGCAATATAAAGTGTCAACTTGTCTTCAGAGTTTCTTCTAGGATGTTTAGATGTTTTTTGTTTTTCATTTATTGAAATTCAAATAATTTGTAAGACCTGCGAGATACTCTCCCTGTGTGTGATATTGTGAACTTCTCATTTGTCCATGGAACTGGGTAAGTTACTCTTTTACACCAAATGGGACAGAGGGAGCATTTTTGGTAAGAAGTCCTTAGCCAGTAACTGCAGTAAAAACAAGTACTTGGTTAATATTTTATGTAGTGATCATGGGTTGGCAGGCTGAAAAGCAAATCTGTGCACAAAACTAAAACAAAGCAATCAATCACACAAGCTCCATAAAGCATATTTACGAAGTTGTGGAAATTCCAAAACAAACTGAAATTGTCTTGGAGAGCAACAGTCTGAGGTATTCTGTCTTTCATAAAAATTTGCCACGTTGTCCTCTCCAGAGATCTCAGGCTTCCATGAAAAAGATTTTGTCATTATCCTTAGCTTTAGTTTTAGGCTGTTTTATTCAGTTACTGTGCTCCAACTTTAACCACAGCAATGTGAAGCATGAACATTGCTGCATATTGTGAGCATTGTAACAATAGTCAGCATTTGCCTGTATCAGAGATTTTTAAATTGTTATTGTTTTCTGTTTAATGAAACATCTCAAAAAATTCCAATGCTACAGTTATTTCCTGAAAGCCTGCAGTAAAGTTAAATGCATATGCTACTTGGAAAACACAAGCTTTTGGTAGATGTTCACAATTTTTATGGAATTCTAACTGTATTTTTTTTCCTCTCCCTCTCTCAGAAGTGTACCTGGGCAGACCTAGGGTACCAAGTATGTCTGGCTATGTAGAAGGATATGAAAACGCTTGATAAATGTTTAAAGAACTGAAACTTTTCCAAAATTGTTTTTGATAAAATATATAACCTGTATAGAACAGATTATGGAGCACCACGGAAAGAAAGCTTTACTGGCACAACCTTTATATAATTATTTAGTGTCCTTTGTTTCTATGTATTTTTAATGAAAAATTGAATATGAACTGGATTTTATTGTCTTTTTGAAATATTAGCATATGGAATTTGTTCAGCCTTATATTCTCTGAAATGCATGATCAAATTTGCTTTTAGATTTCCTTTCTAAATATCCTTTCAGAAGGGCTCAATGATGGAAAACATATTTCAAAAAATGTTTCTGTAAAGGAAGATTCTAAAGGTGTTGGAGTCTTTGTGCACATTAACATATCTGATTCTTAATATTATATAATTGCATTTTCATGTAGAATAATGATAAGGAAAACATCCTTCATTTCACAGCATTTTTTTCTGGTTTCTGGAAGAACAGATTGCTGTTCTCCTGTCTGCACTGAGCTTGCACCAGCTGTATCAGAAATTCAGCACAGGAAAAGAAAAAGGGTTGTTTAGCTTGCAGATCCAACAGCAGAAAGCACTACTTGAGTCTTTGGCTAGAGATGATCAATATAAAGAAGGGCTAGTTTTGGGTTATGTAACGTTAGATGATGGGGTCACACATTAGGAGCTACTCTAAAAACAAAAAGGTTTGTAAAGAAGGAAGAAAAGAATGAGATGTACTTTCCTAGCCCTAAGTTTTGCAAAATGAAGGTATGGTTTCTTTTCTAAGTCTAGCCTGCTGGGATTTTCTAAAATATCCCATTTTTATGCTTTAGCTTAAAGCTCAATGCTTCATAAATCTCGCTTTTTAGAGGATGTCCTTTTTGACAATTAATGTTTTGCAAAGTTTAACTTACATGTGGACATATAGTTTCTTTGAGGCCGAACAAATTTCTAAAAGACCATCAGCTGGAAGTAGTAGCAGCTGCCGAAGAAAATGGAAAAGAGAGTCAAGATATATTGCAGAGAATAAGAGAACATGATCAGGGTACAATAAATGGTGTAAGGCTGGTGTAAGTCTTGCTAATATTCTCCGTTCTTAAGGCACTTGGCCTCTGAGGAATCTGAGAAAGGGAAGAAGGAGTAAGGTAAGGAGGCAAAAATATGATGGAACTGTTTAAATAGCAAAATAGTTTTTTGCAATGGAAAACGTCACTGGTTTTGACTAGGGAAAAATAAATAAACGATCCCTCAACAGTGAAGCACAGATCAATTGAAATAGTTTGTGGCCACAAAACCTCAGGGTGGAGATTTGTTTATCCCTTTCTGCCTTCCTCAATAGCCTCACCAGTTCAGTGACTCAGAGGCACAGTATGATGACTGCGAGGGATTGTCTTCTCTCATGGTGCTTCATGAAAAGTGTGGGCCACTTTGGTGACCCAGACAGTACAAGAAAATGGGACTGTGACGCATTCCCCTGTAATGGCCTTGAGAACCTGTAAGAACCTTCATAAGTTAATACATATTGTTTGGGTTTTTAGACAGCATAATAATTTTGGACTTTTGTCTAAAAGAAAGATTCCGTGGGAAAAGTTTTATTGTTTTCATTCTTAGTTGTGTCTCAGGTTCTTATTTTTTGTTATTTGGATGCAATCTGTGCCATTTCTGGGGTTCAGATATCCTGGTTCTTTATGATTTTAGCTTCCTGGTGACCCTTGTCATGGATTCTGCCCACCTCATCCAGCAGCTCTCATCTGCAATAGATATTTGTTCTTATGGTACTATTCAGGAAGAAAAGAAAAAGCACAGTGTGGCAATGATTTACAAAGACTGACAAAACACTGAAGCAATATTTCACAGACCCCTCCGATTATGAAAGAGAACTGAATTTCTGAAGGGAACAGTAGCCATCTAACTAATTGCTTTAAGCAAAAATCTTACTGTCAAGGTCAGTCTGAAAACACAGTGAGGCAGGGTGTAGTTTATTACATGGAACCTCTCAGTGTTTTAATTTGATTATGTTATTAGTTCCATGTAAGTGTATTAACTGAAAAGGCGTGATTAGCTGCATAAATTTTGGAAGTGATGTGAAGGCTAGTGTCAGCAGTTAGAATCCATACACAGGTTATCGCCTGTGAAGGGAAGAAATCAAAATTTACAGTGGAACTTCCCAGGAAAGACATCTGAAAAAATCTATTGTGTGCAAGGAACACTTTGGGATTTCTGCTTGTTCAGAGAGAGGAAAATGCTTTTTGGTCAAATGACAAGAAAAAGTACAGTTAAAAGAGTCTTGCAAAGGTCAATTCAACCATGGAAAATTAATCTGGGGAACATAGCTCTAAACAAAATCTCCCATAGCAGAGAGTACCACTGTTGTGAGGCCTCATCTGAAAAATCTTTGTACACTGAAAACTGATGTTCACTTACAAACAAACAAACAAACAAACAAACAAAATAAACAAGCAAAACCCCATACACAACATTTATTTTGATATTTTAAATATGAAGAAAATTGACTCTGCTTCAGAGTATATTTGAAGACTTCAAAGGCAAGACTGAAATTCCATTAAACCACTATTATATGCTTTTAAACACTTTCAAGACAAACACTTCTTTAACCAATAAAAGCATGCTGCTGTGAACCCAGATATTTCTCCTTTCTTTTTCCCTCTGCTTCTCCTTGCACCTTTGGGCATTCAGCTGCTCTTTATGTTGCTCTTAGTATTTGAGCTAATCCTCTGATTTTAAGTGTTGTTGCTACAGAAAGAAAAAGCTGAGAACATTAGGAATTAGAAAGAATGTCTGAGACATCAAAGGGCAAGCACTGACTGGCACGATGTCAGAGAAAGTAATTTTTTTTTCTGTGATTAAAAGGAAGAAAAGCTGAACCTATGCAGTAATTGCATATACATATAACTAAATGTATCTATGTTTGTTCTCTTCTGGGATGAGAAAGGTCTGATGTGAAGAGGCCTTGATGTTGTCTCTGACTTCCTATTTGCAAGGCGTCAGGACGGCTCAATGTTGGTGGTGCTGGCAGAGGCTATGCTCCCCTCCAAGCCTGCATTGCAGAGCTTGCAGGAGGGAAAGCGAGGCAGAAGGGGGTGACATGGTAAAGAAAATGCCCTCCCTGAACACAGGAGAGATCTCTAGGTGGAAGAGTCAAGCACCCAAGATGAGAAGCCTGGGGGAGAAACTAGTGTTCCTGGGCCAGCAAAGGTGGCAGCAGTTCTGCCCCTCCAGCCCAGGGGCTGTTTCTAGTTGGGATGTGAGCAAATTGAGCCCTGAATGCTTCCTGATAGCCAGGACTCACTGTAAGATTTTGCTGCCAAAGTCTCTGTGCCCACTTTCCTGAGAAGTGAGAGGACATGTCAGGAAAGATTCTTTGCCTCTTTGACTTTAATGTGAGGTGCTGTAAGTGAATCAGACATTTCAGAATCTTTCACAATGGCACAAATGACAAGTGTCTGCCCTTCTGATCTTCTCTACTCCTATGTCTTCTGGATGAGTTGACTTTGTCATTTCAATACAGAAAGGATGAAATCTATGCTATCTGTTTTAGTATCCTGATGTTGTCCCATTTGGACCTGGACTTTCATTCCAGTTGACCGACTTGTGGGAAAATAACCCTTAGGACAACTTATTCTTTTACCGATTTTAGGGTTATATTGTAAGAAATCATTGTTTGAACCTTGGTTATGCAAGATGAGGGACAAACACCTCTAAAAGAAGAAATTGTTTGGTTTCCTTTGACCTTGATTGTCTTTGTCCAGGAACAAGTGTTTTGGGAGATAATGATCCTGGGTTGGTTTTGCATCCATCAGATATGTAACTTTGACCTTTACCTATTGGAAAGTTATGCAGGGCTGGGACACAGGTGAATGAAAAGCAAAGCAAAGCTGAAGAAACGGAACAATATAAACCAGCCATACTACTGTGTAACTGGTCAAAGGAAGAGTATGTGCATATATCAAATTATGCATTTAAATAAGATTGAAAAAATAGCTTGCATCATCATGCTTTCGCCTCTGGGGAGGCAAAGAAAAATATTGCTTGGATCTCCCTGTCAGATAGACTATGAAATATTGTGTGGGAAGGCATCAGCTGTAGCCAAACTGAAGTCATGGGTTTACCCTTAAAGATGATTCTGCAAGCCCTCAGTGTTTCAGGAAATCCCCTTGAAATCATTGTGATCAGTACCATGAGTCCATATTTACAAAACTAGATACTTTACTACAGCACAGGAAATTCTTCATAGTTTATGTGTTTATTGAAACTGCTATGATGTATATAAATTGAACTAAAACCACACCAGTCACTGTTACCAATAGAACAGATCAAATTATTAATTATGAATTGGATTTATTATGAACTTTGCTTTTGTACTGAATAATGAACTAACAAAATCCCACTCAATGATCCATTCTATAGCTTATTTTAAGGTTAGTTATTAAACTCTAAGCAAACACTTGACTGCTATTTTTGGAATATGAGAGAGCAGGCTGTAAGAAGGTATAGCTGTGAGCAAAGCTGCTCTGAACTTGCCTCTGTTTTTTAAACTTACCAAGACATACACCAGTCAGCACAGTCAAATGTCCTCTTCTAGCTCAGCTGGAATTGAGAATGAGATTTTGACAGTTTCAAAACAGCCCATAGTTGCACAAGGTAAGGAAGGTCAGGTGCTGCTCTGGGCACTATTCCAGGGTCAAGTCGTACACCTGTGCTGTTTTACAAAAGGCTTTTCCAAACAGGCGAAAATAGCAGCTGATGATGAAAGAAACAGAAAGATTTTGGTCAAATATTTCCCACTAAATATTATAAAAGAAATGGGCTAAAACTATCTGGGGAATTAATTCCCAAAGATTACAGTTTTTGGAGAGCTTAGCATCTAGAAATAAAAGTATAAATAGATGTACCAGCTCTAACATAAGTTTTACTGTATTAGAATAATTTTTAAAGCTGAAGGAAGAGTGTGAAGTGTCTTAGATGATAAAAAGTTAATATGAATACTTAAAGAATTAACAAACCAATAAACATTTTTAAGTTATTGAAAATCAATAAATACATTAATTACTAAAGCTGCAAAACTCGTTAGTCCTGTAGAAAGGTGTAGTCTTATACAAGAATTTCAAATACAACATTGCCCAGAGCTGATTAGCTTGTTAAGTCCAAACTTTTTGGATAGTGTAATATAGCAAGATTTACTTGCAGAAAAGGCACAGTTAATTTCTTATTACTGACAGATTTCTGTTGCAAGAAAAATCTGTTTTTCTCCCTAAGGTATGCAGCTAATATGCCAAATACTTCATATTTTCTAACTTCTTTAGGCATTGATGCTAGGCCTCTGTTGCATTCTTGTAAAAATACAAGAGATGATCATAAAGTTTAAAAGAAATGCAAGTTTCTCCAGAAGAAAAACAATCTATGGTAAAATGTCAATTTCTATTGAATTCACTTTGGGAAAAAAAAAAATCCATTTGATTGGTCTCAGAAGTAAAAATACATTAACAATTGTAATATGACTTTTGCTTTTTTGTTTTTTAGGTTTTTTTTGTTTTTTTTGTTTTTTTTCAAATCTACAACAAAAATGGTATAAAAAGGAATTAATAAAGTATTACAAATTTATATTCTGCTTTTTCTCTTAAGACATATTGAAGAAAGCCTTTCTTGCAGAATCGAGTTTCTTTAAGATACAAAGTTCAGATGCAACTGAATAGTTGTGAAATTCTGCGTTGTTTGGAATACATTTCCACCTTCTGGCAAACCCTGATCTGAGTGTCAGGTTGGTGCCCTAACTTACCTCCTGTGTACACCCTTTAGACTTATAGTGCAAATCTATTTGAGTGCTGGCCAGCCCAAAGACCACAGGGTGAAGGGAGGGCTGCTTCACACCAATGGACACCGGAACTGTGCTTGGGAAAGACATCTCAAAGCAAGGCTGTTCCAAGTGTCATCTTCTCATTGCAGGCTTCCCTTCCATTTCTTCTCATTGGCAGTTGCTATAACAGGCTTTTTCTGCTCAGCTAATATACTACTTCCACCAAGTTGTGTAATGACTGATTGGGCAATAAAAAGATATAAAATCACCTTAAAATTTGACATTATTGCTAATAAGTATCTTAAAAATGCAAAGCTTATGACTATGAAGAACACAGCAAGACTTTAACTTTACTGATCACTAAAGAGAAATAAGCAGCCTTAAACAGGGAGTTGCCAGTAATCAGGAGAAAGACAGTGTGATGCAGTGAGGCAGTACTGTAAATTCTCTAGTGCTTGTTGCCTCTTCCCTGTCCTTTGGTAACAAAAAATGGTGCCTCTCACATGACCGCTGATAGCTGGATCCACTAGCACTAACTTCTTAAATGCAGTCATCTATTAGCATCCAGCACAGCAGATGTGGTGAACGCTAAGTATTGTTGGTGTGTGTCACTAATGGAATTGTCTGATAATTGTCACATTTGTTGTGTATCCGTAGTGAGCCGAATGTAGAGGATCCAAGCTCACAATCAGATTTTAGATAAAAAACATGAGACTTAGGGTGCCACTAAGACTCTAAATGTAGCTGTCTAGACGTGGTTATCTACATTTGAGCAAGATGTCTAAGCTCTCATTACAGTCAGTTGAAATCTGGGGTGTGATTTACCTGCCTACACTCCAGTCACTTGGCCTGGTGCCTTATTGTACCCACTTGACTCTTGATACCAGTCAAGGAGGTGTGGGTCTCCCAAAGGTCTTTTCATATCTAGGTAGAAGACTCATGTAAAAACCTCTATGTAGGTACTCAAATTTATGTGTCTTTTTTCAGAGTGGAATGTCATTGCTATCAGTCTTGGTGACAATGACATAGATAATAGATGCAGAGTAAAACAATTTCCTTCAATTGGGATTCATGCATAGTCACTCTACCTACTTAACCAAACATACATATTCTTACAGTTAATTAGTATTCTCAGATTTATATTTTTGTTTGACAACTTTTTTTCCAATTAACTCTTTCTAATGGAAGCTGTTGAGAACCAGTCCTCTGAAGTGATAGCAAATAACTTCATGCACAACTAATATGTACCGTGAAGGTCTTTGTATCTTTTCAGGAAATTTTGCTTCTAGTCCTAATGAGACCTTTGTGTATTATTCTGAGAAGTGTTACTCTGTTCAAATACTTGAGTTTTAGTTCTACTATTTAATATAATGAGAAACATTTCAAGGAAGTATCATAAAGAAAAAAGTAAACAACATGTTTTATGTCCTCAGCTTGAGGGTTTATATCACCCCCCTAGTCCTTTTATTTGTATTTATATTTTTAAAATCTTTATTTTTGAAACTTTGGCTATCATATCTGTTGATCAAAAGAAGAGTGCTCACATTTGCAGGCACTCACTAAGTTTTTGATTACCAGAACCCTGGATACCTTTGCTTACTCAGACAATGTGATTAATTTCATCTGAGCTGAGGAGTTGGGTAGATCTCAGCCAATGCTAAATCATACCTAGTCAGAGAGTGCTGAAATTGGCTATTAGGGTGAGTCCAGACAAGTTGTGGCATGAAGCAGGATCATCAGAATATACCAAGGATGCAGTCTATGTCTTTCCAATCCTCTCTCCACTGACCCAAAAAAGAAAAGTAAGCTTTGTGTAGTGTTACCCAGTCAGAGGATAAAAAGGTCTTTCTCTTGGATAATGCTTAACACCCTAAGGTGCATGGATGAAGTTATGCAAGGTAGCTTGACCAATTTTGAGACCAGCTGGGGAGAGTCTTTATACTTCTTTGGCAAAAGCAGCAACAGACTTTGTTAATGATACTGAGAAACTGATTAAAAAAGGTTCTTAGTCAGACTAATTCTTCCGTGGCCTCCTTGTTCAGTCCTGTTTGTCACTACTACATTTGGCAATGACCATTGGTGTAATACAGATAGGTCTAGATGCAATAGTATGTCGTCTTCTGCTAATAAATGAAAATAAGGTTTCTAAAGTTGTATAGGCCATACTCATAAATAGGACTGTTGCGTATGTGATTTTCAAGTTACAAATATAATGTATTCTTCTGTGGTTGAATAAATTACTTTCAGTTTCTTAAACAGCTTCCCCTGGCCACAAAGAAACAGGCAGAAAGCTTTGTTTTGTTGCAGTAGTATTGGTGTTATTTGTGTTATTTTACTAGGAGGTTGTATTTTCACCTTAATTTTGAGTTAAATAAAGTTTTTTTGTATTTCAACTGGTGTCCCAAGCAGGACTTTGGCCTGATATTTTTAACCTCAGGGCTTATTCACATTGTTTTCATCTGGGAAACATGAAATTCTTGATTACTGCAAGGCTTCTCAAAATTGACCAATCTATGAAGACATTAGGCCTTCAGCCTTAACTTGCACTGAATAACACTTTGGGGGATGACTACTGTTGCTGAAAACTATGACCCAGATGTTCAGGCATTTGCTTCCTGTTGACTGTAGGGTTGCAAGGCAGCAATGAAGATTTTATCTGTCTGGGCTAAGTGAAGGGACATTCCACAGCCTTTCTGAAAGATTTAGGACCAGAGCCAAAATGGAAACAAAAGGATATTAGCGTCATTAATGATGGCTTAAAGCGTTGATTAGTAATAACAGCTTTTATATATTGGAAATTGTGAAATATCACTAAGAGGGGAACATGTTTCAAAACCATTAAAAACTATTTAGAAGACATGTAATAGTTGCTTACGCTAGGAGCTTGTTTTGTCTTGTTATGTTTGACGTGATGGGGTTGTGATAATTTTGATGGGACTGCAATAACTCTTAGAGTTCCAATTTTGTTACCTCTTTTGAAAAGTTCTTGAAAAGAGAGGTCCTTGAATAATAATTTTGTTAATGAAACACTTCAAAGGAGAACAGCTGCCAAGAATAGTGTCTATATTTCTGACATTACAGAGCAAGAGAGGAAGTTCTCATCTTGGCTGGAATTGACTAGAAAAGCAATTTTACATCTTCATGCAAATCATAAGGAGTCATTACCAAATGGGAATGTTTCTAGCACTCCTCTGCACAGATCTGTAAAGTCAATATGTACAGTGATTCAGAAACCAGTGAAACTAAATAAACTATAATAGTAGATCAGTTGGTGAGTTGGTGAGCCCATCAGAACAGTGTGTTTTAATACAGTCAAATTCAAGGTCATACTAGTAGACACAAATAATGCAGACAAGAAACTGGATTCCTAAGAGGGATTCATCTGACCTAACTTCAGATGATGCCTTAAATGCATCTGTTAATATCTCAGCTGGTCATCTGATATCCCCTTTATAATCACTAGACAGAAGTAGCCACATCTAGAGTATGATTCACAGAGCCTAAACTAGTTGTCTAAATTCTGCCAGTTACTCTTAAAAGTGTTTATTGGCTTTCACTGGTTATACAGGGACACCAGATGCCTGGAATTAACCTGCCAGGGGTAGATTCTCTTTGCACAATCCTTCAGGAAACTGATGTTCACTTTGCTGTTGATCACAGTAATCTGGAATACAAGAAGACAGACAAGATTGGGCTCACATCAGCTTTAATTATGGCATTTTATAGATACTTTGAAATTCTAGTCCCTTTAGTAATTGTTTATTATTAGCAGCAGTATGAATATTGGTATAATTTGTTTTAAGCTTAGTGGGGAAGCTCCTAAAATAGGAACATAGTGACCCTACCAAAAGACAAATAAAATAAAATTAGGCATCTGAGTCATGTACATCTTAGCAGGAGGTCTGGGTTTTACTGACATGGGAGCAAAAATGAATCTCCAGCTGTAGGAAGCAGCAAGCTAGAATATGTGATGAAGTGCATGTTAAAGGAATTTCACCTGAATGTTCAGCCTGTTCTTATTCTGCATCAGAGAATTAGGAGTTTGGGAAGCAATTGCCATTGCCCACTTGTAAATTACTACTAGATGTCTCTTTGTCTTAGGCCTTGGGGAGGTGTGTATCTCAGACACCTGAGGTTTTGATATGAAGTTTGTGAGTCTGCAGTGGTAGTCATTCCTGCAGTACAGAGTGTGCTAATGAATTCAGAATTGCCATGACAGTTTATACAAGCTCCACCATAGGAAAAAATATCAGTAACATGCTATTAAACTATGAAACAGAAATCATTTTAGCTGCCTAATCAAATCTTGACAAGTTCATGAACCTGATCCTTTTCAGTCCTGATATTGTGCCCAGGACTTCCAGGGTAAGTTTCTTTTAGCAGGTAAAACAGCAGGAACATCTCAGAAAATACCCCATGCAACAGTGAGTGTATTGACGAAATAAATGGCATGATCAAGTGGCTTGCCTATTGTTTTCTTGCTCCCAGCTTTTCTGGCTCAGCTAACAATACAAACATTATTGATATTGTTTGTGCATTACCATTCCTGCACAGACCATTTTCTCTAATTTTTCAACATTCTGTAGCAGTTAATCTAGCAACTTATTCTTCAGCAGAATTCCAAGTAAGATCTATGTATGTGGTATCTGAATAATGATTAAAGGATTGGGCATGCATATGAGAGAGCTGATGGGTTGCTACTTGTGGCAATGACACTTGCTGTTCTGTTATCCCCAACCATACAGCATTAGATGCTGCCTTTACGAAACAGTCTTGTCTTTTTCAAGCAGGAGATAACCTGGAACCTCTTTTTTAACTGTCTGATCTTTGCTGAAGCCTTGTAAGGTGGACCGATATAGTTGTTTTGGCTCTCCTTATGCCTTGAATTCCTCTGGCATCTTTAGGCTTCAAAGAGAAGCACATGGGACTACATGGTGTACATTCATCTGCCAGATACAGTCCTATTTCTTAGGTGTTCTTTCTGCTCATGCCTCAGACATTTCTGTTTGCTTTTCTGCAGTATATGAACAGAGAGACCTACAGGATTATGAACTGCAAGACTATTTAGTCCATACACATACTTACTACACCTCAGATTTACATGACTCCTTCTTCTGGGAATAATTAGATCCTCCTCACATTGAGGAAGCTGTTTATGGATCCTGGTAATCAGAACTAGATCAATTCAATTAATGTTCAAATAAAATTGCTGATATTTCTTCTATATTATCACTTGGGAGGCCAAAAAGAAGTTCCAACTGCTATAATACCGTGTTGTGTTAATTTAGGTGATGGGAAATGTTTTTGTTTTTTTCCATTGTGTAATTGAATGCCAGCATTGTTAAAAACTGATAGCAGCAGCTGCCAGAAGAAGCCATTTGTAGAACACAATAGCAAGTTTTATTGAGCCTGCAAAATCAGAAGCGATGCTATGTAACACAACTCTTGAAAAAGCCTATCAACAGTGATACAAACCCCACATCAGCATTGTGGCAGGTAGGAGGTCTGTCTGATGAAAAGCAGTTGTAGGAAATGGTATAGCACTAGCCCAGTTGAAAAATGCAAACTGTTTTACTTAGTCCTTGGGCTGCATAGCAGCATCCAAGTTTTGCACCCCTGGAACGGCCTGAGTACCAGTGACATGGAAAATCTGACTCATGACTGTCTGAGGTCTCAAAGCAAGGTTTGGAATGAAACCTGTATTTATTTAAGGATATATTTCTTGGCAGCATTAGGGGGACACTACCACAAGTTCTCTGCTTTCAAGCTGATTTCTACAGTAACAATAGAATATTTTAGGTCAGAGATCATACAGAACGTTTTTAAGGAAACGCAAATTAAATTCCATTTTAAAATTAATACCTATTAAATATTCACAGAGTTATAGCTTCTAGAAGAAGATAAAAAATCCCTTGCTAAAAAGCTTTTATTAATTTAGAAAACTTGTAACAGTTTAGTGCTATATCATACATCTGGAAGCAGCATGGATTGTACTTGTAGGGTGGGACACTGTGCTGTGGAAAGCAGCAGCTTGGAAAAAGAGTCAGCTGATTACGGAACAGTCAGTGTGAGGCTGTCACTGAGGGAATCAGAGGACGACTGAAGAGGAGTACAGGTCTGGTATTGCTACTCTGTAGGGAAGCAATGAGGAGCCCAGGGTCCATTTTGTGGCTAAGAACTCCAAGGAGATGCACTTGGTCATAGGCTCCATGAATGACCCAAAGCATGATTTAAGTCAGGCTTTTTTTTTTTTTTTTCAGTGAGAATCAGAATAAACTCTCCTTTTTTATCTTATCCAAGAGAAATCTTAAGGAAAACTTCATAACAGACTTTAAGCATTCCCATTGGGTTGAATTCAGATCAGATCAGAGAGACACTATTAAATCTAGTTTTAGAAGTGAGGATAAAAGAATATTGAAAATCAAGGGGGTAATGCAAGAGTATCTTTGGAAAATCCTGACATCTGTATTATTGCAGGACTGTGTTTAAAAAGCCTTTTCTGGACTTAAAATATGTTTAACATAACCTCCCCATGCCCCTCATTTCAATTAACAGATATATTGTTGCTTTCCAAAGAAAAACCTTTGAGTTCTGTTTTTCAAATCCAGTAGCACTGAGCTAAAATTGAGTCATCATTAAATTTAGACTCTGGTACTTTCTGCCTTTTAGATACTGGGACCTTCATATTGGTTTAATGAAAAGTTTACTAACACCAAGGTACTTAGGAATAAAATCTCTGTGCAACATTCCATGCTGAATAAGCATGTTCGCACATTGAGTAACTCATAAATAATTGCTCTCCATAGCTCTATCTGCAGACACATCTGGAAAACCTTTTACTTCAATTTAATATTTTGAAGTTGTCTGTAAATATTGACTTATATTTTAGGTAAATATTCATATTCTGTGAAAGCATCTTCTCTCAGTGTAGACTATCCATAATTTAGAAGTCTGGTGTGGTGCAGTCCATCTCTTCCTCATGCTTCCTGGCATTTTCAGTTTATGCCAGGATCCACAACACCAGAAAAAATGTTAGGATCAGACTGGAACAGTGCAGGAGAATCAGTCCCACATGGGTCTTGTTCTGACTAGCCACTTGAGACAGTGTCCAGTTTCCTTTATAAAGCTGGTGAGAACTGACTATCTACAGCAGAACTTTGATTTCTAGAAATTGAAAGGTAAGTTAAGTTAGAAGGTGAGAAGTTAATTCAAATGCTTTTCTTATAGCCATCTGACAGTAGTAGACTGCTGTTCACAAGCATTTTGGTCCAAAATATCTCTGGATTGTCATAGAAATCACAAAGTTTTAAAGGATTTTTTTTTCTTTCTTTTTTACTTTTTTTTTTCTTATTTATTATTTACACTTTACATCTTTTGAACTAATTGTATTTGTAACCAAGAACATTCGAGTTTCTTCTTAATAAAGTAGGGCATAAAGAAATGGGGAATTTAAGAAAAACTTCAGCACTAATAATAAAATTCCTGAGTGTCATCAATACTGAAATAAGGTCAAGACTCCCCTCTTTATTTTCCAGAGAATCAGTACTTCCCATTCTCTTGCTCTGACGAGACACTGTGCCATCCATGTACCTCAGCATCTTGTTGTAACCTGTATAATCACTTAAAGATGAACAAGGAAGGTGTTTTGGTTCCAATGGCATTATAGAAACAAATTAGCAGGACCTTATGATGCTCACAAACCAGGATTTACCTACAAGGCTTTTATATAAAAAGCTAATAAAGGCCCTCTCCATCACAGAGCTAAAAGGCAGAAAGCCTTCCTCATTAGTCAGCCTTCTCCTCAGCTTAATAACACTTAACAGTCATATAATACTTTGCATCCCCCAAGTATTGTACCAAAATCAAGGATCTTATTTAGTACTTAGGTATGTAACTATCTGCTAAGGAAGTGCTGATAGCAATTGTAAGTGCAAGTGTTTTTGAGTCAAAAAAACAAAAAAGAAAAAAAAAAGAAAAAAAAAAGAAAAAAAAAGAAAAAAAAAGAAGAATAAAAGAAAAATAAAACCTAGATGCTTAAAATAGTGCTTGCAATTTTAGAAGACTATTATTTTTTCCTGTTTTACAGTGATTAGATATCATATTGATAAATGCCTTGGTATCTCTGAAGAAAAATAGGCCGTCAGTGTGTGGTAATTTTGCCTGAGCTCCTAGGAATATCGTATCTAAAAAAGCAACAGGGCAATAGTTTTTATGTAGTCATTTCTCTTATGCTCATCTAGGGCACTTGGTGACTTTTGCTGTGTCTATATTATTAAGTAATGCAGACAAATAAGTTCCATAAAAGTAACAGTTGATGTTTAGGTCCTGACGTTCTCAATATGCACATTTCAAGGTTTTATGTTAGGATTAAACTGGTCCCATGACCTGAGTGCCCTTTGCAGCTGAAGTGCATTAAGTACACTCCCAGGAGCACATCTTCCAGTTTAGTTTCATCCAGAAGGAATCCAGGCCATGCACTCTCAGACTACTCTGTGATGCAAATCAAAGCATGACAAATAGACATAATAGGAAATTTGCTTCAAAATCTCACACTTCCTCTAAACTGCAACACTAACGTAGGCACCCCTCTGGGACTCGGGTGGAATGTACTGTCTCTAGCTCAGCAGAAGATTCTGTACTGGCACACACTGAGGAGCCCATATATCATTTTTAAGCACTGGCTGGCTTGTTTTCAGGGGAAAGGAATGCTCATCTTTCATTACGGTTTGCAAGTGGCAGCTAGAAATAGAGGTAGGAGAGCTGAAATGAGAGACATTGATTTAATAAAGTGTTTAAGCATGTACAGTTCCTAGAGCTCATATTATTTAGTTCTTTACTGAATCTGACCTCCTGAAATTTCATGTTTGAAAAGACTGGGGTATCTACAGTAAGGTTTTCTTGTGGTAGTCCTCAAAAACTGATTCCTACTGTGAATTTGGCCATATGTTGCCATATGGATACCAACATGGAGTCTGCTAGGCCACCATGCTGTCTGAAGCAGTGTTAAGCTTTCCCCAGAGTCAGGCAGAGGCACCCACTGCATTAGATGGCTGTGTAACAGTCTGCTCCCAGCATGAGCTCTCCTGTCCTAATTTAAGTGACAGAGACATCAGATTTTGAACTAAAGCATGATTAACACCTATACCAGAGTGCTAACAGTAGCAGCTCTAACTTTGGGTACAAGCCAGATTTGAATGGTGTGTTTAAAGCCCATCTCTAGAACAAGTCACCAAGGGTCATTAGACTCCTCAGACATCCATCTAGACAAGAGTTGCTGATTAGTGACCAGAACACCACAAGAATTGTCCAAACATATCCAGAAACGTACATATGAGGGACAGCCTGCAAAAAGAATGTATATTTATTGTCAATAGATATAGGCATCCACTAAAAAGAGAGTGGAGTAATTTAATGTTATTGTATGATAAAGTTGCCTTGAGTTATAGGAGGCTAGAAATCCCACAAGCTGTTCCTAAGGAAGAAGCTTCATTCTCATTGTTTTGTTTAAAAGCTGGTAAATATCCTGAGGCAGGGGACTTCCATCCTTTCCAAGTTTTCAGATTTGTTCACAGTTTATAAACCTGTAACTTTGCATGGTCTCATCCATGCGAATGTTCAATCCCTTTTTGAGTCATGCTGAGCTCCTGGCTATGTTGCTGCCTCATGAGAAGATGTTCTATAGGCCAAGCAGGAAAAACACATTTCCTTTTACTGGTTTTACATCTGCTGCCTTTCTGTTTCCCCAGATGTCCCCCTGTTATGACAAAATAATGGAGAAAGTACACAGGAGTGTTCAGTTTACCACCTGACTGCTCCTCATTAGTTTGCATGTCTCTATTTTGCACCTTCTTATTTATCTTCTTTTTATCTTACAGTGAAATAAACAGTCACATTTATTTTAATTTTTTCTCCGTTCCTGTAAGTTGTTTTATCTGGAACCACCTTTTTTTTCTGTTCTATCATTTTTGCTGCAGGGTGTTCAGAACTCAGCACATAACTTCAAGTAAGGGACTTGCCTCCACACAATCTATCATACTTACAGGCCACCATGGAATAACCCCACAGAAACTCCTAATCCCAGTAGAGGTCTCTTGGTCAAGCAACCCTCATCTTCCTTTCAGGGTGCTCTGTCAATGTTGTCACTGACCTTTAGTATCTTCTTCCGTTCACACAGCCTCAGCCCTATATTTGTTTTGCTCCATCATATCATCTTCATGCTCTCCCTTGTTTCTCCTGTGGCTTTCATTAGCCTCTTTTGTGGTCTCTGACCATTTGCTCATGTATTTTATCAGACGATGAACTGCCAGAGATCATAGCCCTGTCTCCTTGCTACCACGCAAAGATCCTGTTACCTTCAGCAGCTACCAGCTGTAGAATCACTCCACTGGTTTTAGTCCCAGTTTGCATATGCAATATTTACTTTTCCTCTCCTCTCCTCTCTGCCCAGTTTCCTCCCTTGTAACTCTTAATAGTAGTTTCTTTCCTACCCAAGACCAAGTCACTGTTTCTCTTCACACCTCAATATCATTGTGCCTGTTTTCTTTTTACCCATCTTGCTTTTGATGTACTGCATTAACATATATTTTTTTAAAAAAATAGTAATAATAATAAAAAAAAGTTTCTCCTTCAGTATAAGCCAGGTGCCTGAAAGACAGACACCTCTCAAGCTCAGTGCTCATCCCTTTCTGGCACTGAATTTGCTCAGCTGCGCTGTGGTTATGGCATTGACATTTGCCATGTGGGGAGAGGATATAGGGTTCAGACAGGACCAAGAGCTGAAATAGATCAAATAATATGAATTTTAGTGTGTTTGAAAAACAATTTTCAAAAGTTCGGTTTTTTGTTTTTGGTTTTGTTTTTTTTTGTTATATTTTCATCAGGATGTAAGTTCTTACTGCACAGAATAGCTTTTCTGCTAGTCAATGAAAATGTCAGTATGATTTTTTTTAAATGAATCAAATAATTTGTTATTTCCCTGACTTTCAACCTTGATGCAGACTGAATTGTTTCTGAAAGAGAGAACAGGTCAAGATCCATTATTAATAACAAAAAGAGGGACTTAAATTGAAAGATGTCAGCCAACCAGGATAGAGGAAAATGTAAAGCACAGCCACAGTATGAAAACTGTAATTCAGAAGTTGCAGTGGGACAAGATTTGCAAATCCAAGTAAAATTATGTTAGATTCCCAGAGAAACATTTATTGAATGCAATTACTCAGATTCAATAAAATTATTCATTTACCCTCCATGAAGCACTTTAACACCACTTGAATTAAACTGAGAGAGTTAAAGACTGCATTTTGATACTTGTTTGTTAAAATCAATATGTTCCTGAGGCAAGTTTAAGTTCTGAAGGAGCTGATTCTTCCAGTGTAAAGGCCAGAACCAAATGACAACCACCTCATCTGTTCTTCATGTTTTCTCATGATAAAAGCTGACAATGACAACAGCTCCTTGTTCTAAACTTTGCAGTACCGTCCAATTTGGTGATAAACCTTTGTGCAAGGATAGGCTGTTGAAAAAGCTTCAGTTTTTACAAAATGAACAATGTAAATAGTTCCCCTGTGGTTATATCATTAATATATTTGAGGAAACAGCAAACTTGAGTATGCAGAATTGGTTATGAGAACTAACATACTGTCTTCAGAGTAGTCCTGTTCCTCAGAGACAGTGTACCTCTGCTGTAACATAAAAGGTTGATGTTTTTCAGATGAAAGGATGAATAATAAAATTATGTGTAGTAAGAAACTGCTTGTATTAGGATTGCCTAGCACTTTCCATATACGATGTTTTGTTATTGTTTTATATTCAGGGCTCACGTTGCTCTGCATAGAATGGTTCAGTAAACATCCATTGGGTGGTTTTGAGTGTGAGGCTGGAAAAGAGTTTGCTCAGGTTGAATGTTGATATCAATTTCACCTGATTTTAGATATCTATACTCTAGAGGTTTGTATATGGGATAATCCTTCTAAGACACCTTTGCAATGAATGCTTGGACTATATTAGCAGCCTGTCTTAGAAGTGCCTATCTATTTCTCTCTATAGCACTTTCTGCATTCAGTGACTGCAAGCTTCGATAAAGATATTTGTATGTAGTCAGATGAATGCTCCCTTGGTGTTCTTCCTCTTTAGAGGCTCTAATGTCCCATAATTTCATACACAGACTTGAAATTTGGATTGGAGAGGTCTGGCCTCCAAACCAGATGTGCCATTTGTCAGTTTTGAAAACCTGCCCAGTTACAAGCCTTTTGGGAAAAAGTGCAATTTACACATGCTGAGACTTGTTATAGCTTCGCAATAAAGTCTTCTGAAAAGTCCTGTCCCATGTACAGTCCTATACTGAGTGCTATTCAGGCAGGACTTTTTTTTCAGCTCCAGTTTTTTTTGTTACAGACCTGGTCCTGCCTGAGTCCCTATGCTGAAAGTCTCTTAAAGCTCTCCAAACTGATCCTTGTCAAGCAATAAAAGACAAGTTATTTCACTGAAATTACCAGGGAATGGGATGTGGTTAGGAAGAACATACCAGCACAAGTAGCCTGTAGATTGGCAGAAGGATGAAGAAAGAAAGGAAGGTCTGGACTGGCAAAATGAAACCATCAAGCGGAAAGAGGTAACCCAGGAAAAGAGGATTTCCAAGGAGCTATCATATTGTGGGAGAATTAGGGTTGATGAAGCAGGAGGGGGGATCAGAACAAGAAGGGTGGCAATGGGAGAAGGATGGAAAGGAGACTTCAATCCTGGTGTCTCCAGGGCAAGGATGAAGGGCAGAGATAGAATCATCGAATCATCGAATCATAGAATCATAGAGATAAACCTGGAACAAAACAGGGAGGGACCAAACTGCAGGCAGATCCCTTCCTGGCAGGGAGAAAAATAATCCCCAGGAACAGCATCAAGCCCCCAAACCTCCTCTGTTGTCACCAAGTCCCTGCGGAACTCCCTAGCAAAGCGAGTGCCTTGCTGTTCTGGTGCTGCCCTCTGTTACTCTGGGTTCTCAAGCGGGGAATACTGCAGCAGCAGCACTGCCATCCTGCTGGCCTTTGCCAGGACAGATGGGACATACCTCCTGAGTTCCTTTGCTTCCCGCTATAATGTTGTCCGAGGAGTAAAGGTTTTTCTTTTCCCTTTCCTTTTGAGAAATGAAAATTGCTCAGAAGAAAATGACATCATTAGCTTGTATCAATGAACATATGGCCATTAAATTTATCATCCCAGTATATTTTTCTGATTTCATTACTTTTCTCACATGTATTTATACCATTACTATTGACTATCTGAACTATCGCAGCTAAGTGCCCTACTTTAAAGGTCAGAGTTAGCATCTAACTGTCCCTAGTAGTTCTTTACTGACAAAAAAATATTAAAAATTGAGCAAATATTATATTTGTTACACAGATCTATATAAAGCTAGGTCTTTTCCCTTGTATTTTCCTGAATCTTCTTGGGAATATTATTTCATTGTTTTTCATAGTTTTAAGAATTCACCTAGCTGACAATGGAGATCTGTAAATGTGGAAGGAACCACAAAAGGTAGCATCAATATATCTGACAGGCTCTTACCTTTCACCAAGATCATGAACAGTGCTGCATACTCTGCCAAAACACTTAGTGCCTTGAGGGTCGGCTGCAGTTCTGACCATGCCTCTGTACAGAGACATTCTCCTTGGAGAACCTGGGCCTCTGTGAATCTCTGAAGGCAGAATGGGCTGCACCTCTGCACCTCTTCCTACTGACTTGTCAGACATTTTATGGAATTGTTACATGTACATTTGCTATGCACTCTTAGTGCCATAATGTTTAGGCTTTGTTTCTTTTTAGTTCCTGTACACTCTTCGTTCAAGTGGAGGGAAAAAAAACAAACAACCCAAAATGCACAAAGGACTATAACAATGAACAAGCCCCTGAGGAGACCAGGGCCTGACAAAGGCAGCAGCCTGATGAAAACCTCAAAGACCCTGCTTTGCATTCTGCTCTCATCCTGGGTATACTAAGGAGACTAGCTGTGAAGGATCCTGGGAAGATGCACCCTCTTTATGAATGAATAGCAGTTCTTTCCATTTACAGCCGCTTTGGTTCATTTCCCTACATAAACACAAAAATAACCACTTTGGATCTTCAGTGAAGGGAAGGAGTGGAAAAAAAGCTCCCAGAATTAACTCAGGGAAAGAAAGCCAGGTGCCATCTTTGCATTATATCCAAATGAGATGCAGCTGTTTAAATGTAAATATTAAACAAAAGAGAAGAATGCCTTAATTAGCCCTCAAAAGGAGACAGGAAAGCTGTAAGAATGCACCTGACACTAAGCAGTATGAGATAAACTCATTCCAGCTGTCACTGAACTGACTGTTTGAAGGCAGAGCAATGCTATTTTGTGCAAACAATGTAAAATGCTTAGGGAACTGCAATTAGCATCAACATGCATAGTGTAAGTGAATACAGCCTGCTGGTGTTTACTTGGCTTTGAATTGCTAGGGTTTGGAGTAAAAAAAATAAAATTAGCTATGCATTACACACTGGAGATTTTATTCCAGGCTTTTATGCATTACTGAGAAAAAGGCACAGGAGAGTGAAAAGCAGAGAAGCCATCAATCTGACTTTAAAAGAAGATGTGATACTCAGAGGTCATTCTGAGTTTTCTCCTTCCTACTTGAGCAATAAAATCTACAGATTGGGTCTATGAGAGAAATTTTCATACAAGCTCTCCATCACATAAATAAACCTGAAATGTCCCATGCAGTGTGTCAACATAACACATCTTGCCAGGTGGAAAAAACATAGATCTGATCTAAAAAAAACCTTTTAAAGGACGTGGTTTCCTTCAGTAATCTTGACTATAAGCCAAAATTTTGTATGTTTTCTATACTCATAGGAGTTCACCTCAATTTTGAAGGTTTTCTTATCTAATCTCTCACCAGACTTGCTTATTAAAGCTGATGTTTCATGCAATGGGATGAAGCTATAAATAACGTTATAAAGCCTTTATTAATTTTTGCCAAAACTTCTGTAAATAATATCACTTATGAAAAAGTAAAGCCCTGAAGGATTGAATCTACAAGTTAAATATCTTCGTAGTCATTGAAATAAATCTGAATCTAAAGATATTTTGAAAGGAGAAAAAAGCAAGCACGCAAATGGCCATTTTCCAGTATAGTTTAAATCACTTGTATTACCTGTTTTGATTCAAGGCAGGTAGATGCCTGATGTTTTGATCCATTAGCTGAGACTGAAATCAAATCTTTTTGAGTTAAAGTCTTATGGCTGCAGAAGAACTAATAAACCTTTTGAGATATCAGCATTGGCAGGATTAGACTATTTTTGCTTGCTTAGGACAAGGGTACGATACAGGGTGGGTCTGAACTAGGAATTGAGAGTGACTTTGGGAGGTCTTGATCTGGTAGACACAGAACAACTCTGATCAGAAATAATGAGTAAATTGTACTGGTCTCCCGGCCTGTCATTCCAGCTATTTGGTTTATCCTACTGGCTCACGAGACATGCTGTTATATCTTGCAGTAGAGTGTTAAAGTTATGGCATTTTTTTCCTTTGAAATTTGACAAGCTCTCTCATATATACCAAGATAATAAGCCTGGAATACAAAAAGTCATAGCAGCTATTGTTCATTATCAGATACATGCACGTGATGGGAATGACAAGGCCGGGAACTTTCATGGCGGCACCCACAATATGGTACCACATCTACAGGAAACATCCATTTGTAAACACAGTAGCAGACACTGTGGCCCCAAATACAGTTGGTAGTGACATTAACACTCCAGTTGCTGCTTGGTTTGGAGACTTCCCAGACTGACAAGTACTGCAAAGCATCTCTTCTGCTGTGGAACAGGGTGACTCACTTGAGTGGAATGAGCAGTTCTGTTTATGAGACTTAATTATTCACATATTTGTATGCAAAATGGATCCTCAGCCAGCAAACTCTTGATTTTATGTGTGCTATGTAAAAAAGCTTTATATCAACTGTTCATAATATTAACAGATCCCCACATGAGGGAGCAATTGATAAGAGATAGGCAATGTCAATAGGCATATATAACTCACATTCTGCTAAAAGAAGTTATGTATACAAAACTGGAGGATTTGGATGCATAAGATGTCTCTTGATTGGTGTGGAAAAAAGGAGGATGCTGAGAGCAGGCAGACTTTAACTCCGTTCCATACTGTATTATATTTACAGTACGTAAAACACTTGCAAATACTGCAGAGAGAAAAAAACATTATCTCTAACATCGTAAACTTTTCATTAAAGACTGAAAGTGGGAGGGAATTTGGGAGCTGGTGCTTTGAGTCCTATAGCTGGTTATTGGCAGAAGTAGGAATGGAAACGATGCCTCCTGACTTCCTGACGATATACCATATGCTGGTGTCTCAGGCAACATGGACTTCAGCACAGACAGATACTCCAGTGGAGAAAAAATGGTTTTCAACTGGAGCAAAAGGCAGTATTAAAAAGAAAAAACTGAAAGAAAACCCCAAAGTTACTTAGGTGAAATGGTCAGTAAGACCTTTGCAAAACAGCCACAGTGAAAGACACATTGTCCATTCAGGCTGATAGTTCTCAAAAAAGTCCTTTTCCTGATGATGCAGAAGAAAGCAAGAAACTTCCTCCATCCCAAATTAAACCTAGGAAGGTTTGCTTTTGTTTGAGAATAGCAGCAATTAGGATGGATTACCTGAAAAGTATGATATTCTTTTCCTTATTACCAAAGAAGAATCACGTTGCAATGACTGCCTTGTCTTTCTGTGTATCCTGCCTCCATAAGCTGAGATCTGTGCTTACCTATTTTTCGTAATTAGAAACGGCACTGTAGTCCTTCATAGATTCTTTGTAATGCCAGCTTCAAAAGGAAAGCATTCACATTATTTTGTAGGAACGACCTCAAGTTTGCCAACTGTTCATGCTGGTTAGCCACAGGAATACCCTCCAAACTTCTGTTCAGCTGCTCACCTGTCATGTTCACCCTGAGTGACAAGGAGCTCCCAGACAGATGCTCATGGATTTTGCAGTCCACCTAACCAGGAGATGATGCCAAATTGCATTTAGTGGCTCTTCATAAGACACAGGTTTTGTCATGTACTGACTCCTAGCAGCTCAGAAAGATGCCAGCTGTGCCACTGAAGACCTGACCACTCTGGAAAGATAACATATTGGTTGTAGTCTGCACAAACATGACTGTAAAAATGATGCACTGATATTCACCTTGATGAGCCTAGGAGATTAAAATCATACTGTTAAAAAGTGTCCAAATGTCCCTTATGAGCAGCCAATCTTATTTATTTCGATGCCCATATTCTGCAGGCCCTCTATAGGGAGACTACAGTTGAGTCAATCATGATACATGACCTCTTCTTGCCAGGAGGCCAAGCCACACACTGTCAGGACACTACTTACTGTGAAAGGTGAGTCTGACAGAAGCACGGATGGCCTAGACCAGCCAGTAGGGTACTGTTTGGGGAGACTGAAGTGGTTCCTCTGCCCTGAAGCTTATGGGAGACTGCTGCTACCCAAAAGACCTCTTCTAGCCCAGGCTCAGCTATGAGACCTTGGCCCCTGCCAGTAAATAAGGTGCACAGGATAGCACATGTCTGTATACATATGCTACCAAGAACACAATCAGCTCTAACCCCTGATGGCCTCCAGGAGCTGTATATATGTGGTTAGAGTGTTCTGGCCAGGAAGGCTCTGTCTGGACAGATACACAGACACACACCTGATGTTTCCCTGGCAGACCTATAGGCTCTCTCCAAAGAAGGTGCATTCTGATCTAGAAGCATTCCAAAAGATGATAAAGAAAATGTAGGTGGTCATGCTTGTGCAGCTGCACATCTTGCCCTGTGTGGACTGTCCTGTCATGGGCAGGTAGGAGAATCCCCAGGTAGGAGAATCCCCAGCCTGTTTAAGAAGACTTGAAGAAGGTGCCAAGGCAAAGTGACTGTCATGCTGAAGAAAAGCTGCTACCAGTGACAGCAGCCAGGAATATGCAGGGACAGTCACCTGGGCAAAGAACCCAGTACTTAGCACAGAGGTGGCTGCAGCTTCAAACTGTTGTCCACAAAGGGAATTGCAGGGAGAAGAGGACCCGGAGGGAAGGAGGGGAGACAAAACTAGTGAGAGGAGCAGGGAAAAGCAGAGGGAAGCATCCAATGATAATGTCATGTTATCCAAGGAGGTAGCATGGCTAATTTCCAAGTGACACTATTCACTCTGCTGGACTTTGAATGACAGTCTTGCTCTAGAGAAAGGTTTCCTCCTACCACAGACCAGGGATATTTCTGCTGCACCTCAAGGATCCAAAGCTGATTTGCACAACCTGGACCAGTCCAGTGTGGGTGTTGTCATGCCATGTTAGATGGGATGTCTAAATATGCCCTTTTCTATAGACCTGGATCAAAGAAAGTGATAGGGATTCTGTGGCAGATACCATTCCTGGGCAGCAAAATGGCAGCAGACAAAATCTTGCAGAAGAGCAGACATCCCCAAGGACATTTCATTTGGAGTGCATGTATGAAGCAGAAATCAAGAGCATCACCCTGGGTTGGGGGACAGCCCTTGAGGGTGACTGTAGATGTAACTACTGATAACAGCAGGCTCTCTTCCAGAATATTTAGTGGGGTCATTTCCAAAATTACTACAGCTTTCCACAGCATGATACAGTCACCATTAGATTGCAGCCTGACAGCTGGGTTTATAAATCAGTTTTCCTTGGCTGTTGTATAATACACTTAGTGGCGATTACTTCTGCCTCCATGAAGTAGTTCATGCTATTATTAAGTAACACTGGACAGATTAATTGTTATTATTTACTTCCTTCTTTGATGAACTCGAGTCCTGTGCTGACTGATGAATGCTGCAGGAGTTTGTTACAAATGCAATGTAAAATGAAAAACATTATATTCACAATTTCTAATGCTATAAATAAAAAACTGATACATATTTAATAACAAGATGAACACTGGAAGACTCCTGCCTCCCAAAAAAATGAATGTTGTCCTGAAGAGTGTTTCCAAACTTGCTTCTTTACGTTGCTCCGGTGAAGCAATTAATTACGCTTCCAGCATTTTGTATGCCGCAGTGGAAGAGAGGAAGGGACCAAAATTAGTCCTTCACATTTTCTAATGGCAGTCAGAGAACAAGCACCATCGGCTCCTTTTTCTAAAGAAGGTCTCCCAACAACACACATTTGACATAATACAAAGAGAACAGTCAGAAATTCCCCAGGGATCACACTTACTTTTCTTTTAGATAGAAAGTGTTTGTAGGTGTTACCTATGGTGATAGATAAAGCTGTGAGTACATATCCATGCTGTAGAGATGTAGTGAGCTTTTGGCTTTCCTAACTAATCCTTTCTTAAGGAATAAAAATTCTATTTTTGCTGTGCTTCTAAAGGAAACTGTGTTTGGGGAGTAATGAGGATGTTTGCATTGTGAGGAAGACGTTATGCTACTACACATTGCTGCTACACATGGCAGGTAATGTGGTGGAATGCTAGTTAGGCTCAGAAGGTTTTATCACTGTGGTATGGATGAGCTTTTGTACAAATGTAAGGAAAATTACTTTCTATTTCCTGTAACCAGAGAAGCTGGTTTTGGGATTTGATAGTATTACTTTCTTTACCCTTTGCACAGGATTTGAAGTCTCTTTTGCTTTTTTCTCTGTTCTTTAAATGGTGTGGTTGAATGGTATGAAAGCTCTGCCTTTTTTTTTGCCAATGGGCAAAAAATACACCCTTTGTCCTTTAATGGACTTACTTGATCTTGGATAAACCATATAATACTCTCTGAGACACATCTAGTATTTTTCACATATTATAGACAGTATTATGAATTGTGACTATTCTCTAAAGCTGTAATTTGAATTGTTATTTAAATTAAAAACATGATTTTTTTTCCCACCTTTCTATCCCTTCTGTCATCACCACCTACACACATTACTCTGCTAGTTCCATTTCCAGTGCTCTCTCATGCAGGCAGCATACTGATAGAGAATGAATATGTCATCTACTATTATACACTCTTTGGCATGCCATTTCAAACACTCTGCTTGTCAGAGCAATTCATTTGTTTAGATTTTTGAGGGATAAATGTTTATTCCATAACGACTCAATCATACAACCTAGACAATCCAAAATCACAGAATCACAGGATCACAGAATCACAGAGTCACAGAATCACAGAATGGGGTTGGAAGGGACCTCTGGAGATCATCTAGTCCAATCCACCTGCTACAGCAGGTTCACCAGAGCAGATCACACAGGAATGTGTCCAGGTGGCTTTTGAATGTCTCCAGAGAAGGAGACTCCACAACCTCTCTGGGCAGCCTGTTCCAGTGCTCTGGCACCCTCAAAGTAAACAAGCTTTTCCTCATATTCAGATGGAACCTCCTGTGCTTCAGTCTGTGCCCATTACCCCTCATCCTATTGTTGGGCAGCACTACTTATTTGACTTGAAATTGTGCACACAGGCAAAGGAGAGTCTGATCTTGTAGTGGTGGGAAATTGTGATAGATGAGGAAGAGAAAACAACAGTTCAGGATGTAAGTGAAGTTTTCACTGGAACATTGACTACTGAAGAATTTTTGAATTACTGAGACTCAGCTTTGGTAAACCAGATAGTTCAGTATAAGGACTGGCTACATTTCAGGAAATAATTATACAAGCTAGGATTAGACTATTTTTTTTTTTTTTTTTTTTTTTTTTTTGGTGGCAAAACTATCATATAAACTCTCCTTTCTATACTGCACTTTGAATTTCTAAATAGATGAGAAACAAACTCATCTTCTATGACATTTCCCTTACGTGTAAATACTATTTTGATGTGTGGAGAAATCTGCTAAAGATGAGCCTACATCTTACATAGTGCTTTTCATCTATGCTCAAAATGTTCTAGGGCTGAAGTCAGTATTATTATTCTCTTTGTACAGAATAAGGGAAATTGAGGCAAAAACCAGACAGTTATTGTTCTCAGGATTATCCAATAAGCTGTTAGACAAACCAGGATTGGAAATAGGTCCTTCTTGAGTTCAAGAAAAAATAGAGTCAATATAACTGTTAATGAAAATTATTCCTGTGGGACACTTTTAAGGAATTTTGAGAGATGCCTTTGAAGATGCCGTGCATAGCACAGCCTTCATTTAATAATATCTGTCGTTCATTATACGTGCACACATACACACACACAAGTGAGTGTATATTAGCATATTTCAACATGTTTTAGTTGGATTGAGCTGCTGGTCATGTAGTACAGAACTTACCTGTGGGGACTTCAAAGGAAAGATTTAACACTATCCAGTTTATATCTTAATGAGCTAGATAATCACCTAGTACAAATAAGCACAAATCTACTGAATTAAAAGTCTCAGCTTCTTCTCAGGTCTGTCTGGAAGAGTAGTCAAAGCCTAAAGCTCAAAAATGGCTAAATTCACATTAATTTGTCTTTATGCAACATAGCTTTTCTCTACTGTCTTTTTGGTCAGTGTGGAAATCATCAGCCTGCCCATCACCTGGACTCACAGCTGAAGTACTGTCACAGACTCTGAATTATCCGCTGATCTCTGGTGTTCATGCTCAGTTATTTCTGAAAGCTTTTTTCTGGAAACAGTCTCATCTCCACAGCTAAAATTCATCTAGATTAATACGATTTTATGACTCAGTTCTTGCAATACCCTTTTCTCTTGCCTCAAATAAATGAAATTTGTCCTCCTGCTATCCATGCAGAATGCTGTTGCAGTGATAGCCTGATAGCTGGCTGTATATTCCTTGCAATGGCTTACAACTGCTGCATTACATATCCTCACATTCACAGTCTTTCACAGACTATTGCCTTCCTAATCCTGTGAATGCTGGGATGTCAAATACTCATTGTCAGTCAGTTTATGCTACCAGCCTCCCTCACCCAAGTATTATGTTTCCAAACAAGCCTACTTATCTGTTCCTCCATTTTGCCTTTCATACTTGTAAGCATCTTCCAGTCCCTCCTCCAAACCCTGTAGAGATGCTTACAAAAATCACATCTTTGACTAGGCTGCAACCATGCAACCTCCTCACCAACCACACCCATTCTGTCTCACTGTTACTCAGTAGTCTCTTTTTCCTTTGTGCCCTCCTGTTTTCTTCTGTCCAAATGTGTAAATGCTTGCAGGCAGAGTCATCTTGCTCTGGTTTTGCGCTGCAGTGCAATCCTGAGGCACTGCATGGATGTCTTGGCTTTGTCTGTTCTGGGAAGCAAGCAGGAGCACAGGTGTTATATCTAGCTGCCATGTCACCCTCCCCACCTTCAATACCTTTAGTATGTAAGAATTAGTCTCACTGGGGCAATATGCTATACATGAATGATGCTAAGGATTCATCTATGTTGGAGTTACTTTCAGTTGCTGAAGCAATGTCATGATAATGTGAAATGTGCAAACCTTTCATGGATGTTTTGTGAATGCAAGGAACGCAAGACTGGACCTTTAACAAAGTCATAGAATCACAGGATGTCCTGAGTTGGAAGAGACCCACAAGGATCATTGAGTCCAGCTCCTCTCCCTGCATATGACAAACCCACAGTTCACACCATGTCTCTTCTTGAACACTGTCAGGCTTGGGACCCTGACACCGCCCTGGGGAGCCTGTTCCAGTGTTCCACCACCCTTTGGGTGAATAATCTTTTCCTAATGTCCTGTACATCTTCCTGCCATTCCCTCAGGTTCTGTCATTGGTCACCAGAGAGAAGAGTTCAGCTCCTGGCCCTCCTTCTCCCCTTGTGAGGAAGCTGTAGCCACCATGAGGTCTCCCCTCAGACTCTTCTTCTCCAAGTGACTTTAGCTGTTCCTCGTACGGCTTCCTCTCCAAACCCTTCACCAACTTCGTAGCCCTCTTCTGGACACTCTCCAGTAGCTTTATATCTTTCTTTATACTGTGGTGCTCAAAACTGCACACAGTGCTCCAGGTGAGGCCACACCAGTGCAGAGCAGAGTGGTACAATCACCTCCCTGGACCAGCTGGCAAATCAAGTTAATATGTACAGTGCTAGAAAGAGCAAGTTAGAGATTTGGCTATAGGTAAGTAGTCTCATTAAGGTTACTTCCCAGAAAAGTATCTAGCTTATTTTTCTAACTGAACTTCATACCTTATTCTTGTCTGTATTAGCAGCACCAAGACTCTGTTGCCAGAGTAAGTGACTCAGAACAAAGGCTCACCTTTGTCTATACCTTTTTGCAAGCATCCTCCAGCAGATGTGACTTCTGTTATCTGCTTTAGGCTATTGTACATACTTTTCCAAACAAGCACAAGTATATGACTTCCATTAATTTATAGATAACTGTCAGGGCTGGGAACTCTTCCAACAGACCTTATTATAGATGTGTTTTATCAGCAGATTTTAAATTAAAACAGCTGTAAAAGCACTGAGATTATTGTCTGTCTCTCACACAAAGATACAAGCATGTTCTGAACTGAGATCAATAAAGACCCTGACTCAGAGGATGTGTTGCGATTTACACTAATGTACATTATGAGAAACTGATAGTCCTGCTTTTGGCTGGTTTAAGATAGACAAGAATTAATTCTATGCATCCTTTCAAGGATGCAAACTGCTACAAAAATGCAACATTTTTTTGACACATCACATCACAGACTCTTTCACAATACTTCATCAGATTAAATTGCGCTAGTTGGTAACTGACTAATGTGAAGTCTGTTGAAACAGTCTACATTGTTCTGTCTGCACTGAAATTTCAACAGCTAATGAGAAAATGTATTGTCATGCTAAATCTCTCTCATAACAATTTAATCCAAAAGGTCATTGGTATCAGGAATGCCAGTGCTTTGCTTCAAAGAAGGAAAATAAAAAACAAACAAACCAAACCAACAACAACAACAAAAACACCAAACCAAACCAACCAACCAAAAAACACAAACAAGGGAAAAAAAAAAAAAAAAAAAAAAAGGAAACAAAGGCATTTTTGGAAAACATTTCTTTAACAACATTTGTGAATTCAATCCTCTTGCCAGCAAAGACAGATTAAAAGCTTCTGGAAGCTTCCTAAGCTCTCAGTCAAGTTCATGATACTATTTTGTGCCCTGAAGAAAATTGTAAGCATTTGTTTAAGCAATAAAGTTTCCATCTGTTTCTGTTCTATCTTGGTTTAAAGAAACAGTATATTTTCAAAAACCTCAAGGCAATGTTTACTGAAAGCATAAAATGTCCCTGAAGTGACATCACAGAAGCAAAATATAGATGGCAGAATTTTAAAGCTCACAATCACAAGAAAATGCTGTTACAGTTTCATTCACACATGTATGCATAATTATATCTGCATATATAAATAAAGAATAAACAGCGACATAAGGAGCACTGGATTTACTTTAAAAATAAATGACCAATTTCAGCTGACTTACCTGGTTAGTAAAGAATCTCTTTAAATAAAATAAATGTATTTTTACTTCATGAGACAAGCAGAAACTGAATTAACATCAACTTACATGTACTTTATTAAATATTCAAATTATATATTGCACTGCATCTTTACTTAACATATATGTAATGTGTATTCAGGCAATTTTGGAACAATAAGGAAAGTCTTGAGATAAATTGTAAAACAGGTTGAATTAGGTTAATTTTATTTATAGTGAATACCACCTACAGAATGGTTAGTAAAAAGAAAGTAACTTCACCCTGCCAGTGTAAGGCTTCAGATGGCAGATAACAAAACACTTAGTAGTCTTCTGAGTTTTTAGAATTATTTGAGTGAAGTCTGTCTCAAACTAACTTTGCTTCCATTGTACTAAGAATTATAGAAATTCTTATATCCTGTGGCAACAGAAATATAAAAACACCCAGCACCTTCCAAAGTCCCAAGCATTTGGGGATCCATTAGGAGATGTAGTTAAGGTATGAATTTAGGGATCTGTCTTGTCCTACTGAAGGGCTGCATATCATGCTGCCTCATTTACCAGTGGAAAATAATGGCCCTCTGTCTTCTGAATGCAGAGGCAGACTTTTCTACTTGTTGACAGACATGTAATTTCACTAACTCAGGGCGTAATTCAACTCATCGTCTTTTTATTGGGATACTTGGTAAACCCCCAATTCCCTTCTTGCATAATATGCCAAGGACTACTGGTATTTAACCATGACTATGATGACTGAGTCATAAATAATAGTCCTGATGTAAAATATACCATCAGTAAGAATCACTAAGAGAGAAAGTCAGATTGGAACTTTTCACAGGAGCCAGAGGAAAAGCTGAAGAGGCAGAGTATGAAACTTAAACTTGCACAGTTTTTAGAGGTGGTGTTCAGCTACCTTAATAACAATCACAGGGAAGAGATCTATTTCCCACAGCTCCTAATGGGAGTACCTATTTACTGCTCTAGGTAGAAAATTGGGGAAGTGATGAGGATGGCGGGGTTGGATGTATGTTTAAGTAGCTAACAGTGCTTAAAGTAACCTGAAAATTTTGGATAAAGATTCATCACCATAACAGCATTTATTTATCTTAACAGCACAAAACTACATCTTTCCCCATGCCTCGACTTAACTTGCTCCCTTCACTAAGTCCTTCAGCCTCTACAACAGTTGTGGCTGCTTCTCCTGTTTCCTTCTCTGGACTCTCCATCCTTCTTTGCTGGGTGCCGCTATGAAGGACTTAAGCTGTCTCCTCTCTTCTCTTTTTTCTTTAAGAGTAGGCTCATGAGAGCAAAGGTTGGAGCTCTCTCCACCTTTTGCAATAGCCCTCCTGGCTTTTTTGCTCCTGAGTGGGCATCAGTGGAGCAGTCACCCAGGCAGATGGAAATTCTCCAGAGAGGGAGCTGGAAATATGCAGTGACCCGCTTGCTGTTTCCAAGCTGTGTTGCCCAGTTCTCTGATCTGCTACAATCAAGATCATTTTAAACAGTACTAAGTAGAGTTAGCCCATACTGCGTATACACTGGAGGCTATAACCACTACAGCTATAAAGCTGGTATGCAGCTTTAAGCTTAGTCACTGTGCCAGCAAGACTAAAAAAGTTATGCACATTCCCTAAACCTTACACCTGTTTATTGCTGATTTTATGCATCATATTGATCTATGCATCCAGATATAAGCCTAAGTCCCTAGGCTTACATATTTATTTGCTTTGTGACTGCACCATGCTGTACCATTATCTGTCTTCTCAATAACTTCCATTAGATTTGTGCTGTACAGCAAAAGTAGTAGATAAAGGCTAAAGACACAGTCATTGCTTTTTTTTTTGTTTTAACAAATTACTTTTTAAATCAAGACACTGCAGTTTCAGATGTTTGAGTCCAAATGACATTGAAAGAGTTTGTAGAAAATGGTAACAATGGCATTATATTCACATTTAAACTTACTAGCAACAGTTCTGTTTCCGCAGTTCCTTTCATTACATGTTTTCTGCCGTAAAAGTTAAATGTTAGCCTGTTCAGGGCTGTTTTGTGTGTGTGAGGCCTGGGTATGATTTGTTAAGTGGCAGTAATGTTACAGAGTATCGATTTTGAAATGTTTCCCTTGCAATGCTTGGTAACATTTTTTCAGATGAACCATTTGATTTTACTAGTGCAGAGGTGATAGTTCATGTTGTGTTACAGCATCACGAATGAAAGGCTTCAGTGAAGTTGCATTAGATTTGACCCATAGCAACCAAGAATGACTTTACATCTAACTGTGTCTGCTCAGACAGTTAAAAATACTTCAGATATTTAGTAGCTGAGGAAGTTTGACATCATTTGCAATTTATCCACTGTACTAGTCATTGCATTTTGTAAGACCTTTCTGGCACTAACAACAGAGTTATCAAAGATGAAGCCATTGTAATTTGAGATGATAACCCATCAATCGCATACAAAGAATGAGTGATAAATAGAACACTGAAGATTTTTTCTGTAACAAGAGAAATGAGGTTAAGAGTCAGCACCTACAGTACTATTACTAATCCTGGGAATTGTGAAAAATAAACAACATAAAGAAAGAAGCTAGAGGCACCTCTTGAGATCCCTCTGAATGTCATTAAAGAAGCAATTGTATTCCACCTTTTGAAAGAGGACATGGGTTAGAAGTGATTCTTCTAGAAGTGGATGGAGAGAGTGTGGGTGTCTTGGCTTTCTGGGATACAGTCTTGATAAACATCACTGCAAAATTTTACCTGTGTGGGAGACGTTCTTAGTGTTTAGAAACTTACAAAGAGAATGGAGTCACAGATTATTTCTTTTCTTCTTAAGGTAATACTGAAACTTTTAGCTTCTTTTTTGCTGTTTTTACTTCAGTGACTTCAGCAGGAATTCTGAATATTTAAAACTAATTGCATTTGTCTCCAATGCTGGGTTGTTAAGTCCAAATGTATCCTGCATGATAAAAAATGGTGCAGAGGTAACTCACTTAGCTAATTATATTCAGGTAGCTGAACAACTCTCCAAATGGGTGAAAGAAAAATCTACAGCTAAATAATGTACTATGCAAGATGCTATCTTTGAATGGTACTGTGATGACTGAACACTCATCTGGAATTAGGCTGGGTATCTTTAATAAAGAGCTTATAGCAAAGCACGCGCAGGGAGCTGGCTGTGTCGTCAAGATATTACTTTACATCTAGGCAGTGAGTAAGTCTTCTAGTTTTTCCTTGGTTTGTATCTCAAGTATCTAGACTTTTTCTCTCTAAACACTTCAACATCTCATGCAAATATGTTTTGCCCTCTTGACTTGATTATTTCACATTCTCTTCTTGTTCTAAACTTGCCTCACTTTGTTGCTGAAAAGATAATTTTCTTTGTATGCCACCTCCAAAAATCCCAAGCCTCTAAGACATGAGTCCGTCTTCACATATGTTTCCCACTGTTAAATAAAAGCTATTTATTGTTAAAAGTTTCTGTGTCTTGTTGCTGCTCCAACTATTGTCTTTTATAGCTGCTATTGAACCATTGCTCTCATCCTTCCTGCTTCTGTGATGCTACTTCTCATTGATCTGTAATTCAATATAAAGTTCCCAATTACTTATTTTTCTGGGACTACCTGGGGTCTTCCGGAAGAATCTGTCCTGGGACCAGTTCCATTTGCTACTTCAAGAAATTACTTAGTGATTTGCACAATGTTATGACAGCAGTTTGTAAACTTTTGAAGGGCAGAGTTAGAATCCAAATACTATAAACTGGAGAATGTATAAAAATCAACAAAATGACATTTACTAAGGGCAAATAGAAAGCACTGTCCTTAAGATAGAGAAGAATCACATATATCAGCCTAATGCAGGGAATAACTGCTTCTGTAAGAGTTCAAGGAGCGTAGGAATACGAGTCATCAGCATCATGTGTCACTGTGTGTATTGTGCAAATGTCACCAGCACTGTATTAACAGAACTGTTTTATTTAACATGCCAGCTTGTTTCTGTCTCCAGTAGGTGTTCACTTGTTCACTCAGCTGGTGTTTTCATCTCTTATACCGCATAAATGGACCAGAAAACAGCTCTGAACTGAGTACTGAAGCTTTTAGCCATTACAGCAACAAGAGTAACAGCAAAGATAGATGCAGAGTATGTAGCTCCCTGTCTTTATCCCAGGGTCTCACATGAAACATGTTCTGACACCTCACTTCTAGAAGACCTTTCATTTCAGGGCTAAGATTTTAAGGAGTCTTTACAACAATCTGCTGCTTCAAGTCACTCGTAGTCATATTAAGAAACATCCAACCTCTGAAATGCAGGAGTGATTCTCAGCTCCCAGCTCTGGCTGTTTGCTCCGGCTATGGATGGGGCCTCAATCCAATTCAGTGCTGGGATGAAATACAAATATGTAGGAACAGCTGTAAGATGTCAGACTTGAAGTCTAGCCTAATATCCTGTCCCTTAGGGTACCCAGCACTGAATGCCTTGGGAAGAATATAGGAAAAAGACTTGGAGAACAGTTACAATCCAGTAACAAATTTTGAAGCATAGCACCCAGAAGCAGGAAAACCAGAAAAATGGTGATTTTGCAGTAATAAGATCTTCAGCAAACACAAAGAAAGAGGAACGCCCGTTTAAAGATCTCACCTGTTAGATTTTATGGTACCTGTTTCTGTCTATAATCAGATTAAAACTGGTCCTTCAGCAGTTTTACACGTTTAACTTGCATTAGCTTTAGTAGATCTGTTCATACTACTGAAAAAGTGTACCCACTAGCTGAGAATTGGCTTTTTTTCCCTTTCAGCTCTTCACTCTGTATTCTTTAGTTCAGAACTCACCAGGGGGCTGAGTCAACAATTTTCACACTTCAGCAGGTTCCTCACATGAATCTATGGGTTTCTTTGTGAAGTTTTTCCACAGTCTAGAACAGGCACTTTCCTTAAAATCTCTTAATATATATAATCTAGTCTCACCTTTTGACCTTCCAGACTTCTCAATAAATATATTTTTCACAGAGGTGTAAAGGCATTAAAAAAATAGAATATACTGAATTTAGAGCCTCCCTGATAGAGCCAGAGTAAATTCAGGGAACATTAGCAAATAAGCACTACATTTCACTAGAGAAAAAGATTATTGCTTTAATATTTAAAATACATAAACAAGAAGGTAGGAAAAAACATAAAGCACATTTTTTTTTCTCACTATCTCAGTATCATACATTAAAATAAAGCTTGTGTAGATTTCCCATTTGTTATGGCAAATTTTGTGACAGATGGAAAAATATTATTTCATCAGAGAGTGCATTAATACAATATGTATTTTTTCAATGAAATGACACTTTGCTTGTATGCTTACTTGATGGATGAAAGACATCTATTTACAGAAGATGCATAACTAGCCATCTACATATCTAACTGCCTTTAACATATCAAAAACCAACTGTATTTTGTCATATATATTTCCACTATGGTACAAGCAGAACTTTCCACAGACCCTGTAAAAAGCCTGTAATAAACACATAGGTCTTAATTTAACTTACAAATTCTAATTCTACCAAACCCTCAGGGGTCTCTTTCAAAGGCAGGGGTTGGGACTCAGTCCTGATACTACAGTAGTGATTTGGGGAAAGATCTGCTTCAGTCCAGGTGGAAAGAGATTTCCCTTTCACAGGCAGTTCCCAGTCTCTTAAGTCAGGTGTCCACCTTGGGCCTAGATTATTTGGTGCTGCGTGGAGTAAAAAAACTAAAGAGTGGTATTAAGAGCAAGGAAACAGCACTTTCAATGTCTCCATCAATCAACTCTTATAGCTACAGTCCACAGAGAGGTAATCACTTACATTAATAATCCTCATGTCATTTTGGACCTCAAAGTTCATAACCAGCTACCCAAAATGCACCTAGAATAAACAGGGCTTTGTCTATTGAGCACAGCATACCAATTCCCACCGTAACAGTGGGAAACACCACAGAATTGCTGCATCACTCCCACCTGACCAGTGCATGCTTCTGGGCAGCTTAGAGGGTCACTGTAGATAAAAATTACTGTACTGGCTTAATGTAATATAGACTCATATATTCAGTCAATGTGATTCTTACCTTGACCTGATAATTGGTTCATTGCATTTAAGGAAAAAGTATTCTTGGCAGGAGAAGGAAAGTGTTCTCATAATCAATTACACCTCGTGTTCATCAAAAACACCAGGGGACTCAGTCATATCCTCAGGGAGGGAATTCAAGTACCAAATTTTAGGTGACATTTTAAAATGCCAGGTACAACAACTCACAATTCCCATACTCTCTTATTTAGGTAAATAGTTGGTGTTTAATTAATAACTTGCTGAGAACACTGATCTTGCCTGCATGTATGCAAGCAAAATTTTATATTGCTGGAAAACAAGCAGAAGCATGGCTCCTGGATGAAAGAGATAAGCTATTTCTGTCTGAGGTTTGAGTTAGCACAGCTTTCAGCATGAACTGTGGTGAATCTGTGGATGGTGTAGCCCCCCTTCCATCCCTGTTTCCTGGACCTTTGTTATCAGGCAGGGGACATGAAAGGAAAGCCGATGGGCCAAGGGAGCATCTGACTGTGCAGAGAGGGTGGCACAGGGCAGCTGGGAAGTGAGGTCAGCTATGGGTGCATGTCTGTGAAACAGGCTTGATTTACATTCACGGGTCCACTTGCATCAGCTACTGTGTCCACCCTCATCAGCTGCCAGGGCAAATGACATGGGTCACTTCAGCTGATTTTTGCAATTCAGATCACAACTCTCTCTTCCTCTTGACCAAGAGAAAGATGGATTTAACTCAAGGTAGATGTCGTTTTGAAACTTTAATGATGTCTTTCCTCTTACTGTGTGAGTACAAGATTTTTCTAAGCTATCTCTAAAAAAAAAAAAAAAAAAAAAAAAAGCCAATACATACAGAAAAAAAAAAATACAGAAAACCACTCATGAGAGAAATTGAAACATGTACACCCACAGCATCTCCCTAGCTTTGTGGGAATGTTCTCTAATGTCTGGGTTTCTATATTTTCAGCCATTTCACTTACATGCCTCAAGCTTTCTTCTTCTCCACAAAGACACAGAGGTTATTATGTAACTCCCAAAAGGGAATTCTACCAATACAGTTTGCCTTCCTTAGATTTCTATCTTCCTTCTTCACACCAAACATTTCCTCTCTTGTCCAAATTTAAAGACTTACCCCTTGAGTCAACTCACAGCTAATTTGTACATACTCACTGCTTTTAATCTTTCTTTGGCTTCATTTTCTTGGTGCTTGGTGAGAGTAATTGTTCAGACAAGTGGGTTAGAAGACAGTTTTCAAAGTATATATTTCACTGTGCTCTGTTTTTTTTGTCTTTTGTTTTTAATGTTGAAGGAAGGATATTACCTAATGCAAACTGGATTGGCTTCTGAAGGGTCTGCCATTACCTAGATAAAAAAGTATTTTTTGCACTTTTTCTGGATGTGCTGCTCAGCTCTGTTAGAAGCTGAAGCAAATGAACTGAAGTTTTGAGTGACATTTTCCTGGAGAAATTAGGCATCTACAAGCAGACTTGGTTTTGAGCAAAAACAGGGTTTGAAGGAAGCAGGTTTTCACTCAGGAGAACTAATAGAAGTAGTTAAAGACAGTTAAAAACAGTTGAACTATTGAATTTACTTAACAATATGCATAAAAAAACCAACCAAACAAACCACACGCACACAAAAAAGAAAGAAACAAACAAAAAAATTCAAACTCAAACCAAATAGAAAATGGAGCAATAAGTTGTCATAAAAAGAACTGAAGAAACATAGCTCCTTCTTCCTATGTCTGGAGGAAGAGGCTTAGGGCTATGGCAAGGGAGGTTCTTTCCTTGGTGTATCCAGAGAAAGTGTCAGCTTGTACAGACAAATAAAATTTCAGAAAAACAATCCAAGTTTTATTGTCAGTTTCTTCTAATGTGGAAAAAATACCTCAATTCTGAATACTAGCCAAATAGAAGAGTAACATAGAAAGCACGAATAAACAAACACGGCAAGTTACCTCCAGGGTGGTAGGACTTTCCTAAGGTTTTTGTCCACCAACAGTACATCCTTCAGCTGCCCTTCACTGCTCTGCCAGCTGGACAGAGGCACTACTTTGACCTATTAGAAAGCATACATATGCTACTTGGCTACCAATGCACATGTATTGATTAGCTGACTGTTGCCAGGAAGGTGTAATCAAATTTAATTTCACAGAAGCATGTTGGAGAGGGCACTAATTTGTGTGTCTGTCTTAAGCCCTCCTGCTGGTTTTACCAAAATGAGTAAAAACTTCTTTATTAATTACTAAAAGGTACAGGCAGGGATGAACCCTCGAATGTTCCCGCAGTAGTGGATTTTGGGAAAAGGGGTTCGTGAGTTCTCCCTAAACTGCATCTCCCACTGCCATTGACCAAAGCAGTATCCCAGTGGGTAGATGTGCCACTGCTGTGAGCTGGGAGGGTATTTCTCATGTTCTTAAATGCAGGGCACCTGTACCTGTCAAATGTGGTTGAAGCTGACTGACAGCTTTAGAAGCTTTGGGGACTGTGGGAAAATTAATAGGAAGAGAGACAGTAAAAGTTTAATTTCCTTAGAAACTAGGCAAAATATTCCAACCCATTATCTCTTTATGAATTATTTCTATAAAGATTGCCTTTACATGCTTTAAATATCTAAGCTACACTGGCAGAAATCTCACAGTGCACAGGCTTTCCATAAATGTTTTGAGATTATGTCCTTACTTGCTTGAGAAACACAAGAAAACAAGAACATACAGATAAACATAGCAACTTTTTTTTTTTTTTTTTTACCTGTCTAAGTCTAAACAGTACATTTCTCTATTTAGCATGCTGCCATGAAGGTAGAACACAATTCACAGCTTCTCTGCTCTCACTCCAGATAGTCGTGCCTTCCCAAGAAGAACAGGATCAAAAGGGGTCACCTATAAGGCTGCATCCTCCAGTAGACCTTTCACACACAACACAGCTAGATATTGTTAAAATCCTTGCAGAGCATCAAGTCTGTGGTGATCCTTGCAGAGCATCAAGTCTGTTGTGTATACATTCTTCCTGTGCAGCAATTCCAGAGCATTTATTACTTGAATTCTGAAAGGAATATTGTTACTGCAAAGAGACAATACGACGCAGTTAGCTTTTAACCAGGCAGCATATGCAGCCTCCTTCTGCAGTTTGTGGTATCTCTGTGGAGGTAAACTGTGCTGCTAATTAAACCTCAGGATTTCTTTTTTTTTTTTTCTTTTTTTTTTTCTTTTTTTTTTTTTTTTTTTCTGTAATGACATGAACAAGCTTTGTGGTTTATAACAGAGACTGGTATTTTCATAACATGTTCTTCCAGATACTTGTAGGCCTCAGCTCAGGTTGATAAAGGAATCTATCAAATACATTGAGGTTAACACTGATAAATCCAGACCCTTAATAATTTTATACAATTAGCTTTAGCAGAATATTTCTTTTTATTCTTATCACTTTAGGACTTCATTTGAAATACAGTAATGGAAATATAACCAAACCTGAACTCTATTAACCTAGCTATAAATCTGTATCCTCTTGATTCTTTTAAAAATTGTTAAGCATATTCAATAATATAATAATGCTTGGAGCTTGGGTGATTCCATATATTAAAAGCTGGCAAGTAGAAAATACCAATTTTAAAAGAGAAAATAAATGTCTAAAGATTCAGTGGTGACTTGTTTAGGGCCACAAAGTTGGTGAAGGATTTGGAGGGGAAGCCGTGTGAGGAACAGCTAAAGTCACTTGGTTTGTTCAGCCTGGAGAAGAGGACACTGAGGGGAGTCATCATGGTGGCTACAGCTTCCTCACAAGGGGAGGAGGAGGGGCAGGTGCTGATCTCTTCTCTTCAGAGACCCATGATAGAAGCCAAGGGAATGGCAGGAAGATGTGCGAGGGGAGGATTAGGTTGGACATTAGGAAAAGGTTCTTCACTCAAGGGGTGGTGGAGCACTGGAACAGGCTCCCCAGGGAGGTGTCACAGCCCCAAGCCTGACAGTATTCAAGAAGAGACTGGACATCACACTCAGACACATGGTGTGAACTGTGGGGTTGTCATATGCAGGGACAGGAGTTGGACCCGATGATCCTTGTGGGTCCCTTCCAACTCAGGAAATTCTATGATTCTATGAAAGAGAGACACTGGGGAAAACTGGAAAAACAACACTCAAAAGTGATTAGGCTCTACTCAAAATTTATAATTATTATCCTTTCATTTTGTCAGTCCAAAATTATCGCCAGCCTTAGAAACAGCTCTTTGAACTATGTGTTCCAGGACCATTCAGAGTTTGTGCAATATTCAGCAGAGTGAGTATGGCCAGTAGCTCAACCTAATAATTAATGCTGGTTGCAATCCTTATGAGCTGAGCACCTCATATTCTTATGTGGTGTCCTATGATTTTTCACTGTATGCAAATAATGCTTCCTTAACAGCAGAGATTTATGCTTGCTACAGGACAAATGAAGCTTACGTTTTCCCTTTCAGGAATATTAATATTAACAAAGTCTGAAATTTTTTGGTACAAACCACCACAGTGATACAAATAAGGACACTTCAGTCGTGAGGATAATCAGCGACAGGCCTCTGCTCTTAAGTGTCTATAGATTAAGATCAGATATCTGTTTAAGAAGATATGTTGTCTCTCAAATTGAATTCAAATATCTGAGGGAAAATATCGATGGTTGAGATTCCTTAGTATGATGTGAAGTTCTTTTTGCATTTAAACAAATGACTCCTTGTAAGCGCATGTATTTTGTTCCAGTAAGATGTATGTACACAGTAGGCAGTTTGACTGAGGTACAGGAGTTTCAAGTAGCTATCTGAAATTTTTCATGTCCTCATCTTTAAATGTGCAGCCTACCACTCCATGATTAATGTGACAATTTGATATTTAAAATTCAAGTATCCCCCACTAATCTCGCTATGGAATGGGTTTAACAATCACAAAAGGAATTTTAGGTATTAAGAATTAAGTGTATAACATAAATATTAAATCTTTATGATTTCTGTCAGAATTTTAAACCAGTCTTAAAACTAGATGGAGACTATTTAAAATAGGCTTTTTAAATGGTGTGAGAATCACAGGAAGAACATTAAGGTTTAATATTTAAAGAAAATAATTAATATTTAAATGCACAAATATATTTCCTATTTTAAGGCAAAAAGTTAGAGCTGTACTAAAATAAACTCAAATAGAAATGAGTAGCATGAATCAATGAATAACCTCTATTTTAAATTGCCCATCATTGCTAAATATTTACTTAAAGACTAAAAACATTAAAATTATTTTACTTACAAATTAACTTGTGCTTAGTTATTAAATTCTCATTAATAGTTGTTAGACACTGGTTATTTTGTAACTCTTGGCCTTGTGTTGGCTGTGGTTACAGCTTTTTGTCAGACTGAAAACTTCCCAAAACATCTCTCCTGGAAAGCAAATTTTTGGAAACAACAGTAACACACATAAATGCTTTCTTGAATTTCTCACTTTGTTTTGATTGTCGAAAAAGTAATGTTTCAGATTTTTTGGTCTAACTGAGCAGTACAAAAGAAGCAAAGTTGGTTTTCTGGCACATGAATTTTGAACGGATCTTTTTATAGGTTTGTTTCTGGTTCTAGTTATTAAGGGAGTACAAATGTTTTGGATGTGCAGAACTTGAGCTAGGAAATGTAATGAGAAGATTTATCATGAGAAAGCCAGCCTGCCATTCTTTATTTCTTTCCTTCATTGATAGACAATTTCTGAAGCATAAGACTGTCTTTTTCATGTTTACTAGCTCATGAGCAGGCCAGCCAAAACACACAGGACAGAAAAATCTAACTAATATATATAAAAGAAGAAAGAAAGAAAGAAAGAAAGAAAGAAAGAAAAGAAAGAAAGAAAAGAAAGAAAGAAAGAAAGAAAGAAAGAAAGAAAGAAAGAAAGAAAGAAAGAAAGAAAGAAAGAAAGAAAGAAAGAAAGAAAGAAAGAAAGAAAGAGAGAAAGAAAGAGAGAGAGAAAGAGAGAAAGAGAGAAAGAAAAAGAAAGAAAGAGAAAGAAAGAAAGAAAGAAAGAAAGAAAGAAAGAAAGAAAGAAAGAAAGAAAGAAAGAAAGAAAGAAAGAAAGAAAGAAAGAAAGAAAGAAAGAAAGAAAGAAAGAAAGAAAGAAAGAAAGGAAAATTGTTTTCATGCCTGTGAGCGAAATCACCATATTCTGGAAGTTTTTCGTTGACCTCAAGCAAATCTGCCAAGCCCTGCCAATGGCTGTGTATGAATACCCAAAAATCTTTAATGTACCTTTGTTACACAGTTTGCCTTTTTAGGCTGTCAAATTCCTTGAAATTCTTCAGTGTAACTACATGTTTCAGTGCACAGCACAATGCATGGAGGTCGGATATTCACAATTTCTCCTTTTCTCATGTCCCTCTCACTGCGACACCAAAGCTTGCAATGATTGCTACTGAAATTAGGGGAAACTCTCCGCGGCTGGAGACTGCACAGAGGGTGGCTCCATAGCAGCAAAGTCTTGCTTTTGGCATCATGGTGCTGCTCTGGTGGACATCCTAGGCTCTGGCAGATGCAGTTGGTGGTGGAGGCGGCTGGAGCTGGTTCTGGTCCCAACAGAGTACCCCTCTCCTCTAGAGGCACCAACATTCATGCCAGCACCAACCTGACTGCTGCGGCTGGAGGAGGAGTGCATGGGGGACAGCTCTCCTCTGACAGACCAAGGGTGCAAAGCTGCTGGAGATGTAGGGCATGGAGTCTTTCTCGCCACCTTCAAGCCAATGGATAAGGATCCTACTAAAAAGAAATTTTTCTGGTTGTATATATGAATGGTTTTCCCTGGATTAAACTGTAAATGCATCTCCTCTTTAATGTGTAACAGAGAATAATTTATCATCACTTACCGACCAGGAGAAGAATGCAGCTTACTCAAATAAGAGTGATGTGAGCTGATTTTTTTTTTTTCCAGCGATCACACAGAAAGAAGAGGATCAGAAAAGAAACCTATTTCTTTACAAGGAGAGAAGAAAGTTAAAGAAATACAATAACAGGATAAAAAGTAAATGCATATATAGTTAATAAGCACAATAAAGTTAATACAGTGTGAGAAAATTAATATAACCCTTTGACCTTTTAACAGATAGACTTTGTATTGAGTGAGATTTGAATATTCAAAAGATCATATTTCCTAATTAACTCTTTCTCTAGACCTTGGTAAGAATATCTAAGATTTTCATGCTGGTAAGATTCACATGGCTGAAAACCCTCGCAGTGTTGTCAAGTGCCTTCTCCTCCTGCTTGATGCTGCAGTGAAGTCTGTGCAGTTTGCCCCCACCTGGAAACCAAATCTTGCAGATGCCAGAGAAAACTCTCAAAGGTGTTTTAGAATGGGATATTTTGCCTCATGAAGGAAAGAATGAAGAAGATTTAAGGCAAAGGTTGGCATATGGAAATCCTGCCGCTGGTTAACAGCAGAACAGCCATGCATGTGCTGAGGAAGGAACACACCACATCCCTCCGGTGCAACCTGAGATTGCCTAGCAGAAATGGTCTGCAGAGCCAGGAAAGGACCCAGAACTGTGAGGAAGAGTTTTAAAAACATTTCTTTCCCTAGACAAACAAACTGCTGATCCATGGTGGTTATGAAAACATAAGAAAAATTTCAGTATATTTTATTAAGTGGACACTCTTCTGTCACCTTTTTTTTTTTTTATAATAAATATCATTTTCACATTCACTTATATATGGAAAAGAAATCAGGGTTCTTAACTGTAAAATCTATGGCATCCTTTACTGCACATACAGTATTTGAGCTAGATGCTCAGGCTACTTCTGTGATCAAATTGGTAGACCTTTCCAGAAAGAATCTCTTTCCATCCCACCCCCAACCAGAGGAACTCGCACTCTGCACTGAATTTAAGGGGAGCTCAGCCTGCCAGCTTAGATCAGATGCCTAACTTCTAGGCAGTTAAAGCGAGATAGTCCCACAAATAGTAGGTGGAATAAAAATGTCTGTGATAGAGATACTGCAGTTTTACAAGGAGACAGAAGCAAGCAGAGTGGGCTTGTGTAGGCAAGTGTATCATTTATTCCAGATGGTGTTTTGTTTCAGTAAAAGCTGCAGATTCTCTTAAAGGCACTTCTGTGCCCCTCAACGTAGCATTTGAACAATTCACAACTGATGTGTTCATAAAATTTATAAAAGACATTGCTAACAGAAGAATGTACAGTGGATGTCATGAAGCCCTGGTCTTGGCAGGACAGAAGATGAAGGAGGAGAAATTGTCATAACTGCATTGACAGCAAGAGGACTCAGGAATACACAGCAAGCTGCAGTGAGGGACCACAGCTGGGAGCCCCTGAAGGAAGCAGTTAAATATAGTCACTGGCCACAAATGCAGCTGCTTCTGGGACCAGTTGATATTCAAGAAAAACATCTAGTGAACACACAGGACATTCTAGAGAAAATTCCCAGGGTTTTGAGCACAGATTTCTGTAGAAATTATTCTTTCAATGCCTACAATAATTCTTGTCTCAAAAGTGTGTGCATTAGTAGAAAGTGCCCGGGGACCTTTTTAATTTGTTTTCCTGTTTAAACAAAATTCCTTGCCCAGAATCATAAACAGTTTAAGAAGACAAATAAAACAACATTCACACACATGGATACGCAAATACATGCACATACACATGCACTCCAAAAACATTTGACCAGCTAACACATGATGTGCCTTTTTCTGTTCCCAGAAAATCTAATCTTTTGAAAACCTTGTGTTCAGCTTTACTCTGCGGTTTCAAATGCATGCAAGAGACTGTGGGAAATAGCAAATTGCTTGTCCTCCTTTTATTTCTTTCAAACAGTCCTTCATTTATTAGTGCTTTCTAACTACTTTTCATGTAAAGATTATTGAGAACTCCAAGACGGACATGGGAATCCTTCTGTATTTCCATCCAAATTAGAGCAGAAAATTGGAACAGGAGTCCTCCTTTCCAACTGAAAAATCTAGGTATGCATCTTAAAAAGATATTAGTTACACAATTATCAATCTACATTTCAATGTTCATGCCCAGAAAAACAAACAAACAAAAAAAAAAAAAGGCGGTAGTAGAGGCAAATATTGAGATTTTCTGTTAAAAACATTAAGGAACCTAATCATGATAATGCTGTAAATATACACAGAAATTGTAAATGAAGATTAAACTTGTTAAATGAAGATTAGATGTGTTTTAAACTGAAAATCCAAATATAATAAGGACTAGGGGTGCATAGAACAATGTGTGCAGGAAGATCAGCAAGTCTGGAAACCAGCTTAAATGTAGCTTTTGGTTGCATGGCCTCAACAGCCTTGGTTATAAGAATAAATTGCCAGGCTATGATATAAGTATTTCCACTGAAATCAGAGGTGCTCATTGACCTGTGTGTTATGAGTCACTTCACCACTTTTACTGTTTTTCTGCTCATCCTCTGTTTGTCTTTTCTTATACTGCAGACTAACCTGGGATTAGACTTTGTCATTGGTACTGGCATTAGTGTAATAAATGATATAAATAACTAAACAATGTTGTTTATGCACAAAATTACATTGTTTCAGATCAACATGATCCACATGTACTTCAGATTGTTTATTACTAAATGTGAATAAAACTTCAGTTATTGTGTTAATCATAGTTTCTTTTCTAAAAGAATCATCAGTAGAGTTTTTTTCTGTTATTTCTGGCAAATAAGGACCCAGTGTGACTTGACTCCCTTACCCACAAAAGCATGACAGGAAGAATATGCTTTGCGATGTAACGTTCCTAATGAGTTACATGTGTCTTTGGCTGCCTCTGCCAATGCAACCATGGAAAACATTGGGTTATGTCCTTTTCCTGGCTCATCCAAAAGAAAACAAAATAGAACATTAAGGGTCCCTGGTGCTGTAGTATGGTTTTATTTGTCCTAGGAAGTGTATATCATGTACTACTGTAAAAAGATATTTCTCTCTTCTCTTAAAAGAAAAAAAAACACACACAACAGAGAGAACTCTGCTGTATGACTAATAGCACAGTTCTGAGGAGATACTTCAAACTCAATTTGTAAAAGCTTTGCAGCTCAAAAGGTGACATGAAAGTTGAAAAGGATAAAAGAACCAGTATTTTAAATGGAAATAAAAGGAGAAGTGTCTTTGATACAAATAAGAGAATAACAGCAATTTCTGAAACACAGTAATTCTGTCCAAGTAAAGATATTTTAATGGTTATGGTTAATAACAAGTATTTTGCGACTACAGATCAGTCAAGTGCATATTACATTGATCAAAATAAACCTCTAACAGTCATCTCTGTGTGTGGCAACCAGAAAATAAATAGAATTAGAGACAGAGATGCAAATAAGGTTAAAGGAAAAGAGAAGGCAGGAGAGCATTAATAATGAAGTAAAATAATAACAGCTGAATAAACTGAGAAGAAGTGTTGTCTTGGCCCTCAATTTAAATATTTCCCTCTTCTGTGAATAAGAGAAAAAAAAATAATGCAGTAATAACATTTGCTAGACTTACCTCACAGGCAAGTTGTAGAGATTCATTAAGCAATATTCCTATGGTAGTTGAGGGTTGAAAGCATTATGTAAATTTTATACCACTAATCGACTGGCTCAATTCAAACCTGTATATCCAGCTGGAAAACCACATGGCCTTGCAGAAAAGGGGAAGATGATATTTAAGACAAGAGAAAAAAATAGAGAAAAGGCAAAGCAGGCGATAAGGAGTGAAAAAATAAAATATTTTTTTTAAAAAGCTTTAGGTAGAATATAAGGAAAAAATCTCTCACATGGAAGATGCAATGGAGGAAAAGAATGGGCAATACTAATGTCACAGTCTGCTTACTGCTGAGATGTACTCACTGAACTGAGGTTCCCCAGTCAGGATCCTCAGATGGGATCCAGCCAGGCAAGCTGTCAGCCTTAAATTATCAGTTAGCCACCAAAACTGTCCTCCCGAAATAACCTCCTGAGCTGTCTGACTGTGAGCAGGCAGGAGCGAGTGCCTCTTCCCTAGGACCAGCCAGTCTGCCAGGGTCCATTTAAAATTCCAGTTGAAGCTTCATGCTTGAGATGTGGGGCTGCTTTCCTCTGTCATTACCTAATTGAGCATGTCAGTGAAGTGTCCGTAGCCTGAAAGCCTCAAATCTGCAACCTGAGATTAAATAAAGTGGCTACTCTCCTCTTAAGTGATTAAATTAACAAGATGTGTAGGTGTTTTGTGCAGTCACAGTTTTCTTTGGTGTAAGTTCCCTGTTTCAGACACAGATATCAGACATTGGGTTGAGGGCTGGCTGGAAAGTGAGATTTTCCATCTGTGAGGGCCCATGTCAGTATCTCAGCAGCAGAGACACAACTGAGGGAGGCCCAGGTTCAAGTCCATGCTTGATCTCAGGTAGAAATACCTGGTTCATAAAATAGACTTGAATAGCCTTTTCTGTATCTCCAGGGAGTGCATGCAAGCCCGTGGGTTCCTCTGAAGATGTATGCATGCTTTCTCCTCTGTTACATGTTACAACTAAACTAGCAAAAAGATCCTACATTCATTCTAATATAGGGTATAAATAACTTTGACAATTTTTACCTGAGAGCTTAATTGTTTTCAAAAGACTTGCCTCTTCCTGAATATATTGGGTTTTTTCTCTCTTTTTTTTTTTTTAATCCAGGGAAATAAAAGCAGCAGTGTGTGTGAGTGGTTTTGTTGCCATTTTTTAAAGGCCAAGATGAGAAAAAATAGTATTACAATTATATTGATATTTTTTTGGTTTAGGCATTGTGATCCACACTGAATGCAGAACAGAAAGAATATATAATACATAGAAAAGTACAGTATCTGCATTTCTATATTCATTCAAAAGAGAAAGCAAAGGGAGAAGTTCACTGTCTATTAATCTGCATTGATATACTGAAGTACACATCATTGAAGGAGGGACATGTCTGTGTAGAAAAGGAAAATCTGCATGAACTCAGACTTGACAGAGAGGGGATGTGAAGAATAACTGTGTGAGCAGTCATAGCATCCTCTGCGACTTCCCAGACCAAAACATAAAGTTTATATGAGGAGCACACATACTCCAAGCAAAATAAAGCACAAATGACTGAGCCTTCATAGTTTTCCCAATTTCCAAATAATTACTTCTTTTCTTAAATTGATTTATCTTGGTATGGACTCACATTGGCAAGGCCTTATTAAATCCCTGTGTATGTTAACTAAATCTCCACAGACAACAGAACTGCTTCTGTTTGACTGTTTCTGTGGCATGTTCCCATAAAAAGAATGCATGAGATTTTTAATGTGACAGTCCTTCAAGGCAAAGTCTATTTCATCAGTCACGAAGAAATCTTTGTGGAATACTACTAGGAGAGATGAATGTATTTCAATTTTACGAGACTTTCATTATGAAAGGAATTTGAATAATTTAATTTGAAAGCATGTTCTCAAATGATTTTTTAAATAGTTTTAAATTTTATTTTTTGTTCTTTATTGTTGATTGTGCCTTATAAGAAGTCTGAAAATAATTTTCCGCTACAGATTTCTTTCCCTTTTTCCCATATGACAAATTTTATTTCTTTTCCTCCTGTTGTTTCAATGCAGCTGAAGTGACTACAATGACTTTTATTTAAACACAATATCTCAAACCTATGTGCGTAGCACCTTATGTTGCCAAAATTCTTCTGCTTTGATAGCAACCAAATAAAAGCATCAGTTTAGTGCTAGCTGGTTGCTATGACTCCTACAGGAGAATCACAGAAACAGTGATGTCTCCACTGTTTACATGAATCTAGTGCTCACTATTTGTATTGCTTTAGGCCAAAGCAGATGAGGAAGACAGGGGCTTGTCTCCCTTGCAGAATTCTGGAAACACCATGTTGAATTTCTTTGATTTAGCACAGCAGTAGCAGGATTTCTGGCTGTAGTATACCACTAACACATGCTCAGTAAGGATCAGATAATGTGATGTTATCATGCTGTTCTTGTCACTTGAGCTCCAGGTTTAGCCAGGATCATTCAGAGGTTGGCAGTCTGCAAAAATGGAGATTACTCATCCCAATTCGATCCCTAAGGAATCTGTGCAACACTTTCTGAGATAGTAGTTTGACACTTGTAGCATGTTCAGCAGCAACATTTGGTTTTTCCTCTTCCTCTTCCTCTTCCTCTTCCTTTCTTCTTCCTTTTCCTGACATGTGAAGTTAAATTAAGTTTCTTGATTATAGGCTATAAGCTAGCTCCTTAAACCTTCTGCATTTTTGTTACTTAGGTATCTGTCTTGATTTTTCCAAATAAAATGTCCAACAGTCTTGAACTGGTGGTGAGTGTCCGTTTTCCCCCTTTTTTTTAATAGTATGATGCTGTAAAATCCTCACTTCCTGAAATGCACTACACCTCTTCAGTTGACTTCCAGTCAAGAAGATGTTGAAATGTGTTTACAGCCCAGCAGCAAAGACTGTAATGGGAGAAGGAGCTTCTTCACTCATCGACTATTTGAAATGGACGTAATACCTAATAGCTTTCTCAGTTTGTACAGAGAATACAGATTTAATTTTGGGTACTACAGAACTCTGAAAAGTAGAGGTTTAAACAATGAGTTGGATTTTAGAAGATTCATTAATTCAATAGTAACCAGAAACTGTTTCCCCATTTTAAAACAAATTTGTCTCTAAATGTTTTTTCCTCACAGAACTCACACATATGTATAATCCTAACTCTTCTCAAAAAAAACAGTATTACTTTATAGATGAAGACAAATGAGAAAGCTTTTTTATTGTTTTAATGCATTCAGTAGATCTCACACTACTGGAGCCATTAGAGCAATGCAAATAACATAGGAGGTTAAAATTTATTCTAATTACTTCAGATCTGCATATCCAAAAGCACAACACTGACACTTCTGAACAACATTCGGTCAGAGGTCTATATGTAGTTTGAAATTATTTCCATCACTGCTTACTTAGATTTAGTAATTTTATACATTTATGCAGTGTGCCATAGAATGACATGAAGATGTGTTAATCCATAGAGTTTGTTCCAAGTCTCTTAATTATCCAGTTTTATTGTTAATGTCTGAAATCTGCATAAATTCAGCCGACAGTATAAATCTGAAACATTCAGTAATGCCCTCAAAATTACTTCTGATCTATAAATGTTTCCAGCTAGAAAAAAAAAAAACTTGGCAATCTCCTTTAGTTAAGCTCTGAAAAATATGCCTCATCAAAACAAAAGTTTTCAAACATTTATGTCCTGGAGGATTAATTTTTGCAACATGCATAGTTCTTAGGACAACGTATTATACTCAGATCCATGCCTGTGGGTTTTGGTTTGAGAATGTTGTAACCTTGATCCCTTCATTATAGTCTCGGTGATAGACCTTTGTGCCAGAAGAGAAGTTATGCTGTGCAAATGGCTCAGGGGTCCAGAGAATGATGGCTACAGCTGATGAGGTATGACACCAAAATCCCACAAACCAAGGCTTTTACCAGAGGACCTTATGCTTTGAAGACAGAAAGAGTCAGTATGTTATTCAGCTTTGCTGCATTCCTATAAATGTTCCTTAGACCCTTAGAAGTAATTTTGTTTTAAGAAACAAGAGGCCAGTTTTCCACTTGTCGATACCCTTATCTATGCAATTTGATTTTGTTCCTGAGCCTGTTTCTCTTTTTTTTCTTCATCCTTGAATGGAACTTTCAGAAAACAACAACAACAACAACAACAAGAAAAGAGAAAGAACTGAGCACTAAGGAATAAGTGTTGCCCATTCTCCCAAACGACAACTAGTTTCTAACAATTTTTTCATCCCAGCAACTCTCTATACTTTTGCTCTCATATCTAAGTTGCATTCCAATTCCAGCAACTCACAGAAATACTTTTGAGTCCCATTGGACATACTCAGTTTGTAAGGTTTTCCCTTGTGTAAGTATTTGTTGCCTTTCTTGCCTTAGTCTCCAATCTCCATCATTAGAGAAGCAGCTAAAAGGCAATGCAATAGCAGCAGTAATGAAGGTGATTTTGACAGAAAGCCCAGGAAAGCTCAGCCAGTTAAGTGAGAATTTGTGAAAATCGAAAATGTGGGAATGATTGCACAAAGCTGAACTGATTCTGGCAGTCCTGTTTCTTATGACTTCTACATTTTCCCTGTGATTTTATGTGGCTTTATGCTCTTGTCATTGGATACTTATGGCCACAGTAGAAGGTACCACTTGATGTCTTAGTTTCTTCCAGCACAGTCTCCCCCAGCTTTGCTATCTGGAGACATCACTCTTCAGTGTGGAAAGAAATAAATAAAATAATGAAGAATAGAAAAAACTTAATTTCTGTGTGTATTTTGTCTCTTTTTATTCTGGTGTCTGTTGTTTGTTTTTTTTGTTTTTTTTTTTTTTTCCCACTTCTTCTTCCTTATGTCTACATCTCTTCTTGTACCTGTATACAGAATTCCCACAAAGTTAGAATAGGCAACAGAAAAAAAAAAAAAAAAATCAAGTCTCTTCTGCCACCACTGTTGTGAAAATTCTGTCTACAGGAGGGAAAAAAAACAAACAAACAAAAAAAAAAAACAAAAAAACACTAGCAAGGGAATTTATTGCTAGGGGAATCTTCCTGGATTGAACCAAACATTTCTTCTATTGCAGACAAAAAATCCTTTACCAGTAAAGCTGCCAGCTCTCCAGTCTAGGTTTATTGAGACTAAAATTAAAAGGTTTTAAGGAGAGGTAGAGGACATTTTTTTCTTGGAGTTATTCCTCCCTCACTGAAATAGTCTGACTCTTTCCTGAATGAATTACCTGTGGTACTTGAAGATTTGCAGAACATCTATTGAATCACTTTCCCAAGTGTAAGCCAACATCATGGCATCATCTTTTTGAATTAGTTACAGTATCAAAGACTTTCTCAACATGACTCTCTTATGCTGTTTTCCAGATGGAATGGAGTCCTGTGAAATATCTGTTCTTTTTGTGTCACTTATCTTGCCTCATGACTCAGAAGCTAAAAGCCCTAAATAATGTTGATAATCCTCTGAAGTCTTTTTTCAATCTTAGCAGTGCCTTTGCTCTAATGAAACATGCTATATGCTTCGCAGGAGAGATCCCACAATTATTTTTGATATTAAGTCTTCATGCTTACTGACACTGCAAGTCGTGCTTCTGATTAGTATCATAGAAAAGAATTTAGAAATCCAGACTTTGCATACATTATATAATCCATATATAATAAAAAAGTATAATTTTCAGAATCCACAGGACAATTTTCATGCAAGCCAAGCTGGTTTCTCTGTGAAGGACATAAGGAATTCATGGCTTGGACAGAGACACCTACATTTAGGTGTCTACACATGAACTTGCAAATAGATACCTAGGCTGTCCTTATAATCAAAAAAGATCTTCCTAAACACAGGTGGTTATTAACATCTGAGACCCCAAAAGACAACCAAGATATCTGGATGTGCTTGGCAAATGGGATGCATGACCTTAAGGAGATACATGGCCTCAGAGGCAGCAACTGGAGGTTAGACGAGATACCTACCCTGACTACACTGAAGAGATCTCAGTGAGACCACAGATACTTATATATAGTCACCTACATGCAAATGCTAAGATAACTCACTCCCAAACTGATTCCCATCCCAGTGCACCTTTGCCTCTGTGCAATCATTTTAGTGCTATTTCAGAAGGCTAGTGTCTAGCTGATGCTGACAAAAGGCATGGATCCTGCTGGTCCTTTGTCATCTACACCAGCTCTTCACAGACATCTCAGGTAGCCTAGATGTATTTTGGATATCTATGCATGACAATGGAGTCAAGCCCATCATGTGCATGTCTGGCAGTACTTGTGTACTGTGTGGACCCCACAGCATTGCTCTAACATATAGAAGACAAGAAGATGTCTCTTGCTCAATTAAAGCTGGTGGAGAGTACAATTAAGTAAATGCTAAACTTTGTGTGTTGGTTAAAAATTAAATTTATTATTACTGTGCATATAGTGTTATGCATTATAATGCAAATGAGCTCTTCTAATTAATATGCTGAAAAGGTAATTATCCGCTGTGCATTTTCTATGTAGCTGTGATCTACAGACTCCAGCGAAGAAGGCAGAATTTTCCTGTGCTCCTACTCAAGTGTGCTGGCAGTAGCTATTCTCTACCTTTCCATAAAAGCTGTGAAAAAAACACATATTGAAAGTGCACCCACACTCACTCACAGGCACTCACACACACACACATACACACAAGTGACACTCGGCTGGGATGGAACAGACTTTATTATACTTCCTTAATTCAGTGAAGTTTTCATTTGTACCTTCTTTTTATGACTCAAATAACACAAAGGAGCAACTGTGTAAACAGCGATCACTGACAGAAGTAACTTTCAAGACAAATAGAACATGCTAAAGAGTAACACACATTTTCAAAAGCAAAATCAAGTGCTAAAACAAGGAATTTGTTTTATCTTGGGTTTATCCTCAACAACAGTTAGCTTTCTTCTAGAAGGTCTTTTTTAGAGAGAGAGAGAGAGAGAGAGATTAAGGCAGTAAAACCATTAACTTTCTGCACTAGCTGGTGAGATGCTCATAAGAAGTCTAACTATCTATTGACCCTATGGTCTCAGAGCTGCAAATAGTCTGTACATAATAGAATTGCACTATAAAAGCTATTTTTGTTATGAAAAACCTCTTTAAGTATGCATATATTATTTATATTAGTAGCTGCAGTTTAGGGTAATGAATATTCATATCTTCAGTAACACTAAAGCTAGACAAAGTGGAAAAACATATTTGGTTCCATAAAATACGTGATGAAAGGATATCTGCCAGGTTACATTATCTAAAGGACTTTTTAAGTTCTTTTAGGTCATGAAAGAAGTTCAGCCCTATGAACTCAGAGTGGAGGGAGTCTCATAAATAGGAACTACATAAGATCTGGAAAGAACCAAAGGAAGAGAAGTGTCATTCAAGAAAGCTGGACACACAACTTCTTTAGAGGGCCATTCAGCTAAACTAATAGGTTTTGCTGTCTATCTTTCCTCTTGCCAAAGACAAGTTGCTAACGTGAATGACTGAATTTCTGTCTGGAGGTGCTCACAGACACCTTTCTCTGTTAAAGACATTGTCATTGCAAGGCATTCTGACTTTCAGGGTGTCAAAGCAACCCAATAGCTAAGGAACATCAGTGCACCCAGATGGGCTGGTCACCACGTCACCAAGTCATTATCTAGACTGAATGGCTGGGCACCTCATAGTGAGCCCCTAAGACCTGATGCCCTCTCTTTATTGTCCTTGTAGGGATCCCAGCATCATTCCACAAGACTTTAAAAAGCATGGGTACGTGTTTCCAGCCACCTTCCAGATAGATGAAGGATGGGACTTAGGAAGGGTGTATTCTTGAGCCTGGCCCTCCTGGAGCAGACCATTGACAGCACACTGGTGTGTGCATAATCAAGAAACTAAAATTTCCCCAACTATCAGCATGGCATCATTCACAAGCAGATGGACCCTATGCTGTAAATGCCAGATGCCACCATGGAAGCGATGAGCATGTCTTTGTCTGTGAAAAGAAGGATCACTGACAATGTCCCATACTTTCTGGGAAAATGTGTATCTTTAGAACTTCATAAGCGCACCCACATACACTGCGGGGTGTTTAAGCTTGAAATTTTATAAAGGACACCTATTTCCATTACTTGCTTTAGAAGAAAACAGTCTACTGCTCAGCTGCTTTTAGAAAATGGGGGAAACTATGCACAGAACACAGCTAATTTCCGATATGGATTATATTGATTCTGCACCTTTAACAGGCCAGCTTAATTTGATGAGGGGTAAATAGCATCATTAATTAGTGACTGTTTCTATTGATAAAACTAAATGATTGTTTTCAGACCACCAGACACTGCAATGCTTCTGAAGGACCTATGCAGTATTTAAGTGCCAATGTGCAGTTCAAGACTGTCTGATTCCAAGTCCTGAAGTACATGTAGTTAGGCCTCCATTTTGTATGAAATGTTGCTAGGTGCTTAATGTGAATCTCTCCTGCATGGTTAGAAGTGTGAGAAGTGTCTGACTTCAAACACCTCTCACACCTCACCTTTAGAAAAAACATAAAAGTCAGTAGGAAAAGACCTAGAAGCTGAGTGCCCTCCTCCTGGTGGGACTGTCCCCATAAGTGGGGAGACATGGATACAGGTTCCTCCTTCTGTGTTTTCTCTCTAGGTTCACTCATTTGTTTCTGTGTAGAAGTCTGGCTTCATCATGGACAAAGAGTGGCCCCATGTCCTGTGCTGAGAAGATGACCATTTCAGATGTTTGCCTGTGATTGTCCCCTAGACATGAGAAACAATTTTCAGACAATGCTTAATCAAAAATGATATATTTCTACAGAATAAGTTCTGGTTTACATGAACCGGCATTTTCCAGAAAAAAAAAAAAAAAATTACTAAAATATTCTAATCTCACTTTGATAGCAATACTTTACAAATTACAAGGCTACTAGCTAAATGCCTGCCACAGCAGGATTTATCTCTCTGTATACTCCTCAACTCTTTGTCCAATGTAGTTCTGGAAATCAGATTTCCCACAGTTGTCCCTGAGATTGCTTCTGCCTTGCAGACCTCACTCATTTTCAGCTCCTCATTCCAAAATTTATCTTTTCTTAATTTCATCCCATTACTTAATTTGTAGCCATTACATGGGTTCATAGCTAGTGGTTAGAATGTCAATGCAATATCATGCTGATAAGATTGACAGTATCAGGGCACATTACTCCTTTCTGAATGTCTTCCTCTACCCTTTGTGAAAATTAATTTATGGCTGATTGGGGATGTCAGGCTCCACAGCAATGCCACACAGCTACATCATGTTCTGAATCCTGGCCGGCTTGGCTTACTAAAACCTTTTAAAAACTTGGCATCAGCCTGTACTGGAGCTGTGAACCACTCTGTTGTCACAAAACAATCTTTTTGTCAATTGTGTTGCTTTTAAAATGAGACTGATCTGATCAGACCTTTCACATACGGAGGTGCACAGCTCTTTCTGTTGCTTTTAAATGCATCCAGAAATATGTCCACTGGGGCTTCATGGGGATGAAGGGAAAATGTTATCTCATGAAACAATTTTGCCTTCCGAGGTGAGATAGATCAGCTGATAGTGACAGCTCTGTAGAAACAACAGAGGCAAAATATGCTGCAAATATTTTCAGCATATTCATATTAATTACAGCAGAGCTTAAATACTATATCCTTCAGAAAAAAAAAAACAAAACAGAACAAAACAAAACAAAAACCTGAGGAATTACTGAATTCACTTTCCTTGTGAACATGTAAAAGGAAATTACTGTGGCCTGATAAAAGGAGCTCAACCTGTATTTTAGTTACTGCAAATGTTCTTCCACTTTCTACTCGGCATGGATGACAGATGATGCTGGCTCTGCTCCCTGCTGCATTAATTGCAGGATTATGATTTAAGCACAGTAGCTTTATTTTCTCCTGTTGTGGTCACAGTGTAGGCTGAGGTTATTTTCCAAGGGAGCAGATATATATGTGAGTGTATGTACGTGTACTGGCCTGATGTCCATAGTAGGGAAGTTAAGGTTGTCTCTTGTACATCTTAATTTGCTGATATCTCAGCTTTAGTTAATGTATTCCAAATGCTCAGGAGCAAAATCTTTGTTCAACACCCAGGACCAGGGCCTTGTCAGGCAGCTTAGTGATGAATCAATATGAAAAGGGTGTTGAAAGGGTATTTAAAAAAAAAAAAAAAAAAAAAAAAGGAACAAGAAAAAAAAATTGTCTTAACCATTTCTTGAGCAGAATGATCTGCTGCTATTCATGCTGTGCTTGCCTGAAGTGCCTACTGTTGGTTCCACGCATAGCAAGACAGAGGGTTATTAGAACAATGGTAGTCCTTGTTTAGACAGAAATAGGAATTTCTGGGCAGAATTTACATGATTCTTGAACTTACACTAACTTACACATCTTTGTCATCTCTGCCAATAAAGTATGGGCACATGGTTTTCAGAGTACCTGCAGGATCACTGATACACTCTAATGTATATAAGGATTGTATTTCAGAAGACGTGATATATTTCTTCCAAGAGACGTAGAGGGGAAGACACCTATTACTGTTTGAATTCTCAAAAATAATGTATTGTCCTTTAGTACATTGCAGGAATATTGGTAAACGGTATGCTGCAACTCAGGGAATTTGCAGGTTACCAAGACAAACTTGAATTCTACCTCATAACTTGGGCCCACATCCCAGGGTTTAGCTTACACATACTTTCAGCAATTTCCCCTGAAGGAAGAGATTCTCATTGTCTGACTCCTACAGGATAAATGGCTTGTTGTGCTGCAGTTTGACAGATCCCTCACTCAACCTCTTATCTGTAGAAGTACAAGGAATGTTTTGAAGTCTAATACAGAGGTGGCAGGTATACATCAATGTACACATATGCCACTATTTCAGAGAAGCATGACAGCTTACAGACTACTCACTTTCCCCAGGAAGGTCATCTTCATAAAGCCAGAACAAGCCTAGCTTACCTTTCCCTAACATAGATTTTGCCTTTCTCCTTAGCCTCCCAGAGGAATTTATCCTGCGGTCTGAGTTTGTCAGCTCTTCTGTTGCTTCGGGAAGCAAAGGAGGGTCTATGGCTGGAGAGGACAACAGACTTTGGAAGAGACCTACCTAGAAGAGACTGGAGTAGAAAGTCAGTTTCCAGGCACTCTGGCATCCCGGCTTGAAGAGAACAGCAAGTTTCTTTTTGTTCTTGGAACTCTCATTTTTGGTGTTACAGGGCAGATTTAAGAGACTGAGGAGTTTCTTTTTCATGTGGATGACAGATGGGTAGTGGCAAACAGGTTGTAATGGAAGAAAGACATGACAAATGAGGCAGCTAACTTTGTTCTCTACAGCTCCCCTTAGCATCTAAAAAACATAGTAATTCAGAGAGCCATGTAATGTAGTTCCTAGTATATCAGTAGAGAAAGTACATAATAAAGCTATGGATCAGACTGGAAAGGGACAATTCAACTTCACAGTAAGTTCTGAAGTTTCAGAACAAGAAGAATAAAACTTACAAAGTCAAGATATCTATCCTTTTGTTTAATCGTCGTTTATCTATTTATCTGTTACCTTACGGATATCTTCTAAGGTAATAGGGCAGTTTCAAACAAATTTAACAGAAGAATTAAGGTATCAAAACTGTGACATTACATTATGTTGAGCTGGATAATGGAAAGAGCCCTAGCAGGCAACAGCAGTTAACACATCACTTTTCATCTGCTTTGAAGGTCAAAGGTCAAATTGCTTTGCACCTCCTGCGCGCAGCATTTGTATGCATTTAACCCAGTGAAAACATCTTGCGTCTTTTGTTTCCTCCCAGAGGCAGGATGGAAAAAGGTCAGGGAACAAAGGATGCAAGCTTGTAGCAACCCTGGCTGCATCAATTTGCATTTCATGAAACAACTTGTTTCCTGTGCATTAAAATGAAGAATGAAATCTTTCAGTTTTGAAATGCACAAACATCTATATGACATGTGTATGTTCCAGGAGTAAGAACAAAAGAGCTATACTGGATGAGATCAAATGTCCAGCTAGCAAGGTTTGTACTCTGTTTCCAAAAGTGACCAGTGGCAGACAGCTAAGGGGCAGGATATAGTGATTCTAGAAGTGATACAATGGTAGCTCACCAGAGTTCCCAGGTGATATCAAAGGGATTTCCACATTTATCAGCTCTTAGTAGATTCTTCTCTTTGTTTTCTCAATTTACTTCTTGGTTTCACACAGGAGATTGCATCCAGGTAGTACAATGAAGAGGTCCACAAGGTAACTGTGCACTGTATGAACAAAGATACCTTCTAATTTCTTTTGACTTTGCCACCTGATAGCTTCACTTAATGCCTTCTAGTGCTTGCATAGAAAAGTAGTATAAACAACCATTCCTTATCACCTTTTCCAGTCTATACATTATTTTCCAGACCATTCTGGTGTCCCTCCTGAAGTTCTCTCTTCCTTGTAGACTCCTGGTACTTGAATATATGCCATTTCCTATCTTTCATCACTCTGTGTACTTTTAACTGTTACTTTAATGGTTTGGGATTGTTTGGGACTAGAATTGCATATTAGATATACAGTGAATGCACACCACAGAATAATGGATTTTTTTGTCCTCTGTGTTCCATTTGCGGTTTAGTCCTGGGCCAATCTGGAATTTAAACACCTTCCTCCTCTCCTCTGCGTTGCTATGGATTACTCATACACATATACTATAAAGCCAGTCTGTCTCACACTGAAGAACCTTCTCCAATGGATGTTATGTTTAGTCAAAACATTATTTGGGAAACAAAGATCCCAATCAGTTCCAGTTTTCTAAAACTTGAAGACCTTTTTTCCAGGGGATGACATGGTTTGGGGAATGCAAATGCATTAGAGTGCAGGAATTTTTTTAATCTAATTTTAGTTTTGTTATTGACTTTACAATTACACTTTATTACAGAAACAGGAATTTACATAGGGAATGGTAAGCCTGGCTTTTCTGTGTGACCATGCACTTATCAGTCGTACTTCCTACACTAACCCACACATACACAGTGAAGAAGACAGTAATTCTTTCTTTGTTGTAGACAACACTCGTTCATAATTTAAGATTTCTTTTTTGCAACAGTCCTTGTATCAGAACATTGGCTAACCCAGTGTTCAGTGATATATCTTAAAATTACTTAGAGATGAATGCAAATTGAGAAGAAGCTCTATAAAAATCTGTACCCAGATATATAGACTAAACTATGTTGTTTGGAAATTCTTTTATTCTTTATTTTTCCAGTCAGCTGTTAGAAAATGATACAATATCTATCTGGATGAATTAAATAACTGAAACAGCAAACTGCAGCAGTGCAACCATTATATGAAATGCCAGTATTTTTTAAAATTTTTTTTCTAAACAGAACAGCTACATGTAAATTTCTTTTAGAACAATTTAAAAATTGTTAACAGAAATGTCAATGATGAGTTTTAATTTCACTCTTATTCCAGGTATGACGAGATAAGGATTAAATTCTATGGACAATGGATTGCAGTTCCTGTTTATTTTGACTGGCAAACTAGAAAACAGAAACCACTGACTAAAATTTAGACAAGTTCCAACTGCACATTAAAGTTTTAGATGTAGAATCCTGCTTACTACAGCTGTGTAAGGACTAATAAACCCATTTTTACAACACACATTCTTCTTATTGGTCTCTAAATAACAATTTTACATAGTTCACCATTGTGTTATTTTAAAGAATTAGTGTTTAAAGCATAAGAAAATATTTTGCTTTCAGAATGAGGCACATTTCTTTCTTCAGTGCTTGCAGAGAACAGCAGATTTTTTTATTAATTATTTACAAACCATTTATAAGCCAGGATTTGCAAGCCTTAAATGGTTAGAAAATACCATTGAACAACTTCTTTTACATCCTTCTGGTATTTTTATGGGATGGATAGTTCAGTCAGACCCATGCAAGGTACATTTTTTCTCATAATGCCCATCAGTTCTTGTGAATTCAATCTAACTTCAGAATGAGATGATCAGGGAGTCACTGAAAAAAATGCAAGTGATTTTTTTTTTGCCTCTGTTACCTTATCTGTGCATTTACTGGCTGGCAGAACATATCCGCAAGGCTGTTGTTGTTAGAAAATAGTGTAATGATAAAAAAAAAAAAAAAAAAAAAGCTTATTTTAATGTCAGAATGGATTGCATCCTGACAGAGGGAAACGTACAGTGACAGCGTGATTCCCGGCGGGTCCCCATCGCCAAAGCCCCGGCAGCCATTGCGAGAGAGCGGCTGACGTGGCGGGGGGCGTTCCCACGGTGACGGCGACCACACCCCCTCCCCTTACCTTGAAAAAGCCTTTGGGAGGCTGCCCACCCGGTGTAGGGAGGCGCAACCAGCTTGTGTAGCGGGTGAGTCCCACCCACACGGTGCTGCAGCAGCGGGCGTGGTAGCTTGTGCAGCAGGGTGCAGAGAGCACTTGTTGCTTGTCAGCCCCTCTAGCTTATTGCCAGCGTCCCGGACTGCTGACGACCATGGTCGCCACCAGAAGGAGAGCTTGCCTCAAACAGACTGTAGCTACACAGACTGAGGTTCTGTCCCGAACGGTGGCTGTTCAGGTCTCCGGCTGCAGGGAGTGCCAGAGCCTGCTGCTGCCGGGGCAGGGAGGCCAGCACTCCACCTGTGTGAGGTGTGAGCAGGTGCAAGATCTGCTCGACATGGTCGTCAAACTTAAGGAGGAGGTTGAGACGCTGAGGACCATCAGGGAGTACGAAAGGGAGATCGACTGGTGGAGTAACACCCTGACGTGCCAGTCGGAAAGGCCCCAGGGAGGTACCCCCCAAAAGGAGATGGACCTCCTTGCCCTCTCGGACAGAGGCAGAAGTCCTGAGACGGCCCCACCCTTGTTGCTGTCGGGCAGAGGTAGGGGACCGAAAAGACGACGAGGGTTGGAAGCGTATTCCGGTTCGGCGTCGCGGGCAGCCCCCCTCCCTGCCTGCTTTGTCTCCCCAGGTGCCCCTCCGTAATAGGTTTGAGGCCCTGGATCTTGAAGAAGAGGTAGGTGAGGAGGTGATGCCAAGCCTGCCCACAAGATCACGTAGGAAGAGGCAGTCGACTTCACAACTTAAGACTGCCTCTGATAAGAAAGAAAGAAGGGTGATTGTAATAGGAAATTCCCTTCTGAAAGGAACAGAGGGCCCAATATGCAGAGTTGACCCTCATCTTAGGGAAGTTTGTAGTCTACCTGGAGCCCGGATCAAGGATATCGCTAGAGAGCTCCCCAAACTGGTGCACCCGACGGACTACTACCCGCTGCTGGTCTTCCAGACAGATGGGGAGGAAGCTGCTTCCCGTAGTCTGAGGGGGATGAAGAATGATTTCAAGGTCTTGGGAAGGATGGTGAAAGACTCAGGGGCTCAACTGATCTTCTCTTCACTCCTTCCATCTTCAAGTGATGATGTGGGATGGAATAGGAAAATTCACTCTCTAAATGGTTGGCTCCAAGACTGGTGCTACAGGCAGGGCTTTGGATTTTTTGATAATGGTTGGTTTTATAAGACACCAGTCCGGACACTGTCACGTGGGAAAGGTTTATCTCGCAGGGGCAAAAGGATGCTGGGGCAGGAATTAGCTGGGCTCATTTGGAGAGCTTTAAACTAGGCTCGAAGGGGGATGGGGTTGTAGCTGGGCTTGTCCCAGTGGGGCAGCATTCTAAAACTGATGAGGACCGGGTGGCCTCCTATGCCCCTAGGGTGAAACTGGTGTGCTCTGCTCGCTCCCTGAAATGCCTGTATACCAATGCGCGCAGCATGGGGAATAAGCAGGAGGAGCTAGAATCCTATGTTCGGTTGGGAGATTATGATCTGGTGGCAATTACAGAAACATGGTGGGACAGTTCACATGACTGGAATGTGGTCATGGATGGCTATGCCCTTTTCAGGAAAGACAGGCCAGCCAGGCGGGGTGGTGGAGTTGCTCTCTATGTGAGAGAGCAACTACAATGTACTAAATTCTGCCCAGGAGCGGATGACGAGCGAGTTGAGAGTGTATGGGTCAGGATCAAGGGGCAGGCTGGCAGGGCTGACACTGTTGTGGGTGTCTGTTACAGGCCACCAGATCAGGCTGAGGAAGTTGATGAGGCCTTCTATGGGCAGCTGAGAGTGGCCTCACAGTCACAGGCCATGGTTGTTGTGGGTGATTTTAACTTCCCTGATGTTTGCTGGAAGGACCATTCAGCCAGCCAGCCACAGTCCAGGAGGTTCCTCCAGTGCATTGATGAGAACTTCCTCATGCAGATGGTGGAGGAGCCGACTAGGAGAGGTGCACTGCTGGATCTCATCCTCACTAACAAGGAGGGTCTGGTCGAAGCAGTAAAGGTTAGAGGGCTGCCTGGGTTGCAGTGACCACGAGATGGTGGAGTTCAGCATCTTGTGTGGCAGGAACAGAATAGCAAGTAGAATTGCAACCCTGGACTTCAGCAGGGCTAACTTTGGCCTTTTCAAGCAATTGCTGGGGGAAATCCCATGGGCAAGACTGCTTGAAGGAAAAGGGGCCCAAGATAGCTGGGTGGCATTCAGAGATTGCTTCTTCCATGCTCAGGATCAGAGCATCCCCACACGTAGGAAGTCAAGGAAGGGAGCCAGGAGGCCTAGGTGGTTGAATAGGGATTTGTTGGGTATGCTCAAGCAGAAGAGGAGAGTTTACAGGTCATGGAAGCAGGGGCTGGCCACTTGGGAGGAATATAAGGCTGCTGTTAGAGGATGTAGGAAGGCAGCTAGGATAGCCAAGGCCTCCTTAGAATTACAGCTGGCGAGAGGGGTCAAGGACAGCAAAAAGAACTTTTTCAAATACATAGCAAATAAAACTAATACCAGAGGCAATGTAGGCCCACTGATGAATGGGGTGGGTGCCCTGGTGGCAGAAGATACAGAGAAGGCAGAATTACTGAATGCCTTCTTTGTCTCTGTCTACTCTGCCGGAGGCTGTCCTGGGGAGCCCCGTACCCCTGAGACCTCGTATGAAGCCAGGTCAATGGAGGAGTTTGCTTTAGTTGATGAGGACTGGGTTAGGGAGCAATTAAATAGTCTGGACATCCATAAATCCATGGGTCCAGATGGGATGCATCCGCAGGTGCTGAGGGAGCTGGCTGAAGTCATTGCTGGACCGCTCTCCATCATCTTTGCTAAGTCTTGGGAAACGGGAGAGGTGCCCGAGGATTGGAGGAAAGCAAATGTCACTCCAGTCTTCAAAAAGGGCAAGAAGGAGGACCCGGGTAATTATAGACCGGTCAGCCTCACCTCTGTCCCTGGGAAAGTAATGGAACAGCTTGTCCTTGGTGCCATCTCAAGGCATATCAAGGATAAGAGGGTTATTAGGGGCAGTCAGCATGGCTTTACCAAGGGTAGGTCATGCTTGACCAACCTCATAGCCTTTTATGAGAATGTAACAAGGTGGATGGATGATGGCAGAGCGGTGGATGTGGTCTACCTTGACTTCAGTAAAGCCTTTGATACAGTCTCCCACAGCATCCTCACAGCTAAGTTGAGGAGGTGTGGTCTAGACATTAGAGTAGTGAGGTGGGTTGCAAACTGGCTTAGGGAGAGAAGCCAGAGAGTGGTAGTCAATGGTGCGCAGTCTAGTTGGAGGTCAGTATCTAGTGGAGTGCCTCAGGGGTCAGTGCTGGGGCCAATATTATTCAATATATTCATTAATGATTTGGACGAGGGAATTGAGTGTACTATCAGCAAGTTTGCTGATGACACCAAGCTGGGAGGAGTGGCTGACACGCCGGAGGGCTGTGCTGCCATCCAGCGGGACCTGGACAGGCTGGAGAGTTGGGCGGGGAATAACCTAATGAAATTTAACAAGGGCAAGTGTAGAGTCCTGCACCTGGGCAGGAACAACCCCAGGTTCCAGTATAGGTTGGGAGATTACATATTAGAGAGCAGTGTAGGGGGAAGGGACCTGGGGGTCCTGGTGGACAACAGGATGACCATGAGCCAGCACTGTGCCCTTGTGGCCAGGAAGGCCAATGGCATCCTGGGGTGTATTAGAAGGGGGGTGGTTAGTAGATCGAGAGAGGTCCTCCTTCCCCTCTATTCCACCCTGGTGAGACCACATCTGGAATATAGTGTCCAGTTCTGGGCCCCTCAGTTCAAGAAGGACAGGGAACTGCTGGAGAGGGTCCAGCGTAGGGCAACCAAGATGATTAAGGGAGTGGAGCACTTCCCTTATGAAGAAAGCCTGAGGGAGCTGGGTCTCTTTAGTTTGGAGAAGAGGAGACTAAGGGGGGACCTTATTAATGTTTACAGATATATAAAGGGTGAGTGCCATGGGGATGGAGCCAGGCTCTTCTCGGTGGCAAACAATGATAGGACAAGGGGTAATGGGATCAAGCTGGAACACAAGAGGTTCCACTTAAATTTGAGAAGAAACTTCTTCTCAGTAAGGGTGACAGAGCACTGGAACAGGCTGCCCAGGGAAGTGGTGGAGTCTCCTTCTCTGGAGACATTCAAAACCCGCCTGGACATGTTCCTGTGCGACCTCACCTAGGTGTTCCTGCTCCAGCAGGGGGATTGGACTAGATGATCTTTTGAGGTCCCTTCCAATCCCAAACATACTGTGATACTGTGATACTGTGAAAATGTACCAAAAGCTTTTTTCTCTTGAGCCACCGTTATGTTACAAGAGGGCATTTAGTGCATGCAACTAGTTATTATTTCCTCTAGTGAAAAGATAGTCTGTAAAAAATAAATGCCTGTCCAGCCTCCGTCTACACACTCTGAAAATCTCAAAGGCATTTTTCAGAGGCACCAAGGCAGCACTGAGAAGATATACTGACACACCAGAACAAGTGGTGTCTGCTTGTTACCTCTGAACATTGTAATGTGTATGTTAAGACAAACAAACAAACAAGTATTTATATACAGGTTTCAGTTGACAAAATGACCAACATTTTGTAGAATCATTGAAATATTTAGGGCCATCTGCATCTTCCAAAATCTTGTTCAAGGTCAGGCTTGTTTCAAAATTAGGTAACATTGATAAGTGCTTGGACAAGTTTGAACATCTCCAAGGATGGAGATTCCCAAACCTCTCTTAGAATCATGGAATCATTTTGGTTGGAAGAGACCCTTAAGATCATCAAGTCCAAGTCCACTTAACCATGTCTCTAAGAGTCTCATCTATAAATCTTATAAATACCTCCACCACTTCCCTGGGCAGCCTGTTCCACTGCTTCACAACCCTTTCTGTGGAGAAATTTTCCCTAATATCCAATCTGAACCTTCCTCGGTGCAACTTGAGGCCATTTCCTCTCATCCTATCACTTGTTACTTGGGAGAAGAGGTCAACACTCTCCATGCTACAATGTTCTTTAAGATAGTCATAGAGAGCAATAAGGTCTCCCATCAGTCTCTTTTTCTCCAGGCTAAACAAACTCAGTTCCCTTAGCTTCTATGCATAAGACTTATTCTCCAGATCCCTCACCAGCCTTGTCGTCCTTCTCCAAACTCTCTCCAGTATATCACAGAGACATGGGGATCCAGGCTCCAGGTTACCTCCCTGCTTTTTTGATCCTCCTTCTTTACTGAGACAGTCAAAACTAGATGCAATACTCCAGGTGTGGTCTCAGAAGTGCCAAACAGAGGGGAATAATAACTAATAATAATAACAACATAATAACATAACATAATAAATAACATAACATAAATAATAATAACATTTCTTTGTCCTGCTATTACACTCTAGCCAATATAACACTGAATGTAGCTGGCCTTCATTGCTTGTAAAGTACACTTCTGTTCAACTTCCTGTCTACCAGGACTTCCTAGTCCTTTTCTTTAGAGCTGCTTTTTAGCCCATTAAGTCTCCATCTTGAATTGTTGCACAGAATTATTCAATTTCATGTGGGTTGTTTCCAATCACCTTTGTCCGTCAAGTGCCTGAAATAGCTTCTGTTAAGACTTGTTCCATTATATTATCAGGGACTGATGTGAGGCAACGAGCCCATGGATTTTCTTTCTGGAAAAAGGAAATTCTTTTGCAACTTCTTGCCTTCTGTTGAGAATGGACATAAAGTCTGACTTTTTCCAGTCATTGAGGACATCCCATGATCACTACAGCTTTTCAGAGAAGATAGAGTTGAACTTCACAGTGACACCATCTAAAGCCATCAACTCTCTTAGATGCATCCTGCATCCTAAGATCTTGTGTGAATCTTGCTTAATTTCACATAGTACCTAATTCTAATTCCCTTTATTATGGTGGATAGCACATCTCCAAACATTGTGCAGTACTTCCGTCCACTGGATTTTTCTATGGTAGACCCTGGATGTCTCTGAGTCAAGGAAAACAATGCCTACATATCCTCAACAGAAACTAACACCAGAAAATCTCAGATTTTTTCTCTTTATTTTTCAAAAATAATTCACTTGTTCAGAAAATAATATTTACAGCATGATGATACCAAATACTATGGCATGACTATGCGGAAGAAGTAGCGTTAGCCTATGAAAGTGATTTTCTTCTGTCCTTGTCCACCACACACTGCTAGAGGCAAGCAATCTTTTCTAATACAACCTGAAAATATATCAGTTTTATGCCTAATCATAATCTACACATACACAATTCCAGGAATAATGATTCTAATAAACCTGCTCTTCATAATAAGTGATGAAGGTTGCTTTTTGGTTACATCTGATATAATTCCCTCCTGAAAGTAAATACAACCCTTCCTATCTGTCTCCCTTTTTGTATCTGCATTGCTAGCAAACTGTTCTGAACTTGTTACATGGCACTGCTGGTACAAGCAGGATTTGAAAAATGAATGAAGGCAGGTTCTAACTAATCCATATGACCTTGAATGTCCTTGCATTTTTTGCTATTGTTTTTTAATCATCCACTTCACAGGCAATTCCAGATGCTATAGTTATTTATAAATCCCACAAAAATGCTTCACAAATTCATTCAAAGACAGTTGTTGAGGAAAAGTCCTAGAAGTTCTTAAATTTCATTCTTCACCTATCTGGCAGGCATTTTTTAAATTATTATTATTTTATTTTATTGTCCTTTTTTTTTTTTTTTTTTCCTCACTTTATATTAAGATGTTTTTGCCAGTGGGGAAGCCATCACAGTTATTTCATAATCTAACATTTCTGCATCAGCAAGTTTTTCCTGGTTTTCAGCCAGTATGTAGTTTTTCATTATTTGATTTACTTGTTACTAGGTCGACCACATGAATCACTGAGAAAACTGAGCTCCTCCTTAAAAACATATCTTCAGAGATGTCTGAATGTCTTAAATATCAATTGGCTAAACTGATGTTAGGCTGAGCACTATACGTCCTCTATAAATTCAACCTTTCTCCTGCTATTATTTTCTCCCAAATCCTTTCCAAGTAGGCCCTATATATTAAGAGCTACATTTGCACAGATGCTCAAGAGTTTCTAGAAGGACACAAGTTCACAAATCTGGTGAGCCATGATGTTCATTTAAAACCTTTGTGCCCTTTATACTGCAATGCAGATCTCTTGAAGCGTCATAAAAACTATATAAAAAAAAAAACATTCTTGTGCTTTGCTAACTCCCTATTTGCAGGTCTGTGTATCCACTTTCTACATTTTTCCTTGGTTTGGAAAGAATTGTTTTTGACAGCCCACTCACCAGGATGATTAGCGGCACATACGAAGCAGCAGCAAACCACCAGCTCTTAACTTTTATTAAGAAAATAAATTACCCTAGAAGGTAGGTTAGCATACACTGATAGAAAACATCAATCATGGTTCGTTCAGGGGAAGACAAAGTGCAGATGAGTGAAACACAATGGAGTATTTTGTGATGAGGAGAAATGGAGGCTGGTAAGTTTTGTTTGATGCTTCTAGGAAGAAGAATCCTGAGTGCAGCTATAGCCAAGATTTGTGAATTATGTGGGTTTCCCACTCTACCACTTCCAGAAGGAGAAAGAAGAAATGAAAGAAGAAACAGCAGAAAATTCAGGATCCCACAAAATGCTGACACTAGAGTTCACACCTTAAACCACTGTGAATTGCAATTGCAACCTAGGAGTCTAGTACATAGATTTTCCACCAGCTACACGACTGGTCAGGATTTCTGGAAAAATGGCATACTTCAAATAGTTTCTGCTCTGAGATGCATCTTTGCACATGCAGTCCATTTGCCTTAACCCTGCCCATTTTACCAGGAGTAAAAACTCTTTTCATGTTGCAAATTTATTGTACCATGCATGCAATGAAGTTGATGGGTCTCAGTTCTGACTTATTTCTTGCAAAAACAACATACTGGATTTGCATTATCTACCAAACTGCAGTAAAGACTGTGACTGCATGGGCCAAGAAGACTAACAAAACTTAAATGTTCCCCACAGATGAGGGATGAGACGTGTTGATAGGACATTATCTATAAGAAGTTAGCTTTGCTGCTGCATTATATGTAAAATCTGAATTTAATTTTCCAGGTATCACTCCAGCACCTTCCTTTACTACTACAGTCACACAAGACTTTAGAGATAAATGTTATTGCCTCATGCACTTTTATATGCAAAACTCATTCAGTATAAAATATCACATGAGACATTCCACAAAATTTAATAGCTATATTAAAAGGTTCAGTGATCCTTGTGGAAAATTCTTAACAAGATCCTGAATTGTTTAAGATTTAATTCTATCAGTTATAAGACTGTTTCATTTTTTATCTTTCTGGAAATGTTATTTTAGAAACAGGAAGGTTTATACATCAAAGTTATACTTCTACCTTTTCTATTAAGATCTTAAATGTCCTGTTTGTTTCCAGCTGCCTTTCACAGAATTGTAGTGTACTTTCTTTGCCTACTATTTTTAAAATTGTGAATTGGAAACCTGATATTCAAGAAATTGTCCCCAGAATGACAAGATGGATTTGAATATGTTTTGTTTCATCAACATTCAGTGAGAGAAAGAGGAAGAAGTCTTCACACAAACACAGATCAGGGGAATAGATAAAAGGAGAGAAGTAGGAAAAGGAGGAGTTTGTAAGTGCACTGTGAATATAGAGCTCACTTTCCTTTCTTGTCAAATAGAGCAGAATAAGAATTAATTGGCTTACTTTATATAAGAAAAAAAGACAGGTTCAATATTAAGAAATTCTCACAAGCCTACGAATGGTTAGATAATGGAGGCAGCTGCTGTGGGATGCTGCAGAATCAATATTATCGGAAAAGTTCAAAGTAACATTTAACACTCTTCTGTCTTTGATGGGTTAGGAGAAATCAAACTGCCTCTGCCCATGTGGGGATTGAATGCTAATAATATCATTAGTTTTCAAGTGCTAAGGATGGAAACAGTACAATACAGATGAGCAATGATCACCTTCCCTCAGAAAAACTCAGAGTTCCCAGTTTGCTATCAGTGTCAAGAAACGTGACCTAATGCACAGAACTCCTGCCAAAAGGCACAGAGTTCAGGGCAGGATGATGGAAAAGAGGCTGGAAGATGAAGTGTCAAACTTCAGGGAGCAGTAGGTAACAAAAGGCAGTATGGAACACTGAGAAGAAGGAGAAAAGAGAGAATAAGATTACATGATTATAGAAACACAGAATCATAGAATCATTTTGGTTGGAAGAGACCCTCAATATCATTGAGTCCAATCATTAACTTAACACTGTCACTAAACCATGTGCCTAAAAACCTCATCTATATGTCTTTTAAACCCTTCCAGGGAGGGCTATTCAACTACTTCCCTGGACAGCCTGTTCCAATGTCGGGCAACCCTTTCTGTGAAGAATTTTTTCCTACAAGGCAGTGTTGCTTTACTGGAGTTTGTATTAATTTCTGGATTATCTGGCTTGTTCTTGAACTTTTTTATTTTAATATGGTGCTATATCACAGCTGGAAGTTGTGAGTTTTGGAGAAGACAATAGCATACTTGGGTGGGGATAGGGTTCACACAAATGAAAGGAGACACAGAAAGTACAGTAAGGCTGTAGGAGAGATGAGAGAAAATAATTGTCTCTAAACAGAAGGAATGAGAGATGTTCAGGACTCCTTTCATGCCTCAAATTCCTATGCCAAAATGCACTGAAAGGTTGAGGTTGAGGCACAGCTTTACAACAAATGCATTAAACAACATTAAACAATGTTCTTGTCTGAACAAGGTGAAGCTCACAATATTAGGGAAAGACTACACAGTTGTCCGATGAAATAAGGCCTTGAAAAATACAAGTGAGATTCCAGCAACAGATTGTTGTTATTACATTGCACTTTAATAGAAATGGGACATTGGGAATCCTTACAAACTGTCTGTACCATCATGGGTATGGACTGGATACTTCACATCAGACATCACTTTCATGACCTTTTGAGAGAGACATGGAAAACACGTTAGGAGAAGACAGGCCTTTGTGAACTGAGTCAGGCTTGGGAGAAAAACATTGTTCCAAATCTTTTACACTGCCTCATATCACTTCCTTTATTGTTTTTTGGTTTGTGTATATTGTCGATCTAGGCACAAAGTCTTGCTGTTCTGCCTTGTTTTTTGTTATTAGTTATTAGTCCACTTCATCAGTTTGAATTTAATCAGAATTATCACTGCCACCCTTCCTATTTTTCTCAAGGTACAAAACTACTGACTCACTGACCTCTAGCTAATCTTTCTTATTTCTGTGAAATTCTATTTAAAGATATACCTGAGAACTTCAGCATTATGCCAACCACACTGTAAGGCAAATCAAAATAATGTATTGGAGTGGGCAATTTACTATTAAAGAAAACAAGTAAACTACAGCATAAAAACTTGGTTTCCTGCCTGGTGGATGTATCTCTTTATGTTGCCACATGCATATTCAGAAGACTATCCCAACCTGGAACACAATCTCACGTTGCCCTTCACAGGCCAGGCAGAGAAGAGGAAGCTCTGTCCTCCTCTTGCATCACCACCAACACTGTCATCACTGAACTGAGGCACTGGCTGCTCCAGAGATTCAGCCAGTTCCTCTGCCAGCATCAAAAAAGATTGTTTTTTGACATGCAGTATGGGCCAAATGCATTAATTTTTATATTCCTTCAAAGTGCTGAGGGCTGCAGGAGCTGCAGAGAGGACATTGGAAGGGTACCTGCCAGTGCTACCAGGCAGATAAAATTTTCTTAGCTCTGTCTGGACAGCCTGACAAATTTATTGCCATGCTGATGGCCAGATATAGGGTCAAGAAGGAGAGGGGTTTTTTTCAGATTGGATCAGAAAATATTACCTGTGTTTCACCTTCCTCTTCTGTATTTAATGTTGACTGCTTGTGAATATCTGAGCATATTTCCTTGCTTTTTCAGTGACACCTCACTCTGCTCTGTCACTTCTGCAGGGCAAATACCATAATGGCATCCCCAGCAAAACATGCTTTGCTTGTTTGTTGCTGATGTACAGATAGTGTCCCATGACAGCTAAAATGACGGGTCTGTGTGATTTCATATTTCTTTCTGGCCTCTGTGAAAATGTGTCGAAGAAAGTAATCCTTCTCACAAAATCACAGTATAAATAGGCCATGCTCATTTACTTTAAAGTGAAGTTTTGATCTTGCTTACCCTCTTTTTAATTCTGCTCTCCTACAGCAGCGAGCAGAATGACACTGCTGAAATCTAGTTTTAGTGATGAGTAAAATCCTTGTAGTGCAGCACATTGTTCTCCCCTCACCCTCTCTTAACTCTGTAAAAACCCTGCCTCTCCAGTTTTACCGTTCCTGATCCATGCAGGTAACTTCAGAACCCTGGCACCACACAGACTATAGATTATTCCCTAATGGGAAATTGCATAGCATGGTGATAATTGCTTCATCACTTTCATAAGTGTTAACTGGATTCCTGTTGTTATGTTTTAGAAGTTTTTCTGTCTTCCTACTGCCCTTCCTATTAGCTTCTCTTCTGTGCGGCCCTTAAATTATGAAATAACCTGCTGAAATTCATATTGTGATACAAATTTGAAAAGAATGGCACTGCTATGACATTCATTTTCTGTACCAGAATATAGTACCTGAAAATTGTAAAAACCCTAAGACTGCAAATGTGAAACAAATTCAAATAGGAACAATGTGTAGCTCAGAAAATGTCAGAAATTTACCTACAAAAAGAGAAAATGATCAATGTAAAATGCGTGTTTTTCCCTGATCACAGATCCACATGTATGCTTGTTAAAGAAAAATAAATCATAAACAAATAGACGTATAGTAAGCAATTTAACTTATCCTAGCTCAAACTCTTTAATGTACTATATTTTTATATTATGTTTATTTTGTGAAATCACTTGATTTTCTCGTATGACTGCTGTCATAAAAACAGCTTTTCCTGTTGAATAACATTTGGCATAAAGTAAAAACATGATTTGGCTTTTGTTTTTCAACGATTAAACAAAAAAGGTTTAAGCTCTCTGTACTTTGTAACACTAAATGAAAAATACCAGTTTATTACTGGTAATCACTTAGAAAAGTGACTACCTGAACGAAACTAATAGCCTGTGTGATTACAGATTCAGCATCATTATTCAAGGACAGGAGAATGAGAGGAAGAGACGACATCTTCAGTCTTACATAAGCAAGAAAGAAACTGAATACGTCAGAGATGCCAAAGGAAGAGATGGGACTGCTTCATCTAAAACCCCAAAGGTGAAGTTAAAGCCCCTGGATGGTTTAATATCTTCCCTGGAGAGAGGTAACTCACTCCATCCAGGTACTTTTAATGTCTTTCCCTTTCAGGCTAACATACCCTCACAAATAAAACAGAAGAGGGAGTGGGAAGGGGAAGCAAAGCACAGTTCTGCATTGTAGAAGATGTGAGTTGCTGAGCTGGTGTTGGGGGATAATTTCTTTTTTCTAGATATAACCTGTGGCATTAGAAATATGAAGCATTTAGGTTTAAGAAAATAAACCAAAGAGAAGGAGGCAGGAGTAGTCGTGGAAGGAGGTTAATATGGTGTAGGCAAAAAATTTAACAGAGGTACATGGAAGGAGGGATCGTTTTGAAGTCAGCACGTGTGGTAAAGCTTAATGAAAGAGAACAGGCACAAGCTATTTCATTACAGGAATTCTGAACTGGGAATTCATTTCGATCTCCATTTGTGCATTACTGGCTTTTCAAGTTTCTCTTTTCCCATTGATATCCATTCACATTTTCCCATGTTACCTGTGTTTTCCTCACAATTAATTTCATCTTGCTATGACCTTCACAGAACTGTAGATGCTTAGTCTTCAGAAAATATCCATGTGTTCTATCATCTGCAGATTTGCACAACATGTTATTTGTGTCCTTTCTCACTATGTTCATTAAGATGTTGAGTCCAAACACAAAGGTGACCCATGTAACACTTGCCAAGACATGCACCATCTGCCTTGGGGATAGATATTTATCATTATTCATTATGTCTTGTTTCCACCAAGCAACTGTTGTTCAGTCTACATGTCAATATTACTGTCACTGGCTATAAACAAAATTTCATGAAATAGTACACACAGTAAAACCATATATTATATGCCACCTGGCTTCTGTTTATCTGCAGGTTTTGTCATTCCATTGAAGAAATAATCCATTCTGACAAGCAAGATATATTCTTTTATTTCTTGTTTTCCTTTGCCAATGAAATGAAGGTACAAACAAGAGCTTCAGAAATAAGCTTGTAGTGCCCCAGGAAGAGCCCTGACCTCCTCACGCATAGCTGAATGTCCCCATCATTGGGCTGCCGCAGACTGACTCTGTGTTTGCTCTCCTCCTGATCTTTTAGTCTTGACTTGATAGATTGCCTAGTTTCAGCAGGAGTCCTGAACTTGTCCTTTTCTCCCCCACACACACACTCCAGCCACCACAGCAATAATGTAATGGCTAGGAAAGCCTGGCTGCAGGATAGACCTCTGTGTTTGATACCCTTCAGGTTGAGGAAGAACCTCTGTCTTCCAAGGTGACTGCCTACAGCTTAAACTCAAATTTTGAGGTCTGCAGTTTCAGATTAAACACAAATTAAATTATCACAGAAAAGCTGCATCGCTTGTGAATTGCATTCTGCAATCTTACAGAAAGTTGTATCACACTTTTTTTCTTAAAACTTAGTTTTCTTCAAGTGCATTCTTTATAATCCTTGATCACTCTTGCCACAGACATTTTAAGCAATTCTAGCAACATAATATACACTCATATTTCTCTGGATAGAATCAATGGAAAAGCCTCATTAGTGCTATCAGAAGAAGATATATTTCTTTCCATTCCATCTTTATTTCTCAATTTTTAGAGTAATAGGTATTGTAGTGGAAAAACAGTCACTTTCTAGTGCAACAGCTGGACAGAAAGAATAATTTCCCTGCTGCCCTTGAAAGAAGAATATATACCTTTTGCATCACTCTTTTTGTTCACTATCAACCACAAAGATACAGAAATCAGATGTCTATATTTGACATTCCTCCTAAAGTTATTTTGGCTTTTCACTTAAATCTACTTAATTATTTATCTGCATAATCAAATCTGCACAATCTCCCCAGAAGAAATAAATGACATAGTTTAGATATGCAAAGGACGCTTAGTTTCTGAGAAAGAACAAAGCCTTTACAAACTCTTCCCAAGAGAGCATAACATTGGAGAGAGATCAAAGGAGAGAACCCAGTCCAACACTATTAGATAGATTAAATTTTATGTGTAATCTTGCAGTAGTATTGCTCAATTTTGAGCACCAGAAAGGTTTTGTGGGCATTCCCAAGAGGAAAGGAAATATTTGTTCAAGATATATTCCAAGTGTAGCAATAAGCAGATCTGCAATTTGGATCTTTTTGTGTACTTCTCACAACCCTTATCCTCCTGGTATGAGAACTAGATCTAATGCTCATTATGGGGAGGAAGAGTTGCAATCCTTAAGCAGAACTGCTTTAAGTTCTTTTTTGGGGATTTTTATGACTTGTACTTCTGCCTATAGGGAACTGAAGAAACAGTTTCTGTTAAAAAGTTGGTTTGATAGAGTTATCTCAGCATGTTCCATCCCAACAGCTCTGCTTTCTTTATGTTCTTTACTGGGCTGTCAGATTTGTTCATGTTTGTAGATGTGGGAGGGAGATGTGTTGCCTTGACAGCATTCTGTTCCATGTTTTCTCTTTCATCAGCCCTTTTACGGGAAGAGCAAATGCCACTATCCAAGCCTTCCCTACCTGACTGCTGCTTGCAGCTTGAAATACCAGTAACTTGTGCATTTCCAGTTTCCTACTGTAACGCAACCAGTGTATGTTAAGAATTTCTGATCCATGAAACTTTTTTTCAGACCACAGGTTGTTTCAAAAAGATGGACCCAATTTGAAATCACTGTTGCTTTGAATTAGGTCCATCTTTTCGAAACACCCTGTATTTTACTAAAGCATTAATAGCAACTGAGTTTATAGAGTGTTAATTTACAGTCCTGTCTTAATGTATTCATGTTTGCTCTGCTCTGAGTGTTTACAACAAGAATTATAAAAACATGGCAAGTTCTGACAGGGGACACATTTATTTACTTAAAGTATATGTTAAATGTTTATTTTTACTGTTCTGTCCCAGTTTGATGCACAAGGTTTTACATTATGCATTGAAATATGAATGTGCCCCTTGTTGTTTTAGTCTGCATGTGGGAGGTTAATATCCATAAAGTAAAGTGACAATAGAGGAACAGAGCATGGCCCCTGTGACATGAAGAAATATTGATTCAAAATCTGAAAAAAATATTTCAGTGGGACATAAAAGACTATGTGAAAAAATAAACATAATACACATACTCTTGGATGGACATCTGTGATGAAAATTATTTTCCTTGTTTCTGGGAGATGAAAGCAAAAGTATATAATGTATGCCATAAGGCATTATCGTATTTAATCACATTTCACAAGCTATTGTTTCTGCACAAAGTAGTGCTTTTCTAGTGCTGTAGGCTATTTGGATATGTCTCACAAAACTCTGCGAGATATTGTACTCACTGCAAAGCATATGCGATCCCTGGATTTGAGCAATTTTATATTCTTGACACAAAAGAACCATTGAATGTCACGAGGAAGTGCTAAAGGATGAAAATGCAGCTGTGTGTTTTAAATTTCCATTTAAGATCACCACAGATCATCTTTATAATTGTGAGCTAACTGAATAATATAAATTAGGGAAAGCTGCTGAGTCTTATATCAAATAAAACACGCTCAACTAACCTGGAGAAGCTATGCAGTGAAACAGATTTTGAACTGGGATACCCACAAAATGTGATAGGGATTTAAAGTGAAAGAGTTAAGCTGTTCAGAAATTGGGAAAAAATCCAGAAATTTAGTCTGGAAAGTCACTCTAAGGAAAGCATTATCCTGTCAGTCTCCCTTGTTTTCATCTTGAAATTTCATTCTCAGATGAGTGCATTAAAACATTGCTTCTGTTAGAACTAAACAATTTAATGCTGTAGATGTTCAGATAATGGCAAGTAGATTTGACGTTAAAGAACTTATTACTTCAATCCTCTTTTATTACACAAGTCATCAGCCTACTAAATTTCAGCTCAGCAAATCTCTACGTATATATGGTAGGTTTTCTACTTGAACAAAAATATGTTTTGGATTTTTGAAAGAGAGGCAGCATTTTCTTGATTAGGTTTAATGATATAATATACAGAATCATGTACATCAGCTGAATTCCAACTCTGTACATACAGAAATGTAAAGTGGTGTTTTATGTGTTTATATGCACAACATTAAATTAATAACACATTGAGGCCATATAGGCAGTTAACCTGAAAATCATACAGGGGCCAAAAGGCACCAAAAAATCCATCTCTTTTTTCTATAAGTATCTTGCATTTTGCCTGGACCTGTATTACTTACATTGATTCCTATTATTTTCTATACAAAGCAGTTACAACTCTTGTGAATTTATTACCCATACATTGGAAAGCTGTAGACATTTTGGGTTGTTTACATGAATTGGCTATGCCATCAAGTTTGGATAGAGAGGTTTAAGCCTCTCTTTTTCTCCCTGACACAAAGGGTTATGGCATTCCCATCTGTAAGTATTCAAAAAATTGTGAGTCACACAATTAAAATGTCACAAGACTGGCCTAAAACAATGATGTTAAAACCTCACATTTTTGGGTTGTTTTTAATTTGTAATTTTCAACTCTTTATGGAATACTCAAGTAATTTTTTCAAGCTTCTGGAACCATGGAGGTCAGAAAGCAGAGGAGAGAAAACAGGCACTTGAGTGGGAGGACTAGAGATAGAACTGGCAGCGATGATTCAGTCCATATGTGGATTATAAGACTTGGTGGGGTGAAGAGGCTTCTCTGAGGATTTGCAGACAGACCGTGAACGAGAAGATCCAAAATGCTGATTCATGGAGATAGAATTAAATTTTGACCTTCAGTCATGGTGTACTACGAGCATAAAGGAGTGTCAGAAAATCTCACAAGAAAAGATACAAAGGCGAGATGCACAAATCAGGGCCCAGGGAGTACAAGGCTGAAAAAAATAATACTAGAAAGTTTAGGGACTAAATGGAATGGCCTGTAGCCCATCAGCAGACATTCACTGAGACACCAGAAGGTGATGGTATTCCTCTTGCTCTTCACAAAGAAGAATAGTGTTGCTTTTGCCACAGAAACATGGAATGAAGTTAAGAAATGGACACAGTGACATTGCCAAATGACTACAGCAACATACTGTATGTGCTCATTTCAGTCTTGAGTCCTATATTACTAACTGGTATTTGGTAAATATCTTCTCTACGATGGATGATATACTAAGGCTTAAAACTCTGAGGAAAAAAAAAAGCACCAAGAACTGGGGACCTTCTTCAGTTGGCATTTGCATTGGAGCAAGCATCCTGCTATCAATTGGCAGTCCAAGGAAAGCGACACAGGCAATTTTAAGACTGTTTAATTCCAGATGAAGGAAATAACCTGAAAGGATGAAATATGCCCTACAAGTGCCTCTTGTCTGCATTGGGAAGACATTAACTCAGCTGTAGATGTCTGTACCTACCTCTGAGGTTGCTTTCTACTTAGGACAAGGGCCAGGAACTTAACTAAGAAATTCCAATACAAAATTAGCACAGTACTCTTATGATTTTATGAGTATCAAACAGTCCTGTTTCTTACTTAGTGGAAGTTATTAACCTTTGGTGTTTGCTAGCAAGATGAACATGTCATAGTCTATGCACATCTTCTCTGTCTTCTTCATCTGAGATGGAAGAATTAGGAAATTGGCAGGGTACTCAGCCATGTTTTTCTTTGAGAAGTTATCAACGAATCCTTTATCTAGTCAAGATGATCTCCTGTGAAGATTTTTCACAAATATGCCATTTTTTTGAGCCTAGGAATTTACAAAATTGATTTATTACTCACGGTGTACCTAACATGGAATTTGTTATTCAAATTTTAGCTACATCATTAAGTTTACCCTGAAAGAACCAGATGGCTGTAACATAGTCTTCATTTGTTGTAAGCCTGGAAAACAAGAAGTGAAAAGCATTTTATTTTGAACCAAAGCCAACAATTTAAATTGCTAGAAAGACAGGTCTTCTTCAGATCATACCTTTGGGATTATCTTATTTTGGTTATTGCTGTCTTTAACTTGTTGAAGGTTTTGTAGTCTGATTCTTTGTTCCATACGTGAAAGTCTTTTTTGAATATATTAATATGATGAATTTTCTGCCTACAGTCACTAAATATAATGTTGTGATAGGACAAGGAATATTTGCTCTAAACGGAAAGATGGTAGATTTACACTAGCTATAAGGAAGAATTCTTTATCACGAGGGTGGTGAGGCACTGGAACAGGCTGCCAAAAGAAGTTGTGGATGTCCCATCCCTGGGAGTGTTCAGGGTCAGGTTGGATGGTACTTTGAGCAACCTGGTCTAGTTGCAGGGGGGTTGGAACTAGATGATCTTCAAGGTCCCTTCCAACCAAAACCATTCTATGACTGTTTGATACTGATGCATTAATACATTTGTCAGTGCTATTTTTGAGAAATGGTGTGACTATTCACCCCCTCCAATAAATCTAGATTTGCACCAAACCCATTTCTCCCACAACCTTCCCCAAAGTAGTCTTCTGGAACCTAACTGGCGAAGAACAGTTACCTGATATAGAGATTAAGAGGAGTTTTACTACTTTGAACACATTGTATGAGCTTTAGGAACTAGGGGCGCTAATCCACATTAATAATCCAAACATTTTAATTCACCCTTATTATTGATTGACTGAAATGAATTTATAGTTCTCTGAAATCCCTTTGTTTGTATGTGAATAACAACTGATGTGTCTTCTGTATAATCGAGCAGAGCTGGTTGAGTAATAGGGAAATGCATTAGCCAGAAGAAAGCTATCTTTGCTTTTCATGTCAAAAATTGATGGTGTATCTACCTCCAATTTTTAACTAGATTTGTACATCTGGAAAAGTGCGTGTTGTCTATCCCGAGAGAAAAAGAAAAGAGAAAATTATTTAAGCCAACACAATTTGGCAGTAAGGTAGCATTAGCATATGCAATAGCTGTGAAGAAGCTGAATGGGGAGAAGCTCAGGAGCATTCAGGCAGTGCAGAAAGCACTGGGGTTTGCTGTTCATGTTCACAGCGGACACTACCTGGGATATATGGCATTTGATACTTAGTGTGGAAGACATACAAAGCAGTACCTTGAACCTTGCAAGCCCCAGTGATGCACCTGAAGCAGTGAATCACGTTATACTCAAAATGGTGATGAATAAGAGTTGGTAATAATTTATTGGAGCTTACTTATTAGGAAGTAGCATCAAGCATTCTGAACAGCAACTTCAAGAAGAGAGATGTAATCACTTTTGTGGAAAATACAATTGTGCATTTTTTTTACACTTTATTGCTATTTTAGAGGTTATCTAACACCGATTTAAAATATTAAATTGCTAATATGAAATTTGGATATTATTTCACAGATCATCAGTATCACCATCTTAATATGTATAGCCTAAAAGCAACTAGAAGGCTGCATTCTCTGAAGCCCAAAGAAGTTAACCCATCTCAAGGAAAGAAAAAAAACATAGTGTTTCATGATTGATGGTAAACAGAAAGCAAATTACTTTGATCTGTATTCTTGGAAGCTGTCTGAAATATTATTCTTTGACATAAGATACAGGTAAGTACCACACAGAACAGCTCCCAGCTGCTTCTGTATTCAGGTGACCAGACAATCAAGACTAATGTTTGGCATTGAGCTCTGAGTGTAGGAACAGACACACTAATAAACATAGTGGTTCAACATTAAAGATGGTGGTGTGACTTTTTCCCTCAGGACATCATTCTTCGTTTTTCTCCCCACTGGAGGTTCAGTTTGGTCCCTTCTTTCCACTCATCCTTCCCTCTGCCTGAGGTTGGTCTCTCCATTGTGCTGACTCACTGGTTTATGCAGCTGTGCTCCAAAATCTTTCCTTGAAATGACCTGGTTTAAGGAAAAAGAAAATGTTCCAAAATCATTCCCTGAGATGATCTAGCTTAAGGAAAAATAAAATGCCGCCATCACCACTTTTCACAAGGAAAAATCAAAGAGTATGTTTTCATTTGCTCCCTCACAGAATCACTATTTTTGTTCTTCTTTCCCCATTCCTTTAATCAAAAAGGCATTCTAAGTGCTAAAAGCTGTTGGCTTTTTGGAAAGTTGCTTGAAGTAAAATGACCAAGGCATATACAACAATTAACAAATAACACTGCATTGCAATTCATTTGGACAATTACACATTTAAACATAAAGGGAAATCACAAAATTTCCCAGAGAGTTTGAAACACAAAAAATAGGGAAAATACTTGGCTCAGTAAAGAAATTGCTTATCCAACTCTAGTAGTGACACATTTAGGAGATTAATTTCCTCTGCTGAAAGCTCTTCTGCAGCAGTAGACCTGTCCTTTTCCTCCCCTGTGAAATATGGAAATGTGCCTACAAAGATTTGTGAAAATAAACAGCATGCTTTGCCAAGGAAAACATAAGCTGAAAGTGCCCTGGTTTTATATCTCTATGGGTTCTAACCCATCCCTTCCAGAAATCTACTATTTGTTATCTTAAAGACACATGAACTGTAAAGCTAAGTATTGTTCAAATGCATTGTTTAAATGGGACTTTATTTTGTTGTGTCACTTTAACGCTTCTTGAGGGAACTGGCTGTAAATTGCTATTGGCAAACCTTAAAATATGGAAGGGAAAAGTGTGTTATTTATTGAGTGTTGACTGTTTGTTTAGCCCTGCACAACAGACGGAGCAAACATGCCATTCCCCAAGAGAGACACTTGGTTTATATTAGGTGATATAATACAAGAACACGAATTTCCTGTAGAACAAGAAAAGGCCTGGCTTCAACAAGGTGTTTAAGTATAGGGTGCATGTTAGACATCCAATTTGTAGTGGATCATCTCTGGAAAGTGTGGTGGAAAATATATATATTAAAGAATGATCTGAAAGAGTAAAAGCATAAAGGGGAAAACAATGATATGGAGATGAGTAGAAGAAAGACTCCATTGAGAGAACACTTTTCAGTTACCTGGAAATTTCTTAGTATTGAACTATTCTTTAGCAAGCAAAAACATTTCAGATTCTTTCAACACTCTTGTAGTAGCTTGTGAGAAACCTCTGCGTTTCATGAATTACGCATCTGTTATACTACTGAGGAAAAGGGGCACATATTTTAAAAAGCATACATTTGCATGGATCTGAATTTATTTGCATAAAATTAAAGGGTTTTTTGCATGCATATTGGCTTTGAGACACTCAGGCTTCCAGTTTTGCAATGTCTTCAGAACTCCTGACTCTCCTTTGCATATGCACTGTCTCCTTAATGCCTTGACCTTTCCCTCTTATCTTATACAGCCAAAGAACAGTAGGGAAAAAAAATGCAGTAAGGAAAGCCTGATCTGTGGGAGAGAGTGATTGAGGAGATGTAAGAAAAGATGAAAGATTTCCTGCATGTAGGAGACTTTATTTTTCCTGTTTAATTATATTCTATATATTATTGAGCACACCTATCCATTTACTAATGCCTTTTCCCCATCCTTCTTGGAGTTCCAGGTTTCACAAGGACTCTGTGGGTGAAAGAAGTTCTGGGTTATCTACAGTGCTCAGCCAAGGGTCAGCTTTGACTTTTTAGGGATAGAAATAAAAAGGAAGTCAGCTGCCCATCAGCAGTGCAAATAGTATGTTGGTATCATTCCCAGGAGGATGCAGAGTCATTGCCAGACTGGGCTGTCTTTGTTGGTCCATATGGATGCATGCCATGGGAAATGCATCTGTTAGAAAAAACAGCAGACAAAGTAGTTCTGAAATCCACTTTTTATGGTCTGTGTGGATTGAATGGTATTTCTTCCATGGTAGTTTCTTTGATAGATTCATTCCTCATTGAAATGTGCACACAAGATACAGCAGGCTAGAAGTTTAAGGACCTTGTTGTTTGTTTTCCTATTTTTGCTCTTAAGGGAAGTAAAAAACAAAAGTTTATGATTTCAGGTGTTACTTTGCACTATGCAGAGTAGCCACCAATCTTTACATTAAAAATAACCATCAGAGAAGGGCTGAGTCTGCATTACTATCTGATCAGTTTTAGGATTATAAAAGAAACACCAAGATGAACGAGCAGTGCAGAGCTTTTTGCTCTGCACTGTTTCTGCATAAACAATGTCTACATCTCCTTGAGCTTTACAGATTTAATGTTTAGGTTGAGGATTTATTTGAGTCAAGAAGATCAGAATTAGATGCCTCTATGGTAGGTGGGGAGATCTAGCCATGCTGTGGATGTGAGAGCTCTGATAAGCTTTGATGTCTTTCAGTTATGTGACGTGAATTTTGTCATGCTGGACAGTGCTCATGGTTGGGAGAGAAAGAGTTATATCTTGCTCTCCTGGTACCTTGGTAGAGCCATAGCTGTGCTGCATGCATCATTAATATTGCATAGGAGCAGAGCTGAAGAGATATATTCATTCATCTCACAATGCTAGTTGTTCAACAGCCACAGAAAGCAAGGCTTACCCACTAAGGGAATTCACTTGTCTTCCACCCCACTGCTTTCACACAACCTAATGAGCCCAGGAGTCCTCCAAGGTGTCACCCAGGCAGAAGAGCAGGCCTCTGGGTGCTGCAGTGATTATTACAATTAACTGCAGAGCAGTGGTGCCAGGATTAGCTCAGTGTTACTTGCAGATACAGGTGACAAGGAGCTGGGAAAGCTGAGGGACCAGCATTCACTCTCCTGCCACTGCAAATCTTTAAAGTGTTGAACTTTACAGAGTTTTCTCTACAACAGTGGGTGGACTCAATAACCTTAAAGGACTTTTTCAACCAAAATAATTCTATGGATTTATTTTGTCTAAATGCTTCTGGTCTTCAGTCAGTGTTGAGGTCCAGTGCACTGGATGAGACAGTCAGGTGTCTCCTGCAGAAAGGAGATAAAAGACACAAGAAGAACTGAAGGCCAGGAATGAGGATACTGCATGTCAGCCACTGATCAACAGCTGGTTGGTACACTTAGTTCAGCCTTTCTCAGGCATTTTTGTTGATAGCAATGGCCAAGTTAAGGAAAAAAGGCTGGATTGGCTGGCAAATATTTTCTGGTGAGGTTTTGAAACTTGTTATCATTGCAGAGCAGAATAAAATCTGTGAGTTGTAATATGAAGTTGATGAAAGTATGCAAGAAGGTAACTATCAGCTCTTCCAATATCTGAGAAAGGAGGGTTCAAGTAACAGCTATTCTAGTGGCAGAGCAGGGTCTCAGAAATGTCTTCTTTCCTAAGTGCACTCTCCTGGTTGATCTGGGAAAATTCTTCCTCGCTCACTTGGGAAAAGAAAAAAAACCAAAAACAAACAAACAAAAAAAAAACCCCAAACAAACAAAAAGTAATGTGGGTAAACTACCTGGATGGAGCAGATGATTTTATACAGAAGGAGAGAAAACAGAAGATTCACAAACATCCCAGAAGAGAAATCAATTCTTTTATTCCTTTTTTTTCTGTAGTCCTGTTATTTAGGGAATTGATGTGCAGGTTTGGGTATTCTGATTGAATTTAGTCCTTTTCTGGAAAGGATTTTTACCACTATTAGGACTCTGATCTAATTTATTATACAGGGTGTTTCGAAAAGGTGGATCCAATTTGAAATCACTACTGCTTTGAAATTGAGTTCATCATTTTGAAACACCCTGTAGGATATTCTGAACTAGAAAAGTGTTCTTAATAAAGGTATTCCTTTTTACATAAATAATTAAGTGTGGCAGGAAGAATTAGAAGAGAGATTTTCCACCTCCTGACAGTGTCTGAATGGCTTTTTCTCCCTCCTGTGATCTGAACAACAATGTTCTGAATTTGCTATTCTTTTTTCTTACCTGCTCCCTATTCTTAATAGTTCTTGGACTGGTGGACTCCAGGGCCTCTGCTACTTCTGTCTGGGAATAGCTTCTCTGGACAAGGATGATTTTGTGTCCTCTTAGACTGTCCCTGGGGAGATGTAATGAGGTACTTCATTCGTAACTAAGAAGTTCCTGCACTTCCATTATTTGCGTCTACTCTTTTCAGTTAACTGTAGAAGATAACTCCTAGAATGTAAACAGCATACAAGCATGCCCACATGAAATCCATGAAGTCTATCATCTTAAAGATGCAAAGGTTTATTAGCTTAAGTATCTGGAGTACTTGTTCCCAAGCTGGACTACCATTAAGTGTCTAGATAATGACACTCTTGAGCACATCAATCACCTATGTGTAGAATAAGCACCACCATCACATTGTTAAGACTTCCATTATCCTGAGTGAAATGGAGACACAATGTCTGTATGTCCTTTCTCCTTAGCATTTTTAAGGGCAGTGATGATGTTGAGTCAATTCCAGCAGGGACAAAATAGCTCTATTAAGATTTCTGGGTCAGCTCCAGCTCATCTCCAATCTAAACTCTGATCTTCCTCAAAAAGGTTTTGATTTTGCACTCGTTAAATGAGAACCAGGTGAGGAGTTAATTAACTGAGTTTGCTTTTATAAAGTCTGACTTATTCAGTTTCATAAAGCGTAGTCACAGATATTTTTTTCTCCCCTTGAATTTAATTTTATTTATCCAGAGTTAAAGCTCCTAAACCAAGGAAAAGACACTTTACATTGATTTCTAATCAATATTTTCTTTGCATCCCTGCAACCAACAGCACAGGGTGACAATGTCATATTCAAGATAAATGGGCTTTGGAAATACACTTTTCCTGTATAATTGAAAACAGAGCTACACATTAAAAAAGAATGTGCTTTTCGATGTTCTCTTGTACAGGGGAAATTGTCTGGTAGAATGAGTATAGGTCCGTGTTTCAAAAAGGTAAGTACCTGTCTGATCTCTCTCTAGGTACAGCCCACTTCCATCATACTCTCTGTGAGACTAATTGGTTGTATTTTTTTCAGTTCTGGCAAAACAGAAAGTCCACCACTTTTTCTTTTATATTTTTAAAATTTAATCTAAAAAACATTATTTTAAAAAAGAGCCTCTAAAAATGGTTAGAAGAAATTTCCAGAAATGAGTTTTAATAATTTCCTCTGTTGCAAACCTTTATGAAAATGAAGAGGCTTAAAGAAGGTTTTCCATTTTTTTTTTTTACTGTTTTAAGCACTCATCATTCAGAACTGTTGTATTATTAGTCTGCAGCACCTGACTTTAAGGTTGTTTTATTCTTTAACACTATATATGTTGTACATAAGAATAATGTAACAATTTATTGGAAAGGACTATTTCAGATTTCTCATATCACTGATATATCTTATGGCTTACCTTGCCACATAGTCCAAATATATTTTGGTTTCAATGCTCTGCATGGCTTATGTTCAAATACTTTGCAGGAATTAGTTTGAGAGTCAGAAGTACTGTTTTAAATGCAGTTAAAATTAACTTTTTCTGTTACTTACAGAATTTATGCAGACAATTTCATGTTTTCTGGAATTATTCTATTAATTTTCTACACTTCTTTTTTTTCAGATCTTACTATGTAAGGACAACATGAACAACAAAATGGAATACATCTTGTAGGGTGGCTCTATGGCTAGTATTCTAAGTCATGTCATATTGTTTCTGCTCCTTGAATGAATGAGACTTATCCTTTGAATAGAAGAATGCTATAGATCAAGCATCTGAGGGTTTGTTTCTGTTAAGGAGCTGGCAACTGCAGAAAAAGGAACATTGTTACACAAACATTTTCAACCTTTTTCTTTCTTTGGTAGTGTAAACTTTACCTCCAATGCTTGGCTGACATCTCTTATCATGCTAGACCACAGCAATGTAGAAAATTAGTTGTGGCAAAAGGAGGGGTTGGTAGCTGAAGATCAAATCAAATAAATATAGAAGCAATAGCTTGGGTTGAAGAAACAGAACATCATCATCAGATTTTATATCTGCTGCCTTGGCCGAGCATCTTTTTGCTCTGTTCATTGTTTGGCTGGTAATATTATTAATCTCACATGGTTTCTGTAAGTGCACGTAATGGCAAGGGTGAAAAAAATAATCGTAAACAATGTTAGGGGTTTTTGCAAAGACCTTTGTTGGAGGTTACTGTTGATCACTGATCAACATACATTCTTTGTATTTTGATCTATGAGGAGCACATCCTTAAAGTTCACAACAAATTTCTAGGCTTTGGCTTTAATCCATCAATAACTTCAGTCCTGTCTGGATGTCATTAAACAGTTAATGTTTCTGGTAAAAATTCTAGGAGTGGAACTCCTGAAATCTCTGTCTTCATTTTTAAACTACCTGCTAGTTCTTCCAGTCATTACAGCCTAAAGAAACACCTCAAAACATTGACAACTCATGGTTATATTTTGAGGTTTCTTTTTTGTCACCTGCTCCATGGGAATCAGTGCCCAGATTTATAAAGAATAAATTAGCATGTACCTAGAACCTGGACAATCACCATCAAATTTGAAACAAACATTAATCAACCAGTTTTATATGTTCTTTCTGTCTAGCTCTTGAAATAAATATTTCTACAGTCAAGTCCCATCCCAGCTCCACAAGTTTTATTCCTGTATACAGATCCTTGGTTACCACAGCACCAGACAGTAAATACAATCATCAGTCTTTTCAAACAGATCTAATGGGTTAGTGCACATATAAATTAAATATTTTCTTATCATTTACGAATGCAAAAATACTTACTGCATGAAAGAACAGGATACTTAATGAAGGGAACTGTATTCTTGTCTCTGCAGTTCTGTCTGGAAGATGTCTGTGAAATGGGCCAAGGAAACAGCAATGAGAACTAAAACATGAATTTGCAGGTGCATCTGCCAAACAAAGGGAACAGGCATGATGTTATTTCTGCTCTAATCAGCTGGTAAAGGTAATCTAATCACATCCCACTGATTTTTCTCCGTATTTGCAATGGTTCTAACATGGGGGTTATTAAGCCTGATATGCCTTGTAGTATCCTGAAGTTCCGAAGACTTTCAAAGAAATAAACAAATCTTCATTTTCGCTGTTATTAAGGAACAATTCTCTCATTTTCTTTTGCTATGAAATTATCTTCTACTTACATTCTCCACATCTTCCTGTATGAGCTCTTTTTTTTTTTTTTTTTTCTGTAAAATCTCATTTTACATGTACCAAGAACTTAACGATCATGTTTATTCAGTTTGATTATGTTCTAGTATGGCCCATGTTCAGTACAGGGGTTTGGTTTTGAAATTCAAGTAGTACTTCAAGTTCAACCACTGTCCTATACTTTGATTTAGCTGTTAATGTCCTACAGAGACTGTCACTCCTCTATTACGAGCATCAGTAATTTTAAGTTGTTATCTCAGATGCATTAACAATGCACAAGGCAGAAACATGATTTGATTGACAAGGAGATGTTTTAGTTGGAAAAGTCCTGAATGTAAACTTGACAGATGAGCAAGCATGACATGGAGATCACAGGAGAAAGAGAACTCTGCGGTGACATGAGACTTTTTACAAAATTGCTTTTCTGACAAAGCCACATTTCAAGCTGAATTATTAGCACATGCTCCGCAGATCAACATGCACTGACCTTGGCAGTATCACTGGGGTCAGATTTGCATAAATATTCACATGCATGAATAACTCTTAAATTCACCATTACATTGCACACAAACAGGTTTCTTTTCTCTATCATCATGCATGAATGTCTTATTTTGCCACCATATTCATCTTGAAATTAAAATAGCAGGTTCCCCCTTACAGTAACTCAGCACACTGGTGCAGTATCACTATATAGCTGTTCTTCCTAAAAAGACCAGTGCCACATTAAGCCTGTTTTTTATATAGCGATTCCCTTTCATCTGTAGTTATTAAGTAGTGGCAAAACAGTGATCATACACACTTGGGATGTGGTACCACCTGCTTTTGGATGATTGTCATTGATTGATATTGTGTAACTCTTAAGATCTTGGTAAAGCCTGTCCTGTTATCAGGTACTACCTATTAGCACTAAGAATTATACCAGACAAGCAACGGAGAAAAGGCTGTATCCTTTCTGCAAAAATGAGGTGGGAGATGGGAAATAACCTTTCTTCTGCTCATACTTAGCAACACCGGCAGGATACCATATTCTGTAGCAAGTGCTAAATTCCATAGGCAAAAGTCCTTGTTCTTTTAACACCTTCCATAGGTTTTTGTTTTCAAGGTGACATAACTCTTAGCATAGACACTTACTTGCTACTAGAGTTGCACAGAACATGGAAATCCGGCTTCTTGAAGAGCTTTTGAATTTTAATATATGGATTTGCTTCAGATCTAAATGAAACATGATCTTCTGCAAATTATTTATGGATATAAAAATGTTATTTTACAATATTTTATTTTTTGTTTTATAATAATGTTATGCTATTTACACAAATGGCACAAAATCATCTGCAAACTTTTAATGAAATATTGTTTCACTGGTAAAAATTGAAATACATTGCTCTAAAATCTATCAAAATGGAACAAAAAACTAGGGAATGACTCAGCCAACTGTCAGTAGGTGTCTGTACTGTATACTGCTGAGTATATCAACATTAACACGTGTTTAAGGGTAAAGATCAGAGACTCAGAATTTGATGCAATTCTTATACATATGTGAAATTCCTTAATATTTCTTACCTGATTTCCCTGCCACTCTGTGATGACATGATTATGCAGTAAATCTTGTATCATATTTTCCAGATCTATGGAGTGTGAGTGTCTAATTATTAATTTAAAATGGGAATAATTTGGGATTTTGTGTCCAAAATACAATTGTGAAAATAAACATTAATGCCATTTGATTTTGAAGTTTTCAGGTTTAGCTGAAAAATGAGTCTATTGAACCTTTTCCAAACAACTTTAGCTGTTTTTCATGATTTTCACTTCTTCTCCACACTTTTCAGTCCAGAAAATACAACCCCTCCAGTAATGCCATTTTAATGGTATAGCATTGCTTGCTGAGACTAGTAAATGGCATAATGTCTATGCTCAGATACCTCCTGAGGAAGAATTTTATTATTCAGAACAAATTTATTTACAGTGAAGTTTTCCCTCTGTTTACCATTTTGACAGCTGAGGCCAAAGTCCCTATGACAGTGCTGTTGCAGCCATTAACTACAAGGGATAACCAGCTCAGCAAAGAGGTTTCTGCCTTAATAGTACAAAATAGATTTCAGATTTTGTTAATTATACCTAAGACCTCATATTCAGTACCATAGAGGAAGCTGGAATGGAAGGGACCTCTGGGAACTATTTGGTTCAAACTCCTACTCAAAGCAGGGTTAACTTCAATGTTATATCAGGTTGCTCAGGGCCTGCTCCCCTCTTCTGCTGCTATCCCCATTAATCATTTTCCTTGTGAGTATTTTTTTTTTCATTCTTCAATCAAATTTCCTTTGTTACAGCTTGTGATTTTTGTCCCTTCTCCTTTTACAATGTCTCACCAAAAAAGACGTGTGAACCCCATTTCTCTGCAACCTCTAGATAGCTGAGGGCAGCAACTAGGTGCTCCTTCTCCTTCTCTTCTCCATACTGAGGAAAATTAGTTCTCTCAGACTCTTTTCTGGCACGTACTCTGGCCCCCCTGACCAGCATGGTGACCCTCTGGGACACTTCTTTTTTCGCTTTTCCCTCACTTGTTCTCAAAGGCCCCAAACTGGACACAGTATTTCAGATGAGGCATCACAAGTGCCAAATAGACAGAAATAGTCACTTTCCTTGACCTTCTGACTACAGTCTTTCTAATGCTGTTTTATGCAACTACTCTTATTTGCTGCAGCAGCATACTACAGTTACATGTTTAATTTGTTGTCTACATGGACAGGTCATTCTCAGCAAAGGTGGTTTTAGCCAGCTGGAGCCCAGATTGTAGTGTTGCATAGGGTTATTCTACTCCAGGTAGATAAAATTCATTTACCTTAGCCGCACTTCACGAAACTTGTCTCAAGCAAATATTAGAGCTGAAAGGCATCCCTAACCTCCAACATATCAACCTACAGATAATCTACATAGGAATTTGGTTCATTAGGTAGCTGGCTCAGAACACAGAGCATGCAACTGAGAAATTTCTAAGAAATTAAGCAAATAGATTTAAATAAGAAACTGCTGTGTATATGGCTAACAATCTCCCTAGTTTGTGGCTAGCGTCCTGCTGCAGCAGAAACCTGCACAGTGTTTTAAATATTTGGGACCATTTTTTGTGCAACACTGAAAACAGTAATAGCTGAGAAAATAACTTTGTTCACTTATTTTTATAAGAAGCTATAGCATTTCTTAGGTACTTTAGCAGTACATTCACTATAGTAATTTGTAGAGGCATGTTTTAGTTTTTCTTAGAGGCATGTTTTGTATTTTGTAGATCCATATAGCAGAAGTATTTTTGTTGCATCTTTTCGATTTGCTGGTTTGTGATTCTGAATTTTTCATGCCTTTGTCATTTTTGTAGGTCATACTTTAACCTACATCAGTAACGTTTGCACAGCACGAACAGTGCTTGCTGTACCTTATCAGATTCACTTCAACCACTGTCAATTCAATTGGACAAGAAATGGTTATAGCCTTTTGGAAGGTCAGATATGATTCAAGGAGGAAAGCTTTTTTCTATAACCTGGTCTCATATAACTTCATCTGATATTGTAGAATTCACGTATGACAGTCAGATAACTCAGTGCAGCTGCATGCTACCCTGCTCAAACTCAAGCACTACCCACACCAAATTTATAGTTGAAACCTTAGTTTATGAAAAATATCTTCAATACTCTCATGCAGTATTGTAATTTATCATTTGCAAGGAGAAAGGGAGCAATCTCTGCCAACACTTTCAAGTGAGCCATATTCTCATATTTCAGAAAAAAAAAAAAAAAGTCTTGTCATTTGAGTGGTTGCTTTTAAACAGTTGACTTCAAGGATAAAAGTATTCAAGGTTTATATCGGCTTTGAAGAAAGTGTGTAGGAGGGTACAAGGGAAGGAGGTTACCCTCCTTGCCAAGTTACAAACTTGAGAGAGAACTGCAGCCCTAGCACAATATTGTGTGCGGCTGCAATGCAGTTATCATATGGAGGCTGCATCACTGCCACCACCAATAGCTACACAGATCAAAGATGACAGTTCTATCCTTGAGTGTTTATTTTTTCTTCTTCATAGAAGAACAACTCATCACTGTCACCTATGGTCCAGGAGAAATACTGTGATACCACTGGGAGGATTGTTGGCACAAATAATAAGGATCCGAAAAAGAAACTAAAAAAGATGTTCAAACTGGGAGATGCAGCACTGGGGTCATGTTCCAATTTGTCTTTAGGGGATTGAAGTCTGATCTTTAAAACTCTGAGTTTTGTATGCACCTTGAAGACCAATTGGTTTCATTGCCTTTTAAGTTGGACAACTGCACAAACTCTGAAGTCTTGTCAGGTTAGGGGTCACACTTGCTTTGAACTGTACTACATTCAGTCTGCAGATATTTTGCTGCATGCTTACAAAGAAACAGGCAGGGTCCAGAAGTTAAATTTAAAATATACCTGAGAAAGCCTCCCCATATATTTGCATATTAAACTGTTTCTATTGCGTACGTAACAGATTCATAGCACCGGAAAGGTACATGACTCTAATTTTCTTCTTGTGTAAATTGATATAATCCCACTAAAACTTCTGGAAAGGTACTGAACAAAAGAAAAACATGGAATTTATAGGCAGTGTCATGTTATAATTCCTAATGTAAAAGGTAGTTGGTATACTAATTTGTTCATATCGTGGATTAATCCCTGAGGGCAACAGTAGGGCAATTCTGTAATTCGTAACGTAGTTGTTTTAGGCATGGAGTTACACCTGTGAAGCCACAGAAATGGAAAGCTAGTGTTACATTTTATTGAATATCCCTACAAACTGGAGCAAGATACAGAACAAAAAGTGTCATTTTATGGGTTAAAAAAAAAAAAAAAAGAAAGAAAAAAAAAGACAAGAGTAGATCACGTACTAAAAAGAAAGGGGAGCTGGAAGTGAATGTGGCAAAGAAAACTTTAAATACCTTTGTCTCAGTTTTAAAATAAAATGTTGACACTAACCAGATCTTTAAGTATATCAATTTAAGAAATAAAATGTAGAAGACCTAGGCTAAATATGTTTTAGATAAGACAGATGAATTCAATTAAGGAAGTCCTGATTCACCTTAGGGCACTAAAGGAACTAGACAATGTAATAGTTGAATCACTAACAATTATGTTTAAAGATTGTGAAGAACTGGATAACAAACATGTTATTTATCTCTGAAAGGTAGAGTGTGGAGGACTTGGAAAATTACAGTTCACAGCACTCAAATTTAATCCCTGCAACAAATCATTAGGCAATCAGTTTAAGCACCTAGAAGGTAAGATGGTGATAAAAACTATCCAACATTAGTTCTTTAAGAATAAATCAAGTCAACTAATATCTTTTTTGTTGTTGTTGTTGTTATCGTTGTTAAATAAAACAAGTCACTAAAAGGATAAGGGAAAGTTAGTAAATATAACATACTTTGACTTCAGTACAATTTTTGACACTGTCTCAAGTGTTATTCTGTGATTCTCAGAAGCATTTTGAGGAAGCATGGTGAAGATGAAATCATCATCAGGTAGGTGTATGGACTTATCAACAGCATTAGAAGGAATCTTAAAGATTCAGAGATGACTCTGCAGAGCTCAGTTATATTTGATAGTTTCTATAGTGACAGAAGATGCTAAAAAGGTTCAATTTATGCTGCTTGCAGCTGATACCATGCAGGCAAGGCTGGTAAACCCTTTAGACCAAGATCAGGATCAGAACAAAAAGTCATCTTTTGAAATAAAACCAATGTCATGAAATCAGAAAGGTCATAAAGGAAAAACAACAGGTAACAAAAAAAGGATATGAGATTTATACAGGTTCACAAAATCAAGTACTATTTTTGACTCCACTTTTTGGTGTATTCTATGAAAAAAAAATGAGGCAACTAATCTGTTCTCACTTTACCACTGATGAAGTCCCGGTGCATTATGAAAAAGAAATTGCCAGACTGGAGAGTACCTAGAAAAGAACATCAGGAGACAAAAGAAAACCCCACATAGTAGTTAGGTTGTAATTAGGGTGAAGATTTTGAAGAAACCTATGGTTCCTGGGATTCAAGTATTTTAAATGAACCATGAAGACACTGGACTGCCCTCTTAGATATATGTTTTAGCATCTAAATTTTGGTAGAGCTAATATTTTTTGTGAATCTTTATGTGGTTTTGTTCTTCCTTTTAGTTTTTGTTCTTCAAAATTTCCCAAACCTGGTTTTTGATAGGTGATATCAGCAACATTTTGATCCTTGATGGTGCATAATGCTTTCTTGTCTTAAACAAACACAAAAATGTCATGATGGACAGATGGGATTGAAATTTTTGCAATTTTTATCTATCTGGGAATTATTTGGGAGAAACTCATCACACATATTCTTCCCTTTCTAATTCCTACTGTCAGTTTATAACCTTCCCAATCTCAAACACAACCTTGCTCAGGTCCTACTTATCTCCCCCCAGATGATATTTCAGCATGGGAGAGAAGAGGTGCCTACTCATTCAGTGAAATTGTACTAGCAGTACATCTAGTCTCACCTCCCACCTGTTTTAGAGGCAATTTTCTCTGCAGTTTGCTTCTGTTTCTGTGATGTGCTGGAGATCTTTCTTCCACCCCACACACCTACTGAGCAGGATACAAGGATACAAGGATAAAACCACTTCTAAACTATCTATCCCCACCACTGCAGTCATGAAAGAGAAAGACAATTGCATTCCTAAAAAGTCTCATTACTTTGTTTCTACAGCAGATCACAAAAAAATCACTCATATTTTGATATCATGTGTGGGAACTGCTAAGTTGGATATCAGCAAGACCTTCTGGTAGAACTGGGCATATGTGCTTTGCCCATATCTCATCAAACCTGTTTTTGCTATTCCCCCATATCCCTGGATATAACATGCTTGTCTTCTTTTCTAAATCAACAGAAAGAGCAAACTCTTTCAGAGTCACTATTCTTTTAATTTTTCTTGGTCAATACAGTATGATGGCATTGAGGTTATATTTTTACAACATTACAAGAGATTTTTTAAGCCCCATTTTAAAATTTGCATTTCCATACCTAGTAGTTTAATGTCAACATCTGGACAGCTGGCAGTATGTTATTCATCCAATATCTTGCCTACAATATATTGAAATGAAGTCCTTTGAAGACTGTATAACAACTTACTAATTTATGCCAATGTTTTTATGTGTCAATGCACCGACAAAAAATAATGTGAGTTTTTAATTTAAAAACAGAAAACCAAAGATGTTTCACAATCTGAATCAAGCGTTAGTATTATATAAAATAAATGCACATTCCTTGTTTGTTCTCAACCTCCTCTGCTAACTTGTGATGATTAGAGGAACATATATGACTTGATTCACATAGTCTTATAAACTGAAGTTGACAAATAGGAAATTCAGGCTGACACTTCAATTATAATCACAGAATCACAGAATGGTTGGGGTTGGAAGGGACCTCTGGAGATCATCTAGTCCAACCCATCTGCTAAAGCAGGTTCACCTAGAGCAGATTGCACACGAATGTGTTCAGGCGGGTCTTGAATGCCTCCAGAGAAGGAGACTCCACAACCTCTCTGGGCAGCCTGTTCCAGTGCTCTGGCACCGTCAAAGAAAAGAAGTTTCTCCTCACATACAGATGGAACCTCCCATGTGTCATTTTGTGCCCATTGCCCCTCATCCTATTGTTGGGCACCACTGAAAGGAGTCTCGTCCCATCCTCTTGACACCTACCCTTGAGATATTTATAAATATTGATGAGATCCCCTCTCAGCTTCTCTTCTTCAGGCTGAACAGACCCAGCGCTCTTAGTGTCTCTTCATAAGAAAGGTGCTCTATGCCCCTAATCATCTTTCATCTTTCTATGAAACTTATTTTTTAGCTGTTTCAGGGTCTAATTATTAGCTATAGTTCCTTAACTGGAGAGATGCATTACAGGGCTGCATGATATCTAAGCCAGGACAGAATAACAGAACATGCCAAGATTATTTTTTCACAAAGATTAAAAAAAAGGACCACAATTATTTTCACAGAATCACATAATAAGCTATTCACAGAGTCATAATAAGCTGTTGAGCCAAGATAAAGGTGTCAGAATGTTACAAAAAGTTGTTTTGTGTTGAATTTAATACATTAAAACATCAGTTGGCTGTCACCTTTGAATCAGGCTATGGATTGTTGAGTTGATTCCCATAATATCCAGATCTTACAAGGATGTGTTCATAACCTCCTGACTAAGATAATTCCAATAATTTTACTGGAAATACTCACATGAATAAAATGAAGTGTACACCAGAGTTTTTTAGGCAATTCTAAGCATGAAATACTAGAATCAGGTTCCCAATAGGAACATTAATATAACTATGTTGCATTTACTACATATATTTATGCATTTACTACATATATTTATACCCATTTAACAACATATTATAAACCACAATATGTTAAACAGTTAACAAGAAAAGTGAGCACAGAGAATACTGCACAGCTTACAGTTTTCAATGCTATTCCAGGTCTTCATGGCAGATTTTCTTAAGCGATCCCCAAGCATTTTGCTGTGTATGTTTAAACGAGACATTTTTGTTCTTCTTATGCAAATAGTCAAAGTGGCAGCAGCTTGTGTCAGCTGTGCAAAGCCATGCATGGAGAATGATAAGTAATGCAACAAAATTGTTGAGTGGTCCATAGAACTTCACAATGAGGTCTGCAGTAAAAACAATAGAGAATGCAAAGGTTATATTCTCATGGTACTTCTGTGGGAGGCAAAATGGAGACTAATAGTAACACAAGTCAGTAAAAAAATGAGGTAACTTTAAGCATATGAATCACAGAAACTCAGCTCAAAGTATAAGCATTATATATACCCAAATCCAAAAGTCTGGGATAAAAATTGAGAATGCAGTTGTGGAATTTGTAGAGAAAAAAAAAAAAGTTTGTTAACAATCACAAGACTGAACTATCCATTTGACACTGAATAAAAGACTGCAGGATGCATCAGCTGGGCCATTTATATTTGAGATACAAAAATACTCACATCACAGTGGTGGTACTTCCTTAGGAATACCATGTGAAATTTTAGTCATTCTGTTACAGAAAAAAAAAAAAAACAACAACAGATTGGAAGAACTGGATGAGAGAACTGTCAGAACTATCAAGGGAACAGAACTTTTTTCATATAAAGATTAAAATAGCCTGATTTGTGTGTTAAACAGTATACATACATACATACGTACATATATATAAAACAGAATAAGAGTAATTTGGGAAAAGATTACATATTTCAGTATCAGAGGATTAGATGTGATGACAAAAGGTATTAACCGTAGTTGGACATACCTTCTGTAGCCCTTAAAAAAGTGAGAAGGTAGGCCAACACCCATATAACAAGTAAGAAGCAGTTTTCATCCAGTCTGCCTCCTGTATCTCCATCCAGATTTAAATATCAGCCATTTTCTGCTCATGAATTCTTCTGTGGTTATGATCCTTCTAAAAACAATATCCTGTAAGAGAAATAGAGGGGTTTTTTTTTCAACTTTAATATATATGACCCTGTGAATAAAATATTACCTTTTAGTTCAAAAGACTGAATGTCATGGGAAATTTTTTACATTAGTGTTAGAACTGAAATATTTTTTGGCAAACAACTGCCATTAGAAGTCCCTTGTAAACAATCCGGGTAAACTATGCCAAATTGGTTAATATGTACCCACACTTAAATTTAAGTTATCTTACACCAAGTTTACAGCAATATAATTCCACTAACTTCATGAAGATACAGCAGAAACAAATTTGATGTGGCTCAGATTAAGCCTATGCTAGGCTTAACTTTGAAAGAATCCAGCTGAGCTTGTGCAGGGAAATATCAATGTAGTAAACTACGTAGGAAATTGTCTTCTGTGGACTCAATTAAGGTTTTACGTCTGTTACACTGCAAGTGTGTAAATAGATATTTTCCAATTTCCAGAGCTCCATATAGTATATGAAACTCCATTATAATGGGATTGGTACTTTTTTACTGTAGTAGAATACTAACATTTTAACATCTTGATCTTCAAATCTCCCATTTTTACACCATTGGGAAAATATTTGAAAATGTATCCAGCTGCATTTATTTCAAAGCTCTTTTTTCATTTGAAATTTATTGTTTATATAATTTCTGTAATACAAATGAAAGTACAAAATTATCACCATTTTCTAATTATGAATTTCAATGAAAAAGTGAAAAAAAAACCAAAAACAATTTAAAAAGCAAAGAAAGCAATGCTTCCGAAGCTTTTAGTGTATCTTGTAAACCAGATAAATGAAAAACAGTCTAAGGTAATACTGCCTTTCTAGAAACAAAAGAGATTTTAAAAAAAAAAATGTTATATAATACATTGTATCCAACTGAGAAAAGAAAAGAATTACACATCTGAGCTAAGAGAGGATTTTCTCTTCAGTGTTGCTTAATTACAGTATTTAAACAAAATGTCATTAATACTGTTTTCAGAAGAGGCCCATTTCTCCAAACCTTTGAATACTACCCCAGCTTCACACGCATTACAGCTCCCTGCAAAGGTCCATGCTGGGTTACGCCACGTGTCTTCACCTCCCCCAGAGGTCAGTGGTAGGTGAGTCTGCTCAGAGTAGTCCCCCCAGAACCAGACAGGTAAAATGTGAATCGGTTCCAGACCTTCACCTCCCTGAGTCCTCTTAACAGCCTTGGCTTCAACAGCAGTTAAAAGTTTTATATGAGGTGCTCAGTGCAGTCTAATATTTAAATCCCAGATGAAATGGCTGTGCCAAAAATCAAAAATACACTTCAATGAAGGAAAAATGGTGTAATTCCTCCTTTTAGGGACATATTTATGCTCAGTTCCTGAAGTTTAGTGACAATATACAGCAACATGTAACATGCATCAATTAATTTGCTTTGCTGTGCCAGCTACGTGCCCACAGTATAAATTCAGAAAATGGTATTTTAAAAATAAAGTGTTTGACTAGTAAGGTATCAGATTCAAGAAGATTTTGAGCCCACCTTCTATAAGTATATTCTGAATCCCTTGTTATTTCATAACCTAAAATTGCAATGGTCTTATATCTTGCCTGGCCCTATTCAGGCCCTCTGCACAAACTGAATTTCACCCATGAGGCAGACTGAGGGTGTTCCTACTATATTGTTAGTGTAATTGTTAGTAATAATTTATTTTTAAGAGAATGTGGGCAAACGCATTCATTTTTGTATGTGGTGGCATTTTCTAGAAACTGCTTCTCATTGGTGGAAAAATATGTAATTTAATTTGAAATGAGTCACCTATTATCCCCTATGTTAGCTTTATTAAGAGCTGATAATTACTTTACTAGTCTTGCTCAGTATGTATTATTTAATCTCTTGTTATTAACTGCTGTAATTGCTATCCTTGCAGTTTGGAAAAAGCTCAATATTCTTTCCTTCGACAGATGGTTTACCAATATCTGGGAAAGTCTTAGACATGGGGACAAAAAACCAAACCAAACCAAACCAAACCAAACAATACACTCCAAAACATTAGCTCAAATAACAATTCATTTTACAGATATCTGAATAAACAGCTATTTTTAGTATTGTTCTGCAACTAGCAACAAAAGACAAAATCAGCGTTTCTGTAATGCTTTTCTCCTCACAACTCCCAAATGACATGGATCAAGTAGAATGTAAATAAACCACTTCAGTGTGCTGCAGTCTTGGTACCACTTTTCCCAGTTAGATGCCTCCTGCCGTGTTCTTTGGGAGATGTATCTTCCAATTTGCTTCCAAGCAAGTTGAAATGAAATAAGGTCTTTCAATTCTCATTCAGAAAATCTGACCTTACTCTGCACTTTTCAATGCCAGTGCAGCCTTATGCCCATCCAGGCAACTCTTTAGGATGTCAGCTTCCATGATTTCTTTCATCAGGCTGAGGCTTATGGGAAGAGGTAATTGGCTTTCATTAAAATACAGAAAAGCTGGAAAACATGAATGAACTTTTCAACACAAATCTGAAATAGAAATTGGATCATTCAAGACAAGTGGAAGCTGAAAACAATTGTTTAATTTTAACTTACGCTACTGAAATAATAGAGGAGAGAGCAGTTGTGAAACAGTGGAAGAAAGCAGCATGTTATCAAAGGAAAGGTAGTAAGTCATTACTACTTTCCGCATGTGTGGGTAATTAATGCTTACAGAACACTGAGAGGTTAGCTGAGGTTCTGGGATTTTTATAACCAGTAGTTTGAGCATTAGTTATTCATGAGAGTTAGATCCAAGCCATCTTGCTCAAAATAAGAAGTCTTCCCCAGAAAATATCACACTGACTTGAGTTTGCCAGCTTGAAGACCAGGATGCTTATCATAGTGGGTAAGAGTTCAAGATCTGGCCTTGGCTTGAGCTCAGATGGTCATTTTGTGGATTTCACCTCTTTTAGCCCTGAGACATACTGTTGTCTAAGACTAGATCATAAACCTGCTCAGCTGCTGCTAAAATTTTTTTCCATACCCTTGCTGCAGGGTGTTCATTTGTACCTACACACAAGGAGTGTTGGTGCAAGTGATGATGGATTTAGGAAGCCTTGCCATCCTTTCTCCGTGTTTTACTCTTCTTCATACTCCTTTTCCTCTCAAGTTCTTCAAGCATCTGAGAGGAGAGGAAAAGGAGGGCAAGTCCCCATATCCCCCAGGAAGGACTGGGAGAAGAGACATTACTTCTGCTGTGAAGGGACAAGCTCCTGGTCTGTCATGCTGCTCATTTCAGTCTCAGCAGCCCTGTTTTTAGTGCTGGTGGCGAGGGTACTGCTCATTCACTCCTGCTTTCCTGCATGTGCAATCCACACGTAAGAGACCCCAGTTACATATTCTCAACAATGTCTTCTACTTGACTGTTAGCACCTTAAACAGATTGCTCACTCCAGACATTATATTTCTCTCCTTTCTTTTTCAAATCAGGACTTCCATTGTGTTTAATGGGACCTTTGTTTGATTATGAAGAGTTACATTTGAAAAGGAAGGAAGATATTTGTTATTGTTCACTGATTGTTGTGACATTTCTTGTCAAATGTAACACAGAAATTTCTTTTAAAAGTACTTGCTAGTTTATACAAAATTATTCTAATCAATAAAATTGCTTTCTTTTCATCAAAAATGCTTGGTACTAGCTGAGCATGAGACTGGAAAATACCACAACCTTTATGGCAAGATAAGATAAATATGATTTGCTGGATACTGAATGATTTGAAACATAATATAACATTGGCTGATTTGGAGAAAGAAAGACAAGAAAATAAATGATGTAACTTTTTCTTAACTCTCCCTTTCAAAAAGCTAAACCAGTGTGTTGCTATATAAATAAAGTATGCCTAGCCTGAAGCTGAGAAGTACGGCTAATTACATGATTTTCTAAGACAAGCCATGCTAATTTGTTCTAATGTTTGCATTTCCATTTTTATGAGTTTCTCTAGTTTCCACAAAGTTTATAATTCTGTTCTAAATCTAATGAAATACATTTATGGTGGTGCTGTGATTGTAACTAATGTAGAACTATACAACCTTTTGATTTTAACTGTAGTTATTTTATAGACTGCTATAAGTAAGCATGATATTTTAAGGTGTAAGGAGCACTTCATAGCATAGCTCAAAAACATCTAGATAAAAGAACATTGATGCTCTGACTGTACACACCACTCCTACTTTAAAAGATGTGTGGCCATGTGAGTGTCTGGATACATAAAAAAGAGGATGTCAAGAGTTATTAAATAAGTGGGTTAACTACCCTTTATATGTATGTGTACAGATTTGTCCTGATTTCTCTTCCTTGATGCTCCAAAATGATTGAAAATACTCTTTGCCCTGAGGATTACTAAATTAAATTCAAGTGCAGGAACACAAAACATGCAGATATAAACTCTCAGGCTTATTTGCATTACAGATACTTCTGTGCCTGACAGTGAGCCTTAAGCATGAACTGATTAGCAAAATAATATGTACTGTTTTGTAGTAATGAAAACCAAAACAAATGATGTGAAAGTTCAATCCCTCTTGAAATTCAGTTGACCACTAGCTGGTTCTAGGTTCTAGGGTAAAGAAGGTCACACCTGAATGGTAGCACTGAAGATAAGAAGGCCATTAGAACTGGGCAATCATCAACTGCATTACGTTCAACAACAGCAAGTGCCAGATTTTGTACCTGGGACACAGCAACCCTGGTTGTACATACAGACTGGGGGATGAGATGCTGGAAAGCAGCTCTGAGGAGAGGAATCTGGGGGTTCTGGTCAATGGCAAATTGAACATGAGCCAACAGTGTGGCCTGGCAGCCAAGAGAGCACCCGTGTCCTGGGCGCATCCAGCACAGCATTGCCAGCTGGGCAGGGAGGTGATTGTCTGGTGCGGCCTCACCTGGAGCACTGTGTGCAGGTCCGGGTGACACAGGATAAAAAAGATAGAAACCTACTGGAGAGTGTCTAGAGGAGGGTTACAAAGTTGGTGAAGGGTTTGGAGAGGAAGCCATATCAGGAGCAGCTAAAGTCACTGGGTTTGTTTAACCTGGAGAAGAGGAGACTGAGGGGAGACTTAATCACAGTCTACAGCTTCCTCACAAGGGGAGGAGGAGGGGCAGGCACCAAACTCTTCTCTTCAGTGATCAATGACAGAACTCGGGGGAATGGCAGGAAGATGTGCCAGGGGAGGTTATTTTGGGCATTAGGAAAAGTTTCTTCATGCAGAGGGTGGTGGAGCACTGGAACAGTCTCCCCAGGGAGGTGTCACGGCCCCAAGCCTGACAGTGTTCAAGAACAGACTGGACAACACCCTCAGACACATGGTGTGAACTGTGGGGTTGTCATATGCAGGGACAGGAGTTGGACTCGATGATCCTTGTGGGTCCCTTCCAACTCAGGACATTCTATGATTCTATGATTTAAACAAGAAATAGTATTTTAATCTTTGAGGGATGTTACTTGTTTTCTAACCGGAGGTAAAGCATTTTAGAAAAAATAATAAACCCAAAAGTAACGATCAAGGAGAGCAGAGGGACAAACATGACAATCAAAGAAACAATCAGTACTTTATTTAAGTTATAGCTCTTCTTTCAGTTCTTTTCATTAGCTCGGACACACCTTTAATAATTTTTTGTCACCTGTTATCCATGGGAAAAAGTTAAGTGTCAGTCATAAAGTTAAGACGTGAAACCTACTAATGCAGCATTTTTCCTTTGCATGAAAATGATGGTAATGAAAGCAGAAGTCTAACCATTTCTCTTGATATTTATTACCATTTCAGAATATGGTAAGTGAATTGAATACTATATTGTGCATATTTAGCATTTAACCTGATCTTCTTTATCAGGCAGCACAGAACATTTACTTATTCAAAGCTGTACACTTGAATAATTATTTAATAGCCATAAACAATGGTTCAGCCAAGTGGTAATTATCTGTAGAACAAATTATTTTTAGGAGACTAGGTGTTTGCTATATTAGATTGTTAAATGTCTTTGATTATTCTTATGATAGGTTTTAATGGAAATAAATTTTATGGGATTTTTTTACAGATTTAACTTTGCCTGACATTGTTAATCTGACTTTTGGACTCATCGTTCATTTTTCTGGAATTCACAAATGTTCCCTGTCTTAGGCTTGCTGTTTCCCCATGCCTATTACCAGCATGCACACACAAAATTTGGGCCCTTTAACTATCTTCCTCTTTGCAGTCACAAGGCAAAATACACAGATAAAGCAAATTATATGAGGAAAAACATTAAATCCTTCATTTTCCTCCTCAGATGTTACTAGAAAGAAAGCCCCTCATGGATAAGAAAAACTGCAAAAACAAAGGGCAAAAATAAAGCTTCTTCAGTGCATACAGATGTTTGGTTCCATCTAGGCTAGTGGAGGCATTGTAGATTTACATCATTAGACATATCTTTCAATATCCATAAATAACCGTAGCAAGTGACACTTTTTATGAACTACTAACAAATAAATATTTTATAAGAACCCCAAGTAGATAGCCTGCCTAATAGGACAATAATAAGGAAAATCTCCATTAAGGACAATCTCTGAATAATAGACAACACAAACCATTCAATTCTTTCTTTAATATAAATGTTACAGTGATCACAGGATCAAACTTAGACATTTATGTGGTAAGAAAACACCACTTCGTTTCCCTTTGAATACTCCAGTTATGAATTCTTTTTCAGGAACTCAAAAAATATCATCAAGTACATATGGTTCACCTTGGAATTTGGACTACATACGAATGCTATTTTGGGGGGGACCATGGCAGTCTTCTGCTGGAACGAGTGCTATCAACTGGGCAACTGGGCTGTTGCTAACTGTTTCCTACAGCTCCCACTGCAGGCACTACCATCCCCTCTGATCCATAGATGTTTTTTCTTTGTGAGTGCTCCCTAAACCACACCAACTAAAATAAACCAGACCAAATTTAGCAGTTTTAAGGCCAGCCTTTTGTATGTTGTAAAGATGCACAGAGTTAATTCTCTGGTGCAAGAGAAAAGCAGCAGGGTATGACATGATATGACTAGACACCTGCTCATTCAAAATAGAGTACCTGCAGAAGAGTCTTTGGTCCATGTACTGCTCCCTGAACTCTAAGTGACTGTTGACAATGATGATCTGATATGTGGTCAAAACTATGCCAAAAAGAATGCTAGGAATTAATCAGCATAGATAGTCCCAGGGCAGTATTTAGACCTGAGTCCTGGCCCTATTTAATTCACTAACATAGAGGTAAGTATTAAGAAGCATCTCACAAAGTAACTGAAGCTGAGAGCCAGTGCCAGGACTAGGCTGGAGGCAGGTGGGATGGGTGGAGTAGAAAGTTCCTGCTTTATTATAGAGCGCTCATCTCCCTCATTTGCAATTAAACCTCGAATCCCCACGTCTTTCCATTTCTCTTTAACTGCTGAGCATGCAAAGGATGGCTGCCTGCTGCTGCTTCACAGATAGCTCAAGCAAGACAAACCAGTGTAGCTACTTGTATCAGAAACAGTGTGGCCAGCAGGACCAGGGAAGTCATTGTCCCCCTGTACTCAGCATTGATGAGGTCCCACCTTGAATCCTGTGTTCAGGTTTGGGTCCCTCATAATGAAAAAGACATTGAGTTGCTGGAGAGAGTTCCAAGAAGGGCAACGAAGCTGCTGAGGGGCCTGGAGCACAAGTCTGATGAGAAACGGAAGGAACTGGGCCTGTTTAGCCTGGAGAAAAGAAGGCTGAGGGGAGACCTTATCACTGTCTACAACTACCTGAAAGGAGGTTGTAGCATGGAGGGTGTTGGTCTCTTCTCCTAGGTAACAAGTGACAGGACAAGAGAAAACGGCCTCAAGCTGGACCAGTGGAGGTTTGCATTGGGTATTAGGAAAAATTTCATCACTGAAAGGTTGCCAAGCATTGGAACAGGCCGCCCAGGGATCTGCCTCAGTGGCCATCCCTGGAGGTACTTAAAAGTCATGTGGATGTGGTGCTTAAGGACATGGTTTCATGGTGGATTTGACAGTGTTAGGTTAACAGTTGGAATAAATGATCTTAAAATTCTTTTCCAACCTAAATTATTCTGTGATTCTAAATGACTGCCCCACTGAAAATCAAACCAGATAGAGGCTAATAAGACTCCATATAAATAGATCTCTTTATTTTTGGCTTAAATATTTGGAGATTTAGGAAAGAATACCACATTGCTGTATTAAAAACAACAACAACAAAAACAAACAAACAAACAAAAACCCACAACTGGAAACAAAGGGGAAAAAAAGAACCATTATGCTTCCACAATCAAGTACCCTAAATAGGAAAAATATCTGAATTAAAGCTGTGTGATTTTTTTCACTATGTTTAATAACAGGAATATAAAAACATATTTCTAATTTCATTCCTTTCAGTGTTCCTGGGATGTAAAAATACGTGCATGCAATTGTGTTCCTTCACTGGAGGTACCACCTAACACAAATAGTAATGCAAAGCACTAGCATGGCAGCTTAAAGCATATATGCACATCAAGTGTGCACAGGAAAGTGTTGTGTTGCATGTTTGCTCTGGACACTTTAAACTTTTTTTTTGGAAGTAGCTAAAAGACTTACCTTTTAAATAAGCCAACATGTGTGAATTTTATGCCCTTTATTTCCTGCTTTCGAAATGAAAGAGTTACACCCTGAAGGAATCTTGAAGGAAAACATATAAATGGCACTGTTACTATTTATCAATGAAAATACTAAAGTGGCTAAGAAAATTATGTTATCTGTTAAAGCCTCAATTGAGGTCAGACCATACATGGTTCACAGGGAAGGACCACTCACCTTCATGTTCTGCAGTCAAAGGTTAGTTACTGCTGTGCTTTGTAGACTTGCTGCCTTTTGTTCCAGGTACAATTGATAAAGGTATAACTATGACAAAGCCTATGTTTTTCTCAGTTCCAGCCACCTTGGTGAGCAGTCTGTTTCAAGCAGCAGTATGCTGAATTCAGCAGTACACTGAATTCACTTAACACATTGTAAAGAGTTTTTTTGGATAGACAGCTGGTATATTTTCTAAATGGATAATTTATTACCTGGCTCTGTACTCTATTTATATTTCCTATAAGTTTCTCATAGAGAAACAAATATTTGTTTATTCTGTCCATCTTTCTAAGAGATCCTGGCTCATAGATAGAAAGTCCTGCCAGCTATAAATTGCCTCATTTCCTCCAGCAAAATACTACAGGACACTGAATAAAATGTAAATTATTTACATATTTACATTATTTTAATTCTATCAGTCTTTATACATGGGCTAATACAATGTTATAATTAACTTCTTAAAGAAGCCCATTAAAGGGCATATACCATTTATAAGAAAAAACAGAAATTGAGATTATTGTTTGCAGTATAAACAATCCATGATTTGTGTTTGGAAACACACCACTCGGGAGGCACCAAATGTGGAGGTAGAACAAGTCATAAACATTGTTCCCAAATTCTTGGTTCTTCCAGTCAGGTGTCGAGTACAAGCTGCCCTTTTTTTTCCTCCCCTGGTTGCATTGATCGTCATGGGGATGATGAATTGGGTAGAGCTAACTAACGACAGTACAAAAAGACTTTCTGTTCTGTCAGGCTGTTTCTTGTTTTTAATTACAATGATATTTAGTTGAGACCATTGCCCAGAACTTATCAAATATTTTTGGACATGTAGCCTAGAGCTGACTAAAACCTATCTTCAATATCAATAAAAAGATTAATGTCACAGACAAAACCTAATAAAATGTTCTAAAACATAATTTAAGACTACTAGTTTCACACAGCAATTCCCATGCCTGTAAGATGAGATCTATTAGGGAATTCAGCCTGTCCTGGCCAAGTGAAAATCCATCAAACTCTGCAGAGAATTTTTAGCATGTGCCTTGCCCCACATCCTTGCCTGAAGCAAATCTGGAGGCCCAAATCATTGTTTTGGGGAGACCGCAGCAAATTCTCTGAGCAGTTTCTTAAGTTCTCTTCATGTAGTATCATTTTCATGTGTTTCTCTTCACATGTCCAAGCTACCTGGCAAGACAGTTCAGGTTATTGTACAATGCGTTATTTGTTGAAATTCTGCTTTTACAAGTTACAACTATGTCTGTGTGCAGTCTGGAAGATATTTAAAACAAAACCAAATTGTTGAACACTCCTGATCATTGCAGTTGGATTGGCATAAGATAAAAATCTTCCTTTGCATTAGACCCTGAACTCACAAATTTCCTGTTGTATTGGGTTCATGTGACAAGGTTTTTGTAGGGGTGGGGTGGGGTTGCCTCTGTGAGAAGACACCAGGAACTGCCACCATGTTGGACAGAGACAGTTCCATTGGGCTCTAAAATGGACCCACCAGTAGCCAAAGTTGAGCCTATCAGTGATGTTGGTGGCATCTCTGTGATAATTTAAGAAGGGGTAAAAAAATCGCTACACAGCAGCTGTGAGAAATGAATGAGAATATGTGAGAGAAACAGTGCTGCAGGCACCAAGATCAGTGAAGAAGGAGGGCAGGAGGTGCTCCAGGCACCAGAGCAGAGATTCCCCTGCAGCCTGTGGTGAAGACTATGGTGATGCAAGTTGCCCCACTGCAGCCCATGGACAACCATGGAAGAACAGACATCAACCTGCAGCCTGGGGATGGTCCCACATTGCAGCAAGTGGGTATGTCCTGAAGGAAGCTGCAGCCTGTGGACAGCTCGTGCTAGAGCATGAGCAGGCTTCTGGCAAGAGCTCCAGCCTGCAGACCAAAGCCCATGAGAGAGCAATTTTTCTTGCAGGACCTGTGACCCATAGGGGAGCCATGCTGGAGCAGAGCATTCCTGAAACACTGTACCCCATGGAAAGAACCCATGCTGGAGCCAAGAAAGAACATGAGGAGGAAGGAACAGTAGAGACAAGCATTATGGACTGACCATAAAACCCATTCCACAACCCACTGTGCCTACCCTGTTATTAACTGGCAATAAATTAAATTAATCTTCCCCAAGTCAACTGTTCTGCCCACAATGGTAACTGGGGAGTGATCTCCTTCTCCTTATCTCAATCCATGGCCTTTTCATGTCATTTTGTCCCCATGTCCTGTGGAGGAGAAGAAGTGAGAGAGAGGCTGGGTTGCAACCAGACAAGGTTAACCCACCACACCTGCCTTTTGGAATCATCTTTGTCTTGGTAATTTCCATAGGATGTGTGGAAATACTCTCTAAGTCTGAAGCTTTCAATCATCCCTGAAAAAATATGCAGAAATTTCTTAACTGATCCTTAACTGACCTTTAATTTATCTACAGCCATCTTCACTGCTCACTTGCTCCAAAACACTTAGTCATTCCCAAACCTGGACTGATATATTGTCACAGATAGAGTTTTGTTTCTCTAAGCAAGAAAGTGACATGGTGATGAGGAGGAGTTACAGTCTAGTAATAACACCAGCAGTCAAGACTCCACATGCTGAAGTGTTTGTGGTGGTACATGATAAAATTCGATCGTACTCTTCCTGGCTCAGACGCAAAAATCACTTGCCAAATACAACAGAGATTTTTATTATTATTTGTTCTGTTCCATGGCCAGAAATCTGTCATTCTTTCCACTTACAAATTGCTTTCCTGTTAATTGAATGTGTGTACTCTCACCGCTGTTTTCTTCTTAGCCATGTCCTGAGCGAAAAATAATGCTCACTATGACAGAACCATAGCCAGATATTTTGATTCAAAAGCTTGCATTCATATGTTGCTTTTCATGATATGCTGTTTTTGATAATACCTTCAGTTTCCCTAGTCCAATGCATTGTTGCATCTCTAATAGTTTACCCTTGTCTGCTGAGGTGTGTGACTGTCATTGTATGCTAGCGCAAAAGGCATGGGTAACAATGTTTTCCTACTGAGCTACAAGAATGGGTTTTGATCGTTGCCAGGATCACAGAGAGTTGGTGTGAGCACTGCAGGGCTGTTCTGGTGCTCGGGATGTGAAAGCACCACGCATGGGGCAGTCAGCCACAGCAGGATTTCCCCCAGGGACCTTGGAAATTGGTAATATGTGGAAAGCTCCGAGGAACAAGTTTCAGGAGTGGTCTTAAATAGTCCTTTGGGACAATTCAATCTTTGAACCTCTGTCCTTTACAGACTAATGTTTGACTATCTGACTAATGGATATGGTTTCATTGCTGTATGCACCTCTGGCCAAGACAATCTGTTGTTTTGTGAGGGAGGAGTTCATAATCCAACTCAGTTACATTAGAGAATACTATAAAACTAACAACCCCATATTTTTATCAACATGTATAGTGTTCATCATAAACAGGCAAGACTTCATTTGCAAGGTACTTTAATCATTATAGACAATGTATTAATGCTTTCCACATGACTGTTTAGCACCTAAGCAGCTGAAATAAATTCCCCCGATAAGTTTACTTCCTAAAAGGTCCTGAACACTAACAGGTTGGTTTTAGCCATTATTTCTATTACAAAGGGAAAACAAAGAAAACCTTTTTAAACTGCTTTTATTGGGACATAAGCACAGCTTTTTGGAAGCTGACAGTTCAGATGAAAACCTGACAGGAGGTCAGCAGCCCTTCACCAGTCTGTGGACACAGAGTGGTCATAAAAAACTCAGACTTTGCAGATTGATAAGACAGACTTTTCCCAAAGGGCAGGCCCATTAATAGTTCCTGCTCATATCAGCTTCCATAGTGCTCTGGAGAACTTTCTTATCATTTCAGTTTTGAAGGAACTACAAGGTATTCATAAGCAACTACACACTGCAATAAACATAGTGAAGTAGAAAGGATCCTTATCTTAATTGCTATGGAAAAAAAAATGGTTTTGTTTGTCTTACTTCCTCCACTAAATACAGGGTGTTTCAAAAAGGTGAACCCAATTTCAGACACAAAGTGATTTCAAATGGGGTCCATCTTTTTGAAAGACCTTGTATAATTTAACAAGCCTTCACCCTGCCACACCTGCAGTTGATAGGTTTTTTGTACAACATCTCACTGACCTCAGGCACATTGTTGTAACTAAATTTCCCAAAAATTAAAAACAAAAAACTGTGTACCTACTATTCCATAGAATACCATCAATATTTTAATAATTGTGAGAAAGATGGAGGTCTTGCTATTAAAATCAATTTAAGAACCTACCAAGGTGGGATTTTTTAAATTTTTTTTTTTTTTGCTAATATGTTAAGTGGTTTGATATAATGCCTTTTTTAATGTAAGGACCATAACTCAGCAAATTGTACTTTACAGTATAGGTTTAATATAGCCATTATAAACTGGAAAATAATTTGTTATCAAAATGAAAACTTCTTTTACCAAAAACTCATGAAGAAAATGGCAGAGGCAGCAGTTTCTAAGTGAGATGATAATTGCCAGCAAGAAGACACAAATGAACAAAGAAAGTAATTGAGTAACTGAATTTGAAAGAGATAGTGGAATAAACTGATGAGAAAAAAGATACTGGAGAGCAAAAACAGGTATTCAAGTTTCCAAATGCTTACTGCTGAAAAAGCATGTGAGGGTGGGCATACAGCTGCTTCTGCTTGAATTCTGGCATGCTTCAGTTCATGGAAGACAAGAATAAAACCATTTTGAATATGAAAGGGCTAAGTATTTTTTTCTGTTTATTTATTCATTTATTTGTAATAAATTCCCAGTCTTTATAGATGTAGACTATGTTTTCACACATGTAATGTGATACGTATGAAAAGAAAAATACTTTCTCAAGAAAAGTTATAAATATTTAAGCAGTTAACCCAATAAGCTAATGCAACAGAAAAAAATAATTTCTCCTATTCACGTGGATTTACTCCTGTATTAAAAAATTATCTTGTAGTATGTTATCATAACTTAAACTATGCTAGGTAATATCTTCATAAGTTTCCTTCAATTCAGTTATGTCTACCAGTAGTGTAGGAGAGTCAAGAGCTAGTGGAAAGGAGAAAATATTTAGGTAGAAAAATCATATTTGCAATTTTTCAGCAGAAAAACCAAAAGCATTGTCTAGTTATCATCTCTAACTGCAGGACACGAAGCCCAAAATAACAGCCAAATCTGATGTCAAGAAAAAAATCAGTATCAGTGAAAATAACATTTTATCTATTTATTCTCTCATCTCTTTATTTATGTTCTTGGTTTAATATTACTGTTGCTGTATACAAATACTCACCAAGAGAAATATCAAATTCATGTAAAAATCTGTTATTGCCATAGGCTGTTGATTTTTTACAATCTGGGTACCTCAAGATGTGAAAGTATTTGCCAGATTTACTTTGTTAGTTTTTAATCATTACTCCAGGCCCATACAGGTTTGACTCTTGAGTTACTTCGGATCTTGTAAGACTGTGGATATACAAATTATGAATTCACACTGTATTGAAGGTTTTCTGGGGTAAACTTAAACCAGTGGTCTGGAATACCATAGTTCATAAAAACTGCATTTTAAAATTTCATGTCAGAAGATTTACACACTGTCTCCTGTGAAACAGCACTACTAAAGTTTTCAGGATCAAAACTGCTTAATCACTGAACCTATGAAAATAGAGTGTAGTATCTTAATGATCATATTATCAGGAAAAAAAAAAAAGTTTTAGAAGGCTTTATACCTTTAAGAGATATCAATGCCTTTAGCAACACCTTCCACATGAGTTGCACCGTTTATAAGAAGATGCATAAGTCATCAGACTGCAGATGCAAGTAAGACTTAGTAGGAGGTGGCTTTCTTTATGTTTAGAAGATTAATACGGAGCAACTTTATTCCCATGTGACAGTGTCTTCTGTTCAGAATTTGATTTTTTTAAAAAAGCCCTACAGATTCAATTAATTATAGAAGCATGCACCAAATTGCACAAGAATGCATTATCTGTAGTTGTCAAATGTGGAAAAAAAAAACAAAATCAGACAATTCTACATTTCTAGATAATGCTTTTATCCATTTTTCTTTAATTTCAGATCCATGTCAAGAGAATGAATCAATTACTTCATTGCTGTGAGTCTTCTTTTGACTTTGGCAATATTCCCTATTCTATCTGATATTTTCTCTTGTGAATCCCTGCAGAGTCTCCTGCACTGTTTGTTAGTTTATGCACAGGAGACATGTCAAGTAAGACACATAGTAGAAGTAAACTCAGGAATAAACTTAAAAATATTGACAAAACTTAGGAGCAGACAATGGTATATCAAACTAAACTACAGCTTTATGTCAGGTATTGCACCAGGAAAAGTCTAGCTATAATAGAGAATGAATGAATCTTAGAAAGAAAATCACCAATTTTACTCCTTCTTTGTAAAAAGTTTATGTTGCCAGCCTTAGAAAGTAAGCAAGAACACCAGAATCACAATTTATTAGGAGAGGGTGGGAAGTATAATGAAAAAGACCATGTCAACATTTTCTGTTCCTTTTACACTCCATCCCACCCTATGCTAGAAGATAGTAGCCGCTACTTGCTCAGATACTTCAAGATCCAGAGAGGCTGGTCTTGTTGTTCCTCTTTATGGTGGTTCCTCTTGTGACAGAGTATACTCTTTATGACAGAGTATAATACTACTCAAATTATTTTCAACAGAAAAACAGCTAACATACATGATACTACGTTCATTATTTTCATATATAGATTGAAAATAGATTCAACAGTGAAGGCTGGAAAGTTAAGGCAAAAGTAAGAATTTTGGCTGTAATTTGAACTTCTTAATTTTCTTGCTGTGGCTGGAAGTTTTTTGTTAAATGCAGGAGAATATAGAAAAAGTCCTTCTTCCATCAACTATCAGTCATAAAACAGGAAAATAAAGATTTTTCAAAAATCTTCACTGCAGGATTATGCAACCAGTAGCAACAGTAAGATTTTACCTCCATTAGACATACTTGTTCCATATCTTGCAAAATAATCAGTGTTTCACATTCAGGGATATAAAAAACACGGGGGAAATACTACGTTTATAAGAAATCAGCTGATCAGGAAACCAGCAGAGAGGACACTGTTCTCAAAGCTTCACAAATGACTTGTTAACAAATATCTGATGGCAAATGTTAAGATTTTCATCTGCCTGCTGAGCCATGAGACTGCTCTTTCTCTCCTTTGTCTTCACTGTGACCTAAACCTGGATTAGTTAGCAAACAACTCTGTAGAAGAATGTAGACAAGTGTCTTCCTGCAGGAGCTCCCTCTGGATCAGGAACTGGAACATGATGATATATTTCTGTGCATTTAACCTGTATTGAAAAGTATAGTAGCTTGAATTCAGTGCTATGCTAACATGGATCAGGTCAGCTCAGGTCACAGGTGGAAAAAAAGGTACATATAAACACCTTCGTAAACATATGTAAAGATATTGAATCCTTCTCCAGAAACAGTTAAAAAGAGCAATCCTGGTCTAGAATGCTAATTAGCAAAAATGAGCTGACACTGTTAAAGGCATTTCTGAACCAACTTACAAGTTTCCCATCTTCTCACTTTAGATTTCACAGAACTCTGCACTATAGCCCTGTTCCCCATGTTGGCCATTGTAAATGCTCCTGAGACCTTTGGAAAGAGATGCAATGTTTCAGAACACTGAAGCTTCCATACATAGAGTGTTATCCATTGAAGGAGAACATCTGATTGCATCTTTGACTGACCACAACCTCTCTGCTGGAGGAACTTTTCCTGGCAGATCATTCCACTACAGGATCGATTGCAGATGCAGTGCATTTTTCTATTTCTGTTCCAGTAAGAGCTCCTCAACCTTTCTTTATGCCTTATCATGCTCTTCTCTGCTATTCTGTACTAAAAGCAAGTATTCTTCATTCAAATGCATAAGCACATTTGTGTAATCCTGTCAACCAGAAAATAAAAAATGTTCAGTGAGGACAATGAAAGGGTTCTGCTGAAGTAAAAATATTCCATTAAATTAATTGCTCCTCAGATACCAGCTGCTGTGATTACAAGTTAAAATAAGAAAACACTGCGTTCCCATTTCCCATGTGAAGCTGTGCAGTGAGAGAACTTAGAGCAGTTTCTAAGGTGTATGGATTCCATTGAAAATATGAGTATAAATAAAATAATATTACTATTTATCACTAATTAGGCCTGTCAACCCAGGAGTGATTGGCATATGCATTTCCTAGGACTTTGCTTCATTTACTTGAAATTCTAGGTCATCTCATAACTTTCTGGCAGGCTGTTTAAAATAGGAAAAATGAACAGAAATGGTCCATCATTATTCATAAGGATTTAGTTTTCAGAAACATATATTTTCATATTAATTATAGACCCTAAATTGTAGTTTGATGCGAGTATTTACTTTGGACTGCAAACTATCAGGATAAAGTTGATTTCAATATTAGAAAACAACATTAGTGTTCTCCTTGTTTGCTTGTACCTTGGACGTAGTTGTACATCACCCATCACACTGCCTGTCCCATTTTCTGATCCTTCCAATGCTTGAGCAAGCCAGACATGATCAACTTCAAGAATAGTCGGGACAACTCTTTCTTTCTCTTCCTTGCTGGAACAAAAAGCTTTTGTCCTCTAGGAAAAGAATTAACAGTTTTTGTCAATGCAAGTTAGAGAGTAACATACTAGAAGGTCCTTTGGAAAAAAAAAAAAAAAAAAAGAGGCCTTTCGAAGATTTCAGTATCAGTTCTAAGTTTATATTGTGGGCACTGTTGTTCCCCCTATTGTCAGGATTACAAATTTCTTTAAAAATATTTATTTTTACCACAGCTTTGTATTTGTGTAAAGCACAGAATATGTTTAACTAACTAATCCAGTGCAAAAAACAAGGTTTTTATTTTGTCTGCAAGTTTATCTGAGAAAATATATTTTTTTCATTTTCAGGAAGGCAACATTTAGTTGCCAATAGAATGAACTCTTCTCCAAACACTTTACTAGGTGTCTGCAACAAGCTTAATATTGTCACATTCAAAGTGACCACTCTGTAATACTGAGGAGGGAAGGTAGTTTTTAGCAACTGGCACCAGATACATCTGCCAGCGAACAGCTATCCCCAATTTCTTACTTTCATGTCTTGCTCAGCTACATTTTGGTTTCCTCCAGGAAGTGGCCATCTCTAAACAGAGCCCTACTCTATTTTAACCACATATATTATTCATAATGGTGCCATATAGTTACTTTGAAATGAATATTCTGCTGTGGTGTTAGAAGGAAGAAGAAAAATCTCTTTCCCTCTTTTCTTCACTCTCCTTGTTCCCAGTTTCACCCCCTTCTCCATTTCCATGCTTGTGTTCTTTTCCATCCTACACCCAAAGGAACTGTGGGTACCTATGCTGAGCTACAATACATTTGTGTCTTTATCTAAGTTTTTTTACTTGTCTCTTATTTTTTATTCAAGAATACAGGCACTGTTTGTAACTATTTCTTATAAAAGTTGTGTGTGCAATTGGACTGCAGTGCATATACCTTTCCAGATACTGCACAGACAGTGTGCGATGCTGCTAGCACAATTGTTGGAGATTTATGACAATATGTCATAAAATATTTAAGGTTGAAGACTCGAAGCTTTTGTAGTTGATGTGGCTGCCCAACAAAGCTGTGGCTATGAGCATCAACTATTTAGCTAAGCTGTCAGAAGTAACCAACTCCTCCTAATAGAGAACAAGTGGTATCATTACTTTTAGATTAATGAAGAAGAAAAAACATTAATCTTTACAAAAAAAAAAAAAACAAACAACAACCAAACACAACAACAACAACAACAAACAAAACAAAAACAAACAAACAAACAAACTTGCATATTATTTAATTTAAATCCTATTGTGTGTTTATACCATGAATGGACTTTGCATCATACACTGGCTCTGTGAGTGACTGCAAAGATATTTCTGCTCTTTCTGGAGGTATCAAATAAAGAAATTGGTGGAAGAATGCAGTCAAGATTTTGGCAGAAGATGAAGGGAGCAGCACCTGGTTTCTTGTGTTACAATTTTTGTACAGTTGAGTGGAGTGTGGGAGGAAGAGCAGAGTCAAAGCTTTCAGATCATAAATGGTAAGGCCTACCACAATGGTAATATCTAGATATAAGTCTTTCTTTGTTGGAGCTTCTTGAGCAAGATGTGTGCATTTCTGTGTGTGTCTAAAGGCCATTGATTAAGAACATCCAACTACTTTGTAATTAATGTTTCAAAATAGAAGATATACCTGTTTTATATAGAACCATATATCACTCTTATGTTGAGTTGGCAATAACCTGGGGACCACTGGCAGAGTATGGAATTTATTAATGTGAATAGCATAGTGGAATCTGGCTCTAGGTGATCTTGCTAAATATTATTTCTACTAAGTAGAACTATATTAGATGCAATCTAGTACTGTGATGAAGATCCAAAGGATATATGAAGCCTTTCATTATTCCAAACATAATAAAGGTTCAGCTACTCAGGCATATCATATATGCAGAGGTTGTTAAGCTATGCATCCATCATGAAGGAAGAAGTCCATAATGGAAGTTGTCAAAAATGCAAGGAAGTGGTTTTCCTGCGTACATGAAGAGATCCAAAAGCATACGCAGAGAGGTGCATTTGCAGAACATTCTGCTTAAACACTGAAGGAGCTCCTGCTTCTTTTAAAATAATTAAGGAACTGTGTTTATTGCTGAGAAGACAGGAAAGAAAAGAAAAGAGCTTTTTCTAATCCTAAAATGTCATTCTTGGAAGACTGGGAAAGGAAGAAGGAGCAGGGAGGGAGAACCCAATAATCTAATTACACCTGTCAACTTCAAAACAGTTATAGTCTGAGAAATTACACATGCAAGGAGGGAAAATGTGGTATATTCAGAACTAAGACAAAATGCTAAAATATACAGGAAGAAAAAAGTGGGATAAGGGATTCAAAATTTCATGAAAAATTGCTGCTCAGACTGCACACATTGTTTGCAAATATTATAATGAAATAATGAAAATATTTTCCTCTTTTATAAACACTTTATTTTGCCCATACTCTACCAGTCTTTGTGGTTGCACAGTGCCACCATTTAGCTCATCTGTTTCCATTTGCCTCTGAATTTCCAGACAGTGCATATTGGAAATGTAGGAATTAGACCATTGTTGTTGCAGTGTGAGTTAACATAGGAAATAAAAAATGTAATAAATTTATGAAACACTAATTAGTCATCTATTGCTCCTTATGTGTACACTTTTTTTCTTTTTAAGACTGTCTGAGGTAGTATAATCTACTTCAGCAATGAAGCGAACCATTCTTCAAGAAAAGTGTAATGCAAGTAACTATTATACCTGGGGAGTTATTGTAGAACAACTAAAAAAATAAAGTAAAATAAAACATTAAATAAAAAATTCCTTGCATGCAGAAAATAAATCTAACAAAAATATCACAGAAAGACCTACATACTTGTGACCAAAAAAAAAAAGATAACTGGAAGACAAAAAGCAAACTGATATGATTTAACAGTAAGTAATATGAGGTTACTTTAGCAAAATGTATTTCTAGTGAACATGATTGGCAGCAGCATAAATTACTGCAGGCTATTATAAATTAAGATGGCTGAAGTTATTATAAATAGCCAAAGGTATAAAGCAAACAGAACATTTTTTCTCGTGAAGAAATTCAAGAGTTTGGAAAAGAGTCAGTGAATTGGATGGAATACCAAAAATTTAAAGTTGTAGTTTAGGAAATTAGGTAGTGCTAGGAAGCTAAAATTTCTGTTTCCATTAGCTCTTAGTGGAGTGTCTGGAAGTACAGAGATCCAGAACCTGGTCTTTTCTGAAGAAGAAGACAACGCAAGTGAGGCTGGGATTCAAAATCATATTTAAAGAGATTTCATGACTACTTACTGTTAAACTACTTTATGTGAAGGAAAATACAAAGCTTAATTCTGTGTGGCCCAGGAAACTGCGTGGAGATTGTTATGGTGAGCAGGATCTCCTACAGAGCTGTGTACCTCTCTCCAACCACAGCTGTTTTTTGTCAGCACAGGAAACAGGACATCAGACTTGATGAACTTTGACATGGCTCAAGGGAAATAAAGCTCTTGTGAGCTAGACAGACAGCTAATGTGTGACAAAGAAATGCGGGGAGAAGGAAGTCAAATACAAAGTAATTTAAAAACCAATCAATTACCTGATCTCATTGGTATTTTTGTTAGTCAAAGATTCATACTTAAGCATAAAACCAATGACCTCTAAGTCATAATATGACACCTTTCTTGAAAACAAACAAACCTACTGTTCTGGAAAAACTGGAAAATGTGAAATGCCATACCTTTAGGATCTGTTTTGTTTGGTTTTATTTTGTTTTGTTTTTAATAACAATAATTAATGGAACACTAATAACCTTATAATGAAGGAAATCAAAAGCTTGGTATGTGAAAGGAACTTAGTAAACACAGTAGCAGATCAATTTGCCTCAAAGAGACCACGTTGTTACTTTACAAGACATTTTCTGTATAGAGTCTCCTCAAGTCATCTGTCCAAGAAAGAATAACAAATACATTTTTTGCCCTTTTTGGATTATATCAATACAATGCAGCTGCTGCTTCAGCCGAAGAAAAAATCATTCTCCCCAAGTAAGAAATAATTAAGTAAGGGTGAATGCCAAAAGTAGGATAGCTTTTAAATTGAAAGCTCTAAACATTATGGACAGCCCTGGAAGTGGGATTATTTTTAGTATTTGAAGTAACAGTAAAAGTCTTTTTTTTGTGTTCTGTATTCTCTATTCTCTATTCTGTATTTGAACCTGTTTAAAACAGACTTTAATGATGTGTATGCTCTGAATATTTTTAACTAATATTTTAACTAAACTTCAGGAGAAAGACTTTGGTTGAGACACAATATTAAAGAAAAAAAGATTCTTAAGCTAAATTTTATATTAGAAAATTGTGTGACTCTCATACTATGCATTTCATAAGCAAAAAATGAATTTAATTTTTTATTTTATGTGAAAATAAGAGTCGCTACAAAGCTGAAGGAAAAAAATGATCAAAGTTTTTCTCAAGGAACATTGTTTTATAAAAGAATTGGGGGCAAAATCTCAAGTTATATTTTGTAGTTTTAGTCTTTAGTGACCTACAGGATTTCTTCACTGTTGAATACAGCTACTGGTCATAACTATAAATTTAGAAGAGGGAAAAAATAAAACTAAACCAAACCAAACCAAACAAACCCTAAGTCCTCTATCACTTAAGGTGAAGGAATTCCTTTATTATTAACTTGAAGAAAACTGGTGCTATCATAACAACTGAGATGTCGTTTTGCTCTCCAGAATGCAAATCTGCACAAACACTGCAACACAGACAATTTATAAAATTCACTACCTTTTGAAAGTGCAGGCAGTTACAAGTCTCCAACCAAACCATCAGAGCTACTAATATGCTCAGTGATTAAATTTGGCCATAAGCTTTTTTATTTAGCCAATTTTTTACAAAGAAAAAGGAAAAAAAATGGTATAACAAATCATGCAGAAGGAATGGTTCGGTTTTTGCTTACACTGGCATTGATGTTATATATGCATATGGGAAAACTGGTGTTAGTGATAATATAACTCTCATACTTTTCAGCTGGAAATAAGTTGAAGTAATAGATTTTTGTGAAAATGCCCAGTGCTTGTAGTAAATTAGCCAATCATATATATGCCTAATGCTGTTAAAACCACATCTGGAAAAACATTTATTTTTCCTCTTTCCAAATTTTAGTCAAAAAGCACATTTTTTTCTCATGTATTCATTGTCTGAAACTATCATTTATTTCCTAAATATAGTGAAGCTATTGATGGCTTTCTTGCTCTTCATAGTGAATATTCAGTTGATTTCTCTTACAGTCAAAATCAGTCATTCTTCCAGATTATAGCAATCTGGTGCATAAGCATTAAAAGATAGTGTATTTAAAGCTCTAGTAAGTCTCATTGTTTGTCCAATATGGAAGGCATTCATAAAAAAAAAAAAAAAAAAAAAAAAAAGGATGTTGAAATAACTAGAAATCAAACAGTGTTTATATAACTTTTATTTAACACTGCCAGACAAACTTGAAATAAAAAAGTTTGGATGACCAAAAAAAAAAAAGCTCAGTAAATATAATAGATGTTGGCAAGACATTTTACTTAATCTTTAGTGTCACAGTGTCACAGTAATTAAAAAAAAATACTAATTTTCAAAGTAGATCATTAAAATTGGATGAAGACTAGTTAAATGAAAGCAATTTCCCAATACATCATCATAGCTAAAGTACAATCTTGCCACAGAGATCTGAGTTTAAACTTTCTAGCAAGTCTATGGGAGAAAATCAAAGTAACCAGTGGCACAGTTTGTCGATGGAATAAACTTTCTAGACTGATAAATAATTATGATGACAGACCAGTTTTACAGAGTGTTCTGGATAGCTCAATAAGGTGATCTCCATTGAATAAAATATTAATCAACAGAAGTAAATCAAACTCCATGTCTAAGAATATAAACTGTTGACAGGGGAATATGACAACAATACTGAGAACTTAGTTTTACTGATAGATAACCTATGGGAAATTATGTGTCAGTATATTGTTATAATTAGGAAAGAAAGTGTAATTCTTGAAGTATAAGCTACAGAGTATTGAGATGAAGTAGATAAAAAATACCACCTCTGCATATATTAGAAAAAAATCCCAGGTCCCATTCTGATGTCTACACTGAAAAAAAAAAAAAAAAAAAAAAAAAAAAAGTAGAAACATCTCAGGGAAGAACTTAATTACATATATCCAGAAAGCATTTTTATAGCAAGGTCAACAGGAAGATCAGCGCATGTAATATTCTGAAAAAAAAGATTAAGAGGTGATTGGCCTGTGATCTACAAGTAACAACGTGGGAAGTGACTCCTTATAGATCTGTTTAGCATGAAAAGCAGTAACAAATTCTGATGAAGGCTGTCTGGTACAGGGTTTAACCTTTTAGAGGAATTTACCAAACAGAACAAGTAGGGATTTGCTGCATTCTAGATCTCTAGAAGTCTGTACATCAAGACTGGATAACTTTCCAATGGATGTGCTAAAATTTAAAGAGATGCAGGTTGAATGCAGGAAGTCCTGGTTGAATTTCTATGGCCTGCAATTTTTAGGGAGTCAGGCTGTTAAAGACCATCATGTTCCTCCTGATTTCAAAATCTATTGACATTATTTGATTAAGTCTTTTGCTTCACTGTTGTGCTTTCTACATGAAGAGAAAATGGTTGGAAAAAGCACAATGAACGTATGACCTTGGAATACAAAAGCAAATCCAATTGATTCAAACAGCCTCGTAATGGTTAACAGAATATTTAATTGAAAATAGCTCTTGAGAATTTTACTGTGGATGAGCATAAGAGCTTGGAACTGTGTGTATCTTCTTATTAATGGCTCTTTACTGATGATATTGGCACTTAAATGAACAATTTTTTGTGCTCATTAAAATATGAAATGGTAATATATTTTCTACTGATTCAGGATGTGTTAAAATGAATTTACAAATGAACAAAGCTATATCTGAACAAACTGCTTTCAACCAAAAGGAATGAGAAAGAACTAGGTGCCCTGTATGTACTTCCCATGTATCCTTTGCCTATGAAGAATCCCAACTCTGAGAAAATGATTGAAATGAAGCTCCTAAATTAGATACAACAGTAAAAAGCTACAAAATGTGCAAACTTGGAAAAAAGTTGGAAGGATCCTGGGGTGGAATTTGTCTGACCACATTTTAGATATTTTAGGTATTTTAGGATTAAATTAATTGCATCATAGAATAGGTTACTTCTCTCCATTGAGTCCATAGAGATTCTAATGGAATGAAATCAGGTTGCAGGTTCAGATACCTAAATGTACATGTCAACATGTATGTTACGTGACTAAACTCTCTTTACAGCTCATGGAGATCCAATAAACAGAGTTAGTGGAGCCTAGAGAAATACAGGTGACTACAACCAGGTGTCCATTTGAGGGTTAGTTGAATCACTTTCCAGAGTTCATCACCTGAATTAACTACAGTTGGATTACTGCAGTGGGAGTGTAGATACATAGCTCACACTTAGGCACCAAAATATTAATATTCTTAAAGACAGAATCACAGAATGTTAGGGATTGGAAGGGGTCTCAAGAGATCATCTAGTCCAATGCCCCATAATATCATAGAGCTATAAACTTAAAAAACAAAACAAAACAAAACACAAAAAAGTCTGTAGACCCAACTCACTGCAGAAATGGTACACACAAGAACTAGTATTTTGGAAGGCTGACAGGAAAGCGATGAAGTGCACCATATTGAATATCCACTTTAGACTCAGTTTAAAAGACAGGGCAAAACCCCACATCCAGCCCATTTATTCAATGCAACAGAGTAGAGCAACTTGCTGATGCCCAAAATCCCTGCATTCAGCCTAAGGGCTCCCTGCTGCGCGAATACAATGGTAAGCACAACCAAGCCACCTCACCCTTTCCTTTTTCACAAGATGTGTTATCTGAGGCTGAGGCTTGCAGAACATAAATTGGCATGAAAACACAAATCACCGTACAGTGTCCGAATCAACTGCCGTCCGTGGAAGCTCAGGAAAGGCTGTAGGAAGGTCAGCAAGCCAAAGCTCCATAAATTGTGCCTGATAGAGCATAATCAGCTAATGCAGCAAGCAGCATCTGATAAAATCTGAAGGCATTATCGAGTTTTGGTGTGCATGTAGCCTTTTTTTATTTCTCAGTGTACAGCATTTTGTCTAATTTGCTCCCGAATCTTAGTACAGAAGTAACTGTACATAAAATATTTGTCAAGTTGAATTCTTAGCTGTCAGTTTCTAGGTAATTTCCCTTCCTTGAAACAACCTACCTGCTCCTTTTTCAAAGAAGAGACTCATAGACCAATATGTACTCTTAGAGCAAACAAGACTGTCTTCAGTTTGTCTGACCACAGTAAAATGCTCCTGACTCTTCCTGACAGCTTGACACACGGGGAAATTATGCAGACTGACACAAAGGTAGGCTTGAAACCGGGAGTGGGAGAAGCGGGCAAAGAGAAGACTAACAAATCAGGATTAAGAACACTGGGTTTTATACATCTATTTTTTTACATATAGAAGAAAAAAAAAAAAAAAGAAACAAAACAAAACAAAAAACCAAAAACCAAAACATAACACAGAGATACTCAAACGGTACAGAAGATTTTAAAAAAACCCAAAAAAAAACAAAAACACAGACCCACAGAGACAGTCAAAAGGAGGTAAAAAAAAATGTATATAAATGTATAGAAGATACTTATAAGATGCGCAAAGAATAAGTAACTTGAAACCAATGCATAAGTAATATAGTGAAGGGATTCAAGAAAGGGGAGAAATAAAGCAGCAGGAGAGCAATGTTACATTGACAGCTGTGCTTCTCTGCATCGGTCCAGTTTCCAATCACTGATTTTTCACTCAACATCTAAGCCAGTCAGGACATGTCTGAAAATTAGGCTTGCTACATAACCGATCACTGAGTCTTATAGTAATGTTTGTATTCTTTCCTTTCCCAATTACTTGATTTTTATTTCAGGTGAGAGAATAAGACCTTTCCTTGATTCTTGACTTCAGTTGAGTGTAACATACCACATTTTAAAAATAATTTAAAAATCAATTACAATCTTTCTTTCTACTGTCCAGTCTGTAGCTGTAACTGGGAAACATGAAGAAGCTGTTGAATCTTTGGGATAATAGTGCCATCTGAGAAGCTGGATAATCAGTAGAACAATTTTCTCACTACTTAACCTAATCTATGTGTATTCAACAGTCTGGCCCTTTATGGTGTAAATAGAGCAGCCATCCAGATGGGGAAGGAGAGAATGAAAGGCTGTCTAGACATACAGTTCTTATGTGAATGCACAGTTCAGCAAGGAATAAGATGATTAAGTTGCGCTCAAAAATATTGAATTCAGACCGAGAACTTTGATTCTGTTTAACTGTGTTTCTGAAACATTAGACGATATTCATTTTAATATGTTGTACAAAAGTCCAAAAGAATGGATCAGAAACTATTGCTTTCACAAATGGAAAAGATATATGTGTATTTTGAATTAGTACCTGATGGATTTTCTACTCAGTGGAGGTATTTCTAGTTGAAATCCCTGTCCCAGTGAAGTGAGATGAACAGGCAATTTGTCACTAACTTTAAGGTACCAAACATTCTTGGTGGCACTTTGTGGTACTATTCCTCCATCTGTTGTACTTGGGCAGAGAGAGAGTATATCACATATTCAGGACTTGAAACCTCTATAAATGTGACGATAACCATACTATTATAAATAGCATTCACCAACTCAATAATGCATGTGTTCATTTACCAATGTAAGCTTCTTTAAAGTTCTGAGTATGCAAGTAATGTTTTTGTAATCCCTTTTAAGCATCTGAGAGATTAGATAAAATGGTCTTGATAGTTCTGAAAGGCAAAGTTAATGTGTGACTCAAATAAACATTTCATTTTCCTTGTTTTCCCCAACCTTTTACCCTACACACTGTAGTTATGAGTACACTGAAGTTGTCCTTTAACAGAGAGAACAAATGTCAGGTTAAGTACAATCAGAATAAACAAACAATGTCCTTTGAAGTATCTTTATTAGGGCAATATATGTTTTTTTACATTTATTTGTTTAAAGGTGAATTCATTTGCTACTCTTCCCAGATTACTGATCCTTTATGTTTTGGACCTCCCCACTGAGGTAAGAAACAAAACTAATTAAAACTATGAATATCTGCATGAGAGACTGTTTAAATTCCTCCAAAGTTAATTCTTTTTTCTTTTATTGATCTGCTGTTGAGTCTCTGTAGGATAACTGATGACATCCATTCCTGCTGCAGGTGAGACAGGATAAGGCAGGTGAACAGGGGGGATGTGCATGCCTAAGCCAAACTCTGCAAAGCTGCTCTCAGTCTGGGCTGTGCAAACTTTTCCAGATGCTCTCTCTGTTCAGTGTTAACTGCTGTCTAGAAAACTCAGCTATTGTTCTGAAAATATATTACTTTTTTCTGTGACTGAATTCAGCTGAACTTATGCAGTGAGGGACAGCAGAAGACATCTTCACTTGAGAACCCTTGCATGTACTTGTCTAATACATGTGACTGTGAAATTTAAGTCCTCATTGCAAGTTAGAATTGAAGTAGGGACTTTGACTTAGGCATCACTTATCATTGCCTCAGTCTTTCTAGCTACACTGGGATAATCTTCTCACCTTCAGATCCTCCTTGGGAAATTTGGACAATATTTCAGTATAGATGAATTGGTATTTTCTGACAAAAATATGTTGGAGACTGTAGGGTGGTTCTGAAATTAGGTTAGAGGAGATATGAGCATCCAGTCATGGAGGCTATGAACAGAAGCCAAAGCAGACTCAGCTGAGTCTGTTGTAGTTTAAGGCTTGTAAAAGATTAAAAAAAAAAAACCATAGAATCCCACCAAACCAACTAAGTTTATCCATTGGTTTATTAGCTGCATTCTTGAGTTTGTTTTTTTTTTTTCTCTCACTTCCAGTGAGAAAATTTCTATAAAGAGAAAGTCTTCAGTCACTGCCTCAAGCCTTTTTATGAAATACTAATGTAGATTCCCTTTGGTTATTCTTAATTGTGTGTCACACATTAACTAATTATGGTCACATGTTAAAAATGGTCTGAATAATGTGTACTCCCTGCTGCCCAGGTAGCATGGTGCTGATGTTAGGATAAGCTGTAATTTCATGTAAGACCATGACATTTCCTGATTAACGCAGTTCCTGATTCACATCTCACCCCAGAACAACTGGCAGGATCAAAAATGGGCACAGCTGTTTCCACAAGGAGTGTAAATTCCTGATTGCCAAATACTGGCATTGTATTAGAAGTTTCTTATTTCATGAAGTACTGCCATAAAACACAAGAGGAATTCTCCCAAGAAGCATAAAACTATTATGCTAGGAAAAGATTTTTTGTTATAACTTGAATTAACCAGATTCTGTTTGCTTTTGTATTGTTACAGCAAGTAATATTTATCCAGCTTCTCCTGAGTGGGGTATTCCTGAGGAATTTCCTGCCAGTATCTTGAAGAACCACAGAACAAAGAATAAGAATCTTAGCTTAATCTGCTTAATGAAAACAAACAAACAAAAAACCCAAACAAATGCAACAACACCAAAATTGTTTGATGTTTCTCACACAAAGTACCTATGTTATTACTGTGGGCTCATTTTGTATCTGTCTTATCTACATAACACAAAAGTTGACCTGCATCCTCAAAAGTGATGAGAATGGGAAATATATTTATGGATGACTTTATAAATGCACTGGCATTTGCTATATCTGTCAGTTTTAAGGCACTTTTATAGAGAGACAAAGTGGAAATAAAAAAACAATATACAGTAATACTCACAGGCAATCAGGTTAAACAAACCCATACTAACCATAGGTCATGAGAACAGACTCATTACATTACTGTTCCTTTCTAGGACTTGACAGATGTAAGGAAGAGAAGAAGTGTGTATAGCTGAAAGTTATTTCTTCTTCAGGCTTCTCTGGATATGATGCTTTAAGGTCATTATTAGTTACAATAGAGGGCAGTTGGATGACAACATTTGACATAGTGCAAGGTAAGACATCACAGATGACACTCCAACACTTGTTGCCTGTTATTTAAAACCGAGATTAATTTAGAAAGTAGAAATGGAAATGCAATCCCAGATGCCTTTTCTGCACTTAAAATTTGGGTTTTTTTGTAGAATATATTTTTCTACAGGATAGATTTATAGATAAATCACACGGGTCTATTTTAATCCTCAGAGAAAGTCTACATCTGAGAGCACTTCAATCATTCCTCAACATGTTTTTCAGACAGTGCAGCATGCTGGCTCTGGTGTGCCCTCCTGTACTATGGTATCCACCTCCTCTATGATCATTTTAGGATGATTCATTCTTCATCCTTGCACCAATGAATCACTGTGCCCACAATCTGCATGTGCATGTCAGAATTAAAGTTTAGAAATTAGGGGAACAAGCTGACAGTGTTCAGAAGACATGGTGTTACATAAATGTACTCTTGTACTATTTTAATCTCTTTCATATTTGAAAGGCAACAATGAACAAAACACACTAAATAGTTCGGTGTATGAGAAGCAAGGCTTTGCCAGGACATTGCTCAGATCCTACCTATAAAATGTCCCATACATATTTTTTGCATTTTTGTCATTAATATGCGTTAGATGTGATTTTTATTTTTTTTTTAATGAACTGATTGCACTTCTTTCTAGTGACTAGTCAGAGCTGGTGTACCAAGTAATGAAAATTCTAGCACAAGGCACGTGAAATGGAGGAGAGAGACTGCCACCATTAGTATAAATGACAACTGTGATGCATCAGACTGCCAGGAACCAAGTCAAACCAAATCAATTCAAATGGATATCACACTAATGGAATAAACAGAACTCCAAGTTATGTTTTCAAAGCTTCCACACTCAGGATCTAATGAACAAAGTGGTGAGCTCTCAGCGAGTGGCTTTGCAACACAATAAGTTATCACAGCATAGGAAGTTATTATTTATGCATTCTGTAGTGACTTTTTGAGCTCGTTTTGATCTCTGGATGACTGTAAGACAAGATGACCAAATCAGTGCATCTTAGCTGTCAATAAAAGAAGATTATCTTACATTTGATGCAGGTTGTCACAAGTATTTAGTACTAATGGACTGTTACCGCATGACATTGTTGAATGGTAACCTGAGTACATACTCTGAATCTTAATCCTCTAACTGTGGTCTGCAGAAATCCATCTCCAGGCATCAACAGCAAAGCTTTGCCTTCATTACTGAGAAGGGTTTAACTACTGAGTGTCATGGAAAAGCTCTCTAGCTGACAAATTTCAAAGATGTCAGATTTTGGCTATATAAGTCACCTCTATGTGAGAGTAAAGTATGAAACTCATTCCTTTGTCAGTGGCTTCAATCAGGCATAAAACCCAACTTATACTTATCAAACTCCATATACTGCAGTGTTAGTAGATGGAGACAGTTACCTGATTTTTTAATGCTTTGACTGAATCAGAAACTGTGGCCACGGAAGTAAACTTTGTGGGTACATATATTTAGGATGAGGGGTAGACTCTCAAGTGGTTTCAAAATATTAAAAATTAAAACCTAGTACTAGATGACACCTTTAGCCATATAATGAGAAATGCATAAAGAGGTGATGCAGGACAGTACGAATGTATTTAAAATAAGCAAAAATGTTGCCCCACCTAAAAAGTCATATATACATTTTTCTTTATATTAACTGCATAGCTATATGGTATATAGCTCGGGAAGGTGACAGAGACATACTGAAAACCTGACTAGACACAGCTCTGGGCAGCCTGCTGTAGCTGATCCTGCTTTGAGCAGGGAGGTTGCACTAGACCATGTCTAGAGGTATCTTCCAGCTGCAGCCATTCTGTGATTCTGTGATTTCTCTCAAGTAAGCCCTTACTCAATCCTCAACCACAGCCAATTTTTCTCCTCTTTCTTGAGCCCCTTCAAGAAGCAGAGGCCTGGGACACCTTGTTGATGAAGGCTGAGGCAGGAAAGCATTGAGTACCTTTGTCTAATCTTTGTTCTCTGGCATTAAACCAATCATCCTGTTCATCCACAGAATTAACTTGTTCAGTCTTTTCCTACTAATACAGCAGAAGTAGCTCTTCTGCTTGCTCTTGCTGTTCCTGCGAGCATCACCTTCAGGTTGGCTGTGGCTTTCCTGACAGCACCCTTGAATGTCTGTCTGTCCCTTCTTCTCTCCTGCATTTGCTGCTCCACCATGAACTCCATGCTTAGCCATACCTGTTTCCTGATGTGTCAGCTTGTTTTCCTGAGTGTTGGAGTGGATCATTCTTGCCCTCAGAGTATGCTGTCCTTAAAGACCTACCAGCTTTCCTGAACAACTTCACTCTCCTGGTCTGCTTCCCATGGAAACCCACCTAAGAGTTCCCTGATCCAGATGAAGTCTGCTTGCCTGAATTTCAGGGTCAGTTCTCTGCTCCAGACTTACTCATTCCTCTCGAGCCTTTAACTCCACAATTTCATAGTTGCTACATGCCAGTGCCTCAGTGACTTCAGCGAGCTCCACATCTGATGTCACAGCCTGCTCATTGTCATGGGTCTTCCGATCTCAGTCAATAACTGGGAAAGGAATGGAACGTTGTCATCTGAATATGATGAAAACACGATGGTAAGCATAAAGCAATAAACAGTTCTGACTGCAGAATCATAAACTGCTTCAGAGACATCACTAATATTGCACATTATGGCATCTAATCTAATTTTAAATGAATGTTTATAAATCACCTTATATTAGGAAAGTTTCAAAAATTATCATTATTTATGAGACTAGCTATGATCTAAAGAAAGGTTGATTTTCTATCTTACATACCAACTACATCACTGTTTACAGTGTTTATTATCTTGGATTTTCTGAGTTACTTTTTCACTTTCCATCTTGCTAACTAAAACCTCTACACTAAATTTGCAGAGGTCCTTGTAAGGATCTTGCAAATTTGAATGTGGAACATTTCAACACAGGTCAGTTAAAGTCAACATACAATCCAGAGCATGGCGTGGCCACTGAATTCATACCACACTGAATCAGAGATCACATTTCTACAGAGATGGTTTTGCAAGGTGAACAAACAGCCTATGGCAAATGAAGCCATAAATTTTATATTTCTCACAAAAACCTTCTTTATGCAGAACACGGCACAATGGTGGTTCCAATGGGGAAACTATTTTTCCTGGATTTGTGTTTTCTTGAAATTACAATGTGTTCTTGAAAAGACAGTGATAAGACTTTCATTCAAAATCTAAGGTTATCCTTTATACTTTTGACAAGTAAAGCACTGGTGGAGTTTGTACTTCTTTTTTGTTCTGCAGAACACAGTTTCTTGTAATCATGACCTCAAAGGAGTTTTATTTAGTGAATATAATTCACCCTCTGTTTATTTGACCCCAGCATTTTTGAAACACATTCTGCCAGGTTTTCGATCTAATAAATGTATTGATGCTGCTGCTATTTGCAGAGGCAGAGCTAGCAGGTTTAGGATTTTATTGAAGATTTTCAGTTAAGGGCGGGTAAAATTTTGCACTCTTGTGTGAATGTGTGAAGAAGTTACTAACCTTCAAAACCAGCATGAATATTTCCATCTGTTCTGGTTTTGTGTCACAGTCTATTATGATCACATTTTACACCATGAATTGAATGCTGATTTCAAGTAGTATGAAAGGGCAACACAGTGACTGTCTTTTGACTAACTGAACATTTTTTGGATGGTAACCTCTCAAATGAAAGTGCATGTAAGTGTCATTTTTGAAGATGTAATACAATAAGTTGCTAAATAGTCAGAAACATCAGGTAAATCCACTAATGCTTAGAAGAATCAAGATGATTAATTTGGCTTCAGATGTACAGATGTAAGCTTTTATTGTTGCATGGATGTTTTTAAGTTTATGTCTCCACCATACACTGAGATAAGAATACACTTGATAGGTATGTAAAATCAGATGGATCTTCTTCATGGAGGTGAATTGTACTATATGCAAACTTTCTTCCTAATAAACTTTTCATTAGCTGCTCTTATTGAGATATAATCATTCAACAACTTTCTTCAGTGCAAATGAAATATACAACATAGTAGATGACACTCGGGTCTGACAAGATGACACAAGCTTTGTCTGCTGAGTCACTCTAAGCTTGACTTCCTGATGTTCCACATTATGGTTCAGAGGAGCTAGTGTTAAATGACATGGATGGGCATGCCCACACAGCTTCACCACTGACAGAGAGAAGGTAAAGCAGGGGAAGACCCATGAGGAAAGGATTGGAGAAGCCAAGGATGACTTAGAAAGAAACACTGGAAACAAATCAATATTGTGCGGGCAGTTTAGGCAAAAGAGTATGTTGATATATTGTTTCTGAATTTCCTTTGATGAGAAACGTAAGAGACAGGCTGAACTTGTTCAGAAATGCAGCCTATGAGTAGGAAGTTTTGCCACAAACATGGAGGTAAAGGACATCATCCATACTATGAAGCGAACCTTTTGATCCCAAACTAGCTTATCTCCTTTTCAGTTCAAACAATGAATCTAATTCATGTTTGACTGAAATTCAGTTAAACTTCTATATGTATTTTCTTGTGTGTACAAAGAAATGTATGTCTGTTTTCCTTATCAAAATAACATTCCCATCTCCAAATGCAAAGAGTCTATAAAATTTTATTATGAACATCTTCCTTTATAAGACATCTTGTGTGAAAATGTAGCCACACTGGAACATAGGCAAACTAACTGCAAACCAGAGTGAAGAGTCAGTATTCAAGAAAAAACTGTCTAGGAAATGCACGATATTAAAAGTCATTCCTTCCTCTGTGAGAATTTGACCAGAGATTTCTTCCCATTTAGTCTAGGGACCAGTGTTGCCTGGATCTGGCATGTACTTTTTTCATGTACTACATAAGGTTCAGAACTAGACCAATTATAATTATCAACAAGGATTTTCCTTTACAAGAGTTATCATGTCCTGGGCAAACACTATTAGGGCAAATTGGAATCAGGTTATCTTTACATTTAAAACTTATTTGGCAATAAATATTGAATGGGGTTTTTTTAAATTTTATTTGGCAAAGTCCTTTAGAATCAGTTAAGATAAAAAATGTACACATATTGCTACAATTACTTTATATGTAGGTATCCTTCATCCTGTAGGCTAATCCTATATTGAGTTTTCCAGAGCTGTTGAAATGAACTTTAATTCTTTAATTTTAATTATTAGCTAAAACACAGTGGTTTCAGTATAATTAATGTAGACATTTTTACTTTTATGACTATTTTAAGTACATAGCCATAGCAATATGGAGTGTCTATCACTTGCCAGCTTTCGTTGCTCAGTTGTGATGTTCACTTTAAACTGTGTTCTCCCTATAAATAATTTTTGATGGACTTATTAGAGAATGTGCAGGAGCACTTTTAAAAATTCCAAAACTGATTTCAGTAGTGAAAACATGTATAAAATGTATTGAATCAAAAAGCAACAAACTATGTGTGGGGTCCCGATCCAATGCTGGATTCAGGATAGGTGATTGTTTTGATCCAAAGAATGAGATTAAGATACAAACAAGGTGAGATGCCATCAATCAGATAATCTTTTATTGTCTGCACAGCATAAGGGATAAAGCTAAAGTGAAAGTAGGAAGTGTTAGTAGGAAAAGTAAAGCAAGCTTTTGAAAGAATAAGCAAGAGATATTCACCACTGTGATGATCATGTCAGGTCCAACAGCATCCTGCCAGCTGGAGTGTGGTCTCAGGTGTCCAGGTGCTGCTAGTGGTGGGTGCATACTGCTAACAGGGCTGCTCCCTCTTTTACAGCAATTCAGGAGAGTTGGTTGTCACGTACCAGTTGTCTTTTTGCAGATGCAGCTTGTAATGAAATTGATCCTGAGTTAGGTCACGAGTTCCTCTTTTTGTGCCCTTGCTGACAGGTGAGTTTTGCAGTGTTGGCAGGTGGGGCTTTGCTCAGGTTAGAGCCCCACCACACCTTGCAGACCACAGCTTCCTGTAGTGTAGCAAGATGTATGAGTTTCTCTGCACCATGCAAGGTTTTGCCCTCGTTCCATTTAGCAAGGTTAGGCAAGCTTGGCTGAGACATTACATACCCTTGCAGTTAGTCTTCTTGCAGCATTAGTCTTTTTACAGCAAGCTTTGAGAATAACCTTGTGACATGTCCTTGTGATTAGTCTCTAATCTTATTAGGGTCTTACACCATGTGTATTTCTACTATATTAAATTTAAATTTGGGGTCATACCACAGCTTTCTCTCCGATATTCTTTTCCAGCTAGAGATGCAACAATCCATTTCAGAGGAAAACAGAGAAATCCAGATTTTCACACCTTTAAGACTAATTGATGATAATAAAGGATAGGATTGGGGAGATTGTTTTACGAAATTAAAAGCACTGCCTCCCAGGGTTTTCCTGTTATTATCTTAGGGTAATGAAGCCTTTTATTCAGTTCTCCCTCATTTTCAGTTAACATTCTGAATTTTCAGCTTGCACTAGTTGGTTTTACAGAACTCTACAGACAATTATAATATTTCTATATGGCTTTGCTGATGTAAAGTGGCTTCAGTGTTTCCTTGGCAATAACATAAATGCCAGAGCCTGAGCTCTGCAGCTGGCGCTCTCTGTTCCTTTACTGGTGGCCCACTGAGCAGCACACATCTAAAGCCTTCCGTGAAATTACCATATGTGGTGTTCTTAGCTAGCCATTTTTTATATGGGCACCTAGAGATACATCTGCAGTGGGCACTTGTGGGATTTCTATGGGGCTGGTTGGAGAGTCAGTGGGTTCCCACATCAATGCTTGCTCTTTGGGTTTTGCCTGTGTGTTTAGTTGGATTTCAGTTGCTTTTTCATGCACTTATCTCAGATGTGTGCAGTAACCAGATTTTTCCAGCATGAACTTGAGGAGTACTTTGGGATGTACTGGTCTTTCCTACCACAAGCAATTTTATCCCTTGTTTTTTTTCATAATGGAACTTTCCAGGGAAGTTGTAACATTCTTTTAGAGCATGTGGGACTGTGATTAAATATTCAGCAAATTCATCCTCTTCTGGGAATTTACACAGAATTCGTATCTCAGAAACTAAACCTCAAGAGAGGGTAAAATGTTTGTGAAAATTACTGACCTTACATGACTTTGTTGTTTCATTCAGGACAATGTTATTTCATCAGCTTTTGGCTTTGGTGCTTAAATCTGATCTCCATCTTGATTCAGCTTTAGAAGTGAATGTTTTAAGGAATGAATGAGAATCAAGTATGTCCTTATGAACACTGTCAAGGATGTCATTACAGTCCTAGAATGATCTCCAAGCAATCTACTGAAAAACAAACACCCGTTGGCAAGGCTGTTAAAATGGGTAGCCCCCTCATCCTCACATTGAATCAGAAGATTCTGTTTGAGTATCCTCTGGCTGGATCTTCATAAACTTGGTGTCCATACATTTGCCAGAGATTTAAGGGAAACAGGTACTTGGTGGGATGTTGCACACTATTTTCATGGTCAGGTATTTTCTGAGCAGAGTAACTTCTGCTTTCTTCTCTTGGAGCAGAAAGAACAGATTGGTTTAGGCTGCTTACATAATCTATTGGATGAAACAACATACTAAGTGACTTGGATTTCCTTCTTGGATCAGTCATTGATCTGCTGGGTAATGGAAAATCAGTTTTCTCGAGTCTCTTTGTTTTCTTCCTCTTTTCTTTCTCCCCTCTTCTGTTCTATATTGCTTCTGGTATAAAAGAGCCTTGAAGAGGATTTAGGCTATGTCCTTTTGATACCTTTGTTTCTTCTAATAGTTTTATCCCTAGAAATAAAGAAGCAAATTTAAAGCTGAAACAAAAGTGGTCCTCTTTATTTCTGTGAAATACTAAAGATAGACATCATTATAAACTGTTATTTTCCAACATTAATAGTTATTTTAGTTGGGACAATATTAATTTCAGAGCTGCAATTCATACAAATTCTTTTAAAAGAAAAGGAAAGAAATAGGAAAGAAACAACAACAAGGAAAACTAGTTCACACTTCCATTGCAGTTTTCTCTAATTAGAAAATTTATGTTACATTTCTAAAATAACATCAACTCCTTTTACTTCATATGTTGTGATTTTTAAAGTATATTCAGAAAATTTCCCTAAATTTAGAATTTAGGTTCCCATAAATAACTATTCATTCACTGAGATATTCTACCATATTAACAATCCTAACCCACCTATGGGAAAGAAATAATTTGCTAGAGCAGCACAAGAAGACTGCTTTGATTTCAAATAAGCTACCGAAAAGTGAATTGTGTCCGTGGTATACTTGGTTAATGGCTTACAAGAAATAACTATCAGTACCATCATCTTCAGTAACAATTCTATTTAAAAAGGTCAAGAGGGATTTTGCTTCATTTTTCATTTATTTCTAGCTAGAGAGGTAGGGTAGTCTGCCTAGTCTTCTATGAATCGATGGTGATACATGGATTATAAATGACAGAGAGGTGCCTTAGTTTGCAAGGTCATAGCAAAGTTGTCAGGCAAAATGCAAGGAAGTGATAATCACCATATACTTGTCCCGCGTCAAGGTGTACTTCAAACTTAGCCTTACTATTGTCCATAAAATAATACAGGAAGTAAAGGAACAGTATTTTGAATGTAATTCCTACTTGTTTCATCAGAATTCTCTACATAATTACTCTGCTACTACAGCAGACAAAGAAGAGGTCATGCAGGGTAGGGATTTCTGTGCTTTCTTTTGAAAGGCAAATATTAGATAGCAGGGAAATTGATAGAAAAATTTACCTGCTGTATGAGTCTTAGCACCCATATGATGTCCAAGGAGGGACACATGGCATTTCAAGTTGTCTTTTAGCTTTTTTTCTTATAATTCTCTAATTTTCAGGCACCATCTTTAGATAACTGGCTCTGGTGGAACTTGAATGTTATTAGGCCCCCAAAGCTGCAACACAAGTAAAAACTGATCCCCTTAATCCCGTGACAACTTGTGACAGGTCTTCTAGAGGCAAAGACACTTTAGGCATAAATAGAAATTCCAGGTCATGAACATCTCTCTGAAAAATTTACACACACTTGCATGTTTCATGCATCACCTCAGACACATATTTCTCCTCCTCCTCTGTCAATAAGAGGGTCATAGACTCAAGAACAGACATGGTCTGCTGTGGAACTTCAGTGAAAGGACTTATAAATGCAGCTTCACAGCTATGTCTGTTAAATGTTATTAGCCATGTATATCTTCTTGCATACATGTGTAATTCCCTGTTGAATCTATTTTTGTAGGCGTAATCTTTTTTTTCAACTTTTCATATGCTGTGAACTTAATATACCTGTATGACATCTATGACAAACATTGCATGTCTTGAAAAACAAATTGTAGAAAGAAACTGTATTACTACGGCACACAAAGTTTGAGAGAAAGAGGAATTTGAAAATAGCATCTTCAAGCACGTTGACCTTGGTGCAGTGAAATATTTGCCATGCCAGCAATGAAGGGAAACCCACAGGCTTTGTGAACAGAAGTGGTACTGGAAATTCACAAAGGAAAGGGATACACAGACAAATTCCATTCACCAGCTTTTCTATCAGTGTGAGGCTGATGTCAGCCTGCAAATGCACGCAAATAAAAACTGGCAACATATGCCAAATCACGCAGCCCTGACTGCCAGAAGCACTGATGTCAACAGCTCTTCCTCAGAGGCCTCTGTGCCTATCGCAACTGACTTATTCTTCTGGAACAAGAACATCATAATGAAGTTCCTCCCTGCCCCTTCTGAGACACTGAAATTGAAAGCAAAAACTGGCTGCTTGATTATTCACCCGAAGTCCATGGACAGGGCTCAATTGTCTACTGCAACCTTTGCTTATTTATATATGTATTTCAAATACATCACTGTTTTTTTTTTCTTTTTCTTTTTCTTCCCCCCCCACCCCGGACTAATGGACTAAGGGAAAAAGCAGTGATAACACCAAACCAGTCCTAAACGAAGCTGGGAGAACCCCAAAGTACAACTGGAATATCAGTAAATCCTCCAGCATGTGGAATTTCTCCAGCAGAACTCTCAGTATGAAGAAGCTTCACGCTGTGTTATTTTTGGCTGGAAAACAGCTTCAACCTCAGGAAAACAAACAAACAAATAAAATCCACCCTACAATACAAATGAGACTGGCTGAATATTAAATGTTTAGGAGGTGAATAAACTAAGCATCCAAACAAGGAAATCTGTTTGATCCCAAACTACCCATAAATTTAAATTTACTTTGGAAGTTGTTTCAGTGAAATAATAATAATAAAATATTCCATTATCTTCCACATCTCCTTTGGCACTTCCCTTTCTTTCCTTTTTCCCAGGTCTTCCTGGGTTTTCCATAATTTTCCACTTATGGTGCTCCTTTTAGTTACTGCCACCTTCTGTTCATCTATTTGTCATAGACCAGCAGCCAAATGTCTTGCACAGTAGCGAGAGCTGTTGAGATGTTATATGTTTTCCAACTGTTATTCCTACTAAGCGTGCTGAGGATTATGGTTTTGCTGAAGCCCATAAGCCATAAAGAAATAACACCATAAATTCAATTCATATTTTTCCAAGAATCTATGATCTTGGAATCATAGAAAATCTGGTAATCACCTACAGAATTATTGAGTAATCTTGGTGGTACCTCTGAAATCCTACAGTGCAACAGCTAGGCAACTTTTCTGGGAGACAGTACTGCCAGGGGTAATCCCTGCTCTGCTGGATTCAGATCCAGACTTTGAACTGAAGTCTGCTACCTCAGTAAGTTCAGCTGATTCAGATAAATTGTTGAATTACATGGTAGAGTGTCCTGTGCAGCAGTTTATTATTTTTTTTCTAGAGAAATAATCTGTCATTCCACTTTACATAGAATTATTTCCAAGTTCACCATGAGTATGTTTACAGGAGATCAGCAAAAGGCTACCACAGGCTGACAGAATTCCAGGAAGAAAAAAGAATCTTTGGAAATTTAACCACAGCTTTTTGGTTCTGTACTGAACTTTTGTGCTCTTTTCCAGCATGTCCAGCTTGTGAAAGCATGCATTTTCGTCCATTGTCTGTCACAAGGGAGCACACTACCTCTACTTCAAGGCATAAGATCTCCTGTAATCACTGAGGGATTTTGACACAGGGTCTGGCACTGGGGTGAGACCAAGGTTTGGGCACAATGACTGAGGTCAAGGCCTGCAAAGTAACAGGAGAACTGAACACAGATGTTGTTGGTCTCTTCTCCTATCACTTTCTTCTCGATGTATGTCAAAACTGAGATTGTCCTGCTAGCATTAGCAAATAGAGTCTGTAGTCCCCAATGAGGCTCCCAATCATGTTAGTTCAAATGCAGCTATCCCAGGACAAATCCTCCTAACTGTGTAAGAACTCCCTGCTCCCTTCTTAAAGTCTAACTCTGGCAGAGCATATAATTAGTGTTTTATTTGACCTATTTTATTTTTCCCTATGGTATGCTATCTCAGAGGCTAAATTTTCCTCTTCATATAATTATAGAAAGAAAGAGAAACTATAAACAGATGAAAAAAAATGCCTACAATTTCTCCTTTTCCCCACCAGGAACAAAAATGAAAGCGAATTGAATATAGCAGTTATAGTTAATTCTAATTCCTTGGGGAAAATAAACAAAAAAACCAAACAAAACACCACAAGAGAGTTTTTCTCTCTTTTTTTTTTTTTTTTTCCCAATTAAAAAAAAATGATAATTAAATTGTTTTGGTGGAAACTAGTGCAAAAGGCAAGACTTATTCTCATTCGTTCTTCTCACAGTAAATCTGGTTTTGGTATTAAGCAAAGTCAAGCCTGAGATCTTTGACTGCTTGTGCTCAGCAACAAAGGACATTGGAAAGTAATGTGAGAATCTGACTCCTAGTTTTGATTCAAAGAAATGACTGAATTATTTTTGCTGAAGCTTTCAGTCACAGGAAAAAAAAAATATCAGCCTCTGGCTAAAAAAAGAGGCAGACTAGAAAATTAAACACAAATAATTAAAATTCAACAAAGACTGGACAATCTTAGTTAAAGATGTTGCCAGTAGCCACAGAGATGATGGAATAGTTTAGGTATATATGTATATGTCTACAATTGACTAACATTTCTGAATGTATTATAGACTTATTTTCATTAATACATTTAGTGTAGATTATACTTCAAAACTGCTCAGATGGTAGAACAACCTTCTTTTAAATGATTTGAGAGAATTAGAACTTTTATGAAGAATGGAAATATTTTTAATTAAAAATCTTTTTAATTACTATTTAAAAGTCTTTCAAAAATCTTACTTCATAGCCAGTTGCAATCACTTTTAAGATAGCTAGAAAGTATCAGACATTTTTCTTACAAGTCAAAAAAACAGAGAAGTTACAAAGGATAGAAGAACAGATGAAAATGGGAAAGTCTCTTTGTAGAGGTTGCTTTATAAAACCCTTTGTTTTCTCCTCAGAAATAGACTGTAGGGGATTCAACTTTAATGATTTCAAACAAAAATTTTGAAAAAGGAATAACTCTGTAAATCTTTATGAAACATGAGCATTAAGCACTAAAGGAGGCATTGTGTTGTGATGGCAAAGAGGATGAAGCTGAATGACCACAGACTGGTAACTGGCTTTTGTGTTTGCGTGGTTCACATGTGAAGGACTGAGGTGGACAGGCTATTATAGCAACAGACGTATGGTGGGTCTATGAGAGATTTCTCCTTTGAGACTCCCTTTTGTGCCTGAATTATCAGAAAAATTGTAATTAGATGAGCTATTCTCCTCATGGCAATGGTGTCATGTACCCAGTGTCCATCTCCAGAGAGCTCCTCTTCTCCTGCAAGGAGGAAGTGAGTTGTAGGACTAATCTCAGTGCAATCAGCATTAAAATTGCAAGGTCCCTCAGCAGCAGCTGAGGTGGGGTGGGTCTCACTGTGGTCGCATCCACAGACTGAACAAAAGGCTGATAAGCAGCCCATCCAAATTCTATACAGGTCTATTCAGAAAAGAAAATGTAACCACCTCTCAGAAGTAATTTCAACAAACTGTCTTGGCTACTGCATTATCCTCTGCAATCACACCAAATAGATCTTCACTGGGCTGAGGGCTGGGGATACAGAAATAAAGTTTGGTCCATACTGCTTCCATAGAAACCCCATCTGCTATTCCACCAGTGTGTCATCTTGCTGCTCAGTCTTTTTCTCCAACACTTCATTTGTGTCTGTACTGGTAAACTGAAGAGGGTCAGGGCCTGAGCTCTGCTCCAGAGTGTGAATTTGTTCACATTACCGATGGAGAGCAAACTTGGGCTTGTTCTAGCTCCTGAACAGATTCTGGGCATTTGGCTGAAACACTGCCATTTGTCACAGGCTAAAGCTATGTCAGGACTTGTGTTAAGTGTTGAACAGTGTGGACAACTGTATACCAGTGCTTGGACGTGTGCCCTGACTCTGCTTAATTTATTACTGTAAGTATAACCTTAATGCCTCAGACTCTTGCTCAGGTTCAAACCTGATGTACTCAACAAAGAATGCTAAAGGAAACACAGAACAATAAAAAATCTCCAACATTCTCAAGTCCAAGAAACTATAAAGAGAAACCCTGAAAATGCCACACATATTCTACAAATAAAAACTAATTTGAAAACCAGGAATTACATTATTACCCCAAGGTTATCAGAAGTACTACAAAAACAACACAAAAATGAAGCCCAGCAAAGATACTCTGCCTCACTCCATGAGAATGCAGTGAACTACTGACTTAGAAATGTGGTTTTGCAGTGACATTATTGGCTTTTGAATCTACAAAAAAAAAAAAAAAAAAAAAAAAAAAAGTATTAGTACATCCACACATGTCTACAAATCTTCCAAATGTTCTAAAACATGATGTGCTAACAGTGGTCACTGCTAGATTTTGTACCTAGTTGGGCGACACATCTCTTAAAAAATTTCCTAAGACCATCTGCTGACACAAAATAATCCCAAATACAAACAAAATTAATTGCTGTATGGCTACACAGAGGCAAACAAAAGAGGACAGGAATCAAATTGCGTTCGACTGACAGCTCCTCTGTATGTGTGATATCTGGCAGAAAATGAACAGGACAAATATTTTCTTATCGGTGCAAAATACAAAACAACGCTACAGATTTACGTCATGAAACACTGCAGAGATTTCTGAATGGACATCAGTTCAGGGGAAGCAAGTAAGAATAAGAAAGTTAATCTTAAAATGATAGATAAAATCTGATTACATGGTAGCCTGGATTATGATTTAGCAAATGAAATACAAAAGGATAACTATAATAAGTTAAAGACTCTCCACCTCCTACAGAATGAGACCACTCTAAGAGAGAGTTAGCTCCTTTAAAAGGTTGTCACTCTTCTCCATAGAGAAGAGCTTTGCTTTGGAGGACAAGGAACCACAACGTCACATCAAAATGCTTAGAGCATCCATTTTGGAAGTATTTCTAGAAAGAAAATGTAAATAAATAAAACAGGTTTCCCAGTTCTACCTGAGCTACAAAGTGCAGTGGTAACATTCCTGTAGATGAAAGTGACCTTCATGGAATACTAGTAACAAGGGAAAAAAATAGTATCTGAACTGCAATATTGGACAACGACACAGAATAAGAAGTGGCAAGTGCACATTTTCACCTTCTGAGCCCTGAAAAAAAAACAGAATATTCCTTAAAGATATTACCAAACCTACCTGCTGGCTAAAAATACATCACTCTCCAAAGATGCTTCTAACAATAATTACCAATTCAGACAGAAAATAAGATTAGCCAGGTGCACAGAGTTTCCCTATCTCTCCAAGGAAATGAAAACCAGATGAAGATATTTAGTTGGTTGATTCCTCATTGGCAGGGTATGTTTTATGGTATAGAGGTTGCTGCCATTGCAATAATGTAAAGGAAAGTGTCTTTTGTACCACAACTGTCATGAAGATTTGTCACAGACAGAAGAACATGAAGAAAATGTGATATGAAGGCTCTTCTACACTTCTGAATGAAAGCTCAATGATAATACAAATAAACTAGGTTTTAGAAACTCAATATTGACAGTGACTGTGTCTGATCTAATAAGAAATATCCAGTGCCAGATATTCTAGACAAGTATATTACTAAAGAAGAGGTAATTTCATAGAATCATAGAATGCTAGGGATTGGAAAGGACCTTGAAAGATCATCTAGTCCAATCCCCCTGCCGGAGCAGCAACACCCAGATGAGGTTACACAGGAACGTGTCCAGGCGGGTTTTGAATGTCTCCAGAGTAGGAGACTCCACAATCTCCCTGGGCAGCCTGTTCCAGTGCTCTGTTACCCTCATTGAGAAGAAGTTTCTTCTCAAATTTAAGTGGAACCTCTTATGTTCCAGCTTAAACCCATTATCTCTTGTCCTACCATTGTTTGTCACCCAGAAGAACCTGGCTCCATCCTCATGACACTCACCCTTTGTATATTTATAAACATTAATAAGGTCCCCCCTTAGTCTCCTCTTCTCCAAACTAAAGAGACCCAGCTCCCTCAGTCTTTCCTCATAAGGGAGATGCTCCACTCCCTTAATCATCTTTGTTGCCCTACGCTGGACTCTCTCCAGCAGTTCCCCGTCCTTCTTGAACTGAGGGTCCCAGAACTGGACACAATATTCCAGGTGTGGTCACACCAAGGCAGAGTAGAGGGGAAGGAGAACCTCTCTCGACCTACTAACCACCCCCCTTCTAATACACCCCAGGATGCCAGTGGCCCTCTTGGCCACAAGGGCACAGTGCTGGCTCATGGTCATCCTGCTGTCCACCAGGATCCCCAGGTCCCTTTCCCCTACACTGCTCTCTAATGGATCATTCCCCAACTTATACTGGAACCTGGGGTTGTTTCTACCCAGATGCAATACTCTACATTTGCCCTTGTTATATTTCATCAAATTTTTCCCCACCCAGCTCTCCAGCCTGTCCAAGGTCATGCTGGATGGCAGCACAGCCTTTTGGTGTGTCAGCCACTCCTCCCAGCTTGGTGTCATCAGCAAACTTGCTGATAGTACACTATAGTCCCTCATCCAAGTCATTGATGAATATATTGAACAGTACTGGCCCCAGCACTGACCCCTGAGGCACTCCACTAGATACAGGCCTCCAACCAGACTCTGCCCCATTGACCATGACACTCTGGCTTCTTTCCTTCAGCCAGTTAGCAGTCCACCTCACTACCCAATCATCCAGACCACACTTCCTCAGTTTAGCTATGAGAATGCTGTGGGAGACTCTGTCAAAGGCTTTACTGAAGTCAAGGTAGACCACATCCACCCTCTGCTATCATTTATCCACCTCGTTATGTCCTCATAAAAGGCGATGAGGTTGGTCAAGCACAACCTCCCCTTGGTGAAGCCATGTTGACTGCCCCTAATGACCCTCTTATCCCTGATATGCCTTGAGATGGCACCAAGGATAAGTCGTTCCATTACTTTCCCAGGGAATATATATAGTAATGTATTTCACTATATTACTAATAAAAGTTACCCTGCTGGACAAAAAGGCTTAAATACAAGTCACTTTTCTTTGATTCCCACCTGTGCTGTGTCAGTCTTCTTGTTACAATAGCTCATGATAAGTATTTAGTTTAAACACTGTTTCTGTAGAGTTCTTTGTAAGAATACCTTTTGCTTGAGTTCTTGCAAACTCTTCTGATTTTATCTGTTTAAGCTGCAATCACAACTTTGTAATAGGGATAGTTTCATAAAGGAAACCCCCAGCTTCATCTAGTAAAATACATATCCATGGAAATAGAAGTAAGAATACACTGAAGAATATTCAGAACAGATTACAATGACATCAACCATCAGACTGTAACAGTTGTAATGCAGGTAATTAAAAGATAATACAACTATTTTTAAGTCCTGGGGTTTTACAGAAACAATAAGTTCATGTGGCAATTTTAAACTGCTTTTTGATTGCTACAAGTTCAAGGAGGGAGATGCCACACCCCAATTATGTGTTACTACATCAGCTTTAAAATTCACTGATAAATATCCATCTCTCATCTGTCTCAATTTGCTCTTCATGGGGTAAACTTCAACTATTTGGCTCCATAAAGGTGTGCAAGGTTATCAGTCTTCCTATAATTCTATGATTCTCTTTCAGTGTCTCTTCTACAAACCAGATCATTATCCTTGTTTTTGTGTTGTTTTCAGTGCCAGTTCTCCCACACAAATTTTTCCCTGCAGCCATTCACCATTGCCTTCATAAACCTTCACATAGCTGACCTATTAATTTAACAACCCATTAGCCTTCTTCTTCCCTTAGATCTTTTACTCCTCCTTGTACCTAAGCTGCCTCTATTCTGCAACTGCTTTGGCACCTTCCTTAATTTTCTTGTCCTTACTGCTGCTGGATATATCTCTGCCCTTTCCTGCTCTCCACAATCCCCTGTGTTCATAGTTGTCTTGCAGATCTCCCACATACCGTGCAGGTCATTTCATCTGACATCCCACTTTTCAAATTGCCATTATTCTCTGAAACTTCCCACTCTCTGTCCTTTTCCCAAAGTCTTGAACTAATCCCCTCCCTATGACATATCTTTATTGTCCCTCCGTCCGCTGTCCCAATCCTCTTTTAATTCCTTCCTATAACTTCCATTTCACAATCTACTACCAGATCTTCTTTCATCCCTTTACAGTTACTTACCCTCTTCCCTTCTCCGAACACCTCATGAGCTGAACAACCTCACCTTTTGTCAGTTTCTAAACTGAGATACAGACACAATGACTCCAGGCAACCTTATGCTGTGAAGGGCAATACCAGAAATTACACTCATCCTCATCTTTGTTACTGTTATTAGATGTCCCAAAATGCTAAATGAGCATTAATTCAAGCTCCTTCAGCTGCAGAAAGATCCTATGAATGCTACCTCAATTGCATTCCTCCAAGGACTCTCTCCCATGCTATTTCCTCCTTCCCTACCCATCCTCTAAACTGCTTATCCTCCCACTCCTTGACTGCACCCTCTTCTCAATGTGTTAAGCTCTAGCATAAGGAAGCAGAGTGATAAAATGCATCTGTTCCTCTTTGCTGACCTGCCTACATATAGCAGAACCACCACAAGAAATCTTCCTTAGAGGATATCTTTTCTCACACCGAGCAGCTGCTGGAAGATGTGGGGTTTCTTGCCAAAGCACTGCTTATGGTAGGTTTAGTTTTAATGAATATAGTGGGATCGAAGAGAGATTCCAGTTAAATACAAGTACATCTTGTGCCTTTGATCAGGAGAGAATGAACTGGAAACCCTCCCCAACCCTCATCCCAAAAATAAATCCGAAACCTCAGCAATTGCTTACCCAGAACTCATTAATAAAAATTGAAACGGAATAAAATTAAGGGAAGCATTGACCTTGAAATCATTGTCCCTGGCTCCTCTGACAATCAGATGCTGTTTTGTAATTTTTCTCATACTACAGTTTTTTTCCTCCTTGTTTCTGGCTTATTGCATAAGCAGTGACATCTGAAGGCCAAAGGTCCACGCGGCATGTGCAGCATGCAAGTCATCGTAAGCATTGTACTTGTAAGAAGGCAAAGGCTGATGAATCTCACACAATCCATCCTTCTCAGCTAGTTCTACAGTTCAATATATCTCATTTGTTTAGTGATCATCTTGTCATGTGCTACTGCAGACATACTATTAGATACGTGTAGAATATGATAGCTCAATCTCCTCATTCTCAAAATGGATATAGAGACCAACTCAGAAAAAGTCACATGGATATCCAGAGGCTTTCATTTTTTCTCCTTAGTTTATAAGACAGTAGATACAGAAGTTCCCATGAAAATCAAGAGACTTTTTTCATGAAAAGATTGTGTTATAATTTTGTTCCTTGATTCTTTTTTAATTTTATTCGACTTCCTTTTCTCCTCTCCATTTTGTCCTAGGTGTGTGGGTAGTGTTTAGCTACGTATCGGACATGAAAAAGGACATGCTATCCCTGGACAGGTAGGTACCTCAAGGCACAGAGCTTCCAGCTTCACCCTCTGACTCCAAATGCCAATGACTTCTGGACCCGTTAACCTCATAACAGCCCATTTTGCTGCTTAACAATCAAGCCCCTGTATCAAATAGCAGTTCTAATCCCTGAACATGTTACCACTGCACTTCGAATACTAACTGTTCAAATGGCACAAGAGGCATCTTCAGCAAGGCCCTTTTTTCTAGACTTGGGAGGGTGATATTTCCAGGTTCTCTCCTTTTTGAGGTCTGACACTAGACTGTTTGCAGAAGAGAAAGGAGGACATCAGATGATAGCAACTTCACATGCTGTTCACAAGAGCAGAGAGTGAAATATGCTAAGTTGCTGGGCATTTTTGGCTCCCTTCTTCTGTATTTCAAGGATTATGTTGTCTTTCTCCTTTTATTTTCTCCCAAATTCCTTCAGCTGTTCAGAGAGAAGGAAATGCCTCTTTCTGTTTTCTGTTATCATTATGGGCAAAACCATCCAAGGCAAGGTGTTTTTCTGAAGGCAGAGCTGAAACTTGCGAAAAAGCTGATAATTCTTTCATCTTTGTGAAACTTTTGGCCCTTTTCCCAGCCAAGAAATTAGGTGAAGAAACAATGATCAGTGGCAATTCAGTGATCCATAGTTTCCAGAATCCTAAATGAGCCATGACTGTTATGAGAAAAAGTTATTTGCTCCATTGCCATAAGAAAATAGTCCCAACCTGAAATGGAGGGAAATGTCATTTAAACTAAATGAGGGAAAGCACTGGAGTGGAGGTTCTTTTCGTTGCCAAGAGGCTGCAGCAAGAGCCTGCAGTGAGAGGAGGGAGCACTTATTTCAGGGATATTGTATACATGATCTTCACATGATCATTTGATAGTGTTTGCATGATACACTCTAATGAAATACAAGCAACCATAATAGAATCCCAGTGTGGTCCCATAAGCTGCATCTTTGTTCAGCCTCAAAGATTTCTCTTCTGCAGACCTTGGTGATCTTTCTCCCTGAGGATAAAAAGGTTAGTAATCTGATAACTGGATAAAGAGGCACAGGCTCTCCACAATTTTTCAACGCCTACTGTTGTTTACATTACACATGAGCAGATCATTGTGTGCAAGTCAGGAAGGCATGTTTTCCTTCACTTTGTACAGACAGAAATGAAAACAAATTAAAGGGCAATGATACACCTATCCTTATATGTCTGTAATGTGCTTTTCTTTTAAATTCACTTACTTGGCAGGTAGTTAAACTGAACACAAAAACTGAGCGCGGGAGACTAAAGAGGTGAAAGTGTGGCTTTTGAGACAAAAAGAAAATGAATTTATCATTTGGGCTGTCCCTCTAGGAAAGGTGAATGACAATCCAGACCTAATCAGTTTGACAGGAACTCTAATTGCTCAGATGACCGTCTCTCCCTGAGATGCCTGTAGGAGGCTCTGCAAGCAGAAATGTCTGCCATGGGAAAAGGGGAAGGTTGGGTCCCAAACTATGAAATCTCCCAAGATCTTCAGAATAGCATGGAGACCCTTTTATATTATGTGTACTCCATAAATATGTTTTGTGAGACATTTTCTAGTAATATAGAGGTTACCTAGATGGATACCTTGCAGAAACCTCCAATACAGGAAGACCGTGTTCACTTTTCTGAGGTTTCTTTTTCACTATAGTATCAGAGAAAAACCCCATACATGTCTCTCTTCTACTCTTACTTCTCTTTTTTTTTTTTTTAACATTTATTCTAAGGACCGCTGAATACTCTTACAGAAAAGAAAAAGAAAAAAAAAAAAAAAAGGTGATTGTCTGAATGTGCTGCATACTTTTCCCTTGAGTCCAGCAGCCAGAAAATGTATGGAGAGTCCATTTCACAGTAAAACTTGACATGACATTATTCATTAACCAGATCTTGTCACTTGTCACTATGGAGTAAGGTGCTTCTAATTTTAATTTACTGTTTGTTGTGGTTTGTGTTGGTTTTGTTTGTTTGTTTTTCTGTATTTATTTTATCCTATGTGTATGCTACTAAATATGGATGAAACAAAACATAGTGAAAACAGGGTTTAAGTTATCTTGTTTATTATGGTGATGTTTGGCTTAAAGTAAATTTTTTCTGTCACCATTTTAGGCTGGGTTGGCAAGTAAACAGGTGACAGATGCTCTATACTAACCCCTTCCCTCCCGAGAAGGGAAAGGGAAACAAGAAATGGGAGAGAGACTTAAGGGTTGAAAAAATATAACAGCTTTAATAAAACGATAGCAATGAAGAAAAGTATATTAATACCATTGCTGCTCCTGCTGCTGCTACTACTGCTACTACTACTAGAAATAAAGAAAAACATACAAAACCAATATTGAGCTTCCCTAATGAAGATCATGGAATTGCACCACAGCTGTGAGCACCACTGATGCTGCAGGACGGATGCCGGGAAGTCCCAGACTGGACTCTGCAGCAGACGGGAACTGGATTCAGCCATGCATGGGCTGGGATAGGCAGCAGGAGAATGAGCAGAGTCCTTCACAGATGCCCGCCATGAAAGAAGATTGTGTGACATCCCCCCACCAAGTACCTCACCTTTAAAATGAGCATGACACGCCTGAGATGGAATACTTTGTTGGTCAATTTTTGGTCACCTGTTCTGTTCATTCCTCCCTGCAGGTGTAACCCTTTTATGTCCCTTCACTTGTGGAACATAAGGATTTACCAGTGACCTTGTTTTCTACAGGGATAAGCATGAGCATGGACCTTTCTGTACACCATTCCTACCATTACCTTGATAACAAATGTAAACAGCAAGCGATATCAATTCTAAGAACAGATACTGACTGAAAAATATACTTCAGAAAGTGCAGCTACTTAGAAGAAACCTAACTGAAAGGAAAATTGCTGAAAGGAGCATTGGTTCTGTCCTAGCTGAAACCAGGACATTTCTCATTCAGAGTTAGTCAAATCACTTATTCTGTCTTTGTGTAAAAATAAGTGACATTCAAAGAAAATTCTTTTTCACAGGAAGTTGTATGATGCCAATATCTGGTCTGTGATACACATTCAAACAAAATTCTAAGACGTTAAAATTACCCACAAAATTATATTCTGAGATAAAATTGAATTAATTGAAATGTCCACAGAACCAAAATATTTTGCTTAAATTTGAATTTTGCTGTTTCGCAAAAATACTTCTTTTTGTAAAGGAAAAAGCCCACTCCTTTCCAAAATCCTTAAGATATGATACCTTTCATGCTTTAATCAAGATCATTAGCGTGGAAACATTATTAAATGTTTGCTTTTTGAGAATTGCATATGTTTTTACTGAGAGAGAACTCATTTTAAAGGAAAAATTCCTGATCAGATTTGTGGAAGTATAGTGGGATGCGGGATTCCCACTTTTATATATTATCAGTCAGGCTAACTGCTCGGAGTGCTTTGATATTAAACAATCTGTCCCTACTATTTGGAACATAACTTTTGAAACAACCTCCATTGTTATGATGCTGGCAACATGATACACAGCTGCTAGAGGGACTTTTTCTATTTCAAGCAAGTTTAGGAAAAAAAATTTGCTTTTCTTCCTTACTATATGGATTATGACCTGACTATATTTCTACCATATGAATTTTAAATGACACAGTAAAGATGAACATGACTCTGAATTACAGGATACAGCACAGAAGCACTTGGCAGAGAGCCTTTGAAATATGTATAATTTCCTGTATAATTTCCTGCTTTTTTATGCTTGAAAACTGCAGTAGGCATAGTCTCCATATGCTGCTTTGTTCCATATGCAGGGCATGATGTATAATTCCAACTTCTATTTAGTGGTGTTCTGCTAATAAAGGATAATGAGATACCATAATATAGCAATATAATTTATGAATAGGCAGCAAATAAAGGTTTGCAATAGGAGTAAAACAAACAACTGAGCCAACAACAGCAACAACAAAAAATCCTCCTTCTACAACTTTGCTCTCCATAGTCTGCCCTTGAAATTAAATCAAAATCATGGAAAGTACTAATATCAGAACATTGTGAACCAGCTGTTTCTTACAGCTGACTAATTAGTTTGTATACCCAGCAAATCAAAAATATTTGTTACTGCTTAGGCAAAGTAATCCTACAGGAATTTGCATGTCAGTACAATAAACTTTTTCTGAAATAAGGGGAGCACCTTCTGCTCGAAGCAGTAGCTCTCTGCAAGCACTAAAGGGTGCTGGAGGTGAGAGAGGACCCAGCTGACACCCAACTTTCACCATTTCCCCCCATAATCACCCTGCCAGCTTTCCACTGTTCCTTTGGACTGGTAGGAGCAAATCTGATTCAAAGCCTCAAACGCCCCCTTGCTACCATCTTTTTCTGCTTTCTTAGTTATGTGAACTGAGGCTGTAAAATAGAAAAACGGAAGGCAATGCACACTAACTGTGTTAGCTGGAAGTTGTTACATGAAAGTATCTTACTGTGACTCTGGAAACAAACTTACTATTTTCCATACCAAACAAATCTTCATTATCTGACACAGGGCTCAAGTTAATCCCTGCCTGGAAACCTAAAAGTGACAGGAAAAGGTTTGATGTTGCAGCTTGCAGTGACAGTGCCCATGGCTAGCTACGCCTTAGCCAATGCACATCCGTCTTCTTGCACTTACATTTTCTTCTTTAACATGACAGAAACTTACCTGGTTACCCATACTGTAATACCTTCCCCATGATTTGGGGTGGATCAGGGCTTAATTGTGTATGGAAAACTAAGCTGAACTTGAAGCATTGCTACAGCAGCATTTTAAGTATCTCCAGTAAAGCTGTTATCAGGAAGGGGTTGTGGATGGCTGCATTTAGACCGAAAGACAGACCGACTCCCAGGACTCTCATCCACCCCAGTGCCCTGGCAGGTGAAAATCCTGAACAGGACAGAGCATGCTGAAGCTCTCTTCACCTTTCTTGTAGGTAACCTTTAAGTGACCTCCACCTTTAGAAGGCTGCTATAAGGTCTCCCCAGAGCCTTCTCTTTTCCAGGCCAAACAATCCTAACTCTCTCAGCCTATCTTCATAGGAGAGGTGTTCCAGCCCTCTGATCATCTACATGGCCTTTTACTGGATTCACTCCAACAGGTCCATGTTCCTTGTATGTTGGGGGTCCCAGAGCTGGATGCAATCTGGTGGGGTCTCACCAGAGCAGAGTAGAGGGGCAGAATCACCTCCCTCAACCTCCTGGTCATGCTTCTTTTGATGCAGCCCAGGGTACGGTTGGCTTTCTGCACTGCAAGTGCTCATTGTTGGGTCACATTGAACTTTTATCAATGAACAGTGCCAAGTCCTTCTCCTTAGGACCGCTCTCAATCCATTCTCCACCCAGTCTGCATTTGTGCTTCTGATTGCCCTGATCTGTGTGTAGGACCTTGCACTTGGCATTGTTGAACTTCATGAAGTTTGCACATGATCACCTCTCAAGCCTGTCAAGGTCCCTCTGGATGGCATTGCTTCCCTCCAGCATGTTGACTGCATCACAGAGCTTGGTGGTGTCAGCAAACATCCTGAGGATGCACTCAATCCCACTGTCTGTGTTGAAGACAAAAATGTAAAAGAGCACCACTCCCAATATTGACCCCTGGGGAAGGTTACTCATCACTGGTCTCCAGTTGGACATCAAGCCGTTGACCACAACTCTTTGAGTATAAGCATCCAGTCAATTCCTTATCCCTTGAGTGGTCAATCTGCTAAATCCATGTGTCTCCAATTTAGAGTCAAGGATGTTGTGCACACTTACAGTGTTGTGTCACTTGCAGTGACAGATGTTTTGTGCATATCCATGTAGATGACAGCAGTTGCTCTTCCCTTTATCCATCAATGCTCTAATTCCATCGTAGAAGACCACCAGATTTGTCAGGCACAATTTGCCCTTAGTAAAGTCATGCTGGCTGTTGCCATTCACCTCCTAATTTTCCATGTTCCTTACCCTGTCCAAATGTGGTTCCATTGTGTTATTGAGACTTCAACATAGAAGTGAAATGCAAATGAATAAGATTCTAGCACTCATTGTTTGGGACAATTTTGGAAGGAAGGTGTTAACTCTACAGTTACACACACTGAGGTAGGTCTCCTGCAGTCTTGACTGTGCCAGTGTAAGACAGCTAAGGGATTAAGTAACTGGTCCGTCACTGAATACTCCTCCCAAGAAAGACAGAGAATAGTGGGGAACCACCTCTTTAATGCCAGTTGAAAACTAGTAAAACAGCAGCAAGGAAAGATGGGGCTGTCAAGAATGGGAATGGATACATGACTCCAAAAATCTGTGTTGACAGATCTTCTAATTAATTTCTGTGACTGCACTGAACATGCAGTTATGAGATAATTTGGGACTACCACTGTTACAGGAAATGTTTATGTCTACATAAATATAGGTGACCAGTGACCTTAGCCAGTATGGACTGGAAAGCTGTGTTGCCTTCACTGTACAGCTGAGTCCTCGTGTTCTCTATTTGACCTTCCCATGGTGAGATTCAAGATACAGTGAGAATGATCCACTAGTAACTCTTCCTCTGCTGTGGGATTTTCTGTGTCACTAAATCACAGAGTAATACTGAGAGAAAATGTCAACTACAGAAACAGTCATGTTTAAAAATGGTTACTCTTTCATTCAGAAAAAAATATTGCAGGAAAGATTATAACATATTAAGACAGAAGAAAAATGATGAGAGAAAAAATATCTTTCCCAGATTATCTTTAGTTTCTCTGCTACATAGTTTGAATTCTGTTAAATTATATGTTGTCTTGCTGAGTAATTTCTACTCTGCCTTTATTCATAAAAGTTGTATAAAGGAGGAAAAACAATCAGTATTGAATCTTACTTTTAGTCCTACTGGGAATTCTTGAGCTTCGGAAGAATCAGAATTATTCTGAACTGAAAGTTCTCTGTGGTGATTTAGCAAGTCATTTTTGTAAATTTGAACATTACATTAACAGAATGAAACAGGTGTAACATACTGAGATGAGTTCCACGCCTTTAAGCAGTGAACAATGATCAGAAGTAAATAAAATAAAATGAAATGAAATGAAATGAAATGAAATGAAATGAAATGAAATGAAATGAAATAAAATAAAATAAAATAAAATAAAGTAAAATAAAATAAAATAAAATAAAATAAAATAAAATAAAATAAAATAAAATAAAATAAAATAAAATAAATCAAAATGTAAGACAGCATTAACAGAGTGTAGTGGAACAAATTCCCTTACATAATGAACATAAGTGCCATAATTTGTAGTCAAGATATTGTAGCCTTCATCTACCCTGTTTCCCCCAAAATAAGATCTACCCTGAAAATAAGCCCTAGCATGATTTTTCAGGATTTTTGAGGCTGCTTGAAATACAAGCCCCACTCCAAAAATAAGCCCTAGTTACATTTCATAAAAAGGTCAATTTAAATAGTGTCAGGCAGCTATACATGTAAAAAAGTAAGAACTTTTGGAGCAAAAATTACTATAAGACCCTGACTTATTTTCAGGGAAACAGGGTACGCAAAGTTCAAACAGACCTCAAAGCAGTAGAAAACATTCAAAGAGTTGTTACAGTAGCATATAGATGGATCCTTTGTATCAAAACAGAATACAATCTGGTACCTAAAATAGAGAATTTAAAAAGTTGTACAGAAATCTGCATCATACTTTCAGTAACGATGCTGGTGAAAATGTCTCTACATAGGTACAGCTAGTTCCATTAAACACTTCAAAAAGCATTTCACTCCTGCTGTTGCAAGTTGATAAGAATATTTTTTATCAAAATGTTATTGTGTCAGAAAGTACTATTTTGTTAAAATTATTCTAATGGTTAAAATTTTTCTTTGAGATGTCTTAAAGCAGAAAATCTAAGTGAGAGTCCTGGAAGAAACTTAACAGATTTGGTTGAACTTCCTGATTATAAGATGGAGTCTTCAGCCATAGATGAGTTTATCTGATTGAGAGGCCTCTTAGCTGAGGACTTCTTTATATGTCTCTCCATATCAGCATGTTTATTCAACAATGAGTGCTTAAGAACTCTTTAGAGTAGAGCTGCAGAATTTATGTTCCAGAACTACAATATTCCTTATTATATCTACATTCCCCACTTTTCTTCTTTCATAAACGATAATAGATCTTTAGCTATTATGTGGAAAAACACATTTTAACATAATTTTACCATGGAAAATCAGGAGTTTTCATTACTGAATGTCAGAGCTAGTGCTCATAAAGTTTTGTTTGCCTGATGACTCAGCTGTGTCTCTGCAACAGGCGTGGTGGGTTCTCCAGGAGACAAGTATGAAATGCAGCTTAGGTATCTGGGGTGCGACGAGTACTTGAGCATCCAATCTCATAAACAGGGGATTTTAAAATAAGACTTAAACCTTGAATTAGGCCTATGAGGGTCACGGTCAGGAAAAAGTTAGTTGAAGCAGCATCAATACACCTGACTAGTTTGTACATCTGCAGAGTGCTTGTTCTTTTTTCTGTTCAGCATAATTACTAAATCATAGAAGTGGAGGGAGACAAGAAACCTTATGAGATCTTTCACTCCAAGCATCACTTCCTTCCATCCGGGGTGCACAACAAGCCAATTGAACAGATTTTGCGCAGTAGCGCCAGAGCCTGGGGCAAGCTCCGAAAGTCAGTGAGACAAAAATATGTGAGAGGTGATGTTTTCCACTTCCTGGCTCCTACCTGCATAGACAAGTCAGAATAAGGGCTGAAACTGGTGCCTTATCCAGAAACAAAGTGCCTTCAAAAAAGTGGTCAACACCCTTTCCCATCTGTGTGGTACGGTCTCCTGGTTTTCCCTGAATTTCTTCAGCTCAAGTATCTCTAGTTTGGGAAATAAAAATCCATGCTGGAAAAGACCCCTTGAAAACCTGTCCACTTGTAAGTCCATCCCTTGACTGGACTTTAAATAGGCCATCTGGAAATATTTTCAACTTTTTTTTTAAGTGATCTACTTAAGAGGTTTCATTGTGTCTTGGTATCATCTATTATAGTGTGTCATGATCTCTGTACTGAGAACTCTTTGTCACAGGTTAGGCTTTTTTCCAGTTGTGCTGTCGCTCAAGGACACTGTCTTGTTTTTACAACCTTTATATAAATTAAAAGAGTATTATGTTCTTTATGTCCTCTCTAAGATAGGTAAATTTAACTCTTTCAGTCTTTTCCCACTGGTCATGCTTCCTTAGACTATTAGTCTTCATAAGTTCTACTAAACTCACTGCAAGTCATCTACATATCTCATAGAGTGAGGTTTCCAAAAATTAGGTGGAGTATAAATGTGTCCAAAAGGGAGTTACCATTGTACAGAGGAGTCCTGTTTTGGTGCAATTTTGACATAGTGTGCTGTTGGGTAGCAGGGTGGGAATGGTTGTTAATATGAAAGATTGAGAATTGTCATTTTTCTTATATGTAAAATGTTAAAAAGTGAAGTGTGGAAATTTTGAGAAAAATCAATGTTATAATTCTTAGCAAGACAAGAAGCATTTACATTTTAGCAATGAATTTACAAGAATTTCAGCTCTGAAACTTGTCCTTGTTAAATCAAATTCAATGTCACAACTGTTTACATAAGCAAGGATAATTAGTACCTCTGTAATCACTTTTACTGGCAGTCTATGAAAGAGCTGAATGCTTCAACTTTAGCTCTTTAATCTAAAGTAAAGAATAACTCAATGTTATGTAATCAAACTATAAATATTGAACAAAAAATTACCAATTAAGGTTAGGTACTAAAAGGTCTCTAGAAATAATAATAATAAAATTGTTTAGCATTTTAATTTTAAGCAAAGCTATTAACGAAGAGTTTGGTTTGCAGAATCTTCATTAGAACACCATGTGTTTTTTTTTTTCAGCATGTGTTTGCTCAGTAAATATTAAACAAACATTGACTAACTCTAAGTGGAATAGCAGTAAAATTTTTAGAGCAGTAAAAATAGTCCCTGACACTACCATACAGAGCTTGAAAATAAAAGGCATGCACAATCAAAGAAACAATTTCTCCTGGTACCAATTTTTTATTATTTCAGGAGCCATGCACTTCATGTACTAGAAAATTCTTTTTCATAATTGCTTCTTAAATATTGGTAGGGAGACTGCTCATCAAGATACCTTGATGGTCATTCCTTCCATAGTCATTTTTAATGAGAAATAACATCCAAACTGATTTCCACAATTAGCCACAATTTGACTCTATTTCATGTGACTCAAAGTCTGTTGTGTCTTAATTATGCTATTTTAAAGGATGCTTTAGGGTTTTAACACATTCAGGAGGCCTGTTCATCTGCAGGCATTTTTCTTTCTGAAGAAGTTAGAAATATATAATTATTTTGAGTGAGGATGGGTTTTTATATATGTTTAAGTGAAACCATTGATACTGGAACAATTCAGTTTCTTGTAATGTCTATTTGATAGAGAAATTAAAATGAATAATGTCTTAACTATGTGTCTTTAGAACAGCTGATCTTCTCTGATTTATGTCAATGACTATGCTAATGTTCCTAAACCCTATAACATTGCTTGTGAAGGTTTCCTATGACAAAATGTTGAAACCTCAATCTTTTTTTGTTACATTATAGATATTTGTTTACAAAAATGACCTGATAGTTCTTGATTTTGAGTATTGTACTTCCATTTTGTGAACCCCCTTTATTTTAAGATTATAAAACAAATAGCTCTCTGAAACAAACAACACAGGCCAAGTTGTTCCGTCAGGGGATTATTTTAGACAGTTGCACAGCAAATAAGTAGTGTGAGGCTTATTTACACATGGTCATTGAAGCATTCATTTCACTGATTTATAGGACAGCAAAAGGTCTCTGAGACACACACCCAGCAATTTTGAGCTGAAGCTGAAGGAGAGGATTTTCTATTCCCCCCCCAAAGGTATTAAGAAAATCAATTGAAGGATTTGTTGCCAGAACAGATAGATACAATGCAGTCCTACATCCTAGATAATATCGATCTCAGATGCTGAGTTTCCATTTTTCATACCGTAATCATAATATATATTTTCAAAAGTCTTAGTAATATATGGTGAATGGCAAAACACACAAATTTATTTTTAACTAAAATGTGAAGGTAACACTACGACGAACACTACCAGAGCATTTTGAAAGTGAAATGGGCTAAATATTAAGGTGCTGATTTGGGGAAACCAAAGTAGGGCATGATTTTTCATAACCATTTAACATATTCTGATCCCATGGACCTGTTTTATTGGTGTTCAGCATTTCTTAATTTCACCTACCCTAATTAAAAAAAAAATTACGCCTCTGCATATGAGCTAGTTATGCAAGCTCTTACAAAGAGGTGTCTCCAGGAAGTGCTAGGTCTTATCATAAGATGAAACCTCCAGGCAGCTGTAACACGAGAACAGCAAGAAGCCATAGATAGTGATATTACTGTTAATTGTGTCAGTGATATTGTTGGAAAATCATTATTTCCAAGCTTCAAAAAATATTTTTTTTAATATAATTTTTTAATTGGAAAAAGTTCAAAAAGAAATCAAATAACTCACAATTATTTGAACTCCGGAAAATTTCCTTGCATTGCCACACTCACGAATATTTGCCTATTCAGCCTATACAAAGAGAAAGTTAAAAAGTAGAGTGTCCTCACAATTCATGATCTCTTTTACCATGTCAGGCTGATAAGCAGATCCAAGCCAACAAGCTTGTCAAGAACACACAGCTTCAGACAGTGGAGGAGAGGCTGACAATGACACCTGGTCACAGTGGTAGGGGCAGGTTGGACTTCTCCCATTTCTGTTCAGAGTCCTCCTTGTCCTGCTACTGTGTATGAGATGCTTAAGACAGGAAGCTGGGCACAAGAGAGGAAGTGTTTTTTAGGAGCTTCATATCCTGTTTCTCAAAAATAAGGAGAATAATTGGTATATTGCAGGGTGCAGACGAGCCTCTTGCTTGGCTAAAGGCTGCAGGCATGCAATGCTACATGCAGTCTGCAAGTACTGGAGCTTCAATAAGTCTTGAATTGTAAGTATTTGGGAAAAGGATGGATCAGCTGTCTATGAGAGTAACTGTTTCTCTCAAGGAAATTTAAAGTGTCTCTCTCCCCCTCTCCCTCTTTCTCTCCACAAATATCCCCCACCCCCAGTATATATCTACAATACAAGGTCCTGAAGTTATACAAAATGAATCTTTACCATGGAGATACCACTATAAGTGGTCTGAATAACAGACTTATTTTAGAATTTGAAATCAATGCTGTGAATGTTTACTTATGAAAATGTCGTTGGTCATTATTCTTGTTGGAAAACAATTCCAATGATTAAAATCATTCATATCATTCTCAAAGATTGTGTATGAAATTTCATCTGTCCAGTTCAAAGAGTTTTGAGAATGATTCACACAGAGATGATAAAATTGTGTTAATAGCGTTGCCCTTGTATTCAGCAAATGTCCCTGCTTGCAAGCCCGTTGAAAGTCACAAGCAGCTTGTGTTGGTATACTAGCAATGCTATTATCAGTGTAACTAAAAAGAAAAATACAGAAAAGTCAGTAAAAATGACTTTGGGATGTCTTTGGAAGGTATAATCTCTCCATTTCAAAACCATTCAGTTCAGAAGCATTACCGGAAGCATTATGGTAAATGGTACCTTTTCACTTGATTTATTAGTCAAGAGCAGGGGGGAAAAAAAAAAAAAAAAAAAGCTTAAAACTTAAACTCTCTTCTAAAGGTTAAAAACATATAGAGCACATGTTTCTTAGAAGAAAAAAAAAATAGAAAAGTAAAGCAGCCCTATTATATTTTATGAACACAGATTCCTTCAATTTTCTTTATACCTCAGAGTTTCCAACTTCTCATGCCACCTCTGCATAGCTATCAATAGAAAATATTTTAGGAAATCTAAATCTACTTGAATAAGATGTGATAAAGGAGTAGCGTATCCATGAATAGGCTGATTTTCAAGACTCTGAGATCTGTCAGATCAACACTGTTATTTATGTTTTATTCTAATTAGGTTCAAATGCATACATGAAGTTTATGTATACAGTCAACTGCTGTAATTTTAAAGTTTTTCACAATAATGTCCTTGAGATTGCAACTCCAAACATCAGAATTTCTCAGAATTTAATTCAAAAAATTGAAATATTCTGTACAATTAAAACGCAGTTTCCACACTTTGCAAATAGAATTATTTGTGTTATTTAGCCGTCTTTTTGTCCACTCTAAGGGGAAGTCTTTATTTTCCTTTGCAAAACATTGAATTGTATTTCTATATCATTCTAAGATGATATAAATAAATCAATGCAGTTGCCTTTTCTCTCTACCTCACTGTCCTATCCTGATATCACTTCAAATCCTCTTCTGAGCTAAGTCAGTGTTCTATGACTGGTCAAACGTACTGCAAAATGTAGAAGACATGGAAACACGAGCTATATTCCAGATATATTCCAGATATCTGTTTACACATATGTGCCAGCCTTGATATGGACAACGGTGTATGGTCAACTACTGCAGTTATTTCTTCAAAGAATCCTACTTCAGTGGTTGCTCACAGGTGATCTGAAGAATCAGTTCCAAAGTCCAAAGCAGAGAACAAACCCTGCCTTTGCTCTTTCCTTCCTTTTACTCTTTCTCCCTCAAAGACATGGTGAAGTAAAAACCTTGCATAATTGCCAGATAATGTTCCTACAAAAGTGTAAAAATGTGTTTGTAAAACAAAATCCAAAAAATGCTTGAAGGGATGTCAAATAAATGAGTGTAAACAGCTCTGAATCAGCTACAGTTTGGAAGTAACATGTATACACCAGTGAAGTGCTCAGCATATGCTAAGCCACCACTAACTAATAATTCATCTTGATATCACTGTAGTAGCTTGTAACGTCTATCAGAAATGCATTCTTTAGTCTCAATCAAGCATATGATGGCATTATTCAAAGAGCTTTGTCAGAAGAAATGTCGACTTTGTTCACAAAGTTTTATTTCATTTTGGCTCAGAGAGAGCCTTCTCCTTTAGGTAGAGCCATGTAATAGGCAAGAGGAAAGTCAGCAAAGACAGAAGATTCCCAAGATTCTTCTGTCCCACTCTGACTCTGGCTCATGGCTCTATCCTTCCTTGGGTAAGAGCCCTGCAAGGCCTCCAGGTGAGTTCAGGGATATGTGGAGGGCAGTGGCTTCTCTAGACACCCTGAGTCTTCCTTCCATCATCTTCTGCAGCCCTTGCAACCTCTGCACACCAGGAGGCACACACAGTCCTGGGCTGGGGGCAAAATGATCCCAAAAGAATTTATTGTCACCAGGATTGAGGACTGCATTAGGAAGTTTCAATACAGAATATGTAGCAAACTCTGATGACTAACTAAAGTTATAGACATATCTGGTGTAACAAACATTTGGAATAATTTCACAAAATCCTTTATTTGTTTCCCATTTGAAAGAAAAACTTTTGCAAACATCATCCAATTATGACCCATTAAAAAAGATTGCACTCTAAAGGTCACATGCAGTCAAAAAAGCCAGCGAAGTCCACTGACATTTGTTTCAGTATAATTTGTTTTAGAGTCCTAGTGGTATACTGGAATACAAAGCAAACAAGTTTTACATGAAGAATTTCAGTATGAAGATCCTGGATGATGATTTTATGTGTGATTTTAAATACATCAACAAAATCAATGTGGTTCTGTGATTATGAAGCATCTTATAATTTATGAGTAAGAAAGTCATGAAAGAGTTTCTGAAGTGAGGCATTTCCAGGCAAGCCCAAATTGTTTCAAAGTTTGCTATAGAGATACATGGATAATTTAAGCTAGTTTTCTACTGCTGTTACAGCAAAGAGGAAGCTCAGAAGTGAAAGGAAGATAATGTTGTGCCAATATTTAAGTGGAATGACCTTAGACATCAGCTTGTTATTGATTCTGGGCAAAATAATGGAACAAGTGATATGAGACTCAAGTAATAAAGAATTAAGGAGGATGATTAATGCCAGTCAACGGTTTGTACAAAATAGGTGTTATTAAACGAACATAATACCCTTTTAATGAGATTACAAGTTTGACTGATAAAGGTAGTAGTGCTGATAGAATACAAATGTATATATATATACCTCTGCAAGGTATTTGGCTTGAGTTTGCATGATATCCTGACTGAAAAAAACCAAAATATTACAAAATTAGCATGATTCAGAATAAATATACGAAATAAATGGATGACTTGTCTCGATTTTAAACTGTAGAGAGGGAATCATCTTGAGGGCACAGGTTTCCAGCAGGACACCCAGGGATCTTGGTTCTTGCAATGATTTTTTTCAAATCAACAGTATAGAAGGAAACAGAGAGTAACTATTGATAAAATTTACATATCAAAAAAATCAAAGAAGAGGTAAAAAAAAAAAAAAAGAAAAAAAAGAAAAAGAAGTGTCATAATTGCAGAATGATCTGGATTGCTTGCCTGAACATAATTTAATGTCTTTGAACATGCAGCCATCATTAGCTACTCTAAAAAGTCTTTTGACCTCCAAAGGACTTCCAAAGGGATTTACCTGATATAGTAGATTACCATCTAACAGTAAGCCTCTGATTCTTCTATACTCTTACATCCTTGGCCAACTGAACAGCAAAATATCAAGAAAAGCAGACATTTCATTTTACCACTATATTTAGCATAATGAGTCCACTCCTGGATTATTTTCACCAAGACAAGTGATAGAAAGCTAGAATGCACACTCCAGTGGTCATCTTCATACCTTGAAATTGATTATCTCAAGCTACAGAAACCCATATATTTTTAAATATGTAATGATATTGACATTCAAATGAGCATAGGCCTCAGTTTTTTTCCAGCAGATTCTATTTTTGATAATCAGTCTTTATTCTGGGATTTTTCTTCTCATGGATTGTTTCTTTTCTATGTAATTGTATATAATGTAAGGTGCTGACCCCAGTATCCAGTGACAGGACCCATGGGAATGGTTCAAAGCTGCATCAGGGGAGGTTCACTTTACATTATGAAACATTTATTTACTGGCAGGGTGGTCAAACACTGGAACAGCCTTTCTAGAAATGTGTTCTATGCCTGTCTGTGTTTAAGCGGCATTTGGACAAAGCCCTTAATAATACACCTTCACATTTGGTCAGCCCTTCCCTTCCCTTCCCTTCCCTTCCCTTCCCTTCCCTTCCCTTCCCTTCCCTTCCCTTCCCTTCCCTTCCCTTCCCTTCCCTTCCCTTCCTTTCCCTTCCCTTCCCTTCCCTTCCCTCCTAAATTCAACTAATTCCCTAATTTTCTTAGGAAACAATCTCTGTCATCCTATTACTTAATTATATTGATTAAATCAATAACAATTTACAGAGACTACACTGTCCATGAGCAAACAGTATGCATCCTTTTGCTAACTTATTACACACTTTAAAAATAAACATTTTGGTTTATATTGAGAAATCTAAGTAAGAAAATATGGTGTTATTTGTCATAAACGATCAGTGCTATCAAAAGCAATTAAACATTTAATGCAAATGTAATTGTAAAGCCCATTTAATTATGGTATTTATACTATTTTTATGCTATTAAAAACATAAAAAAGCTGAAATAATTTTTATGTCAGTGTGTCTCAAAGCATCTTAAGACATTGTAGAATCACAAAGTTGTCCAGACTGGAAAGGATCTCAGGAAATCTCTGGTTCAACCTCCTGCTCACACCAGGTCAGCCCTGGGTTCAGACCAGGTTGATCCAGTTGGGGCTTGAAAACCCTGAAGTACAGAGGCTGCACTGTAGTGGCAGGGCTTCTTCTGGGGGTTGGGGTCATCGCCATCCCAGCTAGGAGGTGAAGCCGGACACAAAAGAGACAAAAGGAATCCTATAAGAAGATACCAGCCAATGAGCAATTGCCGACACGTGTGTGCAGAGCGTGTGGACAGTGCATGCAGCCAATCACATTACTGTATAGCGCATGCTGTAACCAATCATATTGTTGCAAGACGCATGGACAGGGCAGCTTATGTTATAAAGCTAGCTCGGTCGGACAATAAAGTTGAACTCTGTGAACATCATATTGGTTTGTCAGGTTCCGTCTCTCGCATGGCAAGCAACACTGCACAATCTCTCTGGGCAGCCTATGTGACTTCCTGACTGTCCTCATAGGAAAAAGCTTCTCCTTACATCCAGCTGGAACTTCTTTTGTTTGGAGCTAAATCCACTTGGCAACCAGTCACGAGTGGTGTCCCCCAGGGCTCAGTATTGGGGCCTGTTCTGTTTAAGCTGTTTATCAATGATCTGGATGAGGGGATTAAGTGAGTTAGTAAGTTTGAAGATGACACCAAATTGGGTGGGAGTGTTGACCTGCTGGAGGGTAGGAAGGCCATACAGAGGGATCTGGACTGGCTGGATCATTGAGCTGAGACCAATTGTATGAGGTTTAACAAGACCAAGTTTAACAAGGCCTGCTCTTAGGTCACAACAACCCCAGGCAGGGATACAGGCTCAGGGAAGAGTGGCTGAAAAGCCACCTAGCAGAAAGAGATCTGAGGGTCTTGGTTGACAGTCAGCTGAACATGAGCCAGCAGTGTGCCCAGGTGGCCAAAAAGACCAACAGCATCCTGGCTTGTATCAGGAATAGTGTGGTCAGTAGGACCAGGGCAGTGATCATCCCCCTGTACTTGGCACTGGTGAGGCCCGACCTTGAATACTGTGTTCAGTTTTGGGCCGCTCACTACAGGAAAGACATTGAGGTGCTGGAGAGAGTCCAGAGAAGGGGAACGAAGCTGGTGAGGGGTCTGGAGCACAAGTCTGATCAGGAGCAGCTGAGGGAACTGGGGCTGTTCCGCCTGGAGAAAAGGAGGCTGAGGGGAGACCTTATCGCTGTCTACAACTACCTGAAGGAGGTTGTAGCATAGAGGGTGTTTCTGCCAAGTAGCAAGTGATAGGACAAGAGGAAATGGCCTCAAGTTATGCCAGGGGATGTTGAGATTAGATATCAGGAGAAAATTCTTCATTGAAAGGGTTGTTAGGCATTGGAACAGACTGCCCAGGGAAGTGGTGGAGCCACCATCCCTGGAGGTGTTTAAAAGGCATTTAGACAAGGTTCTTAGGGACATGGTTTAGTGCTAGAGTTGGGTTATGGTTGGACTCAATGATCCCGAGGGTCTCTTCAAACTGAAATGATTCTATGATTTTATGAAGTTATGCTATTTGTCCCTCGTCCTTGTGCCAGGCACTGCTGTGTAGATCCTGGCTCCTTCTCCTCGATAACTTCCTTGAAGTTCTGGTTCAAGCTGTCAGGTGTTTGTATTGTAACTAAATCGTATTTTAGATGTAATAAACATCCATTTTACTTAAATACTAGAGCAACCATTTTAGCATCATTCCACTTTGAGGATTTTGGTGAAACCTATCCATAGCATCTGTAAATATCTGAAAATAACCTTCTCAAACTAATACAAACCAGCCTCACAGGTAAACGCTGGCAGAGCTATCTGCATAGTTCAACAAAGTAAAAGTTAAGGCATGACTTGATAACAGGAGGGACAAAATATGGATGTCTTCTTCAATCTAGCAGAGCACAACAAGAGCCCAGGACTAAATGTTGAAACCACACCAGTTCACGCCGGAAATAAGGTGTACACTTTTAACACTGCTTCAAATAACCTGCCTGAGGTCATGGCATATTCTTCTGGAAATATTAAACAGGACTGAATGTTTTTTCCCCAAAAAGATATGCTCTATTTCAAACAGGAATTCAATCAGGAGTATCCTGTGGCTTGGGTTATGCAGGGGGTCAGACTAGATGATCACAATGGTCCCTTCTGGCCTTAAGATCTATGAATCTAAGTGGAACATAGCACCAGGAGAACTCAAATCTGCTCACAGATTTAATAAAAGCCAAGAGCACATGACTGACCCAGAGGCAATTTTGAGAGTTGCTAGCATGACCGACTGCTGATAATGTAAGGCTCTGCCAAGTGGCCAGACACCGGCACTGAGAGAACACATTTCACAACCTGACATCTGGGATTTCAGGTAGTTGTATGCATCACAAGCAGCAATGCTAACAACTAGATAAGACTAGGAAAGCTTTAAGCTACTAGGAGAGTGATCCTTTTAAAGAAACAAATAGAAGAAAATTCAGTTTGCTTAACTTTGCTTCCTCACTAATTAAATAATAGGGTTCATTGATTTGGTATTGCAGTATTTATTTTTTACTTACACATAAATATCTAGTAGTTATGAGCATTATATATCAAATTTATTCAGATTCTAACACTGCTATTTTGAATTCCTAGCTGAAAACCTTTTTATTAACTCTGCAAAAAATAAAACAGAAACTGTAAAGGAAGAAGACATCACTATAGTTGACACAGCAGCTAAGCCTGGATTTTTCATTTCCATATCTCAGTACAAAATGAATGAGCCAATTTTATTGTTTCACAGTCACTTTTTCTTGACCACTTCAGCTCTATTAATTTGTTGCATGCTGGAATCACTTTAGTAATTTAAATATATTTATCTCTCATTTAAAATGAGATACTTCACAGAAACAGAGGAGGAGATTTATGTCATCTAAATTTAAAAGTATGGAGCACAAATGTCTTATTTTTTTGGTTTAGTCATCCTGGTCTCCCTCAGCAGCTGGTAAAAAGTAGCTGGCAGTTTTGAAGTGTGATTTGTCTGATCTACTTTAGATGTATATTTGAGGAAAAGATTAATTTCTCAGGTTAGTGCTCTTCAGTTTAGAAAAGAAACAACAGGGTGAAAGGATGTGAAATGCAAAAGAGCTACATCATCATGAATGTCCAGCAAAAAGGTGAAGAGACATCAGCTTTTCAGTGTTTCTAATAAAAAATAAAAATAAATTAAAAAAAAAAAAGGGAGACATTAATCAAAGATGGATGAAGCTTAATGAAATCAGACACACTTAAAATGTGCGACTGGGTGCATGAAGTTATATAACTAGATATAAAATAAATAATTTTTAAGTTGCTAACATCTTAAAATTACATGCACTGCACAAAAATCCTTTGAGTTGAAATAACCAGAGACCAGGAGAGTAATCAGGAAAAGTGTCATATATGTTCTTACTCTTCCCTGAGGTAGGAGGACCCCAGTCAGCCTTAAGTTGGTTGCTCATACATAGATTATAATGGATGGCTTGGAATAATGGCTTGAGATGAAAGTTAACATCTACACTGCAGATGACTGCATTTGATCAGATTAAATCCACAGAGTGTCTTTGGCAACAAAATCAGCTCAGGTTTAAAATAGATTGCTTATGGGAGGAAAAGGGAAACGAGCCAATAAGGTGCTGGATTTAGCACTTTTGTAGGCAGTCCAACTTCCTACCACTGTTCTGCTTGTACCTGGTTTATGCAGTCCATCATTATAATCATAGGGTTATTGGCTGTTCAAATATTAGTTTGCTAGCTCTCAAAATCTGAAATCCATGGGACTTTCCCAATGCAGGTTGAAAAGGACTGCTGTGGATTAACGCCAGTAGGCAGCTAAGCCCCCAGAGTCACTCTGGCCCAGCAGGATGAGGGACATGATCAGAAGGACAAAAGTGAGAAAAAATGAGTTATGTAGCCCACCAGAGTGATGGAATTATCTGTTATTTACAAAGAGAGGTTCAGATAATTAAACATCTTAGTTTAAATTTAAACTAGATTAATTCCAGCCTTCATTTCTGTGTTTTTCAGAAAATATTAAAATGATTCTGTGTTAATACTTTTTGGGGTGGGGGCTTGTATGTCTACATATGTCTATGCAGTCACAGAATAGAGAACCTAAGGTACGTTTGGACTACCTTTCTGTCAAGACATTACTGTTTTCCACATGAATATTGGATTAAAATTGTCTGTATTATGTTAATTTATGAATTTAGAAGACCATATCAGCAGATTATTATAATTCCTATAACCCTTAACTATTTGTTTCAAAAATCTAATATAGCACAATAAAAACCTCCACATTGTCTCCTGTTTCCTATGCCTCCTGTCAGATCTTGTAACACAGCTTGGCATATGTGCATCCTCATCTTTAAGAAACTGCAAAGTGTGCATTGCTTTCCTTTGGTCTTAACTGACTGCTCTAGTGAAAGCCCTGGAACGAATCAATGCTGTCTGAGTAAGAAAACAGTGCTCAGAGGGCTCTGCAGAGTTGAGGGCTCTCCCTGCCCATGCTCTTTCCACGATCCCCATGGTCACAGTGGTTCCTTGATTCCCTGATGGACCACAGAGAGAAATCTAAGCAACGTCAGCAGCCTTGGGCTGCTACCTAGTTTACTTCCCTCTTACCTTTGTCTACCTTCTCCAAGGCCAGTGTCCCATATATAATGAAGCTCAAATATTCTGCAGGATCCAGAATAATGTATCCTTTATTTATACTACAGTGATACTGTATTATCAGCTGAGATAACAGGTATTTTATATATATAATTCACACATTTTCTGAAAAGGAGGATAATAGTTTCCTTAAATCAAAAAATAAAATGAAGCCAGAGTATGTAGCAACGTTACTCAGATCAGTATTTTCTACATTGATCACTTCGAATTTTTCACACCAGAGATATGATACATTTAACCACAGAAAAGCTTAAAGCAAGTGACAAAAACAACCCTCTAGACTTCCCATATTCTTTTTAACAGAATGTGGGATGGAGAAAAAAAAAAACAAACATACTTTATAGTACATTTTGAAGGATAGGTGACTTTACTTACTGTAACAAGTCTCAGTGTGTTTCAAAAATTTGCAGCACCACTGAACATAAATAAATAGATCGTCAGCTAACAGCAGAGCAGGGAGGTTTTTAAAATATCAAGTTCATGCATGCAGAGCAAATTCTTCACCAACATTGTAGATTGAAAGGGATATAGATCAATAGGCACTTTTTTGATAAAATGTGTGCATCGCTAGAACTGGTTTATGGAATACACAAGATGATCTTTGGAGAATTATAGCATGCTGTAGAGTACAAGGAAAGACATTCTGCTGTAATAAATAAAGCAACACTGTGGGTAGAGATGGTAGAAAATATCCTTTGTTGGTTTGCAGTGGCAACCAATGCAGTTTAACCATTTTCTGTATCTCACTATTGTTCATGCAGTTTGGGTATTAGATCATAAAGAAGCTATCTATCTCATGGATTTATGAGCAAAATACAATGCTTATTTTGCTGATGGCATTACCTGGCTCAGCTCTGTGTATTGATGGTAAATGAAAGACCCACCGAACAGCAAGCAAATCAAAACAAAACAGCTTGATGGTTTCATCAATGAAAAGAAGATAAAAAAGGGTTATTAATGTCCCAAAAGGAGCATAACTTTGAAAAGAGAAATATTAAAAGAAATAAGTCAATTTTCCTATCAAAGGGGAGCCTTGCAATGAAAATGGTATTGTGGTAGACATCTGGCAATGATGATGAAATACTGCTAATAGTTTTATAACCTTGAAAATATTTGGGAAAATAGCATGATTAGCATTGTTCCAAAAATGATTTTTTCAGCACTGTCATCTTTATGAAATAGTTATAAAGATTTTCAGTAGTGGTTAGAAAGACCTATTAACTAATTCAAAAGCTTTGATAACAAGAGTTTATCAAAACTTCTTGGGAAGCTCATTATAGTGGAATTTCCAAGTAAAGATGTCCTGAATGAATGAAGAGAAAAAAATGGGGATCAAAATATTCAGGATAAGCTTTAAAAATAATATCAATATGACCTTTATGTCAAGACGTAACATGAACACCATTCAGAAGTAAAAGATGAATGAGAGCTAAGAAAATATTACAGAAAACAATAGAGAAAGAAACCCAGTGTATCAACATGACATTTAAAATCTGAAGACCATCATAAAAATAAAGAAAAATTACAGAAATTAGCATCCAGCCCATGAACAGGAGGGCAAAGAAAAATAGACAGAATGAAAGAAAAAATATTTTTATTCACTGAAGACATTATTCAAGCTTTTAACTCCCCAAGGAGAGCTGAATAATCCCTTTAGGATTCATGATCAGTTTGTCACTATTCACAGTTTGACTTTACTCCTAGTCCTTCCTCAGTATGGTGGTTATGCTGAAGCAATACTAAGCAGCAAACTAGTTTAAACAAACAAACAAACAAACAAACAAACAAACAAACAAACAAATAAATAAATAAATAAATAACACTATGATATAAGACATTGTGAGGGGACACAAGGGATTCTTTCACAGCCCCCACCAGTCCCCATTTAAAAACATATATCTCTGTCAGGTTTAAGAAGCAACGTAAAATGTAATGAAGAGAGGTTTTGAGTAGGCTCCTCCTCATTTCCTTTAGGGACTTTTATGCAGTGTTATTAATGTCACTAGAGGTCTGTCTGCTAACACCTAGGAGCACAATAAAAGAGACTTACCTGCAAAACCACACTGGAGCAAGAGCCCAGGCCCTATACTGAAGGATTCTCTTTTTGTTAAAAAATGTGGCTTTCTTTTTTATCTCACAGTTTTCTAATAAACACATTCAAAACACTGTCCAAAGCTGATGTGTTACTATTTTGTATTTGTTTTTAATTTCAAGTAGTGTATTCAGTAGCCTGTGTTTACTGAACATCAATATTTGCATAGTTATACGGAGATACATGCTAAAACCATGGCTAATCAAGCCTGGCTAATGTTATACATTTATTTAAACCTGACCTTCAACTATTCTCTCTGATCAAAAACATTTCTTTACTGTTCTTCAGCTAATTGATTTTAGCACCATATGTGAAGTGCAAAGTATGCATCAGCTTCTTTTACATTAACTCTTCCCAGAAGACAGAAGAAGGGAAAAATCTGACTAAAATTGCCTAAATGGATTCAGCTGTACAAGCATAACCTATTCATTTGCACAGGAGTATCTGAATGACAGAGCTAAGTTTAAATGTGGCAACCTGCCAACTTGATTGAAACTGATAAATATGCATATGAAGGGCAACAGATATACAGTTTACTAATTGTGGGGTTATTTCCCTGTAAATTCTGCTTATTGAAAGCTGGCTAAATCTTTATTTTTACTAGAATGAGTCCCTTTTTCAGACTTCATTTTATTGAACTTCTTTACATTTGACACAAGTGGTTTTGGTATTCCTTTAAGGGTCTTGCACCTGCTTTCTTCTAAGGCCCACAGCCAGATGTGGCAAAACACACTGAGTCTGAGCATAAAGGGAGTTCACTGTAAGACAGTGACAACTCCCTACAGTACCTTTGAATTTAAGATTCTGAATTTCTGCAAAGAAATTCACATGAAGTCATGCCTTTTTTTCACTTTAATAGAAACATTGATATGATATGATATGATATAATACAATATCATACTAAATACGAGTATGTTTTTATTGCATTAGCTTTCACTTAAGTAACAAGAAACTTGTAAGGGAAGTAACTTAATGTATTCATGTGGAACCACTGCTCTTCACAGAGACGTTAATTCATTTCTCTTTCCCATGTATCTCTCCATGCCCTCCTTTCCTGCTCCCCATCTATCATAACTGCAGTTCAGTTTTAAATCCTGTTCTAGCAAATACTTCACATGAAACTTCATGCATTCAAATATTTTTCCACAGTTCAGTAGCAAAATGTGTGTGTGCAGATACTATATGTATACATGAATGACTGGTGCCTTGCATTGTTACACCACAGAATAAGGGAATTTGAGCACAATTCCTGGCCAACAAGTAATCACAAAGGCAAATGGATCTACACAGTTAACGGTGAACTATAACTGGGTGTTGAAAGAAGCTTGTTTTAAATGTGATTCCATGAGCTAGGGGTCTTCTGTGAAATTTAGAGTCTTTAATTCTGACTACTTCTAAAACCTCTTTTTTCTTACATGTCTTTTGGTAAGTACCTTGCATCCATTTTTTCTGTTTGTAGGTCAAAGTGGTGCCAAACCTTTGATTCAAAAGTATATGCCCAAAGGGATTTGCAGCCTTGCAAAAAATCTCATGAAATTTTACAAAAGGAACCAAAGACCTTAGAATCAAGGAACATAGAAATCAAGCCTATTAACACACTGTTCCCAGATAATGAAAAATCTGATAAATCACAGAGTTTAAGGACAAAGATGACTATCATGATAATCTATTCCAATCTCCAACAGTGCACAGACTATAAATTTTCACCCAGTAATTCCTCATCTCTGGATAAGGTACAGCTTTTCTGCTAAAAAGACAAAGAATTTTTGCTCAAACTTTACTGGCAAATACTCTGTCTGAACCCCTTGTAGGAGTTCTAACAGTTGATCCCACTGATTGTTTAATAGATGTCATTGATATCTGAACTGAACTTACCTAGCACTCTCTGACAGCCTTTCAGTGTCAGCATGCCTTTGCTATATCAGATAGCTCTCTGCTATCAGAATTCTTTCCCCACTACTACTGTCATCATTTCATGATCACAAAAATCTCTTCTATGATAAATTAAATGGAGACAGATGTCTAGTTCTTCAAAGATTTTTAAAAAAATTAGAGAACATAGGGCCATGCTGCTAGTATAACCTATATACCCTGTTCCTAAGCATATGGACTTATATTTGGCTTTAAATTAGAAAAGCACATCAAGAGGCTCTCAGGAACCAATTTTTGCACATGATTATTCCTTTTCTCTCAACCAGTTTCACTCATCTGAAATGTTTTTTTTTACAATTTTCTGTTTGTTTTCAGTAAAGTACTTGATTACCACTGGGCCAATAGAGATCCCTCCACATCTCCTGGTTGTCAACCAGTCTTTAACAGATGAAGATGCCTACATTCTCCACCAGCTCTTACTGCTAAGTAAAGCCTAGGTCATTTACATTCTTAATGAATTTCTGCATTCAAATTTAACAGGCAGTCCTCCAGGACAGGGTACCAGACCAAACACTTCATGGAAATTATGTGGGTTACAGTAATAAATCTTAGATGTGAAGGCAATAATTTATTGTTAGTTTACTTCATATCCAGTCTTATAAAATAGTTAGTATTCCAGTTGTAATGACAGTAAAACTTACTGTCCAAAAGAAATCACTTAACTTGTTCTTTTTTCCATTGATTATCCCTAAATCCAGTTTTACCTAGGTTCCAGGTTGCATTCCTTTAATGATCAGCTACGAATCATCTGTGATTTGTGTTTAGAGCTCTGTGGCCTCTGGTATAATTCTGTGCTTGTACTGTCAAAGCCTTCTAATCTTGTCTTTTGAGGGTTCATTGCAATCCTCTGGGTTTTTTTCGGCAACCTCCAACTTGTTCTCAATTTATGTTTTACTAGGTCCATGTAGTATTACATACATCCTTACCCTAGAGCCACTAACAGCACATTTTACAAATGCAGCGATGCAGACACTGTGCTCTGGTAACTACTGTCTATCAGTATCAACCAGCTACAGTAATAATACCGGTAAATTTTTCAAAGCTACTTTACAATACAATCAATAACTGGGATCAAGTCCTCTTTTTTCTTTTCTTTTTTTTTTTTTTTAATCGAGTTCAATGATTGTTATGCTTACCTACTCACATAAGAAGAAGAAGAAACAAATCAAAACAATCCTTCCCTGAGCAAATTAACTCTCTAGTCAGAAAGTAAGAAAACCTCTGTTGGTGTATATATTGTGCCTTTCACAGATGGGCACAACCTTACTTTGGCAACAGTTGAATAAAAATTCTGATCTCGCAGGAAAATGATTTATCTTAGCTTGGTGCAGCACTATATGCATTACCTAATAAGTTGTCAGCAAGTTTTAACAAGTTGAACACTCACCTTACTAAGTTTACCTGCCATGGTAGCTGCATAGCTTTTGGATCAAAGATGGCTTGCATCTACCTGACTTGTGGTGTGAAGAGGGAATAACAAATGCATGCTGTGTTTGTTACAAAAAAAATCCACTGAAAAGTATTTAGACACAAAAGTTTATAGAACAATGATTTTCACTGGAGAACATAAGCTCTGAGAGGCATATGAATGATTTTTAATAAATCCATAAAACAATAACCTTAAAAACCTTGAGAAAAGGGATCAGACCACATGGTCTCCAGAAGTCCCTTTCAACTTCAACTGTTCTGTGATGCTAAAACATTTCTTATGTGATCCAACATTGTCTTTTAAGGGAAGAATCACCACTATGGATATGGATATGGATATGGATTATTTGGGATTCAGGGAGGAAGAAAGGTCTGAAAGTTGAAAAAAAAAAAAAATCTGAAGTAGCTACTGAGCTGAAGTCTGTTGATTTGTTTTAGAGTTAGATCTACACAACTCAAAGACCATTTGGCTGCAGGGAACTTGCTCAAACAAATTATTAGATAATTTTGTAATAAGGTAATTACAAATTAATCAGACACATCAAGAAAAAAATCATTTTTGAGACACAAGTTAGATCACAAAGTTGCCTGTATTTTATGTATTTCTGAATAGTACACAACAATGGTGGACTTATTAGATTGTGAACATAAGTATCCCAACAAATACTTATCATGATAAGCTTAGGTCAGTTGTTTTAGGTATCAGTTCAGTTCCTTAGATTTAGAAGAATCAACTTTTCAGTTAGTCCATTTCAGACATTGCATTTTGATGACATAGCAGTCACCTTAAGTAATTCATCTGAAAATCTGCATTCTTTGTAATAAGATTACTTTAGACTACCTGACAATACATAAAGGTTCAATGCAGGTAATGAAGCAAATTCACTCCTAGAGACTTGCAATTTTCTAACACTGTTTCTCCCTGAAAATTACTGAAGAGAATTAGTGGACTTTTAAAGTTCCTGATAACAAAAGATAAAGATGAGCTCTATATCAGGCTGCTCAAAAAGTGAAAAAAAAAAATTATACAAGGTAGGTAGATATTCTAGCGGTTGCACTTGTCCTTATGCAGACTCAAAACACATATATGACAGTAACACTAGCAGTCTGAGACTGACTTGTCTATTACAGGCTGGCTTTATCCTCTGATCACAGCATAGTGCTTTCATGGCTAAGACAGAAAGCTTTCTGTTGAGTGTTACACTCCAGTGAGACCCAAAATCCACTCTTGGTATAGGTCTGCACAGGTCAATGGGTCTAACTCCTTGCCAAAATGCTACACTCCCCACCAAAGTCAATGCAAAATGAAAATGACAGGAGAATTTGCCTTGCATACCTATGAATGAATTTGTCATATTGTCTCAGGTAAACATTTTTAAAGACAAACTGTCTTGCTGCTATATGCCCAGCAGTAATTTCTGAAAAACGGATGTTGCAGCAGGTGTGTGTGGTATACATACATTAATTTTAAGTGTCCAGTGTCAGTGAACAGAAAGCATTAAATATTTCTACCAAACATAATAAAGTAAAATTTAATGTTTAGAAACACTTTTTTGTTGTTGCTGTTTTTCTTTTAAAAGGAGATATTTGATTTGGTAGATACCTATTGTTGAAGACCAAAATTAAATGGTAGTCTACATAAATTCCTAGTAAATTAGTACAAATTGTAAAGAAACTTTAAATGAGTTTGTGAAAGATGAAATTCACAGGAATTCACACACTGCACCCAAATTCACCTCTCAGATGATCAAGAATCATTTGCAAAGAAAAAGATGGGTTGGATAGGGAGCTGATAGGGATTTCCAGAGGCCTTGTCTCAACTGCAAGTCTGTTACAGATTTGCTATGTGACTTCAGTAATCCAGATGCAATTCATTGGCCTAAACCCACCTGTGCTGGTGGGTTAACAGGGATATTAAGCTGCCTTTATAGCCAGTGGAGAGAAAAGGACATTTTCAGGGTGTGATTTACCTACTCTTTAGATACTTAGTTGATGTTGAGGAGAATTAAAGCTTAGAAGTTCATGTTTTTCAATCCTGATTTAAAAGGGACTCTAAAGTTGCTGGATTATACATCGGTATGTACACCATAGGTCGCTACAACCGTTCAAAGGAGTCTTATCTCTTGTGTATTTATGCCTTAGTTTCTGCATATAAATTAGAGGATAATTGTATCTTCTTTTTACAGTTGTTTGCTTTTTAAGCCTGTATAGACCATATGTTCCCAAGATAAGGTCTTCTCTTATTTTATATACAAATGAGGTTTCATCTTGGAACACCTCAACTATATTGGTATGAACATATTCACATTTTTAAGAAATCAAACACTAAAATAATTTTAATAAATAATTTTCCTGACCCCAACTGGGTTTTTGCTTTTGTTTTTGTTGGTTTTGTTTCTGTTTTTTCTGATAGTAACATTTCGGCAGCTACCACACTTCGCTATAAGGTGCTGTTGCTCCTGTAAAGCAAGCATGTGCAAATTAATGCTAAGAAAGACAAAGTGCTTCAATTATTTTGGACGTTGCCTTGTTGAGAATATCTCTCCTCTTGATTAATACTTTCAAACAGAAAAACAGTGAGCACACTGTAGAGTCATAGAATGGTTTAGCTCTCCAGCAGCCAAAGAAGTGAATGAGGAGACGATCTCCCTGAATTTCAGTAACGCAGAGGATTTCATTTCTTGTTAGTTCTGGTTTTGTAAATTCTGATATCACTTAGCCTTTAAGATTTGAAAATAGTTATGTTAATGGATAGAAAAGGATTAAACAATGCTAGATGTAAATCCTGCTAGGCTTAACTGATCACAGTTATTCAACCTAATAAGAACCTTTAAGTTTTTTCCAAAAGGTTGTGTGATGTACGTATCAAAGAGTGGCAAAAGCTAAGATTTCACCCTGTACAACAACACAACTGAAAATGAGCTACCAGGCTACCATGTGGTGCTGCAAAATCATCTGGCTTGCTGTGAACGAGGGCTTGATACTGCAAAGTTAAAATCTCTAAGTGACTCTTATATGAGGGGGCCTAACTGTAGCTGACTGGCTTATGTGTTGAACAGGCTGGCTTGGCGCTAAAGAAAAATTACAGAAGGGTGTCCTCCCACCAGAAAATGTGAGTAACCTCCCTGATGCTTTAGGATGACTACATGAGGGAAATCATATGCCACACTGAGTTTTTATTTTGCTCTTTGAGTGATGTTTTCATATGCGAACAAGTTTTCTGATAGTAGCTTCTTTATAACTAACATCTCTGTAATATCATCCAGTGAAATACCCGAAAGGTCAGATGGAAACTGAGAATGAAGTGGGAGTGAAAAAATGCCGGCTAATTACAGTTAGGCAAAGTATTTGTTCTAACATTTCAGGAACAATATATTAAAAATATATATTAAGTACATATATAGATATATATATATATATATATATAAATAAAAGGTGTATATAGATATATAATTATTTTGATCATATTTTAATAATTCAAAATATTTCAACTTTACATATAATTAATTGCATATGGCCTGTATCCAGGCTTCCTACACATATTCAGGAGGTCTGGATATATGAAAATTCCTGCCATGTAGTGATATGAACACCAGCAAGACATTTTTCACAGTTACCAAATTCAGGATTTTTTTCTTTTGTAATTCTGTGGTTCATCCATGTATTCCTTGACTTTTCTATCTTTCCATTGAGTCTCACTGAGTTAGAGTAGCTGAGACATTTTAACTACAACCACACCTTTTTTCCACTAAAAAAAACCCAAAACCACAAACACACACACATACACACACGACACACTGAAAACCACTCTTGAGCTGAATTTAAGGAAAAAAAATCAATATTTATTTCTCTTTTTTTTCTGTATATTTGAAATTGTAACTATTACTTTTATTTAAATTTCTGCAAAACAAAAACTGCATAAAATGTCATAAAGCCACTCTTTTAAACAAAAATCCTTGTAGGTTGAGATTTATTAGAACAACAAAGGAAGAGAGAATAATAATAATAGTAACAACAACAATAATAATAATTCACAAAACAAGTGATGTACAATGCAATTGCTCACCACCCACTGATTGATGGCCCCCTGTCCCCAAGCAGTGATCACTGCCCTGGCCAGCTTCCCCCAGTTTATATTATGAGCATAATGTCATATGATACAGAGTATCCCTTTCACCAGGCTGGGTCAACTGTCCTGGCTGTGTCCCATCCCAGCTCCTTGTGCACTGCAAGCCTCCTGGCTGAAAAGTCCTTGACTTAGTATAAATATTGCTTGGCAACCACCAGAACATCAGTGTGCTATCAACATTCTTCTCATAGTAAATCCAAAACCCAGCACTATACCAGCTACGAGGAAGAAAATTAACTCTAACTGTGCTGAAACCAGGACACACCTACAAATTGTCACCATGTAAATAACAGAAATAAATTAAATCACAGTCCCTTCTTGACATATTAATCAATATTTATTCCTTAATTTATATACCAACTGAATTGCTGTCCTGATTGTAAGCAAGCAAACAATGAGCTGCTTTTATCAGGCCAGCATGCCGTGACAGATGGACTGTTTTTGAAGATTTGTACTTTTCATAAGCTTTCTAGCACTTGTCTCATACTTCACCTGGTCTGCACTGAGCTCATACATATAGCTATTTTATTACCTGCTAAGTATTTTGATTACAGATTCTAATCTTTAAAGTAAAGCAATCTCTCCTGATACCTTCTAGCCACAGTCTCCTAGCAACAAAGCTTTTCCTTACTTCGCTTGATTCTGAATGCAGAATAATTTATTGATACTCAACCCTTTTTTCTTTTATTTCAAGCAGTCTGACTTTTTATCTGGAAGGCTTTGCTTCCCTAAAATGCCATAAGTCAACACAAGATCACAAATGAGCAATTTTATACATCTTTCATTTGTCAAAACAACACCTTAACACACTTGCAATCTTATTTGAATTCACTTGGGCCACACATATATTAAACTTTTATTCTCTCTATATAAGGCTGCAGAATGAGACAGCAAATGGAGAAAGGAAAGTTCCTTTGCTCCTTTCTCAAAAGTTTAAGAGGAGTTTGTAGTTGGTAGAGTAGTAACTTTCTCAAACCTAAATTTCCTTCTCCTTTGAAACACAAAAAAATCTTCCTTTTATTCGTTAAAGATTTTGTCATATAAGACACTCAAAAATAGGAAACCTTTACTGATAAAATCTTACTCACTATTCATCATCAAAGATGTCATTGAAGTTTTGACTTCTTTACTTTCTAAGGCAAAGTCGTAAATGCAAAACTGTTTTCTTCCTGTCCTGTGGCCTAGGCATGGCCATGAGAAGCCTCATGATGCTGAGCACTGTTCAGCTTATTACACTACTATGCTCCTTCCTACTACTGGCGCTTAATACCTGACATGCCAGTTCAGTAATTCTCACTCACACATCAACTCAAGTGTATAGCAGATTGGAACTGTATTTATCTGGTCATCTTGAGGATACCAAATGTCATTATGTTAATGCTGTAAAATCTTTCTGTTATTGTACAGAAGGTGTATTTAACATATGGCAATCTCCCCTGTCATCTCAGTCCAAAGGCAGAAAGCTTCCCAATATCCTTGGTACTTAGTGCTCATGTTTATAAGGAGATGCAGAAAGAGTGGGATTGCCATTCTACAACAACCTTTTCTTCTTCATGTTCCCTGAAGTATGACTCTTTGTAGATTAGTGTGCTTTTTTTCTTCTGATGATCAAATCAAATCAAATCAAAGTGGTGAAACAGAAATTAATAATGCTCTACCTAGTCATGGATACATTCTCCTGCTATTTTCTATGTATCCATTTAAGATTTATTACATATACTTAAGATTTCTTATGGCTGAGCTAAAGTAGTTTCTGTAATGTCATTGTCTGATACTCATACCCAAGTCACAGTAATGAGTTTATTCTGCCGTATCAGCAAGGAGGTCATCACACTTCTGATAAGACTTGATATTTGCCCTGTAAAATTTTCATCAGTTCTAGTCAGCTGCACCCAAGAATTTCCACATCAGTCTGATGCTTTAACAAAATACACAGGGACTTTGACTAGATTAATCCTGCAGTGTTATCTTACATAGACAGGAAAGGCAATTTAAATAAGTGCTACATGATTCATCTTTCAAACATAAACCAAACTCGTTATTTAACCAAGTCTTCTATCTTGGTTAAAATTTTGAGAAGGTAGAGGTCTCAAAGATCTTAAGACAAAACAAACTGTTAAGCAGAGGAAAGATCCTTCAGCTACTACGCATTTCAATATGCAAGATCACAGGAAAGAGATACTAGAATACAGTTCTCATTGGTCTTGATGGTCAGAGAAATACTAGTTATTATTAGAAACCATCAGAGACTATACTCTCAGGTCATTTTCCAGGCTCTCAAATAATTTTGACAAGTTCATGGTATTCTAAAAGGAGTTTTATTATTTCTCAGTTTTTGCACCACTTACACATTTTATTTTAGTTACTGGAAGATGATTACCATGATGCTTCAGGTTCTTTGCCTAGATCTTTTCTTGTCTCCTCTCTGGCTCAGATCATATTCTGCAAATCTTGGCAAGCTATATCCCAGTATTAGGCAAGCTAACCCCTTTTTTTCTACTGAAGTGAACTTTCAGAAGATACTTGATAATCTGGTAGTTTTTCCATACGAGTTTGCTGAAGAAGAATGCACTATGTTACAGCATGTTTGTCTGAGCCAATTTTCTATCAACACTTTAATTATTGCAGTGACTTCTTATCTTGTGCTGCAATATTTTTCTACTACAGTTCTGTATATGGCTGTGGCCTTAGAGTTCTGTGTTGCTCACATAATCCTCATGATGCCAGCTTTATTCTGTGATACATTGGTCTGCAGTACCTTCAGAGAAGTAAGAACTGGTGTACCCTTTCTGATTTGCACCATCTGAACAGAAGCTGACTGACACACTTTCTGTTTATCTATTTTTTTCATGGACTTCCAGTTTGTTTATGTTAAAATGAAGATTATTTACAGGCAACTTATTACTTGAAAGTTAACTTCAGTGCTGTCTACTGGTAAATTATGATCGGTTCTGTGTCAGCCTCTGTAAAGAAAAGACTTTCTATCACACCTTAGTAATTCCCTGTTGAAATGATGAGACAGTTGATCTGACTGTAAATCCACTGACCCATCACTCATGAAAAGTCTATTACCTTATTGTTCTATGTTTCAGCAAAGTATTTTTTACTCTGAAGTCACAAGAATCACCATTCCTCACTTTTTGTCTTGTCACACTAAAGCATCTGGGTACAATTAAAGCATTGTAACGAACTAATAAGACTAAAGTATGAGCTTCAGTCATTTTTTTTTCTTAAAGATGTCTTCCAGAGCATAACCATTCATTCTTCTTGGATGTTATTGAGTTTCTCAACTTGCTTGTCTTTACGGCTGCTAATACTGAGTTTGAAATAGATTTGAAAAATATCTATTTTATAGATGCTGGACATCAATCTAATTGTCTTCAAACTATTTCTAATGTGTTTTCAAGCCTCTGTAGAGATGCTTTTGCATGTGGACGTACTACACTTTCCTGAGAAAGGCCCCACTGTCTGACCAGTTTTAAGCCACTTGGAGCCCAGTCATCTCCTCAAGCATGTTCCATTCAGATACAAATATGATGCTTCTTCCGGGTACAGCTGTCAGCCTGATGCATCTATGCTCATGTTTCACCATTTTTTTGGTGATACTGGGACCAGCGTATCTTAGGCAGTGGTCAGAACCAAGTTTAGGAAGAATATGGCAACAGGCAATCAACAGAATTTCTTATCAGGGCACTGTGGGCACTGGGACTCCCTGAGGAAACAGGGCAGGGCCTGGCAGCCAGGCCCATCCCACTGTCCCAGGGAGGGAGCATGGCAGATAGGGCATGGGGGGCAGCCCCAGCCCCAGCATCCACACTCACCTGGGGACAGGGCTTGGCAGAAGCCATGGCTGGGCAGAGCAGGGCTATGGGAACTGGAGACCATCCCTGCTGCAGCATCGCTGGGGCAGGGCCTGGCAGGGCTCAGGGGCAGCAACGGTGTCCTGGGCTGCAGGCAGGGCTGGGGGAGCCCAGACAGGGCTGGTGAGGCCACTGATGCCGTCCAGGCCCTGACAGCTCTCTGCTTGGTGGGACTTCTGGCACTCACTGAGTTGAGGATGCATCTGCTTCAGTGGCATTAATAGGCACAAATAGACCCATTCTCCATGTGTTTATCTAATCCCTTTCTCAACCAGAGCTTGACAGCATTTTTAGCTCTTCAATGCCTTCTGGCAGTAACTTCTACCTCATTTTCAGCATATGTGACTGCTACTGTTCAAAAATGATCATCTGCCTCATGTGTTTTCCGGTTGGAATTGGGGTCCCCCCAATGCAGGGGGCTGTCTGCCAGCCCCGCAGAGCTCAGCCTGCGCTCGGCAGGGTGGTGCAGACATTACTCCTTGCACCCCATCGGCTTAGCAGAGAGTGAGGGGGAGTTTGTTTGTCAGAGGTTACTTGTTTTAGCAACAGATTTGTTTACTTAAGCCTTGGGTGTTGATCCCCAATTACATTCTGCTCTTAACAGCCCTTTCTGGAGGCATCAGAAAGAAGATGAATTAAGTAAAAATTGCTTAAAGGGTTTCTGAAAGTTACTTTGTCTCCTCAACAAAGTAGTGACCTGCATCTCAAAAGCTTCTGAACTTCACACTTATTAATCTTATAGCCACCCAAAAACACCTCTTATAAAATCAGAAATCGTGCATCACAGTAACTTCCTGCTGCTCACTTTGATTGTGTGTTGCCTAACTATGTTCTAATTGTATTCTACAGTTTTAAGTGTAGTTACACTTTGCTGTTCCTGTTTTCTGTTTTTTAAGCCAGACCTCCCTTTTTTCAGTGGTAACCTTTGAATAATGAATGACAATAATATCTGTGAAAGACTCCTAGCCTACATAGTAAAGCCTAACTTAGGTTTGTTCCCATTTATATACACTTATAAAGATTCATATTACTTCAGATTTCAGTAGGTGCAAAATAGAACCCATAGTAAAAATATGTGAATAAAAATATTTTCTTTACTTTCTTAATTGTTGAATGAAATTTCAAGCTTTGTTTATGAAGTCGCCTAAATGCATAATCTGTTCTCCTTTCTTGAAAGCTGGAAGATATTTAAGGTTTAATGACATAATAAAACATTTGATAGAATACTTCTGTCTCTTAATTGTATTATCTTTTGTTATAATAAAATGTAATAGAATAGGGAAAAATCTTTCCTTCAGACACTTTACATTTATGGAAAATGATTGTTATATTCTTAATTTTGGAGATTAGTAATGTAGCCTGTGATTCAATGAGAGCTGGGCTATCAATAAGATTTAATGATGTTGTGAGATGACTGAACCAGAACTATTTGTTAAAGGCATGTTCACAAAATTCTGATTTCCATCATAATGTGTATGAGTAGAAAATTAAAGGTCTATGAAACAAATCACTAAAAAGAGAAGAAAGCAAAATACACTATATGCACCCCTCTATCACTTACGAAGAGTTAAGTCCTGGCTAAATAAAAATTTTGCAATGAAATCCAATGAGGTTATACTCTTCCCTGTTAAGATTCAATTAAGAATCACAAAAATGCTATTTGGCCCATCCCTTAATAGGGCTACTGTGAATTCCAGCCACATCAAGGTATCATTACACTTCTGAGGGATAGAAAATTACCTAAACACATGGGGGCTACGTAGGATTAAGTGGCTTAGAAAGTATGGCCAGGAAGCCTGAACCAGAAGTGAACAGCAGTCCTGGTTTCAGCTAAGATCAAGTTAACCCTGACACATAGATTAACCATGACAACAGCAAAAGAGCAGGTCATGATGTTGGAGCTGTGATGGATTATCCTTAGGATATTTACTGGAGGAATCATAGAATCATAGAATCATTTCAGTGGGAAGAGACATTCAGGATCATCGAGTCTAACCATAACCCAACTCTAGCACTAAACCATGTCCCTAAGAACCTCGTCTAAATGCCTTTTAAACACCTCCAGGAATGGTGACTCCACCACTGCCCCGGGCAACCGGTTTCACTGCTTTACCACAAGTCTAAAATGTGTTGATTAGAGAACTCATCTAGCAAAGGGAGGGAAGCCCAGATATCAAGCCATTGCCCACTGACAATATAAAATTAAAATAACAGGGCAAAGGCAAAGTTGTAGTCCTTTTTCTTCCTCCTCAAATGTGTCACAAACACTAAATTACTTTAGTGCTTTTTTTCTCTTAGGTCTGCTGAATATTCAGCTATTTCACACAAAGTAGAAACATTTCGAAGAGGGGCAACTGAATGTATTTATTTTCACCCTATCCTGACATACCCAACAGTCCAGGGACAAAATTGCCTGAAAAGAGATGAAAGGCCTGGATAAAAAACAAACTTTCAAGTAATGGAGCCATCTGCATCGAAGATATCCTTAATCTCAGCATTGCCCTAGATACAGAGCAATTGGCAGATGGGCATGTTCACAGACACAATTTGGACAGAGACGGAGCTCTTAGACTTGGTTTGGGAGCACTGAGCAGATGAGGGCCTGCAGGCAAATATATGGTGATTTTGGAGAGATACAGGCCTTTACCTACTTCCAGGGTCAGATGGCATTTTAACAAAGCAAGAGAGGTTAGGAGGATTAAGTTTATGTATCCAGGCGAGAACCAGGCTGCTTGCATTCTGCTCAGTTTGAAAGTTTGATTGAAGCACCTGTTTAGGTAAGAGTGGATCAATTTTCTAACAATCCTAAGCTGTTATTTTAGATACCTAAAATTATTGACTTCAAGGAATATTTTATAGTCCATCACAGCCATTACATTTAGGTGCTTGTCTAGGTGATTGCATGGTCATGACATACACTTCACTTTCAGAAAGAGTAAAAGATAAATTCTGGGAAATTAAGTGATGGACATCAGATTGTCCCCTTCCTGGGAGAATCCCTAGTCCCTAGGCCACTAAATAATGGTCCATTTTCCACCATATCATCTAATTTGGATGGTAGTGTGCTGCTTTTAGCTATAATCTATCACCTTACTGCTTTGGGAATTGACTCCCTAGACACCATCTGGAAATTCCAGATAATGACCACTATATGTACAAAGCAGAGGTGGTCCGCTGCCTTTTTCCTCTTTGTTCAATACCGAATACACTGCATATGCAAGGTCTGGACGTGCCAGAGTTGGTGGTTCTAGCTCTGGACCTATCATTCTCATATTCTATATTGCATAGTGGACTGGCTTCAACAGGAGGGATAGAATATGCATCCTTCACCAGAACACACTACAGACTGGTTGTTTGTGCTGTCTTTTGAGAAGTAAATGTAAGCTGCAATTCACCCAGGAATTAAGATATCAGTTGTAGAATCATAGAATGGTTTGGGTGGAAGGCGTCTTTAAAAATCATCTATTTCAACCCCATGCCATGTGCAGAGACACTTTCCACTAGACCAGGTTGCTCAAAGCTTCGTCCAACCCGGCCGTGAACACTTCTAAGGAGAGTTTGTTCACAACTTCACCTGTTCCAGTGTCTCAACACGCTCATAGTAAAGAATTCTTCCTAATATCTAATCTAAATCTACCCTCTTTCAGTTTAAAACCCTCATCCCTCATCATATTACTACACTCCTTGATAAACAGTCCCTCCCTATCTTTCCCATAGGCCCCCTTTAAGTATTGGGTAGTGCTATAAGAGCACATCCCAGATCACAGTATCACAGTATCACAGTATGTTTGGGATTGGAAGGGACCTCAAAAGATCATCTAGTCCAATCCCCCTGCTGGAGCAGGAACACCTAGGTGAGGTCGCACAGGAACATGTCCAGGTGGGTTTTGAATGTCTCCAGAGAAGGAGACTCCACCACTTCCCTGGGCAGCCTGTTCCAGTGCTCTGTCACCCTTACTGAGAAGAAGTTTCTTCTCAAATTTAAGTGGAACCTCTTGTGTTCCAGCTTGATCCCATTACCCCTTGTCCTATCATTGTTTGCCACCGAGAAGAGCCTGGCTCCATCCCCATGGCACTCACCCTTTATATATTTATAAACATTAATAAGGTCCCCCCTTAGTCTCCTCTTCTCCAAACTAAAGAGACCCAGCTCCCTCAGCCTTTCTTCATAAGGGAGGTGCTCCACTCCCTTAATCATCTTCGTTGCCCTACGCTGGACCCTCTCCAGCAGTTCCCTGTCCTTCTTGAACTGAGGGGCCCAGAACTGGACACAATATTCCAGATGTGGTCTCACCAGGGCGGAGTAGAGGGGAAGGAGGACCTCTAATACAGGTGGCAGCCGCATGTCTTCTGAGTTAGCCCCTCAAAAGTAGTAGACCAAGCTTCCCCTGGATTCTGATGAGAATAAGGCAGAAACTAAGAATGTAACTCCCCTGAAAGGTAAATCTTGTCTTCCTAGGAACAGAATCATAGGCACTCATGGAGCTGTCAGATCAAAGAAAGAAGCTCCCAAATGAGTTGAACAGGCAGAATTAGATGAATGATAGAGAGAATTGAGAGGAAAGTCTTTATTTCACTTTGTCAGTCATAATTCACTTGTCAGCTGAAGCTCATATGCATGAGGAGACAACTCACTACTTGCAATGTTAACTGGGTGTAAGGGAGATGTGAGTTCCACTTCAACCGCTCCTGTTGCTGTACTGGATTCAAAGCTGGTTAATTGGTATCACAATCACTCAGTTGTCCCGCTGCCCAGCAGAATGCCAGAATCCTTATACTATCTATAAACTGAAAAGTGTTTTCCATTCATCCTAGTTACTTCCCTTGCTTTAACCCCAAATATCTTGTAGCTTCCTATAGAGTATTTGTTGTGAGGCTTAGAAATTGTCAAAAGACCATGAGGGAGAAGAGACAATTGAACCTCATAGCCTAGATACAAGATAAATATGGATCTTTTTTAGTGCACAAACAAGGTGCTAGCTACACGGACATGAGTCCCTGTTCAGTGCTTATGGCCTGAGAATGCCAGAGGGAACAAGTTCCTGTAGCAATATAAAAGAAATGCCTTTTCTTCTTGTTGTTTTCTCAGTGGGTTTAACTGAGGTATGGCAGTCTTACCCATTTTTAGGATAAGATACTTCTGACATGTTGTGAAAGATATTAATGTTAAAAAGTGCAATGGTCATAAAAGTCTGATGGTCCCAGGATAAGGTAGCAACTCAATGGCTGTCTAGGGAATCTTCAGTTTGGATTCTTGTATAAAAATTTTGAAATTCCACTTAGGACTCCTAAGCTCCATTTTGCATGTGAGCCTGTGTAGGTGCGATGAAAACACTCCATTAAGATAGAAATTTGGGGGTGCAGTGAGGGGTGTTGGTTTATGTAGTCACTTTAGGAAATACTATTTCCCCCCCGCTTAAAATTACTGTAGTCAAATTATCGTACTCAAAATACATGTGTCGCAACAAGCAAGAGAACAAGTTCACTGTAAGCTCCCACAGAAAATAAAACCAGGAGATGACAACATTTCATATCAGTTTACTAGAAAGGGATATTGAGATGGCAGGACCTGAACAAGTCTCAGAGTGGAGATAATGAATCAGCCTTGGAGCAGAGGAATGTGGAGAACTGAACAACGAATCCAAAATGCAGGGTCTGATACAATAGACTTGGTAGCTGGGAACATTTATTTTGAAAGATTGCACTCTCAGGTAAAGCAGATAAACTCCAAGGAATAGAAATGAAATTGTGCAAACTAATAGAGCTCTGACTGTTTCCCCATCTGAATAGAGCAGAAAAGGCAAGATTGAATATTTTGAGAATTCCCTGTTCTACTAGCAGAATAAAATTTGCAGAGATATCAGGAAGACAAAACAGTGAGTTTTCTGAGCAAATGGGCTTTTTTTAATCACTGTGCAGTTCCAGAAGGAAAGCAAACAATTTTCAGAGACTAACAAACAGATGTGAGGAATGAAGCTGCAATGCTGAAGATCTGTAATTTCTCTTTCAGTGTTACCTCTGTAAATCAAAAGCTGGAGAGAACTTTGTATTGCATGGCCTACTCTCAGACAAACAGTAATTAGAATTGCTTATCTGAATCGGGAGATGAAGGTATTTGAAAAGATTTGTGAAAGATTGCTTTATCTCTGTCATTATCAGAATGTGTCAGAATTTAGCTGCATATTTCAGATGACTCTACTGTTTCACTGCATAGTAAGTACATGGGAATATAGACTTGAAACGCTAAGATTTAACTACTATACTGTGGGGAATGGTGGTAGTTTAAATTCCAGTGGTAACCACAGGACATTCTCACAGATGCTTAGTGTCTGTAATTAGTGTGGGAAGCAGACTCTAAGCAGGAGTCTTTAAAGTTTAAATCTCACAAGGGGAATATAAAGACTTAATATGAGGGGGAAAAAAAAGGTGTAAAGGGTACCATAGGTTAACCTGAGGCAGATCTACATTTTTCAATCAAGCCTTGATTTCCTGTGGTATGATTGCCTATAGTGTACTCTGGACAAAACCGCATCTTACAGTGCCTGCACGTGTATATAACAATTCTTTTTGTGTGCTTCAGACCTCTTGTATAGCATATCTCAGAAGAGAACGTGGCCATTGTTCTATCTGAATGTAGTCTTAGGAACACTGAAAAGACTTTCACAGGTGCCTCTGATAGCAGCCTTAGCCTCATCATTAAATAGCCATTGTTGATTATGATGAATTTAGTACTGCTGTTCAGCTCTATGGAATCTGAAAACCCTCCAAATATAGGGGACACCACACAGCACTCAAATTTTTTCTTCTAATATTTTTTTTCTCATTCTTCAGGGCAAAACTCTGATAGAGGAGGGGTTTTAGTTTCAGTTGCATTCCCCTATTAGTTAGCTGGTAAAGGTTTATTGTCAGGAAACAACTCGGTGTCATTCCTGATGTGATCCACCTACCTGATTCCATGCCCTTGTCCGTGTCCTTGCTATCTTCCTGCTGGGTATAATTAGAAATATATATATATATGTATATATATATATATATTTTATTTTATTTTTTTTTTGTTTTGTTTTGACAGAGTAGTCAAGATTATTTTTTGGACCATGGTATACAGATCTGCAGTAGAAGACAGTCCTTCAGTCATAAGTCCTGTTGTTAAGTCATCTATGTCTCAAGAGGACTTGATTTAATTAAATGCCATCAGTTTAGTACTTTATAAGGATGGAGAGATTATATTCATTTAATCTGCTCTTAAAAAAAAAATGGATTTTATCTACAACTTTCTAAGCTTCAGTTTCAAATAGCTTGTCACAGTTCTTGACCACATTGTAGAGCTTTCATTTATGAGGTCCATTGCAGCAGCCTATATTTTCCCTTCTGCTGTTTTAGCATTTGAAAAACCTGACACATTACTTGAGCCCAGGGTGGAAGATGGAACATTTTCATAACAAGAAATTTTGTTACATCTAGTATTGCAGTTTAAATAGATCTTAGAGTGAAAAGGAGCAAAAATATATAAAATAAATAAAAGTTTTGTACAACAAGGGGATGAAGAGGAAAGGGTGCTGAGTCAATATCCGGTATTTCTGTCATTCTGCCTCCAAAGGTCTTCATCGTTGCTATGTGGCTTTGCTCCCTTTTCTGAAGTCTATCCACAGAGCCCTCTACCACCTGTCATGAACCTTCCTTCCCTGAGGCTCAGATTCTCACCTGATGCAAACAAGTGCAACCCCAATGATTCCTTTACATGCGACCTGATTTTGATTCAGACTTTGCCTCAGGGCTACTTTGTCTGCTGTCATCACTCCTGTTGTCAGACCTGACACAGGCTGAGTTTCTCCCAAGGCTTGGCAAGGAGTGACCTTGGCATCCTTGCAGAGTTCCATTAACTACAAACCAGGTCGCCCTATAGGACCTGGTCGCAGTTGCAGAACTTAAGATGAAAGCTCTTCAAGAAAAATACTTAATCTCTGTAGGTTCTGAAACTCCATCTACTGGAAATTCAAGGTGAAATGGAGGTTGCAGTCACACAGCAGTGCTCATTGCTTGGTTGTTTTACATTTATGTGGTGTTGTCCTTTTTCATGGTTACTGCTTCCAGAAAATATATATTATCCTAATCTTAGAGGAATCTTCAAGAGAGCGGTTGCAGAATTTTAACTTAATCTTCAAATGTACTCTTATCTTTCAAGCAATGTGTTTTCTCAGCAAAAATCCACCTTTTGGTAACATTAGTTTGTCAAAAATTAATGGACTCATGGATACATCTATTTTTAGAAAAATTATAGGTTTTCCTGTGAAATTTGCAATACTAATATCTGATTTTCTGACACTGTTTTACAAATACTACTCTCTATAAATATCATCTTCAAACATCCATAAAGAGGAACTAAAAATCTTTAAAATTTCTAAATTTCTCTCTGTTTCCTCACTTTTTCATCCCTTTCCTCAACCCGGAGGCTTTCCCTTCTCCATGCCATCGCATTTTAAATTCTCCAAGCTGTGGTGAGAAAAAGATATCTTTCCATACATCTCTTATTTGTAGGTGTCTGGCTCAGATTATGAAGGTCTTCCCTTCCCCCTAGAGGGGAGAAAGATGATACAACAGATGGTTTTCTTTCTTTTTTGACTACTTATTTGGTGAGATCTGCATTTTCTTTTTAGAAGTCCTTTCTGATGATTTAGAAAAAAATAAATGCCTTAACTCTGCAGTATGTTTTTCTTTCTGAAGTGGGTTTTCTCTGACAACCCCAGCTGTAGCACTCATACCACTTTTTTTCCTTACTCAGTTTTTAAAAGAGATTTTTCTCTTTTTTTTTTTTTTTTTTTTTTTGGTGAAGTCAGCTCAACAGCAGTGTTTAATTGCTCTTTCTTCATTTGCCAGCCATTTCTCATACCTGTCTCTTACTACAGTACGGTGAAGGCACACACGGCACCATTTTTTAGTCGACAGACAGCAGCACTAACAAAAATACATCAGTGGGCTGGAAAAATTCTAATCGTAGCTTTAATTAACAAGCAAAAACAGGCAAAGTAATCACAGGAGTCATGAATACAGACAAACGAAGCTGCACTATAAAAACCTGGCAGTCATTACCTGTGGTCTCCAAACCTCATAAACTAACAGACATTTGCTTAGTTCTGTTCTCAGTAAGCCTGAGCATTTAGTAAGAACACTCATTTTTATACCTTTTTTCCATGCTTCAGTGACCATTAATATGGTATCTGTGTGCTACCAGATAAATCAAAATACAAATTTGATCCCAACTGTAGCAGAGAAGGACAGGAAGGGCGGGTTGCTGGCATTTCTTGAAATGATCACTGAAGCATACAGTGTTTAAACCCTTTTTATTCAGGCATGTAGGAAAACAGATAATACACTGAAACCTGTTCCAGGAGAAAGCCTGAAATTTCAAAGTTAGCACAGCAACAACTTTTGAGCAAAACTGACCATACAGAATGAATTTATATTGGCTTCTTACTTTGCATCATGGGATTTTCTTTTGATCTCATAACACAAGATCTAAAGACAGATTTATTCTATGATCAAACTCGAGCCCAAATCCATTGACTACTGAAGAGTCTGCAGGGATGGTCCCTTCTCTAAGTAATCCCTAATCTCTCGAGAATAACATAAAGGATTAATTTTCTGTATTATTGTGAGGGAAGAAATCTTATCAATTATCCTAGAAAGATTATCTTCTGGGTGCCCCGAGACAACATTCCTCATGCAGACCATTTAGTATACTTTTGCCTTCAATAAGCTTTGCCTTGCTTCCTTTATGTTCAGCCCCAACAGGTACCTGGGGATCAACTGAATATTCAATAAACACCTCCATCTGGTTATATTTTTTTCCTTTTGATTTTTCTCACTGTAAAGACTATTGACAAGTCACCTTTTTTTGCAAATAAATTTTTATAAAGTTCTGAAAGCAATCTGCTTTCAACAAAAGAATAGTAAACCCATGATGGAATTGCCGCAATATTTTTGCTAAGGCATATTTTTATCTCTATACTGTCAAAAAGGTTTCAAAGACAACATTTCCACAGTCACAAAGATTTTGGTGATGCTAGCCATAGAAATGTTCCTGTCTTTCATAGCAGACTCTCTGATCTTTTCTTGAGAAACAGGGAGAGGGCAGAATGAAAATTTGAAACAAAAATAAACATTTTGACACCATTCATTTTCCCAGAAAAGCAGGATTTTTTTCCCCCCACTCTGAAGTTGAACAAATACATTTTAAAATAACAGAAATTGTCTTAAAATGGAGCTGTCATCTTCCAGTAATTTCTAACAATGCCTCAATTTACTGGGTAATGACACAGTTTAAGTTCAGTACCACAAACTGAGACAAAAAGAAGATCATGTTGTTGTAAAATGCCATGGGAATATTCAGTAGTGTCTTCAGAGAAAGTCTAAGGGCCACATTGTTAGTGAAAGGCTGATGAATGACAAACTAAGAGGAGCCTGTTGGAAAAAAAAAAACAAAACAAAACAAAAAAACAAACAAACAAAAAAAAAACCACGAACAACTGTAGTCAAAAATAATTTATTTGTCACCAGATTTCAGACTTCAAGGAAATGACTAAAAGCTTTGTTCTTATCAGGAAGTTCTAACATCTTTAATTTTTGGTGGTTTTTTTTGTATCTCAAGTGGTCAGAGAAACAGTAAGCTGATGACATGTGTGGTCATGAGCTCTTATTGCTCTAAAAGTCTTCCTGTCAGTTTGGCCTGTAATATGTTTCAGGCACAAAAGATTGTCTTTCTAGCAGAGGTGATCTTCAGGGACTGCTTTTCAGCATGTTTTTGTTTTTCATCTAAAAACAACCCAACATTATGTGTATTCACAATCATCGAGAGGACACTACATAGATTATGACATTACTCTGTGTGTGAGATGCAGAAATTGCATATGTTACAAACTACCACAGAGTTTTTCTAAAGTGAAGGTAGCTTCTTTTCTTATGTATTAATTAATAAGGTTGCTGGGGTTTTCCACCAGAAAAAAATGCTTTTTAAAAATAATTTTAGTAACTGTTTTAATTGCTATATAACCCACCCAGCAGATCGGTCTTATTTGATTGCCTTCCTTTGTTCAGCTTCTCTTCCTCTATTGCCTTTCGCTTTGAAAACTTTCTCTTTGGATTGTAGATTAGTTTTTCTTACTTATCTGTTACCACACTTGCTTTAGATTGAGTGCCTATCTTTGCACAGAGGGAAAGTTCTTGCCTGGAACAACTACACATAAAAAGGGAACAGGGAATTTTTCATTGAAACTTGGAATGATTCCACCACATTCAAAACAGGGATTTCAGGCTCATTTGTTAAAAGATAATCACCCCAGCACAGAAAATATGCCTTTTTCTTTGTCTAGGTTGCTGTTTATACCCCTTTTTTTTTTGGATCAAAGGTCCCTGAATATGTTATTTATATTATTTTGCAAATTCTTTTTGCTTTGTTTACTTTGGATTGTTTTTTTTAAAAGTGCCTTGTTAAAAGCATGCAAAAGTTTGACAGCAGCCAATTTTGTTGTTCTTATATTGATTTGGCAGCTCAGCTATATTTTTATGTATTTATACCGTTATAAAATCCACTCAATATCTGATGTAACTTAAAGATAGATGAGTAGCCCCACCGAAATGTTCCTCACAAGGCTAAGCCTCTGTACAGGCTTTTGTGGAGAATTGATTGGTACCCCCCTGCTCTGATCAGCTTGTGTGTTCTCACAATACAAGGTCACCAATCCATAAGGTCAGGGATTTCTGATAATATTGAAGACTTGCAGAAACCTGAGTGTAATAATAAAGAAAACAGTGTCTGAGATAGTGTTGTACAGGTATAAATATGTGTCAGTCATCCCATAACACAGAAATCGTATTGCTTCACCTCTAGACTGCATGGTGCACAGAAACAAATCAAGTACTTCTCATTGAGAACTGCACGCAAGTACCTGCAGTCCTTCGCTAAAGTTACCATGCTATAAGCTTTCCTCAAGTGCTTACATTTGCACTTCTGCAGTGTCCTCTCTGGAGAAAGTCAGCTTCAGTTCCTGCTCTGCAGGGAGTTATTCTTGTCACAGCAATGCTTAGGCTCTTCTAACTTTTGTACTCACTGTGGAAAGGCAATTGCAGGCAGTGCAAAACAAAGCTCTGATTAATATAGTTGTTTTGATCTGAGCCAAGAATGCATTCTGGGAGCTTTCTTCTTTCATTTTTGTTCACTTTTGGACTGTGTTCTTAGAAGAAACAATCACCATTTCCAATGTGTGCAGATGATACCTATATTTAACACTTCTGTCAAACTGCTATATTGAGAACCCTATTCACTCTAATTGCTTGTGTAAGACAAATTATTGGATGCTAGCTGCAAGATAATAGGTCCTTTAAACAGATTAAAGCAATGTCATCTCAATTTACTAAATAAAAACTCTGTAAAGTAGCATTAACTAGCTCTAAATGTATGATGACATTTTTTCATGCATGTCTGTAATATTCTTTATAAAAAATCTGAGATTCAAAAGAGTCTGATGAAAATTTTTAAAAGCCAATTCTTTTGTAAGAGATTTTCCTAAGAAAATTCTGTTTGCTCTCCTTTGCAGAAATAGGCAAAGTATCAGCCCAAATCAGCAAGACGGTTTTCAATCCAATTCACCTGACATTTTCTTGATTTTGGATGTGGTAAGAAGAGAATTTAGCAGAGCATCAAAGAACATTGATTTATTTCATGAGAATAGACTTGAAATAGTACACAGAGATCTCAGTAGCAGCTTATTATTGGTGTCATGTAGAAACACTGGGTTAACAGGTTACATCTAATTAGACTGGACTAACAGTGTGCTTCCAAAGTGAGTTTCCTGCTCTTCTCTGAGTTTTGGTTCACATCACAGAGTGGTCTTGGAGATCATGAACTGTATCCTCTTTGATGAAACTAAACTGGAGGAGCTGCTCCAGTAGCATGGATAGTGCACTCTGTCAGCCAGTGGTCACTCAGTCCATGTGACCCAAGTATAGCTAACCTAAAATAAAGAAAAAAAATACTCCAGGACCTCACTATCATTTTTTTTTTCCTTACTGATGATCAGCTCCTACTGGTCTGTCACTATATGCTGACATAGGCACAGCCATAAAGGACATCCTGGAGCAGCAAGTTCAGTCCCCATCATGAGAGCTCTAAGGAACTAAGTCCATTGCTTCATATCTACATGGGGTACATTTTAATACGTGCCTCAGTATTGCACAAGCATTTTCCTTCATCATGCATGACGTCATAATTAAATTCATTTAAAAATTAATAAATAGTTAAAATAATATTGAGCATGAATTTAAAAAAAAAAAAGTTTGACTACTCAGGGTGACCATAAAGCTGTAAGATTTCTGCATAACCTATGTATTACTCTGGTGAACGTTATGTTTATTCCAGCCAAAAGTGGACTTTGTGTTATAAAATGGGTAGTTTTGTGAAGGGATATTTTTACAGTAGTCTCATTTTGATTTTGCACAAATGTGACGATTTTTTTTAGAAAAATTATTGTCAATTTTTCCTCTGGACCCAGTGGCCCAGAGTTGTAACATGTTGTTCCCTTCAGAACTAATGAAGAAAATCACCATCAATATTTGTAGCCCAGGCAGCTTTTATTTTCATTTTTTGAACTCCTTTTTCTTTTCTGCCTTCGAGAAAAATCTTCCCTGGTAGCAATGTAAGGTAAAACGGGAATGACAGCTTGAAATGAGAGAGGATTGCCACTTTTCATTAGAATTCTGCTAAGTTCCCAGCTAGAAAATGTTAACAGATAGAAAATTATCCTTAGAGAGGTGTTTCGGCTTCCTTCATCATGAACACACATGCAAGGTTTGTATTAGGATGCATTTATTACTTTTTATTTTTTAATGTGTTTCTTTTATTTAAGTCATATCTACAGACTCACTGTCCATCTTAAAGAAATCTTATTTGTCTTGTCTGTCTTCTGAGTAATTTTTTTTTAAATTAGCTGCTTCCACATAGAAGAAACCTCAGTCCCTTCTTTGGACCCCATTTTTAGTCTGTTTGCAAACATTTTTTTCCTTCACCTGCCATTCAAAAGCTTATTCTGGAGATATAGATTTTAAGCCAAGTAACTCTTCATTAACATTAATGAGAGATACATGGGTAATATTCCTGAAAAACTACTTGAAAAAGAATTTTTCTGTTTTCGAGAAGGTTGACAGAAAACATTATGGCTTTAGCCTATGAAGAAGAAAATGCTGTAGGCATGCATGATACAGTGAGAGAAAAAAACAAACAAACAAAAACAACCACACACACACACACACAATTCAGAAGGTAAGCAGTGTTTTGTCAGAAAGGAGATATAATTATGTTCCTTGTAGGGTCACATGTCTGAGTAATTGTCTTAGGGGAATATTCTCTGTCACATTCAACATTTTCAGGTTTCAGAATGACCTGCCTAACATGAAATTTTGGGCCCATTAAATCAGACATAAATTTTATGCTTTGAGGTTGCACAAAGATGTACCATTTCTTGATTATTTGTACTTCTTCCAAAATTGATGCTGTCATGTGATTTATGACTCAAAAGAAGCTTTTGTCCTCTGATAAAAATTGAAACATTGTTTCACCAGATAAATGCTGATGATATTAACCATATGCAACATAAACTTCCCCACATCATCGTCCTTAATCTCAGCAAAAGTAAACACCAAAATATAGAGCTTGCCATTGCATTGCAGAAGATGAGGAATCTAGTAAATACTACATGTGCATGTAGCACACTGTTTGAGGAAGCGCATTTAAAAAAGAAAAAAAAAAAACTTGATTTTTACTCTTAGTTCATTTGAATAATCAAGCTCTAAATTGGAGCACTTAAATGGAAGTCAAGAAACTTGGAGCGTGATGGAGGAAGCAGTAATCAGTTTGAAAAGATGTTGAATCTCTGATGAGCGTTGAATATGTCAGATTTAGTTATGTTCTAGAAAGGGAGGCTCCCTGAACAACTGCTAGTCACTTTAAATTATTCTGCATTTCAAACAGGAAATCATCCAATTAAACTAACAGCTGCAGAGATTGGAATAAGCCTTGCATATTAGAAAATTAAAGAAAATGCAGCTGAGTACTATGTGAAGCAGCTAAGGTAAGTCATTTTTCCCTCTCCTTTTCTCCAATAAAACTTAATTTCAAGGACTTTTAGCATAAGGCAATGACTGCAAATTTGTTACACGTGATTAAAACAAGAGAAAACATTTACCATTAATTGTACTGGATAATTTTAGCTGACACTTCATATGGGTTTGTCCTAAACTATCCATTGTTTCTTTCAAGTTGCATGGAGGCTTCTGTATTCTTTTTCCAGATCAGTTCTAATACCATCACTATTATTTCAAAAGGTTTTAATTAAAGTGAGAAACACTACTATTTTGGAATGGTTCTCCAGTTAAGAGTCATTTACATTTGAACTGTTCTTCTAAAACACAGTCTGAGATTGTAAACTACAGACTATATAGGAAAGAGGAAAACATAGTTGAGGTCAGGAAAAACAGTAACTCACAAGAAGGTGGTAAATAAATTTTGTCTAGAGAGAAAAAAAATCAATAACAAACAGATGCCAGAGAATATGTGATGATAAAAGAAAATAATATTGAAATAATATTGAAAATACAGAATGCTATTTATATAGTATCCTATTAAAACACCACGAGCATTCTGCTGTATCCGAGAAAAGAAATAAAAGCAGTATACTTTTACCTAGACACCTTCCACATAGTTTCAGAATCAGAAGATGTAGACTAGCTTGTATTTCAAAATTATGTTTATAATTTAATAGCTGGACTAATATTAGACATCAGTGTATAAAATTATAAAATAGGTGGAATGATGAACTGTCACCCACAAATTAAATTAGAAAATTATTTCTATTTTATTTTTACGATGAAATGTGTTTTAAGCCAAGAAAAATATTCATTATAAAGCTACATATTTCCATAATAATTCCCTTAGACACCTACAGATGCCCTCTGAGTGCTTTTAGCTATGCACATCTCATAACTGGTTTTCCAGAGACATCTGTCATTTCTGAAGAGGTTGTTCCTGAAAGAACCTCGGGTTAGATAAGATTTTTTTTTTAACTCGCTGTGCACTAATTGTCAGGGCACATTCTCATGCTACATACACAATTCCTTCTACGGGCTTTGCTCCCAAGTATTTTGTGTGGGTTCTCTCTCCCTTTAATACACACACAAGGCCTTGTAACTTACCATAAGAGTTCACTGAAATCACAGTTGAATCTCTAGCAGGCAGAGATACAGCCTTTAAGTGCTGTAATTCCTCTCAGCTTACTTTAAAATGCTTCATTCCCTTGTCACCTTTTAAATGAGCCTCAAACCATAATTAGGAAAAAGTCTAATAATTTTCCTTAATATGTAATTTGAAATTGCTTTCTTTAGAAGGTCTTTAACTAGTGTTCAAGCTTTGAAAGTATTGATAGGATCAAAGACAAATTCATCAGGAAGAATATATACAGGAAAGTGATTAGTTTATTGTACCAGTATATATTCACCTCACATCAAGATTTAGCCAGCTCTGGAAAGATTAGATCTGAATTGCCACTGAAAGCATTTTTTTTAGTTAAAATGTATAATTTCAGTAAGAAAGTGGAATTAAAGAAAATCCAGGAGACACTCTCTTTCTTGATGATAGACAAAGCATTTAAAGACTAAGCTTCCCCTAAGGAGTGAATTTTCCTAGCCCGACAGATGTAATCAGTCAAAAAAAAAATCTCTAAGCCAGAAATGTCTGAAGAAAAATATCACTTAACTTTTAAAATGGATTGAAGAGTGTGTTTAAATTGTTGATGGAATCAAAGGCTGAAATATGTTTAGATGAAAGGTTCAAATAGAAAGCCTGTTGCTTTTAGGTTAGAAAGAAGATGCTTGTCCTTGGGAAAATTGAAATTTGCATTGAAATGTTAGGTTTAATATTCATCAATGTAGTAGAGTAATTATGTAATGTATCGGGGCCAAAGAGTAGCAGAGCACTGTATTAACTCAGACTGACAACGCGTGGAACTCACTCTGACCACTGCTGAAATGTAAAAGTATATGGAAATAAAAATGATGTCTTTAATACCGTGTAATGATTATGGTCATGTGGTCTAGTCCAAAACAGTGAAAAAAGACATTGGCATACAGCTGTCCAAGTGTGACTGATCAGCATGCACAGTACTGAACAGGCATTAGAAGTGTTCTCCACTTGTGCAGAAAGTCCAATAAATGCTGGACTGTACTTACCTACTACTTATTTTATGCCTGTGGTCAGTGTACCCTGCCAAGCAAAAATCCAGAGGACAAGTTATGGAATAGCATTTTTCACCTACTATCAAAGACCATTTTATGTATTGCTCAGTAAGGGTCACTTAATATGACCATAGCGCATTTAATGGATGACAGCTGGTGTAATGATACAAAGCCCATTGGAAATCAGCTGTAAATTCTCCTTTTTTTTTTTTTTTTTAAAGCTCCTCATACTTGGATTTGAAGGGACTAGTTACCTGGAGGAGTTGTCTTCTTATGGTCACCAAGTAGTGATTTGATCCAGCAGTTATAGTTTGTATGTTCAGTGTATCCTGATGAGGTGGCTTTTCGGTGTATACTCAGAGATTTTAAACTGTTTCATAGACTGTTTCATAGCAACTGTTTTTAAACTGTTGCTTTTAAGCAAATGAAGAGTAATTGTAATAATCTAATCTAGTCTCACACATACCAGGAGCCAAGTCTTCCACAGATGAGCTCCTGACTCCTGTTTAGTCATAGCATTTGAAAATAGTATGTATTTTTGGAACATGTCCAGGCCATCTCCAAAATTGTTCACTATAGTGATTGTTGTGTTGTTTCAAAAATTGAACAACTGGCTGGTATGAACTTTATTCTTGAAAAAATAAGATGTTAATGTAAGGAATGTTACTCCCCACATAGTTTTGAGAAATAGGTCCTCCCAAACTAACTTCACTTTACTTTTATGAGAATATGAGCTTATCTGATAGATGCACAAGTGCTAATGCAATAGATTTCTGTAATGCATGACTTGAGAAACTTGAGTGACACAAAACTAGTGTGGTGCATACAAGATGGACTAAACACTGGTTAAAAAGTAGATCTCAAAAAAGGATTATAAATAATAAAACTCAAACAATTAGTTGAAATTCTGTGGAGATCCTATGAGGAAAAAATATTTTGACAATAATTTAAAGCTTATGTCAGCTCTTGTTGAAAAAGCAAAATCATTAGCAATTAAAAATGCTGTCTACAACTACCTGAAAGGAGGTTGTAGCGTGGAGGGTGTTGTCCTCTTCTCTCAAGTGATAGGACAAGGGGAAATGGCCTCAAATTGCACCAGGGGAGGTTTAGATTGGATATTAGGAAAAAATTATTCACAGTAAGGGTTGTCAGGCATTGAAACAGGCTGCCCAGGGAAGTGATGGAGTCACCATCCCTGGAGGTGTTTAAAAGGCATTTAGATGAGGTTCTTAGGGACATGGTTTAGTGCTAGAGTTACGTTAGGTTATGGTTGGACTTGATGATCCCAACTGAAACGATTCTATGAAGAAAAAAAAAAAAGTCCTTTCTACCATTCATAGGTACCATCAAAGAAGATTGTTTGGCTATGAGGAAGCCAGAGAGATGTGGAAAAAGATAGATTTCTCAAAAAAATTATTTACTTGATGCGTATATGTACATATATATAAAATTACAAGTTTCGATATGGCCAAATGTTGGAATATCTCCCATAGATGCATACAGAAAACTTTTGCAGGAAAGCAGTGACATTGGAAAAGACTTAAAAATACTCGTGGATGATCTTCTGAATATAAGCATCCACTCTAGTGCCACAACCTAAGGATTAATATGACCCTTGCATGTATTAACACTTTTATTACTGGTGATCAAGGCAATCACATTTCTCATATTGAAGAGCTTGGTGGTAAACTAGAGGATTCAGAGAGTGCAACAAGGTTTAACAAAAGTTTGAACAAAGACTTAGAATGAAAATACTGACAAGCTCAACTGATTAGTTGAAGAAGAACATAAACAAGTGATTAGATCCCATTCTACAGGAAAGAGACACATAATCATGGACTTTCCAATGTAAAAGAAAGCGTTGGAAGAAACACCAAGTGTGAAGGTTGAGGATGGACAAATTTGGATTAAAGTACAAGGGGATTACTAGAGTAAACAATTCAATATTTTGATTGGAATACATCTACAGATGTTCATTCTCTGCAAATCATTATAAATAATCCACAATGATTTAGGCAACTGTGTATTTCAAGGAACTGGTAAGTGTTATTTAGCGGTTCCCAATAAGTATTCACATTTTCCTCTTTGGTTTCTATTTACCAGCTGACTAAGCCCATAATTATCTGTACGCTTGTGAAACTAACTCTTGGTATGGACCAGAGAATGTGTGTTATTGGTTTTCATAGATGCATAATCAAATCATGATCACTTGCAGTAATCACCATTCATTTTTAGGTTTGAATTAGTTCTTCAGTACCTCTTACAGAAAAAAAAAAAAAAAAATCTAGAATTTACTCAATTGGAATTTTATATTTTAAAGGTTACATTAAAGGTTACAAAACTGTCACTAATAATATAGGGAATTTTTTTCTGCTAATATTGAAAGAAAAAAAAAACAACCTCCTCTATGTTTGTGTTTAAATTCCCTATGTTTTTGATGTGGGCTTTTTTTTGGTTGGTTGGTTTAATTTTAAATCATATTTTCTAGACATTCTTGATCATCTATCTCATTCTCCCTATTCTGCTTTGGCTTTCTTCAGTTGACATCAGAGAGTACCTCATCTTCTCTTATTAGCTAGAAGACTGCTCTCAAGGCCAGCAAGATCATTTACTTCCAACTTGTCCTGGATTCAGAAAAAAAGGCAACAACATATTGACTCCCTTTTCCTCTCTTGTACATTTGTCTCTTATTAATTTGATTTAAACCTAGTCATGTTAACTTTCCAACTAAGGAAATCTTCCCATCACATTTCAGAAACATCACCTAAATTTTTGCACATACATCAGCAATTCTAGCTTATTACCAATTATTCTGAAAATGGTGTATAAGCAAATAAGATTTTTTTCTCTAAGGCTTTATTGCTGAAGATATCATTTTACTGACATCTTAATTTTCTGCTGAATTAATAATCCTTATCTGCTCCCTTTTTCTGTATGTGAACATCTTTTTTTAATAAAAACTATATGAGAAAATTACTTCAGTAAGATGGAACTAATGTAATTCATTTTTACATGTTTGTTGGTATGTATTTGTCTGTTTTATTAATTATTTTTCTATTTTATATTGTCAGCATTTTTGAGAAATGAAAGATTTTTAGTGTATTATACACTTGAATGTATTACAGTATTTCTTGGTGAGGTAACACTTATATATTTACATTGTTTTCTTTTACTTCAGATACATCCAGAGAAAATTCTGGTTATTTTTAAGCTTTTTTTGTTTGTTTCTTAATTCATTTAGCAAGAAAAAATAATTTAATTTAATGTGAAGCTGTTCTCACATTTTTAGGCAAAACTAACAAATCCAGAAATTAACTGCTAAAATGAAAACCTGAAAAATGCTGTTTTAAAAGATCAAAATAAAAATGTGAGCTTTTCAAAACAAGCTCTGTTAAAAAGTAATTTCAAATAATGGTGAAATTTCAGTGACCTCAACACTGCACTTTTTAGTGAATTAACTATTCATTTCATTATTCATCTTCGTTTCTTGAGCCTATCTGGATACATTGCTCATTCTTCTTCCATGGAAAAAAAAATTGACTTGCTCATTTTTCTTGGATGATGTTGCAATACATCTTTCCCTAAAAAGATTGTAGGACTGGCAGGAACAAAAAAGGGAAAGATTAACTGTCTTGAAGATATACATTAATGCTTGGGATGCATAAGGAGAAAAATTAATGTTTCCCTCTTTCTTGTGGGTCTTACTGTGGTTAGTATTAGACAAGGTTGCTCATAGCAGTTATAAATTATTTCTGTTTTGAAGGGGAACACACAAGGCACAGAACCTTGTTGTTTAACTACACATGATCTTGCACAGAGCTTATTTTCACTAGATCACCTCTTAGAAAGTGGTGAAACTAGGTCATGATCCTGCAGAATTGCCTTTTTTTTTTCCTCAACTTAGCAGTCGCTTGTGTTCCTTCTCCACCGAACAATAATTTGAATATATTGAAAATTGAAATTTTTTACAACGAGGGTGACAAAATACTGGCACAGGTTGCCCAGAGCGGTGGTAGATGCCTCATCCCTGAAGACATTCAGGGCCAGTCTGGACAGAGCTTTGAGCAACCTGATCTAGTTGAAGATATCCCTGCTCATTGCAAGGCGGGTGGATTAGATGAGCTTTGAATGTCCCTTCTAACCCAAGCTATTCTATATTTCTATGAATTTAGTGGTTTTGTTTCTCACCAAATATTATGGTCATGATATTTCTATACAGACAGTTTGAGGACGTTTATCAGTTCCCTGTCACTTGGATAATTGCAAAGCTTAAATAAATCATTATTAGATAAGTTTTATATAAATATGAAACACTTCTCAAGTTTTTTTGATGGCTAAATAAGCTTCACTTTTCTTAACTTTCAGAAGCACAATAATCTAAACCTGCGAGAGAGCTTACAGAAGATGTGCAGTAAATGTTGTAGGGTGGTCATTTATAGTAACTAATAGCAGATGAACCTGACAAAATGAGCATTATCCAACAGATAATATTGTACTGCATGCTGCTGTTCTGGTTGCCCTAATCCTTTCTTAAATTTTCAGTAAAAAAAAAAAAAAACAAAAAAACAACTGACCAGGTAATTCAGAAATGCTGGAGATTTTGGAACAAATCTTCTGGGATTTAAATGTCATAATCACTACATGGAAAAAAAAAGGTAAAATCTACAGTCTTGCCAGCAGAATGATGGGCAATTGTTATCACTTTGATGCTTTAACTCAGGGACATCAAGACTTGTCTATGATGCCTGCATGAGGGAGTCTGAATGCAAAGGTCCTAAGCTGGTGTGCTATGAGCTGCTCTAGAATGAGTAGTTTTCCGCCTTTCCTTCTGATACTGCTTCCTCTTTTACATTTTCATTGATCCACCAAAGGAAAGAATGGGTATAATGAAATCATTATGGCATTCTTCCAAAATATCAGTCTTCTACATGTAAAACATAGCTAGCTGAATGCTAATTGGGTGACAACAGTGGTAACAACAATTCTGTTTGAAGCACCAGTGGTATCCAGTCAAAGGTAAATTGAAAAATGAAAGCAAACAGCATCCTGGCTTGTATCAGGAATAGTGTAGGACCAGAGAAGTGATCACCCCCCTGTACTCAGCACTGCTGAGGCCACACCTCAAATCCTGTGTTCAGTTTTGGGTCCCTCACTACAGGAAAGACATTGGGGTGCTGGAGAGAATTCAGAGAAGGGCAACGAAGCTGCTGAGGGGTCTGGAGCACAAGTCCAATGAGGAGCGGCTAAGGGAACTGGGGCTGTTTAGGCTGCAGAAAAGGAGGCTGAGGGGAGACCTTATCGCTGTCTACAACTACCTGAAAGGAGGTTATAGCATGGAGGGTGTTGGTCTCTTCTCCGAAGTGACAAGTGACAGGCCGAGAGGAAATGGCCTCAAGTTGTGTCAGGAGAGGTTTAGATTGAATATTATGAAAAATTTCTTCATGGAACGGTTCATCAAACATTGGAACAGGCTGCCCAGGAAAGTGGTTGAGTCACCATTCCTAGGAGCTTTTAAAAGACATACGTGAGGAAACTTTTAAATATAAAAATATGCTTAATATCATAAATCAGTACTGCATGTTTCTCATGTGTGTTTCAGGTACTGTGGAGCAACCTTAGGTGCACTCCCTTAGCACCATGATCTTACCAAAACAAAATGCATATGTAGCAACTGTTATATCCATTGGCCTTAAGAGAGAGGAACTAAGCATGTCTGGTGGAAGGAAGCCACAAATTTTTTCCTGGAAAACAGTGACCCGACTGATCAAAACTACATAAAGAAGTAAATAATAGTACCTGGAGATTAGTAACCAATAGTAAAGATGTGTCTGTGTGTGTGTGTGTGGTGTTATCATTTGTTGTTGTTGTTTAAGTAATGATAGTTTATTTTTATTTTTTACTGATTTCAGTTATTATTATTTTGTTAAATTTAGTTAGTAAAATAAGTATTATAAGCATTTGAATTAAGCAAGAGCTTGTCTCTCTTCCCAGCTTAACCACATCCAAGCTAATCAATCAACATTCACAGAGCAATGTAATGAATTTTGATGGGAAGTACGTGGGCAGAAGGCATGAGATTTATCAAGAACTGTGAATCAATCCCTTTATTTGAGAACCAAGCTTCTGTGTGACATAATGCCGGAAAATAGATAACACATGAAACCTTAAATCCATTCTAAATACTCTTTTGTAATGGTTCTTTTCATAAATATGTTTCATTATGTCACTTAACTAAGCTTTCATCTTATTTATTGCAGTCAATCTCACAGTTAAATAATTTATCTTAGTTTTGTATTATCTTTAGATTTTTTTTTTAAATACCATCGCACTTCAGACCTCATTATGCGAAAGAGCTCCACAGCTGGGTAATACCAGTCTTTAAATAAATTCATCTTTTCTATAAGAAATTAAATTTCTTAAATTTTTGCTTCATACAACATGAAGAAAAATTATACAAATAGTCTGACACCTGTACATTAAATGTATATGTAACTCAAGACGTCAATCTTGAAAATATTGACTATTGCCATTACTGAAAACACTAGAAAACTTGAGTGGGAAGGAAGAGGCGGGAAGCTTTACACAATCCATGCAGTTGTGTTTCAGCAGGGTAACAATTTGACCTAAACTTACTGTCTGTTGATAAAAAGCAAGAATAAAGAACAGTTTTCTGATTAATTCAGATTTGTTAACCTCAAAATACAGGGAGAACTGTTGGCAAAAAAGTATGGGATTTCAACAAGAGTCGACATTGCTGCCTGAAGGCATGAGAAGAAGACAGGTTGACATCTTTCTAAATGCACATTCTCATATGCTTGAGTGGAGTATTGTTGAGTTTTGTCTTCTTAGAGACTTATGTTCAAATAATTCAGTTGGATGAAGGTATGCCTGCTTGTATTACTTATCTAACTGACTCAAAACTGGTGCTTGTATTAGGTAATTTAAGAATGAGGAAATCATGGCCTAATTTTAAGTAAAAGTCAGAGAACATGCTTTGAAAAAAATGAATGCTAGTCTCCTTAAAAATGAGTTATGCCTTCTATCTCATTTGGAGTTGAATGGTCATTTTATTACCATCTGGCTTTAGCACCATAATGTAGATATCATGTAAATAAGGACTTGAAGTCTTGTGTCAACAGCGTTTCTTAGAGGGAATTTCCAGTTTTACTCTTTGACAACCTGTTTATAATTTTACGTCTTAAATCTAAGTATTTCCCCTTATAAAGATTGGTACTGGATGAAGGCACTAGAAAACACCAATTCAAATGTCACAACATTATTTCAATCACCAAGACCTTTCCTTTTGTTGCCAGTTCTTCACAGACATATCCACGATTGCGACACTACGCACATAGTAGACATCAGGCCCCTCTTTACATTTAATTCAGTGCTGAAAAGCCAGCTGATCTCAATAGCATGAGATAAGGCATAATTTTTTCCCAGGCAAATTGATGTATTTTGCATAGCTGAAAGTTAGTCTCCTACTCTCATGTTTAAGATTTTTTTTAATTACTATAGCAGTACCAACAAACAAAGTTCTATATGTTGAGGTCAGTCCATCTGTATCTAAACACTTTTTTTCTTTAAATTGCTGTGGCACTGTTTCATTTCTGCTTCTGGCTTCAAGATTTATTGCTTTGATTTAGTTGAAAGCTGTTCTTATTGCACTACAGAGAAACCTGAAAAGCATGTCTTTTCACATTCTGCCGTCTTGTCTCAGGTTTGTCTCACATTGTTAGTTGAACTGATGCACCTCTGTGTACAAGAAAGCAGCCCTTATTACTAAAAGCAAATTTTTATTCTATGGGGCTAAATTCTAGGTGCTGCAAGTGTTCACCAGCAAAGATCTGGTTTCCCTGTAGTCTTATTTACTTGTATCTAAAATACTAAAATTTGACAATCTAGGTTTCTAGGAACTCAGAACACCATCAATGTCAATTAAAGGTATTAAACATGATAGCTAAACACAATCAGAAATCTTTGTTCAGTCTTCCAAGTAACTGAAAATTAAAATACCTACAATTTATTGAAGATTCTCGTCAAAAATTGCTTTTATGAATCTGGGATTTCATGCTTGAGTTGTCAGAATTTTTGCAGCTCACCTTGTTGGAGACAGAATGCCTCCACTGTTATTCACACACATTGTAAGCTACTGTGTCCCTTCTTTCACCTGTCAAAATCTCAGAATTGTGAAACACGTACTATATTTTTTTAACTTTTTGCTGGTTTGTAAGCACATTACCATTTCTTCTGTATTACATGTATCCGAAGATTTATTTCATTTCTTGTCTTTAGCAGTGGTGGAGTTTGCAATCCTGAGGGATATGGGACAGGCAAAGAGTAAAATCAGGACTATAAATTTTAGGAAAGCGTCACAGAGGCATCCTGAGGTTAGTTTAAGCGGACAACAGGGTCCAAACCAAACTTTTATTCGGTAAAGAAGGTGCAGTAGATTAACTGGTGGAAAACGGGGGTTTTAGCTCTCCAATAATGACATAAATACAGGTTTGAGTATCAGTCGAGGTAATTATTGAGGTGCAGCAAATAATAACAATGGAGATCCACAGTGTGCATACATGTGGCTCACCAAAAAAACCAATGCCAGAGCCGTCCATGACTCCAGGAAAAGTATATAATGAATCTGGCAAGGAATTCTTAAAGAAAATACACATGCTTATATTTAAGCACAAAATAAGCACCTGCCCAATTGGCGAGGAATTATTTCACTCACCTACATGTGGAGATGAGGCAAACAGCATCCCAGTGCCAGGAGGGCTCTCGGCAGCAGCACTTGTCCCACGCTCTGAGAGGTCCACACAACAGGTAGCCAAACCTCGGTGAGGGTCCGTTTATATAGTCTTGTCAGATCTGACTGTGGGCATTCCAGAAGCTTCTCTGCACCACCACTCTGGCTGTGGGGTGTCCTGAAGCTTCTAAGCACCCCCACTCTGGCTGTGGGCACCCAGCAGCCCCTTGGCACCTCTGCGCCCCTACTCCTTCTCTCTCTTAACCACCCTGATCAACAGGTTCTGAGGTCAAACAAAAGAAGCTGTTACCCTCATTGTAGGAAAGGGTGGGGATGTGTCTGCACCTTCCATATCAAAGGAAGAAGGGGGGTGAGGGGGGAGAGAGGTTGATGTGCATCTGCCAAAGAAAGCAGAATTCTAGCTGTTTAAGGAGTTAGGCAATAGGACCCCTGGGAAACTTCCCTCAGGGACAAGGGAGCAGCAGAGAGCTAGCTGATCTTTAAGGATACTTTCCATAGAGCACAAGAGCTCATGATCCCCAGGTGTAAGAAACCAGGAAAGGAGGGCAAGAGGCCAGCATGGCTGACTCAAGACCTGCTGGTCAACCTAAAAGGCAAGAAGGAAATGCACAGGTGGTAGATTGAAGAATAGGCATCCTGGGAAGAGTATAGGAACACTCCCTGGTTGTGCAGAGATGTGGTGGAACCGTGCTGGATGTCTTGAATCACTTCCCTGTCCTCCATGTGGTTTAGCATAGCTTCTAGAAGGATCTGTTCCGTGATCTTCCCATGCACAGAGGTGAGCTGACAGGGCATTCCCATGGATGCAGTGTTTCCCTTTTTCCAGTCACCAGAGACTTCACCTAACTGCCATGACTTTTCAGTTATTCATTAGTGACATAGACAGTGAAATCAAATGCACTGTCCGTAAATTTGTGGATGATGATAAGCTGAGAGACATGGTTGACATGTCTGGGGGATGAGATGCCATCCAGAGAGACTTGGACAAGCTCAATAAATGGGCCCATGCAAACATCATGAGATTCAACAAGGCCAAGTCCAAAGTCCTGCACCTGGGTTGTCACAACTCCCAGTATCAATACAGGCTGGGGGATGAAGGGATTGAGAGCAGCCCTGCAGAAAAGGACTTGGGGGTACTGGTGGATTAAAAGCTGGACATGAGTTAGAAATGTTGTCTCCCAGCCCAGAAAGCCAACCATATCCATGTTACATCAAAAGGACTGTGTCCAGCAGGTTGAGGGAGGTGATTCTGCCCATCTGCTCTGCTCTGATGATATCCCACCTGGAGTCCTGTGTCCAGCTCTGGAACCCTCAGTACAGGAAAGACATGGACCTGTTGGAGAGGGTCCAGAGGAGGCCACAAAATGATCAGAGGACTGAAACACCTCTCTTGTGAGGAAAGGCTGAGAGAGTTGGGATTGTTCAGCCTGGAGAAGAGAAGGTTCAGGGGAGAACTATTTTGGTCTTTCACTATTTAAATGCAACTTATATAGAAAGATGTGGACAGACAATTTAGTAGGGCCTGTAGCAACACAACAACAGGTAATGGTTTTAAACTAAAGGAGGGTATATTTACAATAGATATAAGGAATAAATTATTTACCATGCCTGAATGCCTTCCTGTGTAACCTCATCTAGATGTTCCTGCTCCGGCAGGCGGATTGGACTAGATGATCTTTCGAGGTCCCTTCCAATCCCTAACATTCTGTGATTCTGTGTGATTCTGTGTTGAAACACTGGGAGACCCAGACAGGTGGTAGATGCCCCATCCCTGGGAACATTCAAGGTCAGGTTGGATAGGGCTTTGAGCCACCGGTTTGAGTTGAAGATGTCCCTGCTCACTGCAGGGTGGTTGGATTAGATGACATTTAAAGGTCCCTTCTAACCCAAACTATTCTATGATCCCATTATTTGCTTGAAAACTTTAAAGTATTGATGTTTTTTATTAATATTTAGAGACATAGTATATCCAGGGTGTTTCAAAAAGATGGACCAAATTGGCTGGCAAAAGGAGTGGACTTGTGCAGGCTATGCAGAAAACTCTTGAATTCTTCTCATGTTTTTCTCTGAAGTGTGTGGTGGTCACCCTGTGCTCTTCTCCTTAAGTAAACAACATGTTTCCTCGAATTGTCGGTACCCATGATGAATGCTTTTTGACATTGGCAAACCAATATTTTTGCAAATGACTGAGGCTAGGGGCTGTTTGTGCACTGGGAGAGGCATCTAGCAGTAATCATTTGAAACTCTGTGCCTTACCCTTTCAAGTGGTAAGAGTTTCAATCATGGGCAGTTTGCAGTTGCAGAGACATAGTGATTTCAAATTGGGTCTATCTTTTTGAAACTCCTTCTGTTTTAAAACTTGCTACCCTCAGATATGACAGTGCTTCAAGATCCTATCAAAACTTCTGAAAAAGGACTTTATTGTAGTTCAAAGCATATTAGCTATTAAGTATAAAAGCAGTGAACTGAAAAAAATAATAAACTGAACAAATATTTTCAATTAACTTACAATATAATAATGTAGAAGGGCTTAGAAAAATCCCATCCTGCTGAAAAAGTGTGTTGAAATTTAATTCTTTCTGCATTATAATTCCTGCCTTGAAATGTCATTATCATTGATGCCAAATTATTATAGTTCAGGAGCTATGTTTCTACAGATATGTCTTCATTCAGTTTTAATGTTATGAGAATTCTTGGTACTGTCATAACTTATGTCAACATTAGGAAGGTTCAGTGAACACTATAAAACTCTATTATTGAAGTGCATTTGGCAGGTGAAAAATCTGAAGTTTGGATCTTGATTGGCTGAGTTGCATTTTGGTTATCCATAAATAATGCAGATCTGAACTCAGCTGTGATCAGCATTTACTGCATTACATGTTTGTTATTTCAAGTGACTCACCATGTCCAACTACATGGAAATATAAGCAAGCAAACATGAGGCTTTCTTGCACATTTGCTCTGTAAAATATTTTTTAGGTGAAGATTCATTCCCAACTAAAAACACACCAACAAAAATTAAAACCTGTTCATTGATTTTCATATGCTCTTTTAAAAAAAAAAAAAATCAGAATGATTATGATGATTATGATGAATAACCAACAACGCTGTTGATTCCTGTAAACACATTTTCAGAATTATCTGAATATTTCATACCTGCTGTTTGAACACATCACTCTACTGTACAAAGGTTGGTCTAAGGGCACTTGAAATTCTTACTTCCCTGCAATATAGTAGGAAACACTTGAGGAACTCTATTGGAAACCATCTGGCAGCAAATAAGTAGGAAAAATTAAAAAGCCTATTTTCAGTCCTCAGTCCCCTTTCAGTGTCTGTTGTCTCTTCATGTTGTTGTTCACCCAGCTGCCAAGCGGAACAAAATGTACTGCTACTATTCTGGGGTAACAAACAGCATATTTAAGAGGACAGATAAATCAAGATTGTGCAGCTGAAGGGTTTTGAAAATTTTATGGCATGTAGCACTGTAACCTTGTAATAATCTCACACACTCTGGCCAAAAATGTAATAAAATTGTCAGGGTATACCAAGTGCTTATGTTTCTGCACAGAATTCCAGTAGTTAAAAGGAAAAGTAATATGGAGATTGAAAAGACAAGGTTTAATGAGGCAGTCCAAATGACAAGACCTAGATAACCCACTATAGCTTTAATGAGGATTTAAAGGAATAATAAGATTTTTGACAGAATTGGCATCAGTTTATTTTGCAAGACATCAAGCTTACCCTATGAGAAAATTTAGGAAATGTGTGTTTTAAGGAAAGAGGTGTGTCAGAAGCAATCAGTGTACATTGTTTTGGAATACTGCAAGTCTGGAAATGGAGTAAACTTTTAGATAACATTTTCATTTGAGCTACACATCTATGCAAAAGCCAACCTTATCATTTTCACCCTCCAGTTCTTTACTAGTCATCTCAAGAAATAACAAACTTCAGGAAAACTCAGCTTTTCTATTTGACTTGCAAAATTCTCCATGAGGAAAAGCAGATTAATATGGATCTTGCAGAACATTCCTGAGTTCTAAGTAAATAATTTAGTCAGGAATTAATCCTTGATATCAGTACTATGTCTATGTTAGTAAACAAAGTAGAGGGACCACTCTGAAAGCAAGTGGCACACCATGGCACCAGTCTACATGGTTAAACTCTCTCCTTCCTCCAAGTAAGATGGTCTTGTCCTTACTGCCCCTCAGAAGCATATCTTGACCAGTGCTATCCAGAGAGATGCTTTGTCTTTGTCGTGTTTGTCTGTACAATGTTATGTGGCTTGAGGTCAAAACCATGACAATATGTTAATATCACAGTGTAACTAATTACAGTGTTTGCTGTGATTTAGTTTTCAAACATAAGTATGGGCAGTCAGTCCACTTGAATCCAACACAATTCAGACAGCATTCTGAAGAAATCGGAGAGCTCACAAAAGGGAAAAATACAACCATGCAACACCTGATATGAAGCCTGCTCAGAAGTGTAAGACTTGTCTGAAATAGCTAAACCACTTCTAGACTCAAGTGTTATTCCTGTATGAGTCAAGTAAACAGGACTAACAAATATTCTCAGTACTGGAACTTGATCATCCTGCCTGTTAAAACGTTAGCATTGTCCCTGGCAGGCTTTTTTTGATCTAGGTCAGACCTTCTACAGAATCACTGAATGATTCTCAGGCACAGTGCAGAGCCTAGCATGGTTAAGGGATCATTCTCAACAGGTGGAAGGTTAAGAGGAGTTTAATGCTGTGGATACAGGGTGTTCTGTTTCAGTTGACCTCAACACTCAAGGGCAAACCTGCATATAACTATCTCGTTTAGATAGGACTAGGTTGGTCTTAGAAATAATCACTCATAGAATCTTAGAATACTTGAAACCACAAAGGACTTCTGTAGATCATCTAATCCAGTTTTGCTCAGAATATATCCAGTTGCACCAGATTCCTTGGGGACTTGTTTAGTCATATTTTTAATATCTCCAGAGATGGAAATATACTGTCAAATAAAAGAGGGTCAGTGCCTGAACTGGAATATTAGACCCTCATCACTCAGAAAATTGAACTGGTTGCTCACTCTCTGGGTTTGGATGATCCAGCTTTTGTACTTCAGGATGAATGTCCTACTTATTATGGGCACAAACTAGGCGACACATTTGGCCTTTGCCAGTCCCCAGCTGTCTTTCTTTAGAAGCAGAGACATAGTCGATATGGCCACATTTGCCCAGGATATTGCCCAACCTAGTCATGTCTTCCAGATCTGAGCTTCATAGAGCTCATTGTGGTGTCTCTGCATCTGTGCTATTATAAAACTGTAACCTCAATAAATCGCGAGTGAACTAGTAAAGGAGTTGATTGTGTTTATTTATTCATGTCAGTTTAATATAATAAAGACATTGTACAAGGCTGTAGGTGCTCTAATGTTTAATTATACATTAAATATTACTAAATTATACCTCATCAGCATTTAAATCTGTTCCCAAAGCAGGCAAAGACCTACTCCGCCTCTGTACCTCCTAACTACATTCAACTTTCTCCAGAGCATGAATGTAGCTGTTGCAGAGTGAACTCTGAACAAAATTTGAGCATCTAGGAAATGCTGCAGGCAACGTCCCACTGGGTACATACTTCTCCTTTACAAGGAGAAGGAAACAGCTTGAGCCTTGCTGCCACCCACATTATTGACAGCGAGAGCACTGTAGTCTTTCAAGTGGATTGGTACCAAGCAATGTAAGGTTTTATAGGCCATATTCAGTACCTCAAATTTCCTTAGGTCATCTAATGTATTAGATTTCTTCAAATACCCCACTGTGTAAGAATCTTCAAATCCTGAATAGTTTTGAAGTCTCTCATGCACAGGATCTTGCACAACCCTTGTTATGCAATGATCAAAGTAGGGCTAATAGAGCAATGATTTGCCTCTGAAATTAGAAGGCAAGAAATAAAAACTATACAACAGAGAAGGATTTTATGAAAATTAAACTTGTAAGGGATAGATGATATTTTAATGAGAGCTCAGGTTTGGCTATAGTTGAGTTCTTGGTCATTTGACTTTGTCCGCTACACTATTCCAGTTTCAAAATGCATCGGGCTATGTGGTAGTACATTTCTTAAATATTAAACCACTTAGAACCTTATATAGTGTATAAATTAGATATTTTAATTGTCTGATATTGTTTATAGCTGCTGCTGTTTTCAGCTACCTAATGAGAACTGGTCTCTTCTGATACATCTATGGTAAGAGGACAAGAGGCAGTAGACAGAAGTTGCAAAAGGGAAAATTTATGAAAATATTAAGAGAAATTTTCTCACAATGAAAGTAGTCAAATGCTGGAACAAGTTTCCCAGAGAGGCTGTGAATTTTCTTATCAATATTCAAAACTCAGTTGAACATTCCCCTGAGGAATCTAGTCTCATATGGTCCTGCTTTAGGAAAAGAGGAAGATCAAATGGTCTCCAGAGCTCCATTGCAAACTAAATTAGTAATTAGTCTACGATTCTGTGGTGGTATTTTTGGTTGTTTTTTTGTTTTTATTTTTAAACTTATTTTTTTTGTGATATGGTTTATTACTTATAAGATATCTGCAAAAACTAAGTGATTATAAGTGATAAAGCATGACAAATCAGCAGGAGAATATTATGAACCCACACAAAATACATAATTGTTATTTGTAAAACTTTCCAATAACTTCCAGATATGGTGGAGTCACAGTTAGCCATGGACACAGGACTATGGTAGACTGACTAGATTCTTTGACAAGGTGGGAGCATGAATGAAGTAAAGAATGTGAGTCTCATAGGTAAAGGAGGGTTGTGCTCTAGAATTCAGTGACCCTGATAAGGACCCATGATAGCTACAAATGTCTTAAGTAATAAAGTAATAATGAAATACCAGGAAAATGATTCTCAGGTATACACCCAAATGTGAGCAGAGCAGCATTATTAATGTGATGTCAATGGAATACAGAATATGTTTTTCAAGTAGGACTTCAACAAATTGTAGAGAACTCCAAAACATATTATCAGAACACTAGAACTGAAATTTTCAATCTGGGCAATACATTTTTGTGAGAAATTTGAAAAATAACATTTTTTAATAATTTTCCACCAGAAAATTATTTTAATCAGTTTTGCATCTGAAAACTTTTCTGCCTCTAAAGAACAACATGGTGGAATGTTAGTTATCTTAGTGCAGTTACCTGACTTTATATAGTATAAAGCTATAGAAGTTCTGGTCCTCATACACTTTTCTGCAAAGGAATAACGGCTGATGGCATACATTAAAATCTACCAAATTGCAACAAAGACTTTTCTTTCAGTTATATGACTCCACTCATGACTTCTTGATGTTGTCTGATATCAATGCTTTGTGCTTAGGTAAATTTCTTTACATCCGAAAGTATGGAATCAATTTGAAAAAAACAAAACAAAACAAAGCAAGAATTTCTGTCAGGGAAGACAACAATTTTACTGTAACGATATTTTTTTCTCAGTTTTTAGAGACTGTTAAAGTGGTCGCTTCTTATGCAGGCACTCTGCTGCAGAATCTTTGAGTGAATCATCTTTTAATGGGGGCAGCACCCATGAGAACAGCAATCAGGAACAGCATGTTTCTGTAAACACCTTCAGCACTTAGCTTGTGTTTGATTTTAGCTTCACTGTAGGATGGCAGAGCTCCAATGGTTTCATTAGTCAGGACATTGAGACTTGAGCCCATATTTATTTTATTATCTCTGTTTTCTCCACCTTCAGTCAGCATGTCATAAGCACTTCATAAGCACTCCTGGCTTGTGGCAATGCATGAAATGCACGACTGTCTCTGTTAACATCCATAAATCCAATATCTATCTGAACTTGAATTCATTAAACTCACACTTGCAGCTAAGCCTTGAGCGTTGTACCAATCTTATTGATGTTTAAATAACATCATGTAACTTTGCGTTTTTCGCTGGTGCTTGCAAAGTTTTCCTTTCAGTCATTATGGCAGGTAAGGTGAAAGCAGTGATTCTAGACAATCTAAAGGTACTAGAGAATAGTCCATTCCGTAATGCATTCCAAAACAATGTTTTTCTTAATTTTCAATACTCATTGGAAATTATCAATATTGCATAAATATGCTTTAATCTCAGTTATCATTAAGAAACAAAAGAATATTTACTCAAATCATCGTTGAGATATTCTGAAATATCCTTTTAAGGCAAAACAGCCTATGATCAGGGCATTTTACTTGTTTTATCACTAAACAGCTAAAACCTCCCATAACTGGTCTGGGTATTATGTAAAGGAAGAGCACAAACAAATAGGCAAATATTTGCACATATATATATCCTTCCTCCTCCCCACCTCAGCTTTCCTGTTTTTCACCGTGGGTTGCACTCTGAGGAGGTGATGGGTAGCACAGGAGTTCAAGTATGTGCGACGGTTTCTGCTGCCTGTACATTGCAGGTTCCTTTTTGCTCTGCTTGTAATGGCTTTTGCTGTTTTACTCCTTTGTGTCCATAACACACTGTGGGTCAGCCATGGCCACCGTCCCTCAGGGGGTGTTCCTCCCACTTTTAGCTTAGAGTGTGTCTCGGGTCACACGTGTTCCTCTGACAGAATAAAGTTTTGACCCCGAGTAGTGTGGTCCCCTCCACTGTTGTATCATGTGCCTCAGGATGAGGCCTACATCTATCAAGAAGCAGACACTCCCCCTGCACACAATATCACTCCATCTTTGTCTGAACACCGTGACTATGGGGTTTGAAACAAATGGATCTAACAAACAAATGTTTGGTGTTTGCTGGTAGGAAATAATGACCAGCAACTTCCAGACAAGCTATAACCCTCCACAGTCTACCTCAGTGCTACAGAGGCAGCAGGAGTCACTGTAGAGAGAAAAATGTGACAGATCACAGCTATTCAGGTGGCTTCAGTTAATTTTGTTTCCCAGAAAGCAGCTTATTTAATTACCTTACATTGAAGTTGAAAATTTCTACTAATCTTTAGTAATTTTCCAAACATTATATTGAGATCACAGAATCACAGATATTATAATGGAAAGCCCATAGAAAAATCTGAATATATTGTGTTAATTATCGAGCTATTTCTTCATTGTCCAAGCTGTGGGCGCTTTAATTCTGCTATGAATGTCTCTGAAAACAGTCAATTCTGTTAATAATTTCACACCTACATTGCTGGTGGCTGTGGTAGCTGTTAGCCAGATGCTGAGAAGTATCATCTAATCTAGGTGGAATATTTGCTTGTGCCAAAGTCATATAAGTGATGTGTTTGTTAATTAAATGAAGTTAGAGAAATCCCTTGCCATGCATTTTCCATAAACAAAAATGTTCTGAACAGTGTCTTTGACATGGAAGCCCAGAAGAATGATAAAATATGTCCCAGTGTCCAGGGACACTTCATTTTGTTTGGTTTCAGGCAGTGGACAATGCTTTTTCCCAAATCTTGAGGAAGTTATGTTCTCACTAAGAATAAATTTGAGAGAAAGCTTCTTTATGTTGAGTCGAAAGAATGTAGCATATGGAATAAATGGCCCAAAAGACAAGTAAGGAAGGAAACTCATGTTCTCTAATACATCTGCCAGAAGCCCCATAAGTGCCTCAACAAATCAAATTCAATTTTGTACACAAAGAGAAAGCCACTGATCAGCATTTTGAACAAACTGGAGGGACATATATATTTCTCTCTAGAGAGGATAACTAAAAGCAGATTATGGGGATAAAGTCTTGGCTCCTGAAACCTGCTCTTTGGAAAGAGAATTTGGCTGAAATTTATTAGAGGTAAAAGCAGCTATTCAATTGCATATGTACTCTTGCTATCTATCTTCAGCTTTCAGATCTGATGATTATTGCTGATGCTGCTCTTTGCTTTGACTCTAGCACATCAGTGTTATGCCTAAGGACTGTTTTGGCAATGATGGAAGGAGACACCTTCTAATAACTGAAAGTGTTGCTTATTTTGCTCAGAAGGTAAAATACACAAAAACTAGCCTCCTCTGCAACTTCTCCAACTTGAGCCATCCAAAATCCAATAGCATTTAGAGCTCAGTTCTCATTTTAAAAGTGTTTTCTGAAAAACATGTCCAAACAGTAATCCCAAATCTGTACTATTAAGTGTTCCTATCTCCTGTAGAAGACCCTGTGTTCCATCAAAGTTGCATCCCATAAGGAATGTGGGAGGTCTGTGCTACAAAGTCCTATGCTTGCACACAACAGCAGGAAGTGCAACACTCCAGATTCCTTCTGGGGTGCATCTTCAAATATCCTTTTCTAATTTTATTGTTTTTCCACTACAGATATTCAAACATAGAATTTTCTTTTCCCAAATATTCTCTAATGTACTTTCAGACCTTTCTGTTCTGCTAGTAATCAATTTTACTGAAGAGCTTCTAACATTATGGAAAGAGTTGAAATAAGGTTGCTATTACATATTATTAACCTGTGTATACATGGAATATGGACTACGGACTGGAACTGAAAGAGATCATATGGAATTGATCTCCTGTGAAAGTTAAGTTTTCTGTTTAAACAAGTTACCTAGTTTCCAGTTCACCAAAATTCCTCTTTCACCTGACTTTGAATTTCTATAATGTAGTTATCTCGGCTGTGTAGAACACCATAACCTTTCAGTATAGCTATATGGAAGGAACAGTTCATTCACCTTACTCATGTCTCTAGTGTGTGATGAATCACACGGAAAAAATGCCCATTTATCCCCATTGACTATCTAGAAAGCCTAGCTGAGATGTAGTTACGTATATGTAATAGCAGGATTTGCATTAGAAAAGATGAATCTAACTTCTAATCTCCCTCCAAATTCATTGAAGAGAATTACATGCATCCAGAAGGTGATGAATGCAGATGTACACCTTTACATAGTACACTGTATTCCCTTAACTGCCTGTCTTTCTTCATTGCATGTAACAAGCATATAGAATTATAGATAAAATCATATGGCTAAAGTTAGATGAGATGAAAGCCGCTTATGCTGTTATTTTCTAGTTCTGCTGGAACACATCTTCATCATATTCACAAGTGTGATGAAGTCCAATATATTGTCCATATGCTTCCATATCAGTTTTAAATCCTTGTCTTAAAGCACCAGCAGAAAGACAGCGAAGAAAATGTAATCTTCTTTCTAGATTGTGATTAAATGGGTGTATCTACATTAGCAACTGATGCAGTGTAAAATAGGAAGGTTTAGAGTTTGACTTGATTCTATGTATATGGCATGACTCCAAGTATAGAATCAAGGTAAATTTGCACAGAAGAGGAATCCTCCCGGTACGCTGAATTATGACTTAAACACAGCTCTAAATCATTGCAGATACTCATGTTTGGAGATTGTATGCATGGCATCTTTTTTTCCTTTTTTATAAGGTTTAAGAGTGGCTATCATTGTAAAATCCACAAATCCTGAGAATAAGAAAAGCTTCTTTCTCTCCCTTCCATCACAACCAGTAAGAAAGACCATACAGGCCAATTTCAGTTCTTGTTGACAGCTGTGAAATCTTACTGAATGCTCAGAGGTGTAACTATGGAAATCATTTGGCTTCTGGGATCCTATTTTTTATTTTAAAACTTTTTTACACCTCCCTCTGAAATTGCCGTCTCCTGGCGTCTGTTAGGCAGAGGATATGCAACTTTTCTAACCCATCATTTCATATCAGTGGTAATGATGATTGATAAGAAAACAGCACAGCTTGTCTATTAGAACTAAATTGAATTTGCAAGGGTGCTAGTGAGATTATATAGTTATGCATCCACATGTGCTCACAGACATACATATGTGTCTGAAGTTGACATATCCAACATAGATCAATGAACTTAAGATTTCTGTGTAATTAAAAGTAAGTCTCAGGATGGGATACATTTTATGTAGCAGAAAACTTTGTTACTCTTTTCTGCACCAGTCATGATAGAAGTATTGGATATTTTTATACAAGGAAATGAAAAAGGTCCATAGTACAAGCTAGACAATTGGCTTGTGATCTTCATCAGTCTGCTCTCTCACATCTGTTTGGTTCATGGAAATTAGCACTCTGCCATATAATGCCCAATGGATAATATGTGACTGATCTTATTCCCAATAGGCAATGGGACACAGTCTCTTTTCTGGAAGGACAGAGGCAGCAGCTTCGTGAATGCAAGTTCTGCCATTCAACTGTCTCACATTACAAAACTGACCCCACCTTATTTAGTGCTATGAATGTACCCAGATGGATCCAGGCTATGACAATTGGCAGAAGCAGCGGGAGACAGGAGGAATGAATTTTGAAGAGTAGCCTTTCCTACAAAGGTCTCTCCTAACACAAGGCAGCAATCTCATTGTTAGCATAAACTCACTAGCCCCATTTAGATCTGTTTCTCTGCAGTTGACAGTGACAAGAGGGCAGAAGAGGCTATAAATCAGGGATACCACTTACACTTGAGGCTTTAGTCGCACTTTTTTTTTTTTTTTTCCTCCCAGAGGTAAAACATTTTCTCCATACTAGTGCCTCAAAGACTTAATCCATGATAGCATGCAGAAAATCAAATACAAGTCACCAAGCTCAGGATTTTTTACAACAATATCTGCTTATAAAGTGCTTTAGGTTAGTGTTTACATTCTCTGGATGAATCTGCTCTCCTTGATCCACAGAAAGATTGCAGTATGTAGAAGTGAGGTGGAACAGTTTTAGCAACAAAAAGGTGAAGAAAGCGTACTAGAAGACACTGTTTCTAAAGAACTTTTAAAGAATAGGGCTTAAATATGTACTTTTACTGAAAAATAAAAAAAAAATAAACAAATGCTTTAAGAGGGTGTAAATTAAACTGTTAAAATAACTGCAGGATGTTTTTACCCCAACCTTATTTTCTGCAACACTATAAGCTCTGTTGCTAAGTAATACAAAGCAAAACGAAGAGAGACAAGAAGACAATCCTATTTCTGAATTCTCTTTAAGTAGCACTTATATAGGTATCAGATGGCAGCAGATCCAGTTATAACTGTTGTTCTAATATAATGTAACTCACACTTATGGGAACACCATGAAACCATTATATAATGAATATGAGACCAAAAGGCTTTATCTTGCAAAGTACATATCCATTTGACCTGTACTTTGTCTAATATCCAATAATATTTATATTTGGAGAATATTGTTCTGATGAAGAAAATTACTTCATTGCTCCCGAGAGATTTGGTATTTAGACTAGACCACTAGTTAGGCCTGAGAACTCCTGAGTACCAGCTTTCCTGCTCAGGTCAATATCGTACCTCCTTTCACCACTGCAGTGGGATCAGGACAGCTCAGTGAGGAAGGCAGGAATGAAGTTCAGTCACTGCTTTCTCATTAGGATACTTTCCTGGGCAGTTTCTCCTAATAAGCTGCTTTAATTTGTAAGCAGAGACAAAATAGTAGCAAACAGCTAGTCCTTGTGGCTGTCTGCGTTGAGAAATCTAACAAAATACTATTCTGATAGCAAAACTGACATCTATTATTTCAAAAAAATAAGATATACTCTTCAGAGTACAAAAGATATTTTGATTTCAGCCTTGTTCAAGCCCTGCATTGAAAGGCATCCATCCATCCACCCTCTTGTAAAATTAAACAAGTTATTTATTACTACTGTAGTGAAGCTGTGGGATCTTTAATTTCATCAGGATTACTAGATGGCAGATATCTGAGTATTTAATGACCTTGTATTTACTGAGGAAAAAAAGGCTGCTGCTGAAATGACAGAGACTTAATGGCATGAATTCATTGTGGATGACAAAGCTATGGAAGGGTTTATCATATAATATGTGACTCACATTTAACTGCTTTTTGACATTCAACAATACCGTTGCTAAAATATCACTTACAAAATATCAGCAGTTAATCACAAGTGATGTAATGTTATTAAGGAGGAAAAATTACCCTTTTCTATATGTTTTGCTTCAACATTGTGCAGGAAATAAGGTATAAAAAAATGTCATTTAAATGGCACTTTTCTCTCTCATTCAAAAGAAATAGAGAGACATCAGCCAATGCTACAACAAAATGGTAAAAGAGGAAGAGTGGAATTTAGTTTGTATTCAGAGCACCTTTCTCCTACACCCTCCCACACACACCCTTAAGTAGTTTAAACTAGTGGTACTATAAGATTCAGTTATATTCATTTATGTTATATATCTAATCTTTTAAAAATTTCTTTTTTTTTTTTTAGGGCCAGGTGCCTTCCAAAATGTTGGCTGTGCCAAGCCGTATGTATTCTGAAAATATATCCAAGAAAACCTCTACAAAACAAATGTGGATAATAAGAGCAGCGTGCTTGACTGATCACTCTTTTCTTAAGAGAATAAAAACTCAGTTATCATTTATGCTTGTATAAATCTCCCTGTTGAAAGACAAAACATATTGAAAAATCAGTGCCATAATATTCCTTATGTTCTAGGTAAAAATTCTTAAACACCATGAGTGGCAGGAAACAGAGATATTTCAAAAGATGCTCAGGGACACTGTGGAAGTCTGTGGGTAATCCAGGGAAAGAATCCAGATCTTCACACATTATATTTTGTTTGAAAGATCATCCATTTATGTCCATTTCTACTGTCCTACCCATCCATTTTTGTCTTCCCTTCAGAAGAAGTTGGGAAAAAAAAAAAAAAAAAAAAAAAAAAAAAAAGACTAGAACCTAAGGCATAATCTGTAACTCATACTTCAGCAACTGGGCATGAATATCAACAGTTAAATAAGCCTGATCCAGAAGCAATTAGTCATAGCTCCTGTTAGTCCAAATAGAAATCTTACATAAAGAAATACATATGCTCTGAAAGTTTGAGGAGTCTGAAAATTCTGCTTATCTACTCCGGAAACTTTTAAAACAGGGATGTACTGACCAATTAAGTATAGTTCAAGGAAAAATATCTAGCTACCGACTATAGGACTACAGCACTAGTCTAGGGTTGTAAAGACAGCCTGGTATACAGACAGTAATGTTAAATCCAAGTATGTGCAAAAAGAAGAGATATTTGTATTTTGTATGAGAAAAAGAATGAAGGAGCAAAGATAAGCTGTGAGAACCAAGCAAGGGAATAAAGAAAACACAGTAGGTGTAAGCAACATTAATATGCAATATTCAGGTTTTATGCTTAATGCGAGGAAAAAAAAACCTAAACCTCAGTACAGAATAGGACAGATACTCAGGCAACATATGGTAGTGCTTATTCAATGTAAAATCCACGAATTTTACCCTATCAGCAATTGTCAAAGGTACCATTCTGGAAGCTGCAAGAGTCAGAAACATTTTTCATTTCCAAACCAAAAGGAAAATCTATTGAAGTGAGTCACTGCAACCTGTTTCATTTGTGGGCAAATGTTGATTTTTTTTAATGGGAACCACATCAGATGGAAAAAGAAGGGACATGCAGATTGTGTAATGTATGTGCAACATCCTGCAGAAGTAGTCCTAATACTAAATACGTTTTGTCAATTACATGCAAGTATTTTGATTCACAAATTCTTTTTGCCCACTTGAGTAACTTATGTCCAATGTAAGTAGTTACAATAGGTTATTGTATACCACTGATGCAGTGACACAGTTAGCTACACTGTTATTGTGTCTGTATGCTTTGAGCTTACTATGTTTTAACTTTTTAGTTGTAACTTATGGAAAACCTGCTTAAAATCTATAGTTTATTGTATCCGAGAAAGATTACCAGTATTCATTTGGAACCATTGTGAAAACATTATCAAGCAACAGTTTCCTTGTTACTGTGGGAAATATTTGTAGGTGTCAGCTCTGGCCCTGCCTGCTGCCAGTTGATAAGCCAGATACCACATATACCTTGTACAATGCCAGTATTTGCCACAAGAAAACGAAAGCTCATCCTCTGGCTCTTACAGATTGTAATGTGAAGTGCAGCACAGAGATAATAGTGGAAGGCATTGTACAAAGTGTTAAGGTCATGGAGTATGAATAAGTGTTAGCTCAGGCCCACTGGAATTTCATTTAATGTTTTTCTAATCTCTTTACTTTCTTTGGGGATTTCAGATGTTCATACACATGAATTATGAAATGTCAACTGAAAATAAAGCTTACATTCTTAAACATTACAGATACAGAATGACGAACAAGAAATATAAGTGAAGGATTAAAAGTTGTAAATTACCAGGTTTTATCAATTTATTGTGAGGCATCATACTTAATATTATAGCTTGGCTGTTTATGAAAGATATCTTGAACAACTTTGCCTTCATTTCCCATGTCCTCTGGAGAACAGTCTTTTCAGCAGAAAGTCAGGAAGGAAAGTGTAGCCTTTAGCTTCCTGCTGGTTTTAAATAAAGTGGAAATGGCATCTGCCCTAAATCTGAAGTATGCTCCAAAAGATATTCTTGACAAAGTAAAGGGACTAGGCCAGCTCCTTTTTCCTTTAAGCTAAGAGAGGGATCTGGTGATCAAATGAAGTGTTGCAGGCTGAAGCTGGCAGACAGAAATAAGAAATGAAAACTGAGAAGCAAATGAAGGTACAAGCATTACTTTGAAGTTGTGTTTTGTTCACTGGGGGTTGATTTAAGGAGCTTTTCTTGCACTTTACCCTACCTTCCTTATAATGGAAAAGTCAAGAATATGGTAGGAAAAGATATGAGTTAATATTGTGCTCGAGCCTTTTAAGGCCAGGGCTGTGGTTGGACACATTCTCTCTCCCCACCAGTCTGTTCCCAGACAAGATGGTCGTCATGCTTTCAACTGTCTGGCCCATGAGAGAAAAAGCCTGGAATATATGGATACAAACAGTTACAGAGTACTGATGCCAGCATCGGTAGTGACACCATTTCCCCAAAGATCCCTTCTGCCTTTGTTTCATGGCCCCGCTGATGAGAAGCAGCAGAGGTGATTCCAGGATACTGTGTTACCATGGGGTCTCAAAAGCAGAGACAGGCCAATATATGTTATGAAACAAATGGATATTTATGGGGAATGAAAGCTAGCCCAGTGAAAAGTTCAGCACATGTATCAGAGTGATATAATGACATGCTAGTCTCAGGGATGTGAGTTACTATATGATACTGAGACTTACAGAAAAAAAAAAAAAAAAAAAAGAAAAAAAAGAAACAAATAACACCTATAATTCTTTAAAATATAGTAGTGAACCCTTAATTGCATTACCTGTCCTGCAAAAATAATAATGTTTTTAAAAGAAAGAAAATAATATTGTTTTTCTTCAGCCAGCTAAAGGAAATACTAAAAAACATACAAAAAGTTTCAACTGGAAAGAAAGTGAATGACCACATAATCTCATTTACTCCTGCATGATTGCTCATTTGGAAAGTTCATTGACAGCCATAAGGAGCATGTTCAGGCAAGATTACTATACCTTCTTTCTCACTGTTCTCTTAAAAAAGTCCTGCCTAGGAATGGAAAATGTTGCTGCCTTGGCCCTCAGCCAAAATAAAATCCTTCTTTTTTCCAGGAAAAATAAGAATCCAAAGTAATATCCTAAGCACTGGAAACCAACCCCTATAGGATGAATTTCTACCTAGTGTACTGGAGTGTGGGGCAGATAGTGAGTGGTTGCAGAAGATGCTCTACCATTCTTGTCAGGTTTTTTCAGGAGAAACAGATCAGACGGGGGCTATTACAAGCATGTATGAAACTTAAAGAAGGGTGGGAAAGGTGAAGGAGGCAAACCTCCTGAGCAGAAGACATTGAATTTGCTGTTTCTGCTGTACCTTTTAATTGTCAGTACTGACACATGTCATCCCTCCTTCCCTGACTGCTTGAAGCTAATCTTTTCCTCCTTAGTCTCCAGGTTATTCAGATCTTTCCACTACATATATCCAGCTTTCCACAGCAGAAGTAGAGATGAGTCTTTATCATAGCTCACAAATTATGGACTCAAAACCATCTTTTTTCCAGGCTACTCCATATCTCAGACTTTTCAGTTTCTCCAAATCTATCCTATTGGCCACTGCAGAAACCTTTCACATCTACCTCACATCTCTTGTGTAGACACAACCTAGATAGTGTGCTAGTCTTTACTTGCTCTCAAAGGAGAAAGCTCTTACATTTTCCCAAGATGACCTTCCCTCTGTTTGACCCTGGAGACTAAGAGCAGATACGTGGCATGTACACTAGTGCTGCCACCTGAAACACTCTTGCTTACTCTGTATGAAGGAATTATTATGTCCCACCATAAATACATCACCTAAGGCAGGACCTACTCCATAACATTATTGACATATAGTCCATCTCAAATGTGAGAAGTTCCACTGGAATTAATAGAAGGTAGGATGAAAGCAAATTATAAAATCTGAACATTTTCAAAAGGACTAATGAACATGGCACCTGGGAGAAAATATTATGCTTTAAAAATTCCCAGATATAGATCTTATTTATCAGGAGGTTTGCATTTACAGCTATGCAACTTGTTTCTGGAGGCTAGCAAAACAAAGTACTGTTTTGTAGATTTCTCCATCTCTCACATTGAGAGGACTGAAACCAAACAAGCATCTGCTCTGACAGGGAGAGGCATTCTTCTATCTTAACTACAACTTTCTCTGCAGTTATTGTCTCACAAGTATTTGCAAATTGAGGCAAGAAGTATGTTCCAGAGTCTGAAAGGGAAGAATATTTAAAGGTGAACTTTTGCATGCAATTTCAGATATAACTTTATTTCTTGCAGGCAGTATTGCTAAAATGTAGATAGCACTGGCCAGAACTTGGCAGTCACTGTGTGCCAAAAGCCTTCTGTTTTGCAAATATGTGAAATTTCGTTTTTACATTGAAGATCATGGATTATTTCGGGAAAGAAAAAGGAACAGGTAACAAACTAACCACTTTATTTCCCTTCCAACCATATTTTAAATGGCAAGATGGAATAACAGTATGCCCTTTGGAACCTTTCTTCACTCAAGTACATGTAATCATTACTGTCAGCCTATCAAGCTCCAGGTGAAAATAGATTCTATATAAACTCTTTTAAGTCACATTTGATTAGACAGTTTTCTGTATGAGTTTGACATGGTTTATTATTTCTTATCGCTGCTTCTGTGGAGGACTTCCCCAGAATAACTTCTGTACCATAACTGACAAATGAAATCCGACTGTACTACAGTGGATGTAATGCTGACAGTATCCTACGAAATATGGTAAATGGACAGTATACACACTTAATTGAGCAGAAGCTTTATTTTGAATAACATCAAGCAAAAACAGGCAACGTTTAACAGGTAGGAAAAGATAGGAAGAAACCTGTATTCTGGGTGGAGGTGGCAGAGAATCTGTGTGAAGATAAAGGAATGTGACAGTAGAAAGGAACAAAACCACTACTAAATAAGGAGAAATGGTTCTAAATTTCACCAGGTGTATGGTGCAGACTGTAGTTAAAAGAAATAATAAATTATGAGAAATAATAAAACCATGGCTGATACTTGTAAAGGTTTACTTTAAGTATGTCAATAATAACAAAGTTTACAAGACACAGCTGAAAGATTTATGTGCCTTTCCTGCAGGAGCAGTTTTTGGAAAATTAATACTATGACAGACTTTGCCTATTTCAGTGGCTTTCTTGCTATCTTTCCCCCCCGCTCCAAAAATACATAGATAGAGGTACAAGCCCTTCTATAATGCATGAACAAGCCCCTCCTTTTGAGCAGTGAACATCTTTATCTTTTCTCTTTTACACAGTAAAATGACAAAACAAGTGTATTTTAATTCAATTTGTCTCCTTTGGTGACAAGTTCTAAGTAAAATAATCTGGATGTTTCTATCAGTAGAAATGTCCAAGGCAGATTCTGCTGCCATGTGATCAAACACTGCTTCTCCTCATTGCCACACAGGAAGAAGTTGTTCATCACAGACTTTAAAAGTTCTTCCTGTTTGTATTCATTTGCCAAAATTTCAGTAAGGTGTTATTTAAAATCTATGGAACAACTTCCAGTAGGTATAGGGAATAATACAAGGAAAAGGAAGATTCCTTCCATGAGCCACATGCAGGAGCCAAGAGATGAAGTTCAAGGTCTAAGTTAATCCTAAGGCGTCCACAACTTACCCATACATCTTGCCCTTGGAACTGCTTTGATTTTTCCAGTATATCTGCATGACAAGGTAACAAACAGGACTGTACCTCATTACTCTGCTCTGTTAAGCCTCTGCATTTAATAGGTTCCTTCAAAAATTCAGCATTCACAACATGACCCTCGTGCATGCTGGCCTGATCACACCACTAAGACCTTACAAAAAGAAACATCAACAAGAAGGAATTCTGGAAAGGTTGTACATGCAGACACAGGTATATCCAGAAGATATGAAAAGATTAGTTGCCAGGATGGCCCAGCAGAGTTGCAAATGCCCGTTGCCCATTACTGTTAGACACTCTGGATGTGGAAAACTCAAAATTAAGAAACCCGTTTACAGGGAGTTCATGGCTGAGCCTGTAAAAGTATATTACGTGTCTCTTGAGGGTTGCTGAATAACTCATCATCAGCCAGAGAGCAATCAGTCTTTCAACTACAAGGATCTGCCTGATGAGTTTGGGAGAAGAGCAATGAGGCTTTATTTCAACCTGTCAATAAGCCATTCCACTATTCATAAGCCTAACCTTTCTGAGACAATTTATTGGGCTGAGAAACAAAAGAAAGATTGGGTACAAAGGGCGTCAGGGAGTGGCAAGTCCCAGCTGTTCCCTAAGGGACCCAAGCACAATACCATGTTCAGTAAGGCAGGGACTGCAGAGTTGGGGACAGCCTGGAGCCCCCATCATCAGCTAAGTCCATAAGTCTTGCAGGTCTGAAGGCAAGCCATGAAGTCAAGCCAGTAGGTAAGGCTCCACATCAGGTCTGGTGATAGCAACTAGGGTCAGACACAGCTCAGTGGTAACCGGACAAATCTATAGTGACAAGGCAGCTGGGAAGTCAGGGTCAAGGTCTGTATCAGCGCATGCATGGCCAGGAACATGGCCAGCACAGGCACGGCTGCAAGGCAACTCAAACTGCATCTCAGGCAAGGGCCAAGAGCTACAGTCTCAGTTTAAAAGCAGCTTTTGGAGGAAGGAAGATCAGCCCATACTAAGGCTTCTAGCTTTCTTCATACAACAATTTCTCATGCAAAGCCACCTGCTGTGCTTTGTCTAGTTGTCCTTGAGCTCAAGCAGCCAAAAGCCAGGAGGGTGGATACACTCAGGGCTCTGAAGGAGAAACTGACTGTCTCTGGAGCAGATGCTACAGGTTGCAGGATGCCTTTCCATGCATGGATCTATGTATGAATGCACCATCTGTTGCTGTCTACCTAGAAACACAGGTTCCTGCTCTTGCTGCTCCTACCACTCTCCTTTGAAGAGAACGTATTTTATTCAATAGCACTTATTTTAAGCAATAACTTTTCCACTCTCATCTGCACTCTCTAACTGCCTCTCTAAAAGAATTTCCACTTCCTCAATCTCTTTCCCACCTCAGCAACAGCATAGAGCTACTGAGAGATGAGCTCAGGTTCTGCCATTTCTCTCCATGTGTGGAAAGTCATTTGCCAACAAAGTACTGGGCAGGGAGAATTCACTGAGCAAGCCTAAGACCTCAGAGAGTTTGAGCTGGTCTCAAGGCATGTGGCAAGTGAGGCATGGTGGAAACCTTATACTTGTATTGAGGATCTCACTATTGCAAGACAGAGTTTGGGAAAACTGTGCCCTCTGTAATCTACACAGTCTACTGCAGAATTCAAAACGGGCTGTCTGTATGCATCCAGGTGTTTATTTATACCTGAAGTATGAGCAACACTCATGCCGCAGATATATCCTTTAGTCCTTAAGGTCCAGAGGCAGACAAGAGTGATGTTTCAAAACCTTAAAAGACATATGGCTCTTCCAGAGCTGGCCTTGCACAGCTGGCATATTTTGCTGCAACAGCTTCACTGGCATTCTGACACTTGAAAGCTTAATATACCCAGCACAACATTTTGTGGCTGTATAAAAAACACATTGACCAGGGACCATAAACAGGAAATGTAAATCTATTACTACAATCTAAACTCACACTTTCTTCATCCATGACATAAGACCTCTTCTTTTTCGTATTTAACTTGTAAACAACAGGCTGTTTGTGTGCAGAAGTCCTTGTTTCTAATCAGAGAATATGGGGGGGGGTTTGGCCTTTTTTAGTACAGTCTTATTCCCCAGGCTATTCTTCTAATATTCATTACTTCTACTACGAATATTCTAAGAAAATCATAAAAATTTCAAAGGTCACCACTGGCTAAGAGAAGACTTTGGTGGACATGTAGCAGTGCCTGTAGCTAACACGAACAGAGAACTCCATGCTGTCAGGAATGAAGGGCTTGCTTTTGCCTTGTCTTCTCCATAGGGTTGTCTCTGACTGATGGCAATCTGAAGTGTGAACTGATATACCTGTCAGTATCTCATGAAATGGAGCAGGCATGAAAATCTGGGAGGTGTCCAGAACTGAGCAGTAAATGCTGACCTATAGCTCTCAGTAATTACCTTCTTGTCAGAGAAGTGTTTTTTATATGCTGTTTCAACACTTAGGTGCTGAACATCCACCTTCAGAATTACGTTTAAACATTATAACCTTTTTCAAGGAGTTGTAAGGCTGAAAAACCTAGAAATATTACTCAGGAGTAACATCCTATCTTTGACAAATCGGGATTTCTCTGGATATATCACAGCTTATACCGATGATAAGATGACGAGGTGATGCTAAACACATAAGAACATTGCCTACTGCAGACATTTCTTCACAATAATACAAGTGTATGTAGCACACAAGTCCAATGCTGTAAAATGTATTTAGATGGGCATATCTTTGCTCATACAGCACTTTGTAATGTCATTATGAAAAACTATCCTTTTACAGAACTATAGAGCTATGTAAGTAAGCTTTTATTTTTTTTTATGGTCCTATGCAATTATTTTCACTAAACATGCATTCAGCCAGGTGTTCGCAATATTTTAGGCATATGACTCTATGCTCTACAGATAATTTATCAATTTGTTTCTGTGTTAGATGAAGCAAACTTATTCTCTACAGTTATGAGTCAGTTTTCTATAAACTTTCATAGCAATGCACACATTATAACATCTGTCATGTATTTAGGGATTTGCAGCTGTACCCCTTAATAAAATGATTAGCCCCATTGGCTGAGATTTCTAAGTGGGAGGTCGCAAGATGCAAGTTAGATAATAAAAATTCAGGCAAACAAACAAGCATGAAAATAAGCCAGTTTCCTAATTATTTTTGGTACCACAGTGATAAAGAGAGTAGGAGAACATGAACATCATCTCTGCAATTTTGTTGACATTTCAATATTATGAAGACTTTATCCAAACCAGAGAAAGTCAGCAAAATTCTTCAGTAAGTTATGAGTTGAAATATTTTCTAGTTACTCTGCAACTACTGTTAATGGAATGCTATTTGTGGAATTGCCAGAGAAGATTTTTGCCATATATTCCATTTATTCATTAACTCTGGTGCGATCACCACATTTCTAGGTCTAGGTATGATCACTGTAATAGTGACAAAAATGAGTGACAAAAATTAGTGAGATCGAAAGAGAGCACAGGGATTTACAACTTTGGGACATCTATTGAGTGGTTGGCACTGGTTAAGTTCCTGTGTCAATGCTGGAATAAGAATTTTGACCACTTTACAGATTTATGAGAAATAGCAGTTTTGTAAGTTTTTCCTTACATGGCTCAAGCAGACTCCCTCACTTCACCAGATTCAGTGAATATATGTGTTAATGGGGGATTTTTCACAGACATTATAGCCCGCTTGGATTTCCAAAAGGAAACAATCAGTCATCAAAGTCTTCTAAAGAAGCTAAGCAACCCTGGGATAAGAGGGAAGGAACAGGCATGGGTAAGAATGCCAAGAGTCGGCAGGAGAAGTGGGGTGCACAGTCACTCCTTGCAGTGGGAGGTCACAGGGGAGTTTCACAGAAATGCTGCGATCCATGTTGTTCCTAAATGGCCTGGAAAAAGGAGTACGCAATGACTAGACAATGTTTGCACCTCATATGAAATTGCTGCTCTTATGAAGATAGGAAGAACAAATGCTAAATATAGAGAACTACAGAAAGAATTTACATGACTGAGTAATAATATGGCAGATGAATTTCAATGTAGGTAAATACAAACTGATGCACATAAGAAAGAAAGATCTTTGGTTTGTGACAAGACAGGTTCATGAAAATTTTAGCTCAGTGTTTAGCATCTGTCAAAAAAAAAAAAAGAAGTGTGAGTCAAATATTAGGAATTATTAGGAAAGGACTTAAGAACAAGAGAGAAAAAGATTGTTATTGTATAAACCCTTTGCTCACCCTCACCTTGAGGCCTTTGGATGGCCTTGCTCTCTTGTCTTGAACAGGAAATCAGAGAACCTGGAGAGGTTTGCAGAGAGGTAGCTGTTGAAAGAGGAATGACTGAGCAGGCTGGGCCAGGGGAGCTGCAGGAGGGAGCTGTTGCACAAGGAGAGGTGTGTAGGAGCCATGAGGGACGGAACAGGACAGTGTCCTCCCAAACAGGTCTGGTGACAGTAACCAGGGTCAGCCACAGCCCGGTGTGTTCTGTAGACATGTCTGAGGTCAGGCCAGGAAATCAAGCCAGCAAGGTAAAGTCAAGACCAGTGCAGTAGATGGCTGGGCACAGAGACCCCTACTATGTAGCTCATGGCAGACCTAAAGTCAAGGGTCTGAGCTTATGTTCAGCTTCCTAGTGAATGAAGGAGACTTTGATGAGTCTTCTCACAGCTTTTTCTCCCTTTTGTCTTCCCACAGCAGCCTGATCCCAAGTTATTGTTGTACCATCTTGAAGCTGGTCAGCTGCATGGGCAGGCAGAGCCTGGGCTGAGGGAAAGCAGGTTGCAGCGCCTGCTGGTGCATGGCAGGTCCACAGAGCCAGAGATTCCTTCTTCATCCTGGGGAACAGAGGATACAATAGACATGGAATAGAGAGAAAAAGGAACAACTGTTTGCGGTCCCTTCCACTAAACAGTAACATGGGGAGCCAAGTTTTACAGAAAGGTGGTTCTTCATGCAACAGGTGACGGACCTGCTGATTTCTTTTCAAGGTCATAGTGGATGTAGTAAGTTTACAGGAGTTCAAAAGGTAACTGGATAAGCATTTCAATGATAAATCTGTTATGAGTCACTAGAGGGATGAATTTCTTAGGACGTCCCCTGGGAGAGTAGAGAGGGGGAAAATATAGTATATGCTTTTTCTATTCCAAATAACTTTTGGATAGCATTTGTCATTTCTTTTTAGGAGAGAGCATAAACACAATCCCCCTTTGCCACACATTATGCATCTGAGTTTTCTGTGTTTAACAATGTCAAAGAAGCCAGCACAACCAGAATGCAGGAGCTGAGTCTCTCTCTGGGCAAAACCCACCCACCAAGAAAGTCAGAAAGAAAAATGCTGGCTCCATGAGCATTTGGACTGAAGTTCTATGGTTATTCTTATATTCCTGTCTTCTCAGTTGAGTCATTTCACCTCTTTTAGATATGCTATTTAGGATAAGATAAATTCCTTTCTCCTTTACTAAAGAAAGGACTCAGGGTGACTAGTTTAGATGTTCTTGTCCACTTTTCATCAAATGAATCTGCATTTGCTCAAGTATACTTTTCAATAATGGATTATTATATCCAGATGTGGCTCTAAGAAACACCTTCCACTATTTCACATCCTCCACAAAGACTCCTACCCTTTCTCCTCTTCATCATAACAAATCATGTTTAAATTATGTTGGGAAGCATATCCTCATTCATTTCCTATTCACAGAATCACAGAATATTCCACTGGCAGTCAAAGGGCTAGACTGATTGTGATACAATTTCAGAATCTATATATTACTTAAATATTTAATGTACATTTTTATCCATCTTAACCAAATTTGATATATAACTTCCTTCACTGAAGCAGGTATGAAGTCCATCATTACCCTAAACTCACTTTCTAGTGGTACCTGAGGAACAGAATACTGAATTGTATCTAGATAACAAACATATTATTAAATTATTTGCTTTGAGTTATTTTTTCCCTATGAATTATTAATTTCTTTATGATTAAAGAAAATAATTATAGTGCACAAAATAACTGGAAATAGCCATACACCTTCAGTGATGCAGTGATGCAGTGATGCAGGTGGTGAGAACTGGAATAATTAGCCCAATGAGAGATGATGGCATGTGATAAGCCAAAAAAGTCATGTTACATGACATCACTGACCTGAGATGAAGAAACAACAGACTATTATGTTTCAGAATGACTGACTAGTGATGATTTAGTGTCAAATTATTACTCTAAACAAGACACGTGATGCATATAGCACATTCTAAAGGCTCAGCAGGAGCATAATGCACTCAGATATCACCAGCCGCAGAAAGCATGAACTATGACTTCCAGTGCACAAGAAAGGGGAATGATGCATTGGAGCAATAACCTTCATGTAGTGAATAATGCATTTTTGTATCATTAGCAAAAGCAAAAGGAATGTTCTATTTGTATAAGCCTATAAATAACAAAAGAAATGGTGATTGTGTTAGATCTATCATACTTGAACTGAGTTGTATCATTCTCTCTGATCTGAGAGCTACCTGCACTGGATTTTCTGTTGCTAAAGCAACAGTTAAGTTAGCTGTAAAATGAATGGACTATATAATCCATAGGCACATTAAAAGATTATATGTACATTTTTATCCTCACTCTATGCCATACACATACACATAAATTTGAGTATGCTTTGCCAAACCAACAGCAAATTTTTGTGCTATGAATATATATGTAGGGTAATCATGACTCTGAAGTATGTTTTTGCAAAATATTTCTTAAGTAGTTCAATTTGTAGAACTTGAAGTTATTAAGAAACAGCTGTGTTAACTGAAGATAATTTATATAGGTGTGATCCTGAGGAATAGTCAGGGACTGAGTAATCCTATTTGGTATCTTTAGAATGTTTTTCAATCTAGACAAAATACATATGCTTTATTCCCTCATAACAGTTCCAGCTGAGATAACAGACATGTTTTCATAGATGTTGTACATCCTGAGCAGGACACAGTTTCTCCCCAAAGACTGTGAAGTCTGACTAGACAAGACAGGTGAGATTTGGGAGGAATTCTGGGAATGCCCATACAGTAAAGTAACATATCAGTAGTAGAAACAGAAAATAGTCAGTCTGTGAAGGCCAGAAGTGTCTTTCCTAGACACAAACACTACAGACTCTTTCACAACTTGCAAAAACAGCTGTCACTGTGAAGGAAAAAGACACTTAAGGTGCTGGGAATCAACTCATCCTGTGGATTTAGATAGATTTCCAGCCCTAAAGAAGGGCAGGTGTTAGACAAGCACCTTCTTGAAAAGGGAGTGTGGCAGCAGGGGGAGCATCAGAGGTAAGATTGACCAGACAGAGGGAGCAAAGTTATGAGGAGGGCTGAAAAATACTGCTTCCATAGTCTAGAAAACCACAGTTTTCTGCTGGTCTCTTTGGATTTACTGCTTAGCTGGAATTGCTTTGATATTTTTTGGACTGCAAATAACATCTGAGAGATTTTGCATGACAGTGACCCTGGTAGTCACTGTCCTGAATAGCAGAAGGTAAGAGCAATTTAATGCTGACTTTGCTGCCCTCATCTACTTCTTGGTATCCCATGCTCAGTCGGTGGAACTGATTTTTGTTCTAACTTTTCATTTACAGGTAGTAAAACAGGAAAATTTTTTACTTAACACTGCAGAGTTAATAGTGCTATATAACAATCTGGTTTCTGATTTCCAATACTTTCAAATGACTAATCAATTCTGTTGTTAAATACTTACAAATTAGTACCATTAATGAGCCAATGTCAGTGCAGATACATATACAGCCAACTATAACTTAAAAATTGCATACCATTCATGTACAATTTATAAACTGTATAAAATAAGACACATACAGATATATAAAATACAATACATAGTGAAACAGTAGATATCAAGTGATTTAAGCTGATTAAAAAATGTTCCATGCTACCTTCCTTTTGCTTCCTAATGTATTCAGCTCTGTCAGAATCACTCACCTCTCAGGTCTGTGGAAGCAAAGGAACAAAAACTAATTAGAATTATTTTATCCTTTCTAGTTTATGATGTTGGCTTTTTTTTTTCTTTAAAAAAAACAACCCTCAGTAGAAATGAACTACAACACCCCTGATTCCCCATGAATTGTTATCCATGTTGCAAGAGTAGGTCTCCAGCATTTGCTGCTCTTCTTTAATTTACAAGGCTACCAATGTTAGCCTGCAACAAGAGCCAGAATTTTATCCACAAAAAGCAAAATGTTTTCTACGTTCTTTAAATCACTGAGAAATTACCTATGCAGTATTCAAACGCTTTCAATTTTTAACTTAAATTTAAATCAAATAAATTTATGCTAGTGCATGTTTCTTTCCACAATATGTAAAGACAGCTTAGACCAGCTAACATGGATTAATCCCTTATTGTTTGCCTGTCCCCTTACTATTCTCTCTTCAGGAGGCTGGGATATGGAAATCCTTCTTCCCAATGTGAAAACACCAAGCAGAAGGACAGGAGGAAGCATCATGTGCAGAATGTGGTAGGAGCAAGTTTTACGGTTCTGCTACATTTCCTGCTTCAGCAATTCACAATGATGGCATCCGGCGTGGTTTTATGCCATTCTCATAGTCTGCAACGCTAGTCTTTTTGGATGTTCATTTTCATCAATATTTTGGCAGCCTACAAAATATTTCTAGAGAAACTTAGACAGGAAAAGATTGTAAAAGTCATTTATAACTCAACTCAAAGAAAAAAAAGAGACAAAGTATTGCTTTACCCTGGAAGCTTTCCTCCTAAGGTCTGCTCTACACAGTAGAGACCAATGAGTGGTATTTCTGTAATAAAGACATATATGTACTTACCCAGTTTATATTTAGTATGCCCCTTGAGACAGGAATTTGGGGACTGTAAGACAATCGTAAGTATTTATTTTTTTGAACAATCACAAAGGCATTATCCTTGCTCTTCCTAATTGGACACATATTGCTCATAAAAAATAACAGACAAAAAAAAATCCCCTAGCAGTGACAAAACACTCCTGACTTGACAACAAATGTGCCACATTTCAGCCTTGAAGGTAAAATGATTGTGGTGTTAATAAAAATAAAAAATGTCTCTTTAGAAAGAGGGGTACAAACTGCTGAAAGAATAAATATATGTTGGCATTCTATATAGCTACTTAGTTATTTACCATAAACAGGATTTGTTTGGAGTCATTGTGATTTGTGTTACCATGGCTTTACAAAAAATAAATAAATAAATAAATAAATGATAATATTTAAAGTGAACTCCTATTTAAGAAACTAAATCATCACTAACACTGGTATTGTAATAGAACCCAGAAGAAATCCAGTTCATACTGCATTAGGCACTGAGTTATATTGTAGGAAAAAGTCAGTAGCTGGAAGTTTCCAACCAGAGCAGAAAATGCAGACTCTCATGCAGAAGTGAATAGAAAGAACATGCAGCCAGAGCATGGGAGAATCACAGGAATACAGAATGGTTGAGCTGGGAAGGCATCTCAGGAGATCATCTAGTCCAATGTCATACTCCAAGTAGGGTCACCAACAACAGGTTCACCAAGACTATGTCCAGTCAGACCTTGAATTTGTTCAAAGATATTCTCTACATGCCTCTAGTGTTTGACCACCCTCACAGTAAAAAAAAGGTTTTTTTCTTATGGCTAAATGGAATTTCTTGCATTTTAACTTGTGCCCAAAGAACAGCCTACAGATCTAGCAACATCATTCCATTTTCTAACTTGGTGGAGGAAGGAAGTGGGATTTTGTTGGCAGGCAGTTCACTAAATGGAAACTAAAATACCAAAAAGGGGATGGTGGTGTCATGAAGTTGTATGTGAGAGACCTATGAAGCTGAAGAAAGAGGCAGCGAGAGATAAATTGTCCTTTATGACTTCAATTTAAAGCTGGCAGGTGGTTGCTATGGCCATAGGCACTAACAGCTACACCTCCTTCCATTCTCCAGCCATTTCCCAGAGGAAAGCAACAGATTGCAATGACTTTGAAACCTCCATAGTCTTGGTACTGAACAAGGAATCGGAGCTAAATGGACTCTATTTCCTGGGCAGCTATTTACCTTTATTTTTGAATGCTGGAGTTGTGGAGAGATACACAGAAGGGGACCTGCCTTCTTTGAGTTACAAGTGTACCTGCTTCAGCAGCTAATGGCAGAGTGTGTAGCAGGCTCTCCCACCTGATTGTTTCTGTAGCCGTCTATCATTTCATGATCAATATTTGCAACTATTTATATTTGCAAAGAAAAAATGCCTCTGTTCTTATAAAATGCAAATGTCTCTGAGGAAAGTAAAGTATATGAGGGAGAAAATTCTGAATATCAGGAAACAATCTTTTACTGTGAGTGTGACTATGCACTGACATAGATTGCCTGGGGAGGTGTTGGACACTTCATCTTTGGAGATATTCAAAAGCTGTCTGGACAGAGTCCTGAGCAACCTGCTCTTGGTGGCCCTGCTTGAGTCAGGCGGGTAGACCAGATGACTTCCAGAGGTTGCTTCCAGCCTCAAACATTCTGTGATTCTATTTTTATTTTATGAAAATAGTTATATCTCTAGGGGACAATATCAAAGGTATTACATGCACCTTCCTTCAGGGGTTCCTCATCTTACTTAGGAATTAGTTCGAGGGAAGTCTGGAGTTTGCAGTCAACACTTTGGGGAGAAAAGGCTCGATCCATGCCTTGAAAATTAAAACTTAGATGGAAACCTGCAGTTTTGTTTTGCTGTGTCCAATAGCCCATGTTTATAATGGGACCATGTCCCAGTGCCCCATGTTGCACTGGTATCACCAGCAGTTCCCAGAACTCATGTCTTCCCCTGGGTGTCTGCAAACACATGCTGGCTGAGAGGAGCTGATATATGTCCAGGTTTTTTTCTCTGTACAGATGATTGGAACCATCTTTAGATACTGTTATTTTAACTCACATTTTTTACTGCATTTACAGAACTGAGGGTTGCATTGGAAAGCCAAGGCCCACACACCATACGTGAGCTGTGGCGGGGGAGGGAAGGAGGCAGTTAGTGATGTCTGCTACTTTTAGAGACTACAGTAAAGCATTCTTAATGTCAAGGACTCCAGCTCCCTGTACCTGTCCAACACTGAGAGGCTCTGGTTACAGAGAAGTGCTTTGAAGGGGAAACACAATAAATAGGATACCAAGTCAGAGTGGTCTCAGATAACCATAACAGCATTAGAAAGTAGTAAAATATATCAAACCAGTTCCAGGACTGGGGAAACCTGATGAAACACCATTAAGAAAAGAATTGCACAACCACCCTCTTCCAAACACAAACAGCATCCATTCCAGTCAGTGGGAATTCTGCCATTCATTTGACCTGCTATCACTGTGTTTCAAGAGCTGAGGGTTTCCCTTACCAGGGCTGATCACCAGGCTGCACATCACTAGGCTCTAGGTAGCCCTGTGCACTTGAAGAATAAACAGACAAAGCCTGAAGAATGACAGAACCTCTAAGATATATGCAACAGTCATTTAAGATGGACCTTGCTCTCCTCAGTTTCTCAATGATTTCCAACCTGATAGAGGAACTGTTTAGATTATTTCCCTACAATTATTAGTAAATATCTTATTTGCTATGTCTCTTATTAGAAGCACAGCATAAACACCTCGGTCTAATTATGAGTGACTCATTCACAAGTGCCTGTTTCATTGTTCTAAATGAAAACACACTCCTAGAGAGGTAATAAAATTAGCATGAAAATCTATTCAGAAACAAACTGAACAATGGATGCTCATAGCAGTGAACACTGAAGTCAGGCAGAGCATGTATGACTATGCAAGGATGGTTGTATACTGTTCTGTATATAATATTTAATTGTTACAGTTGTATTTGACAACAAGAAAAATACTTTTTTATTTGACTGGATTTTTATTTGAACTCTCAAGGCTTGTCTTCAGCTGATTAGATTGCACAGATTCATAGACAGCAGAGAAGCTGTGTTGTTCAGTGCCAGATCAGGATCTCAAACCTCAGCTCTATTTCAGCTAAGTAGCACCACTAGAAACATAACATTAAGAGACAATCGCTATGCTTAGACACAAAGTCACTATCCATCACACAGATAAACTCAGTTTCTAAAGCAAAACATTTACTAGCCTTCTGTCTGAGAAGAAAATTGCACTGTACTTTTCAAAATAGTTTTCCTAGAATGTATCAAATGAATAATATCCAAAACAGGCTCTTAAAGGATAAAGACTCAAATATAGTGTCAACACCCACAAAATCAAATACAATTCCTTTGAGTATCCAGTTCCCTTCACCCTACTTATACCCTATACTTTTAATGAATAAATATGTTGCTAACCTGTTAGCTGGTGAAAGAATCTGTAATGAATTTAACCAAGATAATACTGTCTAAGATTTCTGATCTTGCACATAGGAAGCAATATTTCATCACATATGGAAGACAGATAGAGCTGAGTATGAAAAAGTCAACAGAGCTGCTAAGACAGACACATGCAAGTCCTGCTCTACCTATTCAGCACTCCATAGAGAGCCACTGTAGTGAATGGGGAATGGATTGTGCTTACTGTTATACAGAGGTGTGTCACTGTAGTCTCTCCTAACAGCAATTTCCTCTATTCTAATGGATTCATGCCCCTACAGAGTTAATTGCTCCAGTTATCTGTGTGTTAACTATGAATGCAAGTCCACAGTTCAAAGGCAGGAAGCTTCATCACTTTGAAGAGTCTCTTATCAACTGGAAGGCATGGCCCAAAGGACACCAGGAAAAAAGTCTATCTGAGGTAAACTCAGTCTTGTCAAAATCTTGTGTGGAAATATTGAAAATACATTTACTTTACATAGACAAATGTTTATATGCAACATGGATAAATGGTCTTCTGATAAATGGTCATGTAACTTATGCAAGATGTTTTTTCTTTCACAGGAAAACAATGACACTGCTATAATTAAAAATTTGTTGCTCAGTTCTTAGATCAAATGAATTGTTTCATTCTTCTGAGACATTATCTGGGATGGACCAACCTGATCAAAGTGTAGGGATAGGCTTTTAGTTCTGGTAGACAACTAGATAATGCAGCTGCTCTGCATTACACAAAAACACCTGTGTTAAGCCCATGGTTGATGCAAAGAAATCACACTTTGGTGTGTGCAACCCCCAAATTACAATGGAAGAACAGTCAGCATGATACCTTGTTTTGAATCCTCTGTGGTAAGCAATGACCTTACTCTCCAGCCATACTTGACACATGTAACATAATGCTGCTTACAATTTAAATTATTAACACTATGGTAAGATTTTTAATATGTACTGGCAAAAATAGAAACATATTTGGACCATGCAATAAAGCTTTATATTTTAAATAAGCTCTACAGGATAATTTTCAGCTCAGATCACAATGATTATCTTGGAGCATATTGTGCATACTGAAGGTAATCTGAGTATAGCTGATCTCTACTGAAACGTTTGTTTGTTTGTTTGTTTGTTTGTTTGTTTTAAAGGTTACTGTCAGCAAAATATTATTGATTTAATGTGTTAAATACTCTTATGTGTCTGGTGGACATTTTAAAAGGTAGTATGGTTTCTGTGTTGTAGTGCACTAGCTTGTCTCCCTCTGGAACAGAGGATTTGTTACAGACTACTGACTTGAAACTTAATTCACATAAAGAAGGAGAGCAAGTTAACTGAATCCTACATGTCCTTCAGTATATGTTTTCACTTTTAGCTGCATCTTCATTTTCTGTCTTAGATTCTGAGGAAAAAAAAAATAGAGTAGTATTCTTTTCAAGTGACGCATCTTTGGTATTTCCAAGGCGTAATATCAATAGTGTAACACAGCCAGGTCATATTGTTTTCTATATGTCAGTACAGTTAGGGCCTTAAGGCATGTCTTGGCCTTTTCCACTGTTGACTATACAATTACTTCCAGTAATTGTTGCTAATCTTACTTGACTAAAACCACAACCAAGTTCTCCTGAGAAGCAGATTGCATTACTCAGTACATTACTCATAGGTTATATAGCATTCACTCACTAGGCTGAAATCCAGTTAATCATTATACTGATCTTTTTCAAGGGATTTAAATCATACTGATTGGCAGTTGTCTAACTTCATCAGCTGTGGCACAACTGCTATACACCTCTATGACCTCTTGATACTTTATATTTTTTAATGTGTCCAGAGCTAGTGGGCAGAAATGTAGTAATGTCATAATGCCATCTACAGGCTCTAAATAGTCTCACTTTCTCTTGGTGAGCATCTTCCATTTTCCACCAAAAACTAGAAGAAAGAGTCAGTAGAAAAACAAACCACAACAAACCCTTCCAAGTGACAGACAAATCATAACTACTTTAAACAAACCTCTACACTGTGACTCTCCATAATGAATTTTCTTGATGGCTTCCTAGTAATCTCTGCCAGGAGCAATGTGAACATAGTAATATTTATCAGTTCAAGCCACAGCCTCAAGCTAAGAAATAAGATAGGGTAAAAATAAGTCTTAAATTATCATTCCTGGATATTCTATTGAAGTTGCATTGTGTTCAGTTCCAAAAATCACTGGTAAGCTGTTGATCTACAGTGCTTGGTACTCCTATAACATAGGTGTGTCCAGCCTTGCTGATCTCAAAAGCCAGTCATCAAATCTTCAAATGCCCAAGAGCCACAGGATAGACATAATGTACTCTGGAGAGCTGAAAGAAGAAGGGAGTTCAAACTGTGGTTCACAGAAGATGACAGTATCTCCCAAGGGGTCCAACTACCCCTCTGACCTGAAGGATGTCAGTCTCGGCATATCCCACTTATTTGCTTCCTCAAAGCCAGATATTCAGATTATCCGAAAGTCCCCATGCTAGTTCAGCTTCCCTGTTAGTCAGATGACAGACTGACATATAACTTGAACTTCTGATGGTTTATACACATCTTAAGACCCACTTTTGCTATCCTGTTAGGCTGGCCTACGAGCATGGCTTTGAGCAATCACTGACCTTGTTAGAGCTGACTGATGTACTTTCTACTTTTCTGTCAGCTTAAATGGGAAACAAACAAACAAACAAACAAACAAAACAAAACACCGAAATTCATGCTACTCCACCAAACAGACAAAAAACCCCAAAACAAACCAAAACAAACAAACAAAAACCCCACAACAAACAAACAAACAAACAAACAAAAACCAAACTACCTGTTCTTGTAAAATGCTACTCTTTCATGTTTCAAAGGCAAGAGAGAGTCAGAAATAGAAAGGAAACTTCTGCCAATCCCTATATTTCAGATACTTATGTTGCCTTTATTTGGAAATTTGTGAACAACAAATCTAACAGTATTCCTAGTCCAAAATACAAGAGGAAAAACACGGCTGAAAAAGCAAACAGCTCATTCATATATTTCGTCTAACATACTTTTCACTGCCTTGCTTCTTCTCTTATAGACATAGGAAAATATCTGTTACACATTCTCCTGGCAAGCAGACATTCATCTCACTCTATGGGTCCCACCCACTGGCTTCTGTTTGTCTGCCTATACGTACGTACATACATAGCAGCTTTTGGAACAACTTCTGAAAAGGCTGCTTTCCTAGATGAGGTGAAAGGTGAAATGTCTGTTTTATTATTTGCATAGAATCATCACAATGAAGTGAGATCTACATACAATAGTAATATTTTTAGGAAGGTACTCTAAGATTTCAATCAGTCATTAACTAACACAGTCAGAACTGTTGACTTTCTTTTAATTTAATCTTACAGACTACAGGAAGAAAGAAGAACAACATCCATAAGAAAAGGAAGGGTTTCAAGATTTTATGAGGCATGATATTTTTTCAGTTAATATTTTTATTTCTAGGGCTTTCTGTGCTATTTGAATAAAATCACTTTTCTTTAAAATGCACATTTGGAATGTTTTTATATAAAAATGGAGAAATATCTCAGAAGAAGAGGCAGAGTAACAGCTTGACAATAGACAACACAGCAGATTGCATTTTTGCATGGAATTTTACTGCAACTCTTCTCTGGCAGTGAAAAAAAAAAATATTTGAAGTTCTTGTACCTCCCTTTTGTTGTATGCAGCTATTATTTTACTTGGATTTGATGTTTCACACAACATTTTGAAGTAGAGAATCTGCTATGACAACATGACATTTCCCATATGCTCCCTTAGCGGTATGAATGAGAAAACCTTGGCTAACCTTAATTAGCATTGACACAGTTGTTTGTAATCCTTGCATTGCTCTTTATGCAACATTCTTTTAGTAACTTACTGGAGCTTATGAAAGGTTTTACTTGTGCACAGGACTAAGAGCTCCAGCACCATGCTACTGGGGATACTTGACTTTAAATTGCTGGGGAGATCTGGAAGTCAAGCTCTCACACCTTGGCTAACTTTCCACCTCATAGCTAAGCAGAGGTTATGGAAGGTCATGGTCTGGGTGCAAACGAGCAGGGATTGCCTCTAGGTAAATGTCTCAACTCTACCTGCTTTTCAATATAGGGGAATGAAGGAAGAAAACTGGTCGGTCAACAGATGTAGGAATAAAGGCTTATATGAATTCATTCACATTTTTGTCTCGAGTCATAGGAAGCTGCTTTTATCTTTTGGCTAAAAAGTCATTGCCAGCAGCCAAAATCAAATGTAATCTCCAACACATTAAATGCAGCTAGTTCTAGCTTTTTAAAAGGTTACCTCTGCTACTGAATTTCTAAACATCTAATCTCTGTTTATAATCTAGCATCCAAAGAGCATATCTGACATGCTGGGTGGGAATCTACTTTAAAGCTAACCAGAGGAGAGTGCTGTTTGTCACCTCAGGTGCCTTCAGCTGCCTGAAATTCAGGGTCCAGCATGATTTCAGAAAACAGGCCTGTATTTTGGTTACTGGGAGAAATTACACACCAGTGGGTTGCCCTGCCAGCCAGAGGAACCTTCCTGGAAAATGGGGCTGACAGGAAACTCTTGAAGTCCAACAAGGGCAACTGCAAAGTTGTGCCCTGGGGAGGAAAAAGCCTATGCACCAGTGTATGTTGGGAGCAGGATACCATTTGCCTTCTTTGTAGTAATTGCACATTGATGGATCAATCAAGCTGTGCATCAAGACACCCAGGTCCTTCCCTGCAGAGCTGCTTTCCAGCCAGCTTCCCCCGCCAGTCCTGGTGCCTGAGGTTATTCCTCCCCAGGGGCAGGAGGTGGCATATCCCTTTATTGAACTTAAAAAAACAACCCAAGTAAATAAACACAACACAAACATGCAAACAAACAACAACGAACAAACAAACACACAACAACAACAACCACACACACACACAAAAACAAACCACCACACCAGTCTTTCCTGCTTTAAGGGTTTTCAAATCAAGTTAAAACTTCCATGTTCTACCATATTTTTTTAAACCTGGGGATAAGATATATACTTGTTCTAAAGATGTTAAGGTTTGAAATTCTCAGAGATTCTGGACAAGTACTGAGTAACTAAGCCTATTATTGCACATGTTGGGTTAAAGCCAAGTGCTTTATCATTAAAATTCAGAAGTGCTGCAGTAATACAAAAACAAACCCACAACATATACGGAGAAAAAAATAAAAGGAGAAGAGCAAGAGAAAGAGCTGTTGCTGGGATTTTTTTTCCTCTCTTTTTTTTTATTTTTCAGATTTAACTTTGAATACAGTGAGTAACTGAGTTGTTGAAAGAAAAATAAGCCAACTATGAACAGTAAAGGACAAAAATTTAGGCAAAAGCATTTCTGGACAGAATTGGATACTGCTATCCTCTCAATTTTCAGTCTTTTTTCCCCTTGTCCACTGTTTGACTACTTGTTCACACATCTTTCTTCATTTGAACATAGCTTTCTTCAGCTTCTTTAGATCGTGTATTACCTTTCTAAACATTGTGTTAGCAAGTTGAGAAATAGCTTTTTCTTGATCTAGAAAGAATTCAGGTAGAGCAAGGTCAGTGTTATAAATTTGTTCTTTCTTTCCCTGGACGTAAAGCTTGTGCAGTAAGGAATACTCTTTTCACTCCATATTTGTACTCAGGATGATATAACAGATCCTGAACATAACATTCACTTATAATCAGTGATACAATATTTTTATTAGAACAGGAGATTTGTTACATTCCCCGTGAATGTTGCTTTTTCTGTCAATCGTTGATTTGGTCATCTGTTCTCATTCTTTTGTAGATTGTTGTTGTTTTCCAGTGTACAGGAAAATATGCTTTTCTGTTTCGATACATCTGCATCATAATCATGGCAACTGAAGGTAGGTTTCAAGGGACTTTCAGTAACCATCCAACTTTAACAGCAAAAGTTTAGCACAATTTAATATGTCTGATAAAAGTTGATAAATATCCTTTGATTGATTACTCCTTATTCACTAAGCATAATTCATCAAGGTACCTGTGCTACCAGGATCCAAACAGGCATTTCAAGAGATGTCTGTGATGCTTCTGAATGTGTCATTTTTTTTTTTTTACTCATTTGTAAATCACTTGTAATTAATTAGTCCCCTCCAATTCTCTTTCTCTGAGATTAAACAAGTCCTCCTGTGGAATCTCTTTCAAGGGAGTATTCGATGCTTCTACCATCTCCTCTTTTTAAAAGTTGTTTTCATTTGGGATCAGCTAAGAAACTCTCCCTATTCTTTCATGTATATATGATATACAGGCAGATTACCTGAGAGCTTTTCAGATCTGAAAAACATTCTCCAACCAAATTGAATTTACTTGGTAAAGGCTTGAAATTGCAGTCATGCCCTCTAGCTTTAGGTGTAAAAGTAGCTTCCTTCAGGTGGTAACTCTTTGTTTTCTCCTGTTTTTTATGTTCCTTAATAAGGTTTGAGAAGCATAGAGCAACTGTGTGCCATTTACAGGAAAGAGAAGTCAACATTTTTGCAATTAGAATTGTGCCCCTCTGAACAAGCAATCATTTTGGAATCCCATTCTTCTACTATTTTTGCTAAAAAATCAAGATATAGTCACATCCCACTATAAACAGAGTTTGACATTTGTTGGGTTATATAGGGAAATAAATTAATCAGAAACTGAATATTCTTTTCTCCTGGAAATAGATAAAACAATAAGGATTGGCATTTTTAAAAACTATGTACTGCACAGCTTGTTTTAGGCCACTCACATGTGTTGCATTCTGGTAACAATGTGTGCTAATATTTGTATTCCACTGAGTTTCCAAAACACTTTTGTTTTCTTCAGAGCTATGCTCCCACCTTACTATTTAGACTTCCAACTTTCATGCAAAAACTTCCATGATCAACCCTTGCATTTCCTTCCAGCCCCATTTATATATAACACTCCATTTGTTCCATCTATTTACCATCCCTTGTATTATTACAGTCATTATGTGTCCTATCGTTTCTTTAGGAATATAGAATTTTAGTGACCTTATCCACAGTAGATGGGTTCTAGAAAACTATGTAGTGCTCTTCCAGCAAAGTCACAGAGGTAGTGTTCTGGAGAAGATTATTAGAAACTGGATGCTCAGTCCCTCTTCCAGCACATGAGCTAGAACACATCAAAGACAGGATAAAACTTCTGAGAGACTGCTTTTCATGCCACTTTTAACCTAATGGACAAATCTGAAGTCATATCACACTCAACAGTTTATAGGTAACTCCTGAAGTGTGGAAGCAAGGAATGTCACTTTCATAGATCTTCAAGAAGAATGGGCACAAAGAATGAAATTCTGTGGTTTAATTACAGGTATGTTTGAGCAGTTACTCAAATTTATGTATTCAATGGTGACGCTTATCAATAGTGGAGATCTTTTTTCCACCAGTGCAGAGAGTGAGATCTCCTTGAATTTTCTTCCTCTGTACTCATGATTTTTCTATTCCATTGCATATTGGTGCAGCTTACCTATTAAGGATACAGGAGGCAAATATGTCTGTGAGCTAGTGGTTATAAGACCATAGTGCAGAAAAAAAAAGGAAAAAGGTTGCTATTAAGGTTTATATAGTGCCAGATACACTAAGTCATTCATTCTGTCTCGGAACAGACCTCAGCCATATTTAATTCAAGACAATGAATTAACATGTGTCCAGGTGGCCAGGAAAGCCAACAGCATCCACGCTTGTATCAGAAATAGTGTGGTCAGCAGGACGGGGAAAGTGATCATTCCCCCATGCTCAGAGCAGGTGAGGCAGGTTGATTCAGAGAAGAGCAATATGTCTGACAGCTTATTCTGACAGAAATTATTACCAGGCCTAAAAATGACTTCCATAATTCAGTCCTGTGATTCCTCCAACATTTGTTTTTGCATTACTGAAATTGTTTCCTTGGTTACTGCATCACCTTCCTACAGTATCTTTTGTGATAAAATTACTGTACAGTTTCTGCTTTCCAAGAGATATGCTTAGGCTTGAAACTCAGTGCTTCCAGAAAGCAATACAGTACTTATCTCATGTATTGATTTTTCACTGAATACAAAATTTGAAAGTTTTAATTGTAAGTGACTAGACAAGATTTTTTTTTTCTTTCTATGAGTCCCTTTTGAGAAAAGGTTCTTGCCATAGTTATAGTCATGTAAATTAGAAATGAATATTTAAAACAGAGAATACCTTAATTAGGAGTAGTGCCATTAAAACTGAAATATACATGGTTTCTGTGTTTTGTTCAAGGAAAATGCTAATGCTTCTGACTTTAACTTACAAGAGCTATGCCTAGACATTAGAGCTCTATTGATTCACAAAGCAAGTAACTAAGAATAAACAAACTTAAAATATTACTGCTGTTTCAGCTAGCAACAATTTAATCAGAAGCTTTTAAAAATGCATGCATTTTGCATGTACTTGGGTGGTTTATATCTCTTAGTTTATTCTGTGTGTACAGGACACAAAGAGTGACAGAGAACAAAGTAAGGATCTTAATTTTGCTTGAACTAAAGATACTAAACAATCCCATGCAAGCAGTAGATAATTATGACTAAGTCAAACAGAGGAACCAAATTCTACTTTCTCTTAAACATCTTGTCCATTTCTGGAGCTAAAGCCATTGTCCTTCACATAGAGGAAAAAATTATTTGGCAGCTATTTAGTTCTCTTTCAATAATATTAATCTTTCTTTAAGAAAAAGTGTTCCTATATCAGTAGTATCAACAATACAGTATGGAAGAGGAAGTAAAACTTTTTTTTGCTATCAGAAATAAAAAAAACATTTGTGAAGTCTAAAACATCTCAGTAAATGCTTTATATAAAAAGTTCTTTAGCAATAGGAAGGAGTGAAGTCATGAGAGTGAGCTTCAAACACGTGCCCTGTCAGCCTCCACAGCGCATCACGAGTCAGTGGAAAAATAAGGGCTGGGAACTGATCATTCTTCAACAGACTTTGCAGCTACATTATTTTACTCTTTGAAACATTTACATTTTATGGGTAAATGTAGCCTCTGGGGTCTGCCAGTCACTGGAATATCTTGGGATATTTTATTGTGTCTGAGCATGATTATGGAGGCTCAGTTTAGTTGATTGACATTAATGATGACTGGCCAGATTGCCTTGCTCAGTGCAGTCCATTACTCGTGATCAGCTTGTTAGCTGAAGGTGCTTAGGGTTTATTTCATGTCTAGCTGTCATGGTGCCAAAACCAGTTGTGTTCAGTCAGAGGCACCTGAGCACACAACACCTGCAGTCAACTTCCTGAAACAGTTTAAAGCTGTAATTGACTTGGGTGTTATAGGAGATTTATTCATTGGCTTTTAAAATCACTTCACTCTGTGCAAACCAGCAGAAAAGTCATTGACATAAAGCCTTTATCACAAAAATCCACAATGGTCATTTATTCCTCCTCAGGCATATCTCCTGGTGTAGAGATCTTCAGTTCTTCAACGTTCTGAAGGCAATCACTTAATTATTCCTGGCTTTGTCTTTCTGAAATATGCTCTTGGCTTAGCAGGCAGGAGCACAAGGTGAGTCATGTATCCCCACGCTTCATCTATTACATGATGACACATTGCCTGGTGCTGTTCCACTCCACCTTATGGTGATGGGTCTGCACCATCATTCAGAGGCAGGCACAGGGTCACCTTTCCTTTTCAAGCTGATAAGAAGACGTGTTCATAATTAACATGGCAATAAGTTTGGTGTTCTTTAATTATAACAAAATAGTTTCCAGTCTTCACAGAATACAAACAGGTTGAGAATGTATTTGTCAACCAAATGCTGACAAGGGTCAGCCATTGATTTATACACCTGTATCTGATTATACTTATTTGAGAGTCATATTTATTGGAGAACAGTACAACCCAGCAAATAAAAATGAGGTGTTTAGCTCCTTCCTTCCAGTATTGTCTGTAATTTTATACTCTAAAGAAAGTAAAGTCAGTAAAAATATAGCAGTTATTTGCTTTAATACAACAAAGATTGAAATCCAGGAGTGATTTTCCATCTCTAACTGTATTACTATATTTCTTGTTTAACTGCCTCTCATTTCAAGTGCAGTACACCAGAAGGATTTGGGGTTTTTATTGACTGTTTTTATAATTAACCACGGTAGTGGAATTAAGAGGGACCACATCTTGCTTGGACTTGGCCATAGAGAAAATATAAGCACAAAAATCAACCAAACAAACTCACAGTCAAAGGATGTTAGAGGATTTTTGCTTGGTTTTGTTGGAGAAGAGGAAGAAAAGGCAGAAATGATGTTATTGTTATGCTGAGTTGATATCCTTGGACATTTGGAAGAAGTGTATTGCTGGGAGGTGGGCTTAGATGGTATTAACTAGTATAAGTGTTTATGATTGCAATCTCAAGAGAGTGTGTCTCTATTATAAAATGTTAAATGAAACCACAGTATAATTTACATGGGTGGATCATTCAGTAACACAAACAACAGAAATAAGGTTAAACATTCAGTCTGGTGAAAATGTGCACTGTAAGTCTTACGCAGCTGTTTGAGTCTTTCATCAGTGTAAATAACAAGATTTGCAATCATGTGAAAACCATGTGCAGTTCTAGCTGAGTACCCTGCTGTTGACAGACGGTATTTTTGAACACTTAGAGTGTGTTCACTAAGAATATTCTTAATATGACCCTCAAAGCAAACTAGCAACTAACTGACTAGGATTGTTATCTTATTTTACACAATTAGCAGGGGAGAATTGTTAGGTACTATGTGATTAAGAGGCTCTATCACATCTCCTGTTATTGCATAATGGAAGGTGAGTAATGTAAGAAAATTTACTAAACACAAATATTATCTTTAAAGTTACCTAAAGATTTTTTTGGCTATTCATATAAAATTTGTTTGCATCAAAGTCATTAATAGTCTGACAGGTTCCATGACAATTGTCTGCCCTCTTCTTCATTTGTTCATTAGGTTACCTAGCTACCTCTTTCTTTGCATTTTAAAAGTATCTTTCAAGCTTTTATACCTTAAAGCATGCTGAACTTCAATGACATTGATTAATGTAGGTAAATTTTAGTTAAAAATTAAGATCCTTTCTATTAGGAGAATTTACCTCTCCTTTCTTTTTCCTTTCTTTCTTTTTCAAGCATGAGGTACTATAAGGTTCAATAATGCATTTTATTCAAAAGGAATTCAAGAGAAAATGAACTGTTGGCATGGTTCTTGCTTACAGTAAGGACAGCTTGATTGAATTTAAACCTGCAGTTTATCGATGTGGAGAATAGCAGATACTTATTAATTTTATTTTTGTTAAAGTAAATGAGCCATAGAAAGTGTTTGTGGGGTTTTTTTCCCTTTTTTTTTTTTTTGTCATAAATCTACCAAAGTATTCCACCTTTCTTTCCAGGAAAAGTTATAATGTAAAGAAAAAAAAATGGTTGATGTGAGGGATATGCTCATTCAAACCCTGAGAAAGTAACCTATACCTGCCTCAGAAGCTTGGAGGAGCAATAATGGGTTATCTATACAGCGGATGCCTTCCTACATTTCTAGTCTCAGCAAACATTAAAAGCAAAGAGAGCATATGTGTGTGGAAATGTGTGTGCATGAAGACATGCATGTTCTCGTGTGCCACTACAGACCTCTGTTTTTTAAGAAGATGGCAAAAATAAGTGTTACAGTTCTGCAAGTAACTCAGACAAAACCATGTTTATAGGACTTGCTGTGACTCACTGCCTATGCTTCATATAAAGAAGGCTGGCAGTTGAGTGAATGAGAAGCACAAAAGACATTGTTTTCCAGGTATTATTTTTACATATTAAATATATTAGAATGATCCTTTTTTTTCTTCTTCTTTTTTCTTTTCTAGTAGTTTCCTAGCTACTCTGAAGGAGGAAAGAGAGCAATGCCATTCAGAGAAAATGAAAGAATACAAAAGCAACTACAGAGATGCTAAAGAAGTAGTTGGTTTAAAAATCAGTAGTGAGCCCAGAAAACAAGAAGCTTTCCAGTAATATCATATGAAAGGAGATATTTGGGGGAAATTATGTTTTCTCCCACACACCCACCGCATCCCCATATGTTTGTAAAACAAGCAATAGTTTTATGCCTTGATGTTAGTTCTTTGTCTGCACGCAGGCATTCAACAACCAATTTTGCAATCATCTCTGAATGTGCGATACCTTAGTCACTCATTTCTAAACCTGCTCATTAATTTTAATGATGCTGACTTCCTTTCTAAAGCATTGTGACATGTACAGGTGAAAAAAACACCATATAAGAGCTAGGCATCATAATATTTTATTAAAGGCCATAATTTATCTTCGAAAACACATAGGCATGAATGAAACTAATGATTTAAGTGTAGGACTGTAGCTGCAAGGTAGCTGAAATTGAGTGAATATTTTTATCCAGTATTTGATGGGTTTGCATTTCAGATATGTACTTATTTAATGCTAATGTATCAGACAATTTTTCAATATAATGGAGAATTCCAAGAGACATCTGAAAATTTCTAAAATAAAATAATTATGCACATTTTGTTTAAATTTCATACTGCATTTTTCAACTCACGCCATTGTCATCACATATCAAAGTAGTGCACGATACTAGCTCCTGTATCAGGATCATCCAGCCTTAGGAAGTCAGAAAACTTAGGAAAAGCCTTTAAATATACATATAAATATATATATTATTTTTTACATAAGTTATGTTTTGTACCAGTTGTAAAAGCCACCTCCAAAAGTATTCTCTTCTTTACAGGAGGCATAAAGAGGACAATGTTCTTCTGTTCCCCTGGATCCTCAGGTCATGACACTTCTATCTCACTGTTGTCTCTATTAAGGCCTCTTTCGCTTACCTCCTGCAGTGTTGTTCACAGACCTTGACATTATTATAAGTAATATAAACCCACAGTCTTCTTCCATGTGCCTCATTCCCCAGGTGAGGAAAAGTTTCTCTTCATGTTTCAGCCGTGTTTGTATAAGTCACTCTCTTGTTGTCAGCCTCAGGTTTTGGTCGGCTTTAAACCCATGTATGTGAAATACACACCATGCTAAAGCAGCAGCTGAGGAACAGGTGCTAAAGGAACAGGGGTGTCTATTGAGGCATGAAGGAAGAGGCTGTGCCAAAAAACTAGTTCTTATTGCCAGCTGTTCTGACCAAAACAAGCAAGTTACTCCTATTGTGCATCTCAGCTGCAGGGAGGTTGTTGTTCCAGCTATAGAAATTGCTTGGAAGAAACAGAAAGCAGGCTGAGGAGCAGCATTGACATAAGCCAGGAGCTATGGCCAAGTCAACACACAGAAAAAAAGAGACTGGTGAGGCAAATCTGGAAGTAGGGGACTATCCTCACTACTCCACCTCTTGATGATGAATCTTCTCAGCAGAAAGCTGAGAAGCATGTGAAAAAATGCCCTTTTCTCCTCCTTCTTTCCCACCTTGCCATGAAGCTTTTGTAAGATGAACCTTGTCTGAAAGGATTGAAGAAATCTTGACTTTTTTCTGGGATGAACGTTGGCATCATCACTTACAAGTCAGCACAACTCAGACAGTTCTACCATCAGAAGGTGCTGGAAAATAGGCAAAATGATAGAACTGAAAACTTGCATGGAACTCTTCAGAAAACATAAATTAGTCCTGTCTGTTCACTGTGAGCAGTTAAATCCATTTCACTACAGTGAGAAAGTTGAAGTGATTTTCTGGTGGGTAAAGCAAAAATCTGTTGCATAGACACATTGTCTCTACCTCTATTTATTCAGAAACTGATTGTGCTGCTCCCCAGAACAAGATGAAGCCTGTCTCTTCTTCCATGAGGTAGCACCATATTCACCTACGGCTCTTGAAACATCCCAAACCCAGGCTACCCTCAAATCCCATCTGGTCCCTGCTGCCAGAGTTCAAGTCAGAGCATTAGTCCCAGACCATCACTGCATGCGCAAACTAAAGGCAGACAGCTGAAGCCTGTTTGAAGGGGGCCTTTCCCTGCTGCGAACATACATATCACAGATCATGGTGTGTAACTGAAATTTTCAGCCCATATGCTTTTCTGACAGCCACCAGAGTGGAGCCATTAGCAAATCTGGGTTAGATCTCAGCCTCTCTAAAATAATGGTACAGGTGCAACAGTCCAACAGGCAGACCTGAGGAGAACTCTTTTGCAACTTTTCTGCCCTGGAAGTCACATACTTTGGTACAGAACTGGGGCTGCTAGTGTAGTCCCAAGCTGCAGTTCTTTCAGAGCCATATAGTAAGTTAGTTAGGCAGAAAATTACAAAATATTCTGTCAAAGTTCCTCCTTTCTCTAGGGCAATGTCAATATTTCCTCTATGCTGTGGCTGAAAGGAATGACATGTCATCTCCCAAAATTCCTACATGGGGCTTCTATTTGGTGCAATTCAACTGTTTGCAAGCTTGTTAAACAGAAAGTGGTAAAGAGACCAAAGCAGAGCTAAGAACTTTGCCACAAATGTACTTATTTTGGGGTAAAGACCCCAGGTGAATATACTTGGCCAAACACTAGATGAAAGCTTGTGAGAGCATCAGTAAATTTCTGAGGGTTTCCATGATGCAATGGAAACATGAAGTTATGAGAGGCTCTATAAGTGTTCATAGTGTTTGTATTTCACAATTGAGGATCAGATTCAAGCTCTGTGGAGTCAGAACTGTCTTGCAAAAGCTCTCCTTTCTTCAAGTCATTTTTGTGAGTTGTTATAGAACATTAACACAGAAAATACAAAAACAAAACAAAACAAAACAAACAAACACCAACTTTTTAATGGGTTAGTGCCTCATTCACATTGCTTTCTGAGAACATGTCATCCAGGTGGAGCACTGCCAGTTACAATGTGTCCGTATAAAATAACTGTCTGGGCTGTTTGTGAACTGTTTGCTCTGGTTCAATTCAGTGGGGGAGGGACACACGATGGGGGAAGCAGATTATTAAATCATTATTTTGAAAAGGTCCTTAATTGCATTTAGTGCCAGAGAGAGGATGGTTTTGTAAAATAGATAGTGAGGCTCCATAGCAACAAAAATAAAAAAGGTGACTATCTGTTCTGAGAGAGGAATTTCTAAATGTTCCACATTCACTGGGAAGTTAACATATAATTTAATAATTCATTCATTTTGTTCATCTATATAATTTTTCTGGCATGCAAGGTACCAGCATGTTTTCGTATCTTTCTGAACAAATCCTGGAAGTGTGAATTTGCAGACAAATATGCCAAATGGAGATTTTAGAGGCTCAAACACAATAGATGCTCAGTTCCTAATATGTTTTTCTTTACAGTTTAAAATCAATTCCTTTAACAGGGTCAGTATTTGCAAGTAGATTATTTTATTATTATGGAAGATTGCTAAGCATATTTAAATGCAATAGTTGTAAAAATGCCTGAGAATGTGATTCTTATCTCTACTGCTGTGTGTTTAGCATTGGTGGGAATATTTTTCTCACAATGTGTGCTGTAAAAATAGAATAGGAATTTGGAGGTAGATGGAATGATAGGCAAGCTGGCTTATACATTGTATATATTAAGATCACAGCTATCTTTAAACAAAACTTTCATTATAACACTATTGGGAACGAAGGTATATTCTTAGAATCATAAGAAAATTAACCGTTCAAAGTTTCAAACTTCCAATCAGGTAAGCTTATTCAGGTAGACAAATTCTTATTACCAGATTAACTTTTAAGCAAGATAGCAAATATGTCCTTGTACATGATTTTTATTTATTTAACTTTAAAGATTAATACACCCAAAACATTTTTGCCAATGAAACTGTATTCATAAACTGTAAAAAAATATATTTGTCAAAAAAAATTCTTCCTGAAATAAAGGGCTATGTTCCACATAAAGCACTATGTCAGGTAGCCTGAAATACCACTGTTGAAATGTGGTTTATATAAACCAAGATGAAAGCACATTAAGAGTTTTATGCATTCTGGATGACAGTATCACATTTTTTAACTGCAGTTTTCAGACAAAAAGGAGTCTTAGGAGCTGCACACGTCTGTGTGCCACTTCTGTTTTCACAGTGGGTAGTGATGGCTCTGCTGTATTACAGCATGGTGTCCAAAATGGATGTGGCCCTAATAAGAGCTGGTAATTAAACATGATTAATCAGACACATAATTCTCCACTGTGGCCTCTGTGAAGCCATAAACATACTGATATTCTGTGTTATAACAGGGTCCTTGTGAAAATTCAGCTGTCGATGCTGTTCAGGTTTTGCTGGTGTGACGGTTCCTGTTGTCAACAGGTCAGCATGTGGCATGTGTCCATCTGTCCTTTCTCCATGCTGCCCAGCTATTAAGACACCCCTAGAGAGATTTCAAAAGAGGAAACGCCACAGATTTCCAATAATTTAGACTTTAGCTACATGGATACTTGCAGCCATACCAAATTTAAGAACAAAATACATAGCACAGCCTGTCCTTAACAGGCAAAATATGGTTTCACTTGATAGGTAATAAGGTCACTGAGGTGCTCAGTACTTCAAAGTAGCCTGAATGGTGCTATTTATTTTGAGGTTAAACTGCTTCCAGTACTTGAACTACTTTGCTTAGAGGTAGCTTGGATCTCCATGAATATGTCAGGAGTATGCTGCATAGTTATAACCTGGGTACTGGAAGGAGACAGTAGGACTTGAATAGCCAATGCAGGAAACACCAGGGACAAAAAAACAGAGTTGGAGTCCATGTCAAACCTCCAAGAGACTTCAGCAGAACGAAGTTGTGAATCACTGACAAGAGAAAAACTTTGCCACAGTGGCTCATAAAATGATTAGCACTGCCACAGTCTAGGGAAAAGACTTCATTAGAGCAAAGCCTCACAAAGAACGTTCTCTGCAGCTAGATGGTATTGCTTTTACTGAAATAAATCACTTGTTACAATACTTCCTTTTTTTCCTGTGTGAAGCACTATTATGTTACACTGCAAATATATATATATATATGTATATATAATACAAGTAAATATATTGTATTTCCTCAAGATGACTGTTTTCTTGTGATCTGCTGCCTGAAGTCTTGTAAACCAGATACTCAAGTGTCACTGTGAATAGTAGGTGTCAACTCTGAAAATTTGTGTCACGGTCATCGCCGTTTAATACCATGGAATTCATTGCTGCATCGTGTTTTCTGTGTGGAGGATTGGGTTAAATATTCCAATAGTATTTGTCCTATATCTTTACTATTTTGAAGCTTACACTCCTCAGCCCAACACACACTTACCTGAAAAGGTCCCAACTTAGTATTTCAAGAATGGTAGCTGGGAGTACTACGGCAGTTAAATAATGTATGATTTGACAATTCTGCCCTGAATTTCACTTGGGGGCTAATCCTGCATTCCAGCATTGCTACAGCTAATAAAATGAGTCTTACAGAGTCACTGGCCTCTAATTTATCAAGACTTGAAAGGGCAGGAAACCTGACAGATCTGGCACGGAGAAAGAGGTAATAGAAAATAAAGTCAAGAAATGGGGAAAAAGGAATCATGGTGCGCAGGCAAAAGGATTATGGAAGGTAATTTGGCACAGGAGTTATGGGTTCAATTTGGTTCTGCTTCATACAATAGATATTATTTATATTATATTATTACATTATATATATCATATGTAGTATATATTAAACGAGCAATCCTTTCACCAGAACATTTTGTCTTACTGTATTTGAATTAATTTTCCCTAAAAGATATTTTGGGAAAGGAAGTGGGGGGATTTTGGTGGGTGGAAAGAAGGAAAGGAGAAAAATTTTTCTGTAGCCTGAGAAAATTTTTGAGAAATTTTTCAGTTTACACCAAACTAATATAGATAAGGTTGTTGCAGACTAGGAGAAAGTTTTAACTTCTTATAAGTATAAATATCTATGTGGATATAACTTTATATATGTATATAAAAAGTTGTAAAGGGTATATAAAGATATATATCAATATATAATTTACATATATAAATAGCACAAATAATCTACCTTTAAAACTGTATAGAGATGCAGATATAGATGAAATATACATACTCATGTATATATATATATATATACATATTTCACTTGGTTTAAAATCCATACTCATAGTCTTTAAAATACATGGTAAAATTAAGGCAAGTTGCCTTTGCAGGGACAGCCATAGGACCACTATATAGACCAAAGCAATACCTTCTTTCTGTCTGAAACTTTTCACAATTCACTTTCAAAGCATCTTGCACTGATCACACTTAGAAGAGAAACTTAACATGTATGAAGATAAAACATAACTAAGAGTTTATATTCAAGGGTGTTGCTTCCTAGATGTAATGTGCCTTCAAGCCAAAAGGGTATTTCCGCTAGCATAAGCAGAAGATATTCATTGACCCTTAGTCCAGGATTATTATAGTACTCAGGGCTCTGAGATAGTACTCTGTTCTGTGAATGGTACCATAGCTATATTTCAGTGAAGAAATTGCTAACATTAATATAAACCAGACACTTCTATTTACTTTCCTTATAGTGAGAAAGCTTTCAGCTGAACACCTTCAGCATGTGGAGAACCAATTTATTCTATTTTCTCTGAGTGCTGAGCATGCTTATTTTCAGAAAGAAAAAAAAATAAACAAAACAGGAAATGACTGTGTGAACACATTCGCAGTCACGTCGCAAGAAGAGCCAGAGGCCATGAATGTCTTGCAAAGAGCAAGTTTTATTTCAGTTACCTCTCTACTGGGGGATCTCCGAAGTTGCACCCAGACAGAGGTGACAGAGGTGGGGACACAGGCGCTGGTCAGTTCAGCCCTGCTGGAAGATCACCGGGCCTGCTGAGCTCGCCTGCATTTCGAGGCTTCAGGCAGGCGCAGCCTCCCGCTCTTTCTCACAACAAAGCAGGAACCTCAGACATAGTGATAAGGTGCCCAGAGTTTCTCACAGGCCTATGTTATCTAACACAGAGGCTCCACTCATCAAGCGCCCAAAGTCAGCAAAACAATTAGTATGATGTATGTGCTTTTTCTACAGACAGGTGCAAGTCACTTGAGTGTATTTACATTTAACTAACCTCCTCGCCGAATCTTCCGCTATATTCCCATACAGACTGATGATTCACTTTACTATGAATGAATATGAGTTTCCCACTTTTAAACAAGCCACAGATTGTAATACCTAATCATGGCTTTGGGTTTTCTTTTCAGTTCTCCTTTTTCTCTCTGTACATTTGCAGGACAAGTTTAAGTCTTTTCAAAATTCTAGGAAAATCTGAAATGGGAAAATACAATAGGAGATACTGTAAGTTTTGTGAATCTTCTTGTTTACATTAAAACATTTTGTATAGATCCACTCCTTTTTTAACCAATACCACAGGTGACTTTAAGAAAGGCTTTAGTGTACAGTCTGATTGTTTACACATTTCATCAATTGTGTCACTACTGGTCAGCTGCTGGGCAGTATGATTTGAATGAGCTGGCAAGTTAAAACAAACATGTCAGGTTTTGATGTCATGGTGGGTCTTCAAATTTTATAAGACTCAGACTGGTCTCTGATGTTGCAGGCATAATTTAATTAATTGCAGATGCTTCTATGCTGCATCTTTAGAAAAGAGAGGTAGATTTTTTTTTTTTAAATGGTTATGCAGTATCTAAGAAAATAATTGGCTGTTGCATCACATAAGGCTCAAGAAATTCCAGTCCATTAGCAACCGAAGATGCTAGATGACATACATTAGATGTATTTTGAAATCAGGTCATGAATAACTAATGCCAACAGATTCCCGAAAGTGTTGACTGAGGAGATTTCTGCTCTGATAATTTAATTCTTTTAACAATTTCTTAATCTTGAAAGAAAATACTGGATGTGGGCTAGTAGTGTGTCAGAAATCAGAAAAGGAAAGGAGAGATGATTCAGGAACCAACTAGTGAATAATAAAAAAAAAAAGAAGGAAAATTAATTCTGGACAGCATGGATTAGCACATATTGTAGGGAAAATTGGTCTTACTGTCAGAAATTTGTATGCTGCAACGGATGCACTCGACCCCCATCCCCAGCCAAACCACTAGCAGTTTGGTCCAGACTCAAGAGGAGCTAAAGAGCTCCTTCCAGGAGACCCACAGGGAAGCAGAACAGCGCATTGAATGCTGGTGACCTGTGGGTGCAGGGAGTCTCGTGCATACTTTTCCTACTGTATGCAATTTGACTACAAGTCAGCCACTTCATTCTATAAATACGACAGCCTGGATGAGCCCACTTTGAGCTCTCCCTGCTAAATAAGTGAGCTGTATGGCAATCGTTTTACTACTCACAGGTCAGTGAATGAGCCCAATTCAAGTTCAATATTAACCATTTAGCTTAAGCAGATGCACACCAAATGTAATGGATTATTTAGAGATGTAAGGTTGTATGATTTTTAATGTACTCTTTAATTCATGTTACTTGGTAGACTAGATTTGCTAAAATTTTAAGCTGTAACGTCCTGTTTGTATTTACTAAAAGCAAGTGCAGACTACACTAAATGCCTGCAAGATAAAGTCTAGCTTGCATTTTGCTGGAAAAAATGTAACTGACTGGGAAAACAACGATCCAAGGCTAACACGAAGACACTACAGATATGTGCATAGTGGGGTCTATTTTGCACTCCACTGAGAAGAAAGGACTTATCCAGACAAAATGGCATCTTCAAGGATGTGGACCAAAACCAAAGTCTATAACTGAACAAAACAAAGGCCCCATGTGGAGGCAGAGAAAAGGGGTCCAACGGGGAGCAAAGGACCTCGTGGTGAAATTTTGCTATTGGACTGGATCTTGGCATGAATGGTCTGTAAAAATATAAAAGATTGTAGTTTTCTATGCTTGGGTGGGCCTCTACGTAGGTACCTGGCTTGAGCCAGCCCTTTTGTTATTTTACTCCATCAAATATTTTTCCTGAAAATTTTGTTTCCCGAAAGTCTACTTTGCATACAATTACAGGTCTCCCATGAAAGTTTGCCTTCAGAGCATTAAGTACAGTCTCCGGAGCAAACAGTTATCAGGGGAAGAAGAACTCTGAACGTTTGCCTCATGACAGTTATAAGTGTCATCTGAGAGTTTGCCTCTGGAGCTTCAAAACACAGCCCCTGGAGCGAACAGTCCTCAGGGAGAGAAGACACCTGAAGATTTGCTTTAGGAATTAATACATGCACCTGGAAAGAAGATAAGCGATATTTGGTCTGGTATATCTCCCCCATGTAGTAAATAATAGAGCAAACACACCACTGAACTCTTAAAGGTCACACTTCTCTTTAAGAAATCTAAACATTGTTCTGCAGCAAGCAGAACCCTAAAATCACTCCTCTGCAACAGTAAGCATTCTCAGATCTCATGAGTGAAGCTAATAACATTCCACCTTGTGTCACAACCACAACTTCTGTATGTTCAGGAGACCCCCACATGAAAACAAAGATAGGAGGCTAGAAAGAAAACCAGCCATGGAAAAAGTAAGCCGTAAAAGTCCACAGTCACTCATAAGTTCAACCCCCCAACACATTCACATGTCATGGAAGGGCCTTCTCACCAGCAAGGAGGTCCACGAGCACCAGCTCTGTCAAAGGTTTTGTTCCTAACCTCACCCTGTGCACCCTATGAGCTTCCTACTTTTGCTCTCATTACAAAGCACAGAGGATGTTTCTTTCATCTCTAGTTGCCTGTCCTGATAAAACTTGGAGGAACATACTCAGGGCTCTACCTTCCTCTTTCAATTTGGTTGAAACTTGCTAGGGTTTAGAGGACTACATGATTATTAAGAAAGAAAAACCAAATAAGCTTTATTTTCTTAGGAGAAAGAGACGATCTCCACCAGCCAGTACCAATGGATCACATACTGAAGGGTTAACAACTAATTGACAAATGTCAAAAGGAGCAGCTACTGCTACATGGTGCCTGGAAGGATACGCTTTTAGTACAAGTGGCATGCCGTCAGTGTAGTGGACCTAAATGTAAAACAAGTGCTGTACAAATCTGTGAATGATGAAAGCATTGGCAGAGCTGTAAACAAGGAAGAAGCAATCACTGAGCACAGTCTGTATCATTTGGCTCGTTGGACACATTCCTATAAAATGTGTTTTAATACAGTAACAGCAAAGAATGTGGGCCCTGTCAACTAAAGGGAGGACTGTCTTCTGGAAAATAATAACTCTGAAAAGGAGTTATTATGAGCAGCATAATGCAGCAGTAAAATGAGTAAATGTAATCCTGGGATTTATAAACTCAAGCACATTAAAGTGTTCTATAGAATGTAAGGACAAAGAATAGCAGAAAACAATGGTTATAAATTGGAATAAAACTGGATAAAGTTAAAGCAGAAATTAGGAGTATATTTTTAACAGTGAGGATGATTAGCAACTAGAATAAAGTAGTTGAGTCTTATGTTGGAAAAACTTCTGTAGCTTCAGGGAGATCCTCATCTTGGATTAAGCCAGAATTCAATTAAAATTTATTATTAGATGGAAATGGTCATAAGAGTTTTTGCAATGGCTGCATGTCTGTGAGAGCTGTAAAACTGATCCTACACTTGTTGCAGTTAGTTTCAATTGTTTGAATGATTTGCTGAACAGGAATGCCATTTCTCTTTGCTTCCCTCAGCAAGGTAAATCAATGACATGAAGAATACAGTGGTGGGGCTCTGCTCTTATTAAATAAACATAGAACTCACAGAAGGTGTTTCAGAAATGATCCCAGAGAAAAATGGGACCTTTAATGCATGCAGTACTGTTGAGAGCTGTCATAAAGGAGAGAACTGCAGCTGAAAAAGAAGAAATGGCAGCAGACTACAGGGTGTGAAACAAACCGGAGTCAGGGCACGAGCCAGACCTCTCCTGTTTCTGACATGTCAAGAGGGTGTCCTCAGGATTAAGACAGATGGTGTAAAGCATCACTTCAGCACACAAAATTGGATCATGGAATTCCAGAGAATTAAAATAAAATGACATCACGATTTTGAGGAAAGCTCTGTATGGGGTGCTGGTGCCAGAGTGTTGGCAGATATGGGGCTGCAGGACTCTCCACCATGAGAAGAGGCAAGAGCTGCAAATATTCCACTGGGCTCCATTCCTGGAAGAGCACAGGCTGGATCAGGGGAAGAAGCAGCAGAAAAGAGCTGCTACAGACTGACCACAGCCCCCATCCCCTGCCCCACCACTGGCAGGGCCGTAGAGGAGTCGAGAGATAAGGAGTGAAGTTGAGTCTAGGGAGAGGGGCATGGGAGAAAGATGCTATTTTACTTTTACTCTTGTTTCTCACTAACCAAATCTATTTTAATTTATCATAAATTTAATCCATTTTCCCCAAGTCCAGTCTGTTTTGCTATGACAATAATTGGTAAGTGGTCTCTCTCTCTTTATCTTGACCCAGTTTCTCTTGACTCAGTTTCTCCCCATCCTGTTGAGGACGAGGAGTGAGCAGCTGGGTTAGAGTTTGACCCTTAGCCAAGGTTACCCATCATAGTTATTATTTCTAAATAAAATCAAAATTAATATATTTACAGTTCTGTCTAGAGCTCGTTTCTCATGCTGAAGTAGGAATTTAATAATTTTTAGAAGCAAGAAAACTTGAGATGTAAGCAGAAGCTGGAAAATAACTATTTTTTTCTTTTTTCACTTTTTTCTTAGAATTGTTCAGAATCTTTCTTGATCAAAATCTTGCATCTGAAATTCCCAAAATAAAGAGATATTTTGGACCATCAGAAATGTAAATATTACAATATTGCTTATACACATGAGAAATAACATGTCACACTTGCATTGCATTACAAGCCTAATTTTTTCCTAGTTTCATTGACATAGAAAGGGTAAAAGAAAATGGTAGTAGAGAGTGACTGCAAAATATTTTGCATTTTTAATATAGCTAGAAATTTGTAGGATCTGATTTTCGCTGCCACTGACACCAGTGGTTATCATAACCTCACAATTCCTCCTGAACAAGCATCATTTGCCATTTAAAAGTAGGGACATCACAACGGTAGGTTCATTTTACCTGGGTCACAGGAGTGATGTTACTATGGATGACCACTTTATTTTAATGAAGATGCACTGACGAGGTCTTGAAAACATGTTTATTGCAGCTGTAGTAAATGGGGGAGGGAGAGTAGCTTTCAGAAATATGGGAAGCCACTTCTATATTTTATTCTCTGTAACTAAATTATTTCCAGTTTTAGAAAGTTTCTGAAGACTACACTTCTACGAACAATCACACAATTCCGTTTGCCAAAAAATTATAGTACCAAAACTGGGGAGAGGTGGAGATTTCCCAGACTGCTTAAGCACAAACTGTGCATAAATTGTCAGGTTTGTCAAAGGACACAGTTTAAAAATAGTGCACCTGTGGTGTATGCATTGAACTATTTCTTAGACTGTTCACCGTCATTTAAGGAATACAAAAGAAACAGTGTAAAACAAAGTAGAGTAGAAAAGAAAGAGGAGATTTAATAGTAACAGAGGACCGCAGTACCTTGCAAGGTGTACAAACATGATCAATATTTTATCTCAGAGCCTCAGTTTCTCCTCAAAATCTCAGGCAAATCAATATATCAATGATTAGTTTTTAAGATCCAAGAGATTATTTGGCTTGAGGTTCTTTTTCAAAATCTGACTAATACAAATTTTTGTTTGGTTTTGTTTGGGTTTTTTGTTTGCTTGTCTTCTCTCAGGATTTCAAAATAGTCATTAGGAGAAAGTCACAGTAGCTCTACATTGTAAGTGAAGAATTTCACCACTTCAGACTCCATAACATCCCCTACTAAGCTCATCTGCTTGGGCATTAAACCAGGGAAAGAGGATATTACCCCATGTCAATAGAAATGAGTTTAAATTGAGCTATCTTCCTCTACAATCCCATGACTGTCCTTAGGTGAATTGCAGCAAATGATGATAGGGCAATTACACTCTACTGTTTTACCAGATGTCTCCATTTCTCTGAAATACTATTTTGCTCAGTTTTATAATGTCTGGCTCTCAAAATACCAAACGAACAAGTATGGCTAGTTATTCTTTCTTCATTATTGCAAGAACTATTCCCATGCCACGCTTTATATTGGCTACTGTACTTCTCACAGGAAATTGTTTCTGTTATGTAATAATGATAACAATTTTATTCAAGTGTAAAAGATTTGACTGTAACTTTAAGAATAATATTTGGTTCTAGTGAATGACCCAGAAGGCATAATGCACGTAAAAGGCCTTTCCTTTATGCTTTCTTGAAAGTAGATGATTTGCAGTAATTGGCCTGGTTCTTCTGGTCCTACTTAGGAAGGCTTTAGCTAATGGAAGAGTACCAAGTATCTCTGAACTGACGGCAGTCTCAGGGCTTCCACTGTGACCTTGTCTATATCATCACTTCAGTCATTTCCCATAAACCTTTAAGAGATGCAAGCCGCAGAAACACATTTCCCATTATGGATCAGAGAATGGACCTATTAATTCACAAGTCAGGATCGTGGTTAGCAGATGAAATGACACCAGTGTAAAATCATGACGCAGTAAAGCCTATTTTGAACATTCTTAACATGACATATCCTGACTTAAGCAAAGAAGCTTAGAAGTAGGAAAGAAGGAAAGGGGGAAGAAAGCAAGGGTCCTGAGATGCTTTTCTGTTCCTTTTCCCTGAATCATTGGCACTTTCATGTGTTGATTTTGAGACACTGTATGCCAAGGACATTTGTCCAAATATCATGGCATTTCAGAGTACACAGTAAGGGAGAAACACTGCAGAGCATCCTCCTTTGGATCCCTTCTCTTTCTTATACTAAGTGAGCCATGCCACAGTACCAACACCTGTGTGCTGAGATTTTATTTTTCTCTTTTTTTTTCTTTTTTCCTTTTCCTTTTCCTTCTCCTTCTCCTTCTCCTTCTCCTTCTCCTTCTCCTTTTTAAATTTTTACTTTTCTTTATATTTTCATGTTTTATTTCTCCCCTTTCCTTTCCTTTCCTTTCCTTTCCTTTCCTTTCCTTTCCTTTCCTTTCCTTTCCTTTCCTTTCCTTTCCTTTCCTTTCCTTTCCTTTCCTTTCCTTTCCTTTCCTTTCCTTTCCTTTCCTTTCCTTTCCTTTCCTTTCCTTTCCTTTCCTTTCCTTTCCTTTCCTTTCCTTTCCTTTCCTTTCCTTTCCTTTCCTTTCCTTTCCTTTCCTTTCCTTTCCTTTCCTTTCCTTTCCTTTCCTTTCCTTTCCTTTCCTTTCCTTTCCTTTCCTTTCCTTTCCTTTCCTTTCCTTTCCTTTCCTTTCCTTTCCTTTCCTTTCCTTTCCTTTCCTTTCCTTTCCTTTCCTTTCCTTTCCTTTCCTTTCCTTTCCTTTCCTTTCCTTTCCTTTCCTTTCCTTTCCTTTCCTTTCCTTTCCTTCCCATTTCCCACTCCAATTTCAGGCCTGAAGATAGATGCCTGGATAAGATGCTTACATGATTTGCCCCTCAAAAAAGGTTTAAGAAACTCTTCAGTATGGCTCTCCATGGTAACATAGTAAAGCTTTTGAAAGCAAGGTGTTGTTTAAGCAGCTAGTAATTAAGTGGTCTCAGAGAAGCCTCACAAAATTTGTTGTAGCAAATGAAAGCAAATGAGACTATGGACCAAATACTGGCAAATTCTTCAGTATTACAAGCCTGAAAACATAGTTTCCATGAAGGACTTAAAACAGTGAGCAGACATCTAGTTATTCTGAAATCAGGCATCAGCTCTTTCACAGAACTGTTGATGAAATGAATCTTTATTTTCTATGCCTAGAAAATAGAAGTCACTTCCCTGCAGCTCTCTTCACACAGCATTTCTGGGCAATAGTGTTTTTTCAAACATGTAGCAATAAAACTATGCATTTATAAACATAGAAACATAAGAAAACAGCATAGCAAATAAGTATTTCTGTACTTACCTATGTCTAACTTTTTGTTTTGTATGGAAAAGAAACAGACTGTCCCCAATAATGCATGGAAATTCCTGCTGTTGTTAATACATTCTGGGTGTGTTTTGGTATAAACCACTTACAACCAGCATGGAAATTATACGAGAGTCTTATTTATGTAAAAAAAACACAACGGATTTCACATTTTGTTGCAGCCACAATACAATATGTCAGAGACTTAAGTTAAATATTAAGTTGGCATTTTAGACATGTCTGCTTTACTATGTAATATGGATATGGGTTTATTTGTGTTTAACACTGATACTGTATGAACTTGGAAAAATGTCAAGATAGCCTTGACCTCTAAAGGTTGCATCTATAAACATGTTTATGTTATCATCTGTGAAGTGTCATTATCTGTGGAGATGAAATTATTTGCCAGTAAATAGCTAGTCCTTTACTATGACATCTAACTTCTGGACAATTATGTTGATTCTGAGGTCAGTAATTTTTTTTGTCTCCAAAATGATTTATAATCAGCAGAAATTGTGGTTGTGCAATGGCTGTATGAAGTGTCTGAATGGACCTTTTACACACAAAGATTGAACCATGCAGGAAATTTTATTAACGTCTTTATTTGAAATGTGAAGGCCTAATCCCAAAAATCCCATTAACTTAATAGGTCAAACAAATCTAAGTGTCAGGAATCTTGTCATTCCACACCTCAGACTGCAGTGGAACATACTTTATGGCTTTAGAAATACATTAAACACTCCATTAAAAAAAAAAAAAAAAAAAAAAAAGCCATGCCTGCAGTGTGGCTGGAAGCAGCAGCCTGACTGCTCCATGAAAACCAAGTTCCCAGCATAAAACAGCATCACTTACATACAGCCAAAGTTCTCCAACCACAGAGATCCTCACCAGTTGAAAAAGTTACTACCAATTCTTTTTAGTTTCTTTTTTTTAATAGTACTACTTACTTTGCACCAGCTCCTCCATGTGAAAGAAGGGGCTCGCAGTAGCCTTCTTGTCTCTTTTATTAAGTTCCATAAACAAAATGAAAGGTAGTCTGGGCAATAGCGCTCTCTGATAGATATTTATGTGCACAATAGATAGTGCTAAATCATCCAAGTGAGTGGGAACTTATCTCTGCAGCTTTAAACCTTGACATTTTGCAAGACTGAACAAACGGCACATGTACCTCAAGTACACAGGATTTATTGTTTTCATTTACTTATGTGCCCACTTTATGTGAGTCCCTTATTAAAATATTACTGCAAACACGTAAAGCGTCAGTCCAGATTCTTGAGATGTCATCTTGGGCTTTGAGTATTTGCTTGAATATTAGAGTGTGGTGCTTGATGTGTCAAATATATCCTATCAAAAGATGTCTTTTCTCTAAAGTTTTCAAGTTGTAACCTGTCTGTTCTTTATTTAGTGAAGCACTTACTTTCTGTCTCCAGAAAAAGAATGTCACATAGAAGTGTAAACAATCATTTTTATTTCAAAGGCAAGGCCCTGTATTGATAACACATTCAAACTCACCAGGAATACCTGAGGGGACAGCAAAACTCTATTGATTGCTCCTGAAATACTGACTTGCAATATATTTTCCCAATAAAAAGTCTGAGCAGCAAGTGTATTGTCATTTAGGAACACAAAAACAAAAGGATGGCTGTTGCAGGTTAGGACAAAGGCCCTCTCATCTTGCCCTCCAACAGAGGCCTCTCTCTGTTGTCTCCAGAGACAGCAGAGTGAGCGATGCCAATCAAGTCTTTGGTCCTGTGCTGAACTCTTTGGCTCTATTCTTCTGAGTTTTTTAGGAACATTAATCACATTTCCTTGAAGATTTTTTATTCATTTTTTCCCATTTCCTGTGGTTCTCAGCTTTTTTTTTTTTTTTTTTTTGTAAGGACTCTTGGTTCCTTTTCAGGACAGGCATAGGCTTGTCCTTTCCATGGCATTCAGTAGGGCTGAAGGATGCTTAAGGAAGGACATAAGAGATCAAACAAATAACAGTGCTTCCTCAGGATATTCTCCAGGAGCCTGCAACAAAGAAAACTGCCTAATTCATAGACAGTACCATGGCATTTAACTTGGGGCAAGCTCTTGTCTCCACAAAGCTGACTGTTCTCTTGGTAGGTACTGCAGACGCTGTGCCTCCAGTCACTAGAACACTTGTGTATCTGAAGTGGAACTGCAATCTGTAATGCCTGGAGAAAGGGTGTGAAAAGACAAGGAAACAATTAGAGGCGGTCAGCGAACTGGATTAGAGACTTGGGTCTATTTCCAACCACTCTCAAAGCAATATTCACGAATCTCATTCGACTTACATTCTAATTATGCTTCTTAGGTCTAAATCTGAACTTCCAGAGTTTTGAAAGAGAGAAGGTAATCAAAAGGTAATCACTGTTCCTTTTCACTGTAATAGACCAATACAATTGGACTAAATAGAAGGTCTCTGCTAAAATCTTTTTCTTCATAATTCAGTGATATCAGGAGCAAATACTTCTGGGCTTATTGTGGGAAAAAAAAAAAAAAGTACACAATTACGTAGTTAAACTCTGAAACATGGAAATTTTGCACAAGGGGAACTCACTTAAATTTGAGGAAATACATGACCATCATTTCTTGTATTAAGAGGGTATGTTACTTTTTACATCTAAAAAGAGGTGAAAATATCACCAAGATACATAATAACTTATTTTCTTTGTATTGCACATTTAAAAGAAACTAAGTCCTTCTGTTGCACAGCTGGTTGCTGTTGTATTTCCCACTGCAGTATAGTAAAAACATTTAAAGAAAACACGTGAATTGCATAGAGTTTGTTTTTTTGTGTGTCCTTCTCTTCTCAAGAAATAAGGACTTTTTGTTGTTGCTGAAGAACATAAAGTAGAAGTGGAGCAAATACTGTCAGAAAATACTTGATTGCATTTGTACTGATGGGACACATGGGCCTTAGTATAGTGCATAGGATCTACATTATTAAACTATAAATATCTACACTGCTGTTGTCTGCATCAGAGCTCATCATCTTAAACTTTCTTTATAACTAATAATAAGAAGTAGACACATTTGACCTGTTTCAGATACCTACATTAGATTGAGTTATGTTAGGTTTCAGAGGGATTACAAATCTTCTCAAAACTGCTGCAAATAAATTTCTTAAGAGTTAACAGGCCTTCAGGGTTTCAGTGATGAACCTCTTTGAAAGAATACAAGGAAAAGACAAGAACAAAACCAAAAAAAACCAGAATGTGTGAGAATGTTTGGAGAATTTTTTTTCAGAATCAATCCCTTTATATATAACAAATAGGTTTGTGCAGAAGAAAAATGTTTTTTTTCCCATTAAGAAATAATGGATCAGTGAACAAAAAAACTATGTGTACATAAACAATTTTATCTACATAATGGAAGGACACATTATTGATATACTGATAGAAACTAGGACATACTCTTATGAGTTTTTATGGTTTTGAAAAAAGGATATTAAAGCCAGGAACAGCTTCTTGCTCTATTGGATACAAATACCCAACACCTCCTATTTTAACTTTTTTGGAATCATTTCAGTTCCTTCCTTTAGGGTTGTGTTGGCACAGAAATACCTCCCTGGCTTACCAATTGGCTCTTAGTCTTTTCTGCAGTGTGGATTAAACCCAGTGAGATCATTTCAATCTTGTGGAATAGGTTTAAAACACAGATGTCTTTTTCATGTTCTTTTCATAATTTGTCTCATTTGCAACTCACATTTCATATTCAGAGTTATCTTGCCAGAAGGGACCTCTCTGATATCTCAGATATACAAGACCATAAACGTCCTTGTGGGAGTTGCTTTTAAACACCCTCAATATCAAATTGTCTGTTTCCCTCTGGAGCTTTCTCACAGTGGAAATTTCTTTACTGGATCCTCTGAAGGAGCTTGTCTGGTTGTGTGGGGACAACATGGGGAAACTGTTCCTACAGCTTTGTTTTTTCTGCAGAAGAACCACCCCAGAGAAATTCAGGACGTTGAATGATTTCAGGCGTATCCACAGGAAATAAATGAGGTTTCAAGTCACAGGGAGGAAGGGTTGGGCCTCCAGAGACTTAATGTTGTTTGTAACGGCCATGTGCATTAGTGAAACAATCCAATATCTGTTGTTCTATGAGTATTGCCACTGTTTCTCATAATTATATGGAATTTGCTTTCCCTTTCCACCTGTCAAATCTTTGGTGCAATAATCAAGAACAGTGCAGGTATTCTAAAAAATGAAAGCCATATTGTCTAAGTTTGAAGAAAATTAAATTCTTCAATATTTTGGATCTTGTTTTACCTTTAAATTGATGAAAAGGGACTCACAAGATCACATCTGGAATCAAAACTGACTTCAAGTCTATTTGTTTAATGAAAGGAGGAAAGAAAGGAGGAAGGAAGGAAGGAAGGAAGGAAGGAAGGAAGGAAGGAAGGAAGGAAGGAAGGAAGGACAGAAAAAGTTTTGTTGCATTTTTTTTTTTTTAACCTTTAATCAATGAAATGTAAATAATTTCTAGAAATGGTGTTCCAACCTGAGCCTTCTAAGCTGTGTACAAAACTTATAGTGAAATATGCATCCACTAGAAACCTATGCTGCAAATGAGGTGAATGTAATGTCATAAGTTTCCAAGTTTCAAGACACAATCTTTAGGCAGAAAATAGATCCCTTAAGCCAAACAGGAGGTGGACACAGCCTAAAATGTACACAGCTACAAATCTCTCTTATATTTTGCAGGAACATTAACAGAGGACCAGAAGCAGCTTGAAAGGGTAAGATTTCCATGTGATTCCCTTGTATCTGCTGATACTCTTATCTTTGTTTTCACACACTCCTTTCCCTACCACAATATTACATGACTTTCAAGAACTGTGAGTCTGTACCAGTTCTTCACTATTCAATAACTTAGTAAGACTTACCTCTGAAAACCAAGCAGGTTTTGGTCTTTTTCTGCTTAAATCCCTAGTAAGCCTAGGATTGTTCTGTTAGTGTCACAAAACCTCTAACAAAGATACACAAAGTTAAATATGAAGTGTTACAGAAGTTACATTCTGACTAGCAACTTACGGATAAAACCTATAGAAATCAGTATACAGTTTATGGGATTTATTTCCTTTCTCACTTCCTGGATGACTTTGTAAATAATGTACACAAAACAGAGCAATTTTAATAACAAAGTGTCTTGTCCCTGAAATTTCCTTGGTTACAACTCTTCACTAGGAAATTTGTGTCTTTCAGGTGGAGAATTATACTAAACCTTCACCTTCCAGAAAAGCACACAGCAGAACTGGCAAAAAGTTCTTTCACTTCTGAAGGGGCAAAGTTGCCTTCACATGGCACTTTAGGACTTCAGGAGAACACTGCACACTGTGGAATACCAGGTGCAGGATTCTCCAAGATTCTATTTGGTATCTAACCCTGAGAGCTTATTCTCAGATTTCTTTCTTAATATTTCTGGGCTATGTTGATATAGCAAGTACTGCATTGGGATTGGGGGAGGTACTGTAGGAATTCCCGAGGTCCATTCCAGGGTAGATTAAGTTTTTCATTTTCTAGTTTAAGTACAGTTAGAGCATTGTCAGTCACTGCTTTCTCCTGTTTCTACTTGGCATATCACTCATTACTCAGTGTAGAGGGGAACCAAAAATCAGGATTCTAATTTCTTTTAAGCAGACAGATGCCTCTAAGTGAAGTACTGCAGTCATATGCCATTCAGAAACTTCTTTCATCTACACCTAGTCTTTTATATTTTACAAAGATCCATGCATGGACTCTGCAAACGAAAAATAACTGAATTTGCTAATCATAATGACTAGGTGAATCACAGACACAAGCTGAGCTGAGCATCAAAACAAACTAAAATTAGTAACAGCATGCCCCTGGCCTAGGGCAACATCCAGCTGATGAACAGAGACAGCTGGGACCTCATCCTCACTCTACATTCTGTTACCAAAACAAATTACTTGTGTTACTCATATAATGGTAGGGACAACATCCACCTTCTGGAGCACCTGCACTGCCATTTCTATGTGGTTTTGATTCTTTGTAGTCCCAGTCCATCTGCCTGTGTGAATTCATCAGGCGATCATACAAATATTGGCAGAAAAAAGAGTGGTGGAATAGCTGTTATTACATCTATCACTGATAATCCACCTAAAGCCCTTGCAGTTGCTCTTCACAGGATCTATAAAGACATTTCAAGGAATCTTTGTATTCATGTTTTGATTCATCAGCTCCTCATCAGCTTTTCATGCTTTTCTTGCTTGCCACAGATTAACACTCTTCCTCTCTTGCCTGTAAATGCCTCAACACAGGTTTTTATAAACTAATCAATATTTAATCATTGTAATACTTTGGAGGTTAAGAGAGGTTGAGACATAGAAATTATATTGCACTTTCCTGATATTGAAAAGACCTCACATGAACTCTGTGGGATTAATAAATCATATTATTCCCATTATAACAAAGAATACAAATTATGTGTAGGCTATGTGAATTACCCAAGGTTATACAATGCATCAGTAGCAAAGAACCAAACTGGCAATAAGCCGTCCTTCAGGTAATTTTCAGTGAATTAGCATAGTCCTATCTCTATGAATGCTTCAAGGGATAATCTCTGAAATAAAACTTTATTGTGAGCTGGCTATGCTTTTGCAGCCCACATTTACCCACCTCTGCATTTTTCTCCATTTAATATGACCTAGTTCATCACATTAATTAAGATGAAGAGCTAGAAGCACTCAGAGAAGAAGTATGTTAATCTGGTTTTGAATTAACTAATCAAGTAATGGTAAGCAGCTGTTCAAATGACCAGAATTTGACTGATGCTACTGACACTGTCTAATGTTAAAGAAGCAATAAGGAGTCCCTAGAAGTAAAAATCAATGTCAGTAGCAGGAAAACTCACTAGCTTTCACTTTATGAAAGCTTTCACTCTATGAAAATTATTTTCTTAGAGAGGTTATATATTGGTCCTCCTCTTATCTACCAAGTATGTTTGCTAATACCTTCCAAGTACATTTGCCAAAAGACATGCATCTAGTTTTCACCTCTGCCTTGTCTTTTCCTTGAAGTTCCCCGAGGACCTCGATCCCAGTGGAAAATTAGGAGCTGAAATAGAAGTTAGGTATCTTTCCTTGTGGATCTCAGCCTTAGCCAATAACCAGGAAAGCTGGTTTTCTGATTCCTTGTAAGACTTAGTTATGGTAGCATGAATCACCTCTCAACTCAGTTTTGCAGAGCAGGAAAAGCCATTGAGCTCCTCCACCAAACTGAAGTACAAATGGTGTATTAACAGCTCATATACTCTTCATGTATTGCAGTTTGTGTTTTTTTATAACAAGAGAAATAGTTTTAACATGCACCTGCTATTCTTTTCATTTTGTTTGGTCTAAGACAAGTTTTATCCCATGAGCACCTTTCAAAGGATTTATCAACATTTATTTCTCCATTTTTTTTGAGACATACGTTTCTTTTTCAAATCTTGGCTGAAACAAAAGTAAATAATTACCAGATAAACATGCAAGTTTGTTTATATTTCTTGTTTTCATCTTGCAATCAGTTCATGAATAAATAGTAAGAATATTTTCTAGGAAATGTTTAAAGAACTTGATTATTTAAATATATATTTAAATGCTCTAGCTGCAGCGGTGACAAGGTGGGTGTCATACAGCTGTGAATGTTCATTCAGGAATTAAATCTTTATGAAAGCTTTCCTGAATAGCTATGAAGAACAAAGTGCATATACAGAAGGAAAAAGATTAAAACACAAATTCTCTTCAATAATTTATTTCAGTAGTTTTCTCATTAGAAAATGTTCTGCTATCTGAAATCTACTGGTTCCCTCAAGTAACAGAATTTCAAAGTGGTTCTGCTGGAGGATGAAAGCATTTAACATGTTGGTTAGAGCACTCACTTTTTTGCATTGATTTGAAATGGTGTATTAATGTTACTGCACAACAGATTACCTAGTGATCTTTGGGGTTAAGGTTACACTGTCTTCTAGGACAATAATTAACTAGTCAAAAAGCAGATCTTAGTCTCATCTTACTTAATCCCATCCTCCTTTTTACAACAAGATGCCTTTCCCTCTTTCAGTTATCTGTGCACAGTTTGCCATTGCTGCATAGCTCTCCTAATAGCATCCAACACTTTGTTGAGTATGTTTCCTTTCTATCTTTTTAACACTATGGAATTAGTTGAAGGAGGCGAGGAACTGTTTATATCTATTATTTGCACCTTTTCAAAGGTGCCAGTAGCAACCTCTTTGATTTTTTTTCTTTCTCACAGAAATGTGTTTAATGGCTCTAAAGCAATTGGACTGTCCTACTAAATGGTATTTCCTTTACTTTGCAAACAACTCAGAAAAGTTCTTGCATGTGTATGATACCTGCACAATGCAGTAGCCTTCCTGAATCAGCTTCTTAAAGTCTTCCCCAGAGGTTTCCTTTGAACATTTTTGAATAGTTTATTTTCTATGAAAAGATCACGGAATAAAATTAGGAAGAATAGGAAATCCAGTATGAGTGAAGACCCTCACTGAAAAATAAGGTGAAGTATTGTTTTTTTTATATTTTGCTTGTGCCTTTGCAGCATAACTGCAAGCATGCAACCATTTTGCAGAATAATTATGTCCAAGAAAACTTTTGAATGTACCATATTTTGTCATAAATGCCCCATCACTGAAGTGTTCAATGATCCCACAAGGATCATTAAGCCCAACTCCTGTCCTTGCGTATGACAACCCCACAGTTCACACCATATGTCTGAGGGTGCTGTCCACTCTCTTCCTGAACACTGTCATACTTGGAGCCGTGACACCTCCCTGGGGAGCCTGTTCCAGTGCTCCACCACCTTCTGCATGAAGAACCTTTTCCTGACGTCCAATCTAAACCTTCCCTGGCACATCTCCCTGCCATTCCCTTGGGTTCTGTCATTGGTTGCCAGAGAGAAGAGATCAGCACCTGCCCCTCCTCCTCCCCTTGAGAGGAAGCCATAGACTGCAATGAGGTGTCCCTTCAGGAGGAGCTTTGAGCAACCCAGTCTAGTTGAAAATGTCCCTGCTTACTGTGGAGGTTTTGGACTAGATAATCTTTAAAGGTTCCTTCCAACCCAAATCATTCTATGGTTCTATGATTTTGCCATCCAAAACCTGAGTTACAGTATTCATATAATTCTGATGATTCCTTGTTGCTATGTCTACTTTCCCAAGCATGGAGAGAAACAAGCTAAAGAGTAAAAACCCAACGGTTCATTTACAATAAAATAAAATTTTAAAAATCTGCTAAATGCCTTGGATTTCATGAGTATTTATCTCCCTTCTCCCACCTCCTCTGTGACGTTTTTATTTTTTTCTCCAAGATGAGAAAACAGCTTCCCTCTGGTAAAAATGCTGATCTTTTTAAAATTTGTTAAGGATGTTGTTAAATCACAGATGCTGAATATATTCTCTAAATCCTTCCCAGCTAGGAAAAAAAAAAAAAAAAAAAAAAAGTAAAAAAAAAAAAGCAGCAGTATTATTTCTGCAAAGTTCAAGTGTCTTACGTGTAATGCATTGTTATCAACATTACTGTAGCTACCATAGTCCACTGCAGATAAAAATTTGTTTTGAAGGATACTGAATAATGTGGTTGCCTAGACAGCAAGGACTGGACTGATTGACCTGGGAGGTCTTACTTAGTCTAACATCCTCCATTCCTATGAAAAGGGAACTCTAGTAAATGAATGTTGAGGGTTCATTGTTTGAGATTCAGAAGTGCTACTGCATCTCAGTAAAGTAGGACAGCAAACATCTTTCTGATGCTTCTTGAATTACAAAATGTACTATGATAGTTCATGTTGTTCCTTTAAACCTGGAGTAGGGGTTTATTGAGCTGAACCTGCTAGGGAAAAAAAATGACATGACCCTTAGGAAACCATGTGGCAATTTGAGCTAAACTTCTGACTTTCCATTTCCAACTGCTTAGGAGAAGTTTATTAGTTTATGTTATATAAGTGTAGTGAATACAAGAAGGGGGCTATACATGCAGAGTATTAGGTCTGTGAGATTTGTTAGGACACTGAGTTTTAAGCAGATACATTTTCCTCACAGAGAAGAAAGGGTAACAAGGAAGGCAGGATAAACTGAGAACTCATCTATGCAAGGACCATACAAACAGACACACTAGCATTTTGTCTGTTCAAAAGATGTAGGTGGAATAGACGAGAAGTATTTATAACATGCCTCAAACATGAATATTTATTCCAGAGTAGCATCCTTTTTGGTTTTAATTGCAACTTCCTCTGCAGCTAATTACCTAAATCCCAGCTTTCCAGACATTCATAGTATGAACACAAGTTTCTATCCCTCAGTTGCATTCTATCCCTCAGTTGCATTCAATTAATTCAACCTAAACAAATCCATACATTTTTGAATGTAGGCCACATTTATAGAGTAGAGTAACCTAGAAAACTATTACTTTGAAAAATATGAGATCATAGTTGATAACCAAAGTAATAGTTGAGACGCAGAAATGACCTTACAACCCTTGAGATTGTAAAGAAGGTATGTATTTATTTATTTACGGCACCGGACACATGGGGAATCATTTCACCTAATACGTGTGTAAATTTACAGTAGCTGTGAGCTTGGTTAAGTGCAGTAAAGTGTTACATATTCATGAAAGTTTTAGGAACGCCTATACATATTTGTAGCCTGTCCCCGAGAAGGCTCTTATTACAATGAGTTCCGGGAGACCACTTCCACAGTCTCCACCTCCGGCTCCTCCTGGTTGCAGCTGCGCAGTGATTGTGAACCCGGGTCCTCTTCTCTGTACATGGTCACCTTCAGTCCAGTGTGATGAGTTGGTTAGGACTCAGACTGCTGAGTTGGTTAAAACTGGCGTATCTTCTGTCCTGTGCCCAAGATTCTGTTATCTAGTTCACCCAAGGATGCACCCAAGGATTATTATCTTTGCAAGGCGTCAGCAAACTCCTGTTTCTCGTACAATAAGGTACATAAAGCTAAGCAAAGTTAAAGGGTTAGCTCTCTGTTGGCTCTTTAAGTCTAGTGATGTGGGGTAAGGGTTAGTTTTTAACTGTCAAGTGTTAGTTCTTTAAGTGTTAATTAGTTAATTGTCAATTCCCTGTATCTTAGTGAGCCCTTTCAGTGATGCAACAGCAATAAAATCAATCAAATAAATCCCTGAAAAAATTAAATAGGGTAGTAGTGAAGAGACAATCATTTTCTCACTCCTCTTGTCAATACTGAGACCATGCTACAATGATGTCTGCAGTTTTGCTCTTTAAAAAATGAAAACTTTGAAGGAATTTCTATGAAAATTATTTGAGGGTTAGTGAAAATTAATTACACAATGGTATTTTGTATCCATTAGCTCAGCTTACCAGCAAAAACTTATTATTTGAATAATCAGTATGAAAACACTTACGGAGTTTTCACATTAACAAGGGACATGTTATCCTCTTCTTATATGGTTTCCATTGTTCATCTAATTGCCCGGAACAGTTCAAAACTACATAGACAGCCTGTTTTATCAGGTCAATGCCCTCACTGAACATAAACTTAAATTCCATAATCATTCCTCAATACAAGCAATAGATTCATGGCACAAGCCTTCTCTTTTTGACATGTAATAGAATCACAGGGAAGTATGGTATTCCACTGATTTACTTTGCATGATCTAACAAAGAGACAGCCTCGGGTTCTGGTCTCTGCTTCAGGGACTGTTCTTGTTTTTTTGTATTACAGAGTGTCCTTGGATAAAAACATAGAAATAATCCTGAAACCAGAACCAAAATGCAAGAAAGGTCTCTCACAGCTAAGGGGGCCTCTGTAGACCTGCTAGTTTAAAATCTTTCTCTCTAATCTTATAGCTCATGTGTTCCCAGCTTCACAGTAGACCAGCTTCAACAAGAAGGGTGAAGTGCTTCCTAACATCTTGTAATGCAGGGTAGAAAATGCTGGTGTGTGAGACCTGTGGATATGAGAGCACTGCAGGCTAAAGAAAGGTCTTCCACTCTTCTAATCACTATATCATCATGTGTCCTTGAGTAAGGATGGTTCTCAGAAACTTTTATTGTCATTAACAGTTTAAAGAGAGATGTGTCTTGGCTCCAACATTCTTCAGCATCTTATTTGTTCTGCTGTTTCTTGTTGTATTAAAGACCTTCCTTGTGACATATACAAGAAGGCAGCAGTTGATAGACAAGTCTTTAACTCCCATCAGCTGTATGGAAAAACCCAAATAATAAAGGCAAACACAGGTGAATGGCAGTTTGCATACAGCTGTGCTCTGCTGAATTGTATCCCTAAAAAGAAGTAATTTGTTTTAGAATTGTTTTTCCCAAATTATAAAACATCTTGATCTCACAACAACAAAAACACAACATATGTTAGGACTAAGACTGGTGGAACTGAATCCATGCACAGACCCACCCCCATTTATTAGATGTTTTTCAAGCCTACAAATTCTTAAATTTGGTAGCGTAAGCTTTCAGAATGCTTAATTTACTGAAGATACTGCAGAGTGTACCAGAATTGTTATTGGCAAAATTCATTGTTATCTGGAATAGGAAGATCAATATACAGAAAGAGTTCCTGTGCTACACTAAATCACAGAACCAATCATTATATCTGCATGATGCAACCCAAAACAAGACTTTGATCACACCTGTGCCATTGTTTATGTCTGACAAAATTTTGGGATATGTTATTGAAAGTTTGTTGAAATATGTTCAGCACTAAAAAAGAAGAAAATAGGAACATCAATAACCCACTGCCACTTCTTCTTACCACTGGCATATACAGGTTGTTCATTTTGTCCAGAACTTGACTTTTATTATAAAACTTATTTAGATATTAGTAGAAAGGAAAAGATACCACAGCTGACATACCGGTTACAATAAAAATTTCCATCAAGCTGTAAAGGTAATATGGTCCACACCCATGTGACTGTATTTCGGGAAAAAACAGTTCTCTTTTCTTTTGTAGTCTTACATATGATTTTGATATGTGATAATAGGAGGAAATATTTCCAAATCTTACCTTTTCAAAGACATTTCATGACTGGCATTAGATGAAGATTTCTTTAAAAAAAAAAATGAACACTTTTTTTGAGGTTCTTTTTCAATCAAACCAGTCTAAAACTATCACATGAGTTTCAGATTCTGTGACAACAAAGTCTGAAATACTATTTAAGAAAAAAAATTAGATTTACTAAAGCAATGCTCCCAACAGACTGTTCTGTGCTTCCCTTCTCACAACCTTGCGTTGCCAGGGGACTGACAGCATGGTAACTATAAATATTGTCTTGAAGAATGTTCCAAGGAAAGAACTCTTAAATATCTTATGTCTTCTTTGTTTTTTTCCCCAAAGCATTTCCTAATAATATCAGATAATATAATGTGGGTAGGCTTCATTTGACCAAACGTAAATGCATGTACATGTACATCTCAGCTAAATACTCAAGGTAGTCTGTAGTGGCTAGAAAGAACTATAAAGTCTCAATGGAAAGCAATGATGGACTTTTGGAGCACAGTTCACACTATTCCAAAGCAGAAAATTAGGTCAACTGCATAACTAGGAGTACCTGCTTCTTTCTTTTGAAGAGTCCAAGGATGACCAACTTGGAGACAGACATGCACATTTTAGAGCTCTAAAATTAGATGAGATTAATCCCACCCTCAGTATCTAATATCTACAGGCTATGCAAATCTCTTCATTACGTGTGATATGTTCATGTTAGCAGTTGCTATGCAATTACTATGGTTATGCTATTATTAAAACTTCAGCATGGAGCTGGCTTAACAAAATGCCCAGTATTAAAACAGTTCCTGGTTTCCAACCTTAACATTTCAGCTAAACAAGAAATCTCACCCCTGGTTACCTATGATTTTTCTGAGTGAGAAGGTACTGATAAATTAGTCATTTTTGACAAGCAGCAAATCTCATAATTAATTAAGCTCTTTGGGAGTTTAATTTATCCTGTGTGAATTTCTGCAAAGCAAACAATCTGTACCAACCATTGACCGAGTTGCACGGTTGTATCTCAGTATAGCCTGAGATAAATGCTGGAATTCCTCAAGAGGGACAGAATTTCAGGTGTGTTTCAACTTCTGGCAATCCTAATCTGACTGACAGTTTTGAATCCTGTTTTCAATTACCAAACCCTTCTCATTTGCTGTACAGTGAGGTGTGTGTCCTTAAATTTACCCTGGCTTAGATTTTTTTGTGAGTGTGTATTTGTTTGTTTGTTAATCTAAAAATGAATGTCTCAACTTTACTTTATGTTGTGACTTATTGTGTGCTTTATTTTACTGAGCACCACAATATCCAAGTTCTTTGTGGAACTGCACTCCTTGTCCTCTTGCCTCAGGATCAGGATGACTGCCACTTCCTGTTGCCCAAGATATGATGGTGTTAAACACAATGAAGATTGTGAAGTGTTAGGTCCAAACTGATCCTTTAGAAAATAGAAAACTGATGAGCAATAGACACAGGCATGGCACAGATGTGTTACTCAAGCTAGAGAATCTGAAACCTAGCCAAAGGGGAACGATTTCTGTTGTGGTGGTGGTTGGGAGCAATAATAAATAATCCTATTCTAATTGTATTGTTCAGAGCATCAGTTCACCTTTGACATTACATACTGTTTCATGCCTTGGTCATTTTTGTGCCACCCTTGAGGCACTGGCAATAGGCCACAGCCTGTAACAGAGCAAGACTTTTTTTTCTCATTGTTTGTGACAGCATCATTCTGTGAATAAAGGTGGGATCTAATTCATCTTGACACTGCATTCCCAAACATGTCAAGTAATATTGCCACAATCTATAATGGCATAACATTTGTTCCTGAACATCTATTTTCAACATATAAACTTTTATATTCGTGAATATACCTGTGCTTATATTTACTTCCTTGTTGACACAACAGGATCTCTTATATCAACACTAATATCTGAGTTTAAGTGTAATTTGCTGCACTTTATGGTTCTGAGACACAGGATTTTAAAGTAAAAATGATAGATTATGCATCTCACTTTTTCTCAGGCTGTCCTCTTGAAATATGCTTTCTTCTCTGCCCTTTCAACCTTACACATCATATTGTACTACACTGCAGGAGATGGTGGTAATAATTCCTTTGTTAAACACTTTCTGGAATGCTTGAGCATGGAAGGTGTTATATCACATAAAGCACTGCTTACAAGAATACTGCGAGAAATGCAAGGAAAGACATTCCAGTAGTCAGCCTAGGATTTAAAAACAAAAAATCAGATTCCATGTCTTTATTTGCTACATATTCTTCTGTCAGTTTGGGACAATTAGTGAAAACTCAGGGTGGAAGTTTACCACAAATAAGTGAAGAGCAATGGCTAGTTATTTGAGTCAACTTAGTATATGGTAAAAGAAAGTAACATTTCATTTCTTTTTATTCTTTTGAACTGTGTCACAGAACCTTTCAAGGCAAAACCAAAGATATCTGAGTTTTCTTGCATTTGTCATGAATTTTGCATACATCTATAGAGAACTGACATATTTGTGATGAACAACTTCTCTCAAGTCTGAGCTCTCAATGTATTGTTGCTTAATTTTTTGCCTATAAAGTCAGTATAGTGACATTTCCTGATTCATCATTGCATTACAGGGATAAAACCACATAATATTGAGATCCTCAGTTAACAGCATGAATATTAAGTGTCCCAAACAAAAAATGCAAGTTAAGGTACAGATGTGGTTAGGCGAAAGGGAGATGGATACCATCTTCTATTTAGTAAATAAGGTCTCCAGAGCTGAATGCTCTTGGTTACTGTCTGCTGGAGATAGTAGAAATAATTTTCCTTTCATGGGCTTTTTTTTACCCCAAGAGCAAATTACACTCTTAGAGGTCTTTACAAGACATATAAAGTATAAACCAACAGGTTGAAGGGTGATGAGCAAGAAAAGAAGAGAGAACTACCCAGACTGTGGGAACAAGTGTGTGCTTAACAACACTTCTCAATGACCATCTCCACTGTCCTTTGTAGCCAACAACATCAGAGGTGATCTTGTAGTATGATGCTCTTTGCTGATACTGCAGAACACAGGAGAAAATATGAGTGACTGTGGGAAGAGAAAAGCCATTTCCAGTGGAGCTGGAGTCATTAAAGTTGAGTGAAATTACAGAAACTCTTGGGCAAGACTAGCAATGTTTCATGTTAGGGCTTGAGACGACCTTGGCTTTGTATCTCCATGCAAACACAGGCATTGCCTGGTGTGCACTTGGGGGTAGAATGTAATAGGGAAGAAAAATGTTAAATTATGTTTATTGGGCATTGTCAGAGGCCACTAGGGAACTGACTTAAAGACTGGTATCAGCATGTAACATGAGCTGAATGGGTTTATTCATTATTCGTTTCTGCAGGCTATCGCTGTGTTTTCCCGAGTTCCAGCAAAATTCTCTTGACTCACGACATATTCCCCCCTTGTTTTGAGTGCAAACTTATTACCAATAATCAGGGAAGTTTTCCATTTAAATTGTGTCTTCAGGATAGGTTTAGTTTTTACACATGCCTGGATGGTGCCTCAAGCTGATGCTTTATGATAATTTCAAGATGAACCCCTAAATATTCAAACCTTTCCTGTTGTAAATAATAGCTGTCAGAAGGCTTACAGACAGAACTTACTGGGGCTTGCAATAATTAATTTCATTTGCATGCTATGTGGAAAATGCCTATGATGTGTGTTGCAGTAACATAGCAGTGTTAAGATGGTCTATACAGTATTTTTTAATTCGTATTAACTTGTCAGCTTTATGATGGTTTTTTTTTTGGTCCTTACTCTGTATTTCTCTCTCTCCTTCTTCCTTCCATGTTTTTTCTATCCCTCTTCATACATGATGCAAGAAGCACCTAGCACTCTCACTGCATGTAGAGGGTCGATAGCTGCTTTCTGGCTTTCACAGATGGTGTTTGTGTGCTAACTTTATCACTGCCACCTTTCTCAGAAGAAATTTCGGAGTATATATTAATTTAACAGGGAAATATGGTAGAAACATCCACATTCCTGTAATTCTCAGACAGGTATTAAGCTACTTTTATTTGCCAAATACTTGTAAGGCAGTCCTCCTATGTCCTTATCAGTTTCAGCTCTATTTAACATCCTATTCCTACCCCAGCGTGCCCATCACAGCCAGTGCTGCAGGGATATATAAGAAGGCAGCCAGTGTGGGAAGAACCCTACAAAAAAGCAGAGCTTTAGTGTACAGTGTTAAAGACAAAAATTGACTCATCTGAATTTTTTGAGATATGATGAAATTTGAGATCTGAAAGTTGTGTTATTTTAATAACTGGCTTCATCTCCGAAGCAGGATCTGCTTTGGAAATGCACTGGGTTTTGCAGTGTCTGCTGGCACATCAGAACGTATTTTAGTCCTGTGACACATCAAAAATCATGACAAATGGTCTTGTGTAGAATGTCTGCCCAGGCTGGCTCACATGTGAACTCAACAGAACTTGCTACATCCTTGACAGCAGATCAAATCCATAGTTTTACTTATCTGGAGGGGAAGAGAAGTACCTTGGGCTGGTGGCATTCAGCTTCCACTGTAATGTAGGTTCTTTTGAAAACTTTGTACATACGTCTTTGCCTCTCGTGAGCTAAAAGAAACCTGACTCTTGGATTTCATGGGAAACTCACCCAGCCTTATCCTTTCAGTTCTTATAATACGATAGTGCCAACATGAAAAAGAGGGTAATAAAGAAATTAAAGCTCACAGATGAAGGACAGATAATCACAGGTGGTGAGAAATCAAGTATCGATCACAGACAAGAGTGGCCAGGTGAGTCATAACCACAAGATTCAGATTGCACTATGAAAGTTTGCTTTTACTGCAACTATTCTAAACACAGCATTTGAAATCTTTTCCTAAGAAATAAATGAAGTCAAGGTGAGAAATATGGATGTTGTATTGGAGTTACTGACTCTTTCAGTTTAGTTTCAGATGTTAAATGCAGCCTTTACATGCTGTGGATCAGCAATTTTCAACCTTTGCTAATTTTGTCACATTAGTATTTGATACGTCAAACATAAAACAAGGTTTCTTTAGAGTTTATTAATATATCAGTTCTGTGCCCATAAATCTAATATTTGCCTGAATCTACGGTACCCATATTTTTATACAAAAATCCTTTTTTTTTGTTAAACATAAAATTTAAGTAAAACCAAACAAAGATAATGAAATTGTGATATATATTAGGACATAACTGCATCAATGTGAAAGACAATAGAACAACCACTCAGTTAATGTAGAAATTATTAGTGCCACCTATGGGCAGACAGTGCAAACATAGGAAGCTATAAAGTAGAAAAATAATACAAAACCAAAATGCTAACTGATTTCCAAAAGTGAAACTTCCTTTCAAAAACAAAGTTGTTGTGGTTTTATTTGTTGTTTGTTTGTTTGTTTCCTGGCATTCTTGGATGTTTTATCTCCCTCCATGCAACTTGAAAAATATTTATAGGAGCAGTGACTTTTAAGTAGATAATGGAAATACCACCAAAAAATTTGAAATTATGAATGCTACTAACCAAAGTGGGAAAAGTATTCTAAAATAATCTCACTTTATTCTAAAGATTTATGTTTGTTCTGTCACAAAAGGAAATGTTATCCACATGTTCAACCAGATACTGTGGGATAAAGAAGATTAAAAATAAACTATTCATAAAGTCTTTTGGGGAATTACATTGAAATGTCACTCTTCTGTCCCTCTCAAAAATGTTAAAATAGTTACAGCTTATTCCATTTTTTTTTTAATTTTATTAATGTGTTATGGCGTACTTTATAGAGACAGTTTAAAAGAAGTACAATTTATAATGAAAGATATGAAAGTACTAAGAAAAATTTCCAGAAGATATAATATGCTTCTGTGACCATTGTGCAGTTAATACAGTCAAGGTATGAGTACCCTCATTTCTATGCTTAATATGTACATGGAAATATTGGTTTGAATGCAAGATACACATGTAGATAGAAGTAGGAAGTGTAAAATGTCACAGATCTGGCCAAGCTCGACCAATCTGCTGAAGCCAGTAATTCTGCCTGCAGGTTTGGGGAGCACCATGTCAATTATTTCTTCCTAGTCATGAACGAAAATAAAGGGAACAGAACTATAAGCCACTTGCAACAAATCATTCCAGTTTGACACAGAACTATTAAGTGCTTTATCAATAAAAAGATTTAAGTCTTTTTGTGCCCCTTTCTATAATTTTTGTTCGAAAATACTTCCTTGGTTTAATGATGAGAATGTCATGAGACAGTGTTAAAAGTTATGGGTGACATCTGCTGTTTCTTTTCTATCCACAGTTTCTCTCTCACAGAAATAAGTTAGATTATTCTGATATAATTTTGTCTTGATAAATTCATATTGAAAGCTGCTAAGTTCCTTGTTTTCTTTCAGATGTTTACAGGTAGTTTGATTATTTGTTCTAGTGTTTTTCCAGGAACTGAAATTCATCTAATTTCTTAATATTCATTCACATTCCTTTCAAAGATCACAAGCACGTTCATTCTGATCATCACCCATTGTCCTTGACTTTCCAGAAGTCTTCTATCATCTCTGATATTTCATCAAGTGTCACAGCATCACAGCTAATTGAAAACATCTAACTTATTACTAATTATTTAGTCTTTTCCATCCCACTTAAAGCCCTGGGCTTAATTTGTCTTCATTGTTACTTGTTACTATAGTACTAAACACACTCTTACCCTTTTAAATAAGTGACACAGAAAAAGTATTTAAAAACATATGTGTCAGTATGAGTTCTTGATTGCTTTTCCTCTTTTTTTGAGCTGCTATTTAGCTGGTCTTTGTCCTTTTTTTTTTTCTGTGATGAATGAATGATTTTTATTATTATCATGTCCTTTGGGATTGAAATCTATTGTGTGCCTTGATAATTTTTTATTCTATACCATCACATTTATGCAATATTTCCCTACCCTTAGGAAGTGACCCACATGCAACTTTTTAGATGCTGCATGAAATGCTCAAATTTAGCCCATAATTTAGAAAATCTTATATTTTATCTCTTTTTTTTTTTTTCTTTTCACAGGGCATAGTTTGCATTTATGCCTTTAATACTGCTCCCTTAAGAAGCTCCTAGATTTCTTAAAACCCATTGATGTTTTACAAGACAATTCTGAATTCATTGAAGCCTACTTTCCTGAAATCTGATGTTTTTCTTTTGCTGCTCTTCACTTTCTGTATCATAATGCTCATGAACTCTGTTATTCATGGCTTTTCTCACTCACTACTGACTTTTATATTGATGTTCTTGACCAATTTCTCTCTATCATTAGAAACAAAGAAAGAAGTCTCCTAGTTGAGTTCTTCATCATCTGCATTTTTAACTTTCACCCTTTCATTCCAAGAACTTTGTTCACATCTTTTTCCAACAAAAGTACACACAGTTAAAATGCCTCACTAGCCTCAAATCCTGTCATCTGTATAATTTTGACATTTCCTCACAAGAAATCTCATTTACTTGACCATTCATAGTAGCAGCCTATTGTTCACCTCTCTACGTTAACACTGGTCCTTTTTTAACATTTATTTTAAGTACTTTGAAGAGACATACAAGTATAGTAAAAGGCAACAATCTATCAGAATTCATAACACAGGCAACATTCCACAGCAATCAGAGTCGGTTCAGCCAGCACTGGGGCATGCCACTGAGTACTGAAGGTAGAAATGTATCTCTAAGCTCTAATTAAGAGCAAAAAAATCTCAACAAAAGACTCTTCACAAGCACTGCTCATTGCAGCATTCTAGGATTTTTCCCTTTGCTGCAGCACAAGTTGGTTTATTAACTTGGTTATTTGTGAGAAGATTATCTCTTTGTTCTTAAAATCACATTTACCAGAGTACAATTTAAAAAACCAACCAACCAAACAATAAGAATAAGTAGATGTTTCCAAAAACTATTTTGATCTTAGTTTAATGCATAGAAGTAAACGTAGCCAATGAAGTAAAAATCAATAGAATGTCTTCTGTTATGTTTGTGAGATAGATATAGATTTCCATTTCATCAAACAAAAAATTCCTTACCTTTTAGCCAATACTGCAACTTGGTAACTGTCTTCAGAGGTTTCATTTCTTGGTGTCTGAAGTCAAAGGGAATTTTCTCTGTTAACTTCAACAGAGAAAGGTTTCACCAGGAGCAGTTCAGTCTAATAATTTCTTATTATAATACTGGAGCCTAGTTTGAGCTTTATTATGTCAGACAACTACATTCGCATCTCTGTATTCCAAGGATCTTCTATTTATAAAGCTGACACCACTGGAAGGCCATCACTTATCAAGGTGATGGAATCTGTACTACAGTAGATCCTTTCCTTTTGAAGCATATTTAGACAGTTCCATAGACTTGTGGTTTTGCAGTGGGGAATTTTCAACTGTATGTCTTTCACTGCCTTCAGGAGATATTGTGTAGGAGACTGATGTTCAGCAATCAGCTAATTGATTGTAACCTCTGGATCTGTGCTTGCCATTATCTTCCTTTTTGCCTATCTGATTTTCACAATATCATTAGCTTCTTTATCTTTTCCCTTCAGTACAAATGTCTTCTATTAGAACAACACAATATAAACTACAGAAGACAAGTACTTCACTTCTTTGCTTTCTCTTTCAGCATTTTTTTACAGAAGGAGACCCTTCGTTGTTCTTGGGTAGTAGCATTATTTCGCTAGGGCACTAACAGTCAGCCCAGTAGGACTTTTCAGAAGTCATTGCTATGTTGTATGGGTTCCCACCAACACCAGATTGCATCACTTTCCTTACACACAGCCAGACTACATTACTGAATCTGAGAAACTGCAAAAAACATTGCAGTTATGGTGGCTGTTATGGTTCTCATGGGAGATTTGTCTCCTCCTTGAGAACCTCCAGGGTGAGAGTACACCAGAGCTGCAATACGTCAGCCACAGATGGGTTGTTTAAAAATAATGCTCAACTACTTTTTGGTGGCATGGCATTTCATTTGGTTTGATAGCAATACAGTTCTCTGTGATCAGTTGATTAGTGTAAACTAAACAGTCGTGTATTTGATATGAAGAATGTCAATATTTCATAACCCCACGTAGAAAAAAGTCCACTGGTAAGTGAAACCCTGGTGTGCCTCAGGACGAACCGCAATATCTCAAGACTCAACATCTTATATAAAAAAATCATCACCCTATTGTCTTCATCACTCTTATGGTGTTGGCTGGTTTTAACCACTAGTATAAAAATAATTTCTTGGCTACATAACCAGTTAAACTATTGGGTACTAGTAGCTGGAGGAAGAGTCACTGCCCCTGCCCTATTCATATAAACTTTCCTTTCACATTCTGTGCAGCATGGTTTCACATAGGAAACTGGATTTGATCTGACCTGGTGTGGAAGATCACACGTTTTTATGGTGCTGGTAAGTTATTGACCAAAATGTTGAATTTTGTACCACATTACATGTGCTGTGAGGCAGATGTCTTAATGTGATTTTTTAAAAAGATAACTGCATGATGGAAACTTTATTTTTGTTTAGTTTTCTGAAAAACCTCAAGCAGTTTGCTGAAAATATTGTAGATTAAAATATTATCAGGATTTTCTCAGACTACTTCAGTGAAGTGTCATTTCATTTTTCAGGGCTGACACATTAATGAATAATCAGAAAAATGTGTTGAAATAACAGCCATAGCAAACCCAACACTTCCACACTTTAGTACATAATCCTCTTTCTAAATGCTGAAGAAACTTCTGCTTACATCTACAAAGGAAATCTCCAAGACCACTCAATAAAATGTTAGTTTTTCCTTAATGCCTTACCATTAAGACTCAACCTACAGAATTTTATTTTTGAATATATTTTGCAAATATTTATTTTGTCATTACAATGAGTGAAAGCCTCTTGAGCATGAAAAACCATACATCTGTTCCTACTGCCTGAATTTGAAAAAAATCCCTCATATTTACTTACTTGCACATGATGACCATAGCAATGAAATAAGAACTGTTTATGAGCAGAAGGGTTTGCATGACAGTTTTGTTATGGTCAAACAGTCCTCATGACAATAAACTACAAATTTCATTAAAGGCCACTTATGATAGGACCTTTATTTTAGTAACAATAAAGCACTTTCCTGTGCTGAACACTGCATTTAAGAAAATAAAATATTTAAGGGAAACTGAGCATAAGATTGACTTCATGACATAGACAGATATAGTAGTATGAAGACTCCGGTACAAATAACAGCCCACAAAAGTCTCATAGAAGGTTGACTCCTGGGGTTTCTTTGAAGGCTTTTCACTATTTAACTGAAAGCAAATAACCAGCTTCAGGAGAGAAGGTAAGCACAATACCTGATGAAATGCAGGTTACAAATAAATCAACCTGCTCCCTCTGTTCCTGGAATTCTCTCTCTCTCTCTCTCAAAAAAAAAAAAAAAAAAAAAAAAAAAAAGATTATATTGCTTAAAGTACCACTACATTATTAATTCAAGTCCATAGTGCATTGAGAATTGTGTAGTCCAGTTCTAGCATAGAACCACCTCAAATCTTCTTCCAATGTTTTGTTTGGCTCTGGGGTTTTTTTCTAAGAAAGAGCTGGGTGGCAATTCCTGGAAAGATTTTCCTTATTTAAACCCTGGGACACAAAAGATTCTGCTGGTGCAGACTCCTCTGTGATGAAGGTCCAAGGAGAGCTTTGAGAAACCAGTGGGTGAGTGATGGTTCAGATAAGCAGCAGCTTGTGACCCCCAGAGCGTCTGAATCCACAGCACTGGAGCTAAGCTGCTGCAGTGCTTGAGGTCCCCATAGGAACAGGGAAACAGCAGATTAGCTTCAGCCTTGCACAGAGCACCAGAGGACTGGTGCCTGAAGATAAGCTCAGCAGTTGTGAAGCTCCCCCCATAGCAGATCCAGGAGATGTAACCCACAGGATGATGATGATAAAGGTGTATTATTCATTAATATCAACAGAAGCACACTCTTTGTTTTCTTGCCAATTGTCTGACACAGGACAGAGTTGTGAAAAGCTAATCAGAGAACTAGTCAGGAAATTGGAATTTTACTCATGGACACTTTTGTGAGGAAACAGAAAAATCTTTAAAGATTTCCCTAGTGGATACTTTAGAGCATTAAATGTACAACAAACAACTTCCTCACATCCCTTGACTGCCTTCCAGTTCAACGGTGCTGAAACAGTAAAGTGTTAAAATCACTCTTTAGAGAAGAAGTAGCTTGGTCATGCTTTGAAGTGAAATAAACATGTAAAAGAGAAAGTGCTGCTCACCAGCATGAAACAAATTGTTTTTAAAAGGTAAGGTGTTACTTCCTTCTTCCTTTTTTTAAGGTCTCCATTTGCCAAGGGCTGAAAAAAAAAGGAAATAGAGAAGTTGGGTATTTTTCTATAATGTCCACTTCAGGAAACCAGAAATCCCTGAAAATACATTCTAATGAAAACTTCCTTTTCAGCACCAAAAAAATTAAGTAATAGTAGTTAGAAACGAGATTATTTTCTACTTAAATACAATTTTGAAAAAAAAAAAACAAATTATTACGTCCTGTGTTTTGATAGTAGTGATGAGCTGTGTTACTATTGACCAACTGGAAAAACTCCACCAAAATAGAGACAGCACAGATGAGAAAACTTCTGAACCCTTAGTCCAGGATTGCATTTTACCAAAATTATAATTAGAAGAATACAAAGGTAATTCTCAGATAGAACTATGTGGATAATCTAGCTTCAGTCTGCAAGCCACAGACTTACATTCTTCAAAAACCTTGTGTTGATCTGCAGAGGGACCAGAATATACTGGTTTTACTAGAATAGTTCCTTAGTGCTTTTCTAGTCCTCTAAAGATTAAAAAGAAACCACGAGTGTGTGTGAAGGATACAGTTTCATATTCAGTCATATCTCTGGACTCACATATCAATGACATATCTTGGCAGAAATGTAGCATTGCAAGTTCCTGTTCAGATAAAGAATAGAATAGAATAGAATAGAATAGAATAGAATAGAATAGAATAGAATAGAATAGAATAGAATAGAATAGAATAGAATAGAATAGAATAGAATAGAATAGAATAGAATAGAATAGAATAGAATAGAATAGAATAGAATAGAATAATCTTTTGTCTGGTTACTGAAAACTTGTCCTTGTAATTGGTAAATTAAAAAGCTGCTAAAAATGTAACAGAATTTAAAATAAAACAAAATACTATTAACCTAAAGGTATTTGGAAATGCTAATGAGGTATATGTCTAAATCTTGATAGTTTTCCTCTTTCATAGCTTGCACGCTGAAGAATATTACCCTGGCCTGTTTTCAGACCAATACACCCAAAAGCTCGGCTGAAAGACAAATTTATATCCTATCAGTATCAGATAATAAGTGGTTTAAGGATTTCTCAAATCAGGCATGACTTCAGATCTTTGTGTTTAACAGCCCCTGCAGGATTTTTCGTTCTTTCTTTAAATTTGTCTGAATTCATTTTTACCTTTGTTCTTCATAATATCCTGTGGCAATGAGTTTCACATTTTAGTTATGAGCATGTAAAAAAAGTACTTCACTTGTTTTAAACCTGCTGCTTAAAATATCATTTGACAACTTCTCACTCTTTTATTTTGAGAGCTAATGAATTATCATCACTCCTGATTTTATGTACTTGTACCATACCACAGATTTTCCAAATTGGAAGTCTTATTCTGTTTAATCTCCCTTAAAACCAAAGCTGTTCCATACTGTGGCTCATCCCTGTCAGATTCCTTCCTACTTTTCTATTTCTGCCTTACCCTTTCTAGATGACAATATTAGAATGCACTGTATTACTGAAAAATATAAGTGTCCTTGTTGCTGTCATATGCTGCCTTAATGATGCTTTCTGTTTCATTCTACCTTCTTTCCTAACAACCTTTGTCTTTCTGGGAGTACTAGGAATTAAACTCTCTTCATAGAACTATCACAGTTCTTTTGTGATCCCTTTGCTAAATAGTCTTAACTAATTTAGTGATCATCTTTGTATATGCATAGATATGGTTGTTTTTATCAATGTTTTCTCAATTAGAAGTATTTTGTATTTCATTGGCTATTTTATTATCAGTCAATAACTGAGTGACACTATCAGTCTTGAGATTCCTCTGCATCTCTTCACAGGTAGGCTTTGCATGCTTTTATTAGGCTTGTTTAATGCTCATCTCCCTCTAGATGCACTACCAATCATCTGTAGGGGCCAAGTAGATTAAAACACATTACGATTGCCTAGAAAACAGTGGTAGATCTAAGCACACACAAAGGGGCAGCTGGCAATGGTAGCAGACTGCTCAGATGTTTTCACCATTTCTTCCCGCTTTGATTTGTCTACCTTCCCAGCAAATTCTGATGGCAAGAGAAACACAGTTCCATTATAGTCCTTCAGCTTGAGAACAGAAAACCTCTGTTTTGTCTACAGTGACATGGGACTGGAACCATTGGTGTAAAGTAGGTACCTACAGCTACTGGTTCACCACCAGTGGCTGGAGCAGCCTCTGTTTTTCTGAAGTCATTGACAATAAATCCTCTGACATATATTGGAGGTGAATCCCTGAAGGACTCCAGAAAGACAATACAGTCCTGAACTTTTAAGAAAAAGAGAGGCAAGGTGACTCAATATTAGTCTGGTAGTTTACCATACTTCATAAATGGATATTTTTTACTCCCTTCACGCCATTCCTTGCAAAATATGGGATCAAAATTTAAGAGGTGTACAAGGTCATAAATATCATCCTAACTGTACACTACAGTGAGAGTGCAATATGAATCCCTAGAGTTGGTGAAAGGAATTTCATCCTGAAAAACAGTTAGGGAAATGTCATGCAAGATGTGCACAAATGCCCTGAGGGGGAACAATCCTGCATTGACAAACACAGCAAATGACCTCATTCCTTAGGTGATTTCTATGCCAAATTCCCTTTGCCATGTAATTTTTAATCAGTTGTCAGCCTATTTCAGTGGTCTGAATGCTATCTGAAAGTCTAATCTATTTGAACCAGGATGATATGTTGATTAATGCAGAGGGAAATTTGAAAATGTCTTTCTCCATATCTTTCTGTGGTGAAAAACAATGCTAATATACATGTCACACACATTTTTCTTCCTGTACATATTTTCTACAACAACAAAAAAAAATAACCCCTTTTATCCCAATTTTCTGATCATAATTATTTGAACAAATACTGTCATCTGTGACTCCCTTGGTATTGAATGCAAAGTTGTTTTGACATATGGCTTACAGCTCAGATGGCATTTGGTTTACTGTTCCCTGTGGAATTTGAAGTCATAGAAGTCATACTAAACAGTTCTGAAGGAAGTCAAGCAGAAAACACTCCTTTAAAATGAAAAGGCCAAAGAAAAAGTGTATGAATTGGAAAATAATGGAAGGGAAAAGAGAATATGTAAAATAATTTATAAAATATCAAAGTGGTCAATAGATTTTCTTTATGATTATCAATTATAAATTTGCCTGGCTTCTGAACTTTTGCAAGTAAATAATTTTTACAGCCTGAACAAAATGTTCCATGTGGAAGATACCATCTTGGTTTGAAACTGGGTTCAACCTCAGCCACAATATATTTGCAATAAAGTAGATTTCTCTAAAGTATAGTTGTGTCAATTCAGGACAGAATTCACCATAGTGATACAGTGAAATAGTGTTCTTCAGTAGTTGGGGGGGGGGGGGGGGGAGGGGGCGCGCGTAGTGGGGTATATTCCTCATATACTACAGATTAACTCTGTGAAATTTAATTCTTACAGCACTTTTTCGGTCATAGTATTTCTAATTGAAGCTCAACATTTTGCATCTGGCAATGATTGCCTATTTTGTAAGTTCTTTATCTGTTTCATTTTTATTTATCTTCAGTGCTAATTTGTTTTGCTAAATGCTGTATTAATCCTCTAAAAAAAACTATTTATCTCCATTGACAATATAAGAGGCCTAGAGATATTAGGAGACTAATTAGAGCTCCTACTTTTGCCCTTCAGCTATAGCTAGTTTTAAAAAATAAGATTACTTTTCCCTATTATGAATTTGCATGAACTGTTTTGTATTATAGTGACAAAAAAAGCTTATTTGGGATTAAACATGCTGAGGGATAGACAGCTTGATGGGACCAGTAGATTGACAAAGATGGTGGAAGACTCCAAAGGTAGATCAGCTACCGCAAGGAGGATTATAAGCTTCCTTTCCACATCGGAGATATGCTTTGGGAGGATGTCAGCCATTGCTGCTCGCTACCATCTGGGCTAGAGCAATCATTCCTGCAGCCACTCTAAACCTGCATCAACTCTGAGTGGTCATGGTCTGCAAGCAGAAACCTCCAGATAGAGGGCTGGGACACATGGCTGTGCTGAGGATGAGATGGAGGTGTATCAGGGAAGCTGAAGAAGGTTCTCAACAATAATAAAAAATATTAAAATGTAGACTATTTTGAGGATTTACAGGAAGAAAACTGGAAATCCATAACTCAAAATTATAGCTAAGTGATGGAAATTAATTCAAAGAGGCTTTAGTATGAAAAAAAATCTGTGTGGATTCAGGCTCAATACTTCAAAAAATACATACAGTTTTGATATCTTTGCCCTAGAAATGTTGCTCTTTAGCTAGCATGAATCAACACAGTCTTCAGTAGAGCTACGCTGATTTACATGATCTGCAGACATGACCCATTGTATTTAATTTTAGGCATCTTATTATAAGAGAGATATTCACATGTTGGAGGAAGATCAGAAGAAAGCTGCAAAAATGATTAGACTTCTGGAGTGATTGATGTATGAGGATTGATTGCAAGTGCTAAATATGCATAGAAATGACTAAAGGGGGACACAGTAACAATCTATAAATATTTGAAGAATTTGAACAGTTTAAATGCCAAGGAGGGAAAAGCATTTTCAGGATACAGAAGAGAAGCAACAGGAAACAGGAAAAAAAAAAAAAAAAAAAAAGAAAGAAAAAAGAAGATCTTAGAGACCGGAAAGGTAATGCCTTTCCAAAAGAAAAAATAATAGATATATATTTACAAATACATCTGGGATCCAAGATTGTTCTAAATGACCTTCAAAAGACAATTTCAAGGCCAGTTTTGTGCAAGTGATCAGACCACATATACTGATAATCTGTATTCACATTGGAGCCTGGCCATTTTTGTTTTTTAAGGTTTAAGCAACTATCACTCCATGATGAACCAGAAAATCAGGTAAAGTGTGTCTAAGTCCATTTTAATTGCAACAGATTTAAATTTAGAACACTTTTAGCCAAGAAGTATCACTTTCACTTTGATGAAAATAAGGAGAGACAAAAGATCTGTATTTTCCCTGGTTTTATCGCCTCTGGAGCCAATGGTGTGATTTAAGAAACAAGAAAGGAAAAGTTTGCCTCCGGAGATGCACTCTGCATTTTTATGTTAAACCCAGAATATTTTCAGAAATGAGTGATGAGTTTAGAAAATGTCTACGTATATAGCACTGACACGCCCACTACAACTATAGCTTTATATCTTAGTATGAATTTACTTAAGGCTTGATTTCAGGATTCCAAATAGTAAGGAGTATAGAAAGGATCAAATATCTGTAAGATGCTGATAAGGAAGGAGATTCAGAGAAGGGGTCCTAAAACGAGTAGAATAAATTCATTCTCATGATGAAAGAGTGGTATGTCCCCAACTCCAAATGTGAGTGAGAAAGTGCAAAACCAGGTTTTGGCATATATGTAGAGATACCAAGAGAACTGGGCATAAGGAATCAGAGCTCCAAACTCAAAAAATTTGGACAATGTTTTCCTGAATTACAAATTATGTCTGAAAGTGAAAATAAGTATGGAATTTAAGAGTAAAATAAATGCAGTTATCTGATTGTATTTCATGATGTGATAGATTTTATGGGTGTTGAAGCCAAAAGAAATCATAATGGCCCCCCTGCATAACACAGGTTAGAAAATATCATTTATCAATTTCTGTGGCAAGTTGAACTAAAGAGTATATTTCAGAAAGATTTTCAGCCTAAATGTAAAGACTCTAAATGATCGAGAATTAATTTAATCCTTTCGCAGTCCTTTGTAGTGCTTTGCACTTCTCTGCATTAAAATAAATGTGTCTTATTATAACTTTATCCTTTACTGATTTCACCAGCAGCCACTGGTGCTTTCTCTGAATTATTCCTACCATGTTTACTTCTCAGAAATCCATTTATGACCTCGACACATGCTTTTTTCTTCTTTGGTTGAAGTCTACCCACAATTTTTCCAGGACATCACATTTCAGCAATTCGGTAAATTTATCTTTAAACAAATGGTTTCCTTAAATGAATAATTTATTTTCCTAGTATAGATTAGCAATTATTCACTGAAGATAATATGTATATCTATATTGACCTGAGAGACTCAAATGGCATGCAAAGTAGTTTGCAGAAGCTTAACATAGACTGAATTGTGCAGGCAGGAGAAAACCCTCCTCACCACCACTCATCATTATAAATTACATCTAGGTAAACACCAACATCTGTTTCCCATGCAAACAGAGTCTGTCATCACAGGACCCATTATACTGCTATAAGTAGATGAGATGGTTTAATATTCATTACGGATATACCAGCAGCAAGAAACTGCTTCATGCACATGCTAATGGGCAGTAAATGTATGAAATGAATTGTACCAGGATCTACAGGTAACTATAGTTTTGAAACATTAGCTGATCTATTATGAAGAACTCCAATACCATTAAAGAGAGATCCAGAGGTAATATGTGTGCTTAGTGAATATGTGCTGTGAAAACTCAAAAGGGCTAGCCCATTAAAAAAAAACACACAAACAAACAAAAACTAGCAAGTGTGCTTTAGGGTACCAAAAATATTCAGTTTATTACTCCTTTGCCCTGTTTTGTAATAATTTGTATTACATTTTGGGGGGAAAATAGCAGTCAAGCAATAAATACTAATCCAATTAGACGGTTCAATAACAAAAATCCTATTTTGTGCCATTCCTGCACACTATTGTTGGTTTTTAGACTTGGGATGCGGGAAAGAAAAAGAGGCATTACTCTGTTTGCCAGCTTGACACTTTCCCTGCATGCATCCATCCAGGAAGAGGCAGAACAGAGAATAGGTAGGACCTTTATCATGTCTCACCCACAGTCCACAGAGCTAAGACACTATGCAAAGTAACAAACAAGATCATAAAAATATTATGATGTAGTTCTGTGGAACTTTCCTTGTAAGTCTGCTTAGTGAGACTAGAAGACACAGATGTAAACAACACAGTCACGTACAAGACTTCATATGTTTCTTCATATGTTTGACAAATAGTTAACTCTCTAATTCCTGGGGAAAAAAAAAATAGGCTTGAAATAATTATTCCTGAAAAAAACACTGAAAAGTGTAGAAATGTTCACCTTAAAGCGATGCCAAGTAGCTAGTAAAGTATGCCCTCTCCTCCCAAAAAAAATTGTGAACGCATCATGACAATAGCTGTTCTTCCCTTTTCTAACTACAAGACCTAAGAGGTAGTTATCCAATCAAAAAACAGCAAGTGATACATAAGTTTGGAGGGTTATTTTGCCCTTTTTTTTTTTTTAATTGCATGGTGAGCAATTGCTATGGTTAAATAACATCTTTGAATTTGGCAGCATTTACTAAAAGATTTGATACTATATGGGCAAATACTAGAGTTTAATTTTTTCTAGATTTTGGGACACCAAAGACTGGGAGAAGCCTTTTACTGGTGGTCACACAGATGATTCCACATCAGTCTGACACATGGGACTGAAACCTCTGCAGGGCAACTCAGGCCAATTATGGACTAATGAGGTAGTACTTACACAGTACAGTAATTCCTGTAATTCTCACTTTGTGGTAGCGGGGACTAGCATTCTCTGAATTTTGCTGCTTGCCTTTAGATTTGGATTAAGTTCTTCCACTCTAGAGGGATCTGATTTTGAACTGAAGCCTTAGTTTGCATCAGGTGTTACCTTTTCAATGCAAGTAGCCTGCAACTGCCAAGAAATTTCCTGTTACCTATTCAAGTAATAACGTAAGGGTACTAACATGGCGTTAACAGTGCAAGTCTTCATTTAATTTGCTTGCTTTTGCAGAAAGACCTATGCAGCTTTCACTGCACAATCCATATAATGGACCTACAAAAAAGATGCAATTTGTAGAGTGTTCTGGTTCATATACCTTGTGGTTTCTTAAAACAAAGTGTTCAGAATTAACAATGAGGTGTTCCCCGACCCCACCACCCGCCCCCCCCCCCCAAAAAAAAAGAAAAAAAAATTGCTGTAATCTTATCCCATCACATGATAAACTGACAAAATTATTCTTGTAATATGTAAGAACATCCTGAGTCAAATCAGAACTTCATCTAGCCCAGGAACCTGAGTGATATTGGCTAATAAGAAAAGCCTAGAGAAAAGACAGTAAGTATGGGGCAACCATAAGGAATACTTCTCCAAATAACCTCCCAGTCTGTGCCTTAGGGACTTCCAGAATTGGAGGTTCTGTTTTTAATAGGGCTTGATGGAATTTTCTTATCTGAATTTCTTCTATGGCTTTTTGAACTCATCAGTGCCTCTGACATTGATAGCACCATGTGGCAGTAAGTTGGACAACTTAATTATGAGTACTACACAAAATCAACTTATTTTGTTTGCTTGAAGCCTGCTACCTCATAATTTAATATTGTGTCTGTTAGTTCCTGTGCTGTGAGAAAACAGTTGTTTCCTATTCTTCTTTCCAATGTCAGTCATGATTCCCCCTCTGTGGGCTTTCCAAAGCTATCTGAAGGGACTCTCTCAAGACAGGACAAGTATTGGTTGACTTTTTCTGAAACTGAAGCATGGGCAAATAATGAGTAAGTGCTTATATTTTCATTCTAACTGTCATTTAAACAACAATTAACTATCCCCATTCTACCCCTTTACTCCAAGCATAGACTCATAGAACTGCTGAGGGCTAAAAGATACTGTAAAAGAGTTGTTTTCTTATCTTGCAATCCACTTATTTGGTCAAGCTCTCATAAGCTTAATATCTTCAGATCGTCTCCAATAATTGTGACTGTATAACCAACAGCTGTATTTTTGGTATACAATTTCTTATTTCTTTCTTTTTTTGCTCTCAATGGTATAAAAAGCATTGTATGTTTCATGCTAGTGCTTAGCAACTAACCTTCAAGACACTAAAATAAAATATCTTTCCTACCCTTCCCCCACTCTTGCCTGCTGCTCCCCACTATTAAAACAAAGCCATTGATCCATTATCGATGTCTTCAACGGTGGCCAATTAAGTGACACTTCCCACCGTTTGGTATCAAACTATATGAAACAAAATACTTCCATTTCTGTTCTGACCTTTGTTGCATTCAGCAGCAATCTATTCTAGAAGTCTGAAGGCAAGTATAATAGCCGTATTTTATCATGAGTATTTCTCATTCACGGCATGTTGGAAAATGGCCTACTATATTTCAACTTAGCAGAAAGAAAATGCATAATGTCGGTTTTGGGGAGATTCAGAAACCTCCACAATTTCAATTCTTAGAGTAAATATAGCATACACCATTTATAGGGTCATTTCTGAGGCACATGAATTCTGTGAGTGATATTATGATGTTAACTTCGCAGAAAGGGATTGCAGCTTTGCCAGGTAGCAATGAAACTATGAGGAAGCTTTAGCGTTTATTTTTTCTTCTGTCTTCTATTAGTTTAAAATGCTAGAAAGGCCCCCAGTCACCTCAATATAATTTAATAATTCAATAAAAACTTTATTCAGACCTGAGAAACAATAGCATGATTCAAAGTTATGCATTCCCAAACTCAAAGAAATTAAAGCACCCCTTCATTCTCTGGCAAATGTGTATGCACACACACACAAATACATACACACCAACTATTTGCAAATGCCTACAGGAAACACATATGCTTGGCTGCACAACCTGAGGATACTCAGATGTTTCAGACAAGTGCTGATATAGTAAAATCCAAAGCCAGAGAGCCTTCTTTGAAGAGACGTACTCAGTACTTCTGTTTACAATAGGGCAACTCCAGCTGAAGCTGGTGATTTCCCCATTGATCTAAAGCAAGGTGATGCCTTAGAGTGAAAATGAGATATGTCTTCATCACTGAGAAAGGACAAAGCTCAAAAGATTGGTCCCTGGGCTATGGCATGGACAGATTCCTATGTTCAGTGGTGCAAATCCTGCAATGTGCACACGTTTCACATTGTTGCTGATACAAATCAACACAAAACTCTGTGCAATAACTTCCCAGCTTGTATAAGAACCTTAGAAAAACAAACAAAACTATGACTTTTCTGCATGTACAGAATTCAGTAACTTTGAAACCTTTAAAAATCTTTATTTTTTACTTATTTTTATTGAAGGGTAAGAGGGCTGTAAGATTACTGCCTCTGTTTTTCTGACCAAGAAATTCTGTAAGCACAAGAGGCAGATCATAGGAAATACTCAGAAGGAAGAAAACTTAATCAATTACCAACATTAAAGACAAAGAGCTTTTATGGGTGGTAGTTTCTCAAAATGGGACATAATAGTAGCTAATCTTCTGTGGAGGGAAGTACCCAGAAGCTCTAGCCATATCATAAATGACAATGTATTGATACTCCAAAAGCAGCTTCTTGTTAGTCACCTTAGACTAACCTGTTAAAAATTAGCAATAGTTACGTTGTTAGCACAAAGTTGTAAGCAGAGGGGAATGAAGACTGCTTGCTCTTTCCCACCCATTTAGCAGATCTAATTAATACTTAATAAGAAAACAAACCTTTCCAACTTTTATAATGCATAACTTGTTCAGCACATGTGCAGATTTCAGAATAAACTGTTTGCAAACAATATTAAACTATCAACGAATTCAAGTGCCTCATTTCCAGCTGGATGGAAAAAATATATCTTTTTCAATCAGAAATGATTTGGCAGCGGTTTGATTCCACATTTCTTTAACATACTCTAATGTACTATTTTTAAACGAATGATTGAAGAATATAAGGAAGCTAGAAAATACAAGAACATTATATTTTAAAAAGAAAGAGATGCATATTTACCTCTATACAATATGCTTATTGGCAAAGCAATTGTATACGTGTTCTCTTAAGCACATTCATTACTATATGCTTAGTCCATTTGGCTACCATGAAACTACTCAATAGGTCTGAAACCAGGCACATGTTTAAGTGCTTTGCTGAACCAAAGCCTAGAAAAATGAGCAGACAATTAGAGATTTAAAACACATTTTAATTAAAGGATATATCTAATATTTTAAAAACTATTTAGACATGTCCTCCAAATCTGAGTAGCTAACAGATCACAAACTTTAATTAAAAAAACCTCTTTTATAATTTCATCCTATTTCTGCTAACCTCACACAGGCCAAAGTTTCAAAATAGAAATAAGATATCTCTGTGAATATGAATAAGCTCAAGTTTGTTTCTATGTTTTTCTGTTCCAAGAGATGAACTGATTTGTGGTTTTAGTACGTTGCACAAATGACTCACTCAGGGAGCATCTGTCCTAAGTACTGAGTGGGCCAACATTTTATACCAAGTAATATGACACATTTTGCTCTTTTTTGTTTACCAATTATGACCATAACTTACTTTTTAAGGGTTATTCTCTACCCTCAAGTTGGAAGTTGTCCTTGGGCTGTGGACCAGCTTTGACCCAGCTCCCACTGGGGCAGAAACTAATGGCTCTCTTCCAAGAAAAGAGGAAAAAGAGGACTAAGAGTGGGAGCTCTTATGAAGTCCAATGTATGTTTGCATCAGCCCAACTACTAGTGAATACTTCTGCCAGAATAATCTGCCTGCCTTTTTTCTCCGAAGAAGCTGCTTGACAAAGCAGAGCTAACGATAGTGAAAAACCACAGAATGGTTCTATAATATGCATTCCCATGCATACTTATAGAAACAATCATAAACTTCTGCAGTCTTCAGATCTGTCAGTGTTTTGTTGCATATGTCTGACAGTGGGCATCATCACATTGAAAAAATATTCTCTGTTTGAATGCAGTTGTTGTACTAACACTCCATGCTAATAATATTCTCGGTTTGCTTTCATCAATGTTCAACAATCTTTGCCAAAAATCTGTTTCTTCCAATAATTATAAATTAAATAATTCAGTTGACTATTCACAGAAACACAGTCCTACTAATTGCAAAGCGCAGACTCCATTGTAAAAGTCAGTTTTTCACATAGAAATAGTATTGTTGGAACAATAATATTGCTCAACAACAAAAGTAAGGTTGGGCAAAATGTAGGTCTGTTGCTGAATGAGGAAGGTTACCTGGTGAGAGATGATACAGAGAAAGCAGTTTTACTGAATGCCACCTTTGCTTCTGTCTTTATCGCTAAGACTGGCCATCAGGCATCCCAGTCCCTGGAGGTAAGAGAGAAAGTCTGGAGAAAGGAAGACTTTCCCTTGCTTGAGGAGGACCAGATTAGAAATCCTTTAGGCAAACTGGACATCCGCAAATCCATGATCCCCAATGGGATGCACCCATGGGTGCTGAGAGAGCTGGCAGATGTTATTGCTAAGCTGTTCATCATCATCTTTGAAAGGTCGTGGAGAAAAGGAGAGGTGACTGAGGACTAGAAAAAAGCTGACATCACTCCAGTCTTCAAAACAGGCAAGAAGGATGACTCAAGAAACTACAGGCAAGTACAGGCCTCACCTCCATCCCTGGAAAGGTGATGGAACAACTCATTCTGGAAGTCATCTCCAAGCATGTAGAGGAAAGGAAGGTTATCAGGAGTAGTCAGCATGGGTTCAGCAAGGGGAGACCATGTTTGACCAACCTGATAGACTTCTATGAAGGTATGACTGGATGAGTAGACAAGGGAAGAGCAGTGGATGTTACCCACCTTGACTTCAGCAAGGCTTTGGACACCATCTCTCACAACATTCTCATAGGTAACCTCAGGAAGTGCAGATTGAACAAGTGCACAGTGAGAGAGATCATGAACTGGTGGGATGGCAGAGCTCAAAGGATTGTGATCAATGGTGCAGAGTCTGGTTGGAGGCCTGTAGTTACTGGGACACCCCAGGGGTCAGTACTGGGTCAAGTCTTGTTCAACCTGTTCAACAGTGACCTGGATGAAGAGACTGAGTGCACCCTCAGAAAGTTTGCTGATGATACCAAGCTGAGAGAAAGGGGTGACACACCAGAAGGCTATGCTGCCATTCAGCAAGACCTAGACAAGAAGGACGACTGGGCAGAGAAGAAAGTGATGAAGTTCAACAAGGCCAAGTGTAGGGTCCTTCGCCTGAGGAGGAATTACCCCAGGCATCGGTATGGGTTAGGGGTGGGCCTGATGGAGAGCAGCATTGCGCAGAAGGGCCTGGGAGTTCTGGTTGACAACAGGTTGACCATGAGTCAGCAGTGGTCAAGAAGGCCAATGGTATCCTGAGATGCACTAAGAGAAGTGTGACCAGCAGGTTGAGAGAGGTTCTCCTCCCCCTCTACTCTGCCCTAGTGAGGCTGCATCTGGAGTACTGTGTCTGGTTCTGGGCTCCCAAGTTCAAGAAGGACAAGGAATGAAGGGGGTCCAGCGGTGGGCTACAAAGATCATTAGGGGTGTAGAGCATCTTTCTTTTGAGGAGAGACTGAGAAAGCTTGGTCTGTTCAGCCTGAAGAAGGCTGAGAGGGCATCTCATCAATGTTTATAAACATCTCAAGGGTGGATGTCAAGAGGATGGGACCAGACTCTTTTCAGCACTGCCTAGCAATAGGATAATGGGCAATAGACACAGAATGAAGCACAGGAGGTTCCATCTAAACATGAGAAGAAACTTCAATGGTGCCAGAGCACTGGAACAGGCTGCCCAGAGAGATTGTGGAGTCTTCTTCTCTGGAGACATTCAAGACCCACCTGGGGTCGTTCCTGTGTAGGTAAACCTGCTTTAGCAGGTGGGTAGGACTAGATGATCCCCAGAGGTCCTTTCCAACGCAAACCGTTCTGTGACTCTGAACAGTTGGATTAACTATATCTTCCTGCAAATGTAACTGTTTAAAATGGCTTTGTTCATAAATAGTTTTTCAATGAGTTATTGTTCAGTATGAATATACAAAATTAGAATAAGAGCTTAGGTGGAATTCAGTGCAAGATTAAACAACAAAGTCTGTTGTAAATGCTGGACACTGAACTGAAGGCGTAGAGAAACATTCATTTTTCCCAAGTTTTGCTGGCTAGACCTTCCTAAATTTAGTTTAGTTTGAACTGGATCTGCACAATTGTTGTGCCTGGCTGGTATCTCCTGATTCCAGTATACTTTTAATGAGTGCTAAGGTCCATCTCTTGTTAGTTGAGTAAGAAAAATTTGGAAGCTCTTATTTCAAAATATTGTACTAAGTACCATGCCAGGGCTTCTAGTACCAAATCTAGGAAGCAAACGGAATAGCAAACCTCACAATGTCCATTTTAACCAATCTTCTTATTAATTCAGTCCAGTAAATCAAACAAGAACTTTAAAAATTTTTAAAGTGTCAGTTATAAAAACAGAATGCTAAAAGCAAACAAATGTTTGGCAGCACTGTAGAGTTCTCTGACAATTTTTCATCACACTTGTTGAAATGAGATAAATTAAGCTGTTACCATGACAAAACCCAGGCGGTTTGGAAAGTCTATGTGAGACGATTAGAAATGTGGAAGATTTATGAAGAAATAAGTCTTCTAAGTACAGGTATAACACATTGGAGACTGCTTATATGACCAGGGGTTTAATCATATAAAATTCTTGCTTGGATCCTTCCAGTAATACAGAAGCAGTATTTCCCTGTCTAATCATAACTCACATAAAAATCAATTTTGACAAATCCATTGTGCTTTTATTCCTTCAAGTTCATAAAATATAATTTATAACTTTAACTACTAAATGGTGGTTTATAAGCACAGAAACTGTGAAAGATGTTCAAATACATGTTATGTTTAGCATAACAGCTCTGATCAGTTGTCAGCATTTCAGTTTCCTTTATCCTTTTTGCTTTCTTAATGTTCTAAATTATTTAGTAAAGCTGTTTATTGTGATTGATTTTATAGCACTCAAACATGAATCAATAGGTTGCTCCATATCTTAAATTTGTAAACTGCCTTTAAAAAGTCATAATACCTTGTGTAAACTAGTCAACAAGCTGCTGCATACTATTTTAAGAGATCCATTTCAGAGTAACTTAGAGCTTCAATGATAAACTGACAGGTCACATAATGCACTCTGGAAAGCAAATCCTGGCCTTGATATCTATTCATTTTAGTGAACAGGACAGTACTTTGTGTGCTTCATGGTCAATACAGTACTCTTGGGCATTACCAGTATATAATTCAACAGCGTATAATTAGTAGCATGAAAAATATGCAAATTGGAAATAAATATCTTTGGGTTGTGGATTGTTGTAAATGCAAATCAAACTACTGTATGTAGTGAAACAACAACAAACCTTGTTTTTTTGTGTTGAGGAGAGGTGAAGGACTAGGGATTTGCCTCATTAATGCTACCAAGGCACTGGCTCCAGCTGCCTTGTAAATAGTTCTATCTACAACTACCTGAAAGGAGGTTGTAGCATTGCAGGTGTTGTTCTCTTCTCCCCAGTAACAAGTGATAGGACAAGAGGAAAAAGGAGTTCACATCCAAGTCTATTGCTGTTCGCTTTGGACCTCATTGTTCACAGCTTCACATGTCCTAGATAGGTCAATTCGACTCCTATGAATTGGCTTGTGCCTGCAACTAGTGTTGTCATAAACCATCAGGATGAAACACTAAGCAGCAAAGTGCTTCAAAATACTGTGTTAAGGGTTTGGTGTATTATTGATTCACAGATAAATCTGGTAAACAATTATTTTTCTCCTCTCCTCTCCTCTCCTCTCCTCTCCTCTCCTCTCCTCTCCTCTCCTCTCCTCTCCTCTCCTCTCCTCTCCTCTCCTCTCCTCTCCTCTCCTCTCCTCTCTCCCTCTCCTCTCCTCCTCCTCTCCTCCTCCCCTCCCCTCCCCTCCCCTCCCCTCCCCTCCCCTCCCCTCCCCTCCCCTCCCCTCCCCTCCCCTCCCCTCCCCTCCCCGCAGTTTCTGTAAACAATTTTCCAATAAAATTTCCTCACAGGAAAATCAACTTCTTAATGTTTTAGGTCAGGGTAACCCTGGGTTAAAAACCAGGGTTTTTTAAATAAATAGCAATATTATATCTTGCAGTCTTCATTAACTTCTGTCTGTAGTTTGCTGCTGTGGGACCTCATGGGGTTAGAACCCAAGTGCATCCCTTCCTCATTCTCTCAAACAGAAAAAGGTCTGTGAATTGATTACATGACATAACACTGCCTTTTTGTGTTTGAAATTGTGACACATGGTGAAAATCATATGACTACATCTTGAAAACACACACTATACAACAAAATTTAGCCAGTAAATAGCATGTGTCATCAGAATTATATATGCATATCTGGGAGGCTTTATTAATCTTAGCCCAATGTTCTCTGGTTTTGGAAATATTCAAATACTTTATTATAATCACAAATGTCAAAATTTGACCCTTTTTCTGAATTTTCTGTTTTATGATGATGTAAAAAGTGCAAAAGACTTTTGTAAAAAAAAAAATCTATTCAAACTTGCTATCCCAAACAGAAAGAAAACAAATGTGAAAGGATTAGCAATTTCCATAGGACAGATATTTTAACATGTAACCACTCTTCTCAGAGACAAAAAAATTACTTATAACACTACCTATAGAACTTAAACTTCCAGATTTTTTTTGTCTCCACAATTACTATTTAGCTCAGGAGGTCTGGGAAGTTCCATGTTAGAGGTAGAAGAGCTTCAGAATAGAAGGAGGTTAGATACTTTTCATTTTCATAGATACAATTATTAAATTAGAAAACATTTTAAAACATACGCATTATGACTTTTATATTGTGTATATGTTTATCTATATATATGTGTACAAATGTTTCTACATCTAAACTTTGGCATGGGAAATGAAGCAAGTCTATTATGAGGTGAGATGCAAGATGAAATAGTTGCTCTGTTTTGGAATTTGATAGCTCATTTGTGACTGTGCTAGACCATTTGTAAAAATCACAGAAGATATCAAGTCTGATTACATATCTTAAACTGCCCTAATACTGAATATTTCAATATGTTGATTCAGGAAATGCAAACTGATTTCATAACACAAGCAAAAGACATAATTCTTAAGCTATCTGGAAAGCACTTGGCAGCATGATATGATCTGTGTTTTCAAGGACAGATTTTAATTTACACTTTCAAAAGGCAGAGGCATAAATCAATGGCAAGACGATATTGTAAACTGAATTCAACAAGTTTTGTGTCTCCTCCTTTTCTTCTTATTTTATAAGCTTCTGAAGTATCAAATGGAGATGTTGATTTTAGTGAAGTTTTCTAAAGCATAACTAAAGCAAGACAATAGAAAGAATAATAGTACACCTGGCTGACTTTCTATTAACACCTTGATGAAACTATAAACTATCAGAAATGTTTATTCATTAAACTATGTCACTTAATGCAAATATAGTTTTATTCTTATCAAACTATTCTTTAATAATTCAAATTCATTGCTAATGAGCTAGTAAGGAAGCATTACATTTTTACAACATGTCACTGTTATTTCACTAACATTGAAAAGGTTGATGCATCCCAGTGAGCTCTGATTTTTGCTTGCAAGTACCACAGCTTCTTCCTGTATGTACAGGGAGAAGTTATTCCTTGTGAAATTATCTGAAGGTCTGAAATGTCCCCACTGAAGAGGACAAAGAGAAAGTTTTGCTAGTGAATGGACTTACACAGAGTCAAAACCCTTTTATTGAAACTATCTTCCTCTCCTCTCCTCTCCTCGAGGAAAAATTTAGCCAGAGTATGAAGATACCCGGGCATACAACTATAGCTAATTCATATAATTCATATTCTATTTTCATTTCACTTCTGGAAAATCACCAATGTCCCTTTTTATTTAATTTATACTTTGTTTCTCAATATCACAATGTTAGGGAACTTTCTCTGGTATCACAGCAGAAATTCAACTTGGCAGGTAGCACTGTTAAAAGATTACAGTAAAGTGGAAGCCACTTGGCCAAAATCAAAATGTTTTAAACTGATATATGGTCTTGCTATTATAAACTATCACCTAGCCCTGAGTTTGAGTAAAAATATAGAAGATGGATATTTCAGTATGGGCTACCTTTTTTGTTCCCACAATTTACAAATGCAAATTATGAACACAGTTTTACATCCACAATAATTGCTTGTGCAATTTATCTTATTTGGATATGCAGCTTCCTGATTACACCTCAAATAAGGGTTCCTCAAAACCACATTGACACTGATGTAATACTAAAAAAATTGACCAATGAATCAGTGAGTCCATAACTCAATGTAACTCTACATAAATTGTCTCCACAAATACATTACTGCAAATATAAAAAGAAAACCTTAAATAAGGTCATCCTGGATTATGAGTTTCTGCGCATGTACAAATCTTTTGGACTTTGCCTTCTCAAGTCTATATCTTGCCATTTCTAATGACCAAAATATTAACATATATCCAAAGCCTCTATTTTGTATTTGTTTTTAACTAAAAAAAATTCTGGTGTCTTTCTAAATGACATATGCAACCTTCACCTGGTTTGGAAACATTTGGATAACAAACACCTAGCAAATTACTTTAGCAATTAGGTCCACCAATCCAACAGTAATAGAATCACACAAAAGGTGTTTCAGCTCTTGAATGTATCTCTTTATCAAAATAATTTTCACTCATGTCATCTTATGAATGTAGATGAGGAATTAAACCATATCAAAATTTAGATCATAGCAATTGTAGAAGCATTATAAGAATTCCAGAAGCACTAGCATGGCTTGTAGACTTTAATTATATCCTCTGGGTGAGACGAGAATGCATAATCTGTAATTTCAGAAAAAAAATATTATAAAATAATCATTAACTATTAGTATTTCCTCTTCTTTCTTTAATAACTCTCATTTTACGATACAGTCATTTTACTCTTGATAAAAATTTTCTTAGTGAACAGTTGTCTCAGTATCAAGACCTGATGCATAGTATAGAAAGCAGAAATTATTACATATTTTTGTCTTGGGAATGTGTGAAAAGTTTCAAATCGGGGGGTCTTGATGCTCACACCAGCCTTATCTTCAATGAAAATAGTGAGTAGGTACCAACAGAAAGCACTACAGTTTGATTCTGATTTCACAGAATCACAGAATGTTAGGGATTGGAAGGGACCTCAAAAGATCATGTAGTCCAATCCCCCCATCGGACCAGGAACACCTAGATGATGTTACAAAGGAAGATGTCCAGGTGGGTTTTGAATGTCTCCAAAGGAGGAGACTCCACAACCTTCCTGGGCAGCCTGTTCCAGTGTTCTGTAACCCTCACTGAGAAGAAGTTTCTTCTCAATTTTAAGTGGAATCTCTTGTGTTCCAGTTTGAACCCATTGTTCCTTGTCCTATCATTGGTTGTCACCAAGAAGAGCCTGGCTCCATCCTCCTGACACTCACCCTTTATATATTTATAAACATGAATGAGGTTGCCCCTCAGTCTCCTCTTCTCCAAGCTAAAGAGACCCAGCTCCCTCAGCCTTTCACAGAATCACAGAATCGACTGGGTTGGAAAAGACCTCAGAGATCATTGAGTCCAACCCTTGGTCCAACCCTAGTCCGTTTATTAGATCATGGCACTAAGTGTCATGTCCAATCTGAGTTTAAAAACCTCCAGGGACAGCGAGTCCACCACCTCCCTGGGCAGCCATTCCAATGCCTGACGACTCTCTCTGTAAAGAATTTCTTTCTAATATCCAGCCTAAATTTCCCCTGGCAGAGTTTAAGCCCGTGCCCCCTTGTCCTATTGCTAACTGCCTGGGAGAAGAGACCAATCCCCACCTGGCTATAACTTCCCTTCAGGTAGTTATAGAGTGATGAGGTCACCTCTAAAGAGTGATGAGGTCACCTCATAAGGGAGATGCTCCGCTCCCTTAATCATCTTTGTTGCCCTACGCTGGACTCTCTCCAGCAGTTCCCTGTCCTGGAACTGAGGAGCCCAGAACTGGACACAATATTCCAGACGTGGTCTCACCAGTGCAGAGTAGAGGGGGAGGACAACCTTTCTCCACCTACTAACCATAACCGTTCTAATATACCCCAGGATGCCATTGGCCTTCTTGGCCACAAGGGCAAAGTGCTGGCTCATGGTCATCCTGCTGTCCACCAGGACTCCCAGGTCTCTTTCCCCTACACTGCTCTCTAATAGGTCGTTCCCCAACTTATACTGGAACCTGGGGTTGTTCCTACCGAGATGCAAGACTCTACACTTGCCCTTGTTATATTTCATTAAATTTTTCCCTGCCCAACTCTACAGCCTGTCCAGGTCTCGCTGGATGGGATCTCTGCAGTTTTACACCAGGGTGAGTCCACTGTTGTCATAAAATGACTCCAGAATTATCTAATGTAAGAAATAGATCTAGCCCAGGGAATTCTATTTTATTTTCCACATGGAAGTGTATGCAACTTGAAGTTCATCAAGGCCAGCACCGCATTTCTGACAGTGGTCAATAGTGGGTGCATCATGGGAAGGTATAAAAATCCTGTGGCGGTATTATATGTGAAAATGTGGATACATGGGTTACACACACACTACTGAGTTTAAATTACTTTCTATCTCCATTGGTTTTCATTTGCAGAGAAGAAATAACAGATATGTTGTTGTGAGTAAGATTTAATGCAACTGGCAATTAATTAGGAGCCATTACTTCTGCTTATTTGTTTATGGATTTAAAGCTTTATAAATTCTATAACATTGAAATTTAATTTATTATTACATTCTAATAATTATTATGGGTTTATCATTAAACAGCAGGAATGTGCATGTTATGATACAAAGCACAATTTAAGACACATCTTGTTCCATGTTTGAAAAGAGAGGGCATCCTGGGAGGGGGATTGGACTAGATGCTCTTTTGAGCTCCGTTCCAATCTCCAACATTCTGTGATTCTGTGATTCTGTGGTGGTAAAGGAAGTACCATGTTCTGAGGCAGATTTGGCTTTGCATAAACAAATGCAGATAGGTTTTTTTGCAGCCATAATGAAAGTTATTCTTTTGCTTAAAAAGAACACATCAACTTTCCATACATTTAAAATACAAAAAAAGGTAATCCATGAGATCATTACAAACAAATCATGACTGCTGTCAGCATTCCAGAATGATGAGCTATTTTTTATTGTTAAAGACATTTACATTATTTGGAAAAGTCACTGAAAGCATCAAAGTGGCAAAACAAAACCAGAAACTTAACATTTCCCTGGGGATTTGATCAGAAAGGTTTGGGTTTTTTTTCCCCATAGCTGAAGACCAGGTTCATTTTTATGCAAATATATTAGCCTCTGTAAAAAATATTTTATACATACAAATGAATACATGCAACATCTTTCTGATATGGGCAAATGCTGCAGTCTTTATGGACCGATGGGCTCACTGAAATATGAAATGGTAATGATTTGCACAGAATTGTAGATGTAAATCAGTATGAGAGAACTGACTGCAACTCTCATGCTTTAATGAATGCACTACCTTCTCCCTCCCATTGTTTTGTTTCTCAAATTGAGAGTACAGGGGAGTATACATTGGCAGTATGGAGCAGAAAACAATGCAATAGGACCTGGAAAACTTTATGAATGTTCATACCTTCCCCAAATGCTGAGGTGTTGCTGTCCTTTCCAGATCCTTGTTGATTCTTTTAAACAAATGGGGGTCTGAAATTCTTATCAGTTTCCACAGTTGCTTCAACCTGTGCCACTGTTCAGTTTTCTCCAGCATTTCAGCCTAAATGCTCCTGAGTATAATTGCATTTCATAATAAAACTGTACATTGTGTTCAGATACCAACTCAGCCATCAATGAAAAGACACCAGATTGCATGTACAAATTTGTTTGGGTTAGATGATCAGCTTCATATTTATCTGTATAGCCTCACCTACCTGTAGCACTCATTCCACCAGTTCCCATCACACTTGACTTTCATTCTTGTTGTTCATTATACAGAGAATGATAGCATTTCAATTGTAAAATAAAGAGGAACAATACCTAAAAATGAAAGAAATATGAAAAATACCTGTGTAGGAAGTATTGTCTGATACAACATTAGTTTCGCTGGTACAAACATCAAATTCAACAAGTTCATTTTTTTTGTGATTCATAATTTCTGCATAAATAATTTCCAGTATTAAAAGTGACAGAATACTTTGTTTGACCGTGTTAATATGCAGTGAAAATGAGAGACATTAAGAAATGTGCTATGAGCCTAGATCTATTTCTGTAAAACAAACTGTTCAAGCAAAAAAGGCAGACATGCTAACAACAAAGTGGAAGTCTGTATGTTGCTAGCAGTAAGAGTTTCAAAGCATTAAAAAGAAATAATCACCACTTTGTACTCGCTTTTTTCTTTCTGTGCCTACATGACAGACACCCACGTTTCTAAGGAGCTTCTCTGTCTTTGGAAAAAACAGAGAGGGAAGATTTTTAAATCCTTTTCAAAATCAGATGATGATCCTTTCCTCTAAATCCTAAAACTGCATCAGACAAAAAGATGAAATGAAACAGGAGGTATTCAAGCATCCATGCAGCTATTAAATTAAAAAGCAGTGAAAGAAAACACAATATTGAGACATTCCATATAAAAAGTGACCTAAACCTTCTTTCATTTTGACCACTCAAAGTGAGAAACTGGAATCAGTGAATTTGTCTTGATGTACAAATTACCAAGTGTAAAAAGCAAGAAGAAACCCCACTGAAGAGTTCTATTCTCTCTGTAACAGCATAGCCTCTCCTAATTTTTCAGCAATATATATTAAATATCTAAGTATTTTTCCACACAGACATAGAACTAAACATTTTATTGAGCATCCTTACCTGAGGCACTGGCAACCTGGAGGCCTAAACTCAGAAGATGAGAGCATTTTTTTTAAGTCTAGAAGGCCTATATGCAAGCTCAAAAGATGACGATACATTCTCTGCATCATAAACATGCCCAAACTACCCTGCTAAGGCATATGCATGAGAAAAATGTCTTCTAAATGCCATGACTTTGGAATTATTGAGCCACCTTGATTCCCCCATTCTAACCTTCTTGTATTGCTCTGCACTGGAAAACATTTAGGAGTGCTCAACAGTGGGGTCATTCAACATCACTGGACCATGAATTTCCTGCAACAGGAAGAAATTATCAGAATACATCCATCAGAACACAGCTCAGGAACTGAATGAAGATGGTCCATGCAAATGTTTTGTAGCTGCTCCTAAAAAATAAGGTTGGTTCATCTGAACTGAAAATATTCATAGGAGTATTGTGGTTTCAGATAATTTTTCCAAGTCAAAACTTTTTGGTAGACACACACCAGTATTGTCTCTACATCCCTTTCAAATACTTCAAATGACTTTTTTTCATTAGAAACCTACTCTTATTCTGTGTGAGAACTGAATGATAGTAAAAATAAGATTTAAAAAAACAAGGTCAAGGTATACATTGAACAGTATTTTACTTTTTTCTTCTTCTTTTTCAAATAGGTGCCTTCATGAAAATCTGTGGTTCATTATTGCTTCCATCCAGACTGTTAGAAGAAAAAAATGAAATAAAAAATATTATGAGATGAGAAAAATACTAGGCTTTACCCAATACCCTTAGCCGTTATTAATCGTTCTAGACTTCTTCTATTAATACCTTGAAAACTGAGACATTCAAATGCATAAAGAGAGGTGCCTGGTGACTGTGCATGTGATGTCCATATGGTGTCGCCAAGTATGTCCCAAGACTACCAGAGTCCCATTAACTCTTCATTGGCATCCTGAGGCTGGACAATACCCTAGGATACCTGCAGTGGCACAAGACACCTATGCTTATGTAGCTTAACCACTCAACAACTCCTGATAGAGGAAAACCTTGAAACTCTTAAGTGTATTTCCTTTAAATCTGGATTGTAATTCTGGTGAGTGGAAAATATGGGAAAAAAAAACTCGAATATGGAATGCCTGGCCTACATTTGAATAAATTGTGCAATAGTGTAACATGTTCAAAAAACATCCTGACCACTACCTGAAGAAGCATATGTTCTAAGAGTCATATCAGATTAGGAAAACATTTTTACTGAGTTGCTTCCAAGCCTATGTAGTATATTTATGTGTCTCAGATATCGATAGTGTATCCATATTAATTTATCTATGTTAATCTCAAGCAGGCAAATCTGAGACATCATATATAAAATATGCTTCATTTCCCTATACATGACAACATGTGTGCTTTTCACTTATCTGTAGGTTCTTTTTCTTCACAAAGTGTAAGGGTACGTGGAAGGTGAGACCATCTGTTTCATTAAAGCTATCAGATGAAGGATCTTTTCAGTGTAAAGGGGACAATATATAAAGGAGGAAATGCTAAACAAGAACATGCAGAAACACAAACCTGGTAGACACAGGGTAAGAGAGATGATGACAAAGACCAGAAGTCCCCAATGACTATTTGTTGGGCCATTAAGAAACTCCAGGCACAGTGTTCAAAAGGGCCAACCTAGACTTTGCCACTCATGAAAAGGGGGAACAAAAGGAACATCTGCCATATTTGACATGGGGTGGTGGAAGCATGAGAACTGATAAAAGAATGTGAAACGGAAGAGAATCAAAGGGGAACAGAGAGGGGAGTAAACAGAAAAGGGTGTAAATGTTTAAAACCAGGCTGACCAGTAGGATGGAGAAATCTGATGTGTACCTCAAGGGGATCTGATTTTGGATGAGAACAACCAGTGAATTAAATTGTGTGATGTTAATTTCTAAATAACTCTGCCACTGTATGTTGTCACTACTATAGTTGCTATATGGCACATCCATGGTATCAGAGTAAGAATCACCCAAATTGATGAAGAACAAATTTTGGTGAAACTGAGCAAAGTGCATCAGGGATGGAACTAGAATGGGCTTCAGCAACTGGTGCCAAGCGACTTCCTCAAGATCAACATCTTGAGCCCACAGACTGTGGGCATGGGTCATGCCAGCTACACCAGCCACAGGCTCCAGACGCAGCATGCAATGATTCAGCACCCATACCATCTCTCCTGCCCTGGAAGGCTGTTATGACAGATGAAACCCAAAGTCAGGGATTAAATGAACTTAACATTTTAGAGGGATGGCCCATAGACTAATGGAATTATGTCTCTCTGTGTGTATATATGTATCAAGAAAAGTGTTGTTGATCAATGGGAAAGTGTAGGATCTGGGCATGAAGTACATGGCATAGAATAAGAGTGCATAATATCCTGGGTTTGGCTGGGATAGAGTTAATTTTCACAGGAAGATGGGATGGGACACAGCCAGGACAGCTGACCCAAACTAACTAAAAGGATATTCGATACCATGCGAGATCATGCTCAGCATAAAACTAAGGGAGCTGGCTGGGGGAGGGAATCACTGCTCACAGGATGACTTCTCAGGAGTGGGCCAGCCACTGGTTTTCCGGGTTGGTGAGTGGTTGCATTATGTATTCCTTGCTTTGTATATTCTTTCAAAGATGAGTATGGAAAAGACAAGGGGCAATGGGTACAAGTTACTCCTGGGCACATTCTGATCAGACACAAGAGGGAAAGTTTTTGCTATGAGAAAAACAGCCATTGGAATGATCTCCCCAGGGAAGTGGTGGATTCTCCAACACTGGGCATTTTAAGATTCAGCTGGGCAGTGTGCTGGGCCATCTTGTCTAGACTGTGTTTTTGTCAAGAGACGTTGGACCACATAATCCTTGTGGTGCCTTCCAACTTGATATTCTATGATTGATTCTAGGAAAAATGTCGATCCAGTTTCCAGCAGGCAGTTCCCTGGAGTAGAAGGGCTGATTGTATCTCTGACCCTGTTAAAGGGACTTCTGATTCATTTTTAATAGAAGCAAGTAACAAATGCTATGATCAGAGGCCACAAACATTATCAGAAGGCTAGAACACCTCTCCTATGAGGAAAGGCTGAGAGAATTTCAGTTGTTCAGCCTGGAGAAGGGAAGGCTCCAAGGAGATCTTATTGCTGCTTTTCAGTACTTAAAAGAGGTCTATGAGAAAGAGGGACAGAATTTTTAGTAGGTCCTGTTGTGGTAGGACGAGGGGCAATGGTTTTAAACTAAAAGAGGGGAAATTCAGGCTAGACATGAGGAAGAAATTTTTTACAATAACTGCGATGAAACACTGCAACAGGTTGCCCAGAGAGATGGCAGATGGCCCAACCCTGGAAACATTCAAGGCTGGGCTGGATGGGTCTCTGAGTAACCTCATCTGGTTGAAGATGTCCCTGCTTATTGCAGGAGAGTTGGACTAGGTGAGCTTTGAAGGTCCCTGCCAACTCAAACTATTCTATAATTCTATGATCAGGACTAGATGGAAGAAAGGGACAGCTGGGTTTATTGGACTGTGTGTCATATCAGGCCCCCAGGAGCAAAAATCTCTAGTGGAGACCAGTGCACAGTGTACCCTAATGCCATCAAGCTATAATGGGGCAGAAGTCTGTATTTCTGGAGTGACAGGGGAATCCCAACAGCTAACTGCATGAGAAGTCAAAGTGAGCTCAACTGGGAATGAGTGGCAAAAGCACTGTGTTTTGGCTCACCCATAAGCACTGCCCCCCCCCTCTTCCCCCCCCCCCCCCCCCCCCAATATCCTTGGCATTGATTACATCAGGAGAAGGTATTTCAAGGACCTAAAAGGGTATCAGTGGGATTTTGGTATGGTCTTGGAGACAGAGGAAATTAAACAGCTGCCTACCTTACCCAGTCTCTCTGCGATACACACTTAGCCTCACTACTAATTGAACCTACAAATAAGAAAGCAGCAATCACATCCATTGACCTGGGCTGGAGACCTCTGGGTCCCTTCGTGCACCAGGCTGGGCTCCCAGCAACCTTGCAGGAAGAATCCCAAGGGCTGAAGGCAGTAGCCACTCGCAAGCACCCTTTACTCAAAGAATGGCCTGAGGACTCTTTATAAACCAAACCAGCATAATGTTTAATTATTGAGGTGTTTATGTTTTTACTAGAAAGCCAGTATATGCTTCTCAAAACTTTTCAAGGACCTTCTTCTGTCTCCTCGAACTCTGAAGATCCTTATACAGACAAGGATACTTGTTACTCCAAACTTTTATGAATTGCTGCAGTTACACTGAATGTTAATTGTGTTTCTGAAGTTTGAAAACAACAGATATTTTGGAAATTTAAACACCAATGGATAAGCAAAATTTTTCATACTGTACAGCTTCAGCAAGACTTGGATTTATCTATAAATTTGTCACAGTGAATGTTTTCACCACATCTTGGCACATATGGATGAAATAGGAGATTAGACTTCTGCAGACATAGACTGTCCTTCTGGAAACAGTAATACAGTTATAACCCTCTCACAGCCATCTATATTTCTGCATCTGTAATGCACAGTCTCCAATAAAAAATAAGTTTGGTTACATGGAAAAGTAAGCGTTAGGGAGAAAAAAATCACACAGTGACATTGCTAAGCACTTAGAAATTCAGTCTTATGAGTTAGGCAGAGGTGGAGTAAGACATAGATATTAAAGTTATTTGCCTTCATTTACAGCTGCTGGAGGCACACAGTGAGATGAAAATCTTTGCTCTTATGTTTCTATTACATTCTTAGGCCTTTAGGGTAGAAGAAAAGCTTAAAAACATGAGCTGAGCACACATAGCACTAAAAGTGGTCTCAAATATACTGGAACAATGCCAGGAGATGTGACTTGTTCTTTTCAGTCTGAACTTTGAAACCCTCTTCAAATATAAGCGCAGAAGAAATTCTGCCATTTGGCTTGTGCCAACTAGCTAAGCTGTGTTACATTTCTCATCAGAGCTGTTTCCTGTGCAAATGTGTATTACAACACATTCTCCTGCAAAGTATTTGTAATGGAGTCCATGCTAGGGATGCATAAATAAAAAAAAAGTCCTTCAGGGTAGATTCTTGATGGGTTGTTTCCAAGGCCAATGTCTATTGAGAACAAATTAAGGGAAATTCTTGATTTTTCCCAGACAAGCAAATGTTCAAATGTAAACTGTTTATTAAGCTGCATGCGAAAATTTTTACACAATTTTATTCTACATTACAGTCATGACTATTCCTCACCAAAACCCTCATGTCCTACCCACCCCCCCAAAGGTAGCAGCTCTCACTTGAGCAAAATCATTAAATCCTTACTAACCTACTTGTATTTTATGGTAGTTCTCCTTCAGCTTGGAAGTTGAATGGTATCCTACTATAGGAAGAACTGATTGTAAATCCTATGCTTCCATATGAAAAAGTGAAGTTTCATATTTGTACAAATTATGGCATTTAATATTGGCATACATGAATGGCCAATCTGTTTGACTTGATTTTAGTAAATACTTAGTGTCTGAGATAAAGTCTATTCTTACCTCAGTATGTGAGCAAAAATAAGTAAATTGTAAAGTACATCTTCTCCCTCTGTATGGATTAGGTTCTCAAAAATGTAACTTAGAATTCTTTCATTCATGTATTTATTATTTAACTAATAAATTTACCAGTCTCTTTCTTTCCAAACCATAGATACACAGAGAGAAATAAAAAGAAGAAATTGAGTGTATACATATATTACCTACATAGCATTTGTTTAAAATTCATATGTATATAGTCTGCTTCTGCAATATTCTGAATGAACTTTGTTCTTTTGAAGTATTGATAAATATACAGGTTTCAAGAAAAGGCAAATATTTTGTAGTAATAGTAAGAAAAACTTTCTTCTGCCCCAGAGAGTTTGTGACCTCTCTTCATAGATGTTGTTATTAAAGGGAATCACTGTAACAGCATAAATGGAATACAGATATATAGAAATTAACACAGGAAATATCTGAGCAGCATCTAGAGGAAAATATCTCATAACCTAGAGGAAAGCACCAACAAAGACTATTTATCTGCTTAGCAGCTCTGGGTCTATAAACCAGTGAGTATGGTTGTATTTTAGGGTCTATTGGTTGACTGTAGCGGAAGTGGCACAACAAAGTGCAAGAGGTTCTTTAAAATAAAAGGTGTTCATCCCCATGGAAAGATAAATCATAGCTAGGAAGTACTGAGCATGAACAGAACTAAAGACCCTTAAATACACTCAGTTACTTAATGACACATTTCATCAGTAACATAAAAACATTAGTTTGGACTCTATGCTAGCCTTTGATGAACAAACACAAAATACTATCACTGTTAAACTTTTGCTTGATATTGGTGGAGTTTTGCCCGTTAGTATCAACTATCAGCCTGGTGTATGAAATCAAATTATTGTTTTCATAGAAAATTTAGAACTCCATGAAAAGTGCAGATGCTCTCATATCAGATCAGCTTTCAACTTCATTGTTTTGCAGGGTGATACCCTTTTTGCAGTGGGTGAAAATAGCACTAACATATGCCAAAAGTTTATATTCCAGCTGTTTAATTTTTCCTTTTGCATTTTTCAGGTAACTATCTCCCTCCTTTTAAATGGGAGATGTGAATTTGGACTATCGGTTCATTTTTGAATCTTGCAAATTTAAAGCTGGATTGCATTATAGAAGGAATTGAGTTCAGTGCCATATAGGCCAATGAAGTAAACACAACACAACAGATTTCTCCTGTTTCATGTCTACCTCAGGGTATTTAGGCTCCCCTACTACAGTGTTCCTAGGTCATCACCTAGCTTCCTAGAAATTAATCTAAAATACTAAGCAGATGAAAAGAAAATAACCTATTCATAATCCATACAAGTAGGTTTAACCACTAACATGTTTTGTGCTCAGTCATATGTTCTAAAAAGTTATAAAGAAATGTTTGAAATAAAGGTAACATTCTCTCCTGTCAAGAAACCTTTAAGTAATGTACTAGTAGTAATAATCCTATGAATCAGTTAGCACCTTCCATCATTCAAATCACATGAACTCACTGTTATGACAATTGTCCTGAGGTAAATAAACATTTCACTGAATGTTGCCAGAAGATCATACAAATAAAACACACATAGTAAATTCCTTTAGAAATTGTGGGTCCTACTACCCTCTGTCTTCCTGCTGCAGTGAAGACTTCTCTGGATCTCTGTTTCCTTACTTAATATCGTAGGAAGGCTAACTCATTATTGGAATTGGTCATAATGGACAATGACAAGTATATATATAAAGAAAAGTGAGCTGATTCTTAAAAAAAACCATATAATGAGCACCAAAAAAAGCCCTATGGATTTCACCATTATCAGCATCCCATGCAATGATTATCTGCAAATTATAATAATAATTTAAGTATTTGTTACTTTGTATTGTTTATATGCTTTTATTACTGATACAGCTGTCAGAAATTAGATGATGAACAGGTTTAGTCATATGGCAGCTGTATGTAGAAGTTAAAATCAGAATCGGGAGTCCTCAAGGAAGAACAAAAGCAGTGGGCAGCATTGCCTCTTCCACAGAAAACATCTCAACCTTAGTCTGAAAAAGGTTGCATGAACAGATGTAGCATGCAGGAGGAGACAGGATGAAGGATAAAGAAGACTACACAGTCAGTTATGGTTCCTTCGATTCTTACCTTAGAAGTCACAGAATCACAGAATCGACAGGGTTGGAAAAGACCTCAGAGATCAACAAGTCCAACCCTTGGTCCAACTTCAGTCCATTTATTAGATCATGGCACTAAGTGCCATGTCCAATCTGAGTTTAAAAACCTCCAGGGACGGTGAGTCCACCACCTCCCTGGGCAGGCCATTCCAATACCTGATCACTCTCTCCGTAAAGGATTTCTTTCTAATATCCGGCCTAAATTTCCCCTGGCAGAGTTTAAGCCCGTGCCCCCTTGTCCTATTGCTCACTGCCTGGGAGAAGAGACCAATCCCCACCTGGCTATAACTTCCCTTCAGGTAGTTATAGAGAGTGATAAGGTCACCTCTAAGCCTCCTCTTCTCCAGACTAAACAACCCCAGCTCCCTCAGCTTCTCCCCATAGGTCTTGTGCTCAAGTCCCTTCACCATTCTTGTTGCTGTTCTCTGGACCCGCTCCAGCATTTCAATATCTTGTTATTCACACTCTTGAGGTTTTGTACTGTTCTCTACAATCCCTACTTATTCTTAGGAATCCTTGGTTACAACTGCTTTGCTCACTTCATATGGCTAAATCACTAAATATGATATGAAGTTGGTGTTTTGGTTCTAACCATACATAGACACAAGACATATTCAACTCTTTACCCCCAGATACTGAACAAGATGCATATTTACAGTCTTTGAGAAGGGCCACATATTTATAGTGTGTGACTTTGGCCTCTTCAAGATCCTGCTTGGAAGAATCCCATAGGATAGGGCTCTAGAAGCTAGTGGGGTCCAAGAGAGCTAGCTAATATTGAAACATCACTTCCTCCAAGCTCAAGACTGATGCATCCCTATGAGGAATAAATCAGGTAAAGGGAGTAAGAGGCCAGCATGCATGAGTAAGGAGCTCCAGTTGAAACTCAGGTGGAAGAAGGATGTTTGCTAGTTCGCGGCTGAGGAAAATATGCAGACCAACTCAATGTGAGTGAAAAAGCATGATTCAACTTTATTGCCCAAGATAGCGCGTATTTATACCAAATACCATAATTATGCATACTTGTCTCTATCTGATAGGTTAAGCACTAAAAGGTTACATTTACTTACTCCACCTACTTGCAGTTAGCTAACTATGTACATTCCGCACTCTTCTGACTCCGACTTCCTCAAGTTGTTTTCCGTCTCTTCAAGGATATGCAGACCCTGCCTTAGTCAGTACTTTTCCATTTCCCCCTTTCCCACAGCCTAATAGTAAAGCTAACTAAGGCCTGCTTATGTCAACTAGAACAGGCTCTGCTCGTACAGTTGCTCGGTGGACTCATGTTCATGCTCCTTGAGCCAATCCCTGACAGATGTTTATGTAACATGGAAAAAGGGACAAACGACCTGGGAAGAATATGAGGGGGCTGTTAGAGTATGCAGGGATGCAGTGAGGAAGGCCAAGCTCCACGTGGAAGTAAATCTGGTCAGGGATGTCAGGGACAAAAAGAAGGCCTTCTTCAAGTACATCAACAGCAAAAGGAAGTTTAGAGAAAATGTGGGCCTGTTACTGAATGAAGAGGGTTACATGGGGACAGATGATACAAAAAAGGGAGATTTATTTAATGCCTTCCTCGCTTCTGTCTTTACTGCCAAGACCAGCCCTCAGGTATTCCAGACCCTGGAGGTAAGAGAAAAAGCCTGGCAAAAGGAAGACTTTCCCTTGGTTGAGGAGGATCAGGTTAGAGATCATTTAGACATACCGGACATCCACAAACCCATGGATCACCGATAAGATGCACCCATGGGCGCTGAAAGAGCTGGTAGATGTTATTGTTAAGCCACTCACCATCATCTTTAAAAGGTTGTGAAAAACAGGAGAGGTGCCTGAGGACTGGAAGAAAGCCAACATCATGCCAGTCTTCAAAAATGGCAAAAGGATGACTCAGGAAAATACAGGCCTCATCTACATCACTGGAAAGGTGATGGAACAACTCATTCTGGAAGTCATCTCCAAGCATGTAGAGGAAAAGAAGGTTATCAGGAGTAGTCAGCATGGGTTCACCAAGGGGAGACCATGTTTGACCAACCTGATAGACTTCTATGAAGGTATGACTGGATGAGTAGACAAGGGAAGAGCAGTGGATGTTATCCACCTTGACTTCAGCAAGGCTTTGGACATCATCTCTCACAACATCCTCATAAGTAACCTCAGGAAGAGCAGATTGAACAAGTGCACAGTGAGATGGATCATGAACTGGTGGGATGGCAGAGCTCAGAGAATTGTGATCAATGGTGCAGAGTCTAGATTGAGCTCTGTAGTTAGTAGGGTTCCCTGTGGCTCATTATTTGGTCCAGTCCTGTTCAATCTGTTCAACAGTGACCCGGATGAAGAGACTGAGTGCACCCTCAGAAAGTTTGCTGATGATACCAAGCTGGGAGGAAGGGTTGATATACCAGAAGGCTGTACTGACATTCAGTGAGACCTGGGCAGGCTGGAGGACTGGGCAAAGAAGAACATGATGAAGTTCATTCACTTGGGGAGGAATAACCCCAGGCACCAGTACAGGTTAGGGGTGAACCTGATGGAATCAGCATTACGGAGATGGACTTGGGTGTTCTAGTCAACAACAGGTTAACCATGTGCCCTTGTGGCCAAGAAAGCCAACGGTATCCTGGGGTGCATTAGGAAGAGTGTGACCAGCAGGTGGAGGGAGGTTATCCTCCCCCTCTACTCTGCCCCGGTGAGGCTGCATCTGGAGTAGTGCATCCAGTTCTGGGCTCCCCAGTTTAAGAAGGACAAGGAATTACTGGAGGGTGTGGGGGACTACAGTGGGTCTGTGGATTCCCTGATGGAGGGCATGGGAACAGAAATTATCCTTGAAGATATCAAGGCCTACCTGTGAGAAAGACGGGAGTAAACCAGTATCCGGAGGTATTAAGGTGTACCCATGAGAGAGAAAGGAGTAGAAAAATAACATTGATGATAGCAAAATTAGCCAATGCTGCTGTAACTTGTAACCAATAGTGAAGAGACACATGAATTGGTAAACTGTATAAAAATGCGCTTGTGGCAATAAATGGTATCTACTACTTTCATCCTGGAAGAACTTGGTCTATGTTGTTTGTCCATCTCAACCATGGCAGGAGGGTGTCCAGTGGCGAGCTATGAAGATGATTAGAGGTCTGGAGCATCTTTTGTGTGAGGAGAGACTGAGAGAGATGGGTCTGTTCAGCCTGGAAAAAAAAAGGCTGAGAGGGAATCTCATCGGTGTTTATAAATATCTCAAGGGTGGATGTCAAGAGTATGGGACCAGACTCTTTTCAGTGCTGCCTAGCAACAGGATGAGGGGCAATAGGCACAGATTGAAGTATAGGAGGTTCCATCTAAACATGAGAAGAAACTTCTTTACTTTGATGGTGACAGAGCACTGGAACAGGCTGCCCAGAGAGGTTGTGGAGTCTCCTTCTCTGGAGAGACATTCAAAACCCACCTGGACACATTCCTGTGCAGTCTGCTCTAGGTGAACCTGCTTTAGCAGGTGGGTTGGACTAGGTGATCTCCAGAGGTCCCTTCCACCCCTAACCATTCCATGATTCTGTGACCATTATTTATTTCCCTGAATATCTTTGTATCTAATGCTTAGAAGTTGCTTGCTTGCGTGCTAGCTTTACTTGATATATTCACTCTCTCATATCTGCCAGTAAAGCATGTTATAAGGCTGACTCAAAACATGCTAAATAACATTTTTAAAAATCACTTTGGCGGGCTTTGAATCAGGGTTTGTCTATTAGATTAGAATGTCAACACTGAAAATCAAACATGCATATTTGAGAGAAAGCCTTCATCTCTCATTTTGATATAGTTGGTATGCTTTCATAGAAAGGTTCTGACTTAGCTAATTAGAAATATACTCTATTGAAATGCTGTTGAGGGAGGCACATCTGAATATCTCATTATGTAAAAGATGGCTAATTATGCTTATTTTCTTTTAGTACATTTGCCAGAGCTGAAGAAATTATCTCAGCATTAGGCTATTTTCCTTACATTTTGACACTGAACAGGAGAAAGGCATAAAACCCTGACCAGTATAATTTTGCTAAATATGTAACAATGGCAGAAGAAAAGGTGAACTTCTCTGGCTTTCTTTCTGACCACAGAAGTCCTTCTATCCAAGTGTCACACATAAGTAAGGGAAAACATTGGGTTTTTCATGGAGTGTGGCTTGCAAGATGAAAAATGAAAATTGCTCTTACAGTGAGTTTCCCAAGCAAGCTCTGCTGTGCACCACCACACCTCACTGAAGCGAGGACAACTGACGGACATGGTTTCCAGACAATAGACTACCAAGAGCACTGCTGACCTTTCAGGAAGATACTATGAAGCACTGTCTGTCTCAAGAGCCATTGTCATCATACTAATAGAAAAAGAGAGTAAACATGACAACATGGCCAGCAATAAGGTAGATTTCTAGATGTATGTCTTGAACCTTCTGTGAATCCTGAAGGACATTTGAGTTGGAGTCAGGACACACAGCATTTTATTTACATGGAGCAAACTGCATTTCCTCCCAGGGAACGATGATGTGGAATATCTAAGAGGCTGTTCTCTAAGGATTTTTCCCATGTTCTTAAAAGAATCAAGATGACAAATGTCTGCCCCAGGGGACAGAATTTCTATAATTACCCTCCATCTTTGTCTGAGGAAACAGAATTTCTGTATGTTTTGTAAAATTACAGTGATACATGAAGTCAAACTGATGTTTTTCATACATGTAAAGAGAAAGATAACTGTATCTAGGTGAATCTAGCACATTCTGAAGGAGACCTACCAAGTATCTCAGGTCTGAAAGGTCAACTGAGGACAATTTAATACTGTGACCAATGCATTTTTCATGATAATACAAGCTAAAATAGCTCACAACTCAATTCCTGAAGATGAGAACTCTTCTAAGTTTAATACTGCAGTCTTCCTAAGAGCATTAAAAACAAACAAACAAACAAACAAACAAAAACAACCACTAATATAACAGCAGTGCTATTGCATTTATCAAAAATCTACTTGGGAATTCTAAATTATCTGCTAATTCCAAAATGAAAATCACAAAACCAGGGCTTAAATGGTGCTGGAAGAACATACCTGTAGGGTGGCTTGTGGAGGTGGAGTGTGTTTTGCCCAACCAAAACTGACTAAATGTTTCTGCTTGAATTTCTGGGATCAAGAAGGAACTATTTAGCTCACGTAGTGTTTTCACTCCTGTGGTTTCTGAGAGCTGCCGTAGCACTGAGGGCATCCTACCTGACAGCATGGAACACAAGCCACATTGCTCCGGAGCTAAATGCCAACCAAGCTAGCTCCAGGAACAGGGGCAGGGTCATCACATCAACATAGCACAGTAATCACATATGACCCAGGTAATTGTTCTAGACACAGCACCCCACTGGCACGGCTGTGCTTTTGTGAGACGTAAGCTGCCTGAATCATGGAGGTGTGTTCACTTACCAATAGCTTAAGGCAACAATGTGTTGACACAGCACTTTGGAAGCACACACAGCTTCTATCTTCTGAACAAATACGGTTATATTAGTCCCCACTAGAGATCACTCTCCAGCCTTGAGTCAAGTAGGATGTCACATATTGTGCCTTGAAATACAGAACATCTCACCCAGCTTCAGAAGGAGGCTGCACTCTAAGCTGCCTCAGAATGGTTCCTGACCCATGCTCAACTTTGGGATGAGCCTGGGAATTGTCTGGGAGACCACTAGCTATTACAGGCCAAAACTGTACCAGTAAGTGTGCTAACAGTCATACAACATAGATGATTACACCATCAGCTCCTCTGCTCTGGGTTTGCCTTGGCAATATTGCATTTCTAGTAGAGACATAGTCATAGCTGACAAGGTTTTATATGGGCTGAACCTGGGCTAAATCTTTCTCACTGTCATCAGGACTTAGAGCTCTATCACATAGATTTCTGCTAGTTCGGAGCAAGCTAAACTTTCCTTGTAAAATAACATGCAAAGTTATGACTTAGACTTAATGCGATCTTCATGCTATAAGAAATTACATGTTCCAGAAGTTCCTGGGAATTTATGCAGGAGTGGAGAAAAAGTGCAATTCTTGGTTTGTAAAACACAGAACTCAACATACCATTAGGTATCTGAGCAAACTGAACCAAGAAACTGCTGCTGATTGATTTCTCTCTGATGTCTACAGCAGTGTTTCTACAAGTTAAGATTGCTTGTGAAGGATATCCCAAAGTATAAGTAATTCATATCACTTTATCATGGACCTGTCTATGTGATTGCAGTGTTTGAGCTGATGGTCTACTCAAATTGTTTTCTGTTATAGGACTGTAACAGAGTCTTGGCTTTCTTCTTCTGTTTCACACATTTATCTACATGCCCTGTCATAGTCCAAAATACTTTCTTCCACTTTAACTAGTCACATATCTCATTCCACTGCTGAAAATGATCTCTCCTGTCTGGCTTGTTGTAGGGGAAAGGGACCTGGGGGTCCTGGTGGACAGCAGGATGACCATGAGCCACCACTGTGACCTTGTGACCAAGAAGGCCAATGGCATCTTGGGGTGTATTAGAAAGGGGTGGCACTTGTACTGTGCTGGGTCACAAAAGATGTGGTCCACTGAAATGTTTTGCAAAAAAAAAACAGACTTAAGAGTTTATAATTTGACTCACAAACACTCAATGGTCTGTGAAGAAGACCTGTACACCTATTGAGACATTTAGAACAAGTAGGATAGTAAAATATGAAAAAAAGGATCAGCAATAAGGGAAAGTACATTCAGATGTCACATAAGGACTGAAAAACCCCAGCTTGGTACCACAGAAATACACCACATCAACTTCACAGACCATAGTGGAAAATTGAAACCGAGTGATGAGGAATTCCTAATGTGATTAAGTGACTTGATTTCATGGTTTTTAAAAAGTAATTGAGCTGAATATTATTTGAGTGGTTTCGGTACCTTATGCATCACAGGTCAGTAAATCATCACTCATGAGCAGTACCTTAACCCTGAACTGTATGGGATTTGAATCAGGTTTCAACTCTGACGAAGGACTTTGTTTCAAAGTGAATTCAAAACTCTCTTTGCAGTCTTTTTGTCCTTGGGTGACAAACTGGGGCAAGGTAGCTTTCCATTTTAAATGGCCCAGTCTAATCCACTGAGCTCTCCACTGCACCTGTCCTAGTGTTATTTCAACACCTCCCAGTGATATGTTGCAACATGACTACTATTTATCATGGCAGATCGTTTTATAATACCTTTCCTATGTTAAATGAGTATCTTTTCTCAACACTTTCTGAGTAACATGAGGATGTCACACTTGGCTTTGCAAAACGTGACTATTATGCACTTCCTTTATATTCATTGGCATTTCTGGAAGAGGTCTGCCTCAAAAAATCGAAGTAAGATGACTGGAAACAATACCATAGATGTCAAATTGCCAACAGGTTTAGGGCTCTGAGTCTCATCTAGACAATATTCTAATTCTGTACATTAGTTGTTTTGTATTATCTGCTTAGTAATCTCAATGATTCAAATAATAATAAAAAATAATAGACAGTGAATGAGATTCCACTATGCAGGAATTAAAAGAGTGCTGTGCCAACTGTCATTACATAGTTTTCCCCAGAGACATCTGGGGAAATTGGCTTAAATATTCTGATAAAACTTAGACTCTACTATGACGTGGAGAATTTACCAAGATATGATTAAGATACCAGTATTGCCTTATTGTCATTGACTTAGATTTATGATTTTCTAAGAATGTGAGGAGTTTTAAACAGAACCTTTATAGTGAATTATTGGAAAAATCTTTGGAAAATTCTGCCCTGGATTTGATGTACTATATGAAAATATTTCAATCAATAATTTCCAAATGGAAAAGGATAATGGATCTTTTCTGTCATAAAAGAGGTAAGACAGTGAAATGTTTTCCTTTGATGGCCTCAGGTGAAAATTCCCAGAATCGGAGTGCAGAGCATCCCAGCTGAGCACTTGACAACAAATGGCCTTGTGGTGAGGTCTGCATGGAGCCCATGTACCACAGGCTGACCTCTGCCTCCTGCCTCAGCCCGCGGACCCTGGCTCACACCCCACATGTTTTCGTATGTGATCGGCTGGTGTCCATGTTTTGAAATCATCATACCTCTGTGATCTCAGAGCAACCTCTGATTGGCTCTTCACTTCCTTCCCATAAGGAAGATACAGGTACACATATATATAAATATATATATATATATTTACACATATATAAAGATCTAGTAGTTTAATGTAATAAGGACAATAAGAGAAAGGCCCACAAAGTTTCCCCCAGAACATAACACAAACCAGAAGAACCAGCCAATGGCTCATGAATCAGAACGTTTTATCTCAAGGTCAGTTTCAGACACAGAGGGCGGGTGGCACTGAGCTTCCTCATCCAGGGCTGTGAGGAGCCTCCAGCTGCCTGTGGGACCTGGCACGGTGCAGCCTGGGGCTGTGTGTGCTACCTTGTCCTTCGGTCAATGGCTTTGTGGAAAGTTGCAGAAATCTCTGGCTGAGCAGCTGTGCAGGGAGGGGTTGGGAGGGCACCACGGTCTGGTCATGGGACTGTCTGGACCTGTGGCTGTAAAAGGAAGGATAACAAAAAACAAAAGAGCAGCCACCTCCACTCACCATGGGAAGCTCCACCCCAGGGTTCTGCCAAAATCTTGATACCTTAACTTAGTGTCAGTGTTTTTTCAGAAGGTAGCAAATCTCTCTGGCTGTGTGGTAGAGGATGAAAAGCAATGGCCCTTTTCCCTGGGCAAGCAAAAGCCAGGCCTTCCATCAGCCCTGAAGCCCTTGGTGATGTGGTGGCCATGTTTATTTTAATCTGTGTCGTAACACCTAGAAGTCAGCTGTCCCCACGCATGGACAGCTGGGTCACATCTGGCTGCACAGAGCAGGTTCAGGTGTCTAGAAACAGGCTCCACAGTGTGAACTCAGGAGCTGCAAGTAGCCTCATCTGGGCTGTAGCTGCTGCACCAGGACAGGACAGGGCTGGTGTGAATGCAGCCCCACGCTGGTCTGTTCTGCCTGGGGGTCTCGGGCACTGTGGAAACCTCCCAAGTGGCACTGGGCATTTATTTTGTAGGAACTGAACACTTTCTGTACAAATTAATTAACCTGCTTGAAGTGATGTCTGCAGTGCACTTCAGATATCCAAGGCTATCTGCCTGGATCCCAAGAGGCTGCTTCAAAGACATCCCATAGGTACTCTGTCATATGTGGCAGCTCCATGTGGACGTCTCAGGGAGTCTGAGATACAGTTCTACATAAAATTTTAGAATTTTTAAACGCTTCCCAACATTTAGACTTCTACATTTGGTTGTAAACAATACGCTGTGGACAGCTACTATAACAGACTTGATTCTGTGGTCTGGTGATTGCAGTCATCTGACCTGTTTCAGAATTATGTCAAGAATGGGATGAACCTACTCCCAGAAGCACTGGTTTTCCTCTCTTAGTGGCACCAGTTTTCAAATCTATCCCCACACTTACTGGGTTCCTTTTAGGAGGCTGTCAGTTTGGGGTGTATCTCCTTGATGCTTCAGGAGTCAACAGTCATTATTCTCTCAGTCCTGTCCCACCTGATCAGGATTTACCCAGCATCTCTGTTTCAAATCTGGTTATCCTGAGGAACTGCAGGTAGATGTGTGCTAGGATCTTGACGGTCTGCTACTATAGGTGTCAGCCATTTTTATAGCCCTCTTCCTGCTGGTATTTTGTGCTCTTGTATTTACATTTCCACTCCTTTCATACCAGTATAAACATTTTTCTTGCAATCCTAGAATATCCCTGGACTTCTGTTTTCTAATAGATTGCACGTTCTTTTGTGGCTTACTAGAAGAAAAAAAGAAAGAAAGACAAAATAGACAAAAGAAGACACCCACTACCTTTTATGATTCATAAGTGTTCTCAGTACTCTCCTAAGCTTCTGGTATTGCCCTTCATTATTTCGATGATATATTATCATAAAATGTTCCACTTTCCTGTCCTAGAATTAAAAAACAAGATTACAATTCACTTTCTTCTATGCAATCATTTAAACTATGAATTCTAATCTGATCTAATCTTCATGGACTGTTAATTTTATTAGATAACGATGATCTGATGTGACTTCCCACTTTCTTATTCTCTGTTATTAATTTTATTTTAACCTTTCTCAACCAAAGGTATCATTTTTTAACCAAAATGGAAAAATGTTTGAGAAGATAGGAGAGACTTACCATTGCCACAACGGACAGAAAGAAATCTGCCAAGTAACAGGAAAAGTATTTCTATCACTTTTACATAATATTTTAAATGCTCTTTCTGGGGTCTGTCATGTATCATTTACACTTGGGAGTGGGCTGCCTCTCTCCTGAGAGTAGCAGCATAATGAGAGTTAATAAGAAGTTCAGTTCTATTAATCCCCTTATGAGAAAGTCAGCTTGTTCAACAGAAAACTGAGCTGTGCAAGAAGAAGGCAGGCATTTTTTTAGAGTTCACATTAATAAAAATACACATTTTCTGCATGATTCTATCAGAGAGCATGTTTCATGCAATGTTAAAGATTGAAATGTACAAACAAACACACAAGGTTTGTATGTTCAGTCATATTGTTATCAACAGCTAGAGAAAAAATACTGCATGCCAGGAGAAAAAAATCCTATTCAAATCATCAGACCATTATAAGATCATATGCAAAGTTGTTTCAGAACCACTAGAATGATCATGAATATCTGCCAATGCCTGTAATAATGTAAGCCTTCTGAGGCAGACTAAATTGTCAAGAAGCAACATCTTCAGGACTTCCTATAGGTTGGGATTATTGTCTTCCGTAGCAGCCCTAGTATGACATCCAGTTCCAGATCCTATAAAGCACATTATTTTGACAAACATTATTAGTGATGCCACAAAAATGTGACAACAATAGATGCAATTGCCCTAAATTGGCATATTCCAAATGCACGTCTCCATGCTGCTACAGCAGCATGTATATTAAAGAGATCGCATTTGTATCTTAAAAAAAATGACTCGAAAGTCATCTCATAGATCACCAAGTTGAACAACTCATACTCTTATTTGGAACATACTTATTCAGCCAGTATCACCAGCAGGTATAAATCTTCAAAGAATCAAATTACTCCCCAGAGACTTCCTTCTCCTTCACATTGTGTTTGCAAATGACCTATCACCCAAACTGCTGATTTTGTTCTCATTCCCTGTTCCCTGCATTTGTAAGCATTATAATACTAATTTCAGGTTCCATGTCATAGCATCTTCTACAGCAAGATCTCAGCACGTTTTACAGTTGGTAAGTAATTTAGCTTTGCAAGAGTGAATTCTTGCAAAGTGGGGAATCCTTAAGGGCCTTCATTTTTCAAAGGTGGAAACTGAGGTGCAAACAGGTTAACCATAGACTTATTATTGAAAAGCTGAGCATCCGTGCCTTTGAAATCAAGAACAATCAAAGCTCAGCAAATGTTACAGTCAGAGCAGTGATGGAGAAACCAAGAAGACAGACAGTCCTCATCATAATACTTGCAGAACTATGTATCCTTTTGTTTTTTGGTTATTTTTTCATCATTAAATTCCCATTTTACTCTAGAATGACCTGTTCAGAAACATCACGTGAAATATGTGAATATTTTGTTATTATGGAGTTAGACTTGTTTAGGAACAAAAAAAATACTACCCAGGAAATAATTTATATTTTGCTGTTTAAACCACTGAAATGCTCATTATCAGAGTAACCAATTGCACAACCAATGTCCTTTTCCTGTTTGAGTTAAGCTCCGACAAATGGGTGAAGTTTCCAGTGCTTCAGGTAGCATCATGCTGCCCCAAGTCTGATCCGGAGGTACTATAAATGCACCACTACAGACTATTAACTACATCATGGATTAAGTAGAGAACAGCCAGGCCTTGATTAATTTGAAGGAAATGATTACCTGAAATCCAGCTACTCTGGAAAATCCAGCTACTCTGGGAAAGTGATATCTTGAAGTGATATTTTGAAAGAAAACTACTGCAATAACCTAAACTCACTGCTTGTTGCTCATAACAAACTGTTAAATTCTTTGCTGATGGGAAGCAGAAGAAAGGAAATGATTTGTATCATGTACCTTGCAGTAATCCCTACATTACGTATTTTCTTCATGCTTTAGTTGTTCTAAAGAGAAATTTAGACTGGGTGAGTGACTTGTAGAAGGCTAAATGTTTCAAAAAGGTCTTTTCACAAACAAGGACATCTTGTCCTATTGAAGACTTAGGAATTTTTCAAGTGGCTTCCACAGCAAACCAGGATTTCACCCAAAGTGCTTTTGATGATGTTTTATTGACAATGATAACTTACAAAGCAGCACTATGAAGAATAGAAAGTATAACTTATGGACATACAGTGAGTCATAGAAAGATGTATCCTTGTTCTTAAGGGAGGAAGCAAAACAAACAGACTAATAAGAGAACAAAGAGAGGTGAAAGACATAATGAAAACCAGGAACAAACAGTGTTTCAGGCAGAGAAGAAGTAATACATAACATTGTCATGTCAGAAGGAGGAACAGTCAAGTACATTAAAAGCTGCAGTTAAAACAATGATGGGAAAATAAACTGCTCCTATTTATATTAAGTGCATAGCTATGTTTTATAAAGAATAATTATGTTAATAATATCATGCTTATGCCTTTGTCTTGTAATGAAGTGTGGGTGTGTGTGAAAATGGAGCTACTGTAATGATTGCATCTGTTATTATCTGAAAATGAAAGATGAGATTCACCTCACTTAGCTTTACAGGACTTGGTCATCAAGTCTAAGTTCATTATCTAGACTCCCTTTGGAGTCAACTGTCAGATAAGCATTTCCCAGCTTAAGATGTCTAAGGTAGTCAAGACTAATAGGCTTTGGACTTGTCTGTTACCATTGATAACAGAAAGAACCTCAAGTCTAACTTTACTAGATACAAAACTTTCACATAGCTGAAGTTAGGTGGTACTAATTCTACCTTAATAGTATTTCATTACATTAAATGTTCTTGAGATGAAGCCTTCGAAGTCTAGAACTGCAATTATATTTACATTAAAATGCATGGTTAAATGTTGTGCAGGACCTCAGTAAAGCATTTTTAGGAAAAAAATCTGAGCAGATAACTACAATGTTCTTACATCCTGTAAAACCTGCAAATAGTTCATTTTGTCTAAGTAGCAATTAGCAATGAATTTTGATTATCTAGGATTGTTAGAGTAAACTTTTAATTAAACTGCATAAAGAGATTTTTTCAACCTGGTGGAGTTCCTCCTAGGGAAAAGCAATGGATAGTGTTGGCATCTGTAAGAAATGCTGCATTCCTGACTGCTGTACAACACTGCAAAACTTTTGTGAAATAGCTGAGTGTCATCTGCATAGCATTCTCATAAAATTGAAATGCAATCAACAGGCTTTCCTTTTCAATGGCATAACTAGGTCCTATCAGCTCCGGTGGTCCTTAAATCTAAGTCAGTCACCTAAAACAGGGCCACGTGGATTCACTGTTCACTTCTGAAAGTGATTATACCTGCATCAGTTCTGTGGCAAGGTTTTGCATTAACTGCGTAATACTGGTAGTTGCAGCACTCAGAGTGTGAACAGAAAAATCCATGGAAACAGAGATTATAAACTGTGCTAAATAAGCCATGACTCTGCTTCAGTCAAGGCTGCCTTTGGTCAAAGTGCTAGAAAGCAAACTTGATACACTTAATCCATTTGCAAAGCTTTGGACATGAAAATAGATGCTAACAGTATCTGAGTGGTGGAATTCCTACAAAGAGAGGGGAATGGTTCATAATTTCATTCTGATTTGTATTTGCCCTCTGATCCAGCATGGCTATGCTATTTTTGTGTTTAGATTGTCATATGCTCATGTTCTTCATCACTCTGCTTCTTTAACTTTTTTACCTCCAGCATATCACACTGGGAGAAGCAGTTTAGGTATTTATATCTTTGCTTGATGTGCCAAACTGAAATGGTCATGACTTTCAGAAGTTTCACGTCAAAACTGTAAGAGTCTGGAAAGTAAGAGACACAGATCTGCAGCTTCTCTCCCGGTCAGCCTGCCCCCTCGCCCTTTTTTTCCCCTGATTTCTTTTTATGCTTGGTGGAAAAGCACAAGAAATAGGACAACACCGTCATGAAATAAGGCCACAATGTATCATCTTTTTAAGGGGTGAGGAAGAGAACCTATCTGCAATGTGTCTCTGATTCTTGGAAACAAGAACGCAAAGTTAGCATCACTTATTTATTTGGGTCTAAGTACACTGGAAGGGCTGGCCATAAGAGAGAGATTTTGCATTTTGCTTTTACTCCTGGTAGACGCGTCACAGTCCAAGAGACCCCTGTTGCAATACAGGAGCCAGCAGCCTGTACTTTGCTGTAAGGGACAGATGACAACATAAGCCAAATGAGTTGTTTTGCTGTTGTGGCATGTTTCTAAGGAATGCGGGCCAGTGAGAATGTTTTGGAATTGTTTGTAGGGCTACTAACACAAGGAAGAGACTGCATGCACGAGTTCCCATTTAGTCTAAGAAGTACGAGCAATAAACATAATTGACAATTTTGAGTGGAAAACACAACCCAAATTGTGTGAACAAAGCTTCTTTCTTTATTTTTAGCTGTCTTCTCTTTCTTCCCAGGAGAACACAATAGCTTATCAGTTAAAGATGTGTGCTAAAAAGATCACTTGACCCTTTATCTCCTGTGCCCTGAAAATTTTTTGGCATGTTCTTGTACTCTTCTACTTTGCTGGTTCTGCTCCTTCAGGGCACCCTGAGTGCTTTGCCATCAGTGCAGGAAAAAGAAATGGAATGGGGCTCACTGCTTTTTGCTGCCTCTTTTGCCTCAGTATCTGCTTTTTACTGGCTCTTTTGCCTCAGTATCCTCTGTTAAGATAAATGGTTAGAACAGCAGCAACAAGTTCCTCTCCTAAACTCAGCCTACAAGGAAGCCATCACCCTGAGCAAGTGCAAAGGATGGTAGCAACAACAAAAACTGTAATTATGGGTAGCTCTGCTGGGTGGATTCTGTCTGCAGGTTGATTTCTTTTTATGTACTTGCTTAGGTTTGCCTCTGTGGTGCTCAGTACCAGGTGCTTTTCTCTACTGATCTCAGCATGTTCTGTTGTGCAATAACCTCCTTCATTCTTTCTTGATTTTCCTCATTTCTGAAATTCTGCATTTGCAATTTCACTTGTTCTGCTTCTTTGCAGAATTGTGTGTCTTTTTCCAAATTTAACTCAAAATGATTTTTAGCAGATGCTTATGTACCTTCCAGTTACTTAAGGTCATGTCTAAGAATGGGATCCCATGAATCAAAGAGAATTAAACTTTCTTGCTTCTTCAAGGAAATAAAATTAAAGTTTCTTCAAACTACTCAAGCAGTTTCCTGTATTCACGAATTCAGACTTTTATTTTAAACTAAGTGCATAAAATGTAAATACAAGATAAATCTGGATAAGTCTGGAAGATTCTACACTAATTTGACATACACAAAATCAAAGGGGGAAAGAAGGAACTATGCAGCTCCCAACAGCAACATTAGGTGTTAACTTGAACTTCTGTATTTTGAAATTGTCTGCTCTTCAAAAGATGTATAACAACACTGAAAATTTATTTTTATTGTTTTCCTTTTCTTCTGTTAATTTTCTTTTCTTGACTGATATGCAATTTACAGACAAATAGAGTCCTGAGGAGGGATTTGACTGTTCTGAATACAGCATATTCTTTTTTCAGTGGAGTTTTCAATTTTTTTTTTTTTTTTTTTTTTTTTTTTTTTTTTTTTTTAAAGCGTATGTAGTGCTTCAGTTGTCTTTCTTCAGGGTCTAAGGTTGTCATGCACTCTCCATCCATATGTCTTCTCGGATATTATTTCTGGTTGCCTTCATTGACTGTCATCTGTAGTTGTGAAAAAAATAATAAAAATATTGTGGACTATTCAAGCCCATTTCACTCTCTGTAAAAGCAACCTGTCCCTCTATATGCTATATTCCTTGTATATGCCCTATGTAGGACCCACCTCCATGGAGCAGGACATTTCCCTCTGATTTTTTTGCAAACATAAAGGAACTGTTCACACTTCACCTTGACATCATCTACCCTACTCATAAAAGATTCCACCCATGGGTCCATATCTTTAATCAGATGGAGAAAGATTAAGAGAGAAATCAAGTATCATACACAGAGGAAGGTGGAGGTCATCAAACTGCTCTGTGTTCTCTTGAAGAGTCAGTAGACATGTCAGCAATGTGTAATGATCAACAATGTTGGGCAGGAATGATATCCAAGGGATGTTTTACTGTTTTCAAGGATGGGATCACTGGTTTTATGAGCACTTAATTTTCACGTTGACAGATGAGCATCATTCTGCAAGCCTAGTAAAGTAGCTATCCAAAATTCACATTGAAGCCCTAACAGATGTTGGTTATTGTTCATTAGGAAGTGAAAAACATTGTGAGTGCTCTGCATGCACTGATGCTTTGGCATGGAGCTCTAGGGCATGGAGTTGGGGTCAAACTACCAGTTGTATGGAATAAAAAGTAAGAGGACTGACTTCTTTACAAAAGTCTCTTAGCAAGGACTTGCTGCCTTTAGCCAACAGAAATGAGGAAAAACTGCTTTATCATGTTTGGTCTTATCTGCCTGCTCCTCAGGCATTAAAATGTCATGAAGAAGCCACAGAAGCAGAGCTGGACTCTTAACAGACAAACTATTCAAAGTAGATAAAAATGCAAATTCTAGCAACATACACATTGTGGAGACTATCTTACAGGCTGAGAAACACAAATTCCATTTAATTCTATAGTTAGGTTGAACAACATGATTTCTTTGTCTTTCCTGTGAGACATTTACTAATGGAATCTCCTCTAACAAATAAGTCTAAGAGTGACTTAATTGCTTAATAATTTGCTATATTCAGTCAGTGTAGTAATAATTCTACTCTACAAATTTGCTGCATATTTTGCTGATTTTCTTTATTAGTAGAAAATCATTGCAGTAAATTGTCAATCAAGATAATCATGTAATATATTTCTTTTGCTTAGAAAAGTGTAAAAAGAGTAAAACTACTGTTTGAGAGAAGATTGACGTTATTTTTTTCTATTACTTTTTTTTTTTTAATAGAAAAGGAACAAACAAAGTTTATCAAGAGGCCAGAATAATTCTCATATGTGTAGTACAGTATGAATGTGGGACTGAAATAGTGATAGACAGTGTTAGAGAATAAAAAATTCTCTTGCATTTTTGAAAAGCCATAAGCAAAAAATACAGAAAAGCAATCAGCTACAGTCTGTTGCTCTAAAAGACTGGTGTAGGTTTTCATTAAACTATTACTTTTTTAATTAATTGAAATATGAGTCATCAAAAAAACAGATATCAATCTCAACTTGATATATTATAGCTAGAGCATTATGGAAAAATAATGGTATTATGTTTTGCAATAATTTAGTCAAGTAGTTAAATCTAATGGGTCTTAACTAATTTGTATTTTTCAGACACCAATGATGTTGCATTCTATTGTACTAGAGAATTTGCAATTAACATTTCTCGAGGGACTCAGTTCTGTAATTGGCTGCTTCATCTGTGTAAAAGCCAACTGGGTTACCAGGAATTTGCATGGGTGAATGCAAATCTCTTCAAAGGACAGGGAGCTACATTTACAGATGCTTAGTTATTCTGCTGCTACTTCTGTGTTTGATTCCAAGTGTAAGAGATAGATTTGTCAGCATTTCAGAGCATCAATGTAAAGGAAATCAAGTGGAAGAAATTCTTTCAAAATTGAAATAAGTGCATAGCATCAGTAGGGTAAAGCTTTCTCAAGCACACATTTGAGTAAATCTGTACCTGACTAAAGCTGTTAAAAAAATGTGAAGTTTTTGTCACAAAATGTAAATGCAAAAACATGTTTCTGATCATAAAGAGATATCAGATTTCTAGTTGTAAATGCAAAGACATAGGGTAATTTCCTATTTCAGATATAGATGACCGGTCGAAGTGTAGGTATCATCATATGACCAGATGAATACTGGACTTAAAACTTAAATAAAACATAAATTAGTGAGGGAAAAATTAAAGCTCTTTTAAGAATTAATACCATTACACAGTTTGAGAAATTGAATAGGGAAGAGTATATATCAAAGTCTGTCAATGTAGATTAGGGCATTACGTGTAGCCTTAACAGATAACAACAATCACAAATTTTCCATCCACATTTTTTAACCTAACTTTATAGTTTATATTTTCTGCTTGGAGATATGGTAGAAATTCCCCCACACTAAATAATTTCATGATCTTCAATAAAGTTGACAGTATCTGAAATAAGCATAGTCATGCATATATGTGTCTTTACATTTATGTGTCCATATATTTTTCACTACGCACTACTTGAATCGACAGAGAATCATTCTCCAACTCTTTCTTCTTGAAAGGCATCAGCTGTACTCTACTGCTCCCTTTGCACAAAGTTATCCTTTCAAACTTAGCGCTGCTTCTGCTACTACAGTTGACTTCTTTTGATGTCAAACCTCTGATGCTCCCAGTGTATACTAACAAATTATAGGGAACAAATAGGCAACACATTCCTCATTTTGAAAACTTTTAAGTTGACAGAAAAAAATATAAGTGATTTTTTTTACAGACACCTATCTTAGTTTTAGAGAACACATTCTCTAACAAAAAAGAGCACATCTTTATATGACTATAAATCAAATTTTATTCTTATTCTTATTCTTATTTATAACTGTGTTCATTTTTTTTCAAGTATTCTGTGGTGTTCACTTAAGGAAAAATTGTACATCTTCAAATTCACTAATAAATCGGTATCCCCATAAGTATTCCTTCTGAAATGAATTAGAAAATTATAAGGTAATTAAAGGTGGGAAAAACATCAGAAATGAGATATTAAATAAGTTCTTAGTCATATTTGCATTTCTTCCTAAGTAAAGGTACTTTTGAGCTGTATAATTTTTTAACTCATCACTACAAAGCACTTAAAGATGCAGTCTTGCCACCTTTATATTTCTTGTATCTTATGCCTGCTGAAATCAATTAAGTTGCTATTCAGTAATAATGAGAAAAACATGACATGAGATTAAATATTTACCTGCTGAAAATCAAGATAAATAATGCAGACTATATATTTTATATATTATACTGTTATCAATTTTCTGCATACACCCAAGTCTATCAAAATAAGGCAGAAGATACTATGTTTCACAAAAGTATCTGATTTAAATGGAAAGCCCATGGCTCATTGAGGATATGATTTTGTATTATACCATAATCCAGTGAGTGATCTCTATTTCCACTGATTTTTATAGACCTTGAATAGAGCATCCTAGCTCCTTGCAGGATTGAGACAGTAGTAAAAAACTCGTGAAAGTCAAGTAAAGAACTACAGGCAGTTTCACAGATCCAGCTTCTAAAAACAATACAAGAAGATAACCATGCATCTACAGTGCTCAAAAGCCTTTTGCATGTAATGAAAGCAAAGAATTAGATTACAAATCCACTAACAGACTAGCACATGAAAGACTGTATCCAGTTCTGCCCTACAGCAAGGTGATGCTCTTGATAATCCTTTCTTCAGAATTTTGCCAAAAAGACAGGAAATCTAGTAAAACATTTAACTTCTTAAATTAAGATAATCAAACGCAGGAATTGCAAGGCAGCTCATACAGACACATATGGTGAAATTCAGCTGACCAATGTAGAAAGCTACAATTATGAAGCATCTATACCAGCCAAGACACAGGCTGAAGGGCCAGACCCCTTCCACCCCTCCTTCTAACCATGTTGTTCACTGCCTGGCTTGGTTTGGGGCATTGATATCTCCTGTAAAACGTTATTTATTTATACTAAGATATGAATAAATATGCTTTCTCTTAATCAGCCACAACTAGACCAACCTACTAGACCTGTAAAATAAACAATAAGGTACAGTAGGAAATTTACTTGTTTCTAAAATGAATATATGGATCATACTTCTAAATCACTGCAAAATTGGAAGCTATCATCAATTTATAGTTGGTTGGTTACACTTGCAGTGAAGCTGGGACAATGACTGCTTTCACAAACTCTGTACTCATATGCTAATACATGTTTCAGTAGAGATTAGCACTGTTAAACATTGGGATTATGCTTAAAAAGATACAAAAGTGAGTTTCAGCTGTTACTGAGTTTTTATATTTGGGGAGCAACAGTCATCTGTACTCATCAAAATGTGGGATTTTTTTAAACTATAAGAGTAAATTGATCTAATAAAAGCCAAAATACAGAAACAGCTGGGATGCCTTGTTAGACAAAGTTTTGTTTAAATAATAGCTGAAACACTGAGATATTATTTTGATGCACAGAGTGAGAAGTTAGGTTTAGAAATCTTTGCACTGGTTTCCCATGATCCTGATGAAAATTCATCTCTCTAGGGATCTCCAAAAGGACAAGTGATATCATTTTACTAAAGATCACAATCATTAAATGCAGGAAGAAGGATACTGATGAAGGCCAGTTCATCTGTAATGTTACACCTTTGACTGTGTGTAACGAATTGTCATAATGTTTAACAAACATGTTTTTTACAAATTGTCATACAACTTTCATTCCTGTCATACATTAAATATGATTTGGCTTCATACAAAATACTGTTTTCTCTGTTAAGTTGTGAGTAAGAAGGTACAAACCCTCTCTAGACTCATCAAAACAGTGGAGGTTTTATGTACACAATTTTTCCATATAGAAGATACTTTTACAGTAACATAATTGCATCCCTTCATATAAAAGGGAGAGGTGTGTCTTTTTAGATATATTAGTACCAATCATATCCCTTACCAAAATAATTTATCCTGAATGAAATTCGTTAACCAAGTGATAAAATAATTGTTTCTGAAGCTGCTTCACTCTGAAATAACATGACTTGCAGAATCCAGCCCACTATGTGAATTTCTTTCACAGAGATTGTTTAAAATATGCAGTAACTAGTTGGTAATTATGGTATATGCATATTCAGCAGTACTATACAATTCTGTTTTGACTCACTGATTGGATGACTAGAATTTTCATAAATAAAGGACGGGGAAATCAAAGAGCTCTGAAGATAGACACATAGAACAGCATTCATGAGATCACAAATATAGACATCAGCAGTACAGATATTTTCATGTCAGCTAGTTGTCAAGACTTTTTCACAGTGAGTGGAGTAAAATTGGCACTTTCAAAGCATGAGTCATCTCATCCTAAAATAGATGATTAAAATAGGTCAGATGAATCATTGGATATTGCTTTCTATTGACCTTGAAGAGAGCATTGGGTTACTAACTAGTATATACACATATAAACTGCAGACATATGAAGCTGGGTGAGAAGGCAACAACCCAGGATATCTCTGAAAATAATATTTTCACAATTTACAAGCACAGATGAGAATAATAGGAAAAAATATTTCCTAAGGGGAAAAGGAAAAAAAAAAAAAGGTTGTTTGCATCTTAATGGAAAATAACGTAACACACAGTATATTGAATTTCAAGGGATGTATGTAAAGTATTTGGATATAGAGGTATTTTTCTGCCTCTAGAAGATGCATACATTGTTTGAAATATTATCCTAGTGTTTCAGTGCATCATATCCATATATGTTAACATCAAATGTTTTTATAGTTTCAAAATCTAGTACAGTAAATGACTGGTTCATTTGAGAAAAAGCAAATCCAAGACTTTAAATACTTTTAAATTAATCTTGAAAGATTCTGATTAGATGATAAATGGCTTTGCAGTAAGCTACAAACTCTCCCAATGGAATTAAAATGTAAACTGTATGCATGCACTGAGGTTTTTACTGAGGAAAGTCATAACCAACCCTTTAAATTGCAACTACAAAAAGCAGACATAGAATGCTTTAACATCTTGAAGCATCTTCTTCCATTAATTCACTCTTGTGCAGACTCCCACAAGGGCACTTTCTTGAAATCAAAACCCAAAAACCAGGCTTTATCCCCAAACCATCAGAATATTAACAGAAAGGGTAAAGGCCGCATTATGTGCCTGTGCTATGTGTTTTGTCATTTTATCTCTGTATGACCTGAAGGTGAACTTGAAGTCTGCATTCAATATAGATTGAGCTTTTTCTGGTTTTAGTTCACCTTCCCTTTACTCATCATGACGTACTACATTGTTAACAACCTTTGCTGCTCTGCTAGAAATAAAGATCAGACTATCTCAAATCTGTTTGACTACAATGGATCTCCCCAGTTCAAATGAAATGAGACTGTACTAAATCTGGTGTTCTTAAGTCAAACAATCTGTTGGCTCTTTTTTAAGTCAAAGGGAGTTAAATCCACTCGTTACCTTTGAAACTCATTCCTAACAGTCTAAAACAGATTGAGGCAAGCAGTGATATAAATTCTTCAGTGTGTCTTTACTTCAGTGAATTATGTAACTATGGCAAATTCTCCAAGTGTTGTGAGTTTGTGTCTATGTTGAAAAGATAAGTAGAATAACTTGGTAAACATTCAGGAAAAATGCTTACCAGAAAACTTACTTTCTAGGGTACAAAACAGTTTACAAATTTGTATATTTGGCAAATAGCTATGAGAGTAAAATGGAAATATTTGATCTCCACATTTTCTAAAAGAAAAAAAAAAGAAGATAAATTATGATTAGAAAAGATATTTACATTCTTAAAACTTCTGAAATCAGTCTAAAAAGGAGTTAAAAGAAAAAAAAATCTATTTATCAAAACTGTTGTTATAATAGAGGAAGATTACCCTAACCTGCTAAAACAAGCCAAAAAAAGACAAGCATAATAGCTAGATATAGGAAACCAGACCCATATTTCCACATATGAACAATAATGTCCCTATCTCTTCTCTTCATAGTGGCAATCCCTTTGTTTCCTAAGTCTACGGCTTCTCTTGTACAGCAAAGTGTACTTTGTGGACTTTGCAATGATCAGAGTCAGAACAATGAGAAGGTAACTCTTGTATTTGTCTTTGAAATGTATCTATCTGTAATGTATATGGTTGGATTCATCCACATTGTCTTAAGCTGAATTTCAATGTTACAAGCTTATGATTCTACCAAACATCCCAAGAAGTTTTAGTTTGATAGATTTCAGATAACTCACAATGCTTTGCAATGTGTGCCTAAAATGCACTACACACCCACTTTCCCATTTAACTGTCTAAAAGCACTTCTAACTATTGTTCTATTGTTTAACAGTGTGAAAATATCTCAAGAATATGGTGTTCCATAGATTTATTAGCCTGTCATCAAAAATCCAGCATGCATTTACAGCATTTAGTTACCTCCAGAAGGGAGCCATTTTCCAATTTATTCCATTTAGTATTCTTTCTCTAGGCTCTTATCCAGATCCTCTTAAACACATTTGATTTTTTTTCAAATTTGTACCAGTTTGTCAATGATGATGGTGCTTAAATATTCCCTTCAAGACACTCTTCTCATCCCACAGGCTTCTATGCCTTTCTTATAGGTTTGTATAATTTATCCAGACTACAATGTCAGATCCACCTCTTAGGCCAGTGTGACCACAACGTTTGCCTATCATTATTACTATTCACCTTTCTCCTGCTTTTAGTTTCTTCTCTAGCATTGCCCATTAGGTCTGTAAGTAGAGTTGGATAGAAAAGAAGGACATCATCATGGTTAATTTTAAAGGAGACTGGAAGAAAAAATACTTTTCAATGATATTTACACTGTAACAATTCAACTTGTCATTGAAAACCACTTAGGCTTTTTCTTTATGGACAAAAGCCCAGTAATCTTTGAATATAAATCCAGGCATATTTTAAGTTGCATTTGTATAGACATGGGTAAAAAAAAAAAAAAAAAATCCTTTCTGTCTGGAGAGAAACATTTGGTGGAAATTATTTACCCATTTCTCTTTTATGACATGCTTGCTGATTTATGTGATACCCCCAGCTCTTCCCCTAAAATCCTCTTAACAGTTCTCTTTCAAAACAGTCTGAACATTCCAAACTTCTTCCTACATAGCTAAAGCAATAATGGACAGTACAAAGCTTTCAAATAAATAAACAAGTAGAGCAGAACATGTGTTGATTTTAAATGCTCTATCCACTTAAATTTTTAATTCCCTTTCCCATCCCTTCTCCCTTAATTTTCTGCTCAGATGTTAAGTAGTGTTGAGATGACACTTTTCTCAGATACTTATCCATGAAGTGATGAGTTCACTTGTACTGCTATATCAATTCCTACTATTAATTGTAGGATTAAGGCAGTGAAGTGGTTTTTTTCACCGTGTTTTGGATGACGTGAGCTGCCCAAGTCTCAGAAACTGAAGTCATTGCTCAAGAAAGCAATCCGCAACCTGAAGAAAATTTATTTGTGGCATTATGACATATCATTATGAATTCCATATTTAATTTGCTCAATGAAACTCAAGTTATTCCTGTTAAAAACTGCCATACCCATTGGTGTTGCAAGCTGTTTCACCCATGGAGAGAACTGACTCCTTTAGGGGTCTTCTTTGCAAAGAGCTTTTTACTTCACGAGATCTGGTTATGCTCCCAGCACCCAGCTCAACCCCTTCCTATGAATTTTTACATTCCATAGTAAAATGGGTAAACTAGGCATGGTACTTTAGTGCTTGCTTAGAGTCTGTGCTCCAGAGACCAAACATACTGTGACCCTGTTTACCTCAGAAAGGGGAGCTTGTTCATTTGCAAGCAAATTTTTTTATTTTCCCTCTTACTGTGAGGACTTCAAACCAAAACTGCCTTCACAGATTGCTATGCTGCAAATTCCATTTAGATATAAGAAAGGACTTTTTCACTGTGAGGGTGGTTGAATACTCAGGCCAGGCTGCCCCGAGAGCTTGTGGTATCTCTGTCTTAGGTGACATTCCAAACACAAGTGGACATGGCCCTGAGAAATCTGCTCTAGATGATCCTGCTTTGAGCAGGGACAAGACCAGGTGTTATCCAGAGATGCCTTCTTACCTCAGCCATGCTATGATTGTGTGATATGTGAGCCTACATTGCACAACCTCTTCTCTTATCAACTTATTTCCCAGTTTATGATAGGATGTAAAGTTAATTGTTCATACTGTTGATTGCTTGTTTTCCTAATACAAGATTACTAAAAAACCTGGGGTTTTTTGTCAGTACAAATTAATTTTTGAATGAAAAGTCAAGAGATTATAATGCCATTAGGCACTATTATCCTGAAGAGTTGACTTTAAAATTATTTGTAATAGTAATTTTTCAGCACAACTGCAGAATCATCCATTTAACTTTCTGTCTCTCTCTCATCTATGTAACATCACTTCTATCCTTATGACAATTAAGAGAAACTTTGACATAAGCTACCCAAACAAGTAAACTTCTACCTATTTCTTTTTTATAAACTCAAGATATTTTTTCCTTTTTACTTTTTAAGTGTCAAGGATATATCATTAACACTTTTTCCACTGATCTAAAAGGAGATAACAGTCTTACTGTTCTTTGATTCAGTCTCAGAATCAAATACATTAATTTTTTATCTGTCAGTCATTTAAAATAATAGCCTTTAATATTCAATATTTGAAAAAACACTGGGACACAAAACTCTCTTTACCTAAACAATATTTCTTCTGAATAATTTATTTTCCTCTTCCTAATTATCTTCAATGGCTACCCCATAATTAGTTAATTATATAGTTATTCTACTTTTGGATACTTTAAGGACTAGACTACTGAAGCACCTTTGTACATGGGAAAAAAAAAAAAAAACAAACCCAAAACAACAAACAAACAAAACCAAAAACAAACACAACAAACAAACAAACAAAAAACACCACCAGTTTATCACCATACAAGGATATTATCCGAGTATCCCAAGATTTTATCCCAATTATTTTGGTTGGAAAAGACCTTTAAGATCATTGAGTCCAATTACTGGTTTCATATAATTTTCCTTCCCCACAAATTTGTGGGAGAACTATTACTAGTAATGCATAAATAAAAGGAACTATCACAGGAACAGCTGCAGTCATCAGACAAAGAAACTGAGAAGTTTCTTACAAGGTGGACTCCTTTTCCTGTCCTTGCCTCTGCCTTAGCCACATACACTTCCTTGCTATGAAGGTAAGACATTGTTTTAGAAAGTGAATTTGGATGTCTCAGCCTACAGAACTGAACATTAACAGTCAAATTTGAAAGCTGTATCTAAAACTGTAGCCATGTGCTTATGTAAGAAGATAATAATGAAAGAAAACATTGTTCAATGAGTTGTTTTCATTTTCCATTAATATGCTTCTACAGGGATTGATTTGGGTTTTCCTTGGTGTAAGTAGAAGTTGAAAGGTGAAGAGGACTTAGGAGTTTCCATATATGTACACCTCCCTGGGGACAATATCTCCTACTGGCTCCAAAGAATGCAGGTGAGCAAGTGACCTCAGTACTTTACACTGGCATCTTGGCTGCTCTACCCATCTTCTTGAGCAATATAAATGCTACACATTCATTATTATGTGTGCATATATCACTTGAAGTTGGTTATGTACCAGTAAACTTGACTACTATAATCCTAGCATATTATTATGTGTAAATTTATGTTTATACACAGCATGTGTGTCTGTGTAACAGAGAGGGGAGAAATTGCTATAGTTTTTTATACTATTGGATTTTTTACTGAAGGAGAAAATTCTTAAGCGATTTGAGGATCTGGTCCTTTTTATAGAGCACTTTCTAAGTGAAGCATCAAAATCTCACGTGTTATTTGCCAAAAAGCATCTACTTGGATAGGAGATCACTTCTTTCCCATTTTCAGTGCATTAAAATATTTATCCAAAGGAAGTATTCAGGGTAAGGTAATAACAGAGTTAAAACTTTAACATATGCTCAGCATATCTTCTCTCACATACATATATTAAGTGTATTTAAAGTGGTCTTGTTGGATGATGAAAGTTTCTAGAGTATACAGTACCAAATATTAACTCCTTATGTTAAGCCATGCTGTTTGCTGATATTCTTGTAACAGATGTTTGGAAAATAAAGTGTCAAAACAAGTATTCTACTAAAAGGAAAAATGAAGAATTTTAATATTAAATTTTTTTTACATCCAAACTGTAATAATGAGTATCTTTCTAAGGACTAGCTCTCTTTCTCATAGAGTGATCCAAAGCCTACTGAAATGAAATGCAATTCTTCCACAAGCTCATCAGGTTTTGCATTGAAATCTTACTATGCCTTTCCATGGTATTTTGATAACAGGAAGGACCTGAGCAGGACCTGGAAGAAAAATGAAAGTAAGAATGGAAACAAAGATTTACCTTAGGAAACAGATGAGATATCTTTGACAGAAAAAGTCCTAATATGCACTCAAATATTTTGTCTGTGAGTGAAAAAGTAGATTTGTAATTAAACAGACAAACAGAATAATTTTTATGTCATAATTTTTTATATCAAAAAAACCTACAGGAAATACATAATTCTGCAAACTGTACCTGCCAATTACAGATAACAACAACATATTCTACTGCAGCAATATTTCATAGCAAATGAAAATCAAAGCTGAATTCCATGTAACTTCTTAGCTAACTGCCTGGTTAACTGTAGCAAATTATTTATTTATTTGTTTGATCGATTATTTATTTATTTATTTTTAAACAGAGGAACTAGTGCTTTGAAAGGAAGTCAGGCAAATTAGAACTGACTCTGGAGGATACACAGAATAATGTTTAAAGAACAGCTTCACTTTAGTGTCCACCTGGACTAAGCAGCAGTCATTGTAAATTAGCTTGAATGTCAATGTAAATTACAAAGTGGTATAAACTTCATCTTAGTTTTTGTGTTTAATATTTTAAACAGCAGTTCGTTTGAAGTTTAATGACAGCGTATCTATGCATATTTCATCACAGAAGAAATGTCAAACATAGACCTTTTAAAAGCCTTCATTTTGACCCTGTGCAAATTCATTTCAGTACTCAGTGGAAACACTGGCAGTGTGATATGAACACCAAGAATGAGGTTGGTAATGGGTCCCTACACCACGGTTATGTTGTCAAAAAAGTTAAAAGCAACCCTAAAGAGAATAAATACTTGCATGTAGCACTTTCAAAAGCATTCCATCTCTGCAACTAACTTTACATTATTTGACTAGAGGTTGCAGAGTCTCCTTTTCTGGAGACGTTGAAAACCTGCCTGGACACATTCCTGTGTGATCTACTCTAGGTGAACCTGCTTTAGCAGGTGGGTTGGACTAGATGATCTCCAGAGGTCCTTTCCAACTCCAGCGAGTCTGTGATTCTGTGACTAGTCATCCACAGAGTCTACCATTGAAGCAGATATCACCCACTGACCTACAGGATGCATTTACCAATTCAGAGGTAATAGTAATATCCATGTAAAATCTCCAGTATGTGAAGCTATGGCAGAATGTATTTGTTTGTGAGGTTTTTTTCAGTTCCTTCCACCAAAGCAATGAAGTCTGACATCAAAGTAATTTTTTCAAATTATTCCTGTTAAATACACAGTATTAGCCTGAAAAGGTAGTACAGAGATTTAGCCACAGCACTGTCCTTTGTGGGTGGCTAGATGTTTTCTCTATATCAACAAAATCTATCCCAGAAACATATATTTCTGTGCTGGAAAATAAATTCTCCCTCTCTTACACCTTGTTATCTACCCTCTCTCATCAAACTCCTCCTTCTCTCTATAGCTCACGAGTTCCTTCATTTACCTGTCATTGTGCCAGAGCTGATTGAGAAAAACACCTAAAATGCTGAACTTCATCTCTAGCCCAACTTCTACACCCATCAGTCAGCTCAGTAAATCAGTCAGGCCTGCCCTCACCTTCCAGCACCACCTCCATTCAGCTCCCTACAAAACAGTTTTGCCTCAGCATCCCCCACTTTCCCCTGCTGTCTCTTCAGACAATCTAGAGAAGTTCTTTTTATGTAATAAATCCAGAGAATAAACAAACAAATCACTTCATGGCATCAAATAGTTCTCAAGCTTTCTGCCTAGGCAAGCATTCATTCTCCTGAAGATTTTTTCCTCTAATTCTAGGGTCTAACTACCTTTGGATCCACAGTGCTTGACAAAGTGCAGGCAGAGCTTTCCCAGTTGGAGTACAAATTGTTTTTATAGGCAATACCTAGTGAATAGTGTGGATTTTACTCTTTGGAACATATAAATGAATTCCCTACATGTAGTTTTAAGATCTAAGATGTGTCCTGTTTTTATCAGTCAGTTGTACATGCTGGAAGCAGGGAATAAGGAAGTTATCGGTGTGCATTTCACGCTGTCTTAATACAATATCAAACTTAAACTATTTGATCAGAACAATTTCTGTTATTACTACTTTTTTAATCCCAGCTCAATTGAAAATATTTAGAAGAGAATTTCACTTTGCAGTTATTTAATAATGCATAAGATTGCTTTTCCAGGGATCTTGATGCACTGTTCTTGAAATACACGATGATATTGATCCTGCTCCTGGCAGGAAAACGCCCAGTGGGAAAGGTTGAAAACCAGGTGTTGTGGATTCCCCTCACATTCACTTCTCACATCCATTTTCTCACTCTCTATACAAATGCATTCATCCACGAGAGTGGTAGCAAAGCCCTTCACAAAAAAAAAAAAAGGAATGTAGCAAATTTTTTTCTAAATATACTTGGCTGGTAAGTAGAGTTTATAAATAGAGAAGCCTTCATGCAGCTGGAAATACAGTAAAAGGTAGGAAGAAGCTGATGCTGAGATAACTTTAGAGATCATTGTAACACAATAGGCTGTGTATTCACAATACTGCAAAAACGTACTTTGGCTGGTGTGTATTTCAATTGTGTGGCTTTGTGTGACCAGGCAGAGCTGGATTTTCCAAGACAGAGATATGCATATAGAATAAGCAATGGACATTTTCTTGTTTTATGTAGCCCAATATCTTTAAACAGAGGCTTCCTTCCCCTCATGACCAACGAAGATGCTTTGCCATTTTTCACACAGTTCAGATGTGGAGAAGGAAAGCAGAAAAAAGATATCAGGAATCATGAAGATTAAATGTTGTTTGGGAAACAGAGATAAATACAGCCTCTTAGAAGTGATGTAGGAGCAGGTGTTGATTGTTGCACAGGCATTTGGTATCAAAAGTGGTTGATGAGCACTTTATATAAAATATTTCTTTTAAGCCTGAGAATGCTGCTTTCAGTAAGCAAGCTCAAGACTGCTCTCTTGTTTGTTTCTTTTTTTTTTTTTTTACATAAAAAAATAAATTATGTAATGTGCAAATGTTTGCAGATCCTAAAAACAACCTTCATAGATTTTCTGTCAGACATACTCCACTGAAGAAACTGATATAGCAATTATATAAATAATGGAAATACTAGGTTCCAAATTTACACAGTGTGATCTGTATATTAGTCCTGTTGTAACTGAAGAAAATTCAATCACTGACTCCAGTTTCAAAACAATTCTATGCTGAAATTATCAAATATAAGCTTTGAAAACAGAGAAGAGTGAAAAAACTTTAAAAGACTGAAATTTCATATTAAAAAAATGGCAGAAGTGGACAAAACACCTGTAAGAATAAATTGAACAAGGAAAAGAGAAGCTATTCACAACTTTAAATAAAAGCTCAGTTGTTTTAGCTACTAAAGGAATGCAAATGCTGAATTCTGAAGAAATTAATAACATTTCTTTGATTCTAATTTGCTGGTTTCCTAAGTTATTATTCAAGTTACTAAGGCTGATCCTTTGTTTTGTCTTCCTATGAAAGTCCTATTGCTTTTTTTCTTACACCAGACAAGCATTACTCAAATAAATTCCCACCACATTGGTATCTTTTAGATGAATGTGCCGTCGATCTCATATATCATCTGTCACTAACTCAGTCCTTACAAGAGAAAGATTATTTTACACACATGAAGAGCCATTTAATATTTTTTGAGTGTATAACATCATGTGATTAGATTTAGAAAATGTAAATTCTGCAAATATTATCTGAAGGAAGAGATACCTTTAATGTCTGTATACAAACTGTATTAAGCTAAGTAGGATCTTACATATATTTATGAATAAAATTTATTGCTGAAAGTAAGATTTTTATCATCACTACATTTCAAATAAAAAAGGGTTTCATTTTTTTAAATTTAATGAATTCCACTTGCAGGTCTAAGTGAAATTTAGGCATTATAGGGACTTTATTATTTCCTTTAAAAAAGGGAAAATTGCCTCTGAAAAAATGGCAAAGGTATTAAAGGTGCATTTGCATGATTTGATGCTGATTGCTAGGTTGTCCTGAACCAAACCAAACCACATGAACCACACAAATACTTCTCCATCATTATCTTGTACTGATGTCATCTGCAATGCAAGAATCATTTTTAAAGAAGAGATGAGATTTGTCTCTCCTATTTTTACATACCCACAATGTAGATTTGGAGTGAGTCACTCCGAGATGAATAAAGAAGGAAAAGGAGATAAAGGTAAAAAAAGTAGACACATTTTAAGGACAGGTTCACCTGACCTATTTTGGACCTCTGCATGTTTCTCCTTCCAGGTTGCTCACTGTTAGTAAGCATGACAGAGAGTGGCAAAGGGGGTAGCGGCTGAGGAATACAAAACTGTGCCAGTGCTGCTGGTGGATCTCTGTCACTCAAGGCTGGGGAAGTTTCAAATACTTCAAAATTTGGAGAAAGCTTCAAAGTGCAGGAAAAGGTGCATCTCTGAAGTGAATGGAAGTAGCATCTTCATCATGAATCTTGAAGTGAGAAACTGGTGTCAAAGTCTCTGAAGACACAGGAAGGATCTGTGTTGTTAGCTAGTTGGTCAGAAGAGGAGCAATGAGCTGCTCCCAACAGTTTCCTGGAGCAGGAGTCCATCTCTCCTTGCCCTTATTGCTGGTCTACCACCTTTTGGTGCCTGGAATACTAGAGGTAATCCATGACCAGTTTAAAACCAAGGATAAGTAATCCTACTTTGCAGTTTCCTAGAATTAGTTTTTGAACTTCTGTATTCCTGACACAGGGTTATAACTCTGAGGACTACAGTAATTCAGTCTTTATTTCATAGGCAGATATACACTGCATTGGATACCTCCCTCAGATGCATAAACTGAGAAGGTTGTTTGGGTCATCGCCCATCACTGGAGTAAGATCTGGTGTTATTCACATGAGAGGACATTTTACGCTTAAATTTTAAAACTAAATATATCCAACTTACCTATGTTAGAAAATCAAAGCTGTGAACTCAACTTCTTCCATACTCTCTAAGGTTAGAATGACTTTATTTTCCAAAAATTATAGAAAGAAGCTTGTATGACTTGGTTAGAACAGTTTTAAAGATATGATTGTTTTGATATGCTTGCTACAAGCTTGGCCTTTGAAGTTGCTGGCCATGTACTTTGTAACATTAGTTAGTGTCACACAGCTTGTGACACTACCGTTATATCTGGTGGTAAGTATTAAAAGGTCTTCATAAGGGTTCTTCATAAAATGAAAGACAGAGAAAGCAAAACTCCTAATTTTCTGTTTTTCAGAATCCTCCCTCCAGCAAAACAGGCCAATATCAGTTATATTTGTTTCACTTTTTAAGAAACATTACAAAGCAAAAATTGGATTTTTTTTGTAAATTCTGTAAATTACATAGTTTCAAAATGCAATTCAACTGTTCTATCTTTCAATGTTTGTTTAGAGATACCTCATAGATAGCATAGAAATAAAGCAATTCAACAGAGAAAAATTTTCAAGTTGTTTGAATCCAACAGGGCTCTGAAACTCAAGCCAGCTATTGCTGCTATGTCTGCTTTCAGGTGTAGAAGCTTTCCTTTCGGTAACTATAATTGAAATACCAACTGTAACTATTCTGTTACTTATCTCAGTAAGGTCAAACATCAGCTATATGCTTAAATTTGCTTGCAAAAATAAAACATCTATTCTCGGAAAGTCTATCCATATAATTATACATTTTTACACTGGCACAATATCTTATATTGACCATGATTGTTAATTTAGCAGAGTTTTCATTCTCTGAATTGCTTTTTTGGCCATCTCACAGGTCTGTGAGAGTTTTTCTGCATTGACACAACTCTCAAACTGGTAAATCTCGGTAATATTCTTCTGAGTAAATATGTCCATCAGATTAGAGCCTGTCATTAACAGTCACTATCTTTGGCAGCCTGCAAACTAGTTTCATAGGGGCAATCACCATTTCTAATTTGTGTTTGGTAAGGTTTCCAGACTGTAAATTAACTTGTCAGATTCTAATCCTTCCCTAGTCTTTGTGACCCTTTCTCTTACACATGTATGTGTAATATGTTCCTATGTCTGCTATCTCATACTACAGTTAGTTGCAGCAAGCCTTTTTCCAAGCACAAAATATCCCTTATTCTTCTACATGTTTCTTTCAACATTTAAATTATTATGAGAATACTGCAGAAAAATGCTTTCACTTTTGTCATCTTATTTTTGGTAAACCACTTTCATAAGCCCAAGATCAACTTTTCAGCCATGGTGGCCTCCTGCAAGTTTCTTTGACTTCAACCTCACCTGCACACAAATGAAACACAGTCATGCACCTTTCTTACCTTCTTCCTCCACTCCAATCTGGAATCTACTACTACCTTAAAAAATGGGCATTCTACCTCTCTGAGTGCCAGACTTATGCCAGTTTGGGGCCTGCCCTGGTTCTGTTTAAAACAAGACCAATTTTCTTTTAGTGAATCTTCGTTTCAGCATAGTTCTAAGTAACTGCATTTTTCTGAAGCTGGCTGTATGTTTTTCAGACAGTGCTCTCTCTGGAGCTGATAATGGTAGGAATGGTATGCAGAAAAGACACAGGTCTGTACTTATTGCTATGGCAGCCAAGGTTGCTGATACATTTTATATGTCGCATAAGTGAGAGGGGGTACTTGCAGGGAGGGCCAGACAGAACAGGTAACCAAAACTGACCAACTAGGTCATGCCATCCATGTCATACACCCTATAAAAGTGGGAAGTCGTGAAGGTCTCATGCTCTTCATCCATGGCTGGCATCTGAAGTGGACCTTGCCTGTCCTGCCTGTGATCCTAGGCCTGGCTCCAGGCTGTGCATCCCTGAATCCAATTCCAGTCTGCTGACGATTCCAGCCCAAGACTTTGTGGTGCCCACTGTGCAGCCTCTGGCATGACAGCAACTCTGCTGCTGGGAAATTCAATATTGGTTTTGTATATTTTGCATTATTTTCTCTCATTATTAGTATTATTAGAAAAGCATTTTTAACTTTCCAACTTTTAAGTCTCTCTCCCTTTTCCTCCTATTCCTAAGTGGGATGGTGGGGGGTTAACAGAGAATGTCTGCCAGAGTTTATTGTCACCCTGGAATAAACAGTGCAAGGCCCCAACAATTATGCTGAATTTCAAAATTTTGGCCCAAATATAACAGGTATAAAGAGCTAAAAGCAGCAGAATAGCTAATGCACCTTGTAAGTGTTGCCAGAGTTGAAAATCTGCAGGAGTTATTTCTTGCTCTGCAGCCTCACAATTGGACTGTAGAAAAAGCAAGTCAGAGGCTCAGTCATAGATCATGCAGAGCTCTTTGCCAGCATCAGAGGAGCAAAGATGGATTGAGGTTAAAAAATCCCATAGAAAAGGTTTAACTTAGCTTTTTCACAGTGCAGAATAGTGTTTTACCACGTGGTGCTTGGTCTGGTGCAAGGTACAGTAAGACAAGACAAATTGAACCAGTCTAATAGCTTGCTGCCTCCAAAAGGCCGGTCCTCTGAGCCAGCTCTGGTGCTTGCCCTGCCCCTCAATGAGGAAATTCCATACCCTAATCCAGTAGAAAAGTGAAACAAAGACAGAGACTTCTACTGGATTGGTGAGTTGCATTTTCTCACTGAGGAACACATGAGCAAAACTGCCCAGATACTCCCAGGGAGTGAGTACATAGATGGAGCAGGGATGGATGGGGTGGGTGGGAAAGAAACATCTTCCTTCTGTTATCTGAGGACTGTCATGTCAGTTCACCGGTCCCACCTGGGTGCTCTTTCAAAGGATGCTGATGCACCATGTTTGTACTTTCTGTGCTGAGAGTATATAGAATAGAAACACCCAGGAACCACGGAGGGAATACAGCAATAGCATAAATCAGATGAGACATAGTAATTATCTTAACCCCTAAATTAACTTTTTCAAAATCATTAAAGATATGACCCCAGTTAAAATAACACAATGTACAGAATAGCGAAAATAAATAAAATAAAACAAAGCAAAACAATTATGGCAAGTTTCATTTCAGCATCAATGGTATTTTTTACCTCCTTGGCAAGTTTTGTTCTTTTTTACACAAAAGGTACAGGCTCAGGACCACCAAGAACAGAGAAATATTGCCCGGTAAGTTGTTGTGAGGACTGTAACATGTTTTTCCATACTCTGAATAGCACCTGATGGGTACAGTTGTCTCTGGGATACATGCAGCCCAGCTGCAACACTGAAGAGAGAACATGTGGTAACCAGCACTATCCCAGGAAAATGTTTCTGGACCCCAGAGAGTCATACAGGAGAACTGTTCACAGACCAAGTACAGTATACTCAAGTCAGTGGTGACTAAGCCATTCGGTGACTGCTTCTCATGATTCCCTGAATTCAGCCGGTGCTGTCTTAATCCACAGAATAAAAGCAGAATAAAAGATTCAGACACAGAAATTTAGTATGTTCTGATGAACTTTGGGCCAGAGACTCTGTAAGGTTAAGTTCAAGAGTACCATTTCTAGAGAAGAGTGAACCAATTCAGCGTAAAAATGAATGAAAGGTACATTGCAGGTATAATGGTTTTGCTTTCTGGCTTATTTCATCCACCTTTCACTGCTTGCAGTGTTTAAATCACCAGTGGTACTAGAAACACCTGTAGCCTGCTTCTATGTTGTGGTTGCATACTTGGGGTTAAACTGATCATCAGATTTGAAGGTCAAGAAAGAAAGTTCCCCTGGGTCACACAGGGAGGGGTACTGTGGGCGAGGAGGGGCAGGTATTCTTTTTCTAGTCTTTTGTTTTAGCATAAGGCATGGCCCCATCTTTAAAATCATCTGGGAACCTTTTCCTACTAAATTTCTTGTTACAGACAGAAGAGTGTTGGTACCCTTTGATTCTCTTGCTTTCTTACAGTGTCACGCAATGATTTCTAATAGTTCACATGGCTTTTTGTCTGCTTCTTGTGAGCAATGGGAAATGCACTGTAGCTGGCGGTGGTTGGGTGACTGGTGTCTATGTCTGTAATGGTACCACCAAAACAGGAGCACCCTTCTCCTTCGTGTGCTCCTGTGTGCAGCTCCCATTACTTTCTCCAGATGACTTCCACTAGTGGCCAGATACTCTGCTGGCTTAGCATCATTTCAGTAGTCTTAACTGGTAAGAGTAGAAGCAACTACTGAGATGTCACAGTGTGGTTTTGAAGCCTCTGAGATTGCTGACAAGAGGTACCTGATTCTTGGCAACTGAACACTGAGTCCTTTCGCCTCCCACATCTCTTATTAATTATTCTAAAAAGTCATTTTCAGGGGAAACAGTTAGGCATGTACAGTTACCCAAAGGAGATGCAGTGTCTTTAGGAAATAGTATGACTGATTAAATGTGTATTCTGATTCACCTCATCCAAAAGTGAACAACTAAATTAGGTCACATGAACAGTCCTTTATGTGGCTGTTTCTCTCCAGTATTACAAGGGAGCAAAGTTTGCCTATTTTAGATGCATTCCAAACATCTAACATATAGAAATCTAGAATTAGCTGAAATGAATCCCACCTTGGGCAGCAGAGAGTTTGATGAAAGCACTGTGGTAAAAATTGAACATGTATAAGTTCTTTTGGATTCCTCCAGTCACCATACCAAAGAAATAGCCAGGTTTGCTGTTCAAAGGAGAATACAGCTTCCCCTATCTCTACACAACGCAGGTGTTCTAATAAATCAGTACCAAAAAGTCTTTCAGCAAGCATTGTCCCATAACTTCTTTGGGCAGCTTTGTGACAAAACCCAGGAAGAGGTCTTAAAACAAATACCTCAGCAGGAGCTCTGGCTCATAAACCAGAAGGGAAAATAAAACCTCTTGAACCAACATGTTGTTTCATGTGATTTTTTTTTTTTTTTGGGGGGGGGGGCGGGGGGGGGAAAGTGCTTTACAACTTTCAGATACATTAACAGTATATTAATTTTCCCATGTGGAATTCTACATTCAGGTTAATTTAAAACTGATGAATTTTGTCAAGGTAATGGGCCCCTAACGTATTGTACAAATGCATATTAGCTACTCTTTGTAAGAATTAATTAAGAATAGAAAATCAAGGAGAATATCTATGATTAAATTAGTTAAGAACTTAGCCAGATTCAAAATTACTGTATTTTAATATTAAGGATATTGCAGAGAATAAAGAAAAGCTTTTATGAAAAGAGACAAATATCTGCTCTATAAATACATTGCTTCAGTAAAATCTCTTGAGTTATTTTTGTGTTGCATTTGGCTACTGCCATGACAATTTCCCCTGCTTTGCTCACATCTTTGTATTTGAAATCAAAATAATTATAAGAAAAAACTTGGATAAGAGAATACTGGATCAGAAATAATTTGGCATCTTGCTCTGAGGAATCTGAGGGGGACAGGAGAGATGGGGAGAGTTTCTCACCTCCATGCACATTAGTTGCCACAGAGACGAGTAGATCAACTAGACAGATTTCCCATATAACACAGGTCATTACCTCTCTGTTCAGAGATTCAAATTAAACCAATGTCAGAGAACAATCATGATCTATCTCTCTGCCACCTAGACCTGAAAGATTTCTTTGTTCAAGAGGTAAAGGAAGCAGAGAGAGACTTGCAATTCCAAAAATAAACCACCTTATTTCAGTTTCAAAATCATTTGACAAGTGGTACCTACTACTCTGGGCTTGGTCCCTACACTACACGCCGTAAGAGCAGATCAGATTTGTTGCTCAGCAGCAGTGAAATATTTAGTCAATTGAGTACTGGAAGGGCGCTACTTAGAAACTTCCCAATTGTCATCTTGTTGAAGGTCACAGCTTTCTTGCTGCTAATATAAGCTGTTGGCAGACTTGTATAAGAAAGCATTGGTTCAAGTTCAAGTTATAATTTGAGATGTATTTTAATTTTAAACTCATGAGTTTTCTTAGGAAGAAAGGAATACAAGACCGATGGTGTTGAACCCACACCTTGCTAGACATGTTAAAAGCAAGCAAACAAAACCATATAGCTAAACCCCAAATGTTTTTTTTTTTAGCATGTAATTCTTAATCAAGCTTGCAAAATAAGACTTGGGTCATACTGATAGATTTCCATTTGGGGCCCTCAATATAATCACTGGGACAAAACAATGATGATAACATGAACCACGACCAGGCTGGAATGTAGTCAAAATCCTGGGTGAATCTGTACTGAAGGGGCCAGCCACTTCCCATCCCTTCCTCTCACTGCCATCCATTTTCAAATCCAATGAACACAAGAGGTAAAACTAAGGCTTGATTGAGGAACTTTATGAGATGTTCACACCTGGTTGTCAAGAATTTATATAGGAAGTGTCTCTATTCATATCCATGCAAGAAGTGTTTCAGCAAATGGTGAACAGGCCTAAATTTCACCTGGAAATAATAAATCACCACGGTCTGTCTTAAAACTTTGTTCCTAAGAACCATAATTGTAGCTTTTCCATCCATTACTGATAGTAATTCTGGCAGCCTGAGAGTAATCATAGACAATGTTGTAACAAAATACCCAGAAAAATGACACTATCTCAAAAAATGGTAAATTTCAGCTGCATTTTACAAGAAAAAAAAATCAAGGGACTTAAGGATTATACTCAAAGTAGTAAGAAGGGTGATTGTAATAGGAAATTCCCTTCTGAAAGGAACAGAGGGCCCAATATGCAGAGTTGACCCTCATCTTAGGGAAGTTTGTAGTCTACCTGGAGCCCGGATCAAGGATATCGCTAGAGAGCTCCCCAAACGGGTGCACCCGACAGACTACTACCCGCTGCTGGTCTTCCAGACAGATGGGGAGGAAGCTGCTTCCCGTAGTCTGAGGGGAATGAAGAACGATTTCAAGGTCTTGGGAAGGATGGTGAAAGACTCAGGGGTTCAAGTGATCTTCTCTTCACTCCTTCCATCTTCAAGTGATGATGTGGGATGGAATAGGAAAATTCAGTCTCTAAATGGTTGGCTCCAAGACTGGTGCTACAGGCAGGGCTTTGGATTTTTTTATAATGGTTGGTTTTATAAGACAACAGTCCGGACAGTGTCACGCAGGAAAGGTTTATATCGCAGGGGCAAAAGGATGCTGGGGCAGGAATTAGCTGGGCTCATTTGGAAAGCTTTAAACTAGGCTCGAAGGGGGATGGGGTTGTAGCTGGGCTTGTCCCAGTGGGGCAGCATTCTAAAACTGATGAGGACCGGATGGCCTCCTATGCCCCTAGGGAGAAATTGGTGTGCTCTGCTCACTTCCTGAAATGCCTGTACACCAATGCGGGCAGCATGGGGAATAAGCAGGAGGAGTTAGAATCCTATGTTCGGTTGGGAGATTATGATCTGGTGGCAATTACAGAAACATGGTGGGACAGTTCACATGACTGGAATGTGGTCATGGATGGCTATGCCCTTTTCAGGAAAGACAGGCCACCCAGGCATGGTGGTGGAGTTGCTCTCTATGTGAGAGAGCAACTACAATGTACTAAATTCTGCCCAGGAGTGGATGATGAGTGAGTTGAGAGTGTATGGGTCAGGATCAAGGGGCAGGCTAGCAGGGGTCACACTGTTGTGGGCATCTGTTACAGGCCACCAGATCAGGCTGAGGAAGTTGATGAGGCCTTCTATGGGCAGTTGAGAGTGGCCTCACAGTCACAGGCCCTGGTTGTTGTGGGGGATTTTAACTTCCCTGATGTTTGCTGGAAGGACCATTCAGCCAGCCAGCCACAGTCCAGGAGGTTCCTCCAGTGCATTGATGAGAACTTCCTCATGCAGATGGTGGAGGAGCCGACTAGGAGAGGTGCACTGCTGGACCTCATCCTCACTAACAAGGAGGGTCTGGTCAAAGCAGTAAAGGTTGAGGGCTGCCTGGGTTGCAGTGACCACGAGATGGTGGAGTTCAGCATCTTGTGTGGCAGGAACAGAATAGCAAGTAGAATTGCAACCCTGGACTTTAGCAGGGCTAACTTTGGCCTTTTCAAGCAATTGCTGGGGGAAGTCCCATGGGCAAGACTGCTTGAAGGAAAAGGGGCCCAAGATAGCTGGATTGCATTCAGAGATTGCTTCTTCCACGCTCAGGATCAGAGCATCCCCACACGTAGGAAGTCAAGGAAGGGAGCCAGGAGGCCTGCGTGGTTGAATAGGGATCTGTTGGGTATGCTCAAGCAGAAGAGGAGAGTTTACAGGTCATGGAAGCAGGGGCTGGCCACTTGGGAAGAATATAAGGCTGCTGTTAGAGGATGTAGGAAGGCAGCTAGGATAGCCAAGGCCTCCTTAGAATTACAGCTGGCGAGAGGGGTCAAGGACAGCAAAAAGAACTTTTTCAAATACATAGCAGATAAAACTAATACCAGAGGCAATGTAGGCCCACTGATGAATGGGGTGGGTGCCCTGGTGGCAGAAGATACAGAGAAGGCAGAATTACTGAATGCCTTCTTTGTCTCTGTCTACTCTGTTGGAGGCTGTCCTGGGGAGTCTTGTACCCCTGAGACCCCGGATGAAGCCAGGTCAATGGAGGAGTTTGCTTTAGTCCATGAGGACTGGGTTAGGGAGCAATTAAATAGCCTGGACATCCATAAATCCATGGGTCCAGATGGGATGCATCCGCAGGTGCTGAGGGAGCTGGCTGGACCGCTCTCCATCATCTTTGCCAAATCTTGGGAAATGGGAGAGGTGCCCGAGGATTGGAGGAAAGCAAATGTGACTCCAGTCTTCAAAAAGGGCAAGAAGGAGGACCCGGGTAATTATAGACCGGTCAGCCTCACCTCTGTCCCTGGGAAAGTAATGGAACGGCTTATCCTTGGTGCCATCTCAAGGCATATCAAGGATAAGAGGGTTATTAGGGGCAGTCAGCATGGCTTTACCAAGGGTAAGTCATGCTTGACCAACCTCATAGCCTTTTATGAGAATGTAACAAGGTGGATGGATGATGGCAGAGTGGTGGATGTGGTCTACCTTGACTTCAGTAAAGCCTTTGACAGAGTCTCCCACAGCATCCTTACAGCTAAGTTGAGGAGTTGTGGTCTAGACAATAGAGTAGTGACGTGGGTTGCAAACTGGCTCAAAGAGAGAAGCCAGAGAGTGGTAGTCAATGGTGCGCAGTCTAGTTGGAGGTCAGTATCTAGTGGAGTGCCTCAGGGGTCAGTACTGGGGCCAATATTATTCAATATATTCATTAACGATTTAGACGAGGGAATAGAGTGTACTATCAGCAAGTTTGCTGATGACACTAAGCTGGGAGGAGTGGCTGACAAGCCAGAAGACTGTGCTGCCATCCAGCGAGACCTGGACAAGCTGGAGAGTTGGGCGGGGAATAACCTAATGAAATTTAACAAGGGCAAGTGTAGAGTCCTGCATCTGGGCAGGAACAACCCCAGGTTCCAGTATAGGTTGGGAAATTACATATTAGAGGGCAGTGTAGGGGAAAGGGAAGGGGTCCTGGTGGACAACAGGATGACCATGAGCCAGCACTGTGCCCTTGTGGCCAGGAAGGCAAATGGCATCCTGGAGTGTATTACAAGGGGGGTGGTTAGTAGATCGAGAGAGCTCCTCCTTCCCCTCTACTCTGCCCTGGTGAGACCACATCTGGAATATAGTGTCCAGTTCTGGGCCCCTCAGTTCAAGAAGGACAGGGAACTGCTGGAGAGGGTCCAGCGTAGGGCAACAAAGATGATTAAGGGAGTGGAGCACCTCCCTTATGAAGAAAGGCTGAGGGAGCTGGGTCTCTTTAGTTTCGAGGAGACTGAGGGGTGAACTTATTAATATTTATAAATATATAAAGGGTGAGTGCCATGAGGATGGAGCCAGGCTCTTCTCGGTGGCAAGCAATGATAGGACAAGGGGTCATGGGATCAAGCTGGAACACAAGAGGTTCCACTTAAATTTGAGAAAAAAACTTCTTCTCAGTGAGGGTGACAGAGCACTGGAACAGGCTGCCCAGGGAAGTGGTGGAGTCTCCTTCTCTGGAGACATTCAAAACCCGCCTGGATATGTTCCTGTGCGACCTCACCTACGCGTTCCTGCTCCAGCAGAGGGATTGGACTAGATGATCTTTTGAGGTCCCTTCCAATCCCAAACAGACTCTGATACTGTGACACTGTGATAGTAAAAGATAAAGATACTGAAAACTAGTGGCTAATTAAGCTGTTCTTAAAAATGCATTGTAAAATGAGGTATGATCATTTTGAAAGGACAAATTAATATAATGTTTGACTGTAGTAAAACAGTTAGGAAAGAAGACATGGATAAACAACAGGAAACCAGAAGGTAATTCAAGGGCAGAGGAAGAAGAACACAAACACTGATCTGCATTTCTGCTGTGTCTCAGAGCAACAGCACTCCAAGAAAGCAGGTCAGCTCACCAGGTGGTAGACTGTGCAACTGTTTGATGCTCAACCCTCCTGAGGATGCTCTTTCTATGTAACACACATGTCCAAGGAACATTACATTGTATAAGCAGCTTCAGCACCAGCGATAATTTTTATCTTAAAGGGAACTACAAACTCAGCCAACCTTTATGGAATATTTTCTCAAAAATCCAACACCTGCAGTGTAGCAGAACACCAAGTACTGACCCATCTCTGAACACGTATTCCTGTGAACTTCACTGTTTTATCACTAGAAACATGAAAACTTCTGTCAGCATTTGCCCCACTTCAGTCCTTTGCAAACAGCATAGACAAGACAAACTTCTGAGCCTCTGAAGGCTCTGCACATGTTTTTCCTCCATCGGTCAGTTTTCTGCTCTATCTACTAAGCTTTCCCCTTTGTCACTAAGGTCCCTATAACACACTCTTCCTATTTCAATGTCATAATCGGGATATTCTTTTGAGAGTGCTCAAAACCTTCACACAATTATTTCAGCTATTTCTCCCCAAAACTGACCATGTGCTCTCCCACACTATCCTCTGTGTAGGTTATATCATTTCTAGACTGGAATAACAGACTCTACCACCTTCCCACTCAAATCCATTTTCTTACAAAAAAATTCTCCTATGAAGTAAAAACAAACAAACAAAAAAACAAAACCAAGTCAGAGACAGAGAGGTTTTTTTCTTTCCTTCATAGAACAAAAAACAAAGCCTCACTTTTTGTCAGTTGTAATCTCTTTTTATGTGCTTTGGCTAAGCGAACAAAATTGGTTTCAGCATGGGAACAGAATGTGAACAGCTCCACCCACCACTTTATCTAAATATTATAAGTGTGATGCATAGATGTATTTTTCCTAAAACACAATTTAGCACATTTCAGTGAGGTGGGCATGTTTACTCATCAAAATCCTGGACTATATTGTCTAAATGCATAGAGTTAGCCTGCCTTTTGCATCTGTGTTTAAATAATCCCAAGTGAGTTACAGTTTTACTGCAAATTAAATATTTATATATGCAGGCATTTACGTATTCACAGAAAATAACAGATGAACAGAGAACTGGAACAGAATTTCTATGACATCCTTATAGTAAGGAACCATATCATGCTATAAGATAACATAATATAATCAATTTCCTAAAATCGTTTTCCTTAAGCCCAGAGTATTTTATCCTCATTTCCTTTCCAGCCTAAATTTATTCCTGGGTAGTTTGTTCCCACTTGTTCCTGAGCCAACACCATTCTTTAGCTTAAACAGTTCCTTCCTGTCTCTGGCTTTACCATCCTAATGTATTTAAAGACACCAATCTTATCCCTTCTCTGCTTTTGTTCTGCTAAAATTCTAAGCTCTTTCAGCGCCCTTTCATGAAATAGACTCTCCCTTCCCCTGAGAATCATAAGACCCAGTCTCTTGCACTTTTTCAAATTCATCTCTCCTATGAATGAGGAATTGAAACGATATTCCAAATGAGGTCTCATCCAAGCCTGCTGCAGTGGCATTAACATTCTCCCTCTCTCCACTGGAAATGTCTCCCCTGACACATCCCCGTCTTTCACTCGCTTTTTTTCACTGTCACATTACAATGGTAGCACACAAATTATCCTGTGATTGATGAATGCATTCAGACACACTTCCTTCCCATTGGCACTCCACTGATAAGTTCTAAGTTTATTACAAGGGCCTTATTTGGTTTCATTTATTTGTAACTAATAACTAAAAGTCCTTTGTACTGTATTAATTTATATGCTATTCTGTTTACATTATATTAATCCTAATGCCAACTAACTCTGAGTAACATCCTTTTACTACTCCACAGTAACAGTACTTGCCATTTTCAAATAATCTACACATTTCATTAGAACATTTCTAACTTTTGAGTGAAGTTTATTAATCACAACATTAAATGACCTGCGCCTTGACAATGACTCTTTAATGCTTTCACTCCAAAACACTTAGCTTAAGCCTTCTCTGTTCAGCATATCCATATCCTTTATTCCTGTTAGCTGTACTCACTTTAAACTTTTTATATATATCTCATATTTTTTCTAGCAAATCTCCATGAGGAATTATTGTGTGCTTTATTAGAAGGTGAGTTATGTAATGATCCAGATCGATTAGATCTCTTTTAAGATCTCTGTTCCAAAATCCAATTATCTTATGAAAGAATGTAGTGGGTTACGTGATGTTAGGTGTGTAGGCCACAGCAGCAGGGCAAGGTTCCTTCCTATTGTTGCCATTGTGGCAGGTTTCGATATTGTGAGGTGGAATTGTTGCCAACCCGACAAGGGTGTGTAACCAGGGATAAGAAGAAACCTACGAGAAAGTATTAGCCAATGAGCAATTGCCAACACGCGCGTGCAGAGCTCATGGACAGCGCATGGAACCAATCATATTGCTGTATGGCGCACATTTTAGCCAATCATATTACTGTGTGGCGTGTGGACAAAACAGCTTGTGGTATAAAAATAGCCTGGTCACACAATAAAGTGAGTTCTGTTAGCATCATATCGGTGTGTCAGGCTCCACCTCTCGCATGGCAACTGCAAAAGAAATATGCCATTTCAGCCTAGGTTAATCTACTTTTTGTAAACCTGTTCCTTATTATCCCATTTAATGTTTTTCTTATTTTTTCTTCAAAGCTTCCAGTCATCCAAATCAGTCCAAGTCACTTATTTCACAATCTTAATAGGTATTTACTGACTGCCAGTACAATATTTTTCTCCTGCTTCTTCCTACTCTACCTCTACCTTTATCTTTCTAGTTGTACTGATCTCCCAAATCCTTACCACCAGGTCCATGACTAAAAGTGTCATTTTTTTTCAAAATAATCCATGCCCAAGACAACTTTATTTATCTTGTTGAATTCCGTGACAACCAGAGTTAACAAAGATTTCCATTTCTACTGCCTTACCTCATTTCCCACAATGGGTAGGCAGCATCACTATTGGAATTAAAAATGTCAACTAGCCATTCACATAATATTGAGAATTACTAGATTTACTGTATCACTGTGCTGTCTTTATCACATCACAGCCCTATTCTACCTTTATTCTTTTCCTCTCTGTTTTTTTTTTAGTTCTGCACAACATTGTTATAGCTTTTAGCATGTATATTCTGCTATAAAAAGATGAGGTACAACTGCAACAGCACATGCTGGAATAAACAAGGCTTTCTTAGATTTGCAGTCAATAGAAACTTGTCTATCTACATGAATTTTCCACTCCTTACTGCTGACTCAGAGTGCCAGGGATAAATTGAGCATTCAGAGTTTACATCGGCTGTATTGCCTATAAATTAAACTCATGCCCTCTCTAAGATGTGAAGAATGCTAGTATCATACACTTCTGTTCTCACTGAAAAGCGTAGCCCACACAGTGTTTTCAAGATGATTTTCACATATGAGTTGTTCAGACCAGGTTGTGCCCCACTCCCTACTTAAAGTAGCAGGAGGATCAGCTCAGGAATGCATTCAGCAGGACTGTGAATCCCTGAAGCACTGGAGTACTAAAAATATTTGTTTGTTTCCATCCTCTAATAATATTCAGATAGTTGATTTAAATTCACTCGGTCTTGCTCAGCTTCTTATACTTCTTAACTCTTTCCTCTCGTTCATAGACCCGGGGCAGAAGGGAGTGGGGAGGAGAAGCCTGAGGGATGCACTGCCTAGATATGATTTTTTCATTTCAGAGGAAACTCATTATTCAGGGATCACCCACAGTGTGAGAGATGGCTGATGCTAGGCTTGCTTCTTGATTTCTTATGGAAGGTGTGAATACGTCCTGAACACACCTAAGCACAACAAGATAGAAAAGTCTCTTGTATTGTTCAAATGGAGAATACTGTTTAAATATTGCAGTCCTCTGACACAAGCTGCATTTACAGTAGTCTGTAAAACTGCTGAGAGGGCCACTGTTAAAAAATTTACACCTTCCACCATTCACACCTCAGAAAACCCACACTTTAGAAATGAATGAAAAAAATAATAAAGGCTCAAGTTTTCCTAGTTGGCCTTGAGGGCCACATATATAAATAGCTGCTACAAACTTTTTTTTTTTTATGTTGAGATGTTGAATTGTTCAGACATGCCATAAAGCTATCTGGCACTGCATGACCTAATAGAAAAGCAAACCTTACAAATTTATTATTATACAACAGTAAGTGGAGAGATAAATACTCTTCAGAGAGGGAAGTGTAAGCAGCAGAAAATTAACAATAGCCGTTTCTCTATGAAAGAAGAATGACTTGCTCCTAGCTAAAAATTATTTATTTCTGTCTAACATTTCACAGTTCCCCTTATCTCCTTCTGGCATGGGGCAACACTTTTCCATGTTCCAAGATAACCTTTACCCCTTTAAATTTGGCAAGTGGAGTATCACGAAAGGAGAGGAAAAGTGAAAAATAAGAAAATACTTCACTGCATTTAGTGTCTTTGTTGTACAAACATTTGAGTTTTGGATGTCACTTAAAATTTTATGAGTTCTAGATAGGTCAGGTCAAGGTGTAAACTAGACCAGGCCTTTATGTGTTATGAACACCTCTTTTTTTTTTTTTTTTTTTCTCTCAGCAGAAATGTTTAATTCTTTATCACCTATCATAGATATCATGTGCTGAATGTACACCAGGATAACTGAAAGCAAGATGTTTTCAGAAAGTTTGCTCTGCCTGCTATCATTTTCACTTAAAAAAAGAATTTTTTTAAAGAAGTGTTGGAGACTGTCAATCCATCCTTTTTGTCTTCTTCTTTCTCATGTTGACTTTTTCCTTTCAGTCTCCCACCTCTCCATCTTGGATCGCTTACAGTATCGCTCTCATCCAAGCACTGTGCAAAGCCAGTGGCAATACCGCAAGGGGAAGTCACCATAGGACACAGCATTGGCAGAGGTACATCTTTTCACAGAATCACAGAATCACAGAATGTCAGGGATTAGGAGGGACCTTGAAACATCATCTAGTCCAATCCCCCTGCTGGAGCAGGAACACCTAGATGAGGTTACTGCTTTTGCCTTCATAGAACAACATCGGTCTGATACAGTCTGAATTAAGGGAACCAGCAGTGCACTTTGACCCATCTTGTTTCTTTCCTTCCTTTTACTAGTGTCTCACAGTTTAACAGAGCTCTGATGGTAAAATTTTCTGGTAAATGAGTCCATTTAGACAATCCCTAGGACCAATAAGTTTCAGCAGCTTCAGCAACAGTCCTGCAAACATGTTGATAAACACAAATTAGTGAGAATTGAGTTCTTGTTCAGTGATAGTTTTTTTTATATTATCTTGGGCAACTTACTTAGATTTTGTATGTCTTATTCCTCTTTCTGCCAAAATGAGTAAAGTTCTTCAGCTTATCACTGTAGCATTGTAAAACTAATATGTTCTCTTTGAAGATCTGAGGTGTTTGTGTACTACTAGGATATTTACATATGAAGGATCTTAAGATATGACACTAGAAAAATTGATTTATCAGTTAAAATGCTAAAAAGGAAATTTTTTAAGTGTATCAGTAGAATTGCACATGAAAATGGGGCTCTGTCCACATTCAGAAAGAACATTAAGCTATAGCTCGAGTTAATGGCAGTCTATCCTCAACCGTTCTTCCTGGAAGGTGTGGGAAAAGGATTTATACATCTGGACACTTCACAAAAAAGATAATTCTGAAAAATTTTAGAGAAACTTTTGTTGTCATTGTTTACAACTTGGATACAGGTGAAATCTCATCTTTACAGACAACAAGCAGAGCTTTAGTCATTATTTTAAAAAAGCAGGAACAAAACCTTCTGGGGTGAAATTATGATGTTAGTATGCATTATTTCCACAAAGACACACATTTCCATAATTCTGTACTTTCAAGGTCAAAACTGACAATTGAAAGATATATGTACAATAAAGTTATCTATTTCAAGTATTAGTCAGAAATATTTCACTTCTAAGAAACATGAAGTATGCTTCAGAGGATCATGTGAAAGGTCAAAGATATCTCATGCTTTGTCACACTTATGGATAAAACAGAAAGTTAAAAACAATCATAATGCCCAGTTGCACTTTCTCTCTAGTGCTAATGGGCCCGTTGATCCTGAAAATAATTGCCCTGGGCCTCCCAGAAATCAAAAATATTGTCATCTGGGTCAGCAGCAGTATTTTTATTTTTCATTCTGAATGTCACAGTGTTCATAAATCAGCATCTGTGAGCTCTTGCCTCAGATGGAAATGTGATGTAACGCAGTTATTTGGAAACAGATAAGAAATTGTGGAAAATCAGCCTCTTTATATGGGATAGTCTTAGTTTCATGTTAGCAAGCAGAGACTTTTGGCATTTTAAAAGGATTAATTAGTACATCTGACATGCACTTGTGATGATTTACTAATATGCAGAGTTGACATACACACCACGTATTTTGGCAGCCACAATAGAAGCTAAGATCCGTGGGAGATCAGAGTGCGTATTTGTTCACTGAGTGACAGGTGTATTCCCAAAAAAAAGTGCTTACAAAGGTACCCCTTGGAAAGCAAGGTTGCTTCAGACAAATGTTTTTGCTGTATTATACAAAGCAAGAAGAACAGGAGAATAGCTGGGAATGGATCCTCACTGAGTGACTTCATTTTGTATTAACACTGCTTTTCTCTCTGTATTCAGCCAGCCACAGCAGGTGCGGAAATTGATATCCTTTATTTAGTTCATAACTGAAAACCTAGAATATTTTTTCTTTTTCTGGGAAATTTTGCTGCAAAGAAGACTGCATTGGCTAAGGATAAAACACCATGAGGGAGGGTGGAATACCATTGTGTAAGATCTATAAATACATGCTGGGTTTACATATATCATAAATATAATTAGACTAAGAAAGTGTTGTGCTGCTGTTATCTTCATAGAACAAGTGTTACTGAAAATTTCTCTGATGTGTCCTCTATCAAATGCCATAGCACCTATTTTCCCAAAGTATGAAACTGGCATTAACAATGGTTACAATCACTTCACTTTTCTGGGGAAAGTCCTTAGGTATATCCACAGTGGCTCCTATCAAAAATGAAATTAATCCTTCCAGGATGCTTGTTTCTGTTGGTTTTGGTTTGGAGTTTTGTTTGGTTTGTTGCTTTGTTTTGTTTGTTTGTGGGGGCTTTTATTTGTTTGTTTGTTTGTTTTCCTATAGAGGAAAAGGAAAAGTATTTGCTGTTAATTCTGCTCCAGAATATGTCCTTATTATTTTTCAATTATTCCTTCATTTGCAGTCTCCTGAGACTTGATTCCATGTTGAAAGAGAGCTGATTTCTATCTATTCTGCTGGTGACATTCTGCTCTATGCTTCTGTTTATTTAGTCTGGAGAACCAAGATCAGTACCTTCACCAATGCAATCTTGTACAGGTCAGGCAACCACTTTTGTGATTAACTAAGTAAACAAGAAATTGTTGGGAAGACATCTGCAGGATTTGCCTAGTACTGCTTTGATCACTTTTTAGTTGCTTAGTTTCTATGAGCTAAAGTTTTCCATTACTGATCTTATTTGACAATTCCTTCTAGAAAGAAGTTTAGCAACATGATATTATAACATGATATTTAATCTGGAGTCTGAGAAGAAGCATATACCTTCCAATGACCTTTCTATTATAAAATACATTGTGTCAGTACAATGAGGTTTCATTTGGCTGGTCTCGGCTTATCCTTAAGATTTGAGCACTGCAATTTCTGCATGTGACTACATATGAAATTCAACACGGCAGTAATTAGCCTGGAAGACTGCAGTATGAGGAGTTAGTGATCCACATGATGACTAATCCAGTCTGTATGTCATCATGGATACTACATGATGGTTACTTAATCAAGGAATAGCTAATTAAGGTATAATTAATCACTGAATACACACTCCATGCAAACACATAGTCATTGTGTGCTTAATCAAAAGTATGCATATATTATTGTCTTGCCCACTTGAAATATTAGATGCACCTCTTTAGGAAATGTGGCTTCATTAACGAGACATGAATATTACACCATACAGTTCAAGGGACTCTCTAAAGCTAAATCACCACTCCAGGTTTGATTGCTCCCAGTGATGGATGAAGCTGTACTCTGACCAAGACTATGGTGAACTTCACCATGGATGGGATCTGCAAAGCATGCTGTGCCCTGAGAAGGGGTTCATCCAATGATGTATCATTTCAGGGTTCCCAGCATCAAAAAGCAATTTGAGATTTTATAACTTGCTGTCACCTTTTCTAGGCTTTTAGTAAACAGTTGCCTATCTTTCTTATTAGGATCCAGATGAACCAGCACTACCTGGTGCAAAACAGTAATTTTTCATGTGAAAGTTAGCTGCATGAAAAAAAATAGTGTTCTTTAATACCTTTAGGTATTAATGCCTGAGGCACATATAGTTAATAAACAAAAATTGTTTAGATTATGAAATAGATATTTTCTCTTTGACCTTTCACATTGAGTAATCTAAAATATGGCAGCTACCACTATCTGGACTAAATAAATGGACAGCTCTCTGAGGAACAGCCTTTTGAGCCCTTTTTCTGATTACATAAACTTTTCTTTAATGGCTAGCATGCTCCACTAGCCAGAAATTTCTTTTACTCCCAGTCTTAAAACAAACAAACAAACCAATCAAAACGATACTTTTTTCATGTAGTTAGTTATGGTCATGCCTATTCTGTATGCACAGAAGTTACCTTAAGGTAATCATAGCACTACCAGAGAAAGTACAAAAACAAAAACAAACAAACAAACAAGTATATGACCCAACCATTACACTTAAAATTTATTTCCATCACTAAATGCAGGACACACTGTCTTTACAGATTTCTGCAACGAAGTGTTGGGTAAACAGCTTGAAAAGTAAACCTTGCTGAGAATACTCTACTGTCAAAATCTAAGAGTCCTTTATGATTATTACAAGGATATAAATGAAAGTAACAGGAAATCAAGGATACAAGTGAAAGTAACAGGAAAAGTTAGATGGGAGCAAGCAAAAACCTTTTAGCAGAGCACAAAGTAGTAGTTTCAGTGTATCACTACTTCTATTACCAGAAAATGTATTTTGGATCTTCACAATTCAGAGTGAATATTCACAGCATCTTCCATTCACCTCAAAATGTTTTAGTGGAGAAGACAATGAACTGTTTGAATGAATGAGGAAGTTAATTAATTATAATGCAAAGCTCCCCAAATACTCCCCAAATCTTGTCTGTTATAGCAATACATATTTTAAACCACTAAATGTTCTGGATATTTGACCTCATGAAGATTTCAGCACCACGGCCAGCACCAGGCTGGTCTGGCTGCAGGTTTTGCTGCTGGAGTTCAGCACTCCAAAAGTCAGCTGTAATTTGTGTAGCCAAATACTTCAGGGAAAAAACAAAAACAAAAAACAGCAACAATAACAAAAAATATCCAGAAATTGTTACTTTAAAAGTGTAGGGCTTTAAAAGTAAAATACTCCAATATTACTGCTTGCCTGGCAAGTAGTATGGACTTCTAAGGACAGCAAGAGTTTTAAAATTATATGCTAAACTTTCACTGCATTTTCATAGTATCTAGAGTTTTTATCTTACTGACTCACATTCCTAAATAATTTTTAAAAAATAAACCAACCAACCAACCAAAAAACCCACAAACAAATAAGCAAACAAAAACAAAAACAAAAACCAACAAACCAAACAAAAAAAACAACCAAACAAAACCAACACACACAGACACACACACAAAAAAAAAAAAAAAAAAAAAAAAAGAAAAAAAGAAACAAGCATAAATATAGTAATTTAATTAGAAATATAGCAATATAGTAGTATATAAGTATATATATATCAGTATAGAAATATAGTAATTTAAAAACTTTTATGGAGACTTAAGTTCACAGAGGACTGTCAAGGTCAATCAAGATACAAAGACTTCATTGATAGCTCAGCATAATAGTAACACACCTCATAACAGGAAATTTTGCATCTGTTCTCTGTATCAAAAGAAAGCAAAAATGTATCTGCTTAATGTACTGGATCTAAAACCCCTTCCCAGCAACAACCGAAAGCCTAAAATAAGCAGGAAATCTTAAGGTCATAAGAGAGATGTCCTAAAAAATTTGATGCAGAATATTTTTGTCTTGCAAGAATATTTATTATCCTGTCAAAGTCACAGTACTGAAAAAATCCCTGAATCTCAAATTTTTATATTGTGCATATGATTTATGTTTCTTTGACACATATTTTCTGCCAAATTCTGCTTCTCAATCCCTTGGTTTGTTTGTCCTTCTATTTTATTTTGTATATTCAATATATATATAAATGTGAGCACGCTAGTTTGGACATGAGAAAGTTATTCAAAATTTAGTGATGTCTCAGTTTCATCACCAAATGGTACAAATTTCCAACCTATTTGCTGACATGGAATAATAAATTATTAATGCTTTTAGGGAGGTAAACAGCTGGACATATACATTTACCTTCATCTTTCCATGTCTCTCATGTGTTTTTATACTAGTGGTACTGCACAGTGGATTCACTCACACCTGAGGGGCATTCACCACTCTGCAAAAATGAACCCCAGTTTGCAGATGTACAATCCTTTGCTCACTGGGACTAACACAACTATGCAGTGTCATTCACTCTGGACATCCATGAAAACTTCCAGGTTTATACTCTGTGGCTAATGCTTCCTCCATCTATGGGATGCCACAATAAAGTTTTCTGGAGCCTAAAATAATTGTTAGCTTTCCCAGCCCTCCTTGAAAGTTGTTACTTCGTATGCCATAAAAATCTAAAAGCTTCAAATTTATCACTTATCCTATCACAAAAGTAAACACATTGCAAGGGGAAAACAGAAGATAAATACAAATCTCTCTAAAAAATACTACTTGCAGGAAAAAAACACCTTTTGTCATCCTCATTCTACTGTGTGTTACTTCCTCCACCTTCTCAGCTTTAGAAAGGGTGCTGGAAAAGCCTCTCTGTGTAAAGCCATTGTTTCCTTTCTTAGGTGAGGTACTGTCTTTCCGTCACATTGAGTTGCTCAAATTGAATGAACGTCTGCAAACTCACTTGTCCAATCTATGTATTGAGCAGAAGACACTCCAGGCCTGAGCCTGTTTCTGCCAATGGAGTCTTCGGTCTTTGTCAGCACATTTCTGTCCAAGCTGGAGGCAAAAGGAAATTGAAAAGGCTGAAGATAACCTAGCAAGAAAAATGTTGCTTGCAAACCAAAATGGAACCTATAGTTTTATGAGAACATATTCAACCATTTGTTAAGTTAAGCAAAGAATAGTATTATATTAATATATAGAAACAGATATTTCTTGTAATACACAGCTCAGAAGACAGGATAGACATATTTTCTTGTCCCTTGCACCTGTAAAAGGAAATGCATATTTCAACATCCATTAGTACTTTTCTGCAGGCTTTCCATATCCTTTAAGTGAAAAGAAAAAAACAACAAGAAACCCTGGGATAGAATCATATCCTGCTTTTTTATGGTAAACTTCACTAACCTCACTCAGAGGACTTAAATGCAAAGCATAGTAGGAAATAATACTTTCAAAGACTAGCTTTTTCCTCCTGCAGAGAGTATTTAGAGGAAGTGAGAGAGCTAGCAGTGACAGAATTTGGCATCAATGGAGAATTTTTCCCCTCAGACATCTCTGATCTTTATTCCTGACTGACTGACTTCTCTGCACTCTCAAATGTCATTTTCTATGATCAACACTCAAAAACTGGTAAATTACTATCAAATTTTAGGACTAAATGTATCTCTCACAATGTACTGAAGTACATCTCTCTCCCTCTTGGAGTGATTTTTAACATTGTGTCTGCATTTTCGCAAACACAGACTGGGTGTGCACCTGTACACCTGTAAGTACTGTTCTCTTGATCAGAAGGCTATAAAGTGTTCCATATAAAAGCTTCTATCAGAAAAGAAGCATGAATGTGTTCACCTTTAAAAACTCTCTCTTTCCTCCTTCTTACTAACAGTGTATTATTATTGGTGGTGGTCATCTTAGAGATTTTCTTTCAGCCTTACTTTGTAACATTTCATCCACAATAGCACAGAGACTACTTCTTGATTCAGAGATGTTTTCTCTAATATTCTAATAACACCTGTCCAGCCCTCTAGAGGTTAGAGGAAACTTTTGACAGTGATTCACTCTATTCCTGTTTCTGCGAACTTTGAAAATACAGTATGTCTGAATAAAACACTTAAGTAGTCTTTGTGAAAAAGCAGCCACATCCTTGTATACTTTTGTAAATGTGACAGCCAAGTTATTCCATTTATTACAAACATTTCTCACACTTGGTTCTAAATTTTTGTGAAGGATTTTTCATTCTCAGGCAAATGGGCAGAGTTAATCAATGTTCTCTGGCAAACCACAGAAAGAGAAATTCCAGATGTTGTGGAATAGTGTGGAAATGTAATATGTCTTCGTCCTAACATGCCTCATCCTTAAGCCATGGATATTTTCAATCAGATACTTAATAGAACTATGTGCATTTGTTCGGAACTTGCCTGCTTTCAAGAGACAGCATATTTGTATACATTCACTTTCTAAAGTTTTCCATGTCCACTATAGACCCACATTTCTGATCTAAATGTAATTGATATAAATACGCAGCAGATGTTTCAGCATTTTTGACATTTATAGTGAAAATACTTGGTTTCTGTAATGCATACCATATTTCTCTGAAGTTGTATTAGGCAAAATCATCCCGTTCTTTCAGAGGAAAGGCTCAAAGCTCTTGTGGTAGGTTAACCTTGGCTGCCTGCCAGGTGCCCACCAAGCCACTCTCTTGCTCTCTCTCCTTAACAGATCACAAAGAGAAGATGAAAAAAGCTTGTGTACTGAGATAAGGACAGGGAGATCACTCACAATTACCATCACAGGCAAAACAGACTCAACTTGAGGAAGATTGATTCAATTTATTGCCAATTAAAAATAGAGTATGATAGTGAGGAACAACAATTAAAAAAAAAAAAAAAAAACAACAACAAAACCTAAAGTATATTCCTCCCTCTCTTCCCCCTGCCCCCTGTTTCCCAAGTTCAGCTTCACTCCTTCGTTTCTGACACTTCTACCTCCTCCCCACACCAGCAGTGCAAGGGGATGCGGAACATGGTCAGCTCATAACACTTCATCTCTGCTGCTCCTTCCTCCTTTGCTGTTCCTGTGATCCAGCAATCTGTCGCTCGCATGGGATACAGTCAGCCATTAACTGCTCCAGCATGGGTCCTTCCCACAGGGTACAGTCCTTCAGCAACAGACTGCTCCAGCATGAGCTCTCCACAGCCTGCAGGTTCCTTCAGGCATCTGTGTGGGATCCTCCATGGGCTGTGGTGTTGAGATCTGCTCTAGCATGGTCCTCAATGGGCTGCAGGGGGACAACCTGTTTCACCATGACCTTCTCCATTGGCTGCAGGGGAATCTCTGATTTGGCACCTGGAGGATCTCCTCCCCCTCCTTCTTCACTGACCTTCACGTGTTCATGGCTGTTTCTTTCCCATTTTTCTAATTCCTCTCTCATGCAGCTGCTGCACAACATTTTTGACCTTTCTTATCTATGTTATCACAGAGGCACCACCTGTGTTGCTGATAGGCTCAGCTTTGGCCAGCAGCAGGTCCATCTTGGAACTGTCTTGGACTTGAAACTGTCTATGTCTGGCATGGGGAAAGCTCCTCATGTCTTCTCACAGAGACTACCTCTGCAGCCCTCCATCACCAAAAACTTGCCAGGTAAACCCAATATATTTCTCTGAGCTGGATCCAGATTTTTACTTGAAGTATTGTATACCCAGAACAACTGAAATGGACTCAGTTTTTACCTCTTTTACATAATAATTACCCGTAATGATATATCTAGTCCACTTTTACAAGAACTCATGCTTTCTTCTTCCCAAAGTTTTCACCTTTCAAAGCACTTTTGCTATCTACTTCCTCGAACCTTCTTAGAATTACATATGTTACAATATATCCTTTCTTAATTGCTGCTTTTCAAATACCAGGTTTTAATATCTTATCATAGCAGTATATCCCATAAATTCTTTATTATTCTACCTGATGTCTTCTGTGACACTTCTGATTCTTCATTATTTCCTGGTGACCAGCAGTGTGTATGACATTGTTCCTCTTATTTTGAAACATGCTCATATATATCACAAAAGCTTATATATATCACAAACGCTCAAAATGTTCACATGGCTTTCATTAAAGGAGCATTAAGTTGTGAGCTTAGACAACACCAGCAAATGAGGAAATACCAGGCATATGACCCAAAGATGTAATGCTACCTGTTGAAAGACCGGTAAGTCCTGTTTTCCGCTATAGCTCTTTCTATCCAACCTCAATTTCTGTGTTTACTTTCAGAGAGGTTGTTAGCTGTTTGTGTAAAGTTTTGAGCCTGGGGAAATTACAGCAAAGAAGCAATGTACCTTCTGGATCTACCTTTCCTAGGCAGGATTTTGTGAACCCCTTCTGGAGGAGAGATAAATGCATCATTTTGTCAATCCTCATGCTCTTGGGGAAAGCTCACACTCCCTATATCCTGTTGTCTTCCACGTTAGCAATTCTTTGCTCACGGTCTCCATTAATTTAGACTACTAGAATTTCATCATCTAAATAAGAACAGAAAGTAATAAGACAAATCAAAGCTGCTTCTGAAATCCAAGGGGGGTTCTCCTGCCAAATAATAAAGGACTGTAGCAAATAATGAGTGACCGAAAACTCAAGAAAAAACCACAAACAAACAAACAAAACACTTTACAATTAATAAAACATTGTCCCTCATAACTGTACAATCCACCTCTCCTCCTTTTCAATCTGTATTTACTTACTGCTATAACCTTGGTAACTGAGTTAAACATTTATGAAAAATTTCACTATTGGTAATGTATTTAGTAACCCTGTATATGATCCTTTCACACACCACAATATGAAAGGACTTCTTGATGTCCACAGAGATTATATGTCTTCCCTGATTCTTGTCATGTTTTATTGTTACTTACTACAAGAAGTTAATAAGGTTTTTTGAGCCAGCCCTCCTTTTCATAAGTTCATGTCGTCAATTTGTCTGTTTTCTTCCTCTTTTTGTTAAACAGATGCAGGACTAAAATAAGGACAAATAGACAACATCCACATGATAAAACCAACAACAACAACAAAACCCCACAGATGATAACAGGAGAAATAAGAAGGATTAGAAGCATATTCAATCAGTGCAGCTAACTCTGTACTGAAGGGGCTAGAGCCCCTTAACTGCCAGACTGGGCAGAGCCCCTTAACTGTTAGATTGGGTAGGCTTGCAAAATCATCTTCAGCTGGTAAGGAGGGTACAGGAATGCCCTGGAGCACCATCCAACTTCCAGCTTTTAGGCTGCAGCCATTGCCAGCATATCAATAAGGAAGTGTTTCTCTCAACATCTGTTGCCTAATATTATGAGAAATCTTAAAGGAAATGGCTAAATCTAAATATTTTCTGTTTTTCCTCACTGTATTTTGGGGAGCAGATTGTCATTCAGTTTTCATGCATATCTGCAGTTCTGGCATTTGCCACCACATAAGCATTTGATTTCACAATTCATACTTTCTAAAAAAAAGTATGTGTGTATTTATGTGTACCGTATATTCCACAGAGTGGAGAATGTAACTATAATTACATATAAGATATATAGTCTTAATTCACCTCCTTGTTTTTGCTTTTGCTACACTGATTTTTTAATTTGTTTTTCTCACAGTTTCCGTCTTCATTAATATCTTAATAGCTGCTTTGATTGTCCGATACAATATGTATCCATATGCCTGTTTAAGCAAGTACTTTTCAGAATTTGTATTAGAAACAATTATTTTCTTCCTGTTCCTTTCACCGTATTTCAAAGTATTTCAAAGGCATAACAAATTCAGCTTCACAGAATACCTGTGAGCCTGGTTTGAAGGGTCAACTTCATTCTATAGCTGGAGAACAATACTGTTGAAAGCCTATGATAAATTGATTGTGTTTTCACACATTATGAATGCTTTGCTTTTGAAAGCAGATCTCAGGGATCCTCTTTTTCAGCTACTTGACCAATTCATTTAGTTTAATAGAAGAAAATTATACAGCGCCCATAGAATTCAGACCAAGATGTCTCCAAGCAGCTTCAAAAGAGATCACACATAGTGTGTGATCTTTTCTGTCCTGAACTCCATCTGCTAGTGACACAAGCCTCCAAACTCAGCTCTGCAGACTATGGCTCAGTATATTTCAGTCAACATCTACTTTCCCTGTATTTATTTCTACATATTCATCTGCTGTTTCTTTGCAACACTTCATCTCCACTTCTCTGATTTCATCTTCATCAGTCTTGTCCTATGGTACCAGGGTATTCAGCACAAAAAAATCCCTGGTTTATTTGTGAAGGCTTTAGACAAAGATTTGGTCAGGAATGATTATGAGTTTTTGAAATAAAGAGGTTACAAGTAAGATTGAAACATGTAATTTCAATATATTCGAAGACATCTTACACAAAATATACTTATTGGGGTACTGTTCAACCAGAAAGCTTCTGATCACATGGCATCCTCACCTTGGACTGTACTGGAATCAGTGCTGAAATTCTTAATTTATTCTGCTTTCTCCCAACCCAGGTATAGATGGAGCTCCTCCTTTAATTCAATGTAAAGGCAACTTGGATGACTTTTCTGTGAGACTGATATCTCTGCTATTCAGAATCTTTTCCAAGTTTCACCTGAAATATTGCTATTTCGGTTTCAGTTTCCTCTTCATTGTTATGATCAATACACCATCTGAAAATCTTCTAAGGTGCCGTACATCACAAAATGTACAGGAAAGGACTTCCACATCAGCTCATATATCCTCCAATATATCCTCTGTTGCTTATCAAAAACAGGTTCAGATATAGAAACTAAACTTTATCCAGACAAGACTCTGAAGACTTCCTCCTCTCTGGTCCCTTCCCCTCACTTCTTCAGACATACCTCTGGCTGCAGAGTTTAATATCTCTCTGGCCATTAATTCTTACATACAGAAGTTCTCAAATACAATGAAAATGTTATCAACCATTTGGACACACTAAATGAGAAAGGAGCTGTGGTTACACAAGGTCAGATTCACAGACTTCATACCTGGGTACTTAGACTGCAGGGTTAACTTCAATTGACAACTGGAGAGCAAAGTTCCAGAAAGATTTAGGCTAAAAATTCCAAGTGCTTGCTCACTGTGAATGCTCATTTAGAGATCTGAGTGATGTCCTTCCTCCCTTAAGCTGGACTGAGAATACTGAGCAGAGCATCCCCATCTCTAGGCAGTCAGCAGGATGAGAGAAGCACCTCCAAGAACAACTTAATAATCCCATAAGTGGTCACCTTGTTCTAGCTGATCTGTTAAACTCTGGAGTTTGTCTGAGAGCCTGGTGTTCCCCAGACTGCAATCGCCTAGGAAAATCCTGAAACATGGAATCTCTTTCCCCTCATTGATGATAAAACAGCTTCATCAAAGAACTGAGACATTTGATATGTTTTGCTTTACATTTTGTGGCATAGTTGTGAAAGCCATATGAAACAGGGTCATGTTCTCTTTCATGCTTCACTCTCCATGGCTCCAAGGGTTTTTCACTTGTGCAGAAATCCCTGCAGGTGTGCAGTTCACGGTAGAAGGAAGAAATTCTCATTGAGCATAAACTAGTGTTTAGGGAGCTCTTGCAATATTTAGAGAAACCGCTGTTCCCATCCATCTCCAAAGGAAGTTCTAAGAGAACTTCAGCTTTTTTTAGGCTTAAATATTTCTTATGCTGCTAAACTACCAGGAATAGCCATAAACCAAATAAAGCCCCATGTAATGTAACAGATTTAAAGTCTTAGCTCCAAACCCCCAGCAATTCTTAAAAATAGTAAAAAGAAAAAAAAAACCCTACTTTTTATTTAAATAAACTACCCAGCGGTGTTATCTGAGATTTAAAGAAGCAGCAAATCTATATGGCATAAAGCTACTGTTGTGGTGTAGAAAATTCCAGCCCAAATGATTAAAGTTTCAACACAAATGACAAAAGATAATGGGAAGTGTCTGGTAACCTAGCTAAATATGTCTAATTACAGACAGTGATGATGGTTTTTACTGTAATGTACTTACATTTTTCAGCAGAAGAGTAGATTTTTTTTTTTCCATTCCTTTTCAGTTATTGCTGTGTGTTAACCCACCTGCTTTTTTTACATGCTTTTTCTTCCTTTGGTTTCATTATCCTAGTCTGTCATATGGCAAAGACTGAGATGCTTTGTGGAGAATTCCTGTCTGATATTAAAGTGGTCATGAAATGAAACTAAGAGAACTGATCACTGTTAAGAAATATTATATCCTTGATTTTAACATTATATCCTTAACATTATCTTTAATACATTAAATAATTTTAGTTTATAACTTAGTTGTTTAAAGTGTTATACTTTCATCTCATTGCTGTCCATTTGGAAATCTTCTGAGTCACATATTTTATGGTGACTGATAACCTCAATTTGGCTCTGTATTAATCCCACTGAAGGAAGCAGTCAGTACCTGGTCCTCTCAGTGACAGTCAGCCTGTCCTGTGATTATTTCCAGAGCTGACTGCTCAGAGTTTATCAGCTACTGTACATTATTGCTTCAAGTCCTAGTATTGTGGGCTTAGTTTTTTGACATTTCTTTTATTCTTTGGTGATATAACCATTAAATGGTTATTCTTTCCATTCATTTTTTTATTCGAAAAGGCACATAACATCACATAGAAAATAAAAACAGTCCTTTACATACTGTTTGCTTGGGTGAAGCTTTATATATATGCAAGCTGTATCAAGGTCAGATTGTAATATAATAAATATATTTAATCATTTAGAAAAAAACTGTTGACAGAAAAATTCTCATGTTTTTTTTTTCAGCCAGATAATTTTCTGTCATTTCAATAGCACCAAAGTTCCAGTGTCATTGTAATGAAGAACCTGATACAGTTGTGTTTTCACTACTATACCTCTGGCTGCAGAGTTTAATATCTCTCTGGCCATTAATTCTTACATACAGAAGTTCTCAAATACAATGAAAATGTTATCCACCAGTTTTAAACTTCTTTGCTAGTTAAATTTTCCCTTAAAACATTGCATTAATTGCATTACCAAAGTGTACTACTCATCCCTTTTAGAATCTTCAGAGTTTTGAAAACTGTATTTATAGCAATCAAACATTCAACTTACTTGTTCACTGCTTTTCATCTTTCTCGTATGTTCATACTGTACAGTGCTTTTTACAAAGCCTGCCTTGTACAAAGGCTTGTGTTTGCTACATCCAAACAATTTGCCCAGCTATGTTATCTAGCCTCTGTTTCTGTCAATTGTTTGTTGTTTTTTTTTTTTTTTCAGTGGGTGAGCTGAATTCTGTTAGATTCAGTTAACGTGCACTGTGAAAAAAAAGGTTCTCTTCTGCTATTACCAATAGTTTTTCATATATCATTCACTTGACTTGAAAAGATAAATATTTCTCTTCCTTCAGAAATATTTTCCCTATTTTTATTACTTTCAGTCAAAATCCTTATTACAAAATATTACATCAGTTAGTTGTGTCTATCAGCACATATGTTTGAGGCTTTCTTGGCAGCAGGTCACATAATTATCATTCTCTGAATTGTTGCCTGATGTAATGCATATTCAGAGATACCAGAATTCTGTAACTGACTTTAGGAATGCATATAAAGGTGATTGGCTTTTGAAGTCACCTGAGATAGTTTACATGCTAAAATTATATGCAGAATATCTACTAGCATTCAGAAGTTTCAAAAATATTTTTCTTGTAAAACAGTGTGTTGAAATGCTTCTGTATTTGCTATCATCATAAATCACAGAATTATCAGAGTAATTTAGCAACATGGGAAATGTTACCCCCATTTTCTGTAAATGAACTGAGGCACAATGGTGAAAATGCTTGTAGAGAAACTTGCTGTAGTGCAAGAAAATTGAATTGTATCTCCTGCCACAGAAACCTTTTGTTCTTCTTCTAACAGGGCATATAAAAATTTAATGCATATTTAACACCTAACTATATATGCAATATCATTGTTAGACCTGGAATAAGTAAAGCCCCCGATCTCATGCAAGGCCATATGTGTCCTGATGGTACTGTGTTTGAGAAGAAATTGAAACTTTCTTCAAATATGATGGGTTGATCACATTTTTATTTCTTCGCAAATCCAATTGACCTCACAACTAACTCAATTTACATATTTTTCAGAGTGCTGGTGAATTTTGCCTTCACTTTCCCTATGTGAATACACATTGTTTTACCAGAGAATTCACAATGATCAGAACAGGGAAAGAATTCCACTTCAGTGCTTACTGAGATGTTTTTAATCTTGATTTTGCTCTTGCTAGGTACAAATTCAAGAATACCTGTGCTAAATGAGAAGCAATGATACCACAGATCCAGAGCAGTGTGTCCCCAGTGTTCACTTACCCTGAGGTAGGTTCTGCTATTAAGTTCAGGAGTCAACACACAGTGCAGCGGAGCCTGGCATGGACCCAGGCAGACTCAAGCAGAACTCCCCTGAATAGGAGAAATCTCTTTACATTCTGACAACTCAAAAAAAAATCTGACTAGATATGCTTCCAGATTTTTTCCAGTAGTAGCCAAGGCTACCATTTCTCTAAACAACAGGATGCATTCAAGTGGCATATTCCAGAATAAGATTTTGATTTGGTTTGTGCTTTGATAGTCGTTGTTCAGCTAATATGTGGCATAATTTATTAGTGTACATTTATCTTTCAAGGTCAAACTGACATGCAGTGGAATGTTATTTAATTACAGCTCTAAATTTCATAGGTGGACAACTAAATAAGAAATCAGAATTATGACCCAAGATCATTGCAGGAATGAATGCCTCTGTCACATTCATGCCAGGGTAGTGGTTTATACGTCTCTGTGTTCAATATGTATCTTCAGTTTTAGTTACTCAGTAATTAAATTGTTAATTTTTCTTCCTCTTTCTCCTCAAACTATTTTTTAAAGACATAAAACATATTCCCCACAACATATGTTTTCAAAGGCAACACTACGCTGGTTGACAAAGGGCAAAAGATGAACAGAAAAAAAAATTTTGTGCCAATGTATCCCTAGTCCAGGCAACAATCTGGGCCATTTATGTCACGCTTTAGAGACTCTTCTGTGCTATGCATTGTATAAAACCAAAGAAAAACGTATCTCCCATGAGACTGCCTCTACTCTGCTTCTAAGATGAAAAAGCAACACAGGAATAAGTGAATCAGCAGTTTCATTCAAAATTGCTACTACAGTAATCATTTATCAGTGGTCATAAGATTTCTTTTTTTTTCATTCTTAAGTGTTTTAACAATGACAATAAACAGAGTCACATTTTTTTGAGAAGAAACTTACACATGGAAAATGTAACTGATCAATATTTGTGCTGGAGCACCTGAAAGACTCACTAGCCATTTTTTTTTAAAGTTTATAATTTTAAATTACGTTCTCCAGAGTTCAGGGTTACTGCATAAGGGCTTCATCAACAGAAGGCATCAAAAAAGCAGGTGCAGTGATCTTCTTTGAGTGCAGCCTGCTATGCTCAGTTCTGCAGACTTGCCATGACAAGTACAGCACTAATATGGGATGGACCATCCAGTCTTGATCTTTCTCACACCCAGTTCCCTTAAATGAAGTCCCTGGTCTGCTAGGGTTAAGGTAGTACAGGGCTGTAGAAATGATGGTGATTCAAATATTAAAGTTCGTGTTAGATTTTCAGACGTATTTATTTTCAAGTTAGGTAAATGTAATTTTTGTACATAACACAAATAAACTAAGAAATACAGCATGCATCCTACAAACATTAAATGATAATACTATGGCTGTATAAAATGTCTGTAATTATATGTCTCAGTCTTACAACATCTTGAATCCTAAGACCACATTTTGTATCCAGTAAAAATATATTTCATAGTACCAGAAAGTCTAGTAAGATTTTAACCTGCCTCCCTCTCTTTTGCTCTTTTCCTCTTTGCATAATGCCGCAGTCTATAAAGTCTGTAACCATATAAATATACACACATTTTTCATTTTGAGTCACTGAGTAAATGAAATTACATTGGGTCTAATAAATATGTTGTCATCTAAAATGCAGCTTCATTAGAGTTCATTATAAACATTACTTTTAATATTTAGAATTTACTGTAATGCTGACTGCTGTTTATTTAGTTCCAGTAAAAAATCCGTACACTTTATTATGTGCAGACTGTACCTTACAATTATATTGAACCAAGATCTGAACATGCAACAGTAAGATTTGTAAACCATTTTGCATTTCATAAAGGGTATCCACAGCATATAACTGCTAAAATAAACACATGCAAACTCAGTATGAATGAGAAGCAAATGAACTGAAAATACAGGGAGAAATAAGGTAGCCAAGCATTAATAAAACATCCTCAAATAATGTGAGATTGCATCAATACTGCTAATAAAATGTATTATTAAAATTTATAATAGGCCCTAAGTTCCTAGCAGCTACTGAACTGGACATAACACAAATGGAGGTAAAAGACATGTTACAATCTCTCTCATATAACATGTATAACATAAACACATAACATATAACATAAAATTTCTAAAAATTGTACAGCAGTAGACTGTATCAGAAAAAAGTATTTGCAGAGGCTCAGGAAATACTAATGCCATTGTATAATGTACTTATGAGATTTAATCTGGAAACTCCATACAGTTCTAGCTATCCTCACTCAAAAGAAAGAGGAGTTAAAATTGCAAAAGCAGAAGAGAAAATTTCAGAGCATGAATAGGGGAATGAGAAAGCTTGACTTTATAGACAGTGCTGAAAAAGCATGACTTGTTCACTTTACCAAAATGAGGGCTGAGATGTGGAGAGGAATTGTGACTGATTTTTTTACATAACAAAGGGATGGTAGAGGAAGATGATGTAGGATGGTGCCAGAAGAAAAGAGAATCAGCAGGGAGGTAGAAGAACTATATAAACTGCAAGGCAGACAAACACAAGAAAAGGGTATAAACTGGACAGAAATGAATTCAGGTTGAAAATGAGAGGAAGGATATTGATATGAGAGTAGTGAGGTTCTGGAACAAGGGTCTTGCTGGCGTGGTGAAGACAAAGGAGCCCATATCTAATTTTCAGATGGCCCTAATCAGGATGGCAACCTAATAGCAGGGAGCCTGAGTTAAAGCCCAGGGCTTTCTTGCAGCTGTCACCCTTCATATTGGCTCAAGGAGTTAACCTTGAGTTTCACAACATTGAATCCTGATGAAAGGACAGATCAGACACATGGAAAAAAATTGTCCTTAATCCCAGGCACTACACTATAAATCTTTCAGAAATTAGTATAGGCTTGTTGGAGTTTCTGTGCAGCTCTTCATCTCTACATTCAAATTCCAGTGACGTTCAAAACTGCTGAAATGGCAGAGTGAGTTCAGACACATGAAGAAAATCACAGTATTCATGGGCTGGAGTCTTACTTTTCTACTAACTGATTTTCATAAAATATATTGGAGAGTGTTTTTGCTCCTAATCTCTGAAATTTGACAGGGTATAGGTTTTTATAGAGACAATCACCATGATATCCCAACACTTCCTATATTGGGACACTTCAACACTCTTATTATGGATATCCAGAAAAGTGTCAATATTTTAATGCTGATTTTTCCTGTGTAAAAGTGGTTACACAAATTCTCAGCTAGGAAAAAAAATGATATTGCAATACTATAGTTGGTAACATTTAATTGACACAAAACTTCCACACTCTCTCTGTTGCTGAAATTAAAAGAATTGAGCCAAACAAGACCCTCAACTGTATATTCCAATTTACCAAAATGTTAAATACAAGCTCAGAAGAAAATACAGTCAGCAACTTTCACTTGCTTTTTAATTCTCCTTATGCCTGAATGAAGTCTAAGGTCAAGAACTGTTACTGATATAAAGCAAAAGCTGTAGAAGATAAATCTGAACTGAAGAAAATAATCTCATTGACTATGCTAAACATGTTAGTTGTGCTCCTTAATCTTTAAGAAAAGGTCATAATCTCAATTTTGGTCTGTTAACAGCTGTAGGATGACTCAGAATAAACTGGGAAAAAGCTAAAGCAGCACGTATAGTAGATTTGAGAGTTATTTGTATAGATCTACTCATAGGGAGATACTTGCACTGCACAACAGCAATATGTATGGTGCAACCTCTCCTTGAGTGCTGCAACATCTAATGGCACTGCAGACATAAGCAGACATCAAGCAACACAGGAGCGATGTGACTGGAGGTGAGACCAGGCACCAGCAATCACCTGCGCAGGCACTGCCTGCCGTGCTAAGAGAAAACTGGCAATCTTGTGAAATGATTTATTTCCTTCCCTGGGAGGTCTTGATGATGCCAAGGTTTTGCAGACAGTGAGGAATAGGCAGAAATAATCTGAAATCTATACCATGACCCCTCAAAAGGTGATATCATATTACTCATACATATAGACTTTCCAAGGTAAGACAAAATTTCTTTACAAGACATAGGCCAAGTGTTAATTTCCTGGAAGTTTCTAAGAAATCTCCATAAGTTTAGGTCAGAATAAAAAAAAATCAGAATAAAAACCTGCCAGTCTCTTAATTATTTTTTATACATTTCCCAACGAAAGGAATTAATTAGCATCTCTGCTGCAAACAGAGCTATTCATGCAAGTCTTTGTTTCAGTAAATATCTGGTCTAAACCAACAAGTATTTTATTGAAAGGTCAACTACAGAAGTGTTATAAAATCCTCAGTTTCACACAAAATGATGCTTCTACAAAAGTGTAAGCCACATTCTTAGATCACTTTCTTCCATTCTTGATCCAGCACAGTGGTACTTTATTCCACACATAAACTATGGCTGAATCCCGTTCATATTTTTTGTGAAGGCAAACTGAGTTTTGTCTCCAAGACGTACTTTTTTCTTGTATAGTGTAATCCAGAGACTACTGTATGGTTTGCATAGGAGTTGCAAAATCTGGCCCAATGTGCTTGCTAAAACTGGAAAAATTGTTAACTATTACCTGTTTTACTCACGCACCAAGTTTCCCTCTTCCACTCCTGAAGTAACAGCAACCTAAGATTATAGAAGTTAGGGAGTTCTGGATATTATAAAAAACATTGGGAAGATGACTGCTGCACTGATGGCTGACAAAAAGTTATACAAATTTTAAAATAATAAAATGATTACAAAAGAAAATTTACAAATTGAAAGTGAAAAAAAAATCTTTGCGGTAAGAACAAAAAAATCTTTTGAAAAATTCTGCTTCAGCACTTCACTGTTACACATAATCAATGTGTTTAGAGAAAAGGAATTAGTGTAGTGGGATGCTTACAGATATGTCAGAAAATTAATGTCAGTAATGTCAGTAAAATTAACCTTGTATTTTCCCTTGAGGAACAGAAAAGCTTCAAATCCAACTATTTGCATTCACAGAAGAGACGGAATACTGGGCAAATAGGATAAATTGTCTTTAAAACAACTGGAGGTACACCCTAATAAAATAAAACAAATATCCTTGGTTTCTGACTCACCTAGAGAAAGGGTCTGCCACAGTTTAACGCTGGTAGGCACCTAAGCCCCACACTGCCACTCACTCATTCACCCACACTGGGAAGGGGGAGATACTGAGAAGAGTAAAAGTGAGAAAACTCGTGGATCGAGAAAAGGCGGTTTAATAGGTAAAGCAAAAGCTGGGGTCAGCTGTTCCAGCTGTGTTCCCTCCCAACTCCTTGTGCACCCCCAGCTCACTCACTGGCAGGGTGATGTGAAAAGGAGAAAAGGTCTTGATGTTGTGCAAGAACTGCTCAGCAATAACTAAAACATCCCTCTGTTATCAACACTCTTTTCATCACAAATCCAAAACATAGCCTCATACAAGATACTATGAAGAAAACTAACTGTGTCCCAGTCAAAACCAGTACACAGAGCCAGAGAGATCTCCAGGAAAAGCACCAATTATTTTATTCAATACTATTTTCTATCCCCAAAGTCCACTTTTCTAGGCTTCTTAGGAGTATCTTCTAGCCATTAAGTTATTGGGCAAAACAGAAAATACGTTCTTGTCCTGCCTAATGTGGCTATTATCCAAAAAATGTGTCTACTTTATTTTTTTTTAAGTTTTAAACAAGTAATTTATATATTTTACTATCTCACTAGAATTTCTGAAAATGTCAACTATTCGTGACCTCTTGCTACAGACCTACTTTTTAAAACTGGGAAGCTCATTCAATTGCACCTCATCCTGAATGCTTAAAATGGCCCAAAATATTTAAACAGAAACAGCTTTCAGTACAGAATGTAATTCTATCAAGGTTATTTATTTGTGAAAACATTTTTACAGGTTGTGGTTTGGTTTTTTTTGGGTGGTGCGTTAATAATGAAGCGAGGAAAATCTGACATAACAAGAGCATGAATTAAACCTTCTCTTTATTCCTTCTCCATTGTTTCAGTTAGTTAATCTGTCTGTAGACAAATGCAGCGGTCAGGTTCAGATATAAGCCTCATTTTCTTGCTATTTAAAGCAAACAATCAGGTTTTGTAATGGCCCCTTACAGCACTGATAAGTCAGGGCCCATAGATTTGCACGAAGAGACAAAATTACGTGGGAATTTAAGCATCTGCCTGTGAAAACTGCTGTGAAAAACTCTTACTCTCTTCTTTTCCAAGTCAGGGATCTTGTGGAGGTCTGTGGATATTTTTGTGCCATTGCAATTATTCCTGAAAAAGACACCACAAAACACTTATTTTCCAAACTTCCTCTGTCCTGTGACAGCTACTGACCTAGTGACAGGTACTGACAATGGCTTAAGCACAAAAGTGTCACAGCAAGGTAGGAGTCGTTTGAAAAGTCATCATTTGTCAGCTATTTTTTCCCAGCTACAATGAATATTTTTGTTGTTGTTGCTATCTTCTGTTTAGCAGAACCCAGTGACCAAGTGATAAAATAGCAGCTGAAATTCAATAGCAAAGTGAGAAGTAACACAAGCAGGAAAAAAAAAATATTGATGGATGCTGAGTACTCTAAGTCAGTCATTATCACTAAGAAAAAACTATAAGAACTATTGTGGATAGTGCTCTGAAAATTTCAAGAAAATACTCAAACAGCCTTTCAGGTAGTAACTGGATGTTTGGGATCATTACAGAAAGAACTGAGAACAACCTACAAGATACCATTATGTCTCCTTTTGAACCCTCACAGTTTCCATATTGAAATATTTTACAAAGATGAACAGAACTATAGAATATTTAAAATAACAGGAAACTACATAGTCTTCAGCAGGAAAAATGAATAGAATTTTTTTACATGAAAAGGTCTGTAAAATCACTATTGACATAAGAAAGAAAGAGAAAGATTATCTTTATATGTCATAATAAGATAACTAGAGAACATACTAGGAAACGATCAAGCAGTAAGTATAGATCAAACACGAGATAAAACTGAAATGAAATAAAATTAAATGCAACCGTGTAATTCATGACTGCAGGATGCCATGAAAGCTTAAAATACAGAGAGGTCTCCAGATAGGTTAGACCTACTCACGGCATGTATTTCTGTTGCTAGGTACTACCGTACTACTGTTGCTGGTTATCAGAGTAAGTCAGAGACCTTATTCAGTACAAAACTTTTTCAGTGGTCCTTCCAGCAGACAGACATGCATTTCATCAGCATGAACCACGTGGTCTTGCAGTCCTAATCTTTTACCCCAGCTCAGTGAACTGTAAGAGTAATGGCTAGCCTCTAGTTGATAAGAGTAGCCTTATAGGATTGATTTAAAGTTGTTAAGTGAGGAAAGAGCTGTGGATGTTGTCTACCTTGACTTCAGTAGGGCTTTTGACACTGTCTCCCATAAGTTCCTCACAAAAACAAACAAATAAACAAACAACCCCCCAACCAACCAACCAACCAAAAACCCAAAACAAACAACCAAAACCACAAAAAAACCCAAAACCAAACAACCAAGCAAACCCCCCCCCCAAAAAAAAAAAAAAAAGGAGAGGCATGGGCTGGATGAGCAGATACTGACTGAATGTGAAGGCCCAGGGTATGCTGATCAGTGGTACAAAGTCTAGTTGGAGGCCAGTAACTAGCAATGTACCCCAGGGGTCAATACTGGGCCTGATCCTGCTTAACGTCTTCATTAATAACCTGGACAGTGAGCCAGAGTGTACCCTCAGCAGGTTTGCTGATGACATCCAACCAGGAGCGGCTGATACAACAGGCTGGAGAAATGGGCTGACAGGAACGTCATGAAGTTCAACAAGGAGAAGTGCAAAGTCCTGCACCTGGGAAGGAATAACCCCAGCCACCAGGACATGCTGGAAGCCAACTGCCTGGAAAGTAGCTTTACAGAAAAGGACCTGGGGTTCCTGGTGGGCACCAAGTTGACCATGAGCCAACAATCCACCCTTGTGGCAAAAAAGGCCAAAAGGGAGGTTAATTTCAAATGCACAGTTCTAACTGTAATGCCCTGAACATACAGAAAACGCACTCAGATGTGATTATATTCGTCACACCAACAGCAAGTCTGTCACTGGGTTGGCTGACTCTTCCCTTCTCCCAGCACAATTTCTCCATCTTCTTGATACTGCTTTGTGAGACATTCTGAGTGTTTCACCACAGTGATACTCCCTGTGTGCCTTCTAACATATTGGAAATATATACATAGGATATACCCATAGAATGTAATTTGAGCCATTATGGTACACTGACCAAAACATATGCATCTCTGTAACTATATAAACATAACTTGACACAAATATGTCAGTCTTTTGCTTCTGCTGGAGGATACATAGCTGTGGGAGAGAAAAAGACTTTTTCAAATACTCTATTTTCTTTAAAAAAATAAGACTGATATCTTAAAATTAGAAAGTATTTATTCAAAGAATCACAAAATGGCTGAGGCTGAAGGGGAGTCAGCAGAATGGGTTGTTTTAAATGTTATTATCTTAATGATGTAATCTTATGCCCACTACCATGAGAAATAATACTGTTACATGTTTTGGTTTTCTCTTGAATGGGTATTTTGCAAAACAATTTTTAGTGCATGTCTTCAGCTAAACTTTATAGTACAAATTGTGGCACAGTTATTCTAGGTCATCAGATTGATTAGTTGCTTGTCCCCAGATGAAGGGAATTCTCCTGCTCTTACAGCCTACTCAGGAAACAGAAAAGTCAATAACATTCCTAAGAACAGAATTTAATCCTGAGGCCAGTAGTAACTTCAGACTTCAAAAAACTCTGTCAAATAACTTAGAATTCCACAGTAGCTTCTACCACAACAGGAAGTTAAACAAAAACAAACAAATAAAACAAACAAACAAAACAAAAACAAACAAAAACAAACAAAACACAAAAAAAATTTGGGCCACTATTGTACTTCCAAAGCAGGGTTTTCTTAATGATTTCAACTGTCTTTTTACCTCAGAAATGTTAGTATCCTGCATTTCAACTTAAGAATTCCAGAGATATTAGAACTTTTCTGGATATTTGATTAATTACGCAAAGAGAAATGAGAAGGATGTAAGAGAAATTTTGACAGATACATATATCAATGCAGAAATAACCCAGTCCTCTTTAAAAAGCTTGGAAATTAGGAAATATTGTACAATCAGCAGTAACCTTATCTATTGCAGATGTAACAATAAGACTCGCTAGTTGACAAAGGCAAAAGTTTTCAAAAGAAAGTGTTTGTAACAGTACCTGCTTGAAAGAAAAATGCATGTTTACCATTCCTCAGGGTGCTGCTCCAGCAACTTGTCCAATCTAGAAGAAAAATGAATTTGTTTACGTATAATATGTTAAAAGAACCCAACAAAAATATATTTGTTAGAAGTGTATACGTAGTAAAGAGAAAGTATAAAAACAAATGTAGCAGTAACCTGTCCATTCATGCAGCACTGCCTGAATATGAAATATATTTGGGCACCAGTAACAATTACAATTCTTCGTCTTAGATAGTTTAATGTACATGTGCTGAGGTCAGAGCAGCCTGACAGAGCCTGAAAATGGACTGGAAGGTTATCTCACAAGGAACAACAAGGCAAATCTGAGTCATGTAGAGAACTGGTACCTGGCCGTGTCTTATTTTCACTATTGTTGTACAGGAAGAAACATGGATGTTTGTGCAGTTTTAATTTGTCTCTAAACTGGTCAAGAACATCAAACTGGAACAGGCTGATCAGATAGCTTGTGGATTCACCATCCTTGGACATATTCAGAAGCTATCTAGACATAGTCCTGTCCTGGGCAAGGTGGTTGGACAAGATGAACTCCAGAGGTTCCTTCCAACCTTGGCCACTCAGTGCTGCGATGATTCTGACAACACCTGCAAGTTCCTAAACACTAACACAAACATAAGCAGAAGCATGGAAGGAAAACAAAATGAGAATAAAATTGGTGAAAATGTTAGTTAAGACGTAGGGAAAGCCATAACATGAATTGTCATTGACTGACATAGAAAGAAGGAAAATATTGCTGAATTTGAGAACAAGAAATGAGATTTAGAACTCAAAATAGAATAAAAACAGGCAAAATGCACAGTGCAATCTCAGGCTGCTCTGAAACGGGAGAACACTCTGCAGTACAAGAGATAAACTAACAGTCTGCTTGATACCACCACTCTAAGTAATAAAACATGCATTGTATAGGGAATATTCTGGAGTGTAGCTGGCCTTCCATGGGAACTACAGAAAGTAACAAGGGATAATTCTTCACCACATGAAAATGAAAATTACCTAGCAAGTTCCCCTTCTCCCTTAGGTCCTCTCTTTTGCAGATAAACATAAAGTGAATGGAGAACAGAATGGAAGAGTGGAACACAAAGGACAGTGTTCTTGTGTAGTTACTTCTGGGTTGTTTTTTTTGCTAATAGGCCCCAAACAGCTCTTGATTAGCATTATTCTCTCTTCTGGATTATTTTTCTGAATTGTCATACTAGGAAATAACTCAACTGGATTTCTGTCTTTGACCTGCTAGGTAATCAATTATTTATACAATGGAGAACTGCCATCAGGAGACAGCAGAGTCTCCCCCACCAAAATATGCAGCATGTATTAGGGCATTCTGCGTTGTGACAAATACAGAAGCAAAGCCCATCAGCTTGCAGAAGGGAGTCCTGTCCATTGCCCACACTGTGCAGGAAGGGGCAGGATTTTGTAATCATCAACAAAGGCTTTAACCATCTCAGGTAGTCTGATCTTTTTTCTCTCTATTTAGTGAGTTCAATAATGCCTCTGAGGCCTCAGGCCCTTTCCTCTGCCCCATAATCTCTCTGTGATTTAGCAACATGTTTACTGCAGATTACCAGGTGTCCATTAAAGGCAGGCTAGGATAACAATAAATGCCTAGCTAGCAATGCATTTTCTGTGCTACTGGAAGCAGTAGGATTTGAAAACATGCAAAATCCATGTGCTTGCACAGAATCTTATGGAAGAAGTTCCCTCAGACAGGTTTTCAAAATATTGCACAGAGTGAGAACTTCTGGGCTGCTTGTCGTAAGCCACACTCTGATGATGCCTAGAGGAAAGTGGTTGAGCAGTAGCAATATTTGAAGCAGGCAAACTGGAGCTACATCCAGTCACCAGAAATGTCTGCATAGCCTTTCAGTACAGAAACAGAGCTGCTCCAAAAGCTACGATTTGGTGGTGCTCTGGCAACCCCATACATTTATTTAACGGGATGGTGTGAAGACAGCTTGTTGTGAGGGTGCAGCAGGAGCAGGAGTATGCCCTGGGGGAGACGAGCCAAGGGCCACAGTCCCTGCTGGAAAGCAGGGCAGGGACAGCACAGGGTCCTCTCAACAGCCCAGTGACCATCTGGCAATGGCAATGCAGCAAGGTCCAGCCAGGAAATTCAAGCAATAATACAGGAACCAGAGTAGAGACATATACCCCTACAACAAGGCTCAGACAGGGACTGGTAGCCCAGGACTAGGCTTAAATGGAGTCCTCAGTCAGGAGGTGTAGGCAGGTCCTGGGTGAGGCTGCTCAGGGATATCAAGGATTATTTGTGCCCTCAGGACCCCTACATCTGTATGTAAAGTGAACTCTTCTGCACCTAACCATCATATGCAAAAATATTTGTCATTCAAACCAAAGTGCAAATCTCAGAAATGAAAAATTGAAAGTACTGAGCTGTAAAATAATAGCGTGTTGCCCTTTGCAAGCTTAGCTTGCTGTAAAAGAGTTGTTTTCACATTTCCCAATGAAACTCCGTGACATAGCTAAATTGATTTACAAAAGCTTTTAAAATAGAAATGTGTTGGATTTGAAAAACTGTTCATTTTTTAGTACTCTCACAAAACGGAGGTTGTATGCACCCTTATTAGGACAATAAGCGATTCATCAAAACAATGGTGCTTCTATAATATGAACTGTTGGTAGCATTGTGCAGGAAACATAGAGCAGGAGCAGGTGTCTGAGCCTTAAGGAAAATTCAACAATAATGCTTTTATCCTGTTTAGCATTTCCAGAATACATGAAATGAGCTCATTAACTACCACTAGCTGCAGTGATAGGACAGGTGAGACAGTGACACTGTCTCTGATTTATAATTCTCACTCACCCAGTCTGTACTGGGAACTTGCATCAGCATTCACCTCCTTTCGCGCTTGTCTCACTGGTTTTGTCTGCTTTCATGACCCAGTTATCTCCTTTTCCTACATACTACTCAATAAATTCATTTTCATAAAAAAGACTGAGAAGTCCTGGCATTCTAGTAGCATTTGAAGGCATTATCACAATGTGACATTTTAAAAGTGTTTTTGAGGGTGAATGCATGATCCAGGTCCAGGAGAAGACTGACACTTGCCACCAACATCTGTCTGGGTTACTTTCAGAGTATAATTTCTTGTGCTAGTTGTTTTACTTGTGAATCAGGATACATATAAAATCAAAATGTATGGAAAACTTCTCGTTCTCTTCCAGTTGGTGAAAAGGTATTTCTTTTTTCAAATTATTTGGAACCATCTTATATCAGTCAATTCTGGCCTCCTGGAATAATCAAAACCTCTTTAAAAAACAATAAGCTTGCTTCAAATTTTATCTCTTTACTAATGGAATTTGCTGATAGTCATTGCTGTTCATTGTTTTTATTACTTTCTTCCTATATTTTCTAATAAAATTTACATCTGCAATATATCAATAGGCACATGATCAAGTTTGTTTATAAAAAGAATATGTACTAGATTGAAAAAATCAATACACTAACTTGGTATCCTAGCAGCAGATTTATAGCAGCATTTGGCATTAATTTCACATAGTTGCTTTATCATTCCTGGGCAGTGTTCACAAGAGAGGAAAAAAAAGCTTCTACGGTGTTAGGGCAACAGGAAGTATACAGAAAAACTTCTATAATAGATATATGTTGTTTAAAAAAATTCTACAAACCTAAACTTCTACCTAGAATTATGGCTTGTCTTCACTATGTTGTTGAATCAATGACATCTCTAAGTCTTATCATAGTTAAACAATCAGATGGCATTATTTTCAGACTCACTGTGCTGGTTTGACTGAAAATAGGTTCATTTTCTTCATGCAGTTAGAAACCTTTCTTTTTTATAGCTAGCACAGTCATTATTTGGACTTAGTTTGAGAACAAGAGATAACACCCCAGCACAGAGCTCATGTTTTTAATTGTTCTGGTTTGAGAGCCAAGGACATTCTGAGCGCTCTGCCCACAGGTGTGAGGCAGCAAGGATGGGGGCCATGGATGGGGCAGAGCTTCACTCACATCCAGACTGATCCATAAGAGTATTCCATCCCATTAGAGTCATGCTCTCTCTCTCTCTCTGGTATTCTTGCCCTTGCTCTGGGTCTCAGATGTTTTCTCTTGCACGTGGGTGTTGGTTTTTTTTCTGCTCTTTTTGTTGTAACCAGCGGAGTTTTAATCGGGATGTTCAGTTTGGCCCTTTGCCATTTTGCAAAGGCCTCTGAGCCTTTCCACCTTTTTTTTTTTCTCTCTCTGGGATCGGCCTTAGGACCAGGTGTGTCTTCCTGGGACTGGCTGCTCAGTTGTGGACGGAGTTCATTTGGAATTGCCTTGAGTATCTTTTATTTCTATTATATATATATATTTACTTGTAGTGTATTAGTATTTTGTTATTTTATTAAACTGTGTTTGTCTCAATCCAAGTTTCTCCCTTCTCTTTTGATTCTCTCCCCTATTCGGGCGGGGAGGGAGGAGGGAGAGGGAGTGAGTGGCTATCTTGGTTGTGTTGCTAGCTTGGGTTAAACCATGATACTCACATATGGGCAACAATTAACTTTTTAAGAAGCACCATTCAGCAGTCATTTTCCAGTACCACTCCAGAAAACAGCTTATCTTTTTGTCTCATGGTAAAGGTGACTTGTCGTTATTTAATTTCACAAACTTCATTTCCTTAGAGATTTTCCAAATAACAATAGCTCTGTGCCTCACTATCTTCTTCTGACGCAACTACAAAATAGGTGTTAATAATTAAAAAAAATCCCTAACTGACAACCTTTCTGAAATGTTAGTAACTCTACTAAGTATCATGGTTGCTGTCTAAAGTCCTTTTTATATCAGTAGATTATTTTGGTCTTCAACTAGAAGAAAAGATCAGTAACACAGGACAAAAAAAGAAGAGTAATGAAAAGGACATGCCAGATCACATGACACTTTAGGTTCTGTTGGAGACTCAAATATTAGTCTGCTTCTGCTCCATTTTCAATTTGGTTGTGATATCAAGCGTAACACCATTTCAGAAGAACTATACCATCAACACTAAATCTACCACATGTGACAAGCCTACGTTTACAAATTATTGTAATATATCCATAGTCTCCTGGGAATATCTGCATGTAAATCATAAACCTGAATGTTATATTTTGTATCTATATCTCCTCTGTATCATACCTTTTGTCTATACATCTGATACACTTAATAGTAATTTTAACACGACTTTTATAGGTAAAACATTTGAAACACCTCAGATTCTTCTTGGATATTTCACATAGCAGTACAAGAAGAAAAAACACAGTGATTTTGTAAATGTGTGTCTTTCTTAAAAAGTCTATTCACTTTTTGAGGATCCTTCCTGCTGTCGAAGAGTCTGAATGCTGAAGCTTCTGAAAAACTGATGACATGGCAGCAAATGTTCAGTAGAGAATTTATTTCCCTTTCAAATTCATATACTTCCTGAAAACAACAGCTTTTGAGGAGGTAGCTGATATTCCATTGCTACAACTGTAAGTTACAATCCTAAACCAAGATGAGAGCCCAGTCCACAAAGCAGAGGTTAGAGATACGAGACGTTGCTGGGCTCCATGAATAGAGGCCTTTAGATAATACACAATAAATACAAATGTAGTCCTCTTTTAAAGCCTAGTTCCACAATCGTGTTCAAAAAGCATTAACCACATGATGAATGTGTGTAAATGTTCACTGAGACTTAGAGTAAAGGTCAAAGTATATAATACCAATCAGTCAATCAGTCAATCAGTCAAGCAACTGTTTCCATTGATTTTCACAGGTTGTTCTTTGGATGCGCAGATGTAGGATTTAAACTGTTTGCTGCTTTAAGTTATGGACCATCACAATAATTCTTCCCCATACTTCAGCTTTGTATGTCATATGTCATTTTAGTATCTCATTCTTGAAACATGATGAACCATTCTTTATTATATTAACTTTGAGTGGTTATTTGGAGACAGTAGAAATATTTGTATGTGAAGTGATGTATGTGAATAATTTTACAGGGTCAAGACCTTAATGTGTAAGTATTTGGGACATGCACTCTATAAGGTATATTTAAATTATATTGTGGAACTTTGTCCTACATTTTAGAACATAATGCACAAATAGTCAAACTTCTCAAATTCAGGTAGTATAATCTCTTAAAGTCCTGTTAACACTAATTCATAGGTTGCTTTGATGTGCTGACACTTTGGGAATCATCTTGTGTCAAGAAGGAAATCCTAAAGCAACTGCAGTAAACCTTGACCATTTGGAAAGCATTCAAGCATGTCTAAATCTATCTCAGCTATCACTGGTTTTACTATTACCTGTCATCCTTCTCAGCCAGTTCCCACTTCTCTGTTTGGCTGGGGTTTCTCTCCTATTATAAACCTTTTCAGTGGACCATCCAAACAGTAAACTTTGTGTCTTTCATGTGTACAGTACCTGAAGGAATCTCAGAACTCTTTAACATTAGTAATAAGAACAACTTCAAATATCTTGGAATTCAGACCACTGAATTTCTACAAGATTTCTTTCTTTCCTCTGCCTGAGGAAATAGGTCTAAACTCTTGAGAAACATTTTTTGCTAAAAAGTTCAACCAACTCTGTATAAGTGTAAAAGACAAAGAATAACTATGAAAACTGACACTGTTCAAGAGAAAAAGCCACAATCAATTTCCTTGAAATTTTATCCAAATAGCAGTCTCTGTTTCAATTTGGTACAGTTTTCAGTAGTTTTGCATATATGAAGATGGCTATACATTAACGTTTCCTCCCTTTCTGTCATTACCGTACATTTCTAGAACTACCAATGGAGAAAAACAGAAATTTCAGTTTCACACATAACAGCTAAAGGTTGAAATTGATGCCCTTTCAGGCCACTGTCTCTTATTCTGGTAAGTTTGGCACACTGCAAGACTTTTTATTTGCAATTTAACCATGTCTTTAGGTTCAGAATTAGGTCAATATATTTGTTCTCTCATTGTAGCCACAATATATGTCACTATTTTCATTTGCATGGATCAAGTGCACCGAAACTGTGAGGTTAGCTTTCCTGACATGACTTTGATCTCCTTCCCCTCTACTCTGCCCTGGTGAGACCACATCTGGAATATTGTGTCCAGTTCTGGGCCCCTCAGTTCAAGGACAGGGAACTGCTGGAGAGAGTCCAGCGCAGGGCAACGAAGATGATTAAGGGAGTGGAGCATCTCCCTTATGAGGAAAGGCTGAGGGAGCTGGGTCTCTTTAGCTTGGAGGAGACTGAGGGGTGACCTCATTAATGTTTACAGATATATAAAGGGTGAGTGTCACGAGGATGAAGCCAGGCTCTTCTCGGTGACAACCAATGATAGGACAAGGGGTAATGGGATCAAGCTGGAACACAAGAGGTTCCACTTAAATTTGAGAAAAAATTTCTTCTCAGTAAGGGTGACAGACACTGGAACAGGCTGCCCAGGGGGGTTGCGGAGTCTCCTTCTCTGGAGACATTCAAAACCCGCCTGGATATGTTCCTGTGTAACCTCATCTGGGTGTTCCTGCTCCGGCAGGGGGATTGGACTAGATGATCTTTCAAGGTCCCTTCCAATCCCCGACATTCTGTGATTCTGTGATTCTTCCAAAGCAAGATGTACCAAGGCCAGGGAAAACACCAAAACCAGCATTCATTCTGTTATTTTTCTCCATTTGGGATGCAACAAACCTAGGATTTTCTAATTAACACTGGGTTTTGCTGATTTCCAAGCAGAAGCAAGCTGGCAAAGCCAGAACAATGGCAGGTATGCACATCCAGATGTTGTAAACCATCACAACAGTCTGCTATTTCCAGACGACTATTAGAAAGAAGTTAATCCACAGGTATTTCCATGTTGGTTTACCTCAGCAGAAAAAATATGCTATGTTGTTTTTATTTTGCAAGCTTTTGATATTTTTTTTTCCAAATTTATGACACTTTTATCAATTAAGTCATCAAGTCAACTTTCCAAAGGTTGGTCATCCACTAGGGGAGCATAATTAGGGAGAAAGTTGCTTGATGCAGCATTTCTGGAAGAACTGGATTCTCTTCAACTTTGAAATCACACATTCTAAACAGGACACTCAAGCCAGGTATGCAAGTATCCAGATATGGGGTGACAAGTCATATTAAGAACCAAAGCCTGAAATACGATCCCATAATTAGAATTACTGCCTCACAATGGTAGAACAGACAATACAGATTAAATAAAATATTAAGAAGAGAAAGGATTAAAATAATGCATCAGTCTGCCTGCTAAAATTAATTGTCCCTTTTAATACAGTATCTAGTACTCAACCTGATCTTCTTTTGAGCTCTTTAAAACTAAGGACATATTTGTTCCCTTAGGTCAAAATCCCAAGCTCTCAACTCCAATGTCAATGAAATCTTCAGCTAGTGCCAATGACTGGTCTTGAATTACAGATAACAAATATCTTACAAAAAAAAAAAAAAGGTCAATATACCTAATGTTTCACTATTTCCTAAATCTTAACTATACTTAATTAAGTTTTCCTTATAAAAATATACTGTACTTGGTTGAAATATGTATTTATTTTTCATCTGGATAAACTAACAGGATATTATAAATTTTCAAGTGTTCTGATTATTCGCTCCTCTACTCTATAGCAAATCCCTTCATTTCTTCCAGTAAGTGACACTGTTTCTGTATACAGTCTTCATCCAGAAAAAGCCATTCTTTAGTCTAGCCAGGACTCAACCTGTCCTATAAAAATGGGGTTTCTGAGCCTTTGTATAAGTTTCTGTTAGCAGAGTAAATTTCATCTTCAGTGAGAAGCTTCTAAAATTTTTTGTGTAAGAACCTAGAATCATAGAATATTTTGGGTTGGAAGGGACCTTTAAAGCTCATCTAGTCCAACCCTTTTCAAAGAGCAGGGCAGGTTGGACTAGATGCAATCATATTACTGGTTTTGGATAACAGTAAAAGGTCCTTCCATATAGGTAGATATAAATGTGTTTAAAGGCTCTGACTATTATGAGAAAAAATTAAGAAAAGACAAGTACAGTTTCTAATATAATTTTGAAGTAAGAAATAATGAGGCTTGAAAAAAGTCTTTTCTCGGTTTGAAAGTCAGTAGTTACCCTGTTGGAGCAGCTTTTTTACTTCTTTCTAAGTGTAATGCTGCAGGAGATTAAAAGCCCTAAGATATATGCAGTTAAAATAGTAAAATCAAGCACTTAGAAGTATGAAAATCAAGGAATCGGAACTGCATTTGTTGTTCTAAATTAGTTCCTTTTTAGACATACATTATTTATCATAAACTGTTCTTAAACACTTATTTTGAACATTTTCCATGTAATTCTGATCCAGAGTGTAGTCATTACTCAAGTGAGTAAATATTTAGTAGCAAACTTGAAACCATCTTTTCCTACAAGAACCTCTCTGGAAATTGAGAAATCTGAGGAATATACTACAGTGATGCACTGACTAATAACATTTTGAAACATTGAATTTTAAATATTCTTCCATGTGAAGTGCCCTTGAATATATATTTCTATGTAGTTATATGACCAATCAAGCATCCTTTCTCTAAGGCTGCTGTTTCTCCTTCTGGGACTATACTGTAGCCTAAATTCAAAAAATGTCAAAACTGTTGAAGATGGACACCCACAACACTCAGTGCCCATGAAAGCCCTCAGTGCTGCAGGGCAGTCTGTAATGGATGGAAATGGAGGAGACATTTCATCTTGTGTACACGGAATAGTGGTAATTGTTCATAATAAATGCAAAGGCATTTTCCTTTAGGATCAGTTTCCTTCAAAAACAATTTGTTCTGTAAAATCTAATAAAATCTACAAAAGAATTTAAAAAAGCTACAAAGATTACTGAATGTAATGATGAAGATATGAAAAGAAATTCAGACATTTTACTGGTAGGAGAGTTAGTACAATCTACATACACACACAAGCCCTTAACTTAAAAATGAAGAGAGTGAAGCATGGTTAGCAAAATTCCCCCAAACTCCTTTCTAGTAAGTAACATAAAACAAGAGATTCTTACATTAATATGATGCCTATATTGTTTCATAAAGCTATTAAATGTGTTCCTGTTAATATTCAGACTGGTGCAAAAGCGCATGTCGCTTCACAAGTTTTCTGACGGGTTTCCTCTTCAATACTCTCTGCATATCATTAAGTGATTAGCTGAAAACTAGTGAGCTGTCAGAAAACACACCAGCACACACAGGTGCATGGAGGCAGAAATTACTGATGCCCATTTCTGAGGTGACAGCAGGCACTGCGGCGGCTGTCACTGACCAGCTGGGAGGAGAGGATGGTTCCAGACGGTTCCAGATGGTTCCAGGCGCCTTCAGTGGCCCCACCACAGAGCACAGCTGAGACCAGCAGCCAAGATGGTGGTGCTTCTGGGAAAGCATATTTAAGAACGAGCAAAATGCCTCATGGTGGTGTGAGGGTGAACAAAAGAAGTGGGGAAACAGCCCTGTAGATACCAAGGTTGGTGAGGAAGGAGGGAAGCAGGTGTTCCAGGTGCCAGAGCAGATTCCACTTCAGCCTGTGGAAGAGACCGTGGTGGAGAAGACACCCACACCACAGCCATGGAGGACCTCAGGCCACAGCAGGTGGACATCTTCTGAAGAAACCTGCTGCCATGGAGGCCCATGCTGCAGCAGGGAGGAGGTGTTACGGACTGACCACAACTCCCATCATTCTACAAAAGTAACATTTTAAGAAGTATCTCTTTATGAATTTTGGTTACTCTCAAGTTAGCTAGACCAATATTTTTTACTATCTTTGATAAAGAAAAATACATTAAGATACTTCACACTGATGTCTCCAAGAATATTTCCTTTTTATCACATGTAACCAATTACAGTCTCAAATCTATTTTTTCCTCTACAAAACTTGTTAGAAATCTCAGATAAAGAATTCTCCCAAATATTTAATACATGTAATATTTGTCATGCATTATCAGAAGGCACGTATATTTTTTTCAGTTGATAAGTTTTAATTAATCTACAGAAACATCTGATTACAGATCAGATAATAATTTGTGAAAGTTAAAATGAAAGTTCCAAATTCTCAACTGTCAATTAGCAGATGAAATCTGCCAGTGAAATCTAAGGAAATAATTTCTTGGCATTTCTCAGTGTTTCTTGAGTCTCTCTTAAGACATAATTACAAAGAAAACCACATATGTCTCGATTTGTCTACACTGCTATCCCAGAAACTTCTGATCTGGGCTGGATGCTGCAGTGAACATCTCTTGGCAGCTCTGACTTAGTAAGTCCTGCTTTTCATAACCCGTGAGATGGATTTTCAGAACTCTCCCCATGCTTCATGCTGGCACAGCTATCAGGCTACTTGCATTGTATTTTAAAACTAACTAGGTATCTTTAATGAACACCAGTGTCACAAAAATAACTGCCACCCAGACCTACTCATGGACAATTTGGTTGCATACGACATGACAGCTGCTGGTGATTCTATCTTAATATCATTAACCTATGAAAATACATTCAACATAAACACAGCCTGCCACGCTGAACTTCATAAAGTAATTCAAATCATTGTTTGCTGCAGGTCATTAAGAAACTAGTAAACAGACTATTTAACAATGATGCTAATGTAAATTTTCCATGACAGCAGTCACTGGTATCCTGCTGACAAATGATAATGTCATTGCAATGTGTCCTTAGAGCTCAGTAATTACTTTTGTATTCATGAGTGTATTTGGCTGGAGGTTTACCTGATCTGAATGTAAAAACTCTCAGCAAAGTTTACACATACTGGGTGCATCAGGTGCATGTACAACATGAATATGTTTGAAACATGTTTAAAGAAATAATCTGTTCACCTGGGGCATTACACTGTCTTCTTCTCACTACTCAGATTCTTTCTGTAATACTTCATTATTGAACTATTGCTTTAGCTCCTTAGCTTACAAGACAATGCAACAAGAAAACATTTCAAGGAACAAAAAGTTAAATACTTCCAAAGAACTGGAATTAACTAGCTTTAAAAATGTCTGACCTACCTGTGCAAAACAGGATTTTGTTATTTCAAACATCACTAGCATAGTTTGAAGCATAGTTTTATAATGATGATTCCTTCAAGCTGCTTTTAAACCTTTTAAATTATTTGAAAGACATCTGAATTTTAGTAGTTAAGACACAGTATCTAATATTTCTAAATGAGTTTTATTTATTAAAGTGTCCATGAATTGATCTAATTTACCTCCAAATGCACAAAGACATAAATAACACTGTATTTGAAGCATTAGTGACTACATGTAAGGAGTCATATTAGATGAGGATAGTCTCAGAAAACAAGTAACTATGTAACTTTTAAAAGCAGATAGTGGAGAATACAATGAAAATAGACCACTTTGCGTTACTATAAACTACAGAAAAATTGAATAATGTGTAAATTGTGACAAGCACCTGACGAATAATTTAAAAACCAATATGGATTTTTCAAGAACAAACTATGTCAAGCCAAACTAATCTCCTTCTTGGACAGGATAACTGGAATACTGGTTAAAAGGGAAAATAAATATGCTGTATCTTGAGTACAGTAAGACTTTTAATATTTTTCTATAATGAATTCTCACAGGAGAAATGAGGGAAATGTCATCTAGAAAAAAAAAAAAAGGACAGTGTGTGACTGCTTGAAAAGCTCTTCCCAAAGAACAGTTATCAGCACCAAATGGGGATTTTCTTTCAAGCTGGTTCCCTCAGAGATTCCAGGCCCAACTCTGTTCAACTCTGTTCTCATTTAAAATATGCATTACAAAGTAAATGGATAAAATTTGAAGATGAAACCAGGATGTCTGGAGAACAACTTCAGAATTCAACGCTGTCAAAATAAAGACATAATCCAGGATTAAAAAAAAAAAAAAAGTTCAGGGCACAATAACTAGTAAGGCAAAATGAACACCTAAAGTGATAAAAAGGATCTGCAAGTTTAAATGTATGAAAAATGACCTGTGCATCAACAGTGCAGTATTACTGCAAAGGGAGGAAAGGGAATATCTCGTGTTGTCAAGAATTTTGCAGGTAAGATATGGGTGAGGATCATTTTATTCTACTTGTTTCCAGGTAGAATGCAGATGAAGCAGTGTGAGCAGTCTTTGGTTCCATCCTCCAAACCCCATATAGTCACTGGAAAGAATACAGCAGAAAACAGTACAAAAGAGGGCTCAGAACACATTATCTATGAGGAAAGACTGCAGAAAAAGGGTTTCTAATAGTCTAGGCAGGTAAAGACTTGGTAAATCTTCCACGATATGGAAGATTGTTAATAGGAAAGACAATGATCGATTGTTACCAATTGTTCATGAGAAAGAAAGACAAAAAGAACCCAGTTTAACTTGCAGTAAAGACTATATAGGTCATATATTAAGAAAAAAAAAAAAAAAAAAGGAGAGGAAAAAAAGCCTGAACAGGACACCCTCAGAAAGTCTTTTAGTAGAAATTCTAAAAAAAAGTACCAGACAAAAACCTCTGTGGGAAGCTCTAGTGTATTTGATCCTTCCCCAGTGCCAGGGGACTGGACTATGTAACCTTTGGAAATCTATTCCATCCCTGCATTTCTAATTTGATGACCACATGATGTGCTTTAGCAAGGACCGTTTATGGATTTTTTAAGAGAGTGCTCTCAGTGACATAAGGTTAGATAATTTCACCCTTTTGCAGAGTAGCATTCTCTTCCCAAAAAGGCACCCCTGCTTCCCTTGTGCTTACTTACAGATCACAGTGCTATTTGGCACAGCCAAAGACAGAGGAAGTTGCCATAAAATGTATTTTGGACAATTTTTATAAGTGTGTCCACGTGAATGATTAGGACAAAATCTGACCTGTTTTAAAAGATGCTCCGCAGATAAACTTCCTATGAATAATCCCTAGCTTCACAGAGTATGTACCGCTATGTATCAAATATCAAATAAATCAACAGCTTTAAAATTAATTGCTTTTAAGGGATTTCAGTGCTAGATGAGATCATTACAGCACCGGTTTGCTTCATATAACTTCACCTAGTAATGTAACAGACATAACCACCTTCATGCTGGCTAGGATAACTCATCTTCATCATACATTATTTAAAGAAGAAATAACTGGATAAAACCAGACTTGTCTTGTCTACCAGAATACTTGTAGGAACATACACTTTTCAATAAATGCCAGGTATGCTTGCAGCACTTAAGGCATCAAAGACTGTTCTGACTTTTTTTCTAACAAAACAGATTCTAGTTCTACAAACACACAGCACATGGTTATAGCTGAATGGCAGCAATTACCCAATGTGCGGCTTTTGCAGTGTAGGGGGCGAGTGCTGGAAGCCGGCTAGAGATGAGGCAAACAGACAGATTTATTTGAGATGAACTTTAACCCCACCGTAGAGAGAATAATACAAGTTTGAATACAGAAAGGCCAAAACTCTGGTCTGAAAATGCATCTTCTAATACATGCAATGTTGTATGACCCCTAATTAAACTGAAAAATAAGCATTAGATTTTTTTTTTTTCCTGGAGCTGAGGAATAGTTTCATGTAACTGATATAAAAGTATAGATCGTATGAAGGCAGCATATTCATTTCTCAAACATGCAGGTATGGGTCTGTTAGGAACCAGGAAAGGTAAGACTACATCACAGGACATAGGTGAAACTATCATTGTTATTGGCAATACACCTCACTAAAACTAATTTTTACAAGCAATTTAGTGTATCAAACTGTACTTATATTCTATAAATATGATATTGTAGAAACGGCATAGGTGGTTTCCTGGTTATTATGCTTGGAAGATTTTTTATCAAGTTTGTTTCACTTCATGAGTTAAAAAGAGGCTATTCTCAACAATTTCACCATCGCCTTTCTCCCTCTGGATCTGGAATTCATATTTATCCTTTTTGCTCATCCAGTATCACTGATACTGATGCTTCTGCAGCTGAAGCTGATGTGGTGACTCTGCGAGAGTGGTGCAGGCAAGACAAAGAGAAACCAGCTCGCCCTTCTATGCGGGTGGCAGCACTAGGGAGGTGAACATGAGAAATGAGCTAAAAAACTACCACTGTCAAACAAAGTGGAACTTTTTTTTCTTTTTACAGGAAATGACAATTAGGCCAACACAGCAAGATACTTTGTGTAGTGAACAGATGCCATTCTTTATACTATTCTGACATCTTCCTCACTCTGCTGCTTAGATTCTGTCACAGGGGTTATGGCAAAACATTTTAATGAGAGCTGGTAAGAAAAAGAAAAATATTTTCCATGAACTGTTGGAAAAAAAAAAGGGGGAAAAAAAAAAAAAAAGGTTTCAGGGGAAACCTTATTTTTTTAATGGAAATACTGTGATGTTTTGATATTTTTTCTCTGCTCAATAGAATGTAAAGGAACTTTTTTTTTTTTTTCATGTAGGGAGAAACACTTTTTATTCATAATAATTCACATTCCAAATATCTATCATTATCTAATGCAAGTTCTTGTCTCCTGATTATTTTCTTCTTGTTTCTTCCCATTTTATTCCACACCGAATGCAGTTTCACTGCAAAGTTTCCAACTGTGTGGAGGGGTTCCCTGTTACTGTGGCTGTTGTTTGCATAGAAGTTGTAGAATCAATATCCTACTTCTAGTTAAAGAAGGCAATTTTTAAGTGCTGTATGATTCAGGAGGGCCATATGCATGCCTCCAGTCCATAGTAGAGGGAGAACAGCCTTTCTTAACCTGCACCTTCCCTTTTAGGGGATGGACAGGTTGGTCGGACTTGAAGTGCAGGTGATTACCAGCCAGACACCTCAAATACACTCAGAGGAACCCTTTCTTTGCTGCTTTAGAAAAGTACTCAAATGAGTAAGTATAAAAATGGGAATTAAATACACTTATTTTAAATGCTATTTCATGTGAACTTACTGACAGTTGGTCTTACTCATACAGTGCCTAGAAGACTATCAATAACTCATTTCGAATTCAGGAATTATAAGTGATGGGCAGAAACCAGCATTAGCAAATTTGATCTTTTTTCACTGTATAAACAAGGCCAGATGGGCTCAGGTGGAACGCATTTAAGTTGGTGTATTTTCCCCACACGAACACCTCTAATTGATGAGGAAATTGTCCCATTCTTCAGAACTTCCTGGCATTTACTACTGCAATAAGCTGTACTTAGGAAAGAAACATTGCTTCAAACTTTCATACTTTCTCAGGTATATCCCATGATGCAGCCCAGGTTATACATCTGGGCCAGAGGAAACCTATTACACCATTAAAAATCTATCAAAGATGAGATCAAATTTAAAGGGCATAGATTCCAGTTTTGCTCTTCTATCAAATTCTCAGGGACTTAAGCTGTCTGGGAAGTAGTGCAGAAGAATCTCACAATACTAATTGATTGAGCAATAAAATGGCAGATGAAATTTCGTATAAAAAATGCAAAGTAGTGCACATGGGGGAAATAACCTTAACTATACATACACAATGATAGGATCTAAATTAGCTATTATCACTCAGGAAAGAGATCTTGAAGTCTTTGTGGATAGTTTTCTGAAAACATTGTCTGGATGCTAAGAAGGAAATGACATTTTAGGAGTGATTAGGAAAGCAAATGAGTTCAAGCAGAAACCAGCTTTATACCTCAAAAAAAAAAAAGAAAAAAAAAAGTGTCCTACTCTGTTGTCCAGTTTTTCAGAAAGCCGTAAGAAGCAGAGAGAACAGTGGCAAGGGGGACTGATATAGACTACAGGATATAGGAGGACAGAATAGATGGAGTAGGATTCTTCACATCTGAATAGGTGACTGAAGGGTGATACTACAAAGGTATAAAAAACTGTGGGTGATATGGCATGGTAAATTATTTTTACCTCTTTTTTTCTTAGAGAAGTGCCAGAGAATGGTCAATATACTATAAAGTTTTAAACAAACTAAATATACTACTTTCTTAGAATGGGATTATAGAGCTCATTTGCATAGGATGCTGTAAACACTGGAAGTAAATACATGGAAATAAAAAATGTAGGCAACTCTTCAACACAAGGATCTCTATGAAATCTTCAGTTTAGAACCCTTAAAGCCCTGTCTGTCAGGAGGTGAGAGCACTCAGCGAAGAAGAACATCTCCAAAGTCAAGTTTAAATGAAGGACTGCTCAGCTTCTCATACTCTTCCTAATAAACCATCATCAGTTAATGTTAACCATAGGATGCTGTTCTAAATGGACGTTAAGCCTAACTTAATACGGCAGTTCTTAATTGTATCAGTGTTACCACATTTTTCTCAAACTGAAATGATCCTGACTGATATGAGTGTGGTTTCATCAGGATTTTTCATTTTCTGCGGATGACCACAATGACCTTTCCTTTCATAGTCAAGGTCTCTTACCATATCACTTTAATTTCTGAAGGCTGATAAATTTGTGAAGATTGATATAAGCATACAGTGTGGTAGAAAGGAGTGAGACCAGTGGATGAACTTATTTAAAGCCAAACGCATTGTGCTACACATGTATCAGTATCAACATAACACTCTTAATGCGAAACATTATTATAAATAATTACCTATTCAGTCTACCCTAGAATTTAGATGAATGAAGAGTAAGCCAATGGGAACGAAAATGTGAGAAAACATGTAAAGCAATTTCCTGAAAATGAGTTCTGCTATTGCAAGGAATCTGTGTCTAGTTCTGGTACTACACTAACCTATTCAGTACTGCTGGTAGCCCTTCAAAAGGTGGTGTGAGACCATGCCAAAGAGTGGAGTGTAAAACATTCTACATAGATGATTTGTATTTTATTAACTTTTCATTGCTCAGAAATGCTAAGCACTTTACAAAAGTTTGTCCCAGAGTTTACAGTCTAATGGACCTATTTGACAGATATGTGAGCTACAACATTTTATACGGCAAGAAAGGATTAAGAAAGGACAGCATGTTGAGCCAATTGTTTTCTCCACCATTCATTTCTTGCTGAAGCATTTCCAGTGACCACACAGTGAAAGCTGCAATGAAAACTGCATTTGAAGCAAGACTAACCTAAATGACAGAATATAGTTTTGGGATGGAAGTCTGTGCCCAGATGGTTGTGTCATGGAGAGCCTTGCTCTAAAGGAGCTCATTTAGCAGTACTGGAACACGGGCCAGGGTATTGTCTGCTCCCATGCTGTCACTACTTTGGTACACCTGGAACATGGTGGTGAGGGGTGGTGGTGGATCTTTATTTCTGTGTCTCACTAGTGAATCACCCTTCTCTTTTCCTTCTCTCTGTACTCCTAACTGTATCAGCTTACCCTTGACAATGAGTGTAGCTTTACTTTTCCCCTTTCTCAGCCAAGCTCTCTTCTCCCTTACAAAGTCAGATGTCTCCAGACATGTAATGACATGTCTTTTTCATAGATTGTGTAGCTGAGATTTGCATTTGGGATGCAAGAACATATAAACATGAATCAAAGTTGCTACTTCAGCATGTGAGTGTTTATCAGCACATATGCATCACAAAGTCTGCCTATTCTGCCAAGTGTGTCTGTCTTCTCATATCCTGCCTTTTCTCTGGGATTCCCATAAGGTGAATGCTTCTGGATTCTTCTCTTCAGTTTTATTCCTCCTGGCTAACATACAGCCTTCATTTCTTCTCTAGCACAGATCTTCCCATATTCTTCCTGTTCCAGCAGGGTCTTTTCATAAATGTATTTAGTCCAAGCATGAGACTATCTGATCAAGAAAACAGCCAAAGGTTTGCAATCCTTGTCAGAGGGCAAAACCATCATATTCATGTATCTTCTGCAGCAGGATTCATTCCGGTGCTGCAACAGTTGCCTCTCAGATGATGCTATAAAGAGTGAGTCTTCTCTAGTGGGACCTCCAGACATGGCAAACACAAGTTGCTATGTGCCTTAAGGAAGAGCAAGCATGCATCACGAACAACCTGCAGTCCCTCTCCAGAACCCCATTAGTCCATCACCTTCATACTCTTTATACATGCAATGAAACATTTAAATAATTTCTTTATTTCTCTGATATTTTTTTGTGGCAAAATCCTTCCCTTCATCAACTACCACAACCTTCACAGTCTGCCTGAGGGGAACTAGGGAGAGGCAGGGACCCCAGTCCAGAAGTGTCTTCATGTAGCATCTCTCAAGTAGCCAACAGGAAAATACACGAACTCTTTTCTGGTCTCCTCTTGCTTGGCAGTGTACAGCTCTATAGGGTTTATGTGGAAAGGCTGTTTGTTAGGAAGAGGGCTGCAGGGGTGGCCTCTGTGAGGAGACACCAGGAGCTGCCACCATGCTGGACAGAGCCAGTTCCATCCAGCTGCAAAAGAGACCCACCCACCACTCCCCAAAAACGAGCCCATCAATGATGTGGGTGGCACCTCTGAGATAACATGTTTAAGAAAGGGTAAAAAAACACAGCACACCAGCTGCATGGGAGAGGTGTAAGAAAAATGGGAAAGAAACAGCCCTGCAAATGACAAGGCCAGTGAGGAAGGAGGGGGATGAGGTACTCCAGGAGCTGGAGCACGGATTCCCCTGCAGCCCATGGAGAAGAAATGGTGGAGCAGGTATCAGCACTGCAGGCTGTGGATGACCCATGCTGCAGCAGGTGGAGATGCCTGAAGGAACCTGCAGCCCCTCGAGAGCCCATGCAGGAGCAGGCTCCTGGCACGATCCTACGCAGGAGCAGGTTTTGTGTCAGGAACAGCAGCCTGTGGAGAGCCCGTGCTGGAGCAGTATGTTCCTGAAGGACAGTATCCCATGGGAAGGACCCACACTGGAGCAGGAGAAAAGCATGAGGAGGAAGGAGCAGCAGAGATGAAGTGTTATGGACCGAACAGAGCCCCCATTCCTTATCCCCCTGCGCTGCTCAGGGAGAGGAGGGAGAAGAGTCATCAAAAAAGGAGTGAAGTTGAGCCCAGTAAGAGGTGTGGGGAGGAACATTTTACAGTTTTGTCTTTGTCTCTCAGTATCATACTCTGTTCTTAACTGACAATGAATTAAAACATTTTCCTCCAAGTTGAGTCTGTTTTTCCTGTAATAGTAATTGGTGAGTGATCTCCCTATCTTTATAATGACCCATGAGCTTTTTAATCTTATTTTCTTCCCCTGTCCTGTTGGGAGTGTAGAGAGAATCTTGGTGGGCGCTCGGCAGTCAGTCAAGTTAACCCACCGGAGCAGCAGTCAGTCTAAAAACTTATCTTGTCTTTCTATAACACTCTTCAGGCCTTAATCTTGATTACATCCCTGTTACCTTTCCTGTTTCAGTTTTCCTGTAAGATAAACCTTGTGATCAATTACTTTATCATCTGCCATTCACTTCTAAAAATTTACTCAAATGGGATTTTTCCCCTTTGACACTGCAACTCTATTTTTTTTTTCCCTCGTGTCTTTTATACAAAATTGCTATTGTGGCTTCTTCCCTTTTCCTCTGCTTTCCATAGGTGAAAAAATGATCCTGAGATGTCTAAGCAGGGGAGCATCAAGGAGAGGATGGGATTATTTCCAGGAACAACACCAAGTGACACTGTTACAAGAATGCTAGGTTGATCTCTGATAGTCAACATTAGAAACCAAAGCTAGACAAATGCATGTTTTAACAAATGAGTGTAGGTAACAACCAGAAAAACTTACCCAGGGAAGTGATGGATTTCCTGTCTCTTGAAGTCTTTAAATCAAGATTGGATGTTTCACTAAAATATATGTTCCAACTCCAACAGAAATTACAGACTTGACGTAGGAACTGCTAGATGAGGCTCTTGGTCAGATTAGACCATTGTATAAAATAGTTCCTTGTGGACTCTGAAAGTTAACATGCTACCATATATCTGAAAAGGACCAAAGGATATTCCTTAGCTCAGCTGGTAGGCAGTAACTGGCTGTGGCAGTATAATGGACATGTGTCTTAAATCCTAATCTTTTACACATGTTTGGCATGAATGCATGTAAGTATGGGTCACCAAAGTAACTAAGTATTTTACCTGTTTCCAAGTTCATGTGTTCCTAGTGGTAAGAAGCCATCAAGCCATTAAGGAATAGAGATAGTATTATTCCAATTTAATAACTTTTTACTTGGAATTACAAAATCAAAAAGTTAAATCCCAAAGGATGAAAGAAAGGAAGAACCAATTTTTTGGGGGAGAAGTTAGGGAGACAAAGTAGGCAAGGCAAGTAAGAAGAAAAGACAGACAAACGAGCAAAAGCAGAGGTCACAAAAACCCATGGGTGAATAATGTGAGGCACAAGCCTGCAGATTTGAAGGAAGGATAGGAACACATGGAGGGAAAGTAAAGGGAAGCAGAAGACTTACTGAAAAATAAAGGAATGAATATTCTCAAATGCAAGTTAAGCCTGTTTGCCATTGATCTGCAAAAAAATCTCTGAAAGAACAATTTATTTACAGGAACTCCACACTGTCTGTAACACACACACACACACGCAGAGACTCACTCACAGCTGCACATGCCCATGCAGATAAGTTTTTATAGATATATCTGTTTTCCATGTTCTTTACTTAGTCTTTGGGGTATGTGGTTGACAGTAAGTGGCTCACAATCATGCTTCAGGAATCACTGTCACCCTCTGCAGCAATTAAAGGGGGTGTCTTTTACCACAAGACAGAAGAGCCTGGGGACATGGTCTATAGTAATAAACTAAGAAAGAAAATCTGAGTGAAAGCAGGCAAAACTCAGGTTTTGGAGCAAATGTATGTGTTTGAACACAGAGCCAGAATGTTCACCGTAAAAATCAATATTCTTTCATATTACCGATTAACATTTTAAAATTAATTTATTGGAGCTCCAATCATTCCCTGTGACTGACAGAAATCTCTCTGCAAAGCCACACGTAAAACTAGAAGCTCCCTTCTCTGACACACAGCTATTGTTGGATGATTTCATTACCTATCATTTATTATATATATCTTTTAATTATTAACTGCAATATTCCCAGACTGCTGGCAGCTGCTCTGGGGTACTTCCAAGGCTTGGAAAGAAAAATCCAAAGGCACTAAAAGGAAGAGTCTAGACACAAAAAGACCCCACACTTCCATTATTTTTACCACCTAGAAAAAAAAAAAAAAAGGGGGGGGCGGCATAGGATCAACGAAGTTTTTTCTTTCATTTGCTCTCCCTCCTTTTGGCATGAGTGCCCACAAGCGCCGAGCGCTTCCCGCCTCCAGCCTCTGCCGCAGACCCCGACAGCGAGGAGGGTCCCGCTGCTCCCGCGCGGAGCGCAGCGCGCAGGGGCGCGGAGCCCCCGCCCCGTCCGTCAGCCCCAGCACGCCCGGGGGGCCGGGCGGGCCTCCCCAGCCGCGTCCCCCGGCTCCGCAGCTGCTCAGCACACGCAGCTACGCCCTGTCACCTTCATTAATAATAATTGATACTTAATAACAGCAGCCCCGGCCGTGCAACGATGGGCTGCAGCGGCCGTGCATCCCCCGCTCCGCTTAAAGCCCCGGGGGCAGTGACCTTGCCTGGCCTTCTCGCCTTACGCCCGTGGCACAAACTTCCGCGCCACTGCGCGCCCGCGGCTGTACCAGCAACAGAAAAGGAAAAAAAAAAAAAAAAACAACACACAAAACCAAACCAAAACGCCAAACAAAAAACCCCACTGTCGCTTTCGCGGTGGCTGCGACCGCCAGCCCTGCAGTGCGCGCCCCAAGCCGCGGGCGGCTCCGCGGGACGGCGCGGAGCGGCGCGGAACGGAACACGCGCGGCCCCTCCACGCCCGCGGCGGTGCGGGCGGCGGCGGCGGCAGCAGCGGGGGGGGCGCACGGCGCATGTCCGCTCGCGCCGCGCCGCCACTAGACGTTCCCCCCCGCCGCCAAACTCACCACCATCTTCTGCATGTGCAACATTTGCAGCCGGACAGAAACCGCTCCCCGGCGATGGAGACTGCGGGAAAAATCCGGCGCGGCGGGATGGCTTGCTGAAACGGCAGCGGCAAGCGGGAGAGAGGCAGAGTGCGAGCGGCAGGGAAGAGCAAACGAATACTAAAGCAAAAATAAAAAAAAAAAAAAAAAGAAAAGAGAAAAAGAAAAGAGGGAGCCCCTCTTTTTCTCCCCTTTCCCTATTTTTTTTTTTTTTTTTAATTCTTGATTTTATTTGTAGCCACATCGTCCTCAATGCCTCTCTGAGCAGCATCTAGCGAGCGAGCGGGAGAAGGCAAGACAGAGAGGCAAAAGAGAAGATGAGGATAATTTGCAGACAGCTTGTCTTGTTGTTTTCTGGCTTTTGGGGACTAGCAATGGGAGCTTTTCCTAGCAGCGTGCAAATAGGTAAGCGCTGCATTGGGCTGCGTGCGTGTGTCCAGGGGTTCAATCCTTTCCAAAGTGAGTTGGAAAGGAGGCTCTGAGGCAGTTTGCAGATTTCTCCTCCACCGCTCATCCCATTTCCCTGCCTTCACGAAAAATCCGCGTGTGTTTGTGCATGTATCCCTCCGTGTATGTGTATACATCTATATCCGTGTGTGTGTTCGCATGCGGTAGGGAGGATCCTTGCCTTCAGAAAAACTCGTTCCAGCTTCGGGGTGTGTAGGATCGGCAGGGGAGGAAGGGGCTCGGGGCTGATGCCCCTTGTCTGCTTCAGCCCCCTCTGGTACCCCCGCTTTGCCTGGCTCGCGGAGGGATGGCGAGCTGTGTGCACTGGAGGATGCGGTAGCCGGCAGGGGTGGGGGTAGAAGACAACGCTGCCCTTCTTTCCCTTCTCATAGTTGGAAAGTTTAGGATTTTGTAGGTCTCTCTGTGTATTCCTGTGCCCCTTCCTCACCCTTTCCCGTTGCTTCCTGCTTCCCTCCTTTTGGACGTGTTTCGGATGGGACACAGCTATCTGAATTCTTTCCAGCTCAGCTCCATCACTGCATCATTTCTCGTGGACTTGTAAAGATGTTGCTAATAAGGCTGAACTGCTCCCTGCCTGCACATGGCTGCAGAGGAGAAAAGTTCATTATATTCCTGTTCAGTGCAGATTATCCTACAAAGAGTTGGGTGGTTTTTTTGTGTGTGTGGGGTTTTTTTTTTTGGTTTTGTTTTGTTTTGTTTTTTTTTTTTTTTAATCCAGAAAGCATCGTTCCCCTTAATCAGCCCGCCACTTAATCTAAGAGGCTGTTGAGTAGCTAATTTACCAGTGTGTTCGGTATCAGGGAGATGGAGGCTAAACACTTCCAAAGGTCACTGTAATAATGACAAATCTGGGTATTTATGTATGAAAGGCTGGAAACTCAGAAGTCAGAAAAGAAGCATGAATGCATCAGGGAGGTTAAAATCGATTGAGGACAGCGATTTAAAGGCAGCGGTTGTGATTACGAATATGATTAGTTCCTTATCCATTAAAGTCGTAGGACTTGCCTTACTGTGTAGCTTTGGCAGAGAGTCGCTTGATGTTACAAGATAGTAAGTAGCTTGCAAATAATTCACCCTGATTCCTTTGCTTTTTGCCTTTTTTTTTTCTGTTTTTTTGTAGGTGGTCTCTTCATCAGGAACACAGATCAGGAATATACTGCTTTTCGATTAGCAATTTTTCTTCATAACACCAGCCCCAATGCATCTGAAGCACCTTTTAATTTGGTTCCTCATGTAGACAACATTGAAACAGCTAACAGCTTCGCTGTAACAAATGCCTGTAAGTAAACATGCATTGATCTGACCACCTTACGAGTAAATTGCAGTGGAAATAACAGGAAGCCACATCATTGTCTTGCATTGGAAATACATCACTAAGTCTGTCTTCAGTATAGATACCCTTTGCAGAAGAGCAAAAGGGGCAGCAATCCTTGTTGGTTTCTAACTGGAGCAAAATCCCCTCTCCTACCTTCTGCTGACTAACCTGATGTGACATTTACTTTAGTGTTATTACTGTAGTTTCTTGCTTCCCAGTTTCTACTGAAATGAATTTTGTTGTTGTAAAGAAAAATTATGAATATCTCAATCAGTCCATAAACCCCCCAGTTACTCTTGTTCGCCTTTGTGCATGATGTGCCTTGTGTGTATTTGAAAATATATGATAATGTTTGTGCTTACAAATACTTTTCTAATGGCTGGAAAGGAGATAGGGAAGCAGTGGTGTGCAGGATAATATATCTGAGTTGGTTGATGCTGCAGTTGATCTGGTGATGTCACTTGAGGCAGTCCTGCTCTTATATTCTAGGTTGTAAATGTCTCTTATCATCTCGCAATGCATACATCCTGTGGATATGTCTCTATGCATCCATACATTGGTGCCAGATCAAGTTAGTATCTGATCTACTTGATTTCACAGACCACCTCAACTGGAACAAATATTCTCTTCCTACTATATATTTTATACACACACACGCGCGCACACACACAGATGCACATACACCATGAGAGGAAAACAGAAAAAGAAATGTCCTTACCAAATGAGGAATGAGGTAATAGTTACTTTTTTTTTTTTTTTTTTTTAAGGCAGAGTATAATTAGCTAAACTTCCCACATTTAAATCACCTCAGGGTCTTTAGCCTTGGTTAAAATATGCTGGATACTGCTTAATCTCTGAAAGTGGCAAAGCATTATTTCTATTATTTATGTATGTCTGGCTTATAAGAAGGGATTCATGTTATTATGTAAGACAGTGGGATATAGTTTGGCAAAGCTCAAGACTGTAGTAGCATTACTACTTTGATGTCAGTGTTTCAGGATTCTGTAGGTTTTCCTTTGTGGCCTTTAAGTTTTCAAATCCCTCCTCTTCGTTCAAGAGTGAATTGCCTCTGGAAGTAGATGCCCTAAGCAACATTGCTGAGTGAGTTTAAAATAGAAACATACTGGAGAAGGTCTTACTGTTCATCCTGCCTTAAAATAAGTACTATGTTTCTCTCCACTTTCTCACAGCCATCTCTGTGGCACTTTTTAATATGTAAACATACAAAGCACTGTGCAGTTCTCGTATATAATTTATTGAATGATTGGTAAATTTATTAATACAATTCTTTGGTACTCCAGATTTTAGATGACCTTGCTACCTTATTTAACAGGAGAAGCTACTGAGCTGCCAAAATGGCTCCATTCATTTTATGCAGGAAAGATTGATGTCCCATTAGGTGTGAATTCTATATTAGGCAATCTATTAGCTGTGTTTAGCGTGAAAATCAATATCAAATTCCATAAGGAGTAAACATTTCAAATGGTGCTTGGAAACTGGAAGGAATCAGGTCTGTGCAGGTGTAGTTCATTGAGAAAATATTAGAATGCATATTAACTTTTTTAGGCACTGATTATATATTCCATGAAGAAAAATGACACAGTAGCTTTTTCAAACTTTCATTTTAGTGAAAGAGGGGACTAAAATTTTTGTACATTGAAATCACTGATTTTGGGTGAAGTCAATTACTTTAGATTCTGCCTATGCATCCAGTTCTACCAAATAATTTCCAAGGCTATTGTTACATTTTTGGATTAAGGGTCATTGTGTAGTATTTCCATTCAAACGTTAGTTAATTCATTCTGATTTGCATAAATTTAAAATTGCCTAAAATTGAACCACTTCTCTGTGTAAGACTAACACCATAGATTCAAAAAGGGTTTGCCCAAAACTTTCTTCAGTTAGGCTATTTGCAGCAGATTCTTGTCTCTGATTCCAACCACCTTAGGTTATGTTTACCTTGCGTTGTTTGAACTGAGGAAAACCTGTTCCCTTATATTTACTGTCATTTACAGAAATAGTGATTCATAGCCTGGTCCTTTTCTTTTTTTAACTGAACCCCATTTCAGTTACAAAGAGTTTAATGACTCAGAGATGATGAATCTTTACAGTATGAGGGGAAGCAGAGAAAGAGGGGCCAAGTAAATGTATATGTTCATGTGCATGTGTGCTCATATAATTCTGTACCTGTCTGTATTAAATACGTGCAATCCTATAGCCTTATTTAGGTCTGTATTTCCCACTTAAATCAACAAGCATTTTTGTGTTAGTCCAAGTTTGTATGTATTTCACATTTTGCAGTCTCGTGCCAATAATCCAACTGCTTATTCTATTTTAAAACATTTTAGTACTGAATAATATTTTTAAACAACAAATCTTCTCCTAATGAAATGCAGGCAAACTAACTGACAACTGAATTAACATATCACATGTCCCTTAAGCTAAATATGAGCAGAATCCTGCAAAAATCAATTGTCTGATAGCTGGAGGACACCGGCTTCCATGTGATTGAATTTGCTGGCTTGACAGAGGCATCTAAAGCGCAGATGTGTGAGATTTTCTAACCTAATTAAAGAACCCCCACCATCAGCTCTGAATTAAGTGATTTCATGGCAATATGAAATGATAACTCTTTGCTCAACGGCTGTGAAACAGTGGCTTTGGATCTAGCTGTTTGTGTAGAAATTACTCAGTGCACACGTCCCCAAATGTACAGTACAAAAGCCTTAGAGCTGCCGGACTGAAATGAATATTCATGTGAGTTCAAGCGTAAAGCTCTGAGACATGACCAGTTACCTCTATTTCTGTTTCCATTTGCTGCAGAGGTTACTTGTGAAGATTCAGGGCCTGGCCCCTTGCATGTGTTAGGTACAATAAACAGATTTTTTCAAAGGATTATGGGTGGCATATTAACAGGTAACTCACCGCAACGTTGGAAAAATTTGAATATTTTTTTCTTTTAATTAGATAAAAAACTTACAGCCAAATGTTAACCCAGGAGTCCTTTTGGAAAGGGAATAATTTTATATATTTGCTTTAATATCTATCTTCTAATGGTTATCTCACACATTTTTGCTTTCTTTAAATAGGCTCAGAACATTAGTATTTTGTTCTAAATCACGAATGCATATGAAGCAGGTTGCTTAAGCAGATAGATTCTGTTGTAAGTTTGCAAAATTGTTCTGATCTGTATCAGTTTGGAGGTAGTTCTATGTCTATCCCTTCCCACTTGCGTGTTTTATTTAAACTCTGTTCATTTCTTTTGCATTACATACATTATTCAGAGAATCTCTCTTACTGACAGAGAGAGCTGAAATTATTGCAAAACATGAATAGTACAAGATTCTTACTCATCAGAACACAATACACCAGAGCTGAAACATTTGACTATTGGCATAAATTGGTTTGCACATTATAAGCATGAAATTTTGCTAATGATTGGAAATCTACCTTCGGCTTGGTTTCAGATGTTGAAGGAATGCATTGATTTTTGGAGAGGATTGTATTATATTCTGTTTTAGCTGAATGGTAAATACTTTTCTCCACTCCATGCACCATCTATTTGACATTACTATATCTCAGCAATGCAGTCAACATTAAACCTGGTTGCATACTTCTGAGACATAGCTCTATAATTTTACAAAGAACTATTTGCCTTCCAGCACTTGTCTTGTGGTTGAGAATTTTTCTGTTGAAGTTTTAAAAATCCTTAATGTACAACCAGTCTTACAGTTCTTGTACAGGATTAGGCTAAATGGGGAAGAAAAGAGATCGATTCAAGTCTTTCATCCGTGTTTCATACTAGAAGTAAAGCTGTTTCCTTTGAGTCTAGTTGACTTTGTGTTTATTATGAGATGAATATATTCCTAATAAGTGCAATTTGGGGTAAATCAAGCACTCCTCTTGTTTAATCTTGTGCACAATTCAGTTCTTACCAACTTTTAATCCCAGTAGATACAAAACCCCAAAGATAAAACTTTGATTTTGTGCCACGTAAGAAGAAAAGCCCACTGGATTAAAAATTTTGGATGTTAAGAGAACTTTCCCCTTTTTCCAAGAGTTAGTCTCTTTGACTTTCATGCCCTCCAGACTAACATGGGCTTGATGACCTGAAACTGGAGAGCTTGGTTCTGCCTCACCAGTGTGAATGCAGTTTCTGGGTGAGATCCCTTGGGGTCGGAGGCAGTCCCTGAGAACTGGGGACAACCTCCCCCATCACCCTGCCCTCTTGGTGGGTCTGTCTCTGGCTTGTGCTTGCTACTGAGGGGGGGGAGGCGGTGTCATTTTGGAGTTAAATTTTCTGCCGAGACATCCCAAAAGCTGAGGAAATAGACTCGAATGTAGTATTGCCTTTATATTGTGTCTGTGTGTCATTTTACTTATGGCAGTTTCAGCTTTGATTTGCTAAGCTGCATCATAATGGGATTTTCATTAAATTTAGTTATTATTCTTCTTCATAATTACAACTCAATTTAGCAATAGGAGTGTAACCTTAGTTTAATAATCAGTGTCATTTAAAACCATAGTGTTCTTTATTTAGAAAGTGAGGTTTCATACTGCTGAATAGTGTTTTGCTATTAAGAGCGGTACAGTATTCCCAAGGATGCAGTTTGGAGTATATTGAGAGTTACCATAAAGGTGTACCATACAGTCAGGTTTGAACTGCAAAAGCAAATACTGTGCCAGTTGGCTAGAAAAATTGAACTGGATTTAATTGCACCCTTCTAAAATAGGATCGATTACAAAAACCCATTTTAGGTGAGTGTTTTGCTTTAATACATGGAGTTTATCCGAAGCTAGACTTCAATTGTTGAAAACTATTTTTCTTAAAATTTCTGTTCTTAGCACTTGCTGATGGAATCAAAGAATATACGTGTACTTGGGGTCATTTGCCATAAGAAGGATTCTGTGTATTTTTAAGATATAAGAAGGTCCATGTTCAGAGTTACACAGCTCTGAATGTGATCCTTCTCAAATAGCTGTACAGCAGAGAGAAAATCAACCATCAATAGCTCCAATCCATCAGAGTCTGGATTTAATTTTCAAGGTTATTGTTGGGAAAATAAACGATGAGCCTTTGCTGACATATAGTCAGATTTCTTCAGTGAAAATTCAGAACATGCATTTCCCTGGCATGAAATAAGACTTTTGTCCTAGCATGTTACTGGACTGTCTGAAACTGTGAACTCAAAAGGTTTATTATAGGCTACAGAAATAATTTCATCTTAATTTCAGAGGATTAATAACAAAGATTGTGTTCCTTCATTCCTCCTGCAGAAACCAATGCAGTGCAGTACTTCTTGTGTAGGACAAAGCACTTTAACAAGTAAATTAAATTGATTAAATTCAGCTTTATCATTGTAATCTAAGTTTGTATGCTAGTCAAAATAGCTCATGCATTTCATTTTTAGATCTTGATTGTTTTGAGACTTGCTTGTTCATGAGAGAGGAAGCCGTCTGCTTTGATTTCTTAACCATTTTAGATCCTGCTATGAATTGTGCAAATGCAGATTGTGAGAAGGTGAAGTTCTTTGGATTTAAATGTGTTGGAATAAACGATCTTTTCTCATAGTTCTTATTCCTTAATATATGACTGATTAAAAGGGGATGGAATTTGTGCTAGTGCAAAAGTGAGGAGCTCTATATGATTGCTCCAATGTAATTAAAAAGAAAAATTGACTTCCTCTCTGGCTTTCCATTCCTCTGGGTAGTTGGCTTGAGGCAACGATTTTGGCCTAGTACAACACAAAGTCTGCTCCTGCAACTTAGGTAGGCGTACCTATACTGAAGGTATGTGTTGGAACACAAAGTCAAACTAAGCAATTTATTCATGTGAAAATGAAGAATTGCTCTTCTGAATCTGGGAAAATAAAGTTACTCGAGAGTACCTGATCACATCATCTTGTTTGGAAATTTGGTATTGCTTTACTTTTAATTGTTTTCTTAGAAGTTTTGTTATCTTCCTCCATCAGGTTTGGGGTCTTACATATATATATATTTCTTTTTTATTTATTTATTTTTTTTTTTAAATTTAAAAATATTTGGCTTTTAGCAATGCTGGTGTAGATTCAGTTGTTTGTCAATGCAATTGTGGGTTGAGTACTGTTAAAAATCCTATATGAGCAATGTCTGTTTTCAGGCACCCAAGTTCAGACAGAGAGGCTGTCTTACATTTTGGCACTCAGGTATGTTCTAGTGTTTTCTAGAGTACTCAGCAGCACCTGCCTTCCCAGTGGGAACTGCCTACTATTGAGCAGTTGGGAAAATTTCTCCTTATCTGTGTGGTAACGTGGGCTGACTGTTTTGCTCAGTAGTGTTACTTCCTTGCGAGGACTCTATTTCTCCCCTGTTCTTTTTCCCTTGGTACTGATGAAGTGTCTGCCTGACTTGCTCAAATAATTGCAGCTGTTTGTTGGGTTTCTGGTTCCTTGTGGTAAGAAGATGGAACCAGAGTGTCACATGCCCATCACCTTAGTCGTGACAATGTGCTGTAAGGACCCAGCCCATCCTGGTTCTTCACCAGGTTCCTCAGAAGCTGATTATAGATGAGCCTTAGGTTGGACTCAAGAGAGAATACCCGGATACTTATTAACAAGCTACAGTTCTTGCTGGGTTTTGGGCAGCTATGCTAACATTAACAAATTTCAGTTCAAATATTGACCCTTTTCCTGCAGTTCTTTCCCCAGACAGAGCTGTCTGTGACTTAAATAGGGGCTCTACCTGAGCAGGAATCGCAGAGTGGAACCCATTGCAATGAAGGAATAGTAGGAATCAGCTTTTTTTGCAAGATGAACAGATTTTAATTCTTTCATCTCATAGCTTGGTTTTTGAAAAGTATTAAATTATTATTATTTTTTTTAATATATTATTAGAAATTGGATCCCTGGTACATAATTGCCTGTTTTAAAACAATATCATTTGGGCTACTGCTTTCTTGTTCCACAGGCTATTTTGATGTTGTGTTTATAGACAACCATTGCTCCTGAAAAATGCAGTCTTGTGCAGTACCTTTCTATATTCTGAAGTCGTGGACAACATGAGTGAGATTGCAGATTTTTTTTCTCTAAATACAAATAGAACACAAGAAAAACAATAAGCACTTAGACTTTTCACCAGCTCATTTATTAGGTTCTTTGCAGGGAAAGGCTTTAAAAACATTTTGCGGACCGATAATAAATTATATCAGCTTTTGACTATTTATAACAATTCCTCTATTTCTCATTTGCAGACCCTCTGTAGGGTGGATGCTGTGCCATTTCTGCATGAACGCTCTTCCAGTTGCTTTTATGGTGTATTTGCGTAGTATTCTCTAAAACCCCTAAAATTTGAACTTCATTTTTATTTATGCATCACCATTTCATACTATCAAGGTATGCCTAATGAATATCAGTCAAATCGGTGCTTTAGGAAAGTTCACAGGTAGTGAGAGTTAATTGCTGAAAAGATTGGGACTTTTATGCTTGCTTTACCTCAGTTTTCAAACCCATTTCTAAATGGATATGGAATTTACATTTTCCCATTGTGGTGCAAAAGCTGACGCATATGTTGATTTTAGAAATTAGTATACAAAACAATTAGGAATTATTGTACAAAATATTCTCATTTTGTTAATTTCTTTCACGGTCATGTGTTATGCTCAGTTTCCTTTTTTAAAGATTTCACTGATACCATGTGTCTTTTTTTTTTTTTCATTGTCAGGATCAGATCTGTATCCTCAGTGGGTAAAATGATTAGTGTAAAAAAACAAAAAGTAGCAAGACTTTACAGACTCACTGTCTCTGCAGAGTCATGTAGGACCTCAATGGTTTTCTCCAGGTTTTCTGTGTGGATCTGTCCTGGAGATGCTTGCTCATAAAGGCATCCAGCCTTGGTCATTTCCATCCGTTTAAACTGACAACAGCATTTAAGAATAGACTTTTCAAAACCACTGCAGCTGGGAGGGTAATTTCCTTTGAAAATCAATAGTCACATGCTCTTGACTAACTCAGGAGTTCTTCTTGCTTCTATTGCAAGTAGAGAGCACAAGCCAGGTAAGAAGCTGGCCCTTAGGGCTGTTTGCACACCCTGCTAGCACTGTCTTTCTATCTAGCTGTTTGCACGACTTCCAGTTGAGAGCTGGTCAGGGGGTTTTCTTTCTTGGATCCTTTTTTTTAAATTGTCATCCTTTTTCAGTGCTTCTCTTGGGTGGTAAAAGCAATGGGGTAATACTTTAAGTGATACATTACTATATAGATAAGAATTGGAGTTGCTGTCTGGAGGCATAAGCAACTGTCCAAGGACGTATTGGGAGGACATACATCTGCATCTGTTGCAGGATCACATATGTGCCATAAAAGTGTGCGGCTGGCAGGTCAGGAGTAGTGCCATATGGAAGTGATCCAAGTTACAAGTCTTTACAGATGATGCAGAAAAGATGTGAAAGTAGTCGGGGGGATGAAATATTGTCTGATAGCTACAAGCATCAGTGCTTCGAAGAATAAAAAGTGAAGAAGGTCACAAAAATAAATGGGAGAGTGGATAGCGTGTAATGGTGTTCACACATTATTGTGTTTTAAGGCTAGATGGGGCTATTTTGATCACCCAGTCTGACCAACAAGATGCTAGTCAGCCAGCCTCAGTTAATTTCTTTATCAAACCCATAATTCTTTTCTGGTTGGGTACCTACTTTTTCCATATAAGTCCAGTGTTGAATTAAAGACTGAAAGAATCACAGGTAAGTTGTCATGTCATCAGCACATCATTTGGACAATCTATTCACCGTCTCTATCTGTGTGGAATGCAGGATTCATACAGAACAGGCAAGCAGAAACAAAATTGCCTGCGGGGTTTGTTGTTGGTCTTTAATTCAGAGAGATACCATAATCAGCATGATTTGCATCCAGTGGGCACAGTTGTGCAGCTCCCAGAGCCCCCTGAGGTTTGTTCTGGCTGGTTGTCACTGTGTTTTGCCTGTGCAGAGGGACAGTGTGGGACACCCTTGGTAGCAAGGCTTATGTCATGGCAAGACATGTGAGGACTTGCTGGGGCCTTTTTCAGGTTCACTTCAAGACACACTTCCACTGGACACAAATGGTGGGTTTTTTTCTCTCTCTTATGAAAAAACATCTCCTAAGCCCACAGCAGGGAGTATGGCTCAAAGCAATAGTAATATAAGCTTGGGAAATATGTTCAAAGACCACTGAGTATGTTTTTGCTACCAAATGTGTACTAATCCCCGTTATTTGTATTCACAGACTTGTTTACCTACAAATAAAACTTAGTGGTCATGTATGTTACACATATTTCACTTTCTGTGAGCCACAGAGGATGTGAATCTATTACCACTTTCACCTGGAGGGTTTGGGCTGTTAGCTTAAGAGACCAAGAGTTATGAATTTAGCTTTGGAAGTCCCTGGTTTCATCTGCTTTGCGTGTCAGAGGAGATGGCAGCCCGAACACAAACATGATGATGAATGAGATTTAATGCACAAGAATATTTGCAGAAAGCAAAAGCCTGAATAAAGGAATACAAGAAGTGCTCCCATAGCTGTCTTTGATGATCTGTTGTGCTACTCTGAATAGCAAATGTATAAGGAAAGAGGAAAAAAGGGACAAACCTTTTACGTCCCTGTACCATAGATCATTCAAACAGGGGGAAATAGTAACATGAGACCACAGCAATTAATTATGGCATACTAATAGCTGTACTTGCAGCATCCTGTTTACTACCATGCCATCCATTAAATGGTTTGCTTAAATTATTTATAATACAGTATTAAAATCAGCTGGAAAATGGCAAGGTACTTTCAGATAACTAACTCAGAAAAATAACAGGCACAGGTAATACAGATGCGTGTGTGCAGTGTGTAACCGGCAAGGTTTGGCCAGGTGTTGTGTGCGATGATTTGGAGCCCAGGCAGGTGGTGGGTTCCCCTGCTTCTTTGTGGACATTTGGAGACTCAGAAGTGACAGGTTGCCTGGTGTAAGGAGTTGAACGAGTTCAAGATTTTGCACCTGAAGCTGCTGTTTGCCCTCCATTCAGCCTCAGCTGGGTGGGAGAAGGAGTTCAAGATACAGCAGGAGCTGTGTATTTATGAAACAGCATTGTTCAGTGTTGGGGAAGGACGTTTCTGATGGGGAAGGAGGGACTGACTGGCAGCACTGCTCGCTGCATGGGGAATTCTCTGCTTCTGAAGATAGAGCAGGGAGGTGTGGCTGGTGCTTGCGAATTCCACATTCTAGCTGGTGTGACCTGACCTGACTCTGAAAAACTTTAAGGTGGACGTGTGGTTGTGCTAAGCTGAAAACTTAGTACAGATGGGGAAGTAATGACTGGCCCATGCTTCCGGTGGAGTACAGTAGGAGTTAATAGACATGGAAGAGCATAAGACTAAGAAATACTGCTCAAGGAGACAGAGAGAAAATTCTGTTCTCTTCAATCTGCCATCCTCCTCTCCCTCCCTGCTGTTTACTGTGAAGTGCCTGGGGTTTTCACAGTGACATGGGAACAGTCTACCAGAAGCACCACCAGTGGGACCAGTGGGCACGGTGCTTCCTGAGCTCCGCACCTCTGGAGAAGTGCAGCTGTGCTGGAGGCAGCAGCCAGTGTTCCAGGGGCTGAGTCACTTGTGCCCCTCCTGCCCCACTCCTGGGGACAGGCTACTGTGGCTTCTGGGTTTGACACATGGTCTTAGCTCTGTTATGTATTGATTACAAATAACCATCAGCTTAACCGCTGCAGGGAAAGGAAAAGAAGGGACAGAGCATAGAACATTTGTTTCTTGGTTACGAACAGAAAAGAGATTACCTCCTTATACAACCTCAGATAAACTGTGCCTGTTTCTGTATCTGTCTTACTCCCCCCAACCTGCCTTAAACTCCATTGTGGTCAATACTTTAATATTTATGGGAGTGAAAGGAAGGAGGGAGTGGTGGTGTTGTAGCACAAAAGACAGTTTATACAGATGAATCGGATTGCTTTCCTCCATTCTTCTCTGGTTCTCTGACAGATGTTGAAGGACTCCTGTATTTTTATTTCCAGATGAAAGCCCCAGAAAGCCCATCATTCAGTTGCTATTTATGATGGGAATCTTCTGCACTTCAGTACAACTGGCATACACCAGAGCTTCATACCTTCATACCACATTTTCATTGTCAGCCTTTCACATACCATGCTAAATGGGAGAGTAGCAGAAAATCCTTTGAGCAATTACAGTAATAGGATAATAATAATTATTGCAGTTCCTTGCACTTACATAGTGTCTGTGAGATTAAAATGAGATCCAGCATAACATTACCCCTGTGAAAAGGTATGGATATCCCTTGCCAGCAGCATCACCTCCATAAACTGCACTCCATGGCCTCAGCTTCGTGCTCCCTTATCTTTGGTATGGTCAAGCAGGGCTGTACTGCCACCTTCCTATTCACATCTGTGAGCAACTGGCTACACAAATAAAGTCATGAAACAGAACGTGAATGAGGGGAATCAGTAGCATGAAGCAGGGTTTTTTTTTTTCTGTTTGTGGCTAAAAGGGACAGGAGAGCATTAAAGGCTAAAGTCTCTGCAGTTCACAAGAAGCATGCTTACAGGAGGCATTTTCCTTTCTTGACTATACATCATGGAGATCCTAGAAGCATTAATGAGAATTAAATGTGTGCAACCAAAAATGTAACACATGGGTGTATCTTTAAGCCTGTTGGTTTCTTAAGATGTGCATTAAGATAACGCACCACCTTCCTATCTGGTCCTGCCTGTGAAAATGTTGTTTGCAAACTGTTGGATTATTGGTACAGTAAGTTAGCAGTTTCTGTCTCCTGAAATAAAATCCATTGGGGCCTTTTCCTGGCCCAAAAAAGCGTTCCACACTTAATTAAAATTATGAAGTTCAGCATCAGTCTTTCAAAATGTCGTACCTATTGTTAGTGCTGTGATGATGATAAGTTCCTTAAGGATGTGTTACCATAATAAGCTAGTGCCACAGTTTTTTCACAGAGACAAAAATAGCAAAGTGCTTTAAAATCCTAATTTTTTTTTTTTTTTTTTTTTTTGGTAGTGCACCCTGTAACTTTCCACTTTAAGAATACAGAACAACTCCAGCTTTTAGTGGTAGCCTAGCCTACCCCTTTTTCTCACCTCTCTCAGTAGGTCCAAACAGAGATGGAAGCATCCAAAACCTGTCAGGACACAGGAACACAGCAGACTATCTCCCTGCATCTGTGGCATGGGTGCCTGAAAAAGCTCTGCTTGTCACCTCAATTAATATGTCTATCCTGACGCATGACTTCAAGACGGCAAATAATAGCTCAGACTTTCTAAAATCCAAGGTTTGCCACAATTCTGTCTCCCTGTACAGCCAGTTGTAACCCAGAGTAGATCTCTATGGAGGGCAGCCTGGATTATGCCCTTCGGTTGACAGTGTTTGTCACCAAGAAAGGACATGAGGGATGATAGGGACAGGTCACTGAGGCTTTTGGGATGGTATCTTAGGTTGAGCTGTAGAGACAGACACATGCAAAATCATCTTATTTGTTTTCTTCCGTGTGTGTGTAGAGAAAGCTTTACAAAACACTTAAGTACCTTTAAAACTCTCTATTTTTGTTTTGCGTTGACAACTGTAAACATTTAGGAGATGCTTTCCAGGAAAAGGTGTTAGGAGACTGATGCATCATCACACATCGTGACAGGGTAGATCTCTGTACTCCACTGGAAGCATGTATGGGAGTTAATTTACTTGGACCAAGTTGTTCATTTCTGGTTGAAACTGTTTCCCAGAAGTCCATGTAAATGTGTGTAGCTAAGAGAGAGCTGTTCTTCTGTATATGGATTTTTATACTTCTTTCAGCTAATTCAATGATTGAAATACTAAATCTAGCACTCAGACAGCTTTTGGATTTATGACAGTCCCTGAAGGACTTTGACTTCAAGTTATTCATTTAGGTAGTTTTTAAAATTTATGACAGAAATAATAACTCTGTAATAATATTTGTCCTGTTGCTTATTGAGAGCACTGAGTGTGAGAACAAAAAATAAACGAGCAGCTGGAAATTCCCGGGGCAGAGCTTTGACTCAGTGCTTTGCTGTTCCTCACAGGGTGTGGATGCCAGAGATGTTTCAGAGACTTTACACGTTTTTCAAAATTTGCAGAGATTTAAAACCAAAGTGAAATTGGGCCCAGAGCAGCAATGAGTGTATTTAACTATATTCGAGGTGCTCCAATTATATCTTTCCATGTAATTATTGTTTTCTGCTGTTTGGGGATGTGCACATTCACTGTAGAGGTGTCTAGCATCTTCTTTGTGCCACTCCACATCCTCACAGGATGTCAGCGATCTTCAGCAGTTTGTCCCACCCCTGTCACTGCTCTGTCATTGTCCTCAGTATTGCCCAGAGCGTGCTCTTCATTTCGAGAGGTTACAGCAGATCTCTTGAGTCTCAGCAGTAATGAGGGCATCCTGCAAAAATGGGAATGGGAACGAGTGGAGTCAAGTCTTAGTAAACCACCGAGTCTGGTGTTGTCCTGCCTTCTCTCTTCCCTCTTGGGCCATCACATACACCAAGCTGTATGAAGGGAACCTGCCAACAGCCCTGTTTAGTCAGAATTGATAGCAGGGATGATTTTTACATATGTATTTTTTGGTCATAACTGCTATCTGTGTTTACTATGTTCCTATGAACATCTGTTGGAAATGTGATGTCTTCCAGTACCTGGCAATGGGGAGAGGGGCGTGGAGCACAAGTGGGCAAGGAGATGATACAGTATTTCCTGGCAAGGGGTGGGAAATGAAAACTAAGTTTCTTCTGCACTTGTTCTTTGGGAGAGCATTTCCTCAGGCTGAGTTCATGTCTTCACTGAAACAGTGTGAAAGTATTTTTATCTTAAGGACTAGGAAACTAGCTTTGGTGTGAACCTATGACACCGAAGAGCTTTCTTGTAAGGGGAAAGGCTGCTGTAGTCAATGGCTTTTGTTTTAATTTGTGATTAAGGCAATGTTTAGTCAAATAGACAAACTGTGACCTAAAGGAAAGCCCTTCTGTAGTGGGGACAGAAAATGTCTTTAAATTAGTGTCCTTCTAGCATTCATGTCTTTGTAAGAAGAGTTTAGTGGTGTGATCAGGTGTGAGCAAGATGAATGGCTTTTATAAATGCTTGGGATTATAGCTTTGCTTTGTTGTTGGGATTTTTTTTTTATTTTATGTTGGTTTATCTCAGGTTCCAAACCAAAACCCAAGAATCTCCTGTGAAAAACTTAAAAAAAAAAAAAAAAACAACTCCAAAGTGGGTGGACATGAGCAAAGCTGGTACTTTCCATTTCAGCGAGGAACACCAGGGTGGGTGTTGTGTTGGAATAATGCTGTTTTACAGGCCATTAATGACCTGTGGAGGAGCTGCTGCTGCTTCCCCACCACCCCAAGACATGGCAGCGCTCCCACACACCCCTGGGGACAGGGTTAAACTGGTAGGATTGTACTGAAGCCACAGGAGGCTGCAGCTACTCGAGAATATTGTAGAAAACCTGCATTAAGCCGGTTGCTGCCTGTGCGGAGGAACGCCCACTGCCTGGGTGCTGCAGGGGCTGGGATCCGGGCAAGAAGCTCCTGGTGACTGCCTGCCCGTGTCCTGGCAGGGGAGGGCTCTGGGCAGTGGGGCTGCAGAGGACATCACCTGTTCTTCCATAGGAGTGGGAGCCTATCAACTCTGGTCATCAGCCTCAAGCTTACTGCAGAGAGTACTGTCATTAAAAGCTCAATTGCAACCACCAAGGTGAATATAAGTGACTATAAAAACAGGTGATTTCAGAGGGAAACTTTCAGACCTTTTAATAAGCAAAATAGCTAGTGCTTGTTTGTATGCCTTGAAATTATGTGTCTTTTTTTTTTTTTTTATTTGCACTTTAGGGTTAATACTCTGTGGTTGTGTTATAAGAGCATGTCTGCTAAGTGTTTCTAGCAAGACTTCTTGAAATGCTGCCAGAAGACCTGGAGAGCTGTGTACCTTACTTTTAACACAGAGCGACAGCTTTGCATTGCACATCGTGCCATTGCATAGCCAGCATTGTAAATACCAAATTTTAATTATCAAGTATATTTATAATTCATTAACAGGAGGTAGACAAATAGACCAGGCTGGCTTTGCAGTGCAAGAAAGATAAATGGAAGATGATGCATAGGTACATGCGGGAGTAGAATGTGTGAAATTTTTCTTTCCTCCATTTTGTCTTGCTGCAGCTATTTTGCTTGAACTTTCAAAGTTGTTCTAGGAACAGGGGCTGGAAATAGGACAAATGTACATCCATCACAAATGTTCAGAACTCTGAAGCTGAGCTTTAAGTACAATGTGAACTGCTGAACACAAAACCTAGGGGAGCAGCCATAACATTTTGCTATGTTCTGTGGCAAACATTTCTCTAGTTATTTAACAGCACCCATTTAAACTTTAGATATATTGAATAAAATATTTGTTAACCATGTCCCTTCTAGTTGTCCTTGAATATATAAGTTTAATTGACTTCACGGTAAATATTTCAGAAACTGCTTATCAGTTTGTGTGGTATAACAGATGATATGTCATTGATCTGATGACATAAAACCATGTTTAGGTAATGAACTTTTCACAGTTTTTCTCCTGTAAACATATAATCATCTACTTCAACAATTCTTTTTCAGGCTGACTTAAAAGTAGTATGTGAGAAATGTAATGTATATGCAGTAAATCACATACTCAGCTGTAACTTGCATCTAGATAGCAGAGTACGCTATTGCCTAACCATCAGGCTGGCTTTAGAGGAGTAATCAGCTGTAAGAAAATGATGAGAACCTAATTTTGTATCATTAGAGATAATTATTATAACTGGGAATGCTTCTAACCTAAAGGTGAATAAATGGCACCTGTGCAATAAACATGTCCATGGTTTGAATTATCAGTTTAAATGAAAGATGTAACGCAAGATAGAAAATGGAAATTCTCAGTTTGTTGATAACATCCTTTTTTTCTGGTGGAGGTATCTTCAGACACTTATGATGAAAATGGCATTTGTACTGTGGCAAATGTAAATATGTAAATGGCAATGTACTACTTGTGTGTGGGCTTAGCAGTGGATACGTGTTATGGTGCTCCTAAATGTTGTGGTTCTTGGACTGTTTGGACCAGGGCTCGGCCAGGAGGCTCCTTGGCCCCCACCAGCCCCTGCGCGTGGGCACTGGGGAGGCCTGAGGAAATGTGAACCTCTGTGGGGGATCTTAGAGAGCTCCCAGGCCCACTGACTTAGTTTACTCACTCTGTGTCATGCACTGTGTTCATGGGTGGAAAGGGAGCATTTTTGACTGAAAAAGGTTCTTGTCATTTTAAATAGTCCAGAAAAGTCAAGCGTGTGAGATACTTGGTTTCCAGTGGAAGCCAGACACCTCGTTACTTACTGTGAATACACCTGCTTATAAAATGTTTAGAAGCGTTCCTTAGTCTTTTCTTCACAGTGGATATTTTCAACCAATTGAAAAATTAAAAAAAAAAAAAGAAAAGTGCTTTTGGCTTCCTCAGTGTCTTTCACATGGGGATGTCAGAGGTGTTTGTGTTATCCATTAACTAAGCTTCTGAATGTTCCACAATGTATATGGAATAGGAAAATATTATTTCCATTGCTGCTCAGATGCATTTGTTTTTTGTGTGCTGTAGCAGGTCGGGAGAGCTGAGCAGAGCAGAGATGTGGAACAAGGCTGGTGTGTCCCATCGCAGGCTGTCCGTGCAGGCAGGGGGAAAGGGAACATCTCTCATTATTAACACCAGGCAAAGTTTGGCAGCTGGTGGCCATGAGGAGACCTTCCCATCGCTGCTGCTGCAGAGAACAGAAGTGATCTGGGCTATTTTCTACTGATCAGGCATTTGGGGCCTGATTTCCAGCAGTGCTGTGCTGAGAACACCTGCTGCTCCAGCAGCCAGGCAGCTCATGGGAGATGCTGTTGTTCACTTCTGTAAAAAACAGTGCTTGATTTTTTTTTCCCATTTGAGTCACTGTATGTCCATTTTGTCTGGAAAAGTCAAAAGGTTTTCTTCTGGAGCATAAATGTGGGTTTGCCCAATTACAGAATCGGTAATTATATGAAGTGACTTTAAGCATCAACTACTGTTTCAATAGTAATTTGTAAAATGAATAGAATCAACCAACCCCCCCCTTCTTTTATCATTTTTAGGACAGCTAGAAGTTTCAGCAAGATTCAATGCCCAGATATATATGCTGCATGTGCAACACCATATCCTAAGTACATAGGCATGACAAAATGACTATAGGTCCATTTTTTGACAGTTGGATCATCTGTATGCCCTAGACGGAAATTTAATTGTATCTAGATGTTCTCGTCAGCAACAATCTGTTATTTTAAAAACTGAAAATACACAAAAAGTTGAAGAAAGTGAAAACAATGGTATAAACTATTCAGTGCCAAAAATTATTTCAGGCCATGTTTCTATTAACCATTAATGGTAGTTTAAGGGGGTACTCTGTGCTTCAGAAATAAATTTTTCCCCATCAATGAAAAGTAATGTACTAGACAGCCAAGTTGCAAGTGAAAATATTCATCGCTATACCATCCGTCCAATGTGCATGCTTTTTCACAAAAACCTGTTTAAGACAAAATCATCACAATTATGTTTATGCGTAAAGTTAAGCATACTTCTAAGTGCATAGCTGAACAAGACATTCAAAGCATTTCAGTGTTCTTAGGACAAAGCACAATATTTTACAAATGGGGTAGAAAAGTGGAATATGTGCTTGAGACCAAGGACGTAGTTACTAGCAGGACTGGAAGGAACTAAATTCCCTTACTAGCTTCTTGACAGTTGGAGCACAATTTGAGAGCCATTTACATGTTTAGATATAGGTGTAAGAAAGTTCATGATAGTTGTGTTTTATGGTTGTCTTTACTTGCTGGAAATGCTCTATCTGAAAAGTAGCAGCTTTTTTAAAGAGCAGATAAACTATTACGTGACATTACGAGTATAAAAATAAATAGAAATTTATGCATATTCACTTGTTTTTGTCTTCTAGTGTTGTCATGAAAAAGATTATAGCCTTAGCAATATGTTTCATTCTCCCTAGTACCATTAAAGCTGTCATTTAATTTTAGTGTGTGGTGTACAATTGCTTGTTGGTTTATCATCAAGTTTAAGACAGTATATTCCTGGATTATGGAGTAAATTTTTTCCAGCAAAATTAATTCCCTGACTGTAAAGGGCAAGACCAGTTGCTGAGCTATTGTTTTACTATTCTGTTTCTAATTTTTGTTTTAATAATTTATTAAGTATGTAGTGTAATCTTCTCACACAGTAATCTTTGCCTGAAAAAAAATTCTGAAAATAATTCTTCTGTTTGTTGTTGGGCTGTTGCTTAAGGAAAATTTATATACATGCTGGCTTTTTAATAACAATTGAACTATGGAAACAATAGTTTCCAGAGAGTGGGATGAACTTTCAGAGTTTTAGAAATAGTGATATAAATTAATTTATTTCATATATTTTTACTGCATTTCCCTAATAATGTTTGCATGCAGATTATTCAAAACAAATGAACAAGCATGTTTTTGGCATGACAAGTAGTAGACCTATGGGACTCTTTTCTGAAGAAAACAGGATGCAAAAAGTTTACATGGATTCAAGCACAGATTAGATACGCACTGGGGGAAAAGATCCATGAGGCCAAACCACTTGGAAACACCCAGGAGCTGTAAATAGTTGAGTGCTGGAAGAATACTGAGGGGAAATACTTCTGGCCACTGCTGGAGATAGGTGGGCCCTTTGCCTGAGGCTGAATTAACATTTTTATTTTGGGGCATATTTCCAATCCCATTGCAATTATAGACTCTTTTTGTGATACTGGGCTGACATAAGAACAGGCTACACATGGTGGCAAACCAACATCTTTGGAGGGGCGAGACTGTGGTTTCCCGGGAGCGGGGACCACCAGCAAGAGCTGGTCACACCGATGAGCATCAGCCTGGTACCGGGGTGGGTGGTGGCACAAGATGCAAAGACAGGAGAGGCTCAGACCCAGTGAGGCAATTATGTGTTCAATGCACACACTAGCACCAGTGAAAGCCTCACAGGTATTTCCAGAGGAGAATGTACCCTTTCTACTCATAAACATCAAAGGATTTGTAGGGTTCCTGATTAGGAACCGCAGCTTCTTTTACTTAAAGAAGGCATGGATAATTAATGATTTTACGTTCTGATTAGAAAATTAACATTGCTAATGCTGTCACTAGATAACTGAATTTTGGTATTATAAAAGCCTTTTGAAATGCAATTTGACAGAGCATATATCAGATTAAATTGGATAGATTATGGGAGTTTTGAAGTTGTTGATTTCTTTGAGAGCTCTGTTAACAAAGCATTATATTGTATCAGAGCCCATTAATAGCACTGTTCTACTTAGCTAACAGCCTCTATAGGTAATAAATAGCTAACATTAGCCTCAACAAGTGATAAAGTACATATGCAAGACACTATAGCAAGCAGGGTAGGACAGGGTACTCCACTAAGTCCACTGTACAGTTCTAGTTTTGCTGTATTGTGAGGTCTTGTTTTCATTGTCAATTTGGGCTGATAATACACAGATTGCTCTTGTGAAACGAGACCATGGTTTTGTGTTGTCTGTTAACATCGGTGGACTGATGTGAGAATACTACGTGGCAGGATGGTGCAGTGAGAATATTCCCTCTTTTCAAGGAGCTAGTGAAAAGAACTGGCACACTGGGACATGCACTGTGACCCTCTCAAAGTGGCAATGAGATAATTGCCTGCACATAGTTTTCCTCAGTTTCTTTTGAGCAAGGTACTTTACTCCCTAGAGGCCAAAGCAACCGCATTGTACCCTAGGGTGCCATGCGAGAAATGAAAAATGTACATCAAACATTAAAATGAAGAAGCCAGCCTAAAAACTAGTAGTAACTGGAGACTTTGGCTGCATACCAGAAGTTCTTTTCAACTATTTTACAAACTTTTGTGCTTTGTATCCTGGCCAAAACCCTATCATCCTATATATTCCAAACTTTGGAGAGAAAAAGCTTTGACATGTTATTTCTTCATCTTAGTGCAGAATCTGTGCAGTTCTTTTCCACTTTCCCGTATGTTACTCTAATGGTCCCTTTGAAGTCAATAGGCAATACTCAAGAATATCATTCCAAGTCCAATGGTGCATAGATATGACAAGGAGTTATTTTTCATCTTCTGAGCTTTTTGATAATAGTGATGATTCAGGAAAATATATTTGAACAGCTGGCAGCTGAAAACTGCACTTTCTGAGGTCAGGAAGATAGGAGGTCAAAAAATAACAAAACCCATGGTGCTATCTGTTGTCACTTTTTGCAGTAAAATTGCCCTTGATGCAGATATTTCCAGGTCCGCAGTTACCTGCAATGATTGTCTGGGAGCCCTGAAAAGAAGCAATTAATAGTGGAAATACATTATACTACAGTTCTGTTGCCATCCTGGCATGCGTGGTCTGCTTCCTTATGCTTAAGATATAACACAAAATTTTTATTTTATTCTGTGAGGAGATTTTTGGGGGCGATGGGAAGATTAGAGATGTCAGATACTTTCTGGAGGTTTCTATTTATTTACTTGCCCCAAGCATCCCTAGGTGAGCTTGACTGTAAGAGGCAAAATCTGGGCTCAGCAGAGGTTAATAGGTCTGAGAGCAACAACCCAAGTAAACCTAAACGCACCTGTCAAAAACTGATAAGCGTGTAGGTCTGTCAGCCACCGTTATTGAAAGAATCTGCATTTCTGTAGTTCCGGAATTGTGTCAGCCCAATTTCCTCTCTATTTTATTAGTTTTCAGTAACACAAAATTCTTGGGAGTGTCTGGTGCCTTTCAACCCCTGAAATATAATTCACATTATTTGCCACCAGAAATGCAGTCACAGTCGTGGAACATTAAAATTCTGCCTGCATTGCAGGGTGGAGGCAGTAGCAACCAATAAAGCAAGACACAACACTTCTAGCCTTTGATGTTAGACTTCTCTTTCTTAGACTAATATCTTTCTTAAATGCAAGTGGTTTTACACAGATACAATTGGACTGATTTTGTTGGCATTCATCTGAATTTACATTGGCTCCTGTATCTTTTCTCTTAGTAAGTTTTCATTTTCAGTAGTTTTTAATTTTGAAAAGTATTCTCCACACCCAAAGTTGGAGATGTGTGAAGCAGGACTTAGAATCAAGTAAAATTTTTGTTTCATTTAGAGAAAAATATGTCAAAACAGGCTTCTCAGTCAGGAAGCCATTTGCTTTGCTATAGCTAAAACAAACAAACAAACAAACAAAAAGTTAATTTATTTTGAGGAGAGACAAGCAAAATGAATGATGAAAAATGATTAAACAAAAAGGGCCAGCAGGTGCAGGAGAGGGTGAAAAACCTGTTGTTAATGTAGTCTCTTTCAATCCAGATAACAAAAGAGAGCAAAAAGCAGATGGAAAGGATTTACTGCCATGAGTCAAACAGGAAAGTAAGAAAAGGAATTCCAGAGCACATGAGAATAGTTGTGCAACCTGGCCCAAACTCCATCTAAGCGCCTCTTGCCTCTAACAATTGCTACTGGAAAATATTTATAGAAAAAAAGGCCCGTACAGGGTGATCATTGCTCTGTGACCTGTGCAATTTCTGGCAGAGTGTAGAGATTTCTGGAGCCAATGTGCAAATCCAGGCCATGGCAACTTATTCCATCAGTTTATCTGTCCTTTGTTACTTTGCCTAATCTCTTTCTGAATTTGTGTATCCTCCTGAAGTCCGTAGCATTCTGGGGTGGTAAGGGGGCAAAGAGACATCATATTCATGACCCACAGTGTCTTTCCTTCTTTGAGTTATGAAATGAATGGGAAGGAGAGAAATCTTTAGCTACTGACAGTTGCTTTTCCAGATTTTCTGTAGAAAGCTGTATCAAGCTTTCTGTTTAAACCAGACAGTGTGTTTCCTCCAAAATATCATTTAGCTAAACATACAAATCTGTTGATACTGAGACATTTCATTAATCCTTCTAGATTCTGTGAGCATGTTTGGCAACTTCCTCTCTTCCTGTCTCTCTTTCTCCCTCTCCTTAGGAATCGTTATATTCAACTTAGATATCATTAAATACCAATTTCCTGTTTCAGTATTTGATATTTTTGTTTTATAATGTACTTTAAATTCAGTGTAAAATTCTGAAATTCCAAAATGACACAAACCCAGGGGGAGATTTTTTACCTTCAGATATGTTTCTAACTGTTTCATTGTCAGCAACAACAACAAAAAATGTTCTATCTCCATCCGCAGCAGATGTTGCTTTTATTTTCAGAATTGCAAGTAAACTGACAAGTTATTCAGACAGTTTTCCTCCTGCATCTTCAGAAGAGTCACATAAAGTTTAATTTTATTTCAGAAGTTGCAGATAACAACATTTCTATTGTGGTACTCCGGTCTTGCAAATAATCAAAATATGTATGTCATTGATACATAGAATCATTTTGGCTGAAAGAGACCCTTAAGATCATTGAGTCCAACCACAGCCTAACTTTAGCACTAAACCATGTTCCTAAGAACCTCGCCTAAACACCTTTTAAACACCTTCAGGGATGGTGACTCCACCACTTCCCTGGGCAGCCTGTTCCAATGCCTGACAACCCTTTCTGTGAAGATTTTTTTCCTACTATCCAATCTGAACCTTCTCTGGCGCAACTTGAGGAATAATCGAAACAGTAACCCTACAAGAGGGGTCATACTAAATTACAAAACCACACAGTTAACTGTTAAAAATTACACTCTTTACTCAGCTATGAAGCTGCTACAGTACGTTCCGTTCTGTCTCCTTACAATTTTTGCAACTGCTCAATCAATCAAAATCCAAACCCAAATGAACAATGAGCTGTTGAAGACACCCTGCATTTGTCAGAGCCCTTTGAAGAGGTGGGATTTGAGTAAAAAGAAGATCAAAATAACAGAGCGGAATTGTCTGTAATATCTGTGACTTCCTGAAACCACTGCTCTAAAATTTCGAAACACGGGAAGTGTTTGAAGACTTCCTTTTGGAAACTGTACTTCTATGATAAATAACCCCAGAACAATTTTAAAGGATGTTACAGTGTCAGTATGAATGATCAAAAAATGCAAATGATTTAATAAGTGAGCACAGTATTTTGCGTCCTATCAGTGAAGCAAGACAGCACAGTGAACAGGGACAGCGCTGAGATGTAGGAATCTAACCCTGTGATGTTACAGGTAGCTGTTCTGTACCAGGGTTACTAGGACTCCACTTGCATTGAGAAAGAGTAGAAATGTCTTTGTTTGCTTTATTCTCAACTTTGTAACCACTTAATAGAGAACAAGAAATAATCTTGAAGACAGATAGTTTAATTAGATCATTTAGATTTTATTTTCCCTGTGTTTTATTCCAGTCTGTATTTTATCACCATCTTCCTAACTAGGAAGGTACCCATGATAGGCAAGAAGATTGGCTGGGTATTGGGGACCTTTTGTTGGTTTATTTGAAGCAGCAGAAAACAACTAGAATGACTACAAATGTTGATATTCAGTGCTAAATATCAACCTAATTAATGTTTACCAGTAATTTATCTTGTAAAAGCCATTTAAAAAAAAAATCTTAATAAGATGGGGAGAGGACTCCTACAAATGGAAATTGGTACAAAGCCATAACTGTCATAACTTTTTAAAGTGATGTAAGTTGTATAAGAAAACCTACTAGGATGTGTGGTTACTATTCCTTTTTACCCTTCCTTTTTCCTCTATAAAGCTAGCACATGTCCCTTAGTGGAATTTTAGTTTTCAGAATTACATGTGGTAATCTGTGGAACAAAGGTATTGGATAACTATTGCAGGCTTCAAATACAGCACAACAGACCACTTGCATCCGTTCCTTATTACCACCTAGGATGTTTCAAAAGAAAAACAGGATTTTTTTTTCCCCAATTGGACAGTCTTCTGGTTGTGCAGACAGTGGATGAGACTGATTTTACATCAATATTCTCAGTAAAATTAGACAGATGTATTAGTGATCTTGCTCCAGCCTGTGTGCTGACAAGCAGTGCATGAGTAATGAAGAGGTCTTTCCAATGTGACCCTACTGCAGAGTGCTAATGAGCAGGGATGTGCATTATTAGTTGATAGTACATACCAGAATTAGAACAAATAAATGCAATGTAAGGTGTTACTTACATATATAACTTTCTAGGTACTTTTCTTTAGGGGTCAGTAAAGAAATCAGGCTTCTGTGCTGGACCTGTGTAGCAACTGTTTTCCTTATTTTTTGAGAAATTAATACTTTTTCAAGAAAAATATAAAAAGCTTCAAGTAATTATTGTTCGTAGCTTTACAGTCAAAAAAGCAGACTATATGGCCTGCAAAATTATTTCCATTTTAATTACAGTGTGGATGAACAGATAAATGCTTAAAAAGTGAACAGGCATGTTCAGTTAAAGGTAATGAACATTTTATCTAGAAATGCAAATACACTTTTGTTTTAGGTTTTGTCATCCACTGCTACCTCAGAATTAATAGCCAAACAAATTTTTCTGTCTTCTCTAACATTTGCTAGCAGACCTTATATTTTGCTTCCTTTTTTGTGATTTGGTGATAATAGGCAACAATCAATTTTTGCGTGCTTTAGACTCTGAATTAACCCTTTTTGTGTTTTGAAATTACAATCAGTTCCATAGCAAGAGAGAAAAAGAAGATTTTATGGAATAAACATCAGCTCAGAAACACTGCAATCCATAGTTGGTCATTCCAGTAAGGTGATGGTCGTGGGAAGCTGTCACAGGTCAATGGATTGAGATCATAATGGCACATTGATCCGGTTTGGCAGTACTGACACGGACCTTTAGGTCTGCATTGCTAACGCCCACAACACAGCCATGTCCCGGTGCAAAGGCAGATACTCACCACTCAGTGCAGTCACAATCTTCCTGTGGTATAGAATCACAGAATCCTTTTGGTTGGAAAAGACGTTTAAGATCATCGAGTTTAGCCATTAACCTAACACTGCCAAGTTCACCTCTAAACCATGTCCCTCAGCACCACATCTACACATCTTTTAAACACCTCCAGGGATGGTGACTCAAGCACTTCCCTGGGCAGCCTGTTCCAATGCCTGACAGCCCTTTTGTTGAAGAAATTTTTCCTGCTATTCAACCTAAACCTCTCCTGGTGTAACCTGAGACCATCTCCTCTTGTCCTGTTGCTGGTGAGGTGACTTTCTGCTCCTGCAGACTTCCAGCTGTGGATGCACACGAGATGGTAACCAAGAGAATACTTGAGAAAGGTATGATGAGCCACTTGTTGGAAGTGATGTGTGGCAGGGGGAATAGCTGCTGCTGTGTTCACTCAAGGAATCCTTGGCATTGGAGCAAAGGTGTTCAAAGACAGACCTCCAAAGACATCTAAAGAGATTGCAAAATGTTTCATAAGCCATGCTACTGTGGATAAAAGTTTCTCCTTCTCAACTTTTAAATTAAAAATAGATGAGAATGATTGTTTAAAGGATGGTACTTAGCATTCTTTTGAGTTGTTGTCTTTATTCTAAACCTTTCTTTGCCCCAGAACAACTGGACTCTTTGAGGCAGTTCTGTAAATCTTTCTGGCATTAATTCCCAATGTTTGTTGTTTCACTTCCCAAAGATTCTGTCTAAGACCAAACACAAATTGCTTTCTGTAAATGCTAGCTTCATGATTCATTTAATCACCAACGTAAGACTTTCCGTGTTACTGTTTTATTGGTTTAGAGTTTTATCATTTTCCACATAAGTTACAATGTTTCATTAAGTGTCTTCAGAAAAAGAATATTAAAAATTACTTCATAAAATGAAATGCTTTTTCATTGTTAATTAATAATATGTGTTTAGGATAAGGAACACCTAATTATTACCAGAGCGTGAAATCATCAATCAGTTTCAGTTGACCAGCTAATTCAAGGATGCATCTGGTCTGTGGTCTGCATATGCCTCAGATGATGGAGGAAGCCAATAAAAAGTGCTTGGTAAAAAAGCAGTCTTCCAAGTCCAATACAGTCCAAAGTGATTTGCTTTGTTCCACTGCAAATGGTGGCAGCTCGGTCTACTAGGTTGCCTCACAAGTGGTTATGTTCAGGTTACACAAGTATGTGAGGAAGCTCAAGGCTTACTCGTACTTGGAAGCACAGCATATGTGGTTCTAATCCTCCCTTCAAAAACAGTCTATCAAAATGTCATTGCTTTTGTTAAGAATAAAGTTAGCCCCTAATCTATATTCTGAATCCTGTAAAGTTGTGGAAATAGTAGCAGAGGTAAGTCATTCTTTTTGCAGCTATTCTGTTCAATTTGCTTAGTTTGGTTTCAATGAGATTTTTCTTGAGCATTTGCTATTACATTTCAGTGAGACTAGTACTAAGGAAGGGATAAATTCTTAATGTGTTAAGATCTCTTCCAGTTTATGGAGGGGCTTATCAGATGTGGTTGGCTGTATTTTTATGGGGTTAGATTTGATGGTTCAAGAGGTAGCTTCCAGATATTTCTGTGTTTTCCTCAAATTTTTAGAGGAATTTATGATTTAAACCACTGTGGTGAAGATAATGGACAATGTATGGAAAAGCCATTTATCCCAGACAAACTGGATACCTTTTTTCACCAGTTTGGCAATGACTCTTCTGGGTGACGCCCTTCTCCTTATGTTGGAGCTGAATTAGTGCCCTGAGTGGTGCACCTTTATTTGTGGAACTAAGGTAATTTAAGTACTTCTGTGTTGCAGGATTTTTGTGAGGTGAACATGTAAATTTTAGACCAAGGAAATGCAAGAGACTTTTTTTTCTTTTTTTCTCTTTTTACACTAGATATTTTAGAATATGAGTCCTTTGTTTATCTATTATGTAGGTTCCTCTAGAAATTTCCTTATACATTATAACAACATGTGCATATACATATTTATGTGTACCTATGCAGGCATGCATGTTACTCTGAAGTTCCCTAGTTCTCAGTTCTTATGCAAGTTTTGTGCTTCTAGTGAAGTCGCTGTAAATACTTTGGGAAAACAAGGACTCAGGGTTAATAAGGGCTGTATGCAAGGTGTGCCCCTTTTGTTTATGCTTACAAAAATCACCATGTTTATGCGAACATTTACACAGACCAGACTAGCCAGGCACGAATTTTCTCTGGCCTTAACTGTTTACCGGCTGCCAGGTAGATGTGCCAGGACTGGCACAGAGAACTGTGGGACTGTTGGTCCTTTTGCCCTCACCAGTTTTGAGCACTGGAGGAAATCATCTGCAGTCTGATCGAGACAGCAAAGGTAGAATAGAAGGAAAAAAGAAGTAGCTCAGTTGGTCTGGATGGTGTTTCCCTTTCAGACACACAACCTTACCCCACATGAAGGTATTCTTCACACCAGAAGTTTGGGTGGAGATTAAAGGGTTATTCCCACTTTCCCAATCTTGTAGCAGAGCCAGGACTAAGGAGCCTGTGGGAAGTGAAAGCCCTTGGCTCTTCATGATGATAAATTTTTGTGCCAGGAAGGATCAGGTTATTGCTGATGATTGACACTCCTGGACTGGCTTTGAGATGTGCAAAACTTTGGATCTGCCTGCGGTGTCACTTGATGAAGCCACACTGCCCCAGTACTTTCTGGACCTTTAATCCTGAGTGTCATTCAAGAAATATCCCCCTCAGAACAAAATGGGGCCAGAGTGGGGCGGTCCCATCACCTACTTCATACATACGTACTTTTCCTTACTTTTGATTCATTGTGTTAAACATGCATACATCTGACATACTACAGGACATGTCCCTTGGACACACATGTTTTCTGCTGCTTTGAAAGCCCCTGGCTTCTGGATAGCCTCTGCATGGACCACATAGCATAGCTCCTAAGAGTACGGGAAGTTTCTCTCTCTGGAAAAGTCAGCTTTGAACCAAGGAAAATTGATGGGATAACCTTAAGGCTTTCCTGGTGGGAAATGTAGCGAACCTGTCACTGTGACCTTGCCCAAGTACCCATTGCCTCCTGTAGCAGCTGTGTGAGCTGGCAGTCCTGTTGTCTTTAATTGAACTGTTCATCAGCTTAAAGTAATTCAGGGTCATGAAATATATATGTGAAACCTATATTTTCACAGTACAAAAATAATGCAAATATATTTTGTTTTCTAAACAATTACTTGTCTTCTAGTAAAACAGGCAATTTGTATAGTTCTTTTTGAGTGATTGTGATATGTGGTTTAACTATGTAAATATTTTGACAGTAATCTGAACAAATGATGTCTATAATTAGTAAGCATTGCTTTAAAAGAACATGTCAAATATTAATTAAGACTGCCATATAGTTTCATTTTAGTGACTGATAAACATCAACAATGTTTTTTAGACCGTTATGAACTGATGTTTGTGTTTGCTGACTGTCCACAAGCAGTTTCAACCATCAGAGTTCTCTGTTATCCCACATGCTGACTTTTATGTAATTTGCCATTATGCATCATGATTTTTGTAGAACGGGCACTGAAGCTTTACCTCATGTTTAACATGTTAGAGTCACAGTGGTTATGCACTGAGGATTTGTCATGCCTGACAAATCAAATAATAGGTTCTCATGTACTGGGATCAGTGCCCACCAGTACACTCCAAATTAAACCATGAGGGGCACACTTAATCATTGATTAGATCAGTGTGGTTAGAGATGCAGAGGAAGAAATCCAAGTTGAGTAAAACTTACAGAAAAAAACACAAAAACAAACCGAAGAAGGGCAGCGCTGAAGGGGATATGTGGTACATGGTAAATGGCTGTGCCAGGGACCGGGCCCCGTGCTGGCGTAGGAGGCAGAGGACGGGGCTGCCGTGGAACTGCGAGTCTGCCAGTGTCCCAGCTCCTGGTGCAGGGACCCTGGCTGCCCTGGGCTCTGAACACGGCCGTGGAGTCAGCGTTGAGCACTGCTAGAAATTGGGAGAATTATTTTGTAACTGATATGGGGCTTTTCTAGGAAACGCTTGTCATACACTATTAAAGATTGCATCTCTTTGTGCTCTATTGACTAAAAATTGTAATTTCAGCCTTTAAAATATACATCACAGTATCTACAGACTATAACATTAACAAGCTCATGGTATGTCAGGTTGACTGACAAGATAATATGTATTTAAATAAAAAATGACAGTGGGGCTCCACCAGATTTCCCTGGAATTCATGTGGTAATTCAACATTATTCAGTCTTCTTTGTCCCAGAAATTAATGAAGAGGTAGAACAATCAGTAAGGAAGCTTACAGCCAGAAAATGCCATTTATGTAAAGTGATCATTAATAGCAAGTCAATATTTACCGCACTATAAATACACAGTCTTTTTTTAACAAGTCAAATACACGTCCCTGGTACATGTCATTTCTCTACAGTGATGACTACTGTAACTGCAAACTGCTATCAAATAAATATACTGCCAAATGATATTAGTACTTGTGCTTGCCATAGAAATTAAAAAAAGCTTACATACAGTTCTTAAATGAGGGCAGCAGAAGTAGCTCTGGGCAATAATTCAGACTGTCCGATCGTGTCAGTTTTACAAGAGGACCGTGACTTACAATAGCTCTCTAGTACCAGGAATAGTGAAAGCAGCTTGGGATGGGATGCTGGATATGGAAATTCAGGTTATGGGCTGTCTCAGTACTGCTACCTGAGGTGGAAGCATCTTGCTTTTCATAGTATTAAATGCAGATGAAGGACCCTGTTGGAGGCAGTCAAGCCTAGGGAGGTCAGTGTAATATTTAAGAATAAAGAGCTGAATATGCATGCAAGTGTTTCTTGCATATGGTGATGTAATTGCAGAGGCTCAGACCTTGGGGACTTCTGAAATTAATCTGTTACTTCAAGGTGCTGGATTACATTTTCAATATGAGGTGAAGACTGTATATAGCAATGCTAACCTATATAGGTGCTAGTCAGGGTGGTATTGCCACCAAATAACACCAGGAATTCATTGTTGAAGAAAAGTTGTACCTCAGAATTGCTGATGAATTTAAAAGCATAAAAATAGCTGGAGTCAATAAAGTAATAACTGAAGTGACAGTATTTAAGGAGAAAACAACAACAACAACAACAACAAAACAAAACAAAACACACAAAAAAAAGTCCCCAAAACACTTGTTCTGATCAATATACTGGAACAGGGACAAAATCTCACAATCGTAAAGTATAACAAAAGTTTTTTATTCAGTTCCAAGGCAGAACTGCTTGACAGCTTGTTTCCTCAGTTCAGTAAAACACATGGTGGACTTGACAAAGGATAATCCAAATAAATCATAATCTAAACCAAAACTCATTGTAGTACTGGAGTGATAACTCTGTACTTAAGGTTGCACTGCTAGATTCAGACTCATAAAATATTGTTATAGCCAAATAATAAAGCTGAAATGCCAGTCATATTTTTATTCAGGCAATGTTCAAAGTAATTAACAGACAGATTCATTAAAAGGAATATTATAATTAATATAAAATGGTTTTTGATTTCAAATATCCTAGCATTTACCTTAGCTGGAGGTGACTTCTTTTTGAAGCTAGAATAAACTCTTAACAACCTTGAGGTTTCCAACTTTTTTTCTACGCATGCAGGAGAGAGCTTAATTTTCAGTACTTACATTTAACATGCATTGTATATTACTGAATGAAGAAATATATGCTCTGCCTTACTTGAAGATTATTTCAGTTAATAGAGGTATTGTATTAACTAGATGGAAGTCAGAACGTGAATTTAGGGTTATAGTGAGGGTTCTAGAGTTGCTGCTGAATTGGAGTAAGGAATGTGTGTGTGTTTCGAAATGAACAAATTTACATTTTATAGAATTAACTTTGAGATAGAGTTTTTAAAGTAGCATAATACATACGTACTTCATATGGGCCAATCATAGTAGGGATTTTTTGTGCTAGGAGTTTCTAGAAAATGGGCATACTTTACTTTTGACAAGAGACTTTTGGAACAAAATGTGTCTTCTTTTCAAAGGATTTCTGTTGATAGTTTTAAAAATTTAACACAATTAAAATCTTCGACCAAAATTGGTGATTTTTCCTTTGGATCAAGAAATTTTTGTATTTGTTTTTTCATCCTTTGGAGCTGAAAAACTGAAATTTGTACTGTAATCTGTTTTAAGATACCTTTTTATAAAAAGAAGGGAAAGGAAATGGATGTTTCTCCACTGAACAAAGCAAAACATTGTTCCAAAAATTTTTGCAAAAATACCTCCCATTTCTAACCTGCTTTATGGTGTATTTTTTCCTAATATGAGAAGCACATTAAGATAGCACAGCTAGACTTTCTCAGTATCAGTCTCATAAGGATGAATATTTTCTTGTGGCAAGGGAAGCTAATCATATTTGCAATTAAAAAAAAAAATCCATGTTCAGTCTGGAGAAACAAATGCATTATCAGAGAAAATGCCTTTGTGAGTTGGGTAAAACCAAGATACTGTTAAAGTTACTTTGCCTTTTGAAATTTCTGTTACATATGCTCTGTTGAGAGACAGTCTCACATTCCTGGGCACACAATTCAACGATATGCTTTGGCTTTTCAGTTTCTTTTATTTTCCTCTGTATTTTGAATAGATGTGATGTTGTATTATTTGGTGTTATGAAACCATCATTATTTAGTTACAGAAACCTGAATGCTAATATTAAAAATGGGATATTATCTCCTCTGTAGAATATATTACAAAAGTAACACTAGGCTGTAGTTTTGGAGGAATGATACAAACCAGATGACCTTTGTGTCCACTCTTGATTTAATCTAATTAAAAGCCAAATGAAATGGTCTCTAATGAAATGCAGATGAGCAAGAACTCAATATTTTGGCTTCACAGTTCTTTGTCAGCAATGGCTGACTTGGCAGCTAGGAGCTTTATGAAATCTTTTAGATCCCTAACGTGCTCCCTGGTCTCCTGGCAGGAGCCACGGACAATGCGGTTGCAGGCGCCAGCCCCGAGCCCTGCCAGGGTGGGCTGTCTGGCTGCGGTGCAAGCCAGAAATGGACTTTCCCGGCTGAAGTCCTAAAATATCCTGATGTGCCGTCTTGGCGTGTCACGTCAGATCTTCATCAGGCTATACTGCTTCTCTTTGCCATACACAGACATGAAGGACAAGCTTCTGCACTGCTTTGTGCAAGGTGGGTGTAAAGCACTGTCAGACCCACAGCAGTGGTATGCAACTCTTTCTAATATTGATTTTTTTGGGGTGGGGCATTGGGTTTTTTTTTGGCTAAATGTGAGTACCTGTAACAAGTGCAAGGTAAGGGAGCATTATCTTGACTTTCTGGTTTGGAGACCACATAATAGAAGCTCAGGTTGTTACTGTTTGAACAGGAGAGGTTTGAGCTGGTGCTTACATGAGTGAGCTCATGTGGTTCCAATTGTTAGGTGATTTCTAGGATGATTAGTTATCTTTATTGCAATAGTAACTACATGCCATCAATGCTTGCATTGCATACAGCAGGCAAGATTGTATTGTGGCAATTTTGGGAGGGTAAGGGAACTGATGCTTTGCTTTTTTTTTTGCTAGATCCCAATAGATTCTTGGGAGCTAAAGGATTAATCTTTAGAAATCAAACCTGTGTGGTACTGACATAGAAGGACTATCCTTTTTGTACTGGATTTCTGTTTTGTTTATACCATGTTTGTGAGTGTGGCTCAGACTCCGTGTGGTAGCTCTTGGGTTGTATGTGCATTAGAGGTTTTGTAGCATGGATACACTATGCAAATCATTATCCTAAAAAAATGTAATGTATGTAAGGAGGTTTTACTTCTGCATAATCTGACTACCTTGTGTATTTTTCTCTTTGGACCCTAAGGTACTGAAACCATTGCATGGATTTATGGCTCAACAACTTTTTTTACGTGTCCATTTGCCCTCTGTTTTAAGTGGGCTTGGTAGATAGTTTTTATATCTGAGTCAGTGTATAAATCCCTGAATGTTATTCATGCATGAATTCTGTTTTGGAAGTATAACATTTATCATGCATGCAACTTTTCAGTCAAACAGTAGTGTAATGTTAATATTAAGTGATGATTTAGTAAAAAAAAATTGAATATTGAGTATATAAAGTCTTGAATTTAGATTATGAAGTACACAGAAAAGTTGATAGCTGAGAGATGCTTATGTGAGTCATCAGTGAAGATTTAGACTGCGAGGTGTTGTATCATGAATGTGTCACACTCTGATTTTCTAGTTCAGTTGTTCAGTACCAAAAAGTCAGTCTGATGGAAGCATTTCATTTCAACAAGTCACAGATTGTGGTCACCATGTGTGCTGTATATTATTATTGTTTGTGTTTATAATTTGAAGGTGGTAACATCTAAGACTCACTATGCTATGTGCTACAGCAGCATAAGCTTAAGTCAGTCCCTGCCCAAGGAGAGTTGTAATCTAAAACATGACATGATTGATGGAGAGATTAGCAGTCCAAAAAAGAAAGAATAAATCAGCAGGGGTAAGGCACTCGTGGTACCAAGCTGTACAATATTTATGCATGCAATAGTCACACTGATACAAGAAAGGAAAAAAAAATAGATATTTTAGCCAGGTTTCTCCACTTTAGGTGTCTAATATAAAGTATTTAAATTAATAGCTCGGGAGATGTGAGAATGTCTTAACCATTCCCACTGAAATGAACTGGCGTAGAGGTCTGAGGGCAGCTCTCACAATCAGGCCTGGCTTTATGAATTTACGTTTGGAGGTATTACCATTTCTATTGTCCTCATATGTAACTGTGTTTCTTGGTAGTTCACATACATGAATTTCTAGTAAAGTCATTTCTTTACTACGTAATGATAATTCTGGCAATTTCTCATGTTTCTAAGAGTATAGTAGGAGGGCAGTGCAGAATGAATGGGTCTGAGGAGGAGAGATCTGTATATATCCACAAATAGAAGTGAAACAGCTCAGTTTTCCCAGAAGCATGATGAATATGTAAACCCTACACAAAGATCTGCAACATACTCTGTGATTCTTTTCCTATTTAAGTGCAAAACCCTGGCTTCTAGGAACTGAACTCAAGAGCAGCTTTCTGGTATTTCTGATGTAGTAGGAGATTCAGGACTTGATGCTTAAAAGAATGAATACTTGGAGGCTGTTCGTTCTTCTGAAGGATGTACTGGGAATTGCCCTTTAACACCTGTGGAGAAGGAAAATCAAGACAGACATGAGTATTCTTGGCTATAAATGGCTTTCAATACTGTTAGCAAAGCTACACTCTTCTTCTCATTTTCTCTGTGTCCTTTTGTGCCTATTGACACAGCTTTCTTTCATGCATTTATTAAATATTAATTAGATGGTAATGTACTCTATTAAATTACAGGAAACATTCCTGTGATTTTATGCTTTGAGCTTTGCAAAATCAGTAAGGAAATACATTAGAACACTAGGACAGATGTAGAGTAGTGTTATTCACTTCTGCCATATAAGTCTATTGGGTTTGTGTGCCAAGGTTTTGGAAGCAGGGGAGCTACAGGGGTGGCTTCTGTGAGAAGCTGCTGGAAGCTTCCCCCATATCCAACAGAGCCAATGCCAGCTGACCCCAAGACAGTCCCACCACTGACCAAGGCTGAGCCCATCAGTGGTGGTGATAGCGCCTCTGGGATAACATATTTCAGAAGGGAGGAAAAAAGCCCTACACAACAGCAGCAGGAGGGAGGAGTGAGAATATGTGAGAGAAACAGCTGTGCAGACACCAGGTCAGTGAAGAAGGAGGGCAGGAGATGCTCCAGGCACCGGAGCAGAGATTCTCCTGCAGCCCGTAGTGCAGACCATGGTAAGGCCACCTGTCTCTTGCAGCCCATGGAGCTCCACGGTGGAGCAGATCTCCACCTGCAGCTCAGGGAGGACCCCACGCCAGAGCAGGTGGATGCCCAAAGGAGGCTGTGACCCTGTGGGAACCCCATGCTGGAGCAGGCTCCTGGCAGGACTTGTGACCCCGTGGGGGACCCAGGCTGGAGCAGTCTGTTCCTGAAGGACTGCACCCTGTGGAAGGGACCCACGCTGGAGCAGTTCATTAAGAACTGCAGCCTGTGGGAAGAACCCACATTGGAGAAGTTTGTGTAGGACTGTCTCCCATGGGAGGGAAGAGTGTGAGGAGTCCTCCCCCTGAGGATGAAGGAGTGGCACAGGCATCGCGTGATGAACTGACCACAAACCCCATTCTCCATCCCCCTGTGTCACTGGGAGGGATTTCTCTGCCTTGGGAGGAGGTAGAGAAATTGGGACTGAAGTTGAGCTGGGGAAGAAGGGAGGGGTGGGGGGAAGGTGTTTTAAGATTTAGTTTTTATGTCTCATTACCCTACTCTAATTTCATTGGTAATAAATTAAACCAATTTTTCTCCAAGTTGAGTTTGTTTTGCCCATGATGGTAATTGGTGAGTGATCTCTAACTGTCCTTATGTTGACCTGCGATCCTTTGTTGTGTTTTCTCTCCCTTGTCCACCTGAAGAGGGGAGTGATGGAGTGGCTTGGTGGACACTTGGTGTCCAGCCAGGGTCCACCCAGCAAAATAAGTCTGTACTGAATTTGTCTCATAGTCGTAAAACCTGTAGAAAACTGACGTTTTTGCACAAATGTGATAATGTAGCCATAGAGTCATAACAAAATGTAAGCCCTTGTTCTTTCTGCCTTCTTACTTGGGTAAGTCAAGTCACCTTTGGAGCGTGTGAAATATCTCAGTAATTGAATGATAGATACAAATAGAATAGATTTCTATAAATCATGTTTCAAGGTCAAGTATATCTTTGCAGATATAATCTAGACATGTTATGCACCTCTTGTGTGCCTGCAAGGATTCAGAAGGGTGCTTTATGCCCATGCTCAATCTGTGAAAGACAAAAGGTGGCAGAGGGTTTAAATTCACAGTAGTTGTTTTACCTTAGTTTTTGTGATCAGCCTCCTGAAAAGAAGGTTTTGGCAAGTTGTCTTCACTGGAACTTGCTGAAAAACGGCTAGAAACACCTCATTTACAAAGGAGCTCTATCCTTACTTTTGTGTTCCTGAATTTCTAACCATAATTGCAGATAGGGTACAAGGCAGACAGACAGATAAAACTCACTCTAGATAGTGAGATAACGAATGGTGTAAATGTGGTGAGAATTCTGCATATTCCTTAGAAAGTCTGTGTTAACAACAGCATATTGCAAGGTAAATCAGCTAGTTCATAGCTCAATGGAACAAGACATTGAAGACTTGTAATTCAGCAGAGAAAGGAATGGACGCTCTTCCAGAGTGCCTTTTGTACATCATACTTTTTCCCATGCCAGTGCCCTAAAGTCTTCTCACTTACTTGCCTTGTTGTCTGAATTATGTGCTTCCTTGGGTCAGTCTCCTCACAGGACAATCCTTCCTTCTGTATTCTCTTTCTTGGCAGCTTGAAAATTTGGAGTTGTTTGCCCAGGTCCTTCATTTTATATCTCCACTGTCTGCTTGTCCTCCTCTGAGCTCTGCTGTCCTCTTCACCTGGATCACTACATCTTCACCTTCCTAAGTAGCCTTATACAGCACCTGTGGCATAAACACATTCTGGCAAATCCTCAGCCTTACAGGTTTGGCATCCTGTCAACTTGAATGTCTGGAGAAGAGATTTCTATAAAAGCAACTGCAAGAGTGTGCCCCAAGGTCAGATTGTTCACAACTTATTTAGGAAAGTGCCCTTAGAGAATCTACTGTTTACATTTGTTGTGACATTCTTACTGTTTTATCCATTTTTAATTTAGAAGATGCTTGCCATGAAACCTATGCTCATTTGAAGCATAAGTGCATAGTATTTGCTTGAACAGTTACAGTATCCTTTCTGTCACATATACATGTTACTAAAAATGTTTGTTCATTTTTTCATTACTTATTCTTTGTGCAGCTGCTAAAGCAAAAGCTTTGTCATAATCCTGCCTACACAAGTTTCTGACATAGAAGAGAGCTAGTAACAGCTATCGTTAGGACGCTGAAAAAAATCCAGTCTCCAGTTTGGACTATATTAATTATAAACTCTGAATCCTGAATACGCATCCCAGTTCATGATCTCAACTCCATAGCCTTCCATGAAGGTATTTTCTCTTGTAGACAGCGCCTTTTTCTTTGTTATTTTTATTGTAATGTGTGTGAAATCTAAAAGAAAAAATTACATCCTGCACTCAGAAGCTGAACATGATACAGAATCAGGGAGGAATAGCTCTGCGTGGCATTAGTGAGCATATGGACTGATCTGATGTTACTTTTTCTCCCAGTTGTCACCAGATTGGTCACCACATTTATATAGCAAAAGTCACCGTCTTATTTTTACTTTATTATCCAGTGTGAAGCAAATAGCACTAAGTAAATAGCAGAATGGTTCAATACTCTGTGCTGATTTATGAACACATGTAAATCGGCATTGAAATCAGAAGCAAGTACAGTGTAAAAGAGAAAAATGTCATTTTTGTGTGCACCAGGAAGCCTGAAATTGTATTACCAGTTTGAAGTAAATGTGCAGTGAACCCCTTTTTCAAAAGAGGATTTTAGTGTCTAATTAATGGTATGATTTCTTCTTGTTATTTGGACTGCTAACCTGAACAAAAGAGTAGGTGTGCTCCGTACTTGAGGGAGCGAAGGCTGGTCTGGCCAGCAGTTCCCCTGCCTGACCTTCACATTTCCCTGACGGAGGCGCAGGGTCCATGTCCTCTCCTGCCTTCTGTAAGGAGGGAGGTGTAGAGTATCTCCTGCTTAGCATACACACACTTAACTCCTGCTAATCCTTTTGGGAGCTACACTGTGGTATCAAAGTAAGTATATACTTTTAATCTCTAAAGCAGCCCTCTAAGAGGTAACTGGAATTTATAGGTCTTATCAATTTGTAGCAGTGCAGGTGAAGAAAGAGAGAATTTAAAATAAAGCAACTGCTGACTCAGCCTAGATAAAGGCTTGGGAGTAAAACTGAAAATTCAGCTGTGCTAGTCACTCCTCATTTGTCAGCTGATTGAAAATATTACCCTTTTCCTGGTGATCCTCAGAGGCTGGTGTAATGTAAAGAATTTGAGACATGGGTGTCTAAATAGCAGGAGATCACTAGTGTTTGGAGACCTTTTAAAGGGTAGCTCCTCAGGGCATCCTCCCACAGCCAACAGGGAGAAACTCAAAATATTAAGGTTTACTTTGCATCTGAAAGCTAACAAAACTGTGTGAGTAAATTCAGTAGAGCTCACTAACATGGAGACAGTTCAGCTAGATTTCCTTTGCTGTCAGAATGTGGTAGGAGCATCTGCACTTGATCACTTCTATATTTTGATTACTGGAGACAAGTAAGGTTCGATAGTCATCCTAGTTTGAATAACAGCTATTCAAGCAGCTTACTGCCAATACATGCTGAATAACAGTGCCATTGTGTAATGTCAGGTTTATGCAATACACTATTGTCAGATGATAGATAATAGAAATGCAAGTTTGTTGTATGGTAGTGAGATGAGCACATTTTGAATCCCCATTTCAGGGCCAACCTTAACTAAATGAAAGATCACTTCAGCCCACAAATAATTATCTTACCCTTCCAATCATCCAAATGGCTCAAGTGTCTTATTAATGTTTGTAATTATGTTGAAAAATAGATCCTAACATACAGCTTAGGAATAAACAACAAAGTGGGAGATGATGTTCCTGCTATAATATAAATCGGCATACTTTCAGACAGGTATGTTTATTTCCTTAGGTACTGGTGATATGATGAGTAATGGGAAAAAATACAGGGGAGTAAGAAGGCTGATACGTGGAAAATAAGCAACATTTCCTACAGTTAATAAAAAAGAGCAATTGTGTCTTGAAAAGCTGAAAATGTTCAATGAGGAGTTCTGATATTCTGCTATTAATTAATTTCTAATATCTGGTGCTAATTATTTATAGAAAATAATAGCCTTATAATTGTGTCACTTAATATTTTTTCTTTCTAGTTGTCTAAATCCATTCTGGGTTTTAGACATTACTCAGGGTGCTTTAAGAACCAGGAGCTTATTCTTAGTTGTCAGGCAAGGGTTTTTTCAGGTACTATTCACAAGTATTGCTGCTTGGAAAAAACTAGATAGATTCAATTTTATATTACCATATTGCAGCCAGTTTCTTAGTTTTAGAATGATAAATAACATTGAATGTTATATTTTAAGGATGCAGAAATTCCAGTATTTCTGGGTTTTGTTCTCAAACACCATTACACATAGCTTTTGAATAAAATGTACATATACCTACTAAATGCCTGCTTCACCATGTAGAATGCAAGAAACAAGTACTACGAACAGAATTCCATAAAGTAAATATTATCTGTAGTTGTAGATATGGAGGCATTTTGAAATCGCAAATGTAGTGACAAAAATGCAAAGAAAAAACTCTGTCCTTGCAAATATTTATGGAGAAAATTCCTGGATCATTAATTACATCTTTTCATTCACAATATGGAAATGAAGCAAGATGCACCTGGTATTTCTGATGAAAGAAATCACACTCAATTTTTTCAACTTCCTGAAGTTTAACATATCCATGATCTGAATAACAGTTTTTACAACAACAAGCTTTATGGGTTTGTTCTGAAAGCTGGTAGCACAAGACAAAATATCACAGCAATTAAGTACATGCATAAATCCAGATAACAACGGGAAAAAAAAAAGTCTTTAAAATTCTTTATGAACCTTGGACATGTTTTGACTACTCTCTTATAGAGAAAAAATGCATTTGTAAGAACTCATGATATCTGCAGTTAAATTACAAAGAACATGGTATTACACAAAATGAAGAAATGTAAATCTGAAGTTTATGTTCATGATTTCAAAGTCTAGAGATCTGTATTTCTTCTCAGAAGTGAAACAAAAGCTGAACGCTAAATCAGCTACTATTCATTGTAATTTGCATACATGAACATAATTAGAAGTGAATGAAACAGTAGAAAAATATGATAGTTTACTCCCTTTTCTCAAAGAATTGCCTGTAAACTTTTTGTGTCTTAACTTACAGTTGATGTCCTTCAAGGACCTGAAATTTTAAAGTCGTTCCTGACATGGATCAGGAGGCTTCACTAGAACATTGCTCATGTGTAGCATGGGGTAGTTTTGGCCTCAGGCTGGTGTTAAGTAAATTCCCCCGCAATGGCAACTGTCCCTTTCTGGAGCCAGCTGACAATGTTTTCAGTGCTGGTGACCCAACTCCACACTACAGCCCAAGACTGCTGTTGCACAACTCAGTGCATGGGTGACTGCTGCCTTTCCCGTTCTCCTGACCCTTTCCTTGTTTGATTGTGGATTCACCCATGTTAGATTGAAATGCCTTCACTGTTGATTTAAGATAAAAAAAGAAGATCTTGCATTGGGCTGTTGAGGTTAGCATGGAAATGCTCATGTGCTCCATTCAGTTTGCTTTGCTGTTGTCATGGTGATCTCCAACATGGAGGTGGTAAAAAATGGCCTGAGGTAATAACATTTGCAGCTCTTCCAGCTGCCTGAAAAGTAAACACATGCCTGTGACCTTAGATTCTTGGATGTAGTTTTTTAATAAGTGGTAAATTTCAGTCCCTAAAATAAATGTCAATTTTAAAAATGAACCCTTTGAAATGTATATTTATTTAAGTCTATAGGATCTTATTTTAATTCCAGTGTAGTTAATAGTGTAGAATGTAACTGCATGTTTATGCTTTGAGAATGTATATCTCAGTTCTTAGCTTTCACCAGGAAGACTCTAAGATCTTGTAATCCTTCCAGGTCCAGCAGTAGAGACAGTCTTGTAAACGTAAGTGTTTTCTCCATAAAACTGTTCTTGAAAAATAAATCTACACAATTAGCCTCCTATCACTCTGTTCAGGACCTATTCCTGCAAATATAATGTTTCACTACTCAATGGGTCTAATTTAGATTAAGTCTTCAGATCAGGCCTGTAATTTCTCTGTCTGTTGACATCTGTGATGCTATTTAAAAATGTCATTTTATTGACCTAAATCATAACTTATCAGACTTTTTTGTCCAAGAAGGTTTTGTGAGGCCGTCTGCTTACAAGGTAAATGTAATTGGTAGAAAAAATTGCATTGCTGGAGGGTCTGGAGGGCTTTTTCAGTCTTTGCATTTTCTTAGGTGCTATGTCAGGATACTGAAGGAAAAACGAATCCCATAGTATGTCCAAGACCTCCAGTTTCTTATGTAACTCCTTGAAGGACTGTGAAGAAATTGGATCATTTCCCAAGATCTGTTTGAGAGCCATGCTCAAAGGCTCTATGAAGAATGTTCTGTTGGTACCTGGGTACCAAGATAATAGGGGACTCTTCCACCAGGCCCCAGATTTCCTTTGTGTCCGCTTACGTTGCTACTTAGGCATGTGAAATGACCTGAGAATGGGCATAGCCAACAAGATGGCTTGTGGCAATGTCCATTGGGATCTGGGTCACATCTGGCACTGTACGTTGCACTGCCTTATCTCTCTGCAGCTCGGAAAAGCCTCCTCTTGCAGCTCAGAATAGTATTTCCTTCAGGTGATGTTTCTGTCTTTATCTAGCCCTTCTTACATGACTTCACTCTTCTTAAAGTATGAAATATATTCCCTCAGCACTGGAAGAAGACCTGAAAATGTATCTGTTACTGGCCTCAATTCAGATTTGTGGGAATCCGGCAGGCTGGTTGCTGCAGAACTATTCCAGCAGTTAAATCTCTATCTGTCAAAGCTGTGTTTCATTTCTCTATACATTTCTCTATTCACATCTCCAAATGTGGAAGCTAAGTCTTAGAGTTGTATGAGTCTGTGACGACAGTTTTGTACCTTGGACCTGAAAGCTTAGGGCAATTCTGGACTCGTCTTTTTACCTTGGACAAGCTGTATCCAAGGCTTGGCCTGCATGGCAAGGTGTGGTTCGTATCTATAATGCTCACACAGCCAGCAAAGCTGAAACAAGTTCCAGTTAGTGATCACTGAGTAGAAGAGTTATGTACCGAACTTGGTGTACAGTCAAGATTAAGTAGGTTTTAGCTATACTCATGCATCTATGTAAGTGATCTGATATTCTATCATTCAGTGTATGAACTGACCCAACTTAAATCAATGAAAAATAATTATATGGGAGGGTACAATATAGGTGCTACCATTGGATTTGAATGTAAGACAGAGGACCTCAGCATGCATAGTGTTTGCATGGGGAAGATGGAGGTTTGATGAGTACAATGTGTGGGATTTCGTGGCAGGGGTGTTCCTGAGGTTCTCCTGAAAGGTTTCATGTAGTCCATGTGAGTGTGGAGCTGGCCAGATATCCTATGAGCCAGTGTTGGTATACATAGCTCAAAGAGCTAAAAACTTAATGGAATTGCTTTAGAATAATGCAAAGGGAAATAGATTTAATAAAGGCATATAGCTCTGGGTGCCTTACAAGTGTCTAGAAGTGTACTTCAAAATAGCACTAAGCAGAGTTTTGTAATTTCTCTCATTTGATTGAGAAAGACATAACAACATCTGTGGAGTTCTATGTCTTGAACTCACACAGGAGGGCTAGAGGGCTGAGTCAGACAGCTGTTTAGTATGCATTTGCATGTTCAGTTCCAGTCTAGTCTTAAAATAAAGTTGTAGCTAAGTTCACTTCACCATACATCAGTGCCTCTATGGGTAATGAATGGGATGGCAGAAGTCTGACATTCAACAACAACAACAACTATATATATATATATATATATATATATAATTTTTTTTTTTCTGCAGAGCCTTCCTGGACAAAGTATTGCATTTTAATAATCTGATTCCATTTTATTCTTGCTTTCCCCCAATATGAAAATTGTAAAGGGACAGGGGGAAGCCACATTTCTAATTGTCTCAGACAAAATTGAAGTATTAACCAAGTTAATTGCTTGTTTCATAAATATAACTGATGGAAACATATAAGAAGTTTGTTTTCCACTGTTTTTTGTAACTGCTTTGCTTTCCACTATTTTTTGTAACTTGGTAACTATAAAACAAATTATTGATGATGTCTTTGAAACAGGAATGTATAGTAGTTTATTTACCATCTCTTCCTTTTTCTTCAATATGCCTTAAGATACTGGAAAAATTATTTATTATGTCACAAAATTTCCTACCTTATTAGTTAAAGGAAAACATTTCCCTACAGATATTTTCACATGCAATGCTATTTCCCATATTTCATGAGCTGTTTGCAGTTTAACATAATCATCTGTGCCTCTCTGTCACTTAGGCTTTTAAGAATTACCTTAGAGATCTAGATCTTTTTTTGGATATTTATAACATAATTAGATTTGACGTATAATACTTTGTTTATTTTGGTTAATGCCTAAAGGCTTGATTCTGAACTGAGATCTGCAGAGGCATAGCAACAGATTTGGAATAAACTCTGCATGGGAGATACTAATAGCAGCCTCTGTTTCTGCTCTCCTCCTGTCTCCTGAAATGTGTTAGGTTGGAAAGATATATTTTATTTAGAATGAGATAATGGCAGGAAGCAGAGGCAGTCTGCAGGATTTCCAGCTTTTGGCCTGGTGCTATACATATATATTATTGTATAGCTAACATTTGAATACATTTTATTTACTGGAATAAGTATGGTGTTGAACCTTCAATATACTCTGCCACAAAGAGACCTGATCACTTGTACTTTTGCTGTGTTTTTTTTCTCTCTAATTTTTTTATAATGTAGAGATCCAGATATAAAATTCAGCATGCCTGGAAAGTCAGTCTGGACTGGTGATGCTCCCCAGAGAACTTTATTCTCATGAATCAATGAATTTATTATCACCCAGAATTTTTAGTTTACCCCCAGTAAATGAAAAAATATTTTTGGCTTGCTTTCTTCATGTGCATTCTCCAAGGCTGGCTCTAGGCATGTGACTTCCATGTATTCACATCTTTCTTTGCTTTAAAAAAGTTTGGTATGATCATACCACACTATAGATACTCTCCCTAGTTCTACAGCCAGCTCTGTAGTACTAGAAGAAGTACCGCAGTGTGCAATGGCTGGCGATGCATCAGTTCTAACTGCTGGGTGATTTGTGCTTGGAGCACATTATGGAAAGTGTGATGTTTCCTCTTATTGCATGTGGTGTCAAAACTCTGTCATCACCCTCTCCCCAGACACATATTTTTATCAAGAGATTTGGTAATGTGCTAATATCTGTCACCAAGCTAGTTTGCCATGTTGGTCGTGAAGGCTGGTTGTATTTGAAAGCAGGAGCGCTGAGCTGGCTTAGAGTGGTTTGCCCATATTGAGTAAAAGACCTGGGGAACCTTCCTGTGTACAGCTCTGAGACTCAGGTGTATGACAGGAAAGGCCTGGTGTGAGTATGTTTACACTGCTACTGCTTTTGGTTGAAATCCTAAAATATATTTGCCATGAAATCAGAGCTGGTACTCCAGCTCAGAGCTGTGCTACATTGTACTCAAGACAAGCTTTGTCCTTCCCTATTTTAGGTGTTGTGGACTTCAGTTAGGAAACCTATTTCAGCTTCATAATTGTCTATATGTGGCATTTGAACCTCGATCAGAGTAAATTAAACTCAGTGGCCATATTCAGACTTTATGGCTGCTATCACTTTTGTGAAAAAGGCCCTTTTAAAAACATCTAAGACTCCCGAAATGTTTATATATAGGCAGTCTCTTTGAAATCATGTAATGCATTTGTGGGTTTCCTGAGTGAGATATAGTAGGGGAGAGATATTTTTGACTTTGAAAAAATGCAGTTGTTTTGAAGGTTATTTATAATGTTGTGTTTTTTATGGAAAAACAATATGCTAAATTAAAGTTTGCTCACATGCAGTACAGATGTGGGCTACACTTAGAAAGAAGCATGCACATAAAATATTCTGCAATTCTCAGAAAAATACAGAGATTTGTTTTTCTGGTCTAACCTTTAGATGCAGAATTCTGGTTTAGTATTCATAAGACAGAGGATAATGTCTTGCTTTTCAAGTTCGGGTGCACTGTAGGAAAAAATTGATAGTGCTGAAGATTAAATTCTATAGAATTTAATTTCTTATTGGACTCTTTCTGTGGTTCTGGGGAAATATGGCTTTATTAAGAAAAGACAAATTAATATCTTTTACTCATTATTCAGAGGTTCTGCATACACTAATTAGTACTGTGTTATTTCTCAGGTTTTCAAATTATAGTGTACAAATAAATTATAATTGCTAATGATTTATACAAAAATTATTAATTTCATTATTTCAGAATGTTGATACTGTGGAAAATTATTAATGCAGAAAGTATTTTAGATAAGAGTAGGGCAATAATTATTGTTAGTATTCCAGTATTATCCAAAATTTACAGAGCCCTTTAGAAATGCAGAGGACAGCACAGCCTGCATCTTAAAAAATGCATAAAGCAGTGTGAATAGATGTAATATGCAGAGAGTCAGACTGATGCTAGGCAAATGTCTCATTATTTACAGGTTTGCTCCTGTCTGAGTCTAAATTTAACACATTTGTGGTATTTAAGCTGTTTCCGTGAGCACTAGTCCATCTAAGTCAGGAGTGACCAACCTGTGGCTCAGTAGTAGCCTGTGCCAGCCCCCTGCCAGGCTGTGTGGAGGTCCATGGTGGGGCTGCCCATCACAGGCACCCCTGGATAAATAAACCACAGAGCTGTAGGAGAGAGGGGATGCTGCCGAGGCCAGCGGGCACCCAGGCCCGTGCTCACACCCAGCCGTGGCTGGTCTGGGGTGGGAGATGCTCCCGTGTCATAGAATCACAGAATGTCCTGAGTTGGAAAGGACCCACAAAGATGTCGTCCTTTGGGTATGAACTGCTTGAGAGCTTCACACTTGCTTCCCGGCTCCACTGGCTCCTGGCCCCACGCAGGGATGTACTGTCTTCTGCTTTGACCCCCATGAAGCTCTAGATGCCTTGCATGTAGCGTCAGATGTTGGGCTGCTTCTGGCCTTTTTCCTCCAACGGTTCTGGGTAGATGAATGTGGGCTTCGGACCTGTGTCCCCTACCACACATATCTGAGAGCTGCCATAGGGAAGAGGAGTGTCTCCAGGAGAGACTCCATTGGAGTGAAAATCATGGAGGAAAGTGAGGGTGTATCTGTGAGAACTATAGCAAATGAGGCATGAATATTGCCTTCATGACTATTTGCTTTCAATTTGGTGCAGCTGGAGATCTCAGGAGTAAGGCTGGTGCGAGCTCAGTGGTGAGGCTGTGATGAGAAAAAGCAAGGGGGACCCTGTCATGGATGACTCCTATATGGACCAGAGAGGAATGAGTGTGATTTCTGTCAGGGCAGTGTGCAGGCATCTCTGTAATTCAAGTTGGTGAAGTCACAATAGTAGAACAAAGAAAAGAAAACATCTTACATGCAATATGAGACAAAAAGTAGTAAGTATCAGACATGACTTGTTTGGGTGAGGTAGATGAGGAAAAGGAAGGGGTCTAAATTATGTTGGGCTATGTCAGAACTGCATAGAGAAGCATAAGTGATCCTGCAGGAAACAGAAGAGCTCTGTTTTGCCATGGTGAGTTTGAACAGATACTGTGAAGTTATGAGTTAGGTTGATTTATGGAATTGAACAAATGGAGAGAGGACATCACTGAAGAAGCAGCTTTGCTTTAAGTCACCTATACAAGGGAACAAGCAAAGTTGCAAAACAAAACAGAAAAAAGACAGCTTCAAGAGGAGGAGGTTTAGAAAGAATCATGAGAGGCTTGGGTGTTTCGGAAGGGAAGGAGTCAGTGAATATAGCTAGAAAACTGCATTTGATTGGGTCAACAAAGCAGAACAACCATTCTCACTGTTTTCCAGTTTCTCAGCTGATGGTAAATTAACATATATGAATTGGTTTGAATTTGCAACAGCGGAAAATCAGACCTTCAGTACTGAAACAGGGTGGCATATGTAAAATGGACAGAGATACCCAATAAATAATTTATTTGACTTTTATATATTATTTATAAAGGGCTACGCATGCAAAGTGCTAGGCACCTTTCAATAACCAGCCTCATGGAAGCATTGTTTCAGTCTGGCAAGGAATGAAGCCAGGTTAATCAGAGGATTTACCCCAGTTAATAGAATGTGGTGTGTTCTATTGCCTTATTGAACCAGCCTTGTAGTAATACCCAATAGATTTTAAATAAATCAATGCAAAAAGTAACTGTGCCTATGCAGAACTGGTGGCAAAATAAAATAAGAAAAAAATATTGAAGTCCTCTACTACAGATGAGTTTTGTTATTGTTTATGATAAGACTTGGCCTGTAAGAATAAAACAAACAAAACAAAACAGCTGTAGGGCAGATGAACTCGAAGTTCTGTTTTGTGCCGTGGTTTTAACTGAGATTGGAACATCTAGGAAACTATGAATATTTATATCCTACAGTTTTTGCCTAATATATATGTATAACATTTCCATATTATACTTTGTATATTGTGATATAGTATATATTAAGATTTCTTCTCTTTTAACCAGCATTGTAAATGGTTAAACAGCATAAAATATCTTTCTTAGACTCTGGCACTGTGCTCTTGATTGAACGTTATAAATGTTTTTCCATACTACATGAGTTATCCTGTATTCTGATGATTTCAACGTTTTCCTCTTTCACAACTACAGATCATTTAGTTATTGGAGTCTTCTGTCAGTAGAACAACTGAGATTAAAAATGGGAATATTTAGACTCTGAAGCTGAATTTGGGGGACGGGGGGGAGCTAATTACACTCTCCTAATCTGAGGAAAGCGTAACAATATAAATGATGCTACTGTATTTTTGTCAAGTCTGACTCTGGACAAGTGTTCTCCTCTGACCCTCCAGTTGCAGGGTACGATGAGGAAGATACAGGAAGAATCAACAGATCAATACCTGGCTCTGAGCCTGGTGCAATTGGCAAAATTTTGGGTTTTTATATCATGAGTTGGTTTACACAACACCAGGCTTGCTGGCAACAGACAGGGTACACTTGTCTCACAGGAAAAAAAGGATCTTTGCACAGGAGCTAGCAGGACTCAATGACAGAGCTTTAAACTAGATTTGAAGGAGGAGACGAATAAAATTAGGCTTTCCAGAGATAAGCCTGGGGGCGGCACACCGGTGTTTGAGGGACGATATGTTAGTGAGGTCCTTTGGTCTGCTGTCTCACTGGAGATCAGGGATGGAGATCCATGTGGCAGCAAAGACACAAGGGTTATTTATGTATTCGAAACTATGGAAATGCCTGAAAATGAGATTAAAAATGGGAATATTTAGACTCTGAAGCTGAATTGCGGGGAGGAGCTAATTATACTTTCCTAATCTGAGGAAAGCTTAACAATAGAAATGATGCTACTGTATTTTTGTCAAGTCTGACTCTGGACAAGCTTGTGAGCTGAACACTGAGCTGTGAATACCTGGTTTCAGCTTAATGAAGTATTATCTTCCAGAGTCTAAAAATATGATGATCACTTCAGGGCTCTATTTAACAAGTTTTTCAAAACCTGAATCACTGAAGCTTAATTGCAGAACAACTGGTATCTTGTGAAATCCAAGACAAATGTTCCTGTCTTAAAAAATTATGAATTCATATTGTCATCCTTTTAAAACTACTGTCTATTTTGATGTGCTTATTTAAACTCTTAATGATGATAAAAGTATATGTATTGTGATCACTGAATATCTGGTATATGTTCAGTTGCATAGCTCTCAAAGATAGACTGCTCAATTCATGACAGTTTTTTTGAGTAACACTAGTGTGAGCTATGACCAAACCATGTGTTCAAAAATCCTGTTTCTGCTTTGTTCATAGAGATTTTTTTTATACCTATGCCGCATTCTGTGAATACATTAAACATTGTAGGTATTATGAAGATCAAATAGTTGTTTTAGATGGCATATGCTTAAATCTCTAATGAATAACTTGAGCTGGAAAATGAAAAAGATTGATTCCATTGTTCCTCCTCTCCTCTACCCTGGATGCAGCTCTTGTAATGACCCTGGTCAAGAACCCAGGGGAATCATTGTGTTCCATCATGGGAAATGTAGTCTGGCCAGAGAGCTTTGTGCCTTTGTGAGAATGACAAATTGACCAAAGAAGAAAATGACTGTGGGTGGACAGTACTGAAACAAAATTTTATGAGTCAGTTTAAAAAATAAAATAATTTGATTTGATTTTAAATGTAAAAAATTTGTTTGATTCTACTGATGAAAAGATGGTTTACTGGTAGCTGAAGCTGTTGGCATATACTTCTAATTTTATAGAATTCATGTTTTCTTGATAGTTTTCCTATTTAGGAGTTGTCAGAAAAAGAGACAGCTTTTTTGATCACACTGTACACTGTGACATTACCCTTGTGCCTCTTTTATTGAAATAAGAACCATTAGTTCTCATTAGATACTTTTATTGTTTTGACATTATTTAGTAGTCCTTGTTTTTTGACATGTGGAAACTCATGAGATGAGCAGACAAAAATTACAGAAAATAAGGTCAGTAAGTAACCATCTGTGCAATCAAAAAAACTTCATAGTGTTTACAAAATCGAGCCCAGACAAATGTCATGATTTCTAATAACTTCTTTCTCATATTAAACAGAAGAAAAATAACTATAGCAGACCATACTTCGATTGTATATCTTTATACACATGTAAATATCTTTTAACCTTGCTATTTGTGTGCTGTATCATTTTATGTTTTGTCCTTATATGTCTAAAAAATGTACATAAGGTGGTAAACATAATTTAAAGATGGTAGTCTCAGAAAAAAAGAGAAGATCTGTTATTATTGTCTATGTGATGCAGCACATAGAATAGCATAAGGAGAAAACCTGGCAACATTCTGGGTAAGAGAGGGCCCTCCATATCAGATCGCTTAAGGCACATCTCACTAGCTGCTTGATTTCCTGATTGCTCAGCATTTTGCAGAAGATTGGAATTACACTAAAAGCAAACTTACGTGCTTTGTACAAATTATTCACTATTTCTTTGCTGCAGGGCTATTGCAGAAAACAACTTGCACTTCTCTATTTTTTTGCAGAGGAGCTTTTATAATCAAAAGCAGTGATAACCTTGCTTCACCCAGCCAGGCAAGTGTAAATCAAAACACTGTGCTCAGAGCAAAACACCCAGTGTCAGACAAAACTTAAGCTCTGGGAGGAGTCTAAAGTACTGGTGTTTTCTTCAGTAACAGTCAGTTCCTTTCTTTATTTCTAATGCAACACATTCCTACCCATCACACACCTCATGGTGAAGTGCTCTGTGCTGGTGGAGTCTTATCCTTCACAGAAGTACCTGAGTTGCCAAGGCAAGCAGGTGCAGTGCCAGCAGGATCTGCAGTAGAGTGCTCCGGCGTGGTGCACAGGGGTGTTCCCAAACTGGAGGAGCCTCATGAGAGGGCAAGAGACCAGCCAGAAGCCAGCAAGCTCGCATCACAGCAGCTGACACGATGAGGAGTATCAGGGAGTGTGAGAGATAGACTGCTGGAATCACACCGTGCCTTCCCTGAGACAGGCCCAACATGCAGACAGGACGCATGGTATGGAGGATTCCCCATCCTCTCTCTACCTGGCTGAACGTGGCGACTTAAGGGATAGGGGGCAATGGTGACAAGTTCCTGCCTGGCGCAGCAGGCACATCTCCTTTCTGACTACCCCACCCTTCCCAGGTGCACTTGTGTATAGGTCTGAGGCTCCGCAAGCAGAACCAAACAATAACGAGGATGATATTTCATCTAGCCTGGAGTTGTCACTGAAGTTAAGTGAGCATACGTCCTGTGTCAAAACTGCTTCCATAAAGAAAAAAAGACAGGTTGTTCTCATAGGAGACTCCCTTCTGAAGAGAACAGAAGGCTCAATATGCAGACCAGACCCACTTCTTAGGGAAGTCTGCTGCCTCCCTGGGGTTGAAGGTATGAAGAGAAAGCTCCCTACCCTGGTATGGCCCTCAAATTATTACCCATTGTTGATTTTTCAGGTAGGCAGCAATCAAGTTGCAGCAAGAAGTCCAAAGGCAATCAAGAGGGACTTCAGGGCCTTGGGACAACTGGTTAAGGGATCAAAAGCAAAACAGTGTTCTCCTCTGTCCCTCCAGTTGCAGGGTACGATGAGGAAGATACAGGAAGAATCAACAGATCAATACCTGGCTCTGAGCCTGGTGCAATTGGCAAAATTTTGGTTTTTTTATCGTGAGTTGGTTTACACAACACCAGGCTTGCTGGCAACAGACAGGGTACACTTGTCTCACAGGAAAAAAAGGATCTTTGCACAGGAGCTAGCAGGACTCATTGAAAGAGCTTTAAACTAGATTTGAAGGGGGAGAGGAATAAAATTAGGCTTTCCAGAGATAAGCCTGGGGGCGGCACACCGGTGTTTGAGGGACAATATGTTAGTGAGGTCCTTTGGTCTGCTGTCTCACTGGAGATCGGGGATGGAGATCCATGTGGCAGCAAAGACACAAGGGTTATTTATGTATTCGAAACTATGGGAATGCCTGAAAATGGTCACATGGGAATTAGGGCTTCTGCCCACAAAAGGGTGGTGGGATCAGTAGCCCAACTGAAGTGCATCTATACCAGTGCTCACAACATGGGCAGCAAACAGGAGGAGCTGGAAGCCATTGCGCAGTAGAAAAACTATGATATAGTTGCCGTCATGGAAACATGGTGGGATGACTGACACAACTGGAGTGGTGCAGTGGATGTCTGTAAAGTCTTCAGAAGCGATAAGCAAGGGGGGGTAGCGCTCTATGTTAGGGAGTGGTTTGACTGTCTAGAGCTTGATGATGGTGATGATAGGGTTGAGTGTTTATTGCTATGAATCAGAGGGAAGGCCAACAAGGCAGATATTGTGGTAGAAGTGTGTTACAGACCACCCGAACAGAATGGAGAAGCAGATGAAATACTCTGTAAGCAGCTTGGAGAAGTCTCATGATTGCTAGACCTTGTTCTCATGGAGGACTTCAACTTACCAGATCTCTGCTGGAAAAAGAACACAGTAGACAAGAATCAGTCTAGGAGACTCCCAGACTGTATGGACGACAAGTCCCTGACACAGCTGGTCAGTGAGTCACTTAGGGAAGGCACCCCACTGGACTTGTTGCTTGTGAAGAGAGAAGGAGTTGTGGGTCGTATGATGGTTAGAGACCGTCTTGGGCATAGTGATCATGAAATGATAGTTTTCGACTCTTGTAGAAGTCAGGAGGGGCAGAACTACTACCTTGGACTTCCAGGGGGCAGACTTGGACCTGTTTAGGAGGCTGGTTGTCAGAGTCCCTTGTTTGTCAGTCCTGATGGGAAAAGGAGTCCAGGAATGCTGTGCATTCTTCAAGAAGGAAATCTTACAGACACAGGAGCAAGGCCAGAAGGAGGATCCAGAAAGCTACAGGCCTGTTAGTCCGAGGTTATGGAGCAGGATCCTCTTGAGTGCCATCATGCAGCATGTACAGGGCAACCATATGATCAGACCCAGTCAGCATGGGTTTATGAAAGGCAGGTCATGCTTGACTAACCTGATCTCCTTTTATGACAAGGTGACCCACCTAGTAGATGAGGGAAAAGCCATGAGTATTGTTTACTTAGACATCAGTAAAGCTTTTGACACTGTTTGCCACAGCATTCTCCTGGAGAAACTGGCTGCTCGTGGCTTGGATGGATGTACTCGTCCCTGGGTAAAGAACCAGCTGGATGGCTGGGCCCAAAGAGTTGTGGTGAATGGAGACAAATCCAGTTGGTGGCCAGTCATGAGTGGTGTTCCCCAGGGATAAGTATTGGGGCCAGGTCTGTTTAATACCTTTGTTCAGTTTTGGGCCCCTCACTACAAGAAAGACATTGAGGTGCTGGAGCGAGTTCAGAGAAGGGCAATGAAGCTGGTGAGTGGCCTGGAACACAAGTCTGATGAGTAGAGGCTAAAGGAACTGGGACTGTTTAACCTGGAGAAAAGGAGGCTGAGACCTTATCACTCTACAGCTACCTGAAAGGAGGTTGTAGCATGGAGGGTGTTGGACTCTTCTCCCAAGTAACAAGTGACAGGACGAGAGGAAATGGCCTCAAGTTGAGATAGGGAAGGTTTAGATTGGATAGAAGGAAAAAAATTCTTCATGGGAAAGCTTATCAAGCATTGGAATAGGCTGCCCAGGGAAGTGATTAAGTCACCATCCCTGGAGGTGTTTAAAGGACTTGTAGATGTGATGCTTATGGACATGGTTTAGTGGTGGACTTGGCAGTGTTAGGTTTATGGTTGGACTTGATGATATTAAAGGTCGTTTCCAACCTAAACAATTCTATGATTCTATATTAATTTCACAGTTAAAAAAAAAATCAGCACTCCATTTCTTCTGTTGGTAGATCTAAACTTCTCTTAATCTGACATACATCTGTGTGATATTACTTAAATGAAGTAAATTGAACTATATTTCAAAGACCTGCATCTATTTTTTCACAATCTTCCCATTAATTTCAGTGCATAGATTGCTTGCTATAGTAATCCCTCTGTTTACACAGCTTCCTAATGTTGTTAATGAAAGGGTCTTCTATGCCTGTGCAGGAAGGGATTTCCACAAGAGTTCTGTTCCAGCTCTGTTTCACCATTTACTTTCTTGAGGTAATATAAAGGTGTGACAGTAAATAGACAGTAGTATGACAAAATGAAATATAGCCTCTAGAACAAGCCTTTAGCCCTATTCTGACATGTCTAGACTTGTGTCTTAGAATGTGTAGAGTGTCAAATAATCAAATTGTGTTGTTTAAAATACTCATTGGTCTATGTTGTTTTATTTTCCGATGCTGAGGGATGACTTCAGGCTAGATGTTGGCCTTGTGTGTGCACAAGCAATTCCCAGTGACTTTGAAGCAAGGTGACTCCATGCAGGAGCGCGATATTGTCCCTCAGCCTTTCTGGCAATGCAATTATTTAATCAATTGGAGTTGTGTTTTTGTGACACCTCATAGGGCACCCAATCAATAATAAATGATTAGTCAGGGTTTCTGTTTTTAGTTAGTGATTGGGAATAAAACATGTTCATCATGTTAATAACATTATGTCATAGGCTCATCCGTGCATAAGCAGGTGTGACTTTCTTTTTGTTTCTACAGCTGCCTCACTTCTGGTCCAAATTTGACACGATACAGAAGAATAAGATTATCAAGTGCAAATATAGTGTACTTTTAAGCCAGTATTTTCAGAAGTATATGTACATTTGTGTCATTGACATTACCATAGATAGACTAGTTTTTTTAAGGCGTGTTTTTGTTTTGTTTTATTTTTTTTACTAGTAGCTATTCTGACTTTGTTCATTAGTGGTTAATTACTTGCTTGCACTCGGCAATGAAAATCGTGACATCTTGCAGGTAATGTATAGAGGAGGGTTTATTAACCAAAATTTGATTATTTTTAACAGTATCCTGAACTGTATGAACAGGACCAGAGCCAGTAGATTGTGGGAAGTTTTTACCCACCTTGTGCACTGACTCTATCAGGAGAAGTTGTGGAACCTGTTTTTTTTCAGCCTGGAGCAGACAGCTTCAGTGGGACCTAACAGCAGCCCCCAGTGCCTGTAGACAGATCGTCTAGGAGATGGAGCTGGGTTCACTGAAGTGGGGCAGGATGGGAAGATGAAATACAATGAAAATAAACTGAAACAAGAGAGGTTCGGACTGGATATGAAAAAAGAATTCCCCTCGTGATGACAGTCAGGCAGTGGCACAAGATGCCCAGATATGTTGTGTAGTCTCTGTCCTTGGAGGTTTTTTCAGCCTTGACCAGGTGAAGCCATGAGCAGCCTGGTCTGGCCTCAGAGCTGACCCAACTGTGAGCAGGAGGTTGGACCAAAGACCCTTGAGGTCTCTCCCACCCTGAATCATCCTGTGACCCCGTTCCTATCCTCCAGCCAGGTCACTTGACATCTCTGTTTGCTTTTTATGAATTTTGATGTCAGCTCCGGGATAAAAAGCAGCATGGTAAGGAAATCCAGTGGGGTTGTTCTGAGTATGTCAGCACCAAGATCAGAGCATAATGGCAAGGAATGTGATGCTGGAGGAGATTCCTTTAAGCCTCCAATGAAGACCTCCCTATCCTCACAGGCCACCAGCTGGCAGGTCATCCCTCTTTCTTCAGTCTAGAGGAAAGGAGACAAGCAAATTAAGCAGCTAGTTTGTTTAAATGATCCCTCAATACTATTGTACTTGTACATAGATGAAAAATTATCCAGGAAAGCATGGATGTGTAGTGCATGATGTGAACAGGGAAAATCAAGACAATACAAGAAGCACATAAATAGGACTGGATTTTTTGTAGCTACTCAGTGTCATTCCAGTGAGACACACATTAAACCTAGTAAAACCTGGAAGGAAGTAAAATGGCCCTACTTAGACTATATTTCATCACTGGCAAAGGAGTAGCTGGTGCATCTCTTTCTTTTCTGAGCTGTGTAGGTATAGGAGCATACCTATTGCAGAAATGCCACAAAATAGGCTAAGAAAGATACTATAGCTAAAATCAGATTTTAAAAAAAGAAAAGTTTTCTGTACTTCTATGTATTATTTCTTTTTCACAGCAACTCTTTCACTTCAAATCAAGCTGTGAAAAATATTTGGTTCTGTAGCTTTAGTAGCATCCTATGTTCCTTTGTGTACTCATAAACAAGACAGATTCATCAGGCTAAGAGCAGTCAGTTTGGTTCTGCACAGCTGTGTGAGAGAGAAAGATTCTGTACATTGTACGTTGTTCCTGACTGAGTTTAGGTATATGATGTCAACATTTCATTGAAACCTTTGGTTGGCTGCAAAGGCCTTTACACAGCATGATCAGTTTTTTCTAAAGCTGAAGAATGATTATTTACGGAAGTTGATTTTGGCCAGTAATTGCATATTTGTATAATAAAATCATGGTGGTACCTGATTACTAATGAGCTTTCTGTATGTTACAAATTAAAATATCATAAAACATTTTCAAGACAAATATAATGTGATTTCTTAAAATACATGTTGTGGTAGCTTTAGGCTACCAGGAATTAATAGTTTTAATGGCACAGGTACTTTTAATAAATATGCTAGTATATATGCATTAAAAAAATGTATTGCAGTCCTTATTCAGGAAAAATTTCCATTTGTGTTAATGAAACTTTTCCTGAAACAGAACATAGGGTAAACAAGATAGTCTCAGAGAAAAAGGAAAAACTTGCTTTATAACAACTATTTTGAGTAGCTCTTGCTGGAATCATTAAAACTGTGGAAAACCATTTTTAGTTTTTTAATCTAATTTTATAACTAAAAATAAAAGACTGAACATAGTTTTCTTAAGAACTCTGCCTACAGTGGTCTGCCTTTCTTCAATATGCCAATAAGCACTAGCAATACATTATCCGAAGACAGTTTGATCCTGCAGAGCACTGCAGTGAAAAGCAGCACATACAGAAGCATTTCTGTGCTTCAGTGTTCTGTGTGATTGATTTGGTTTGGGTGCACGTTACCACAGTCACATTTCATCCACCAACTCTTCAGCCAGTGTTCAGCATTTATTTTTTCTTTTTTTCTTGTTTTTCTTTTTTGTATATAGCAACAGAATATCTGGGAATTATGAATGAATATATGCTAATTAAGACAATAAAGTAGTTTAAAGATACACAAATGTTAATAGGATTTGAAATAAGAGGTAGCTTGAGGCCACTGCTGTAACTAACAGGCCATTTAAAAATTATTAGCATCAGGCCCAGTGGACCAGTAAAGTACAGCTGCCTTTTTAGTACAGTATCAGAGCTAGTGGCCCCTAGACCCTGAGCTTTACTCCAGTGATCACAGCTGTGAACTCTGCTGAACTAAATTTGCTTATTGCTGCAATTGCCAGCATAGAAGCTACTAGCCTTACATAATGTCTGGAGTGATGTATACACTGTTTTGTCATTTGTAAAGCAATCTTTACAGCAAATTAATTTAAGTACATCAACATTTTCTTGCATTTTTTATATTAAGCTGTTAAATGATTTATTAATTTTCAGTGGTCTGTTTTGCAGACTAAGATTGATCTTTAAATAAGATGGAGTATATTGCTCACTTTGTTAGTCAAACAGTTCAGTGAAGTGAAGGACTCTGCTTTCATCAGCCCTGAAGTCCAAAAATAAAATGAAAAATGAGGGTTTCATTTGAGGAGGCCACTATTTGAACTGCAAAAGAAGTTTGCATGAGGTGACAGCTATTTTAAATCTCCTGTGATAACCATGATAAAGAAAAATATTTTGTAATGGCAAATTCTGTTTGACAATTTGCCTTCTTTTCCCCCAGGTCCCACAGTACACCTGCCTTTGGTTCCTTCACAGAGATAAAAAGGTGCCAGGCAACGGGTCTCAGCTCCCTTCTTATCTGCCTTCTTTTCTAAAACAATCACCAGCATATTTCCCAGCTCTGTAGAAATCCCAGGTATAGATAGTCCATTTCAAAATGCTTTGTGGATGAAGCCCCATTCCTGCCAAAGATGGGAGAGAACAAGTTGAGAGGGCCTGTGCTTCTGTTTTAGATTAGTGAACGTGTGGAAATACTTAAGATGGTACCTAAAAACCCGGCATAGAGAAAACAGGATTAGCTGAAAACTCAGGAGGAAACAAAAATAAGTAAAAAACATATTTCTGTTACTGCTTACTTTTTGTTAGACAGTTTCTAAGTGCAGAAGTCGTGATCTCTGCCTTCAGAAGGTAATTTTTTTGAGAAATTAAGAAAATTCTTTGCATGTAGAGAAGTGTGAGGCAGTGCACAAAACTGAATATTAACAGGTTTTAGGCTTTGACTAGCAATGCCCACTGACTTAAGTGGTTCTGACTGCGTTTTTGCCATCTTTTTATTATGCTTTACAGGTTAATGTTCTCATTTATAAGCTCACAATCTGACAATATCAAAAGAGGAGAGATGGAAACAACCTTTTTGATTGTTGTGCCAAGACCAGGATAGGAGCCCAAATATCTGCATCAGAGTGTGCCTAGGGAGAACAATGGGCAGGTAGTTTTTGGGATGCAGTTTGATTTCTTTGGGTTTATGATTTGAAGCCAGTAGTTTGTACACCCATCTTTTTGTGTATTGGGAAATACCATGAAAGAGAACTGTGCTTGCAAGAAAGATTCTGGAATTATTGCAGTCAATGACGTAATAACTCAATTTAGTCACATCAGTTGATTTTAATGTAACTTAGCAATTTTGCTCTTAGAGGAGAATATGAGATATGCTAAGCAATTTCTGCCTATTGAAAAGCTGTGTTGAGTTTCAGAACAGCTACTTGAGTCCAGGGGACAAAGGTCATGCCAACATTTGAAACCTTTTCCTACATTCTACAGGCTGCTTTTAGTCTGGTAGCCATTAGGAGCTCCAGTTTTGGTTAAAAGACGCCGTTTTGTTAGATGTCTTATAAACACAGAGTTACAAAAGAGATGTTCATTCATAACAGAACTTACAATGTCATTATGTCATGTGAAACAATGTTTTGTGGGTGGTAACTATGCTTTATGAGTGTTACAGAGGCACCCCAAAGTCAATTTTAGGTGGACAAGTTCCAAAACAGACTTTATTCTAGCTGGAAAAGTGTAGCAAATAAACCGACTCGAAACAGGAAGTCTCCTTAGACAGTGTCCCAGTTGAAGGGGAGGGCTCCAGTTCACAGACCCACTGCTCCAAGAAGACCACTCCAAGGGGGTCTTCAGCAGGAACTCCATTTTATAGCCTGGTCAGATCTGGCCGTGGTCATGACAACATAGTCCAGAACCTTCTCAGCTTCTCTGGGCACCTACTTTGTTGAGGACCCTGTCAATTGACTGAGGGTCCCATCCCTCCTGCCCCACCAGCCAGGGTGGAGGTGAAGTCACCCTGCCCTGGGTTAGGGGAGGATGAGACTGTCAGCACCTTGGTACCACCCTGGGTGTGTAATGGGGACAGGCACAGTGGGGCACAAAAGGTGCTAAAGAACCATCAGCTGCCCCATTGAAGGCTCCAAATCTCAGGGGGGTGTGCAACTGCCACAGTGAGACAACAGGAATGTTCTCAGACAATCACACATTCATTTCTCCTGCCCCAGAACTGAAAGGAAATGAACTCTCCTTGTTAAACCAAGCATAGAGAAATATATAAATAAGACAAATATATTAGCCACATTTACAAAGTTATGTACTTTTATTTGGCTTATCTGCCTATTTCTTTTAAAGACATCTAAGCCAACATCTATCCCATTTTATAGTAGAGATTTACATGTGTTTAAAATAAAAAGCTATATAGTTTGTATCAGAATAAAAGAATTTGTGATCCACAGAAATAGAAAACATGCAGACATATTCTTATGATGTATACACAGGTGTATTTGCACATGTATTAAACCTCTTTTATTAGGTCTTGCTTTAACTGAAAATAATTATTTAAAAAGCGTACTCCATTCATGGCATTTGACACTGAAATCTGCCTTTCACATCAAGTAATTAGAGCTTGAAGTCATTAAGCACAGGGGCATTGCCAGAATCCATCTTTAACTCAGATCTGATGAGGCTGGTCTTCTATTTAGAAGCTGAATGGCTTTTACTTTCAATAACCATGATCAAATGGTTTGTTTATATTTTATTTTTGAAAGGTAATTCCTTTTTATTATTATTTTAGTTATTATGTGAGACCTACAGCTATTTAGAAATACCTTTTATACACAAAAACTTGAAAGATTATTTTTTCAGAGAAAGAAGAAACAGCTTGGTGATAAAAAAGGGGAGATGGTTGAAGATGCATTTCCAGTAATCCATGCTAAGCATTTGATTTTAAAACCAACCAACTGTATTGTGATTGACTCCCACTGGCATAAACATGGGAGGTTAAGAAGCAGCTCTCTCCTAAAATGAATAGGAAACTGCAAGGCACACAGGGGATAAAATGGGGTGGGGGGAAGAAAAGAGATAGCTCAGGGTTTCTTAAGCTTTGGACTTTTGGCCCTCCACAGACCATAATTCCCTGTCATTTTGACATGACATGTCCATAGTCAGTAGAATCTACATGTGAAAAATCCCTTAGCTATGATCACTGCATTATCTGGGGAAAACAGGCAGGCTTACAAGATGCTGAAAAAACTTCAGTGCATTGAGATGATCAAAACAACACGGCAACATAAAGGAACAAGTACAAGTAATGAAAACATAATCTGAGATGTTGGCATAGATGTCTTAAGTAACCATAATTCCTAGATATATGTAGTCACCCAAACAGGCTAAGACCCATATTTCTGGGAAGAGCAGGAGAGAAAATCTCTTGATATGGTTTCATGTCAAGTTAAGAGTAATAATGCGTAGGATGTTTGGGGGAGGGCTGAAGGATGAGGTACAGAATGGTAAAAGAAATCTCAGAGAACTCTTGGTGAACTGGCCAGTGTTGGATAATAAGGGTGTCTACATTAATCCTAGTGACTTTTAAAAAATATTTTATTCACTATTCCAACTACATGAAGAACTTAAGTGTTAGAATCTTTGGTTTCCAAATTGGAAAAGTCAGAAAAGCTAAGTGACATATCTGCAGCTAGTGGAAAGTAAAATGGGAGTTAGAGTGAAAACTGACAAACTCCTTGCCTTTCAGTTAGACTGTGTCTATCTCTCCAGGTACCATTTGCCAGTTCATTAGATCAAGGCTAGAAAAGACAGTAAAGGCAATAAGATCACACAATTTATGGGGTAATTCTAGACTGTCAGAAGCACTTCATTGTTCTGGGAAAACCATCATTAGCAATGCTGATGTGTAAGAAGAAACAACCCAAACAAACACAAAGTAAATTTTGGAGGTACATGACAAAGTAAATTTCATGTTATGGTGTTATTTACTAATCAGGACATACTTACATTAACAGAGAAGAAAAATAATGGAAGCATAGAAATCTCTTCTCTGTAAATAAAACCAAGGTCATCAACTGTGAGAAGACTAATAGAACAATTGGAAATTCATATGTCTTGATCCCTGAAATGATAGCTCAGAAGATACCCCCTGACTGGGAAATAGCTTCAGTAGAGCCTTGTGCACTTTGTCAGCAACTGTTCTGCCAATACACAGTCACAGACTGCAGAAAGCAGCAGCAGCAGAATTTTGGTTTTAGACCTGTCTGTTTAAAAGATACTTAGATCTAAGAGTGGCCAAGCAAGTAATGTTGTGTTTGATGCTATTTAATCAACATTATGTGGTGAATGTCTGTTGATCGTACTGAGGACAAAAGGAATCCATGGCTTCATTGATTCTAAATGGTTAACGGCAAAGTAGGAAGAATTATTTAAGATTATGTCCTTGTGCAACAGCATGAGTCAAAGCAAGCAGTGATTTAACTTGCTGATGAGGGGACTCCTGATGGTACAAAATCCGTCACTGAGGGAAGAAAGCAGCAAAAATCCCAGCCTTGCCCTTGCCAACATTCAAAAGCCAGGACTGGACAGAGAGCATTGTACTTTGTTGGACAACCCGCTTTGGCTGGAATATTAAGATAGAACAATAAGAAAGTGGGAGACAGACTCACCAATGAAAGAAAAATAGAGTTCAAACAGTGGATCAAATGGCATCACTCCCCTCAGAACGGGCTTTAATTCTAAAACGAAAACTACAAACCAGACGAAAAAACCCATCTCTGTTCAGGTTTGAATGCTAACCACCAAAGGACCATCATCTTCATGCAAGACCAAGTTAGTCACATCTTTCATGATTTCTTACCTTCCTTTCCTTCTTTTTCCCAGAGGTTTCAGAGATCTGAGGAGTAATTTTCTAAGTCAGAGGGAGCAGTTACATGATTATTCCCCTTTTAAACTCATGTTGAAGTTTAGTACCAAACTCTGATGCTTTAAAAAATGCTTTACTTGATCTTTGTCGAATTACAGCAAAGTTCATGTTTGTTTCAGTTCAGTTAAATTAGAGCACAAGGTTTGACATAAAGAAGCACCTTTGTTTCGAAGTGTGAAGTATGAATGATGATAATGCATCTATCTAAACAATTTAGGTTAGAGGCCAAACTGTGTGGCTCCACCTCTCATGTTTCCTATGAAATTTAGTTAATCCCTGACAATGACAGTTTTGCTGGCAGGAGTACTGCAAAATTAACATGTATTTCTCCAAAATGAAGAAAAAATTATCGTTACTCTTTTTTTCCAAAACCTACAAATAGTTCTTCTATTGTGTGAAAAAAATCCGTGATTATGTAGCTATGTATAAAAAGCTATTTTTGTGTAGTCAACTGCACATTTTATAAGATACCCTCCCATTTATTATTTTTCTGTTCTTTTTCTTATGAAAATAAAAAAAAAATGTCTGCTTAAATGTGCCTATTTTCTCCCTTTTCAAGATAAAAAGAAAAAAGAAAGCTAATGTAGAGAATTGGGCCATCAAAGGATTACTTCTTAAAACAAAATTCAGACCTGGTGTCAGGTTTTATAAAATTGTACATTTAGGGAGAAAAACAAGCTGCAAAGAAATGTGTTTTCTCTACAAAGGAATATCTGGATGAAGTTCAGATTTGAACTGAAAGGAATAATGTCTCAGAAGGAAATGAATCAATCCACGAACAGCACAAGTGTTTAATTACGGAAGCAAAAAAAGTTAATCACACAGGCAATCTCGATAAGTTATAAAAAATTATTTCTCTAGATATTCATCAAATGAGGATGAGCATTCCCTCAGCTAGCAAACTGAAGAGGTGATATAATTTTGCAAGAATATCTCTAACCACCACATGAGTATCTGAGTTGAAATGTTAACCTCAATTAAGAAACTGGGAGATTTCATAAACCAGTTTTTTACTGTAATCCAGTCTAGTTTCCATGCAATCCATTCCTCTCTAAGCTTCTATCCTACAGGAAAAAAAAAAAAAAAAAAGAAAAAGATAATGGTAGGCATTTTGTCCTTGAGAAAACCTGCCAACTTCATAGGGACTTTGTACTGAAACCTTCAAACCTTCATGTTTAACTTTTTAAAAAACTTCTATGATTTTGAAAAGCCTGGCAATCTCACATGGTGCTGATATTTCTATCGTGTTTTTTTGAACATCCAAAAAAGAAATTCTGTACCAATGTGGATTCTCATTCATACGACGATGAAAGGTGAATGCTCCTTGTGCATTCTCTGTGGGAGAGTGTTCAAAGAGAAAGTTTTGGCAGAGTGAGGGAAGTGCACGTGTATGTGCGTTGCCAGACAGCTATAAATACCAGATCCAGAGAGTGCACAGGACTGGAGGACAAAGGCACAAAGACTGGATAATTTATTGCAGAGAAAGCTGTAAAGTACTTTTAAAAATGAGAAAAGATTTGTTAGCATTCAGCAAATGTGAAATTCATGAGGGGAGTTCTATCAAAAAGATTAACCAATGCACAGCGGCAAGAGAAATTTTATAAATAAACTCAGTGAAAAATGTTTTCTTGTTGTGTAAAAGCGTTCCACTGGATTTAAATTATTTGGAATTATATATTAATGAAAGTAAAATAGTTTAATGGTACAAAAGTTTTCAGATGGAAAGTACTTAAATATTAAAGCAGTTTTCCTCATAGAAATTTATGAAAGGCCAAGCTATTTTGTGTTCTCCATCAAAAAATGAGAGTTGTCAGCACTTTTCAGGAAAATAGAGATACATGGTGTGTATCTGAAAAATGCCTACAACCCGCAGCTGAGAGGAATCTGCCCGTTGTGTGAGAAGGGCCTCAGAGAAGAGCAGCTCCAGATTGCATTGAATCTAGAGATGGAGAGGGGAGAAGAACACAGAGGTGCATTTCCTAAAATGAGACTTGTAAACAATTTTTTAAATGTATATATATTGACATGTAGGTGCCAAGTCTTTCATATCTTCATAGTCTCCTTTTGCAGCCAAAAGAGGTAGGTATAAATCAGTACACTAGTTTATCATCCATCTTAAGCTGGGATGATCTGTCTTCTAAATATGTCTTCTGAATACACCTTTTCCTGTTCTAGAGACAGAAAAATAAAAAGTAAAAACTAACTTTAAGGTGCTGAGAATCAGGTGAGACAGTCCCCTCTACTCTCCCTGCATGCACATATACATACAAAATCATGCTGCTTTCACAGATTCTTTTGGAATTGGCTTGTAGGAAACTTTAATCAATGTATTAATTTATGAAGAATAAAGCTTGCTCCATATGAAGCACGAAGAGTTCAGCAGTTGTATCTACAAATCCATCTTGTCTGGTCTCTATGGGTCTCTATGACCCTCTCTTTTTTGTTCTTTTGGGTATCTCCCTGGGTAATCTTCTAAAGTTAATGTTCTGCAACTTAGTGATCTAGTATAAGACATTGCACACAAAATACTGTATTACAATGTTCAAATTCATTTTAAAAGAGGAAAATACTGTGCATGTTAATTAAGCGAATTGGCAAGAAATGTACTATCACTTTCTGCTATTATTTCAGGAATTGACTTTAAGCAGAAATAGTCTTTTAGAGACAATTTACAAAAATTGTTTCTAGAAACTTAGTTATTAATTAAAAAATGTAACAAGTTATCTTGTTTTTCAATATGTTCTCACATCTGCAGTTGCACAAACAATACTGGATTTGCCAAATTACCATTGCATCTAGCACATTAAACCAAGGTTTTCTTTGTTCCTAGGAAAGTATGTTTAAATGAGCTGGCAAGTCACTTACAGGGTACTAGAAGTAACCCAGTCCTGTGGGTTAAATGGAGAAGACACTTGTGCATTTTCTGTGCCTCAAGTTTGATGGATCCATGTGTTGATCACCACATAAATACTCCTGCACACTCTTTAGTACATGCTTAATTTTATGCATGCACCTAAACACACTGACCTTTAGGACAAGTGCTTACCTGTTTTTAGGGTTCCAGAATTTACTATAGAATGGCCAGATAAAGGTCCATTAGGAGCAACATTTATACAGATTGGGTTAGCACTCTAGAAACCACAGCTGAGACACTTGGACCATTGTGCTAAACATTTTTACAGTTGTGTAATAGGAGACTAGTCTTCCTGTCAAGTGCTTATGTCCAAAATAGACCAGGCAGTTGAAATGTTGAGAACCGAACCATGAGGATGTGAAGTGATTTGCTCCAGAGTATGAATTTAGTTTGAGGTTCACTGCCCAATATACCAGACTTCTCATTATCCTGTTATGTCACAGGAAGATAAACGTTTGAGAGGAATAAATATTCGTTGTATCTTGCACCTAAATCCAGTACACATTTGATATGAATATGCTCTTCCTCTGGGTTGTGTTGGAGACTGTTGATTTTATACTAAATTATGCTATTGCAGTAAGAAGAATACTCAGCATTGAGACCAACTTAATGAGGTACCTTCATGAATTTTGTCACTGATATAACATGATAGATAGGTTTATAAAAGAGAACGTTACATAAAGTGGATAGATGAAAAACATTATAGATGTATTAGGACCAGTTTATTACTATCTTAAGGCTTGTCTTGAATAGAAAAGGATATTTCTAAATACTGCTGTCCAAAAAAGGGAAAATGGAAACATGTAGTTTCTTAAAAATTATATGGTTAGACTTTTGTGTCTACTGAAAAAAGCACCAATCACAACCCTAATCATTTTCTATTTCTAGACGCTGCACCCTCTAAATCCTCATCTACCTTTGCCTTTTGGTCACAAACTTCTTTAAGCAAAAGAATTACCTTCCCCTGCATTTGGAAGGCATGCATCACGCTTTGGGCAGCATCATGCCTAACTGGAAATAATATCACATCATTACTTTAAAATCAGTTTATTGCTCTACAGTTTAATACAGTATTCATAATGGAAGTGAACAAAAAGAGACTAAATTAAGAGCTTTCCAGTTAAAAAAAAAATCACAAACATTAACCTCTTATGCTAATAGCTGAAAACTACATAGGGATGAATTCAGATCACTTGTCTTGTAATACTAGACCCCTGACTGGCCTTGTGTCCTCTTCCAGGAGGTGGAGGTCAGTGGAGTGATCAGGAGGAGGTGGATCAGGGAGCACAGAGAATAGAGTGAGTGTTGGGATGTTACGTGCAAAATGAACAGAAATGTTTTGACATTTGAACAGGAAACTCTAATCTCAAAGCTGGTTTAGAAGTATTACTTAATCTCATTCAAGTGTTGGAGCTTTCACACATGTAAGCTGATAAATCATTTGACCTTGAGAGGCAGGTCCTTATTTAGATTAAATGATTTTGCCTTTTGTGCTTAATCTCACTTGTGGAGCTTGCATCTCCATATGGCTAGGCTGTTCCTCTTGGAAGGAGTTCTGTAGGTTGAGAAAATTAGCCCAGTACTTTTACATCCTGGCAAATGCAGGCACACCACAGCTAAACAAAATAGAGAGTATATGGGTGTGATCTGTGACGACATGCATCACTCATAGCATTGCAGGCACACCTCAGATGAAAGCCTTCTTGCACTATTGTGGTGGCAAGGAAGTATAATTACTTTTAAATATTTTTGAAATGTATTGGCGTCCACAGTTTACCAGGTGTCCTGCCTTTCTGTGGACAGGTTTTTGTTGGGGGAGGGCTGCAGGGGTGACCTCTGTGAGAAGACACAGCAGCTACCCCCATGGCCAACAGGGCCAGTTTTCAGCCATTCCAAAACAGACCACCAGCGTTGCTGTGATGCCCCTGTTATAACATCTTTAAGAAAAGGTAAAAAACACTGCATAGGAGCAGTGAGAGACAGGAGTGAGAAAATGTAAGAGAAAAACCCTGAAGACATCAAGGTCAGTGAAGAAGGAGGGGGAGGAGATGCTGCAGGTGGTGGGGCAGAGATTGCTCTGCAGCTCATGGAGAAAGATCAAAAGATCATGGTGACACAGGTTGTCCCCTGCAGCCCATCGAGGACCATGTGGAGCAGAGATCCACCCTGCAGCCCATGGAGGACCCCTGCTGCAGCAGGTAGATGTGCCCTTAAGGAAGCTGCAGCCTGTGAAGAGCCCACACCAGACCAGCTCCTGTCAGGAGCTGTGGCCCATGGAGACCCACACTGGAGCAGTGTGTTCCTGAAGGACTGTGCCCCATTTAAAGTACCCACAGTGCAGCAGTTCATGCAGAACTGCAGCTCAGGGGAAGAAGCCATGATGGAGCAGTTTGTGAAGGATTGTATCCCATGGGGGGACCCCACACAGGATTAGGGGAACAGCATGAGGATGGAGGACTGTCAGAACCAAGTTGTTATGGACTGATCACTATCACTGCTTCTCATTTGGATCTCCAAAGCATAGGTGGAAGTGAAGAGACAACAATGTAAGACTGTCCTCATATCTGGAAACCTTCTGTAAAGCAAACTGCTCTTTCAGTTTTGGTGCTTCCACAGTTCGTGAGTTTATGACAGACCAGTGGGCCTGTCAATATATCTGTAACAGCCAGCTGTGCCAGCTGTGCCAGGGCTTCTCACGGAGGAGCCTAGAACGTTGTGAACAGCATTTTAAAATTCTCATTCCAGAGCCTGTGCCCTGGAAGACCCAGGGTCTGTGACTCATGGGTCTGAAACAAGATCTACCATATTGCTTCTGTGTTAGACTGTGTGTCTTCCAGATTGCTATCTATATGGTATAGGTACCATGTAGGCCAGGGGTGCAAAACTCATTTTCACAGGGGGCCACATCAGCCTCGTGGTTGCCTTCAAAGGGCCAAACGTAATTTTAGGACTGGTAAATGTAACCACTCCTACATTTTGTAACTACTCCTACTCATACATACAGTCCTAAAATTACATTTGGCCCTTTGAAGGCAACCACGAGGCTGATGTGCCCCCCCACCCGTGAAAATGAGTTTGACACCCCTGAAATAAGCTGCCAAGGAAAAATAATGATGTTGGCAGACCAGCTGTGCTCTGCTTATCAGACTTAGTTTTGTAAATATATGGTTAGGGTAGTGTTTTATGTTTTTCTTGAAGAAATTCTAAAACCAAATAGTAAAACAAGACCAATATCTTGTAAATATGTCTGCAGGTATGTACGCATATTTATACATACACATTTCTTACAAACCTTCACTTGCCACCTTCTGTGTCATTTTCCTGGTTATGGTGAGAGCTTTATTTAGACTCTTAACTTCCCCTTTGTCCGTTTAGAGGATTTAAGCTATATGGGTTTAACTTCTGGAAATCAGCAAGTAAGAAGAAGCTGGGATTCTCTTTTCATTTTTCAAGAGAAAATTTGTGTTTAAATTGTGAGGCTTGTCTTTAGAACAGTAACGGGGACTTTGGAAAGTCTCTCAGAGAAAGAAGACCACATGTGGCTTGACTGTATCTTAGCAAACCCTGCAGTGTACAATTTTTGCCATTTTGGTGTTATGATTTCTTTTTTTAACTGAGGGTCCTGAGAGTCACCTATTCTTTTACAGTGATAGTACTATTACATAGTTCAATTCGCTAGAATAGAACATACCTAATTCATATTACAGCTACTGCAATAACATTATCTTGGCTATTTAAGGTGCATTGCAACATCTTCTCTGGAGTCTGACCTCCACATTCATCTTATCTTTGGTGAGACCAATGGCATTGCAAAATTTGCAGGAGAAAGTCGTATGTGTAATACTGGAATTAAATTGTCAGCTATGAAGAGACGTCTGGTTTAAAGATAAATTATTCAATATATTTCAAAGTATGCTCATGAAGGTGTGTTTGTTACTACTTTATGTTTATTGGGGAAAAAATCTTGAACAGAATTTTCTTAGAGTGCTAATATGAGAATGTGTTTTACCAAGCATAATTTGGTCCATTTATAATAAATAAAATGTCTTTAGAAGTGTGAGAGAAATAGATAAAGAATTGGAAAATCCAGGTAGTCATGTTTGCCTGGAGGCATTTTCTGAGAAAAGCAGTGAGTCAGAATGCAAATCCTCATGGCTTTGCTGATTTTTGTGGTTGCTCCTGATTACTGTAAAATTGATTCAGTAGCATTGCAGCATATCTGCATATAGTTAAGCCTAACCTCCATAGTGTCACAGGCATTTTTCCTCTCTGTGGGTACTATACTGAGTAAGAAAAAAATCTCATAACCTTCATCTTAGCAAAGAGCAAAGACAGACACTATTCAGTAACTTCCCAGTCTTCATCTCAAGTATAGTAGCACAAGTTTTCTTGAATTGGTTATTTCAAGGCTTAATGATAGCCAGATAATGTTTTATTGCATTTGGATCTAGGCTGTGGCAAAGATAGTTTGCTTTGAAAATGTGAATAATTATTATTTTATTATTTTTAGTTAAAAGCAGTTTAGGGTCATATAATGTAATTCTGTGAAATTTGAAGTTTGACTTTTGTCCCTTTCTTTTTTTTTTTCTCTATCCCAAGAATGAATTTGAGCTTTAACTCCACTAAGCGTGCAATTTCACAGCTTGGCATTGATTTCTTGAATTTTTCATCATGTAAAATCCTACTGTATGGACCATGTGTTACGAAGAGTACCCTTTGCCCATATAAAACTGCCAAGAAATAAAGCGATACAGGGCCTTAACGAAGTTTTTCTCCAAACAGGAAACACAATAAGTAACTACCACTTATGTACACAAGGTTTACATTCAGCTATTGCAGTTGGCAAAGTTGACTGGACTGTGGTTGAAAATAGAGGAGGCCTGCCAGTTCCTCACAGAAACACTTGTAAAACATTGAGAAATCCCTCTTCAGGGGAAAGCAACATGTAGGATGTTTCTCCAGAACTGAATGAATGATTATACAAGAAGTTAGAAGAAACAGGAGTTTAAAAAGGGTTATTAGTAGGAAAGATCATGTTGAAAAAATTAAGAGGTGTAGCAAAAAAGAAAGCCTAAATTGGGGCTGCCAGTGAAAACTGAAACTTGGAAATGACATTAAAACAACAATAGAAGGTCATTTACATATTTAAATCCAATGATAGGAAACAGGAGAATAATTGAAACTGTTATATCTTGATGATGGGACAGTGTTGAGGTTTTGATTGCGGAGTGACAATAAAACTGTGGCAGATGTATTGTTAACCCCCTCTCCTCCCACTTCCCCCTTCAGCCCCTCCCTCTCCCCCCTTCCCACTCAGGACAGGCGATCAGGAAGAAAAGAAGGACAGAGAGAAGAGAGTTGGAAAAATCAAAAATGTTTTACTAATGCTACTAATAAGAATAGAGAAAATAGTATAAAATATACAAAACCAATCTTGAAAGTCCCAGCAACTGCAGAGCCGGCACCCAAAGTCCTGGACTGGACTCTGCAGTCAACCGGAGCTGGATTCAATCTGTCACTAGACCTCAGTTCGCAGGGATGACTAGAAAGGTCCTCTCCTAATGTCGGCCATGAGGAAAAGGGGACGAGATCCTGGTGATCTCCCACTTTTATATGAGTTATTCACGTGAATGGGATGTTATACTCCGTTGGTCAGTTTCTTGGTCACCTGTTTCTTGTTGCCCCTCTCGCAAGATGAGCATTCATGCTTATCAATAACTTCGCATTCCATTGCTATGTTTACCAAAACATGTATCTGGTTTTCCAGGAAAATGCAGCTAATATGAAGGCTTTAGCTGACAGGCAAATTCACTAAAAGAGAAACTTGTTTTTAACAAAACTCGGACAGACAGAAAACCAGGAAAAACTAGTTAGAGACATAAAACTAATAGATACTTCCCGTTGATTTTAACTCAAGGAGGATGTTGACCTTAAAAGAGGCATGATGGCTTTCTTCTGTGGTTCTTAAACAATTGCTTTATTGAAGGGCAGATGCAATAACAAGTGCTTCTTAGTAGAGCTCTTAAATGAGTTGTGATATGTGTGATCAGTGAATAGGAACCATAAGACCTATTTTTAAAGGGGGACATAAAATCTGGCAACCATGGACCTAACAGATTAACATCAGTAGACTGTAAAGTTATGTAACAGATTTTGATGGGAAGAAAGCTTTAAAATATGGCTATAGCCAGAAAATGGAATAAAATGCAACCAGAAGTTATTAAGGTAGAAAGTATGGGATTAATGCATATCTTCCAGTTGCCAAGAAATTGAAGTAAAATACACGCGCTCCTAAGAAAAGAGATTTATGAAAATAAAGACAAACAGGCAAATTAAAAGGTAGGCATGAAACTAAGGGAAGCATGGCAGCAGATGCTGCTAGGGGAGGAGGTACCAGGCTGGAGAATCATGGCTGCAGGAGGAAGATACTAAGAGACTGATTTTACAGTGGCCGTAGGGATAAAAAGTCAGTATACCTTGATGTAATTTGCTGGTGAGGCAAACACAGACATCAGTAGAAGTTCGGAGCTGGCTAGGAATATAACTGTGGAAGTAAGCAATTTTGAGGAGTACAGTAATAGCCATGAATCACAGAATCACAGAATGTTAGGGATTGGAAGGGACCTCCAAAGATCATCTAGTCCAATCCCCCTGCCAGAGCAGGAACACTTAGATGAGGCTACACAGGAATGTGTCCAGGCGGGTTTTGAATGTCTCCAGAGTAGGAGACTCCATGACCCCCCTGGGCAGACCGTTCCAGTGCTCTGTTACCCTCACTGAGGAGAAGTTTCTTCTCAAATTTAAGTGGAACGTCTTGTGTTCCAGTTTGAACCCATTACCCCTTGTCCTACCGTTGGTTGTCATTGAGAAGAGCCTGGCTCCATCCTTGTGACACTCACCCTTTATATATTTGTAAACATTAATAAGGTCACCCCTCAGTCTCCTCCAAGCTCAAGAGACCCAGCTCCCTCAGCCTTTCCTCATAAGGGAGATGCTCCACTCCCTTAATCATCTTTGTTGCCCTGCACTGGACTCTTCTCCAGCAGTTCTCCATCCTTCTTGAACTGAGGGGCCCAGAACTGGACACAATATTCCGGACGTGGTCTCACCAGGGCAGAGTAGAGGGGAAGGAGAACCTCTCTCCACCTACTAATCACCCTGCTTCTAATACACCGCAGGATGCCATTGGCCTTCCTGCCCACAAGGGCACAGTGCTGGCTCATGGTCATCCTGCTGTCCACCAGGACCGCCAGGTCCCTTTCCCCTATGCTGCTCTCTGATAGGTCATTCCCCAATTCATACTGGAACCTGGGGTTGTTCCTACCCAGATGCAATACTCTACACTTTCTGTTGTTACATTTCAATAAATTTTTCCCTGCACAAAATGGAAAACTGATAATAGTAACTAAGAAAAATATTCTACTATAAACAGAAGCTCATCATTTGGAAATGGCCCAGAAGGAAGAAGGAGCAGAATTTTGATCCTGAGACGATCATCAGACATCACTGAGATGCAGATTTAGAAGAATGCAATGTGATTTAGGGTATGTCAGCAGAAGTATTTTGCAGTAGAGATGAGGAAATCATGTAAGAAGAAGCAAAAGGCCTCCAGCTTGACTTCTAAATCTGTGGGTCATATGTGTTCGAGGAAGAAGAGCTCAAACTGCAAGAGCACAGAATAACGCTTTTACATGATTGATGGAGTGGCAAGTCAGTCATTTGATGGGTCTTGGAGAATGTATGTTGTGTAGTCCAGCAAAGAAAACATTAAGAGGGTTTGTAAGAGCTGTGTATCAACATAGTGAAGGTGAACTTAGGGGAAAGGAGAAAGCTTTTTAAAAAGCTTTTTTTTAATGCGTAATCTGGCTATCTTAGGTTGGGGGCTGTGAAAGTGGGGCAGCACATAAAATCACAGAATTGTCCTCAAGCCACTTTTCCAGTTCTAGCATCATCACTCTATCAATTTCTGGATAAATCACCCAACTCTAGGGAGAGAAATGCACAATTTGTGGTTTTGACTCTTTATGTAGTGAATGTAATAGGAAAGAATTAAAGCTGAAATGGTTTCAGTCACCCCATTTGTTAAGTGTGTACACTGTACCCTGACTGTGCTGCTGTCACTGGATGACTGTGACGTCCAGGATAGGAAAGAGGAGGACATCATCTTTTTGGAAAGGTCTGACTTAGATTTTTCCCATGTTTAGGCTACAGGTAAGAATGGATTGTGAGGAGGGAGGGTGTGGATCAGGAGAACATAGGCAATGCAAACTTAGGAGAAAATGGGTACAATGATCCTCTGACTCTTGCTTTCTCAATTTTCTGTGTTTCTGGGCTAGGTAACACTATTAATGATCACAGTTTCTAATAAGTTGGTTTGTACTTCAAAAAAAGTGGCATGTTTTTCATTTAGCTCTCTATGAGTTGCTAGAAAGGCAGTTTTTTTCTCAAGAAAGCACTGGTATGCCTGCTTTTATGTGCATAGATCAGTAAAGCCTTTATCCAGTCTGCTAAAATCAATAGAAGTCTTTATGTCTTACATGAGTCCAAGAGCAAATCAAAACTAAAGAGTGTATGTTCAGGTCACTTATTTTCTGGTTTTGAGGTTGACACAGAGCAGAAATAAAAGGTTTGGGACAAAAGTCTGGTCACATTGTCTTAGTACACTTTCCTTCAACTGCTGTCTTAAAGCCAAGCAGATTGTTCATGAAGTAGACTTTTACTCAGTGTCTGTAGTAGAGTTTTAATGTAGCACAAGGACTCCCTGTGTAAAAGTGAGAGAAGGTTCTGTATTGTTGCAATTCAAAATGTCTAGATTTCACTTAACATTTTTCTGATAATTTTCATGTTTTAAAATGTGAACACTCTCCTGTTTAGGGTAATAGAAATGATCAGCGCCTGATAATATGCAGAGCTATGGTTGACTTTTCACTGGTGTGCAAAAATACATGTTAGTTATTTCATATTTTATTTTAAAGCAAAAACACTATGAATATTGTAGTGTTTTCTGAATAGGACCAAAAAATATCAGAATATTATTTAGCTATTTATTTATTGGCTTCCAGAATGAAACACATGTGAAAATGGAAGTTAACTATACAGACAGAAATGGAAATCTTCAAATCAAAAATCTGAGGATGTTGAAATGTGTAAGTAAGCACTTACAGATTTTGTCACTAGCTGAACTCTCATTATTTTTCTTCTCTTCCAGTTTGCTCCCAGTATTCGAGAGGAGTTTTTGCCATTTTTGGACTATATGATAAGAGATCAGTGCATACCTTGACCTCATTCTGCAGCGCCTTGCACATCTCCCTTATCACGCCGAGTTTCCCCACGGAGGGTGAGAGTCAGTTTGTGCTGCAGCTGCGGCCGTCGCTGCGGGGAGCCCTCTTGAGCTTGCTGGATCACTATGAATGGAACCGCTTTGTCTTCCTGTATGACACAGATCGAGGTGAGTTGTGACCCAGCTTTCTTATCTCTTTAGTTCAAATGGCTTTTGCAAGAACTGTGCATTTTTATACTGTATTGAGAGCTTGGGGAGTCAAATTTTAAGGGCCTTTGAGGTGAAATACCTCTGACTGAGTAGCTGTGTGGCTGAAGGAAGAATTCCTTCGTCTGTAAATATTTGCTGTTGGATGCACATAGTGTGTAATCGACCAGCTGAAGCCTGTTCTTTAAGTCTAGAATACTAAAACATTTTAACTAATGTTAGTGAAACAGAGACAGTTCAATAAGCAGAATTTTATGGCTCTGTTCACTCTTCAGTAGTTAAAAGTACTTGAAAGTACAGTACTTAAAAGTGGCCTATAAGAGAGATGGGGACAGACTTTTTAGGAGGGCCTGTTGCAGTAGGATGGGGGTAATGGTTTTAAACTAAAGGAGAGGAGATTCAGGCTGGACACGAAGAAGAAATTTTTCACAATGAGGGTGGTGAAACACTGGCACAGGTTGTCCAGAGAGGTGGTAGATGCCCCATCCCTGGAGACATTCCAGGCCAGGCTGGACGGGGCTCTGAACAACCTGATCTAGTTGAAGATGTCCCTGCTTATTGCAGGGAAGTTGGACTAAATGAGCTTTGAAGGTCCCTTCCAATGCAAATTATTCTATAATTCTATGATTCAACTCAGTTCATAGCAGTTCACAGCAGTACAAAAAAGTAGAGAGGACCAACCTCTTCTCTGCACCTGCACTGGTGTAAGCTGAGATGCAAGCAAACCCCTTAGTGCTTCCATGGCTTGGAGGTCAAGGCAGTGAGAGGCTCACTCGGACTCAGCATGAGCCCTTAGGCTGTGGCAGAGAAGTGAAGGTGAGAGGCAATATCTGCCAGGTGAGAGGTATCCATGGGAAGCAAACAGAGGGAGTGCTGCAGTAGCCCGTCTTCTGCTCCTTTCATCTGGTGGTCTCTCTGTGATGGACTCCACTTTTATAAATTAGACAGCACATTACACAAAAGCCTACACTTTCTATCCACATTCTCCATTCCACATTCCAGAGAATGTCAGAATTTTTAAGTGGTAAAAAACTTCAAGTGCATCACTGAGCCTCAGTGCCAAATTGAGAAGTAAAATCTCCTGTTCTTCACATTGTGCATTCATTCTGCTGGCACAGCTCTTTGCCTTTGTTTATGGAACAGGACTTAGCCAACATGGCTGAGCCTCTGAGAGAGAGGCAAGATTTTTATGTTGATGGCTTGCTTTCAAGGGGGAAGCGAGCGGCATAGCTGTAGTCAAAATAATTATTTTACTACAGCTGTTTCAATACAGCACCCCATGTGGACAGTCTATTCTGGAATTAAAGTGGCTTTATTCCAGTATAATTACTCTGCAGTAGAAATAGGGAATTATACTGACCTAACTAAATCTGTTTAATTATTTGATTATGATTATAGAAGTCAATTTTCTCATATTTCTCAATAAATTTTAGTGAGCTTTTAGCTTGATACACTGCCTAAATACCTGAATTTAAATCAAAATGTGTAATGGAATGGAATGAAAGGGGTTGTATTGTTCCATAATTGTGTTGTGGTGTTGTTTGTTTGTTTGCTTGTTTTTTTGAATAAACATTTTCTTAATGTTTGGTGAACCTACAAAGGAAGTTCTGAGAAACATTATAGAATGTATTAGATAACTGGAAAGAGAAAAAAATAGCAAATTTAAAAGTGTTCCTACTCAAGACATAGTTATGGGTAACAAGAAAGCAAGCACATGATTAGAGATGTGATCCTACTTGTTCAACAAATTGTTAAGAGAAGTACACAACCTGCAGTCACCTTTCTCATCTAAATTTACATGCTTAATTAGACTGAGACATCATTTTTAAGCATGCAATATCACACCAAGGGCAGTCATCATCTATAACACTGTGGTTAACAAATGTTTCTTATGGCACTGAACTCAGCAACTCTGAACTCATCAGTGTGTCTTTGATAAAAAGATGGCATTTGCTGGCTTTGATGCAGGGGTGCTACATTGGATAGTCTCTCAAATTCTGAATAGGTCTTGTGACTCGGTTTAATGCAGGAGAAAACAGGATTCAAGGTATCTTTAGGTATTAAGATGACTGTAAAGATACATCATTGCTGAATAATTTTCACCACTATTCCACGATAGAAAATTTTAATGTGAAGCTGAGATATGATAAGAAAAAAGCATCATCTCTTCCTATCATTGTAACTGGAAAAAGAAACAATCATTGATGTTGAGTCATGGGGTCTCTGTCAGGGAGACCAAAACCTAACATTGTCCAGATTTTTGCCAAAGATCCTTCCTTTACATATCAGATGTTTCCCTGTCTCTCTGAGCAGCCCCATCCAGCCAAACTGAAGGAACTGCCTGGGCCTTTTGGTTTTGATACTGAGCATACGAGTTGATCTTTGCTTCTTAACCAGAAAGCGATAAGTGAACTCCTACAGGGGAAGGTAAACCATGAGCGTAAATTCCAGCCAGACACAGTAGCTGCCTATGAAGAAGGCAGCATTGAGCAGCTGTCGGCATTGTAAAAGGCAGAAGATCTTGGCAGAAGACCGTATGACAGAATAACTTATGCAAACCTGCAGGACCAGTGGTGACATGCTCTGGTGGGCAAATGCATGTTTTCAGACCTGCTTTCCCAGCCTTCCCATCCTGCTTACTTCTTGGTTCTGTTATATGCAGCTCAGTTACTGCTCACTCTTAGGGGATGAACAATTAAATCCTATTATTAAGGTAGATTTCTCTGTCGTATCACTCCATTCATTGGTTTGACAGCTTATCAGTTCCCTGCAGAAGACCAGTCTCTGTGCTACTGGGGGCATCTATGTTAGTATTTAAGTTCAAGTCAGGAATGCACTCTTGTCTCATCTCTCCAAGTCACTCCCACATACTGCACTTGGGTTTATACCATGGAGTAGCCTTGGATCTCACAAATTCTGATGAGGTGGTGGCTTCAGCTATTATGTTAAATCTCCACTTCTGATGTTCTGCCAAACTCACAGTCTGGAAAATCACTGGCCTGTGACAGCATGAAGATAATAGGAAGAATGGCAAAGATACAAAATGAATTGGATCTAGCGGGGGACATTACAGGAAAGGAGAACAGGTTTTGCAAGAGACATTAAACCTAAGAGAAAGATGAAGGAAAGTTCAGCTCGTTATTTAACAGGAAAAGTGAGCAAGTAAAGAGTGACACAGAAGGCTAAAGCCTCAAGGGTCCTTTTGTTTCAATACATTCTTTTTTCTCTTACCTTCCTTCCATAAAAATGCTTAATTATGACCCAGTGCTTAATACAATTAATATTAACAACGAAATGCCAGGAACAGAGACAGGACAGGGAAAAAAAGGCTGAAGAACACTTACCTAAGTCATGCAAAGCATAGTGGAAAAGGCCTGAAATGAAAACCATGCCTCCGTGAGATATCGAGAGGAAAGGGAAGTCCAGCTGGGGTGAAGTGCTTAGTTAATATTTGATGTCACCTCTAAAGGGACTTAAACAAAACAATCAAATGAGTAGACCAGAAGAGCATTTAGCTTATATATGTTCTTTTATTGTGATTGAGAGATATTTCTTTTAAAAAGAGGCATACAATCAAGTGGAGCTGTGTATCTGCAAATCCATGGGATTTTTGGTCTAGCATAGGCAGATCTGTAGTATGATCTTGCTAGGTAACTACAATATTTTCTAGCACGAGAAAGCAGAAGTTGGACCCTGAAACCACAGAAGGCTGGAGGAGTTTGTGAGGTATGAGAAGCTGTTTAAGAATAGAATTGTAGAATCATTTAGGTTGGAAAAGACCCTTAAGATCATCAAGTCTAAGCATTAACCTGACACTGCCAAGTCCACCACTAAACCACGTCCCTAAGTAACACATCTACATGTATTTTAAACACCTCCAGGAGTGGTGACTCAACCACTGCCCTGGGCAGCTTGTTCCAATACCTGACAACCTTTTTGGTGGAGAAATTTTTCCTAATATATAATATAGAATCAAGAGCAGCAAGAATCGAGCATACGAGAGGTCGGTGTTAGTTTTCCACATTGTGTTTAGCCTTACTGAGAGCTGGAATGGCTGAAGTTGCTGGTAAAACCCAGAACTAAGGGGTGGAGGGCTGTGGAGCAGCATGGGACACCAGGGAGGGTGACAGCCAGCAAGCAGGAAACTCCTTTCACAGAAGTTCAGCATCTATTTGAATTCAACCATGTTTCCCAGCAGGAGTTTTCAGTCTCTGACTGTGACTAAAGAGCGGCGGCAGGAGGGGTAGAGCTACCAGCTGGCCTGGCAGTTGGCTCACCAGAGGCAAGGACTGTAAAATAGTTATAGTTCTCTAGAAATTATGCATTGTGTGTGAGCCTGTTTATGTACCTTGTTGATTTTTTTTTCCTTTGCTCATTTTAATTACCTATTGTTCATTAAATCAGTTCAGTTGTGGTTGCAGGTGAGGAAAATCAGCTTGCTGTGCACAAGATAATTTTAATTTTCCCACATTTCTGGATAGTGTTTTTATAGCAACCCCTTTAAAGTTGAAACCATTCTATTTTATGACAATCTAAACCTGGCAGAAGGATTACACTAGTGCCAATGGTCTGTTTGAATTGATCGTACAGTAAACAAACTAGCAATCTTCAAGCTTTTGCGTTTGGGGACTTCTGGAGGATAGGTGGGTCCCAAACGTCTGCAGAAGGCAAAAAAAGCTACAGGAAATGTATAGCTCTCCCTCTTGTTTTGAGGGAGATTATGGAGTTGGTTATTTACAATCAGTTTATCAGGCTAATGTAATTTTCTCCATTGGCAGAGTAGCTGGCCCAGCCATAAGCAGTAGGTTTGGTGTGTCCATGCTTAGTAACTCCAGTGGTATTGCTTCATGCCTGATCTTCTCCCAGAAAGAATAGAAAATAGAGATTCAACTGTAGATCGATCAAGAAATAGAAATATGATAAAGATGGTACAAAGGGTAACCTTAGTAAGGAAGAGTCAAAGGTACAAACACGAAGTGCAGAGTGGCTGATTCAGCACTAGTATCATGGGAAATGTTTCGGGAGTTGTGACGAACCATAAGAATAATACAAGTCCAGAAAGACATACTGTTTCCAATCAAGTAAATTTTATTTTCAAATTTAGGAAAAAGAATGTTGCCTGTGAGAAATGAAAGCTAAATATTTCTCTCTCCCAGGTGCCTATGCTGTTGTGTCACGTGTTGGGATTTTCACTGCAACAGAAAAGATCAAAACTTTCCAGTTAGGTGAGGAAAAGAAATGAGATGAGGAACATAGAGGACATGATGGTGACAACACTGTGTCCCACCAGTTTCTCGTTGCCCTTTGAAAGCACTGGGTACTGTTCACAGCTACGTTAAGGGTCTCCGGTATGAGCTTGGCACAAGGATCAGGCATCTGTTGCTGGAATGGCACAGTGGTCATTGACAACCATATATAGATATCACAGTTTTAAGGGTCCAGAGGAGAGGAAGAATGTTAAAAAAAAAAAAAATCATGACCTATGATAAAAAGCTTCAGGAATTGAGATTTTTTTCATTCTAGGTCTGTTAAGGAGCAAAGAGCAATTCTTCGTACCCACTCAGATCAAGGCAAGAATTAGAATTATTTTGCAGGAAGGCAGATTGAGGGTGTTACTAGAAAAAATGTTTCAATAAGGTTAGGCTAAGCTGAGGAGATTGTGGGAATTCTTACCAGTAGAGGTTTTAAAAGAGAGATTAGAAAACATCTGCAGTGGTGATCTGCTTTGCTACATCCCACCTCAGATGATCTCTTATGTCCCCTCAGAATTTATGTAATTTTCATCATTTCTCTAGGAAACTGAGAATGGCTTCCTCACAGTAGTTGGGACACTGAAGAGATAATTTTCTACTATGGAGCAACTTTCAATAATATATTATTGCTATTCAATTATATATATAGCCTTTGTAAAACATTTAGTATGTTCTATTATTCAAAAATCAGATCAAACATGTTCTAAGTGACATAGATAAAAACACTGTATAATCAGGTTGAAGGACTATAACTATAATATGGTACTCAATAAGTTGAGTTATTGTTATCTGGACATTTAGGAACTGCAAGAATTGGCCCTACATCAAGCTTTACTTGATATTTTTATTGCACTTCTGAAAAAAATTTGTCAATGTCTTAATGAAAAGAGTAATAATATAATAGCAAATTGGGAAGTTAATTCAATAGTTAACTCAATTGAAAGGGCTAGACATACTAAAGCCAATAGTAATATAGAAATATAGCCTACAGGCTTATCTGAATAAAAATGCTGAGTCAAGGCTCTTATTTGTGAAATAAGTTGAAAAAAACCAAGTGTTGTTAATAAACAGCAGATTAAAGATGAACTTACAACATGGTATTGCCGAAAGAAAAAAGGTTTTGCCACCAAGTGCCATTTAGTTATTCATTATTTTCTGTGTAACAGGCCTACATTGCTCATACCTTAAACTGATAGAATGTCACAGGATGTTTCAGGTAATCCTGAGAAACAAAATTTATGTGCTGGATCATAGTGAAGATTATATTGGGAATATGACTTTGTTCAATTGCAGTGATCCACTTTGTCTTGGGCCCTTTGTTCATTATGATCACCAGCAAGGGTTTGGAAGGATTCCTGCAATAAGCATGTTTCACCCTACTGACCTGTGCCAAAATGTCCAAGAATAAAAGAGAAACAGAACTTTTATCAAATATCAGTGAGCGTAGAAACTATCGTAAGTTTGTCAGTCTCCTTTATATGGTCTGCTGCTACTCAGTAAATTCCATGCTTTTAATGGAATAGATCAATGTGCTTTATCTGTTGATAATTAGTTTGCAGCAAAGTTTTACAAGTGTTAGCTCATTAATAATTGTACCAGCAACGTGTCGGCTTGTCGTCATTTTCTCAGCAGGTAATTAATAACAGTGTTAAAGTGTAGGTGGTAAATGCACAAGTGAAACTAAGATGCAACTGGATCCTAACATCAGCATCCGTAATGGTACTGTGACTTTCTACTTTTCCCTTGTCTTTCTACCAAAGAGGAGCAATAAAAGTAAACCAGCATGGTCATCATGTAATAAGCTCAGAATTCACTAACTATGAAAATTTTCCAAGAGCTTTCAGACTGCTTCGTTAAATAAAAGTACTCCTGTTGTTGCCTGAAATGATTCAACATTAGATCAAGACTGAAATTAACAGAAAATACAGGTATGGAAATCAAAAGCTGATCATCAAGTGTACAGATGAGTCCCTTTACTTTGCTATTCTGTGTAAGATGTGGATAAAAGTAAGCTGCATCAGAATTTTTATAGGTGTTTTGGTCATCTAGCTAAAAACTCATAATATGCAGCACAGCCTAACATATAAATGACATAGAAGTATATAAACTAGAAAACATTAAATAAACTGCTACTTATTATATTTCTGATATGAAGAATTTGCTTTTCTTTATTCTGGGTTAGTGGATCCCATGGAGAAGACAAGACACTCATGATAATTTTAAATGTTGCTTTTCAAGTTGCCATGCCAGTGAATCAGCTTTCTCCTTTTTAATGATTTGTGTGTGACAGTGTTGCAGAATCCTTAGAGCTAAGTTATTTTCTCAGTAGCATTTATCTCAGGTTTGCACATTTGGATCTCCAGAATATGCCTGTATCTTCTATATGCTTTCATATTCCAGCATCCTAATGTAAATAACATTGCTACTTCCAACAGCTTGTTCTAAAAATACCAGAGCAATTGCGTTTACAGAACCTGTCAGAAAGAGTGAATTTGTTGTTACCTGCATATGTAACACATTCCTTTAAATGGAAGTATGACATTTTTAGCTGTTTTTTACACTCATTCTGTGTTTACTTGAGAGCAGGACAGTGTGGTCTGTAATTTTGAATAACTATTTTCATTTGTTTAAGAGCTTTTCCACACAAGTTATACTGCAGTTAAGAAAGAAAATGACTTTATAGTACAGCCATTTTTCTGAAAAAAACCCTCCTGTATTGGCATTTTTACTCAAGATTGCTTAGCAAAGTTAAGTTCAGCTGCTCTTATGGGTTACGGATAGCAACTCTGGGCACATTTCTGAGCGCATCCTGTACCTGAGTATGTGAGTACATATTGCTCTGAGTAGCAATTTTAGTCACTTGACCCATACAGATAAGCCATAATAAAAGGTCTGCATACTGTGTATTAAGAACCGTGTGCTGTAAAAATTGATTTTATGATTATTTGATCCCAAATAAGAGCAGGTGATTTACATACTTACTAATGGGACTTATATTCAACTTTTCCATGGATTAAATAAATTACTTCCAGAGAACAAAGTTTTAAGCAGAAATTGGTGTTGTGGTTTATTGGCATTTAGCTTTCACATTAATCTTTAGGATAGACTCTGCCCTTCCTTAGATGTATCTATGTCAGTGGTATCACAACTGACAAAACCTGCAAAAAACCATTTTCAGTGAAGGGACTGTGGCAGCCTTACATCAGCATAACCAAGAGCATCTTTCCTAAGGATGCGCCTGTCCTGTGTTACAACTACACACTGGTCAGTGATAACACTGCAGACAGTTGATTGATGCAACATCCAGCAGCATGGACCTCCAAAGGCGGCCTTGAAAAGACTCAAACGAGGAAGCCAGCCACACATCCAAATGCTTATGCTTTAGAAATTTATTTCAGTGTGGACATCTGAGTCCCGCAGCTGCTGTATGTAGCCTTTTATATGGCCACAGGTGTTGGCTTCAGTGCTGGAGCACGGAGTGGTAGCAAACAAAGGGGAGTATAGTCAATGCTGCCAGAGACCAGACATAGTGCCAATTTAATACTGAATGTAAAACAAACACTCGTGCCAATTTTTGCTTCTAAATGCATTTTTAGTTAGAAAAATTAGCTTGTCTTTTGAGAGAATTATCTATGTGTGGATGAATATTCCAAGTTTTAATACAGTATAAAGCAAGCTTTTTAAAATTTGAAATAAATAAACAAAATATAGACTTACAAATATCAAAACCTAGGATTCTATTGTTTATGCTCTTACTGTTTAAAAAATAATCAAACTGTATTAGACTAATGTAATTCTTTGTGATCACTCCTTGGCATATTTTGAGAGACAGATTTATCCCTTACGCAGTACAAATTACTTCCCTGGAATTGCACCAGGAAGTAAAGGTAATTCAGCATTAGAGTACATTGTGAAGTAAATCTGTGTATTCAAGGACATTGCTGGAGTTGCACATTCTTAATTCAGCTGATTGAACTGTCATTGTATCAGCTATGCAATCTATAATTTTAGGACTACATTTTCCGCTTCTGCAAAGAATCGTATTCCAATGTATTCAGATTTTCACTATTTAGAGACGCACTTTGCCTGTAAATGTAGTATATTTTTGGCATTTCCGTCATTAATTACAGCTGAATACTATTTGCATACATATTTATATGAATAATTTGTCTTTAGTCAATTCCAAAAGGAGAGGTGGAAGTGTAGAGAACCTTATAAAATGATTGACTACTTATCACAGTACTACAGATGCTATTTCTGCCTCTGCACAGGGAATTTCCTGCACTAGTATTTACAGATAATAGCATCAACAGTTGCTTGTGTTACCAAAACTGCAGTGAATGTTTGAGGTATTTAACATTTTGCAGTTGGGAAGAGAGTTACCAAAGGGTCCTTCAGTCCTAAGGACTCAAAATCCCTCTTTTGTACTCCTACCTTGATGGGTTTTAATATTAATGCACACCTGGATGCTGCAGGAAGTTTTCCTGTGGGCAGAGGACGTCCAGTTTGTTCCAGTTTGATTTGGGCTGTGAATGACAAACAGGACATTTAATACAGTTTTGAAGATCTGCGCATAATAAGTGACAAAAGTGTGCGCAAAGAGAGGAGTTGTGAATGCAAAACTCTGGTTGCTAGTCTAGATCCCTGCAACAAATATGCACTTTGTGTTAACCCATCACTGAAAAAAAGAAACTACCCTGGGAGTAAGGACTTGTATCTTAGATGTTCACTCTCCTAATGGAGAGCTCAGTCATCATGGGACAGTGGTTACTCTGGAAGGTCCTGTATAAACACTTTTATTTTGTAAAATCTGTTGAGGCTAATTCTCCTTTGTAGAGAGTTCAGAGTAAGAAAACGAAATAACAAATGGCAAGTGTAGGTACACATTACAAAAAGTGAACAGTAGTAACTAAGTCTTGGACACATAAAAATAACAGGTAATATTTTTGAGTGAGCTATTCAATTAATTTCCTCATAACAGAGAAATATGCAGGTGCTTTTTATGACATGGTTTGGTTTGCATGAATGAAATCAAGTGGAATGGAAGCAGCCTACTTTCTTAGTAAACTTGTCAAACAAAAAAGGCATTAAGATACCTCTGTATTCAAATATATCCTTCCTGTAAAAAAACAAAGGACTGTCTTTAATGGTATAAGGGTAGTTTCAGATAGGTCTAAATTATTCAAAATGCTCTTAAGCAACTTTAGCGAATGGTAGTGAATTAGGGCTGCTTTGCCACACTTAGGTTATCAGCAGAGTTTATGTTTAGTAGTACAAAGCAGGTCATGAACCTCACCCTTAAACACAAGGGACCATCTCAAGCACAAGCCTATCAATTATTTTTGGGTGGGATCTTCTTTTGTTTGTGTTGGTGGTGTGGATGACTTTTTATAATTTTATATATGTATATTTGTGTATATATATGCCTAATAATTATTATGTCTCCTAGCTTTGTCTAGACATAGAACAGTTGAAATCATTTCAATATCAAAACTCTTATTGTCTTAGAAGTTCAGACCATACCACTGAAAAATCTTCTATCAGGGATTTTAGATCATATTTTCTTTTCTTATGTCTGTTTAATTTGCATTTTCATTCTCATTAAGCATTATTTTAAAACCAAACTTGTTTTACAATGTTCAGCTAGTATGTCTCAAATTCTTCAATATTTTGTTTCAAAACTATTCAAAACAGAAAATTCATCTAAACTAGCCTCTTCTCATTAAAAGTATTTCAATGTTTAGTTTTCAAGAAAATAGAGCCTGGGGAAAAAAAATCCCAGCTAATTCTATCAAATAATTGTTTTACTGATAAAATAATATGCTTCCTCTGAAGTGTTTCTTTAAAAAAAGTTTTAAAAGATCAGTTTGTCATCGTATATGTCTTTTAAGTTGTGCCTTGTGCTATATTGATTTCACATCAAATTTCTTCTTAAATAAGCAAAGCATTCTGCCAGGTATTACCTAATACAAGTACATGCTCTTGGTCTTGAAGGCAGAATGAAAATCCCTGTCTGGGTTCTGTTGGAAGCCAAGGGTGATGTTCTCAATGTGTCCTTCTGCACAGGACTTCTATTCTGTGAAATAACCTCAAAACAGCCTCACTTGGTGTGCATCCTTCTCATTTTAAAACTGCTATTTTCCCCTTGTGAGAAGAGGAGCTTCCTTTCTCCTCTGTATCAGAAAATCCAGTTACGGGTTCCTGATCCCGTGTCTGCATCATGGGCTGTGTATAGAACTGCAGCAACTGTATCCTCTGTCGCTTCAGAAATTCTGGTAGGGCCTTCCAAAACTCAGCTTATCTATTTTGTTCCTCACATTTCTACTTATGCAGGGAGATTTAATTGTCTTCAACTGCTTTATCTCACGAAACACCTCAGTATCTATTTCTGCATTCCTGCTTTCATATATTTGCCCAGATTTATTTGCTTGATTCTGCATTTCTTTTCCTCTTTGATGGCTTTTTTTCTACACCTTCTTCTTTTCCCATGCTTTCCTGTTCTATCAGTACATTCCAGTAAGACTGATTCATTTTCAGCCCATGTGCATTATTTGAGAACCTGGGAGCATCCCATTACCTTCTGGTTTTAGCTCTGCCATTCACAATTGTCACTGATTAAGGTTTTTAGCTTGAAAAAATTCAAAAACATGTAATATGACTTAGTCAAAATGAGGACAATTAGTCTATGTTTGTGGCTGCCGTAAAGGAAAAAGTGCAGGGTTTTTTCAGGGTTAACAAATTACTATCAATATATTTTAATGCATCAAAACTCCAGTTTGAATGAAATTAAAGACATAAAAAAAAAATATTTACTTTAATTCTAAATTAGGTTAGAAAGGGAAAGAATTCCAGTTTTGATTTACTTACTTTATTGCTGCTAAAAATGTGTATGGGCTTCACGTGCATGTATTAACAAACAGCAAAAAGAGAGGATCTTGTATCCTCAGATGCACTTCCAGGCTACCAGACAAGAGTGATAATAGGAAACACATAGAGGTGCAGTATTTTGTCTGCACCAAGAGCTGAATTCACAAGTAGCCTCAACGCCAAATTACATAATTTCTCCTCCGGCAAGTCAGGCGCGTCGTGGTGGCCACCGCACAGCTGCCGACCTGGGCGGCATCCAGGCAGACACAGTCACAATTGTCCCTGTTCATCTGGGTCGTGCTGAATTCCCTCAACAGGAAATGGAACACAAGCAGAAAAGTTTTAAAAACATCCCAGACATGAATCAACAAAAACCTTGAACATCTGCTCATCAAAGCTCATCAGAAAACAGTGTATTTTATTTACGCTACTCTTCTGGATGTGCTGAGAATGCCTAATGAGGTTAGAGATCGCTGGAAAATATTGCTGGTAAGAAGTGGCCATTTCACTTTCTAGATTATGGTCCTAATCTACTCAAATTATGTGAAATACAATGTATCATATTCACAATCTCTACAATTTTGTTATTTATTGTAGCATGAAGTGGTGTAGTGTTATTAAATCCACAGTTGCATCAAATCCAAACTGGCTAAAAAAAGGTACAATATTTTAATCAATATTTTAATTTCTTTTGAAGATAAAATAATTCTAGTAAATCTGAAAAACAGGATGATAGAAAGTACAGTTAGCAGAAGTGGATTCAGCAGGGGAGTGAGGAACATTTTTGTGTACAAGGAAATGTGGGCTGAGATCATCAGAGCAGCTCAGTGTAACCTACTGACTGTATCCCGCACTGCCAGGGAAACAGGCCACTGTGTTTAAACGTCTAACATTGTATAGCTTTTCTGATCTGCAGGACAGATCCTGTACTCTGTCCTCATTCAGGATTTATGAATCCACATGTCCTTGCAAGAAGTCTTATAGCAGAGGCAGGTCTAGTTTCAGCTTTATGCAGAGTAATTGCTCAGATACTTACCCTGTTTTTCAGTGGTTGGTAATTTTGTAGAGCTACATTCAAGCTATTGCACGGGGAAGTGCTTAGCTGAAAGGTGGGTACTGAGTTACCTGAGCTATTTCAGGGAGAGGTTCACCTCAGCTACAGTGAGGAAACATTGGCTTACGGTGGCTGTGACCTTGTCCTTGCAGATGTCCTTGTGCTTCTCTCTGCATACCAGAAAGGAAACAAAATCTTCTTTTGCAGGAGTAAATTTTGTTGGTTAGTGAAGTGTTTTAACTTGCTCACCGATTCTTGTCTTTTGCAGGCTTTTGAAATGGTGCCTATCACCTCTGCATCAAAACAACACATAGTATTTTCTCTGAGGCTTTTCTGTTTGTGTTCATAGGGTAACATCTTCCTTAGCAATGAGTGCTTTTAAAGAACACCAGTGTAGCTTCCTAGTCACTCTCTTAAAGAATCAATTTGGAGATTATGCAGTTTTCTCAGTAAATTCCAGAAGAAGCAATACTTTCATAGTGTTGGTTTGGAGAAGGAGGACAACAGCATTGATGAATGACTGGAGCAGCTGTAAGTCACATAAGGGGTAATTATTTTTTGCAAGTGTGGAAAGGAATTTTATTCTGCATGTCTGCTGTGTAGCTACAAAATATTGCTGTCAATGCGAAAAAGGATAAACACCTGCTAAAAGAACTGTGGAGAGGATTATCTCTCTTTCTTACACATACACTTATGAAATACGTACTACACATTGGACCATCTCCAGTTTTTTCTCTTTCTCTCAGCATTTTTCTAGCCATTGAATCAACTGTTCACACTCTCTCTGTGACCTATGAAAAAGACATCTGCTATGTAGAGAGGCAAAATATCAACACATGACATGCTTCAGTTACCTTGTGCCAACCTGCTAGGACAGAACACTTGTTTGTTTTTAATCTATCTGCTTTTGAGTCCCGTTATGTGGTTTTATCATTGGGATGTGGGGCCGGTGCTCTCTCCTTCTCCTTATCCCTCCTCACCAGGCTGGAAGAAGCTACTTGCTGAGTTCTTTCCACCTATGCAGCTGTAGCAGTGTTCTGCCAGCAATGCTAGTGCTCCCTTGCCAGTTTTTAAACATTCTGCCAAGCAGAGAGAATTAATAACAAGATCTGAATCATCTCTAAAGTAACCCCAGTGCCCCTGTGTCCTTTTCCTCCAGTATTATGTCATTTTTCAGCTCCTGTCCAGGATAATAAAAAGGATCTCTTATACCCCCCCAGCTAAGAAGTGTGTCAGGGCAGGCCACGCCATTTATTCCGGCTACCCTTTTGCCTTTGTGGCTCTAAACATTTAAAAACCTTTAGGCCAGATTTTACAGTCCATGTCGTGCTGCTCAGCTGGTGCAAAGCGGATGGACTCCAGCCAAAGCTGGCGAGTGGCCACAGCCTTCCCCTCCTGCCCATGAAGGCAGCTGGGAAAGGGCAGCGTGGTCCACGTCCTGGTGTCCCCTCTGCGGAGTCACCTGCCGGGCAGCCGGGCCCCATCAACCTCAGAGGAGAGCCCTGACAGGGCTGAGCCCCGTGTCTGCCTGTGCTGATTGCCACCTGTGGGTATAGCTGTTGTGAAGCTTTTTATTTTTAGACTACAAAGCAGAAGAGTTCAAGCAATTGAAGGGTTTGAGTGGAGGTTAAACCAATAGGGAGAAACCACTAGACCTGAATCATAGCTGATAATGTCTACAGTATACGTGCCTACTCTCGCTTCAGCAGCAGCTTCCTACTGTGACATGGGATTAACTTATTTGATTTTATTTCATTTTATTTCATCCTTTTTGCTCCATTTGCAAGCATAGTCGAAGATCTTAAACCATAAGGATGAACTGCCAAAAGTGGAAGATGTTTTGGGATGGCCATGCTCAGTTAGTACCATACCTTCAAGAAGTTCTGCCAGGCATTCTGTTCAGTTTAAAAAAAAAAGTAACTTTCATTTCAATAGGAACCTGTTCTTCAGTCTCCCGAGACCTCTGCAAGCTTCATGATAGTGTGCAGAACAGAGGCAAAGGAGGGGATCTTGCTCCAGTCAGCTGTGGTGCCCATTTCTGCTCTTAGCACCTTTCATTTACCTTTTGCCAAGATATGTTGGACTAGATGAGTTCTTATGGTACCTCCCAACCTGGTATTCTATGATTCTGTGATGCCTGTTGCAGCTACTGGTGGCTTGCATTGGCTGGGTCTCACACTTTTCTTCCTCAGTACTCTGGGGAACATCTGCACAGCCACAAGCGTAACCTGGTACACTCTGAGCATCTCCCCTCCCTTCTTTTCTGTCTCTCTTCTACCACATATGTCAATCATAAACTTTGTGTCATATTCAGATGGCATCCTTGATCTTCTCCAGCCCTCTGTGGTGTATTTGGTTTTCCCTTGGGCATGAAGCCTTTGAGGCAGCAGTTCTGCAGCTTGTTGTTTCTAATTCTGCAGCCTGCATCTTCTATCTACTGTTTGCAAAGGATGACAGCACTAACTGCCTGCAAGAGCATCCCTAAATACCAGTGTGGAGATTCTGAGACAGCTTGTACTGTTGGAATGGTAAAAGGCAAACATGTTTATAGAAGTGTAAACATGCTCAAATACTTTGCCATCCACCTCTCACTCACCATGCCTTGGCCTTGTCCTGCCCTAACCCTGCAAGCTGCATATATATAAATACATACATCTATATATATATACACCACATCATGTCATCATATTCCTTTTTACCACATCATATACCCACTGCATTTATTAATAAGGAATTATTCCACAATGGCTGTTATGATAACAGAGTGATTAGTGGTAATGCACTGACCTCAAGTAAAGCTCTGATGAGAGGTGTGAGAGAAAGAAAAAATCTTTTTAGATGAAGTACCACATGCCTTCTTTGTCCTGGCCAAATAGGGTCACCTGGCTTAATACACCCATCAAAATAATTTTCTTTTTGTTTTTTTCCAGAACCGTTTTCCATCTGTTTCACTGATAATGCCTTAATGTAACAAATTAATATGTCTGAAAAAGCTACCTGGTACAAGCTATTAAATTCATTTTGGTTCTGTGCTCTGTTTGTAGTAAAGAGGCAGTTTCTGAAGGCCTAAAAGTTATCTGGCTTGTAAGGAAAAATCCAATCTCTGGCAGAGACTGGAGTTATAAAATTTGACCTACTTAAGAAAAAATCCTATTAGATAGATTTACACATGGCTTCCTGAGATCAGACTGTCCAATATGAAGAATAGGACCTGAAGCATTTTAATGGGACCTGAAGCCTTAAAGCTGTTTAATGCTCTCAGGTATTTTTTTCCAGGCTAATTTTCCTTGCCTCTTTCAGAGTCTGGTACTAAAAACAAAAATATAGTCTGATCCATATAGAACTTACAGTTTGGAATATCATCATGCCCAACCACTAAAGCTGTTATAATTCATTGTAATTTGATAAACAGCATTGATGTAAGCAAGAAATTATTATTTTATTTTTTTTCCGCAACTAGCTACATGGCATGGCAAGATGGGCCTCCTCAGGGGCTATTCTGAGCTCTGAAATAGTCAGTTCTCATTTAGGTTGCTGTAGTCAAAACCATTTTTTCTTGATGTCATACTGCTCCGTCTCACCCCATGCTGCAAGGCCACGTGACTTTATTGCAAAACTGACAGTATTGAGTGTTTTTTTTTTTTTTCTTGAGCTTCTTGCTTGAAGAGTCAGGTGTTTTTGTGAAGCTCTCAGCACTCCTTTCTGTCCAGAAAGAAAATCAAAAAAAGGAAATTTCCTTCTCCCTTAGTTGTAGAAAAGAGTTTGTGACCCCAAACACTGCAGTGGCTCAGGAACCAAGGGACAAAACAAAATTCCCAGGATATATTGTAACCCATAAATCCTTCTTTGTGTATTAGTCTTGTAATTTTTTTTTTTTAGTTTCAAGCAGTGATTTTGAAAGCATGTTTGAAAGCCAAGCTTTGGTTAACAAGGTCCCACCAAAAAAACCCAAACAAACAAACCAACCCCAAAAACCAAAACCCTGCACAAGATCCTATGAAATCCACAGTTCCTAATAGTTTGATTCATATAGGATCATCCCCTGCTTCCTTGTTCTATTTGACTTTTTATATTTTAGACAATAATGTTCCTGTAAAGGGGAGATGTGTTTGCCAAAATTCTGGTATCTCCTTTGCATAGCTGTCACAGTTTCCATAACCTGGGCAGAAGAAGCAAATGCCCATGCCAGTCTGGCATAACTAGTGGATTTGTTTATTGCATTCCCAGCAAGAGGTACTTGGGGTCACTCTTGGCAAAACTTGGCAAGATGTTTTCTCAACAAATTGTCCGGGATGGTATTTCTGGGCCATGACCAAACACCTTTTTCTCCAGCATCCTTCAAGCACAGGGAGACGACATAACTATCTTGGGGACATTGAGCTCTTACTGGTTATGAGCAATTCTGGTACAGTGTGTATTGCAAAGCAGAATAGCTTACTTTCTAGGTAATAAAGTAAGGATTTCAATTCAGCATTGTCATTTCCTGTGTTCTTTATATGAGAGCTTATGGAGAGTCTTTGACAGAGAAATATATATATATATATTTTAAAAATCTATAATAGTAAATATGTACTGGCCATAGCAATAAACTTTCTCCATCCTTTAGCTTTTAGAAATGGTTGTGAATAACTCTATAAGAGGACTATATTCCCAGCTGTCATTAAAAGCAACAAAAGCAGCATTTATGCATTTATCCTCTGAAGGCTTGTTCCCAAGGCTCCCTTCTGACATGACTCCTGTGCCATGAGCTTGCAGCTTTTGCTAACCTTGAGCTAGGGAATCCCCACTGAGGGAAGGCTGCTTTCACAGACTTAGGGTCCAGCCCAGAGACTCTTTCACTTATCATTAAAAAAACTGTGTGTGTACATGTGTGTGCATGAGTAGGTTCATGCAGACCTGTGTGTGTGCATGCATGTGTGTGATTTAGGCTTTATTTTGCCCTATATCTGGAGACAGAAATACTCCTTACAATTTCACCTCAGCTTCCTTTGCCTTGGCTAACTCAAGTGGAGAACACACCTCTTTTCCATATGATACTTTGTATCTTTTAGTCTCGTAGACCTTAACAGTAATTAGATCTATGAAGATGGGTGGAAACAGAAGGTGAAATCTTATTGGTCTAAATCACGAGACTTTACACCAGTTTTCCATTTAGTTGTCATAAATGATAATGGAAATACAAGGCCTTATATAATGATTCCTCATTCCTCAGCCCATTGAGGTTTACAGTACATTTGGCAAGTGGATATTGACCTTCATGTGCTGTTGGTCAATGTTATCCCTTAAAACACTAAACACATCTAAACATCTTCATATTGCCTCTCCTTTTTCCACATGGATTACTGTATTATAAATGTCAATATATTAATTTATCTTGGCTTTACTTTGAATCATACATATACTTGAATTTTCAAATAGAGTATTTGAAATGAATAGAATGTATTAAAGATCTCTGGTGAGACCTAATGGATTTATAAAAATAGAAAACTGCAAGTACAAGCACATAAATATTTATGGTGAATTTTCTTATCCCTGTTTATATTTTATATAGCATAATCTTTGTGTCACAGAATTAGGCTTGGTCTGCCTCTGGTTTATGTGACAGGAAATTTAGAGCAGCTCATATCAATCAACGTAAAATACAGTATGCAGTGAGTTAATATCTGCACTACAAACATGAAAGTTTTTTAATTCATGACTAATGCATGTGCATGTCTTGTCCTTCTGAATTGAAAGGACCATTTGGGGATGAAAATTAAATCCTAGCTGAATTGTTTTTCAATTAATCAAATAAGGGGAGCAGAGCTTTTAAAACACTTTGTGATTCGTAGATATACTTCATAGAGTGCACACGGCAGTGGCAGTTCCTTCAGCCTGATTCTGCTTTCACTGACAGTGATGAAAATCAGGACTAACTCCAGCGAAGTCAGTGAAGTCTTACCTGGGGTAAGATGGGAACAAAATGAGGAATTTATTGTCACAGCTGTGGAGCGAACGTATAGCAGTGATGGATTATTTCTTTATGGACTATGACACAGCTTGAACGAAGAAAAAATAGTAGTGCCCTATAAGCAATTGATTTTTTTTTTCTTTGCTAAATGCAGGTAGAGCCATTGTTTGCCACTGCTCTTATACAGGGAAACAACTGGAAAAGTACAAAGAATTTGTACTGGATGTGAAGATTTTTTGCAAAGATATTTTCAGTTTAATGATTAGAACACAGTAGTTTGCCTTTTTATAAATGAAAGTATATGTCGCTGAAACTGCTGACAGAGTCTGCCTGATAGAAAACAAATTGGAGAAGTGTATGCCAGAGACTTCCTGAAGTATTCTTTGTTTGCGACTAGTAATCTTTGAATAAATTCAGACTCACTCAGAGTAAGATATTTTATTGTATGTCAGTTTGAACTATTGCAGCTTTCAATGACTAGTAACATATTTCATTTTTTAGTTAATAAATGATGAATGACCTTGGATTAAACAGATCAATCTAGAATTTAATTTCTGATGTTTCTTTCAAACTGCTGTTAATTCATTTCAGCTTTACATTCATACAGGTTAGTAGAAAGGTTATATTTGATTCATAGTGAACATTGCAATTTACTATCTGGTGCTAGCAACATTTAATAATCCATTTAATTTATCTTTTCCATGCTGTTCCTTGTCCTCTGCAAGTTATCTAACACTTGGTTTTGATCCTTAGCAAAAAAATGACACTATATTTATCTTCTAAAGGATACTACAGAGTACAAATGGACACTTAGTTCTAACTGCTTAAAATGCAGAGGGCAGAAGTTTCACTAAAGGGCAGAATTTTAATAGCCAACAACACTCCAGTAAATGTAGTGAAAGTAAAAGGATGTTGGACTGTTACTTTTTCTTTTATAAGAAGATTTTAAGAGAGTTACTAGCAAGATGGGGAATTTAAGAATCAAAAACTCCTAAAGAAAATAACTTAGAACACTATTTTAAAGTATCCGAAGAAAATTTTCAAAGAGAAGAGTCCTAGGCTCAGAAAACACCTAGTGGGATGAATCCAGACATTGGGAAATGTAAGACATAACTATGAGACTACTGAGGTTTCACTGGAGGGAAAGGAAGCTACCAAGGGAATTTCCAGAGACCGATGGCTTTAGATTTTATTCAATGCCTTTGAAATGATTCAGAGGGCACACAGAAGCTGTCTAAGAAAATAAATAAAACTGTTTTTACCAGAGGCCAGGTGTACTCTTTCTCCATGGGAGCGCATATGAACAAAGATATAGTGGATCTGTAGATCTACAGACATAAGAGATTGAAATGGGCATGAAAAGGTGGCCATTTCAAAACTCACAAAGAATTTTGTCTATAGTTTTGAAATTACACCATGAAAATGACACAGGATATTGCTGAAGGCAAAAATACATCATACTTTAATTACTAATTTGAGATTGCTATGAGTAACAGTATTTTCAGTTATACTAGTAAAGCCAAAGAACTGTTACAAGAAAGACAAAAGCTCACGTCAGGTTTTAAGGCAGAATGTGAACAGTAGTGAATATAATAAAACTGATGGAGTATAATATGTGCCAACTGCTTTTTGGCCTTTTTGTGAAGCAGTTGGTGTTGCGTGTGGTAAGAGGTAGGATAGTGGATGGATTGGACTTTGTTTTGTTCAATGTCAAAAATTATATGCTGTAAAGTAAAAATAATAGAAATGACTCTCAAATAAAATTATGCAAATCCTCTCTCTCAGAACTCTCTGGCCAAAATTTCTCTTGAATAATTTGTCCAATTGTATTCAATGTGGTAGGACTGTGGTAATTTATTCCAGGTGACAGTAGGTCTTAGAGCTTTAAGATAAGCTATTAGAAAGAAGAGATTTCAGCAGAACAAACACTGACAAGTAATCAGTTTACCATAAAGCTATTTTTTTTTTTTTAATTAATGACAACATAGAGTGAAAATCTAGTTTTTGAAAGCAACATTTCATTCTGATTCTCAAGTTGATTCACATGAAGTTTCCTTGCAGGGAGCAGATCCTGTGTTTCCTGCTGTTAGCTTGTGAAATTCACCTTCAGGTGATGCCACTGAGCTGGTACAGATGGCTGATGCTTGCGTGGAAAATTGGAAAATGCCAATGCTTCAAGCTAAATATTATGCTGCTTTTTGAGCTGCTAAAATTGTTGGGTTTGGGAGCAATAAAATGATAAATATAAATGATGGCATGGTAGAAAGAAAGATATGGGCATTTCTCTATCTTTTGTTACTATGTGGCCTAAGCAGTAAAGGTAAAAGAGACTTGTGTATCTGGTGCTGTGACAGTCTTAAGTTACAGAAAACTCTTTCACCATAGACTGAAAACCTTATTCAAATATGTAGTAAAAAAAAATAGTACTCCTATAGTAGAAAACATTGTTGAGGTCTCTTCCATGGTCAGTCTTAGGATGACTGCCACCTACAAAACCCACAAAGAAATTGGATCTTATTTGCTGAACTACAGCAATAAAAGCTCTGTGAATACTGTAGCAAATAGTTGAAGTGTCTAATGAAAAAACAAAACAGGTGTAGAAATTCCTCTGCTTTCTGGTGGCTCAACAATGCCCTACTTCAAATGTAACAAGACATAGATATATGTAAAGAGGGAAATGAGCCTAAAAATCTAAAATCACTTTCAGTGACATTTTAAAACAAGGTTTTTCACAGTTCTCTGGTGTCTTTATCAGGTCTTACACATCTGCATTGCTTAGCAAAGAGTATTTGTGCTGTATTCTTAGCACTTATTTAAAATACTAATATTTTTTATAAACCTGTAATCAGCTAATTACCAAACTTCTTTGAGACAGATTGTCTCATTTGGAAGACACCTACTTAACGATATTTGAATAAAAAGTTTTTAAGCAGTTCCAGAACTACTGCCATGTGCTATATTTCTACATGGTAGAATAGACATTTTCTCGTCTTCTACTAAGACGAGAAGTAAATAATTTTCAGTTTAGAAGTCTTCAAAATACGTATTATCCCTTTATCTACTCTGTTCACAGCTATTCCCAGTGCACATCTGGTGGACTGTAAAGTTATGAGCCGCAGTTTTTAAAATGTACTTGTGTTTTGGTACCCTTTCACTTTTAATGCAAATTTGACTACACGTTTGTTACCTAGGGACCTTAATTTATGTAGGGCTTAATGTAGCCTTTACGCAAAGAAGAACTCAGTCATGTGTTTCAGACTGGGCATTGAAAACCAGGTTATGCTTTGCAATATTTAAACAATCTAAGCATGTCCTGATTTTTTTTAATAACATAAACTATAAAATCTGTAGTGTTCTAAGCATATTGATTGTTTACAAAATATTTTATGACAATTGGGCAAGTAAAAAGGAGTTCCCCTGGAAAAAATAAAATAAATCTGACTTGTCTATTAACAGTAGGTTATTCACAGTAAGTTGCTGATAGTTTTAGGAATAATGGTGTAAACAATAAAGACATCATAGCAAGTGAACAAAAAAACTTGTTTATCAGAAAGTAATGACAACTTCAGAAAACAAAATGTTTCCTACAGATGTGGCTAGAGAAATAAATTCCTGCAGGATGATCTAGTATGTCCATTTATAGCAGACTCAATGTTCCATAGTAACTACCTGAGGAAAAGTTGATTAAGTCATCTGACACAGGCTGCAAGCTCAGAGCCTGCATTTCTTTGCCTCATGGTGATCCATTAATTTATTCACTTAATAAATATTTTTTTGAAGTCTAATAATATAGCATATCACTAACTACCCATTTAAATTCAGTAATCCTGATTGGCAGAAACATTTAAGAGTTCAGACCCAGGTATGAGGTTGGAAATATAGATTTTGGACTTCAGTGGAGGCCTTAGTAAACTAGAATGAATAAAAAAGGCAAATTATGATCTACTCTAGGTGTTTGATGTGCTTAAACCTCAAATTATTAGCAAATTTAACCAAGTTCCGTGTCTACATTCTTGATTTCATTTAATGTGACCAGCATGCAAAGCTTCCAAATTTGTCATGAGCGCTGTTAACTTTGCAAAGCAAAATTACTTGTGCAGCAGTCTTGGAGTTCTAATACTCTCGGTATATTCAAGCACAGATTATATACTTTATAAGTAATATTTAATATGAAAATTAAAGGGTTTCTTTTCCCTCCTTTTTATCTTGAGATACTGATCTTACTTATTCTGAGATTTTAATACCATCTTTGTTAGGATGTCTGTACGGTATTGCTTTGTTCCAATTTCAAACTCAAGAAGCATTTCTAATATGACCCTCTCCAATAAAGGACAGGGAAGTGTGTGCTGTGTATCAAGACAGGCTGAGAGGGCTGTGGTTGTTCAGCTTGGAGAAGACTCCAGGGAGACCTTATATCAGCCATCCAGTACCTAAAGGAGACCTACAAGAAAGCTGGGGAGGGACTTTTTACAAGGTCACATGGTGATGGTATGGCAGGTAATGGCTTTAAACTGAAAGAGAGCAGATTTAGATTAGATATAAGGAAGAAATTATTCCCCATGAGGATGGTGAGGCACTGGTGGAACAGGTTGCTCAGAGAAGCTGTGGAAGCCCCATCCCTGGAAGTGTTCAAGGCTGGGCTTGACAGGGCTTTGAAAACCTGGTCTAGTAGAAAGTGTCCCTGGCCATGGCAGGGGGGTTGGAACTACGTGATCTTTAAGGTCCCTTCCAACATAAAGCATTCTGTGATTCTGTGGCTTTAGGCTATTTCACAAAGAGATCTGGCATTGCACCAGAGCATGTCCAAGCCCCAGCCTGAGTTAACTACATGACAGATATGTGTTAGAATAGGGGATTCTCATGAGCAGGAATTTTGAGACAGGAATCATCAAAGCCAGATTCTAGGAAATACAAATGGGAACAATATTTTGCACCCCCTGAATACTTAACTTGACATAATTAGCTTGTAGGGAGGCATCTGTTCAAAGTTCACAAATTTCTCTTTGGAATTAGTCATCTAAGTTTTTCCTTTTGACTACTAAAGATCTTTTGTCTTTTCCTAGGAATGGCAAATTAATGTTTACTAGTGTATAAATTGCATACATCAATACATCAAGTTAGTAATATCTACTCTTGGGTATGGGTATCTGTTTCAAGAATCTGTATCTAAGTTAAAGGTAGTATAATTCTCCTTTTGTCTGATTCTTGAGAGGGCTCTGCCTAAGTTGTAGTTTTAAGATGAGAAAGTATGATATCCCCTTTAAAGGATTAATCTGTCTGCAAAACAACAACAACAACAAACAACACAACACCACAAAAAACACATGAAACAAACAAGCAAACCCCCAAAAACCAAAACAATCCCCCCACCCGCAAAAAAAAAAAAAAAAAAAAAAAAGACAGACCCCAACAGTCTTCTGTCTTCTTCATGGAGAAGATACCATAGCTCGTGCAGTTTTGATCAACAGCCCTGCTGAGTCTTGGATTGTTTGTTCATTTTGGATTACATTTATGTATTCTGTTTTTATTTATGTGAGGTCCTTTACTTTGTCAGAGTTGATACAGTTTTAAAAACAGGTCCACAGATTAAAAGAGAGGGAGAGACTGTGTTATTAGACATAGACAGAATGTCTGACATGACATTCTTTCTCTCTCTAGTTCCCTCTCCCCTTTTCTTTGAATTAGCATTGTAAAGAATCATGTTTCTGACTGACAGGATATAAATGGTAAAGAAATGCAGCACCTCTTAGCATTCTTGTCAGTCTGACTCAATGGAAACTGAGCGGTTCTAAGGCCAGGCTGTGTTCATCTACCTGGGCATTCCGCCATTCAGAGGGTGCAATTGTTCTGATTTTTACTTGTAACCAAGTATTTCTAGTTAGACACACTTGTCTTGCATACTGAACAAATGCATGGTTTACCAGACTCAGAACACAAATATATATCAAAGAAATAAGTGCCGCAGAAATTTTCTCTAGCAGATTTCTGTTTGGTAAAAAACTTTCCCTAAAGCCGGATTTTAGTCTGTATATATAGGATATCATCTGTCCATGCTTACATTGCTTTTGTGAAGGTAGTTTACCCAAACCCCATTGAGGGGTTGTAGTCTGGAGTCACAGAAGCTTAGCTGGTGTGATCTGAGGGGTAAGGCGGGCGAATAGGTTTCTAGCAAGGACAGTGCAAGGCTGAAACTCATATCTGAGCAAATAGCAAACCAGACCAATAGCCCTGCTAAAATGATAGAATTACAAAATAATTCTTTGTTGGAAGGGACCTCTGGATGTCATCTAACCAAACCTTCACCCAAATATATGGGCCAACTTCAGCCTTAGAGAAGGTTGTTCAAACCCTTGTCTAACATGATTTTTAGTGTCTTGAAGGATGGAGATGGCAGATCTTCTCTGGGAAATCTCATATTTTGACCACTTAATTGTGAGAACTGGAAATTCTGGGTTTGGAACTTGCATCTGTTTGGCCTCTCTTACTGTGCACCACCAGGAGAGTCTGGCCCCATCTCCTTCAGACCCTCCCATTACCTAGTTGAAGAGAGCAATAGATTCCCCTTAGCTGTCACTTCACTTCCTGAATTCTCTCTTGTGTGAGGGTTGTGAAGGATGTAGTTCTCTCACTTTAAATTGAACTTTGTGAACCAGGAAGGGCTTTGGCCCTACATATTTAGCCTCAGGTAGGCGAAGCAATTATTCCTCGGAGTTAATATCCTTCTAGTACTGGATTTTGAATAGCAATTTGAAAAGAGTAAAGAACCTTATTTGGAGTCATTTATGCCAGTAATAGCCTTTTTCAATCTTAGTTATGGTGTCGGTAGTATAATATTATAATAAGATTTCTTTCCTCTGCCTTAAGGTAAAACTAACTGCAGAGACAGCAAATGTGCATTGTAGGTTATATGCCCTCTTAGCAGGGGCAAAAACAAGCTGTGACATTCTCCATTATGCATTCTGTAGATTATCATCTCCTTTCCACCTCAGCCCATCCTTTTCTTGAACACTCGATGCAGAAACAGTTCTTGAAAACCAGTGAGTGTCAGGACTGAAATTATTCCTGGCTTCGGTGGGTAACACATGAGGAGCTAGTCACACAAGGAGTAGGGATAATCTAATTGCATGGAAATATCCCCCTTCTTCTTAGATGTGCAAACACACAATGCCAAGGGCTGAATTTTTTTGCTTCAGTGCCTTTGAAGAGGGGGGCACCACGTAAGGTTGCTTGTGCTGCCAGTCTGCTAGCCACGGGAGGAAAGGAGCAGCCACCTTTCGGGCACTGTTTGCCCAGTCTGCTGTTCCTGTGTGAGCAAATGGAGGAAGTCTACAGGAGGCAGGAATAAGAGGCCACCATGGCTGTGTCCCCCAGGTCTCACCTCGCAGCAGCGGGGCTGTCAGGAGGGCACCTTGGTGCAGCTGGTGCCTGCTGGGCTCCGGCTGCTCCCACCGCAAGGAGGAAGCAGGGGACTGAAATGTGACTTTCTGGGTCACGGTGCACACTTGAATTTGCCCGTGAGCTATGCAATTACACATTTTCCTTGTTCAGGGCTCGTGCTGACTATGTGATCTAAATAAATATCAAAGCGTCTGTTCATGTAGCTGTGATTAGATAAGGTGACACAATAGCTGGTTTTATACAACTGCAGTGCACCCTGTCTCTGTGTATGCAGGGTCTAGTGGAATGGCAAAAGGAAAATTCTGAAATAATACTTTCATCAACTGGAATTTGGTTTTCTAGTTATAAATCAGGGGTATTTTTGAAACAGTTTTAAGGGAATATTACTCTCTCCTGGGAGATGTGTGCAAAACTCTCTGCCCCATACATAAAGCAATGACAAAGCTTAATTTGATGCATTAAATGTCTTACTTCTACATTTTCTGGTGGGCTTACATTGTAATGGTGTTTACAACTTGAATCAGCATAATTGCTCCTGACAGGTTGCTTGTATCTTTTTATCTTTCCTCCGATAGAGACAGCTCTTTGTTTCTTTTCTTTGAAAAGTTGAACATCTCTTATACAGCATAAGGCTTTATAACTGAATTTAATGTTTTTATAAACTCCAGCAGAAATATCTCTTATTGTCTTTGTTCCTGGCGGAATTATTATGCAGGATGAATATTTTTGAACTTAGTATGGTTTCTCTGAACCATAAATATATTAATGCAAAATATCCAACATTGGACAATTATAAATTTACAGATGTGAGAAAAATTTGAGGTTATTGTTCCCACACAGATTGTAATTTCTTTTTTCAAGCTATATGTGGTACTTAGTATTTCTCAGTAATGCTTTACCGTACTTAATTTTTATTTCATAGCCACCTTATGTGTGATTTATGATTACTGCAAGAGTTGTTAATTCAGATTTTCTGTGTTTTATATGTTTACACTGTAAATTCTTCCGGTGTGTGGTATATGGAAAGGTATTGTGGATCCTTATTTGGGGAGGAAGGGAGAATCAGACCAAAGTAAAGAAAGGAGGGATGATAACTAGATATGTGAGACTGTACATTCCTGAAAAATGCTGTGTAGTTGTGTCAGAAATCTATCCCTGAACTGATGTTTTTTTCAGGTCTTGTACTGTAACTGAGTCTACATCTGATTTGGATGTATTTGTATTGTGACTTTGCAAAAATGCACATTATGATGAGGTAGTATAATGAGAAGCAGAAGCACTTGTAGCCACTAAAGTCTCTCCCTACCACTGCTTGTGTGCAGCTGTTGCATGTAGAGACTGACGGTTCTGTGAACTCAAGATGAAAGCACGAGAGGGAAAGGAAAAACAACTACATTTATTCAATAATACATTGTCAACAACAGCCAGGCTACAATTTTAAAATGGATATATTTATTCTAGATCTGATTTCGAGTCACTCTGCCAGGGTGAAGTTAAAAGCTGAAAGTGAGGGAGACTGAGAAGTAATAGTACCATCCTGACTCCTTTTTAGAAATAGAGTAACTGAGGTGAGTACTGACATATGTCAGTCTGCTCTGTCACAGTGACTCCCAGTTACTATGAAAATGCAAACAACAGTGCTGCAGAATCAGAATGGGATAAACATTATTAAAATATTAAAAATAACATAAAATTATGAAGGTCTTAATGAAGAAAATGAAAAAATATCAAATAACAAGAAGTTTCGCATGGGTTTGGAAAAAGGAAACAGCAATACATGAACATAAAAAATAATTATTTTATTAATGTGGTTTATACGGAACTTTGGTTCAGTATTTTTTAGCAGTGGTCAAATTATCACTATCCTGTAGAGAGGGATATATTTGTGAGCAGTCATTGGAAGCCATCATAGTCTTCACAGAATCAAAATTACATAATCTGTCCAGCAGTGCTCAATAATGACACAGCAGAGTTTGTTCTACTCATTATTTATATTTATTAATTTGCCAGACACTCCTGTGCATGGCAGAATTATGGAGAAGATTATTCTGGGTGTTATTGAGAAACATCTGAACAACAGTGCAGTCATTGGTCCCAACAAGCACAGGTTCATGAGTGGAGAGTCCTGTCTAACAAACTTAAGTTCTTGTTATTACAAGATTACCCACCTAGTTGACCAAGGGAAGTTTGTCAATGTGATCTTTTTGGATTCCAGCAAAGCCTTTGATACTGTCTCTCACAGTATCCTCCTGGACAAGATATCCAGCACACAGCTGAGTAAACACACAGTGCAGTGGGTGAGCAATTGCCTGATGGGCTGGGCTCAGAGGGTTCTAGTAAATGGGGTTATGTTGGGCTGGTGACCAGTAACTAGCGGGGTTCTGCAGGGATCCATCTTAGGGTCAGCACTCTTCAATGTCTTTATAAATGACTTGGACACATGACTTGAGGGACTGCTTAGCAAGTTTTCTGGTGACACAAAATTGGAGGGAGCTGTTGACACTCTCGAGGGCAGAGAGGCCCTGCAGAGGGATTTGTACAAATTGGAGAACTGGGCAATCACCAACCACATGAAGTTTAACAAGGACAAGTGCCAGATTTTGCACCTGGAACATGGCAACCCTGGCTGTACATACAGACTGGGGGACAAGAGGCTGGAAAGCAGCTCTGAGGAACCTGGGAGTTCTGGTCAACAGCAAGTTGAACATGAGCCAACAGTGTCCCTGGCAGCCAAGAGGCCACCTGTGTCCTGGGCGCATCCAGCACAGCATTGCCAGCCAGGCAGGGAGGGGATTGTCCCGCTCTGCTCTGCACTGGTGCGGACTCACCTGGAGCACTCTGTGCAGTGCTGGGTGACATAGGATAAAAAGGATATAAAGGTACTGGAGAGTGTCCAGGCTACAACATTGGTGAAGGGTTTGGAGGGGAAGCCATATGAGGAGTGGCTAAAGTCACTTGGTTTGTTCAGCCTGGAGAGGAGGACACTGAGAGGAGACCTCGTCATAGCTACAGCTTCCTCACAAGGGGAGGAGGAGGGGCAGGTGCTGATCTCTTCTCTCTGGAGACCAATGACAGAACCCAAGGGAATGGCAGGAAGATGTGCCAGGGAAGGTTTAGGTTGGACATTAGGAAAAGGTTCTTCACCCAGAGCGTGGTGAAGCACTGGAACAGGCTCCCCAGGGAAGCAGTCACAGCCTGAAGCCTGGCAGTGTTCAAGAAGGAATTAGACAACGTCCTGAGACTCATGGTGTTGTCCTATGCAGGGACAGGAGTTGGACTTGATGATCCTTGTGAGTCTCTTCCAAGTCAGGACATTTTATGATTCCATGATTTTCTACTGTTTTGAGAAGCAGAATGATGTTGTGTTCTACCAATCCTTTGATAACTGAAACACACATCATGTCTAGGTGCTTATCAAGAACCAGGCCTTGGCATCTAGCTGCATATTGAGAAGGTTTATATTATATGAAGTGAATAAGGACTGGCCAAGTTCTTTTTTTGTAAAATGGGGATAATATCTGGTGTCTGTTGCAAAACCAAAAACAATAAAGTACATTTTTGAGATGCTGACATACAGTGATACTAGAAGCTACTTGAAAGCTAAGGAATCTGAATGTTGTAAAATAAGTTATAATTAATAGAAAATATACTTTTTTATTCCTCATTTCCTCTTTTTTTTTTGTGATTTTTCAAATCACATGACCACAAACTTATTTTGTTTATGGAGAGAATAAAACCAGTATGTCACTGCATTTGTGGAACAGGCAGCAGCCAGTTTGTCTTATAAACTCACACCTCTTTTTTGCTTTTTGAAATATTCACATTTTTATTTTAAAAATCTATAGTTAATACAGTGAGAGCAGTAACACGTAAAAGATTGAAAGCACCAACTGCTGATGATTCCACTTCAGTATCTGTCAAGTGTAATTTTCCAAAGCATGGAAAAGGCAACTTGCTCAATAACCTTTTGCCTCCTCTTTGGAAATATATTTCATAAATGACATGCAAAAATAAAGGAGAATAGAGGGGCATCCTACTTTGGTTTTCCTTGCAGTCAGTGTTTGGTTTTCTGACTTCTCTTGCACTTACGAAAAGCACAACTACTGATAAAAACTAAAATGTCACTGTTATGTGGTAAACCCTTTCACTAGTGCTGTGTGTTAGCAAATTATCAGCAATGGATGTATTTCTCATTTCCTTTCTTTTTCCAGACTTTCCTTCTGTTCCTTCCTTGACTTTAGCATAGAGCTTATTCTCTTTTAGCTTCCTATGACTGTGGAGATGTCCAAAGGAGTCCTGGGAAAATTTGAAAAGTTGGCAACAACAAGGCACAGATACAAAATGATTGAGGACAGTGCTCTAACTTTTCTACTCTGTAGAGAAATATTCAGTCCTCAAAGTGGAATTCACTTACAAATGGCAGAATTGCTGAAAGGAATTCATATGGAATTGCGACATAGTCATGACTATTTTTTGCCTCCAGTAGGATGGAAGAGCTACTAACAAAATATCCAAGTGATCATTTCAACTAGTTTTATCCAAAACCTTTAGCCTTTATCTTCCAACTTCTCAGATATAGAATTCGTGGTTCGCATAGCTAGCTGAAAAGTGATTCATTAAACATAGCTAAAATGAGTCAAGACAATTTGGGCTGTGCCTACACTTCATGTTATGCTTTGATTGGGAACCTTTTTGAACTGCTGCTTCCATGACCAAATTACCGTTTTTGGCATATTGCATGTGGGTTTCCTGACTGCTCAAGAAACATTACAAAAAATGGCTGTTCTTCAACAACTTTAATGGCTTAATAGCGTGACAGTTTTAGAACAGAATTAATAGCTGAACTACCCAAGGGTAAACTCTGCCACCAGAATGGTGTATTTGAGTATTATTTGTTGGTATCATTGTAGCACCTGAGAACTGTAGTAAGAGAAAATTATTTACACATAGAAGTACAAAAGGAGGAAACCATCATTACCTAAAGCGATTGCATCTACATATTAAGCAAGACAGCAAAAAGAAAGCAAAAGATCTGAGAATTCAGTCATATGGGGAGACATTAAGAGTATTCTTAACGTCATGGTGGTCTGATCATTGTAAAGCCTCCTTGCAGTTGTTATGGAAAAGCAGTATATGATGGAAGATAATGAGGAGACTAAACACATGCTCACAGGAACCTCTGCTCAGCCTGCAGAACAACGAAGAAGAAAGCAGAGTTGAATTCTGGAAAATCTAGTAAGTAGGCATGAGGTTAGCATCATTGATCGTCAGTATCTCTAAAATAAATCATAATTCTATAGAGGTAGGTCAGGAAGGGCCTTGAAAGCGAGTAGAAATATTTAAATTTGATGCAATGAGGAAAGAAGAGCAGGGTAAAGGAATACAAAGAAAGGGATGTAATTGCCAGAATAGTGGGCTGAAATTCATTGAGTAACATTATGGATGGATATGAGTGAGGAAAAATTGCATCTGTTAAATAATGTTGAAATAGCTGAGAAAAAGGATGTAAGCTATGGTGAGTTTACACTATCAGATAGATACAATTCGTTAAATATTAAGGAATTTAAACTGCAAAGATAAGTTTGTACATTAGCTTGTTTAATGTGGTAACTTATTAGAGAGTTCTGATGTGTAGGTTAAGAGCCTGCCTTATAAATAAGATGTGGAGTTTATGTTATTAGATCATTTAAGAAAGCAAATAGGCAGTTCAAGAAGGAAAATTATTCATGTTGATCTTGAGCTCATGAGGAAACAGTGGAAAGGCAGAGGACAAGTTTCAGTCTGTCAAAGAGACAAGCTGGAATAGCAAATGTCTTCATTATATGTATCGATAGAAGTGGCAAAATATCTAGGATAACAGAGACAGAATACAGTTTTAAAGGTTTGGGTAGAAACTTTAGCTGATACAGACAGGTAAGTGGGAAAGAAGACAAGGTCTGAGAGGGACCTAGCAGAGAAGTGTGCTTCAAGGGTTTATAAGCAATGAATTCAGAGAGCTTGGGGGCAAATGGAACTAGTATTGATATAAATTCAAGCACTGATAGGGAAGAAAGGATGATAACTAATGTGTGTGTTAGACTATATGCCCGCATATGCATATTTATAAGCTTAGAAAATAAAGGCTATAGCCCAAAGGGAAATACTAGTAGTATTTTGTTGGCTGGGGTTTTTTTTTGGTTTGTTTTTAACTGTAGCCACATTGCTGCTTTCTTTTGATAGGAAGTATGTGGGTTGTTTTTACAGTTTAGCAATTCTTTGAGAGGGAAAAGGCAATAACACTGACTTAATTTATGAAGGGTCTGTGTTAAATTATTCTATTAAGGGCTTTGTTCCACTAATTATATAGGTGAGTGCTAATATAACTGGTTTATATTACATTTAAAATATAATATGCAAGAGGATGGATTTTTCTTTTCTAAACCTCCTTTGTTGCACAAAGAGATAATGAGAGCTATATAAAGTCCTGAAATCTTACCCAATTTATCCAGCCCACTATGTGAGCTAATGTAAGACTACAGACATACTCCACTGACTGCTGATCATTTTATACCACTTCTAATGCCTGGAAATGAAAAGAGAGAAATTAATGGGGAAATAAAGAGAGAAAATGGAATATAAATAATGTATTTTTTGACATTTTGAATCTTATCCTATTATTAGTCTTTTTATATGGGAAAAAAAAATCCAATCAAAACAGACAAGTATTCAGATTTTGTGCTCTATCCTATAGACAGGGATTATAGAGGATACTCAAAGTGTTGCAAAATAATGTATGTTTGATAAGGATCTAAAGCAAACAATGAATGGGCACTAATACAGGTATGCTTTCCCTAGCTATGATGCTTCATGATACCATTATTATTTGTTGTTTATACTACAATAGTTACAATGTTGTAAGCATTTCTTTCCTGATACTTTTATTATAAGTCTAAAATTTGCTTATGAGACCTTGCTTTAGTCTAAGAATTGACTTCTAAAATGTGACCTAAATCATCTATCTCAGCTCATTTGAGGTCAAGGAAGGGGGGATAAAGATAATAGAATGCAGGAACATTTGTGTTTAAATAACATAAAACCTAATTTGATGTATAGTCTAAATTGTTGCATTTATTATCTGAATGAGTGCTTCCTCAGTAAGTGTGCAGATGACACCAGGTTGGGTGGGAGTGTTGATCTGCTGGAGAGTAGGAAGGTTCCACAGAAGCATCTGGACCAGCTGGATCAGTGGGCTGAGGCCAATTGTATGAGGGTATGAGGTTCAACAACACCAAGTGCTGGGTCCTGCACTTGGGTCACAACCCCAGGCAGCACTACAGGCTCGGAGAAGAGTGACTGGAAAGCTGCCTGACAGAGAGGGATCTGGGGATGTTGATTGACAGACGGCTAAATATGGTCCAGCAGTGTGCCCAGGTGGCCAAGAAGACCAACAGCATCCTGGCTTGTATCAGGAATAGTGTGGCCAGCAGGACCAGGGCAGTGATAATCCCCCTGTACTCAGCAATGGTGAGGCTGCACCTCAAATCCTGTGTTTAGTTTTGGGCCCCTCAGCACAGGAAAGACATTGAGGTGCTGGAGAGAGTTCAGAGAAGGCCAGCGAAACTGGTGAGGGGTCTGGAGCACAAGTCTTACAGGAAACAGCTGAGGGAACTGGGGCTGTTCAGCCTGGCAAAAAGGGGGCTGAGAGGTGACCTTATTGCTGTCTACAACTACCTGAAAGAAGGTTGTAGCATGGAGGGTGTTGGTCTCTTCTTCCAAGTAGCAAGTGGTGCGATGAGAGGAAATGACTTCAAGTTGCCCCAGGGGAGATTTAGATTGGATATTAGGAAAAGATTCTTCAAGGAAAGGGTTGTGAGGCATTGGAACAGGATGCCCAAGGAAGTGGTTGATGATAGAGGTTCTTAGGCACATGGTTTAGAGGTGGAGTTGATAGTGCTAGGTTAATTGTTGGAGTCGATGATCTTCAAGGTCTTTTCCAACCAAAATGATTCTATGACTCAATTTAGGCCCTCCAAACTAGAGGAAATTCAACACAAATGTGGGCATTGCACCCGCAACAGAATAACCTCACCAGTAAGCCCTGCCAGCTGATGGAATAAAAAAAGCTTTTCAGAAAGGGACCTGAGGTCCTGATGTGTTGAACAGAAGTCAGCAGTGCACTGTATTTGTTCAGCCTTAAGAAGAGAAGGCTCCAGGGCAATCTTATGACAGTCTTCAACTGCCTGATGGGAGGGTGTAGAAGGAGCCAGACTCTTCCTTGTGGTGCTCAGCAAAAGGAGAGGAGGTGGTGTTCAAAAGCTGCAGCAATGGAGCTTATGGTTCACTATTAGGAAAACTTCATGGTGGAAGTGATGAAGCACTAAAATAGGTTGCCTAGAATGTTTCTACAATATCCATCAAAATTCAGGTATTCAGAGCTCAAATGGACATACCTTGAGTAACATACTGTGATTGACCCAGCTTTGAGCAGGAAATGCAATAAGATGTCCTCCAGAGGTCCCTTTCAGCCATAATTATTCCATGATTCTGTGACTGTGACAACAACAAATATGCACAAAAGTCTTCATAATAGTACCAGTGATGAGCTAAATGCCAAGGTCTCCTGTGAACTCTATTCATAAGCAAATATCTAGTTTTAATTTCGTCAGTACTTCTGAATATTGCTGAGTGGAGGCATGGAGCATACAGCCAAGAATCTGGGATGCTCTAGGTGGAAATCATTTTCTATGTAATTCACCCAAAGGGTCTTTCCACAAAACCAGCTTCCCATGAGGAAAAAATGTATGGCCGATTTTGGTCAGCATGAAAGACCAAGTCTGCAAAAGCACTTAAACACATAATTCCCATTCTTTTTCACAGGATTTTCTGATAACTTGTGGTTCTGGTCTTTACATTCTTGGAGGTCCTTTTGAAAAATAAATATTATTTATTTCCTAGGGGTCTCCTTTCCTGTAATTTAAACACTTACATTTTAATAGAATCATAGAATGGTTTAGGTTGGAAGGGACCTTTAAAGATCATCTAGTCCAACCCCCTTGCCATGGGCAGGGACATTTTTCACTAGACCTGCTTGCTCAAAGCCCCATCCAACCTGACTTTGAACACTTCCAGTGATGAGGCACCCACGACTTCACTAGGGAAACCTGTTCCAGTGTCTCACCACCCTCATCGTAAATCATTTTCCTCATATCCAATCTAAATGTACTCTTTTTCAGTTTTAAACTGTTGCCCTTCATTCTGTCACTACAGGCTCTGGTGAAAAGTCTCTTCCTTTCTAATATGCCCCCATTACATATATTGAAAAGCTGCAATAAAGTCTTCCCAGAGTCTTCTCCAGGTTTAACAGCCCCAACTCTCTCAGCCTCTGACACTATTCTATGCCTCTTACCACTTTCCTGGCCCTCCTCTGGACACACTCCAACAGGCCCATGTCTTTGTTGTACCAGAAACCCCAGAGCTGGATGAGGACTCCAGGTGGGGTCTCACCAGAGTGGAGCAGAGGGGCAGAATCACCTCCCTCGACCTTCTGGTCACACTCCTTTTAATGCACCCCAGTATACAGTTGGCTTTCTGGGCTGCAAACATGCATTGACACCTCATGTCCAACTTTTCATCCACCAGAACCCCCAAGTCCTTCTCTGCAGGGCTGCTCTCAATCCCTTCGTCCTCCAGCCTGTATTGATACCAGGGGTTGCCCTGACCCAGGTGCAGGACCTTGCACTTGGCCTTGCTGAACTTTGTGAGGTTTACTTGGGTTAATTTCTCAAACCTATCAAGGCCCCTCTGGATGGCATCCCATCCCTCTGGCACATCAACTGCACTACTCAGCTTGATGTCATCTGCAAGCTTGGTGGGAATGCGCTCAGTCACAATGTCTGTGTCCTTAACGAAGATATTAAATGGTGTTGGTCCTAGTATGACCCTTGAGGGACACCACTCATTACTAGTTTCCATTTAGACACTGAGCCATTGACTAAATTTTTGAATGCAGCCATTCAGCCAATTATCCATCTAACAGTTCCTCCATCAAATCCATATCTCTCCAATTTAGAGATAAGAATGTTGTGTGAGACTGTATCAAAGGCATTGCAGAAGTTTATGTAATTTGTATGCTTTGGAACATTCAGAATTTGGGAGACAGAGAAAGGGACACATTAAGTACTGGTAATGAGATTGTGTATGATAAAGGATACTGTTTTCATTTCTCTTCTTCCCCAGAAAACTATTAGAAACACTGGAGTAGTTTGTATTAAGGCCATTAAAATATTTTCTTGTGTTTTAATTAACCTCTTAATTTACAAATGTGCACATTTTCCTTTTTAATTCTCTTTTAAATAGCTGTTTTTATGTTTTGATCTCCTTTCCCTGGCTTTTGTTGTTTTGTCTCAAAAACATGAACAGAGAAGTAAACTATTTGGCAATAGTAAGTTTAGATTGAGCCTATATGAAATCTTACCAATTTCAGTCCCTAAATAAGATGGAGTTCTGTGGTGTAGACAAGGGGTAGAAGTACTCAAGTCTGTATACATTAATAAGAGGAGGAAAAATGGGATTTCCTCATCTTTAGTGTTTACTGTAGGCATTATAACGAATTCTTCAAAAGCAGTATTGAAGACCTAAAAGGCATGTGGAAGTATTTCTTATGCATGAGTCACGCCTTTCCCTACCCCCACAAAACATACTGTCTAAATGGATTTTTTTAATCCATTTGTCTTTCTTACTAAACACTTTAAAGAGTGACAGATTACTGTGTGTAATTATGACATTCATTGATTCATTGGAAACTATTGTTCTGCTTTCTGAGCTCACTATTTCATCTTTCTTCTTCCTACATATCAGAGTTTTTTTTACATGTTAGAGATATTTCAAACAGCAGTGAGACAAGTCTCAGGGGAATGTAGTCCTCATGAGAAAGTCATACCTCTGGAGGAATGAATTTACTTGGCTACAACCCTTGATTCACCGTGCTGTAGAATATGATTATCTCATGAGATTTCATGCTCAGTTATATTAAATAGCTTATGCATTTCCTAATACTTTAATGGTTTTGCATCTCTTCCTAAACTTACAACAAAAAAATAGTCTGTACTTTAAAAAGATTGTTGGTGTTCATGTAAATAATGCTAATCATGATAAATTAAGCACTTTTTAAATTTGGAGCATGGGTTATATGAAAAACTTCAAGCTATATAGGGGTGCCCAAGACTTCTAACCATGGCAATTCTTGTGACTTGTCTTCAGGAAAGGGTTTCTGAGAAGGTTTACTAGGGTGATCATCACTATGCACAGCCTGTGTCATGAGAGGAGAGTAAAAAGGCCCTTCTGTAAATGAAAAGTGATTGTTACATTGAGACAATAAAAGTAATAGAGGAAGTGGAACTTTTTAAGCTAAAGGACAGTGTTGATTCAAATGTGAAGCAGCATAGAAGTGGCAAAAAATGAACTAGTGAATTTATGTTGGAAATCAGAAGATTATTAAGCAAAAGCGGAAGAAGGTTGTGGAAAGCCACCAAGTGAGCTTTATGGAGAAAAGACTGTGAAATACTTTTAAAAGGGAAATTTATGATTCTTAGAGTTTGTACAGGTGTTTTGTCAGGGAATGAATTTTACTTTTAGTGTTTGAAACAGGAAATATGTATTGTTCTAATATAGTGTGCTTCCTAGTATAGTGTTTCTGTATCGACTTATTAAAAAAGCATATATACCCTTTTAGGGAAGATATAATATCCAGCATTATATAGATAGAGGACAGAGATGTTTGGTAATTTTTAAATTAATAATGGTAATTTTGGGGTGATCAAACCCACTTTTTAGCTTCAAACCTGTAGTAATGATAAATACTATAGAATGCTTTGTAAAGACTATAGAGTATAAATCAGTAATCATCAATAATCAGTCAATAAACTGCATAGTACTGATAATACAAAATAAGAACTTCTGCTGGTTTACAATTACCAAACTTTTTTCCCTGGTCCAAGGCTGTGTATTTTATTAGTTTTGCAAATGTCAATGTCATTGAGGAAAAATCAACATTATCTGAATAGTCTAAGAAGAGTCCAAGATAAATACAAAGTGATCCTGTTCAAATTCTCCATGAACATCTAGGATTTAATTTTGTAAATGGAGGGTCAGTAGTGTTGTCTGTCTAGAAAGACCACTAAGGTAAAAGAAAGATCAGGCTGCTAAGAAGATAAAAACCAAGAACTATCAAGATTTTATGCACTTGTCAAGGAAAAGTAAGTTTCTGAAAATGAGTTGCCTGACCCTTTCATACAGTTTGCTCCTGTGTTTCTTATTATATCTCACTGTCTGACTGGACAGGAGCTCTTCTGCCTGCTGGAGTCAAGTAACTCTTCTATAAGGTTCAGCAGTCTTTGATAGGACTTTTAGGAAATTAATTCCTTTCCCTTTGGATTTCATCCCATCTCCAACACCTAGCCAATATTTTCAGTAAGACCTTTTCTTCTCTTGCTATTCCTCTAGGGTGTTATGTTTTACTTGTTGGATTAAGAAAAACCTGAGGTTTTGATGAGCAAAATGTGTCACCCTCTTGAATAAAAAAATAAACTTTTAATAGGCAAAAGCCCCTTTGAAAATCATATTCTACCTTGCTGACTATCTATTTTACCTGGATTGCCATATAATTAGCTGAATTCCCTCAGCAGATTACTGTAAGTGCTTTGGGTTTCACTGGGATTATGCATACAAAAAAAATATATGTATCGGATTTTATGTTTACATTTTTTCATCCGTAGTGTGCACAGGATCCAAGTATCCTAGTGGGATGGTGAGTGGGGTACAAACGCTCCCACTGCGGGGAAATTACGGAGAGGCATCCAGGAAGGACTGCGTCACAGGATTGGGCCCAGCTGCTCACTGGTGCCAGAAATAAGATCTCTGTGTTCATCAGATTGCAAGCAAAAGCACCAGATGAAATTCTCTATTGAATTGTTAGAGAAGAGGTGGGACTAAACAGCATAAAAAGATTTAATTCTCTTTTCATAATTCAGTATATATGAATGTAAGCAGGAACAACAATAATAATGCTCTAGAGAATTGGAGGAAGTTTTAACTCAAGGTAATATACCTGTGCCACATAATGAGGAACAGTCACAGTTTTTATATGATTATCATCAGTATCTTTGAACTTGATTACTTCACTCTTTAGCTAATTCTTAATCTCAGCCTTCAAGTGGTTAGGCACTTGAAGTAGCTTGGCATTCCGTTTTCTGCAAAATGAAGAAGTAGCTACTGAATGTGATTTTGATTCTCTTTAGCCCTATTGTACAAAAATAGAATGTAGGGTTATTTCCCAGTCTGTTGAACACTTCCCACATTAATTTTTACCCTATGATGTAGATATATTACGTTTGTGGTTTAAGTCTTTGTTTACTTTGAAAAGAAGCATTTCAATTTAAAAAAATAAAATAAAGTACCATAAACCAGATAATCAGATGTAACAATAAGTCTATAGACTGGATTCCTGTAATTCCACTGAGATGCCTATAAATCCCTACAAATACAATGAAGTACTCTAATGCTGCATGGATTTGGTCTTGAGGGAGAGTCCAACATGAAGATTGCTTGCAAATACTTAAAATTCAAAAGGAGCGACATCAGGAAGAGATTCCATGACGTTTATTTATAGGATGTGCCCACTTTATTGCCTGCTCTTTCCAATGCTTTGTTTCCTGCTAAATTTTGTTTTCCACTTTGTTGACAAATGCAGACATTGTGCAAAACCACAGAGTGCCAATCTAGTAAAAAGTAATTTTACACTAGTGTATTTGGGTATCCCAAGTGACTGATCGTACCTTGTAAGTTCATTCTTTGTAAGTCATACTTTCTAAGTTTGTCCTGTACATGCAGCTTTTAGTGCAAGTTATATTGTTGTGGCATTTCACCTGTGACATTCAGGGGAACCAGCATTTGGACATGTCTGCTATTGTCATGGTTACTGTACAAAAGGAGATTCCCAGGAGCCTTTCCAGGATGTAGGTAGAAGTTCCCAAGAATGATGCAGGCATGGGCACAGGCCTTCTTTACACAGAAATGATAGGTATTTTACCACATTTTAATTACACATCTTAAATGCATCAGGGCAGGATATCTGTAGCTGACTTTGTAAAACTTTAATTGAAATAAATCTGCAGGACAGAAAACCAAAGACACAGTGTAATGGAGAAGCATGGCTTGTAGGTAAGAATGTGCAATAAGATATCAAGAGTTATTTAAAAACAGTGTAGCTTTCAGGTTTGAGTATTGCTGTCTTACAGCATAAAGACCTTTTCTGGTACCAGTTTTGAGTGGTGTGAGACCACAAGTTCAATTCCTTGTGGGTTTCAGTAGACATGCAAGTCTGGTGCCTGGAGCAAGATACTGTACCAACAAAGAAAGTTGCTATTTCACTGAATGTTGAAATGTCATTTTGCTGCAAGTTATCCTTAATAAATTCTAACATCTCCCTGGTAAACGTTTTGTAGTGTTTGTCTGTGTGCTAGGGTTTTTCTTAAGTTTCTTTCCTACCCAGATATTGACTATCTTGGATATTAAGTGACTGAGATCATTCCAGGGTGGAAAAGGGCTTTTGCTATTGCAGTCTACTGAATATGTCATACACTTCACCTCTGTAGCTCTCCTCTGCCAGGAAATAACTAATATTGACATACTGACATGCTGACAATGAACTGTCATAAACGTCATGAATACTTGGGAGAAAAACCTGTGCTTTATCTATGGTAGACATGTCTGGTCATGTTTGATATGTTCAGTTTGCAAATAAGGCATGTCATTTAAAAATCAAAATCTGTCCCTTCCTGTCTTTTGGAAATTATTATAAAATATATACAGCAGCTTTTTAAACTATACTTTTTGTATGCCAAAACTGTGCCACACATGTTGTGACCATCCTGAAGCTGTGAAACTGAGTGTGTATGAAAGATATAGAAGAGAAAGTTGCACAGAAGAGGTCAACATTCAGTCTAAAAAGTTAAAACAACTATTTCTGGAAAGAAAGTATAGCGAGACAAGATATAACATAGTGACAAAACATAAGTTCCAGTCCAGACTGTAATTTGTGATGTTCATTAGCCATATTCACGTATAACATTAATATGCTTTGTGACAGGACTGCAGTTTTAGTGTACAGTACCAGTCCTCTGAAGAAGGGTTCCCATCCTGCCTGCCAGCTGTGAAGACTAGGGTCTTATTTTCCTATCTGGTTCTTTGCTAGCTTTCACTTTAACTTCTTCTTTGTCAGTTACATTTTCACCTGGCACAGAATTAGTTGTACACTTAAATTCCAGTTAATTTATTCAATGCCTTTTGGAATTAAAGGCTCTCAATTTTAATTACATCAGATTTTGAATATTGGACTGATTTCTTCTCCCATGAGTAGTTCCAACTAAAGTCAATACGAATATTTTATGAGTTACGCAACAGGATTTGTCCTATCTTTTGTAAGTAATCCTAAAAAAAAAGCAGTATTTATAGTAGTTCTCTGGTTCTCATTCTGTGAAAATTCAACTTAGAATATGGGCTGTGTGGTGACTCATCTGTAATGTTGCAAAAGGATGACAGAAATAAAAATGCCAAATAAATTATCTAAATCATTTATTCCTAAGCATATTTTAAAACAAAATAATATTAATAAAAATAAAGACCTATACATATTCAAATATGTCTAATTTGTATTATATTTTATATTTTGATCATCATATTTTTAAATTAATTACTGAATATCCATGTGAAAGCAAGCTGTTTTATTTTCAGACTAAGTGTGAAAAATGCTTTTGAAATGTCGACCTAATTAAAAAAAAAGTAGAAATAAAGAACTTGCCCTACCTTCAAGTCTGATGGGTTTCTGAAGTTGTCTTTTTTGAGACTTTTCTGCGTACATTGTATGGCACCGAGGCCTTTGAGCACAACATAATTTATGTAAATACAAACAATTATTCACAGCAGGGTGCCTAAAATTTTATTCACATTCTCTGTCACAGGGAGTATTGTAGAGGGTCTATGTCGTATTTCATGTTAGTTTTCTTAGGATCAGAATAACCATTTTAATCATGAAAACGAATTGTCATCAGACTCTTGCTGGAAAAGGATTTCTTCATTTAAACTGCCAATAAATAGCAAATATTAACATTTTCAGACAGAGATAAAAACCCTAAAGAAATACCTGTGAAGTAACTACAACTGTTTTTGTTGCACAAAAATTAAGCCACTAAGGCTTTTAAAGTGTTTGTTCAGTGATACACAAGTCAACATGCCATCATCAATAGAATGCTAAATGTAAGTAAAACTGGTATCTTGTACCATGTTCTTCCATGAACAGATGTTTTATGTTTCTTCTTCGTGTCTGTCTTGAGCAACCTTGGGAGACATTTGAAACATGGTGCTTCAGGGCAGCTCCAGCCCATGGAGGCTGCCAGGCCCTGAGACAGAGGTCTCTGGGCGGGAGAACCCCACACATGAGCCCTTTGCAAATTCACACCCTCCTTCCAACAGGGCAGGGCCTGCACACAACTTCTCACAAGGTTTTTTGATGGAAACATCCTCCAGTGTGTAAATATTGAGATTGTTGTCCTCCTATCATCTCCAATGTTAACAGCTCAGCAGGGAAACTCCTGCTGCTGCTTATGTCTGTGCAAATTGTCTCTCATAAAACCATCTCATAAGAGGCATAGGCAAATGTCCAGTTTCTGTAATGGTGATGTTTGTTTATTTGTAATTAATTAGCCTGAGATCTGGCTCAATGACTTAGAACCAGATTTAGCTGGTAACTTTGGCAAGAGGAACGAGGTCACCCTGTCTCTTGTACCTGGGGAGATGGTACCATGTACATCTCAGCCTGGAGTCACAGCCCAAGGTGCCGTCTGAGCCTTCCTTCAGGCTGCCGGGAGGCACAACTTCAGTAACACAAGCAAAACGTGGTGTGCTTAAGGAATTATATGCAATTTTACAGCTGTAGCCAGGTGTCTGGGAAGCACTTAAGGATTCCCAGCGAAGGAGCTGGGTGTGCTATCTGCTCCCTTCCACTTTGCTTCCAGAGAAAATGCCCTCAAGTATTAATTGTGGCCCACTGACCTTTTTGGAATAACATTTCAGTCCTTAGGTTGAAAAGGCTGGGCATTGCTGCATGAAGCAGACTGGAAAATGTAAATCTGCATTGTATCTCTTGAGGAAAATAAGACAGTTGCGGTAATTTATGTTGTTTAAGATGCTCTGTTATGAAATAATATCTCATCAGTCACATTGAAAAGAGCAGTGGAAGCAGAAGCCAAAACATATAAAAAAGCATTAGTGGGAAGGAGGTTTTTTCCACAGTAGTTTTTGAGCAATAAGCATGGAGTTGTTCCAGGCAGGAATTTATAAGAAAAGTCAAGATAAATTAAATAATATTGTGTAGTTAGATGGGTTAGGTTATCATCTCCTTTTTCAGAAATAGATTTAATTTCCAAGTACAGCAGTTGCAACCTCAAAAAATGTGGTGAAAGTGGGATTTTTCTGGTTTTACACTAGTACAGCTGAAATCAGACCCTATTTAATATTTTATTTTCAACTTAAGGTACAGTCTAAAATGCCAAACATATATTCTAGGACTTATAAAGGACTTATAAAGTATTTTATATCTATTTATCATTTACTGGGTTCTCGCTTCTCATTCCTCTTAGCTAGAGGGAGTCCCTCTGTTGTATTTTTTTTTTCACCTCCTTAAGTTTTTTCAGCCACTTCCCACACTCTGTGCATCTTTTTTTTTGATATTCTTTTATAAACTACATAGCCACTGAAGCAAATATTGCAATAAAATTTTGCCACCTCTCTGATTCTTTATACCAGGCTGCAGAGTAATTTTCTCTGTCTTTCTCAGCCTTGGTGATATTTTAGCATTGTTTTTATGCTGTGGAGCTACTCTGGATGGAGAGATGAAGACTATACCACCCAGGACACTCTCAGTCCTAATGATCATGACATGGTGGCCTCAGGGCCATCCAGTGACACATGCAGAGTCCCATGTTTTGCAGCAGGGAGAGTGGGTATCTTGCTACTATTGAGCTCCTAGGGAACACTTATGAGAAAACCAAATTACGGCTTTTATTTCTATTCATAGAAATATCCTAAATTGAAATATATAAGGAATGTCCATTTTTATTAAATGCTATTTCCATTTTTTTGAAACATTTGTCCTATTTTCTTCTGGTGAGTCCTATTTAGAAAATCTCACTCATGTTCATTAAGACTTGGGATGTCACCAGAGTGCACTTTTCGGTGAATAAACAGCTGTTCAGGGAAGGAAAAATACTCAGATCTAAAATGAGCAAAGTTCTTAAGACGATATGCTTTCAAAAATGGTCAGCTCAAGTGCCACTGTATAATGAAACGTCACAGGCACTTAACTTTTATGGAGCAGTTATTGACTGGTCACTGTGTTCATTTTCAGACATTAATGCCAAGGTCAGTTAAAACTAACTGAAGTCCAGATCAACATATATTTAATACAAGAAACTTGCCAGGATTTTATTGCGATTTTCTATCCTGGCCTGTTTTCAGACAGGCCAACCACAGCTTTTAATGTCTGTATTCTTTTACCTGTTATCTTTTCATTATACCTCGCCCATTTCCATGTTTTCCACTAAATGTCAGTTCCTGCAGCTGGAATTTAATTTGAATTGTTAAATACATTCATTCTACCAGAGCTTTGAACATGAGTTTATGATTACTTCTTGGAATATAGCTTGCCTCAGTGGGACGTAATAAATTAGTCTAATCATATAGTGAGTACTTACTTCATCCTGTGTTTGTTCCTGCTAGGAACTGAAATTGTCTGTGTAATTGTATGCAAATCCTTTCACCAGAATAATCAGAGAAAACCTACATGTAACTGCCCATCCTGCACAAGAGAAGCATAAAAGTAACCTAACTTTTAATTCTACTTAAATGAAAAGTTGTGTCCCTGTATGTAAAAAGTAGGTACAAAACAGAACTTAAATTAAAAGGCATGTGAGTAGCAAACAGATGCTTTGCTAATATTGCAGGCTGCTTTTAGTCCTGCACAGTACTATGTTAATACTGTTCAAGGCATTGAACCTGAAAAATAATAATATTGGGATTTTTCATTTTAAACCTGGGGAGATTTCTGAAAATACGTGAGATAGGTGATAAGGGGTTTTATGAGTTGCCCTCAGAGGGTGCCTGCTTCCCTTCTGTGCCTGCAGGAGACTGGAGTAAGTAGCTCAGACTTAGCCATCAGGCTTTGAATTGAGATCAATTCTCCTGTAAGTCTCCTACTCCAAGGCATGTTTTATATATTGGCCTCAAATCATTCTGATTTGCTGCTTTGAACTCTGTCAAATATTTTAGCATTAATTTTTAAGAAGAGTTTTAGTCATGTAGGACTTGTCCAGTGTCCTGTATAAAGATGGTATTATTCCATCCTTCAACTTCCTTGTTTCTCTATTCAAGTACCTAGATATTACATTAGCTGTCTTACTCATAGCATTACCGGAAAAGATTGGTTCTGCATATCTATGACTGTGATAATAGTGCTTGTGAAGACACTCAAATGAGGCAAGGTTACAAACTGCCTTTTGCCCCATACGTTCTTTTCAGAGGAGGGATGAGAAGAGGAGGGATAGGGTAGAAGAAGCTGAAACAAACTGTATTTGTTAATTTTCCTCCTTTAAAAATTCTGTCACTGCTTTGTATGCTGTTTTGCAGAGATTCATATTAAGTATTTCCATATATACATATATATGTAATATAGAAGAATTTATTAAAATGCTTTTTCACTTTTGGTTTTTTTCCTTGTAGGATTTTGTTCTTTTCTAGAAATTCAGGTTCTAAGCCATTTTCAGGATTTAATTGAGAGTGATGCTTCAAGCCCCTCAGCTGAAATGCCTGGGAGGTGCAAGATTATTCAATATCATTACACTTCAATGAAAGCCAGTTTATTAAATCTTTGGATGCTTCCCAAATCGTTATTGCAGTCCAAAAAGAATGATTTGCATCTTAATTCTGGTCTACATCAGAAGAACTAGGAGTTAGTTTTAGGAACTGGAATGAAATCACAGATCTTTAGGCTTATCTGTAAACTTAGTTGTTTGGTGGTGGGCATGAAGAGTGTCAACTTTTAATAATTTCTTGTCTGTGTGTAAGTTTAAAAGACATAGCAAGGCTTATCCCAGATGTGTTTCAATCAATAGGGAACCATATTATAGTCAGAGCATCCAAATTTTACAACCTTTCTTCTGAGGACATACTACATTTTTCTGAAAAAGTTAACTACTTGAGAGTACAGATTTCAAAAAGATCTTAACACAATTGAAATTTAAAATCAGAAATAATGTGCCTGTGATCTACAAGTAGAACTTAGACAAGGAGTAAGATCCTATAAATTATATGCTGTGTAGCCACCAATAAATAGTGACGTGGCCACACATGCATAGAGATAGAATTAAGGCTCTGACTCCCTTAAAATGAATGCTTCTTGGTGCGAATGCTTATTGTTTCAGTCTGAAGATTGTTCTTACATTTTCCTCTCATGTATGTATTAAAAACAGCACTCCATGAATGCTGATAGGCAGAGATTGTTGGATATTTTGTAGTAAAATACTAGTTTTCTAACACATCCCTATAGAAAGGAGGCAGAAGTTGTGATATCAAGGTCCTAATTTAGTGCTCAGAGTCAGTTTTGTCCTAGGGCACAAGAATCTTACACGCAGGCTGAGGCAGATGCCTTGTGAGGAAAAGTAGTACGTGACAATATAATGAAAGACAGTGCCATAATACACTAATTAGAATACATTAGGGTACTGCTAATTTTAAGATATGCCAGCTCTTGAGTGCTTTAGCTTGCAGTCTTAATATTATTTGACATGGTTCTTTTGGATGTTGTTTAGACAAAAGTCTATGTACAATTTTATACCATTACAGGGCAAATAAAATCCTATTAAACTGAGACTAGAGAGGTAAGTTGTTGGGAAGCTAGCAACTTCTGGAAAATAATTTTGAATATAATATATGAATTTGAATTTGAATATAATATATGAGGAAGACAATTAATTACTATCAACATTACAGGCTATAGGTTTTAGTGAAATGAAGAATTTTTATTTTAAGACATTGCTCTAAAGAAGAAAAGCTTAAGCCATAATGTATAAAAGCAAGGAGCATTTACAACTAAGCTGGATATTTGTCAAATAAATAGTAATAAGAACAACAAAGAAAAAAGGTAATAAGTTAAATATTTGAACATAGTGTATTTACTTCCAAAATAAGTTCAATTCTTCCTGTTTTCTCTCCTTTTTTAAAAAAAATACTGAGACACATCAGCCCTAATGATCACCCTAAGATGACATACGAGATACCTAGTTATTCAGAGAGACTATATACCCTCTACAGTTACTTTAAAATGCTGGCCTGACAGAAAGTAAGCCTAGCCAGCTTAACTGCTGGTTTTTGATTGTGTTGTTTTTTGGTTTTTTTTTTGTTTTGTTTTGTTTTGGGTTTTTTTTAAGGTAATAGTTTGTGAGGTTCTAATAACACTCAAATTACATACAGTTTCTGATTTAGCAGTCAAAGTTCTGCAGTAAGAATTTGACAAAATTTGCTAGGAATGTGGCTTTGTTGCTGCTTGTAAACTTCAGAGAAGCCAAAGACTTCTCACCTGAGCCAGCTAAATAATAGGCAAAGAAAAGCAAAGAAAATATAAAATGTTAACAAAGTACGTAAATGTACTTTTGGCATATATCTGTAAGTATGCTTGTATGTATTCATCTCTGTGTATGCTTGTCATAAGAAAGGGTGCTGCATTTGACATTAGTTTGAAGGCATTTGGTAAGGTGGGAAGGGTAATGCTATCTGAAAACTGTGAAAGAACAAGAAAAACTATCAGTGGCTCTCCAGTTTCTACTCATCTCTATCACTTAGTGTTTTGATGAGACACCTTTACACTCTGTTTCATATGAAGGTTGCAGACTCTGTAATGCAAAGAAGGGGAAAAGTCTTCCTGCAGAGTGGGTGTAGCATAAATGGGACCTGAAATAGCGTGAATCTTTGTTCATGAATTCCCATTGTGGAGGATGCCAAACCTGCTCCCATATGCTCACTGAAAGCATGTAACTTACATTTAAGGTTCCTTTTTTTTTTTAAAAAAAAAAAAAAAGGTCACGTTTGCAATATATTGAAAGCATTTTCTTGTAACTTTATGTCTTCATCAGGAAAATAGGATTAGTAAATACTGAAGATGAATTTGCACAGGTACTGGCCTCTACAGAATTAAGGGAAAGGAGGACAGAAAGTCTGACCATTAACTACTGTTAGAGCTTGTTTTGGAGGTGTCTCACAACACCAAGAAGCTATTCAAGGTTATGGATCTCAGGGAGGCAATAGACATAAATGCAGACTATAAAGGATCCTTTATCATCAAATATTCTGAAATATGACAGCAAAACAGCTGTCCAGGAGATGGCTAAACTGGATCCATCATTTCCTCAGTTTTGTTTCAGAACCATCTGTAATAAAATTATCCTGGCCGTTGATAGTGTAGATGACTTAATTTACAACCTACATCATAACAGATAAATTTGAAAATGCACGGAATTTGGAAAGCTAATTAAACCCAAACTTTTTTTTTCTAAGAACAAATCACGTGAAATTAAAAAAAAAAATCCTTGCATCACAAAGGAACGGGTTTTGTAGACATTGGGAAAAAAAACAGATGTCTCATTCTAGAATGATTTTTGCACATTTCAGATGAAATTTTGCTAAATTATTGTATTGGGTTTGTGTGGCAAGATTTCCCCTATGCCCAACAGAGCCAATGCCAGCTGGCTCTGAGATGAACCCACCGATGGCCATGGCCAAGCCTATCAGTGATGGGGGCTGCACCTTTGGGATAACATATTTAAGAAGGGGAAAAAAACAGCACATGCACAACAGCAGCTGGAAGAGAGGAGTGAGAATATGTGAGAGAAACAACCCTGCAGGTGCCAAGGTCAGTGAAGGAGGAGGGCAGGAGGTGCTCCAAGCAGAGATTTCCCTGCAGCCTGTGGTGCAGATCGTGGTGAGGCTGCCTGTCCCTCTGCAGCCCATGAAGGTCCCATGGTGGAGCAGATCTCCACCTGCAGCCCAGGGAGGACCCCACGCCAGAGGGGTGGATGCCCAAAAGAGTTTGTGACCCTGTGGGAAGCCCACACTGGAACACATTCCTGACAGGACCTGTGGCTCTGTGGAGAGAGGAGCACACTCTGGAGCAGGATTTCTGGAAGTGCTTGTGACTTCCTGGGGGACCCAGGCTGGAGCAGTCTGTTCCTGAAGGACTGCACCCTGTGGAAGGGACCCAGGCTGGAGCAGTTCATGAAGAACTTCAGCCTGTGGGAAGAACCCACATTGGAGAAGTGCATGCAGAACTGTTTCCCATGTGAGGGACCCCATGCTGGAGCAGCAGAAGAGTGTGAGGAGTCCTCTCCTGAGAAGGAAGGAGCAGCAGAAACAACATTTGATGATCTGACTGCAACCCCTATTCCCTATCCCCCTGTGCCACTCAGGGGGAGGAGGTCGAGAAATGAGGGGTGAAGTTGAGCCTGGGAAGAAGGGAGGTGTGGGGGGAAGGTGTTTTTAAGATTTGTTTTTATTTCTCCTTACCTTACTCTGACTTGATTGGTAATTTAACTAATTTCTCTGAGTTTAGTCAGTTTTGCCCATGATGGTAGTTGCTAAGTGATCTCTCCCTGTCCTTATCTCGACCCACGAGCCTTTTGTTGTATTTTCTGTCTCCTGTCCAGCTGAGGAGGGGAGTGATGGAGTGGCTGATATAGTGACTTTGGTGAGCACCTCGTGTCCAGCCAGGGTCAACCCACCACAAAGGAGCTAAACAAATTTTGTCTTGATGAAATTTGTAGAAGATATGTAGAACACCAGTCACATACTTGAACTCAGAAAGAATATATGAGGTTCACTGTCAAATAAAGAAGTATTAAGTAGTGATCCATTCCAGTTGCAGGTTTTACCAGTATATTTGTTAATGACTTGGATGAAGAATTCCAGAATACAGTTGTTAAACTTGCAGATGATAAAAAGTTGAAAGGGTTGTGTGCACTTTGGAGTACATCTGTAAAATACATCCCATTTTCACCAGTGCACTTCAGGAAAGACTTGGATCAATGGCAACATATCTGGAGGAAAGTGAGGAAAACTGTCAGAATCTAGACTAAAACATGTTTCACAAAGAAAACCTGAAAGAATCATGTTTCAGCAACAGTAGTGCAGACAGAAATGACATAGCAGTCTTCAGTTATGTAAACCATTGCTTTAAAGAAGAAGGGAACAAACTGCCCTACAGGCCTACTAGAGATAGGACAAGAATGAGTGGCTTTAAATTGTGCCAAGAGAGACTTAGGTTAGACTTTAGGTAACATCTCCTGATGATAAGGATAATTATGCAATTAATATATTTGCTAGGAAGTTACTCTTTAGGCATTTTTAAGGCCAAAGAAAGATACCTGTCTAGAATGATTTAAATATAATTTATCTGTCTTGGGGGATGGAGGGAGAGAGAGGAATACATGGGATTATTTCATGAGCTGCCTGTCTTATTTTCCAGTCTACATGTCATTTCTGTGAATTAGAACCAAGAAGGACTCAGAACACACCTGTAGTTCTAGCTTTTACAATATTGTCTAAATTGATGAGATTGTATGTACTTTTGTTGAATGCTCTATCTCCAACTCCACATGCAGAGAAAATCAGCCATGCAAATGAGTTATCGTGTGTCAAAGGTTATATGATAGATTTTCTAAATCTTACTGATTGTGTTTGAATTCTGAAAGCTGTATACTGCCCAAAATTTAAAACAAAACCATATATTAATAAAAAGGGATTGGTCATACTGAGGAAAACTAGAATACAATTGAGTTTGATGTTTGTAGCTATTGTTGAATGTACATTCATGCATCAGTCATACTGTAAATTTCTTGTGTGGTTTTCATCACTGTAGTGTCTGGGTTCATCTCACCAAGATTTGGCTAGATAAATGGTAGTTATTTTCACTAAAACTCATGTCTAGACTCCTTCGGTTATTCATTGGAGAAATAGAAAAGCACCTCTGAGATAGATATCTAAGAAAAAAAAAATGCTTTTTTTATGGGGTATATGTCTCTCCTTTGAAAGCCTGGATTATTAGCTTAGACAACTACTTTACAGACAGCTAGAGCTAAGTGACATGAATCCAATCCTGAATGTCAAATATATTGGCTTATCCATACTAAATGATTTGATCATTTATTCTTCACTTCTGCTGTGCTGGATTTATAACAAATTTATTTCTTCTTCTGATCCTAATATGAATTCCAATAGATGGAAGTAGCATTCATAAAATAGCTCCAGCATTTCGGTGTCTGTGGCTGTTGGGATCATAGCTAATCTTGGGAATAGGATCAATTCCAATTTGAAAGTTAATTGGGCCCAGAAAGAGAAGAAAATGAATTTGCATCTCAGTAATGTGCAGTATATGATCCTCATCCTTGGAAAAGACCCATGTTCATCAGAGATGTTTTCTGTTCCTGTGGCCATAACAAATACGTTGCATATTCTGCTTCCAACTGTATTAACCTGTTAACTTGTGTCATTTGGTATTGTCAGTCTGCTAGCCAGGGTAAAATACAGTAATAATATGTAAATATTGCATCCTCTTCATCATAGAAAATCAATATTAAGTTATTTCTTGCACAATAATTCCAAAATAAAAAATATTACTCGGTGTGCTACTGTTTGGAGCAAGCAGCCACTTTGCTTTCTGTCTCTTTGCAAGGCCATCATGAACAATTGCATGCACTTAGAGGAAGTGGTTTCCCAGAATGAAAAGGCTGCTGGAACATTAAAATTATTGAAATTTAATTATAACACTGTAAGTGATTGCTGAAAAATTTCCAATGAAAGCAAGAAAGCAGTAAAAGAAAAAAAGAAGGGGGGGGGGATGGAAAAAAAGGAAACAAGCCAAGCATGTGCATTCCAGCAGAAAAATAAGTCAAGAAAATGCTTCTCTCTTCAGTTTATTCTGAACACACTGAAGAGATTTAGATATCAGATTTTACTTTTCATTTAAATGGAAATAACTGAAATTAAGTCATCGACTGCTGAAATCAAATTGGATAGAGGAAAGCCTAGCTGGTACAGCAGAAGACAAATAAAAAACCTGAAAGGCCACTGAACTTTTAAAATCAAAAAGATTACCTGTGACTTCAGCTACTTGGGTGGAGGGTGGTTGTGTATAGTCTCCAATTGCAACAATGTTGCAGTGACTGAGAGGAATCCTGGGCTCCCAAACTCCTGCACTTAGAATGTATTCTAAGTACCCAAATGTATTCTAAATACCCAAATTGGTCAAGGGTTTTACAAACTTTTGCCTCCAGAAGACATCTCAGTCTCTCTGAAGATGTACTAATCTTTCTGAAAACAGACATAAGACCAGGAGCACATCTGACATTGGTTTTGTGTGGCTGATGCATTTTGCAATGGAAAAATGCCAACAGAGTGTGGAATAAGGGAAGCGGCATTAAAAAAAAATCTGAGATTTTGTTTGTAAGGTATTTAGCTGTAGTATCAATCCCAATATGTAGATTTTCTGTGGTAGGCATCTCCCTCTGATTTTACAGGAAAATAATAGAGTAAATCTTCATTTTCATGTTTCTTTCTTTTCCCAACATCATGACTATGTGGTATCTTTTTGGGAAAAAAAAAAAAAAATAACAGTATGTTAGATCCTCACAATTCCACCTGACTAGAGAACAGAAAAGCAAGGAGAGAAGCTATTAAGAAAACGAAGTCATTGCAGACTTTCCCTGTCTCTGGTTTCGTTCCAGTGTATTGAGGTGCAATTGGTATTACTGGTCCTTAAGCAGTTGTCAGTACTATCTACATTTAAGCAATTACCTACAAAAAGCAGCTGTGAAGCTTCTTATCCCAGGTTATTTGAGGAAAATTCTTCAAAATCCTGGTACCATAAAGAGCAAAAGAAACCATTCTTGTATATAGTGTATTCGTGTTTAGTAAGGATTCGTCTGTGTTTCCTGGTGGTTGTATTGGTGTTCTATGTTGTTCATAGATTTGCTAATTAGAACACAAACAAAAAAAAAAGTCCAAAAAACCTCTGGGAAAGACCAGGAGCTTCTTGATACAGACCTCCAAACTTATCTTACTTTTATTTATTGACATAGACCTAAACATATTTTTAACTAATGTTGTTTCAAAAAACATTGATTGTGTAGCTCAGCTGATATGAGTTAGCTTGTTTTTTTTTTTAGTTTGCTTTTATGCAACAAATAGTGTTCCACAATACATAGAACGGGATGTACTCAATAAAATGAATCATTCATCTGTCTGTAGCATAACTGAGGATAAGCAGCAGATAACCAAAAAATAAATACCTATAAGATTCATGTCTACTGTCTTTACTTGACCAAACATCTTTCTGAAATGTAACCATTTTGTCTAAACAGAGATGCTGCGCTCAGTGTCTGAGACTTACCCCAGGTCAGTTTCAGGGTTTTTTTGTCTTATAAAAAGTTTGCAGCTCTACATACACCTATTTTTTTTTTCTCTGTTAGCTGTAGCCAATTATTTTGGACAAATAAGCATTCTCCTCAGCATGACTTGTTTTTATGCCAACTGAGGCTGTGAATGCCTTTATTCATTCTATTTAAACTCCACCCTTGTCAGTCTATTAAAAATCGTTCCTGCACACTGAATAGATAACTATGCAACTGATTACTTGCACAGGGATTCTGAACTCTTCTGATGGAGATGTTGCACCATATCCAGTTTCTACCATTTAGCTGTACATGAAAGACATGATACCGTAAAAACTCACATCTGCATGCCAGCTATTGACAAGAAGCTACAGAAGCTTCAAATGCCTAAATGAAGGCAGTTGCTAATGAAATGTGGCAAGTGAAACCTTGATCCAAGGTAGAAGAAAAGCTTTTCTATGTGTTTGTTTGATATCTGTGGTGCTTTATGCTGGGATGAATTCCCAGTTTGATCAAAACACATCTTGGTAAAGTTGTCCAAGCAAAATCAGAACGGAATGAGGGGATGTCAATTGCTGTTACAAACACCATTCATTCTGAATCAAAGAAAATGTTAATTTGTGTCAGGAAGCTGAATTAAGTAAAAGTTGACTGCCTTTTTAGCAAAGATCAAGTCAAAGTTACAGTGTAATTGAAGCAGAAACCCCTGTAACACTGTAGGAGTTTTAATGTATGGCTATATATGGAAATGAATAGGAAATGAAGCAAGAAATACAATGTTTGGGAAAGAATCTCATCATGATTTGCAGAGATAATTACAGGCAAAAAGAGATTGAATATAGCAACAGGAAAAGCAGAATAATTATGCAGCAATTAACAGGAAAGCTGTATGGTTCTTTGAAAAAAATAACAGTGATTGGGTTAAAAATATATGCTCTATACAGAAATGGTTTAATACTCAATACATCAAGTATTTTAATTCATTTCCTAAGATAAAATAAATGTCTCATTTATATGATAAAATGTTATGCATTTTATGTATGCATTATAAATGTTTGTATTTTTATCTTTAATATGTCATCTGAATTGAAAAAAAAAATAATAAATGTTCATTTCAGAGTGCTACTTCCTAATGGTAAGAAGATACAGATTTTAAGTTAATATTTCAAGGACTGCAAATGTCATAGGAGCCAGTATAAAAAGATCTGCTCTTGGATTTGCAAGAGAATTAGTGTCTCATGCATCCTGAATCTTCACATTCTGATAAAACTGTTGTCTACATTTATTTTACTGGAGGCAAACTTAGGTTTTGTTGGGTTTGTAGGTCTGCTGACAATTAATCAGTTAGCAACAGCACACTCCAAAAACTCTTTCCCACATGTGACTTAGAAAGATTCCTCTTGCAGTCTGTGGAAATGTCTGATAGTACTTTTTATGGGGAAGCTGTCATGTGCTGTCATCTTCAGGTGCATTAAAATCACAGCTGGGGGTCACTGCACTCAGGCATGGAACCCTCTTGTCGAGAGAGAAAGGAGACACCACTGTGTAGCTGCATCACTAAGGATAGTTTTCGAGAGGTGAAATCTTTAATTTAAAGCTAGGGGGAAAAAATCAGCTAGATAATGAGTAAAAAGCCATGATATTTTGTGTTACGATTCTAGACAGGGGGACCTTCTCTGAATTGTACCATTTGTATCAGTATGTCATTGACAAACATATCTGTCCTTCTTGTCTTTCTTAAACATTGACTCTGGATCTGAGGTGTGCAAACTTCATTGCTTTAAACATATTCACCATTTATTCTAGATAAAAGATGTAATTACACATGCTTCTTACTTCAGGAACTTGTTGGGCAAGTCAAGGCTAGACTTGCAAGCTGTCCTGAGATATGTCACAAGCTCCTTGGCTGCCTCTGCACTGCTCATCCCCAGTGAGAAAAAATTAGAAGAGGGAAGAAGGCAAAGGGCTGGTGGGTCAGGGGACACTGAGGCTGTGGGCAGGGAGCCTGCCCTGTAAGTCCAGGTGGAAACTTCTGTCAGCGGGCTCAAAAATGACAAAGGGGACCTCAAATACTGATAAAGAGCAATAATCCTGCCAGTAGTAGTAATTAATGCTGCTATAGTGCCCTTCATTCATTGACCTCTAGGCACTCTACACACATTGATTAAAGCTTATATAGGATCTCTGAAATAGATCAATATAATTTCTATTCTCACATCTATACTGTCATATATATGTATAAATAAATGAAAAAATGAACTCTTATTAAGAAGCATTAATAGCTGCTTGGATTAAATCTTGACCAAAAAAATCCAACAAAAAAAATGTCCAACCAAAAAAAAAAGGAAAGCATTTGAATGTCTAATATACTACTTTTGTAATGTACAAATACTTCTGGGAACAAGTAGGCTCAGAGTTTCTCTTCACTGTATCCTGAAACGCCCGAATAGAGAAACCTGTACAAAACCAATCTGAGAAGCCGAGTACTTGACTATGTCAAGAGTTTCTGTGTATAAATCATATGATGATTATCCATGATGCTGAGAATCATTCCAAGGATTCTGATCACAGCAATTGTAATTTCCGTTAATTGCATACCGTGCACTGATTATGGCTAGCAGCATAGGTAGAGATACAGTTTCATTCCCTTGCCCGCAGGAGCAAATATTAAGAGACGTAATATTGATTAAGGGCAATTCCTATTCAAAAAATGCAATACTTGTGTTACTAATGTATTGTATCCTTTTCTTTTAGGTTATTCAATACTTCAAGCTATTATGGAAAAAGCGGGACAAAATAGCTGGCAAGTCAGTGCCATCTGCGTGGAGAATTTTAATGATGCCAGCTACAGGCGGCTTTTAGAAGACCTGGACCGAAGGCAAGAAAAGAAATTTGTAATAGACTGTGAAATAGAGAGGCTTCAGAATCTCTTAGAACAGGTAATACCTGCTTTTAATGTCACTGTAAGCACATTACTGAAACTCCAGATGAGCTACCATTCTGCATTGCATTTTGTTTGTTTTCTTGACTGAAATGAGGTTACTTGCTCTTTCTCTTTGTTTTTCTTCATGGGCCTATATTTGTCCATCCGTTTGCCAGCTCGATCAGTGCAGTGACCCCCCTTTCCCACTCTGCGTGTCTGCGGTTGAAGGATGCCGGCAGTCAGGGCAGCTGCACATCTGGCCCCGCATCCCAGCACCTCCATGCCTGATACATCTCGCATCAGAGTCTTAGGGCCGACAGTGTAGCTTAATTATCAAAGTTCCCTCAGTCTGTACCATCATGGCAGTAAAGCCCAGTTTTGTCTGAAGAAAAAAAATCTTACTTGAATCCAGTTTTAACTTTCTGTTCACCATATATATTTCTAGCCATAAAATGCTTTAAAATTATTACTACAAATATTTAAATTTATAGTTTTATTACCTTAGCAGAGTATTTATGAACATAAAGAGCAGTAGAATAAAGATGCTATTGAACTGGGAAGGAAGGTCAGGTTCTTCCACCAGTTATTCATGGAAAGCTGCTATTACATAAAGAAAATACTAGGCCAGACAGACTGGCTTGCAGTGGGTAGTACCTATGCTGTGAATATAAAGTGAATATAAAATCCTACTGCTCTGATGTGGCAAATCTATCTCTATATAGTGCTTATGTATGAGCTCTTTCTTAAATGACAGAAAAAACAAAATAGTGCTCTGAAAGGAGCATTTTGTCAAATGATGGGAAAATAACTTAGGGTTAACTATCTGCTTCTCGCATGATTCCACATATTATGCTGATGTGCTGCAAGTGCAGCGTTGGGTACCTGCTGCTGCTGCTGCTGGAGGACTTGCAGGGACTGAATGCCATCTGCTGGTGGTCGATCCTCCGCCGCCACGCTGCTTCTCCTTCCTAGCGCATTAGAGAATTTTGAAGATCTTATTGCAAAAACGTTCATGATACATCTGGCGCTGAAGTCACGGAAATATGAAATGTCATTTGTGATACAGAAAGGCATAAAATAGTACTCACAGAAATGTATACTTCAATTTTGCTTTCACTGGCAGAAAATAAAGAGGGAAACTGAGAATTAATAGGCTGATTTAACAAGGGCTTTTTCTATGACTGTTGCCAAGAGAAGAATAGATGATGCTATGTTGCTATCAATATTAATTTGGCCATTTGTTTTTAAATTCTGAATGGCAGTATGCTTTGACACCTGCTTTCTATAGCTTATAATGGAAACCTCCCCAAGTTCAGCCTATATTGTAAAACAGGACACCACTTTTAAACATATTCACCACTTTTAAAACATATTCAGTAAAATAGTTTCTCTCTCAGCTCTGTGTGTTTGCACATGTGTACATACCTGATTTCTTTTACACGGAATGCAAATGTGACTTAGAAAAAGCATGCAATATTGCCATAAGTTGAAGTACACCCACCATCCTGCGTAGGTGCATCTACTAAGCATCCACTCAGTTTCAAAGCAGAATGAAGTCATCCAGTACGCATTTGGATCTCACTGATCTCATGTGTACATTTTATTTTCTTCCAGGAGCTATTTCTCATTTTCTTTCCAGATTGGCACCTGCGTAGCCAGTTCCTTTTTAGGAACATAACTGGTGCTCTTTGTTCACATCATGCAGAACTGAATTGGATATTGATGTTAATGTCATTAGGTTTTGACCTCCTCTGACTTCCTACCGGTCTGGATTTTGCATGCCTAAAATAGGTACTTAATGCAGGCATGGTAAGTCATAAAAATGAAGTGCCTGGCCTCAACAAACTGAATCAGATGTGGTGAATTTAGCTAATACCTCTACAGGACAAGCCCAAAAGCTAATTGAGGCCTGTTTCCATTAACTGCACAGAGAGAATGAAAAGTAGGAGTTAACACCTGATTTACAACATACCTGTATCTTAGTCTGTCATACATTCACTTTTAGGAAGTGATTCATCTGGCTACTGTCTAATTTTGGATGGGATTAATTTTACCCAGGAAATGAGCTCTTCTTGTGCTGGTATTTATTCACACCTAAGTGTAAAGCCTTTGCCCTTAAATCTGTGCTAATGAAGTGAGAGAAATTGTTTTTTGGGCACATGTGTTTTTTTTTTTCTCAGTAGTGACTGTGCATATATACATTAATATATATATATATATACATACATATATATATATATATATATATACTTGGCCTAATTAAATTGGAATTCATATATTTCAGAATATTTCTGTAATTTTCCCAGATCATGTGAATTCAGTTCTTCACCAACATGCCTGCAGATCATCTCCATCCTTCCAAAGGAAGGCCACTGTAGAAACAGGAATAGCATTATAGCCAGGCTAGACAAAGTATGCAGAAGTGCAGAATAGCTGCAGCTTTACTCTCCATTGTGCAGGTCCTGGGTTCCTGCAAATAGACTTGGGGTGCTGGTTTGAGGCTCCAAAATGAAAGCATTTTGCCTTCAGAGATCAAGTGCTGCTTACTGACTGGCAGTCAGAAACAGTCTTGGCCACAAAAACTTTTGAACTGCCAACAATGAGACTGAAACATAAAGAGCCTAGCCCAATGTAGAAAATGCAAAATAACAGCTATTTTAAGATATCAGCCATTGACTTTTTCCCTTTGCATGAAGGTTTTAATAACCTGTAGCAGACAGGTAAGGTGGCTTCACAAATGGACTAAAAGTCAGCGTTCTCTTCTCTGCATACACAGAGGAATTGATTAAGCTTCAGTGACTCTAATTAACTCAACTTTCCTGCCTAGTTCTCCTGTAATTGAGAGCCTAAGTTGTGACTATGCTGTAATACTTCGCAATGTACAAGTAAATGTTCTGCAGAACATTTAGGAAAAGTAATTAAATCTCAGTAATGAGACCGTAACTCAAATTGCATTTGCCCTTAAATCTATGCTAATGAAGGGAGAGATACTGGCTTGTGGGCTTCTTCTTGAGTGACTGCCCATGTATTTAGACTTTCACACTTCTCATGGCTGTGGACCTCAAGCAGTGAAGACTGGAGACTTTTTATCTGGCTGTGTTTAAAAAGTGAGCTCATGCGCTGCTCCCCTGGTGCCCACTTACCTGACCTGGCATCTTCTGCTCGCTGTCTTCTCCCAGCCGCTCAGCACCTTGCTGTTTCCTCACTTCTTGTACAATTTTAATCTTACCTTTTTCTAATTCTTTTTGTCTCCTATATTTTTCTTAGTTCATTAGTTTTTCTCATTTATTTTCTCCTCTCCATGTGCCTTCGTGTGTGTAGAAGCTGCCTCCAGGCTCCGTACCTGAGGCTTGTCTTAAGGGAAAATTTATCTCCTGGAACCCAATGACATATCTGAAATCCAAGATCCCGTTGCGTGCAACCCAGGATGTGCATTTTGCATCATACAATCTTTCAGGTTTCTATGTTGTTGTGGTGAGGTTGACGTTTTGGGCAAGACCCAAACCTGTACTCCTTTTAACAGTGAAGTATAGAGAGATGGAGTTTAATTTCAGATTTCTGTTCTAGAAAGGGGGAGAAGGGCCAGCATTAATTTCAGGAGTTGGATTCAACCTGCACACAAGTGTTTATATCACGTTTCCCCAGATTGCTGCCTTCTGTTTTAGCCTCAGAAAAGATCTCAGATCTTACCTTTCTAGGCTATGCTAAGGCTGTGCTCCTCTTCTTTGGTCATGCTCACCCACACAAGACCATACAGTCTCCAGTAGAAAATGGAGAAATTTGGGGGTGATTGGAAACCAAACAGCATGGCTCAGCTCAAAGCACTGTTTAAATGCAACACTGGAGCAAAACATCCATTTCTGCAGTGTCACAGAGCTGTTGCTTCGATTCGTCAGTGAGACAAACAGCATCTTCAGCCTGACTCAGTAGATCTCCACCTACTCTTGAAAATCTTCTATAGCTTAAGCATAGCAAGATAATTTTAGCTCTTTTTTAGACTTTATTCTCAAGATGGTGAAAGAACACCCTACATCCTTAAAATCTTACAACAGGCATAACCAGGAAAACCTTTTTGTTACCTGTGAGTGAAACTCCCCGTTTGCACTCCTCTGGCGGAGTTTATCATCCTGCAATCCCAGGCTCTGAAAGACATAAAGACTTTCACTGTAATTGTTTTCTTTACTTGCCCATTTCAAGTGGTGGCACACGATTTGCCCTTGAGGAGGGCGAGCAAGTCCTGTTCCCTTTCAATTCAATGTAGACCTGGTGTATGGCTGGGGGTGGTGTGGACTGTTCCCTCATCAGGGCCTCTCAGGGCAGCCTTGGCAGCAGTGGTGCTTTGGGCAGCTCCACAGTCCTTGACGCAAGGGGATGGAATGCTTGACATGACCGCTGCTGCGCATCCCCAAAAATAACCCCCAAACAGTGTGTTTCAGTCCTGTGCAGGAGCAGCAAAAGCAGTAAAATGAAGGTGGAAGGTGTACCTGCCCTTGGCCGGGGTGTTGGAACTGGGTGATCTTTAAAGTCCCTTCCGATTCAGACCATTCTATGATTTTATGAAGATGTATTTCATGTCAGATTTCCCCAGAACTTCCAGAAAGTGTGTTTCCATTTTGAAGAAAGCACATCTACTCTTTACAGTTATGGAGGGCTCGTTATGCTTAACAGAGTGTTTTATAGAACCTCGTAAGTGATCTCACTACATCTGATTAAGTGTCTCCCCAGTTTGCTTACTTGGCTTTTTGTTTCATCTGTTCATACACAGCCATAATAAAAGTATGCCACATGTTTTTTTATTTGAAACATAAACTATTATAATCCTTTATTTATATTGCATAAATGACTAGAAACAGAGACAAAGCTCTATTTTCCCACACATGTGGAATTAGAGATTGTTTTTACCATTACCTTTCCAGCTTAGCAGGACAAGGTAGAAAAAATGAGCTAAAACAAAGAAACAGAAAAATAAAGTGACATCTCCACTGTTTTATACAACAGATAGAGCTTATATAGCAGAATGCATTTCTAGTGATTCATATTCTTCTGTCAAAGACCATTATGTCCCTGTTTATCAACATCCCTTTTTTCAAGTCACTTTCAGCAGGTGGTCTTTTAAAAGCACAAAAATACTCTGTTTGAATTAAAGGATGAAAGTCAGTGAGAGACATGGAAAATTCTCTGTGCGTGTCTCGTCATTCCAAGTTGTGTTTCTAAAGTGCTGCCCTGCATAATATGAAAAACTTTCTGCTTAAGATGAAATGAATAGTTGAAACACATAACGTTGTGATTTCCATTTCCTACCAAACTAATCCTGTAACACTGGCAGCGAGCAGTGCGGCAGCTGAATGGTCCGGGCCAAAGTAGTCATTTACTGCACATGGCACAGCAAGAATCAGACCCATGTGTTTCTCTCACTTTTCACTAGGAGTTTTCCGTCTTTTATTACTCCTTCTTTTAATTTCATTTTTCTTCCTGCATTCAGAAATAGCGTATCTATTTGCACTTCTGGCTTATTCACTGAAAATTAGAAGTCAAGTCAGCCTAAAAATAAAGGGTGTATCTACCGAAATTAGAAAATAGTTACTTTAATCTTAGTATATATTTACTGAATTTCTATTTGGAATAGAGAATTCATGTTTCAAAATAAATATGCCTACAAAAGAAATGTGTTTTTATTTATTACTGAGAAAGACCAAACAAAGTTAATACCAGATACCTATTTAAGCTGAACTTATGAAACCCGAAGTCAGGTTTCCCAGTTTAACGTTTTTATTTCTCATATTATTTTATTCTCATTAGTATTTATTCATTGCTTAATTAGTATAATTCAAAGCAATCCAGAAGCTACAAATAGCAGAAAAAACCAGTGTTTAGAATTACTAAAACAGTGAGGACTGACACTCCCTTGGTTTTTCTGGGCTTTGTTTTTCTTTCTGATGACTACTACCACCAGCACCATAAAAATCTTCATCCCCAAAATGTACTGAACAAGCAAGAAATAGCACTTACTATGGCTGGTCAAGAAATATGTGCAAGTTGACAGCACTCACGTGCTGTCTAGTAGCTGTCAGATGGGAGATCTAGTGTCTGGGTCCATCTTGTCCTTTTAGTGACAAAAACATCTGGTTTTCTGTTCTCCACCCAGCGGACAGTATTAATAAGGACTCTTAGATGTCTTAGATGTCCTAGGTGTCTTAGACAATGTCTTAGTGGCATTGTCTTCCATTCAAATGTAACTGAAATTGCCAAATGTGTTAAAATATATTTTACTGGCAAATTGATAGACAGACCCAAAGACAGCTCAGTAGAACAAATATGATTTCCTTAGGAAAGAGGACTAAAAATACAAAGCAAAAAATACATTTAAGGAAATGTCACGTCAGTTTCTTCCAAGTTTTACTTGCCTTTAGTTAGTTGGAATATTTTACCTTCGGTAAACACATGCCATAGATTTCTTTTGTGATTCCTTTGTTTGCTAACTGGCAAGCAAGAGTGAAGTCTAATAAAGCGACGAACTTCTGGTCAGATTTGAAAAATAACAGAGAAAATAATTTTGAAGATTTCAGTGAAAACATATGTTATTTGTTCAACCATCGTATTTGTTCTTTTTACTTCTTCAGACACTAATAACACTTATTACTAGAGAAGCAGACTGTTATTTGCTCAGCTATAGCTGGTCTCAAAGCTATTACTTATAGTTTGTTCAGTGCTCAGAAATGTGTTCAGATATACAATGAAGTCAATGCTCTGAATAGATCTTACAATTAAGCTGAAAAGTGTAATATAAGAATCGTTTAGATAATGATAGATAGTTTGCTTAACTGTAAATACTTTAGCGCTTTTCTTTTGGCCTTTCACTGTTTTTTCTTTTTGCCGTTAATCTATAACTAAAGGACATTTAAAATTATGTGAGGAAGCTTTCAAAAGTGCGAAATGCTGAAGTTGGATGTTAACAGTTATGGTCCCCCGTTTCTTTTTCTGCCAGAATCCTCATTGTCAGCACATATTAAACACTGCAGTGCAAATAAGGTACCAGAAAGAAGACTGGAGTCTTAGAACTCTGAGATTTGTTTCTAGGCAGATTTTTGCCCAATTTTGAAATTCAGACTGTGAAGCACTGACATGAACAGCTCTATTCTACAAACAGAATAACAGAATAACTGGGGTTGGAAGTGGTCTCTGAAGGTCATCTGAACACTCCTGCTGCTCAAGGGAGCAAGCTTAGATCAGGTTACTCATCCAGCCAAATTCTGAATACTTCCGAGGCTGGAAATCCCATAACCCCTTTATGCCATGTTTCAGTACTTTACTACCTCTTGGTAAAAAAAAAAAAAAAAAAAAAAGTTCCTCATATCTAGCAGAAATTTCTTGTGTTGTAACCTGTGTCCTTTACCTTTTGTCCTGTTGTTGAGCACCTCCAGGAGGAGTCAGATACCCTCTTCCTTACACCGTCCCATTGGGTATTTATGCATATTATTAAGATCTGCCAGAGCCTTTTCTTCTCCAGGCTGAATGATCCCAGCTCTCTCAGCTTCTCCTCATATGACAGATGCTTCAAGCCCTCAGTCGCCTTCGTGACCCTTCTCTGGACCTGCTCGAGTATGCTCATGTGTCTCTTGTACTGGACAGCCCAGCACTGGACACAGCACTCCAGATGTGCCTCCCCAGAGCTGAGCAGAGGGGAAGGATCGCCTCCTTTGACCTACTGGAAGTGCAGCCCAAGAGGCTGTTGTCTTTCTTTGCCATGAGGATGCATGACAGATTCCTGGCAAACTTGTCTACCAGAACCCCAGGACCTTTCCTGCAAAGCCAGTTCCCACTTGGTGTGCACCCAGCCTGTCCTGCTGTGTTTGTTGAGTTAAGCTGAGAGTTATGCCAAAAAACAAGGCACAGATCTACACAGATAAGCTAGTTCATTTCTCATTACTCTGTTTGCACACCTATAGGCAGGTCTAGAGATAAAAATACCTTATGAGTGGGTGAACTGTGTATCATCCTCTGTTGAATCTCACAAACACAAAATATGTTTGCATCTGAAACAGCTAGAAGGAATACCAGGGTGATCAGTTCAACCTCTGTGCTACTTTAAGCGACCCACATCTAAAAAAATCCTTCACTAAGCCAGGCAACACGCTTCTCCAGTATTTTAGCTCCTTGTTCTCTGCTACTGAATACGCTGCTACTTCTTCCTAGTTTCTGATAGTCCTCTTGGGCAGATTTTTACTAGGAATTCAGTTTAACTGTGTCTCCATAAGGAGCTTCATGCAAAGCTCAGCAAAGCAAACTGAAGAACACAGGCTAACTGGAATTACATTTGCCCGGGACCTTTATGTTTACTTCTTTCTGAAATAATATATTGCTATTCCTATTATAATTTCTGTTTTCTGAGTCTTCTCCTTATGCAGTAACATTTATAGTGGCTTTTTCTATATTTGTACACACAAATATGCACATAAACATATATACATGAACATGTACAGGACTCTATTCAGCAAAAACATGTTTCTCCTTTCTGCAAGAATGGCAATGGATTTCTTTTCTTCTTCCATCTGCAACAGCTCCATCCTCTCCCACCCTTCTCCATCTGACAAAGTTCAAACCTTAGCACTCTGTGTTAGACATCTTCCAAGGTGTCCACTGTGAGCAGCAGCATCTTCTGAATTTTGCATAGTGAATCAGTTTTACTGTCAGAGATCATCAGTCTGGCTCCTGGTCTACCAGACAGGCTGATTCCAGACTTTTTTTCTTGCTCCCTGCCCTCCCCTGCACGTAAGAATTTAACAGGCTGTTTTCCAGTAGATGAGCGTTTTTCTCAGCTCTGTCAGTGCTCTGTATCAGCAAGATCAAGCCTGGCTGCTCATCTAGGTCTGTATTTGCCTTTAAAAACAGAGGTGAAAACTGCTGTGCAGCATCTGACACATACTTCAGTGTACACAGTTGAACTGATACATAAAAAAAAGTATGTACATTGCAATATTAAAAATTAAACATGGATGTAAAGTTGTCACATAGCAAAGTATTAGTACAATGAATCTAATCTTGTAAAAATTACAAGTTGATAAACTCTAATTAATAAGAGCTAACAATACTTATTAACAAGCGTGGTAGGGAAGTAGCTGCACAGCGTCTTGGACGTTGTTCATAGTTGTCTAACTAACCCATTTTTTCAGTGTGTTGCTTGACATCACTGATCCTCAGCTTTCCCAGCCTTAAAGAGCCTTGAGGTATGTAGCTGAAAAGTACCATGTACATGTTAGCACTGAGAACCAAATCTCACTGATGGCTAAAATGGAGCAGGCTGTCACAGCAAGATTGATTATTGTTCTTACCATCAAAATGAAACTAAATAAATGTGTGAGTGGCGAAAAGTACAGAAGCTGACATACTGCACTCCTCCTTGGACTGCTCTTTGATATTTTGCCACAGGAGTGCTAAACGTGAAAACGTAATGTTTGACTGCTCAGTTTCTCTAAATTAATCAAGTTGTAAATTTAGCTGTTTTTAAAAACTTTTTTTCTCATCTTAATTTCCAGTGTGTCTACTAACTGAAGCCAGCAAATAGAATTCTTTCAAATGGTATTTGGATCACTAGCATAATTAATTAAAAATAATAATAATAATAAATTATAACACAATATATTAATAAATTACAACAAAGTACTTACAGGAAGGCAGAAATTAACCAGACACATGAATTAAATAGAGTAATGGCTCAATCATTCTTCCACAATTTGTTCTGCTTTCCTGTTTGTCATGAACACAGCAGTGCATTAGCACAAAGGATTACTAGCACTACACATAGACAAGTATTTTGCAAGAGAATGCATTGCTTTTACACGTAGTTTAGTTGCGTAATGAGGATTTATTTATCCCTTGAGTCAGAAATTGCATGGACTTCCTCCCATTTCCCTCTGTATCTTTTTGATTTGCATGAACGAAATTCAGGTTTAGTTCTGTTCACACAGAGCCACAGGAGCAGATCATTAGTCAAAGAATTTGGTATGTGCATAACACACAGTGATATGGGCTGGTAGCAGCACTGTTGGACTTACACTACTTCAGGGACACAGTAGCAGCTCCATGTGCATCTCTTGAGTCCCAGGGGGTTTGAGAGGTTCATAAATTGCCTTTTCCTCATCATTCCTTTCTCTCCATGCTTTTTTTTCCCTGGAGGCCTGCGGAATTGCTTCTAAGCTACACTGTAATGTCAATGCAAACTGATAGCACTTCTCCTTGAGGGAGCCAGCTGCCAGCACTGCCACCAGCATCTTCCTTGCACCACTCTCTGCATCGGCTCATTTTCTGTCTTGCACACAATAAAAGTCCTACACTGCACAGTAATAAAAACACATCTTGTGACTGCACCACACAACTAATGAGGTTTGGACCTGAGAAATAGGTTATTTCAGTTACTGAAAAGAACAAATAGGTGGTAGAAGACAAAGGATGAATACAAACAGTTTGGAGGATTTGTAAAGTGACCTTCTTCTTACACCCTTCCTCTCTTTCCTCATCTCCTTTTTCCCTACAAGTCTGCATATCCCACGTATCTCTGAGTGAGCTTTTTGCAGGAGTAGGATCTGGATGCAAAGGCTTCAGCAGCAGCAGAAGGTAACCAGCTGTGCTCAGGGCACTGGGTAATGGCCTTTGAGCCACCTCCCTGGGTTTTCTTCCACGGCAGCTGCTTGCGCCAGGCAGGGCTGTGCTGGGCAGGGGCTGTGTGGGAAGGATCCTGCCCCTTCCCATCACTGTGCCAGCTCAGCGCCCGCCTTTACAACAGGGAAAGAAGTGACGATTTGTAAGGACCCTCTTCTGCTTTGTTTGTTGCCTTCTTTAGCATCCTCTCTGGTGGCTGTAGGCTGTTAACAGTCTGCCCTTTCCCCAACAGCAGTGCCCTTTCACGAGCAATAGCTGTTAAAATTAAGCTTGTTTCTCAATTGCTTTTTTATGGCTTAGTAAAAGATTTATCCTTGCTTCAGATATTGTATAAAATCCCATTTCAGTTGTGGTTTATATCATCACCATTTCTGCCACAATATTTCAGGTCAAAGTCTCAATCTGCCATCTTTAACAAGTCTCAACACTTTTTATATTGTGTTAGACAGACTTCATTTTATTGCAGGTGTTCTTTTTCTTAAGGCGGTGGATTGTGACACAATAGCAAAGAGAAAAACCTTTGTTAAAGTCCCATTGGTAATGCAGAGCTATTTGAAGAGATTGTAGAGAGAAGAGATGTAACTGAAAATAAGTCCTTTTTACTCCAGCTGTACTGACCTCCATCTTCTGGAAACCATAACTGGGGACATTTCCTGCTACAGAAGTTAAGCTTTCTTTTAAAATGACTTATATGCAATATCTGTTTCATAGTAGTAGAGAACAGAGGATGACTTGGGGCCTGATTCTCTGTTCAGATGCTGATGTAAGTCTGGAAATGGTTTTATCAAAGTCAGTGAACTTGCCACTCCTGGGGGAATAAAAAAAAAAAAAAAAAAGAATGAAAGCGGACACTGGTAGCTCTTCTTTTCAATAGTGGAATAGTTTCTGAATTTCATGAGTCAGGCTATTGTTCAGCTAAATGGAAAAAACAGGATTGTATGTTAAAGTCAGAAAGTTCAGAATTGTGTCTGAAGCTTAAGTTGAATTCAGATCTCACTGCCGCTGCTTTTATCACACTTTAAAGTCAATTCTGTAATTCTAGTTACTTTTGATTACCACAGGAAAAGGCGTTTTCTTAATTGCAGTTTAGTAGATCAGCAACTAAATATTCTCACAATGTACTATTCTTTTTAGTAATGGTAATGTGAATAGAGCCTAAGGCTGACTTTTTCTTCAAAGTTCACTGAGGACACTCACATACAGAATGATATTTGGAAAAAAGAAAAAAAAAAGATGCATTAGATTCTGAACCCACCTTGATAGTGTAATGGCCTTAATATTTCACTTTCTTTGATTCTATCCCGTTGCATTTACTGAAATGAAGTATTCACTTGTAGTGTGACTACTGGATAATACATGGAATGGCTCTTGTTGTCTTCCCTGTTAACGGTAATTTGGAAAGCAGATTGTATTTTCTTATTCATTCTTTCTCAGAACAGTGTTATTTAATTATTTCTTCAGTTTTACAAATAAGAGTATAAAAGAGCTCCAATTCTAGGTGCTAGCCACCTCATGCCTTAAATTAAAACATAGAAATCAATATACAAAAGCCAGTGCAAAATCCTGCTTTACCTTGCCCTCGTCCTTCCCCAAAGAAGTCACAAATCAGTTCACCCTTCCCTACACCTTCTTCCCAAAACCTCCCTGGGAAAGCTGAGATCACCTTAAATTCTCATGCAACAAAAGCCAGGTGCAATATCTGTGCGTGTTGTTTAAGGAGAAATCAGAGTGGGACTACAGAGCAAAAATAAATGTTTAGAAGATGTCAGTGAAGAAGTACTCTGTGAGGGGGAGGAATGGGTTTGATCCCACTCACTCAGGTGTCCCAAAGCAATGAAAGGGACAGTAACACATGGAGAAGGTCTTCCCTGACCTACCAGGACCCTGAATTACCATATCAACAGTTTCATGGTGTAGCCTGTGTGACTAGCAAAGCCCATCTATGATGCTTAGCCCTGTGCTCAGGTTTTGCAACTGGTCAGGGTGAGAGCCAAGCTGGAGCTCCTGTTCCCTGAGCAGAGGCACCATGGGTGGCTGTGGCAGCATCACCTTCTCCTCAGGGCCTTGCTTTAGAAATGAAGACAGTTCTCACTGCCCACCTTGTGCTATACATGGGTCTGCCACCTGCCCCATGGATGCTCAGGACCTGTCTAAGAGCGTGGGACCCACAGGCACACAGATCATCTTATTCAGTGGCAGGAATGTGCTCTTTTGAAGTAATCTCCTGATTGTGACTATTTACTGTGCTGCAATTCACATCGAGGGTGGACTCAAAATACATAAATTGGTTTTCTTTTGGATGGTGCCACGCAAGAACACTCTCTCATCTGTCAAAATCTCAGTAGTGCTTTTCCCTTTCAGAATAGATTTGCTGGATCTTTTACCTGCCCCTTCTGCTCTGACATAGAAGAAAAATATTTTTCCCTCACTCACCAGCACTCGTCTGTTTACTTTGTGGTTCAGGGCAATATTAACTGTCCTGTGTATGGAATGTTTGAGGTCTCATCTCTGTTAAAGCTCTAACCACTGCTAACCAGTTAAAGAACAGAAAACAGAAGTGTGAAAGTTTGCATTGCAAACTGCGTAGCTGTCAGAAATTTTGCTTGTTGCTTCGATTTATCTCAGTGAGGAAGCATAGTATAGAGAAAGGTGGTTCTTCAGGAAGCAAGAACTCAAATCCTATTTTATAGATCATGATCTGCGTGGAGTATTCAAGAAAGGTGACTGTATGTATGTTTTGGATATTCAAAAATATGAGATGGTCATGGAAGGCTGTTTAACTAAACAGGCACTTTTTTTCCTAAACCATAAATAATTCCTGGTTTGCAAACTGTGTGTGATCAATAACCATAAACATTTCAAATTCAAAATCAGAACTGTATCCAATCTCAGTTGGAAATGCAAGCTATATAACATCATTTCTCTGTCTGCCTGATGAACATTCTTAGGGTGAAATTTGTCTCAGTTAACATTAGGGATATAAAATGTAGGTGTCTACATCAGAGCTAATCATCATCAACTCTTTTTCTAGTCAGTGCAGAAAAATATGTACTTTCAGGGCACAAGCCGTCTAATTAATTTTAGACTTGTGCTTTAGGATAAGATGAATTATTTCCTCAAAGTGCCTGCTCTTTCCACTGACTATAAAGGAAGTTAAGACAACTACATGATACATAAATGCGTACCTTTATCACTCACCCTAAGAGACAAGTTTTGAGAGAACACACTGGAAAATTCAAATTTTAATTTAAAAAATATTCTGTATTGTTCACATCAAATCCGATAAGTCTGCAGTGATATCTACATGAATTTGCTAGAAATAAGCACAGAAGCAAATCTGGTTAATCACTTGCAGCATTTATTGTGACAACTATGAATATGTGTCTGACATACCACAACCAGTACAGGTTGATCATGTGGTTGACTGATATGTTGCAATGATCGTCACAATTTGTGTTATGAAACCAAACCAGGGAATAGATCACTAACGGTGTTAATTGCCAAAGACACATTGGCTTCCCAGAGCTTGAATGGAACTGCAGTACTTTTTCCAAGCTAGGGATCTGGTACACAGTTGCCACATCACATCTTAAATAATGTCGGTCCACTTACATTCAAACGGTGATACTGTAGTTACTTAAAAATGTGAGCTTTTTAATGTGCTTTTTAACCTGCGTCAGTTTCCTTGTAATGGGGAGGAAAACATATTTTCATTACCTTGTGTTGCTGAAGAAGTACAGATGTAAAAGCCCCCAAGTATAATGGTAGCAATGGCATTTATGCACTGATCTTAATGGGAATTTGACTGAATACAAAATAAGCAATTTATTTATATGAAGGTTGAAAATCTGGTCATGGCTTGGGGGTTGACAGTTTCTTTTTTTAGCTTTTGCTTTTTAAATATGAACATTTTAGCTATAGACTATAAATACAAAATAGAGGCTGGGAAACAACAAGAACAAAAGGATAATAGACAAATTGTTTATTTACTTTATTACTTTCATATAATGAAATGAAATGAAAACAGTTCTGACAAGATGCTTGTGCCACATCCCATCAATTTTCCCTTCAACTCTGATGTAGAAGCAAATCGACCTATTGGAACAATGGAGCCAGGAGTCAAGGATTTCCAGGTCTTAATCCAGACTTAGATCCTGGATCCTTGCATGTCTTTGACTAAATTATTTAGTCCTTCAGCAACTTGTCTCTCATCTCCAAAATATGATGTTATTTTTTACTGCACTGGGAAAAGGGGCTGCAAGGCTTAGTGAATGTTTGTTCTGTATTTTGGACATGAGATGTGAACCCATAAAGCCAAGAAGTTTCCAAGTCTTCAGGACAGGACCTAAGGCTAAGATTTCAAAGCAGGAAAGGAGGCAGATCTAGGTTTCCCATTACTTACTGAGCAGGCTGCACTGCATGCAAAACTTTTGGCTGTATCTTATTTATTCATTTGGAAGGAAGCTAAAATGCTTTGTGGAGATGAGTACATGAAGCAGGAAAAAAAACCAAACAAACCACACACACACACAAAGAGACAAAAAAACCCCATTATTTGTGCTGCAATCAGTCTTTCTAAATGAGTGGTAAACTATCAAAAGTAAGAGTCAAAATATCTCTTTACTGGTATTAAATGTAAGCTGCATATCACAGGTATTAATGTTAGTTTCTTTAGTAAAAACAGCTTTAATCTGCAATGAAACTATTAACACCATTTTCTACTGACAAAATATTCTTTCCTCATTTTTTATTTTCAGCACATTAAAAATAAGATGCATTCTATCATAGGAACAGCAATGATATTGATACAAGGCAAAGGCTGACACAGTTTTTGTCTAAATCCTGTTGCTGATCTTGCCATATTGGCACTGTTGCAGCTACTCTTTTTGCATCACTTGATGCTGTATTTTAGTTAAACACTAAGGCAGCCTTGATGCCCTTTCTTGCTAAGTCCCTACTCATACCTGTTCCCAAAGTCTTTAGCAAATTACTAAGAGCTGAATAACACTTGCAGTACTTGACCACCTCAAGGGCAAACAGCTTTGAACAGTTTTGATCCCAAGAGATGAAAACACAATTTGATTCATAAATTCCACACTTACTGAAAATGAAAAGGTGTCTTAGCAAGTAGGCTTTCTAGCTAATGTGTGACCTCCTCTTTCTGAATTTGTATCCCGTAGCTAATTGCTCTGTTTAATAAAAGTATATACTACAGTTACATTTTCAGTCATACGGAAAACACTCAGATTACCAGTTCATTACAGGGTGTTTCAAAAAGATTTGAGATCACTTTATCTCTGCAACCAGGAACTGCCCATGATTGAAACTCTTACAGTCCGTACAGCAGGTGGAGGGAACATAGAGCATTTGTAAAAAGGTTACTAAAACTTGGTAACTCGTTAAACCATATGTAAATTCGTGTGTAATTCTAACATATTTGGTCCATCTTTTTGAAACACCCTATACTTTACTCATTTTCATTTTAGCCTTTTCTCATTATTAAGGACCTGGAAAGTTATAGCTACTTTATTGGAGAAGACTCTCAACATTATATTACTGATGTTATACATTTCAGAATTTATATCTATCTGGCTATGAAAACACCTGTCTAGAAAAAACAATATGACATTGTTTGCCTTTTTTTTTTTGTTCTTATTTCTCTCCCACAGATCGTAAGCGTGGGAAAGCATGTTAAAGGATACCATTATATTGTTGCCAACCTGGTAAGATACTTTTCTAGAATTATATCACTGCTCGGTAAGTGAAACACTCAGCTTTACTTTGAAGTTGTAGCACTTCACACAGCATTTCCCATTTGTCACTAATATGTGGTTGCACATAATACAGTCTTTATGGTGCGTAAAAGAACTTAGTTTTGTTGTTACAGCCATCTAGACAAGAGGGGCACAATGTTATGCTCTTAAATTTTATCAAAGTCAATGTAGCATAAAGGACTGCTAAGTGTATTTTGTGAATTAGAATTTACAGAACTACACTATGATTTTTGACTAATTTTTTAATATTAGTAACATAACAATTACTGAGGTGAATTTTCTAGATTCTCCAGGGAATATTCTTTTTGCTGTAAGATCAGCTATTTCCGGTCAACTTACTAGTGCCGTATTTTCACTCTTAAATCTAAACTGCACATTAACACAGATAATGTTGAGAAGAAGGTAAAGAAAGTGTAAATGCAGTGTTTTATTATTAAAATAAGCCATTCTTTAAGCTGAAATACCTGCTTGGTGAAGCACAGTGAATGTAGGACAGAGTCTAATGTATGCTTTAAATTGTTTTCTTTTTACTCTCCCTCAAGGAATTTTAGTTGACATGAAATATTTCATTGTGCTCTGCTGTACTTGTACCTTAACTTGAGATCACTTGAGATTATTTTTAAGACCTCAGGCATTTTAAATGAGTCATGTCTATTCTCTTAGGTCTTACAAATTAGATCTGGAGCGTCACAAATTTGTAGCTCCCCAAGTAACTTTTCCCATGCAAAATAATTGCTGTAAACATGGAACCTGATGTTGCAGTGAACTATTAGTGGGATATTAAGGCATATCTACTCAGCAGCCTCAGCAGGGGCACATGTTGCTATCCACTGGCTGCTCAATAATGTGGCTAATACGACTTCCTGATCCATCACCTTTTATATTTACTGTCAGAATGCTTTAGGACATGAATCAAATTCCTGCCCTTAGCAGTTTTTTTCCCTGGGATATTGGGTCAGTACCCCACAAGTTTTGGGTTTTTTTACTTTTTTTTTTTTTTTTTTAATCGAAGTGTGATAATACACTCTGTTTGTATTGATAGATGCCAATCAGAAGAATTTAAGAAAATAAAAATAAGATACCTCTAAGCTAGCATTAAACATAGCAGCTAGGAGAGGAGCAAAAAGATCCATGCTTGTTCTTTTACTTTTACTTTAGCAGTTTGCGTTGTGCAGTTTCCTGAAGTTCAGTTATGTCTGTAAAGGCAAATTTTACTAAAGATTTTGTCTTTATACGTGCAGAACAGATTAGCCTGAGAAACTAAGTGAGGAGGTATATATACTTTATTTTTTCTTTCAGTGTTGGGGTTCACTTCAGGCTTTTAATATGTAGCAGATCTACATGTGTACCACCATCTAGTTCACAAAATTGTGATTCTGTGCACTAACAGTGAGATCCTCATGCACTCTCTCTGCTTTCTGATGTCTATTACATTATCTCATTATCTCAGACACCTTCAGCCTAAACAGTGAATCTTGGAATAAATGTATTTACGGAATAGCGTTGTTCATTTTGCAAGCATGCAAAGAAACAGGGATATGTTGGTTAAAGCACTAGTACAGTGTTCACTCAAATCTGCCAACTTTGATGGAAATTGGATTAAGGCTTTAATATTTCTGCAGGCACTTTTCAGATGATTCGCCAAAGGCATTTCTTCAAAAACTGTCTGCCATTCCCAGCACTGTGTTGCTTAGCTGTCAAGACCACCCTAGCAATAATGTGGGAAATTTATTTCTTGGTTTTGTTTCATTCTTTATTACGCAAATTAAAATTAACGACCAAGGTTCGGCATTATTCTCTGGTTTTAAGCTTTGGCTTCTAATGGAAACCTGCTGCTCTACATTCTTTATGCTGTGTTGCTGACCTAGAACAGATTGGACCCACAGTGGTGTACGAGGACAAACAATCTAAAATTGATTTTCTAGGGATTCAAAGATATTTCACTGGAGAGATTTATGCATGGAGGAGCCAATGTGACTGGGTTTCAGCTGGTGGATTTCAGTACCCCCATGGTAACTAAGCTGATGCAGCGCTGGAAGAAGCTGGACCAGAGAGAATACCCAGGGTCTGAGACTCCGCCGAAGGTACTGACTGGTCTGAAGCACGGCCAAAGATCTCACTCAAGTGTTCTGATTTCTGACTAACATTATTGAATGCAAAAATGAAGACCTTAATAAGGCAGTTACTATTGCTGGCAACTAATTATGCCTGTCCTTATGATTGTATGATAGAAACAAACGGCAACACTGGCATACTTTAATGTCCTTTGTCGCTTATTCTCCAGCTTCACCCCTTTACTGACAGGAATTAAAGGTCAAATACTTAACTGACAACTTAATTTCAACTAATTTTACATTAGTTAGTCTAATTATCTAGATTCACTTAGAGTGCAGAGTTTTTCTGACAGCTGAATTCTTCTGTATATAAGATGCAACCTCAATTGTGAATTTACCATGCTTAAATTTCCATTTGGAGTTTCCTCTGGAAATTCCATCCACCTCAAAACCTGGTGTAGTAATCACTTTCAGGCACGATCTTACAGTGAAATTACATCCCAGTGTTTCTCTATTGTAATCCCTCACAGATGGGTAACAAAATACTTCTCTTACCTATAATTTTCTTGGCAGGCAAAACACAGCATAGCTATAAATGTGACTTTATCAAAATAGTTCTGTTATTATACATGCTAAGGCATATCAGACCTAGTTGAAACTGGGCTCCATTGTGCTGGGCACTGTGGAAAGATAACAATCAGCCCGCCCTTGGCTGGGAGATTGGTAGGTTGGCAAAGTCTTGAGAAAGTATCAGCATGGATAATACAAAGCATAGATACATAATTCAGTGAATATTCAAGAAAATTGTGTTCTGGAGGGGAAAAACAAACAAACAAACAAACAAAAAACACAACAAAAACAAAACAACCAAGGATGCTGTGGTCCATGGAGTGTAGACATCTTGAAGCCTGAAGTACTGGTGACAGGAACAATTTAGCTTATAGGATTCCTTGCAACGTGAGCAGGATTGTGCTGCCTGCTTCTGAGAAGTTATCATGATTAATCTGAATCACATGTGATTCACTTATAGATAACCAAAATTTGAGATTATAAAGACAAGCCATGTCTCAAAGATCTTATAATATGCAAGACAAAAGAAAGGACGGAAATCAGACTTTGAATAAGTAAATTTAAATTTTGGTATTTACGTAACTGCTCATTAGCTGTGCATTATTTCAGTTATGTTTTGTCAGTGAATTACTGTTGCTTTTTTGTTGAGTAAGTTGGATGGGTGGGATTCTTCCCTAACATACAAGACAATTGGATAAAAGTTAAGACTTCAATATCTCCAGTTTAATTTGTTTCTTTTAATAGATAGATTTCTCCACCCTTAAGAAACACAGTTTTAAGTTGGAGCTACTGAAATGTACTCTCCTCATGCCCGCATTAGTTCCTTGGGCAAAATGACTTTTGATTTTTATTTTTGCATAATGAATCAAACTAAAAATATGAGACAGCTGATTTTTGTAAAGACACACCAACTCTAAAGCAGAGTTTTTGTCCATCTATTTAGTATACATCTGCATTAACATACGATGGAGTACTTGTGATGGCTGAAACTTTCCGTAATCTTAGAAGACAGAAAATTGATATTTCAAGGAGAGGAAATGCTGGTGATTGTCTTGCTAATCCTGCAGCCCCATGGGGTCAAGGAATTGATATGGAGCGGACATTAAAACAGGTAAGGGTGGGCCTTATTCTAGTGATCTTTGTGAATATTGGATTCTAGTTGTATATTATATGATTTGGAAAATATTACATATGAGGTTACTAATGGGAGAGGGGAAATGTCTTTTTCTTTTGCCATTTGGAAACAGCTGAGGTTGTTCTTCTTGTTCTGCTTTGTAACTTGTAATGAAGGCAGAGGAGAACTACTACTATTTGAACTACTGTTAATTCTATTAAGATAGTTAGGACTTCCTCCGCTGAACTGGTGAACTCATCTGTTACTTTTGCATTATATGCCTGGCTGTACAGATACTGTCATTTAAGGAAAAAGGTATAGCTAGATAAGATAACCTTTCAAATATGTTTCTGTCGTCCTGAATAAAAGTAGATTTCTCCCAGGGAAATCACATAGGTAGTATTTTTTTCTTTAAAAAGAAATAACCCAGAGCTATTGCTCTCTGATGTCAGGATTTTGAATTCCTGATGAATGTGGATGCCTAGAAAGTTCCAGATCTCTGTCAAGAAGATTTAGCCTTTCCTTTGAATGGGACAGTAAGAAAATAAAAATCCTGCAGTAGAATTTAAATCATTGCAAATGAGCAGGCTCCACTGAGAAGAAACTGCTGAGAAGAAGGGACTGCTGACAGAGCTGGCAGCTCTGTGCCTAGAAGCCAAGGTTTAGTCCTGGAGAAAAATCTGCAGAGATAGAAATAGACAGAGGGAAAGAGCAAGTGGTTTAAATCCACATCCTGACTCCTAGGGATAGAAATAAAGCATCTTGTGTGCTTCGCATACTCCGTGCAGATGCATGGATCTCTGAAAATTGAGAGAAGCATGAGGTCAGGCTTCTGTGTTTGGATGGACAGCATGAGCCTTCAAATCCAGCCAAAGAGGTTTGCAGGACTGGATCCTGATAGAATCAAAGCCAGCAGCAATATGGCTGTGGCTTCTTTGGGATGATGACCACAGTCTGAGTATCCTTTGGTGAGGCAGAAAAGCACTGGAGGAAAAAACAGAGTTCTGGTTTCAGCTGAGACACAGGTGGTAGAAAACTGCCTCAAGAAATTTTATGCCTTTACATCTGTCCTTCTCCACTCTGAGACTTGAAAACACTCTTTTCAGGCCCTGTGCATGTCAACCATCTTCTGTGACAGTAAATCGCTTTACTGGGGCCAAGGCTGTTGTCAAGTTTACCTTGATGAGCAGTAGAATCTCAATATGTACATTTAATCCACCAGAGTGTGAACTAAAAGGATGTATGAGCTCAGGCGAAACATCCTTTGGGTTTATTTCATGTCATCTTAAATATTCTGCAGGAGTGATGAGAATGGTAAAAAATGTACTTCCTTACGTATCTGCAGCTGGAAAGTGTTGAGCCGCACAGCATGAAAAAATAAAAGGTCCATTGTGTGTCTTTGTTAGCACTTAGATAGTGGTATATCTAAGCCTGTTTTGAGCCAAGTAACCAAATTTTTACTTTATAATACCTGACTATTCTACAGTGGTGTTGTTATGGTAATTTAAGGACATAGCCAGGATAACTTTCACTGCTTTGTGACATGTGGAATAAAGTATGTAAAGCTGGGTCTTCATGATGCTTTTTCTTCGATTTGTAGGTTCGAATACAAGGATTGACAGGAAATGTTCAGTTTGACCACTATGGTCGCAGAGTCAACTACACCATGGATGTCTTTGAGCTGAAAAACACAGGCCCTCGGAAGGTACGTGCTGACAGTGTTTACTATCCTGACATCTTATAGAGGAGTTATGTATGATTAAATGATTGTGCAAGCATATTAAACTGGTTTCTGTAAGGTTTAAAAAAATAATCTATATTGTATATATGTGTAGTAGTTCTGGTGAATGCAGGTTTAAAGCTTAATTTGCTACTAGATACTATTATTCAATGCAACAAATTAGGGAGCACAAAAACAAGCATGTGTCTTGGACTGGTGGATGTCAGTCAGTCAAGCACAGTAATGAAAAGCAGCTGGATGGCATGTTCCTAGCCTGCTGGGTGATAGAAAATGGTCAGAACGCTGAATAGTAGATATTTCTTGTATCTTCTCCAACAATTTTTCTCTTGCAAATTACCAGCATTTTTAGGTGGGGTCATCTGAATGTTCTGTGTAAACGTGAATCATAGGCTATAACTCACATAGGGCTTTTAAGGGGAAAAGGAGAGAAGAGAGGTGGAAGAGAGAACGCCCTGAACACTTACATTTTCTGAAATTAATTGCAGTATCTAATCCTGTGTGCTTGATTGGTTGCTTGAAAGCAACTTAGGTAAATGCACATTAACACCTATGCCCAAGCAGATCCTTCATGTCTGAATGCACATACCTTATCACTCAGGCTAATCACTTTGGAAAGGTCAGCCTGGGCACTTTGTTAACACTTTCTCAGCTGTGTCAAAATTCGTCCATTTTCCATAGTATAAAATAAAGAGCAGACAATGTACCCAAGCCTCAAGGATTGTATTTCCTGTGGCCTGTTTTGTTTGTGAGGTCATCGGAACAAGGAAAAGAGAGAAGCTGATGGTGAATAGGAGAATCATGGCTGCTTGAGTAGGGCCAAAGTAATCAGAATTGAATTAAATAGTGCTGTGCTGTCAGGCCAGAGGTGACAAGCCCAGTAAATAGTACCCCAGGTGAACTGTGTGTCCCTGAGACAGTTACATGCCACAGTGATGAGGAGGCAGAGTGTAAAACTACAGACCCAGAGCAGAATTACACACTGGGATGAACAGATTTCCAGTATGTCATAGCATAGAGCTGTAGACCAAAGCAAAGCATGTGCCTGTGTATGAGACATATTGGTGCAGTTACCTCTTGAAAGTATGACAGATGGCTGAAGAATAAATTGGGAAAGGTGAGTCTGTCTTCCTCTTCTCTTGGGAAGTGCAGTGTCCCTGGCCAGGCAATGTATCTGACCGTGCTGCCCCTCCTGCACCCTGCACTGTCAGCAGCCAGGAGGGTGCACGGGGCCTGGGGTGCATCAAAGGCAAGTGGTGAAATGTGACCTTTCCGTCCTTGGTTCCAGTTATACAGGAGGGAATGCAGGGTGGAAAAGAAGAGGTTAATTAGGTCACCACTTCAGTAACTCATGAGGGAGTTTGCTCAGTGGCAAACTGTCAGAAGTGGCCTGTTGTTCATGTTCCAACATTTGTCACCTCTTTTGGGAAAGCTGGCTGGCACCACTGCAGGGATGTCCCCACCCTCTCTTCTTGCCTGGAATTTAAGGGGAGGGTGGCTGCAAATAGAGGAGCTTATGTCTGTGGTGTGTTACAGTCCCAAAGTGCTTTTCTTACCTTTTCAGGCATGTCTCTGCAATTCTCAAGCCATTACCTGTCTTTGATATAACAAGCTGTAACAGCTTAGACAGATCTGGCTACTCACAAGAATTTATTTCTCATGTATTACATACTATTTTATATGTGATCATTGGACTAATTCTGTGCTCCAGCCTGACAAATCCTATATAATACATGAGAAATGGCTATACTTAATTGAACTAAGAGGCCTTCACTTTCAATGTCTTTTTCTTGTGTCCTGCATAACATGACTTATGAGTCACCCCGCGCTATCTTTTCAGGACTTGCCTTTCTAGTCAGAGTCAAGCATTCCTCTAATCTTTGGAAAAGAGATTTTTGTTGCCCACAGCTTTAAGGTTGTAAACAGAGCATTACAAAATGGCACAGCAAGTCAGAGGCAGACTTCCATATAGTTTAGTAAAATGGGAAACAGTAGCCAATGCTCATATTAGTTTCATTTATACAGCATTTCTTACTTGGTTCTTGTCTGCAGAACGATAACAAAACCTGCTAGTGAGGGGAAAGGGTGTGAGGAGAAGGATTGTGGAGATGTAGTGGGGTGGCTCCCATGGCTGGCGTGTTGCAGTGGAGGGATACAGTCTCTTTAGGAAGGACAGGCAGGAGAGAGCGGGAGTTGCCATTTAGGTGAGAGCAGCTGGAGTGCATGGAGCTCTGCCTGGGGATGGATGAGGAGCCAGCTGACAGTTTATGGGTTAGAATTAAAAAAAAAGACAGGTCAAGGCGACATTATAGTGGGTGTCTGCTCTATGCCACCTGACCAGGGAAAACAAGTGGATCAGGCCCTCTACAGACAGATAGGAACAGCCTCACGCTCACTGGCCCTGGTTGTCAAGGGGGACTTTAACCACCCCAATATCTGCTGGTGAGACAACACAGAACATGGAAAAGGCTGAGGTAGTGATTAGCACTTTTGCCTCACCTAACAACACCAGCCTTCAGGAATCCCAGGTCCCAGAGACAAGGGTGAGAGTCTGGAGTAAGGAAGATGTACCCTTGGTGGAAGAGGATCGGGTCAGGGAATACTTAAGCAAACTGGACATAGATAAATCTGTGGGTCCTTATGGGATACAGCCACAAGTGCTGAGGGAGCTGATCGATGTAATTGCGAGGACACACTCAGTAATCTTTGGTTGATCATGGCAACTGGGAGAAGTGCTCAAAGACTGAAAGAAAATAAATGTCACTCTTCTCTTCAAGAAGGAGAATCCAGGGAACTACACCTTGATCCCTGGGAAGGTGATAGAGCAGGTATTCTTGGAAACCAATTCCAGGCACATTAAGGACAAGAAAATCATCATGAGTAGTCAGCATGGCTGACTTCACCAACTTGATGAACTTCTACAATGAAGTGACTGGCCTGGTTGATGAAGGGAGAGCAGTGGATATTGACTACCCTGTCTACCCAGACTTCACTATGACCTTTGACACTGTTTCCTGTAAAATCCTCCTAGAGAAGCTATTGGTGTATGGGCTGGATAAGCAATGAGGTGGACTGAAACCTGGCCGAAGGACTAGGCCCAGGGGATGGTGGTCAGTGGTCTGAAGTCTAACTGGAGGTTAGTAGCCAGTGGTGTACCCCAGGGTTCAAAATTTGGTCCAGTCCTCCCATTTAAAATCTTAATTAATTATATTGATCTGGGACAGAATGTATCACCAGCAAATTTGCTAAGGACACCAAAATGGGGGGAGTGGCTGATGTGTCAGGGGGTCATGCTGCCCTGCAGAGGGACCTCGACTGGCTGGAGAAATGACCTGACAAGGTGCACAGGCCTTCAGAAATGACATTATACATTCAGATGCCAAACTGTTGTGACAGATTTATTTTGGGGCAGATACTTTCGCATCGTTGTTTCATAAAAGAGAAATTCAGCCTCTGTATTAGTGGATGCAACTGCTATAAGGTCCAGTTGCAATCCAAATAGAATTGAAAGTGCTTTAGTATCTGGATATTCAATCCTATCCTTTGAGGTTTTTTTTATTTTCCTTGTGGATTTGAGGTATTTTTTGGAAAGCATGTTGTTATTTAGTGCTCTCTCAGTGACTATGAATTTATATACTTCTACAAGTGTCATGATATATCTTATATTTATTCAGTAATCCAGTTCTGGAGTTACTTCAGCACTGTTTTGAGATGCACACGTGCAAGCTCACACCCGTGCACATAAGCTAAAATTATTTTAAAAAATAACTGCCATTCCTCAAAAAATCTCCTTTATCTCTGTCTGCATTTTCATATGATACTTAATTCTATAACACAGTACATCATTCATTATCTGCTTTCCTTCCGAACTTGCCAGCAGTGAGGAACTGCACAATGAAAAACAATCATTCACTATTATAATGAGCTTCCCAAACTGCCAGGTTTTGGTGTACATATTCTGCTTTTATCCGGTCACAGCCTGTAACAAGAACTTGACGTTTTCAGTTATCAGTTGTATCTATGGCTCTGTGGTTGTCTGGATGAAAAAGAATATTTGTTAGCAGTGCATCCTACTAGGAAGAAAACCTCCCTTTCCACTATATCAGCAATGCTGAAGCTTCCTGTTAGCTTCAGACACCTCAGCCAAGGTTCCTGTGCTGTAATAACAATTGCAAAGAGAAAAGGAACATTTCAACTAAATACAGCAGAAGGTGTGCATGGCAAGAGCTTGTGCTTGTTTGTTTCACTAATAGAAAAAAATATTCATTAATATTCAATCACACTCACTCATATTGAATTACTTAATGTATTTGTAATTCTCTGTGGTGTGTCTGCGCACTGCTCTGGGTACTGCTAAAATTACTTGCCTCTCCATAAATTTTTATCAAAAAGGAAATGAATGAAATAGTAAATGTAAAAATCAAGAGGAAGCTTGGCTGTTTTAAGAATGTACAGGATTTTTAATGCATCTGAGACCAGAAACCAAAAGCACTCTGCTGCAGTTCTAGACCCTCCTATCACATCACCGCATTGATCTGAACATATTTCTCCACATCATGGAGGCAGAATCTTTTGTGATGGTGAATTGTAGTCTGAGTTCTATATTAATGTTAAAATTAATATTGGCTGCGTAACTGATCTGATCATTTAGCCAGTCCCCACTATACTGAAGGCTTTTCATCCAAGGCACAGACTGTCCTTTGGCACTGACAGTTATACCGGAGCTCTCTCTGGAGCCCACGTTACACTAAAATTCCCTTTCCTCTTCTGGTAAGATGGACAAGGCGTTCCTCTCTCCCAGCTCTTGGCCTCATGCACTCCTGATTTGTCAAGGAAGGAGGAATGGGGGAGTTGCTGCTGACTGGTCCCCAGGTGCTTCTGAAAAGTGAGCTGTGACAGCTTGAATTGTGTCTCTTTGATAGGAACCTTTTAAAGTCATTGCTGCCATCCACACCTTTTCTGGGAAAAAAAAGATCAGTCGCTTAATCGAGTAGGTTCTCAGCAACCTGGAGAGTCCCTTTAGGTGGGATAGGAGCACTCCTCTGCTGGCGTGTTTGTGTGCGTGTTGTCTGTTTGACACAGAGCTGGGTGCTGTCAGTGCTGGGTCAGAGGAACAGGCACTGAGCCATTCCCCAGCAACATTGCCAGAGGCCTGATCTAGTTGCAGAAAGACAATGGCAAGAAGGGGAACAGGGAAGGTGTTTGCTAGTGAGCCACAGGTTAGATGTGAAAGCAGCTTCAGCTAAGGGTCCTGCATGCTGAAATGATTGGTGGGAAGGTAGACATCTCCAAGTAAGAGACAAGGGACCACTGTCATGAACTACTTGCCATTTCTCCAGCATCCACCTTGTGCTGTGGACATCATGCACACAGCACTCTCAGGAAGACCTAACCCCTCGCAGGGCAACATTAAATGATTGGGCAGAGCTCTAAATCCAGAAATATTAATGCCACTTGCTCATACAGCTACTAAACACAGTGTCAGCACATGGAGTGAGGAGATGAGTATGCTGTAAGATCCTGACTGGCCAGGATGTACAAAAACAGTGAAGTATTTTAGGTCTCTTACCTTCTTTTGGCCATCCAAAGGCATACTTACATAGCCCCCCAAAATCCCCACAGGCTATCTCCTTTTCTCAGGCTGCCCTCATCCCATCTGGTCTTACAGCACGCACTGCATCCCTGGGCCCTCACAGGAAAGGGTGTTGACTCCCATCTTGTGCCCAGCAGCATCACCACCAAGACGCAGGGCACAGCTGCAGGCTGTACTGAACGCCGGACGTGTGCACTGCAAAGAGCGATGTCTGTGCGTAGGGAAGGCTTCTGTCTGCAGGCATATCGCTATTAAATGTTCTTTTTCTCCATGGGAATACAAGAACAAGTAATTCAAACCTGGCTCTAAAGTAGTTCTGCTAACAATGAACAAAGCAGCTGTTTTACCTTAAGGCTGCTCTGGGAGGGGCTGAGGCAGCCTAAATGCAGCCAGGGAAAGGAAAAGCTCATTTGTTCTACCTCCCTGTAGGCACTCAGCAGAGGTACTTTTAGAGTGAACTCACTTTTGCCATGCTTTAGAATCAGTGGGGAAAGCAAGCACTTTTATAGGAGGGATGCTTATCCTGCTTGAGCTGAGTCACTGCCTGGTGGTGCCTGTCTGTCCAGTGAGTTTAAAGACTGGATTAATAACAAGGCTTCTAATGTAGGTACTAAAGGTCAGTGCCAGCAGTTAAGTGGAAGGGGCCTGGTGGAAGTGCCTGGGTTGGGGTCTCCTGGGGGGCCCATAATGAAGCAGGGAATTGAGATTAGCCTTTGAATTGCAAAGCTGTCATCCAGATGTCTTTCACTTCTCTGTCTAAGACCAGAAGATCTGGAGGATTAGGGAATCAAAAATTACTTGTGGAAAGCAAAAAATTCTTATATCATGTTTACACCCCAGAAAGACATCAAACTGTTGAAAATGGGATTTACCTTGTACTTCTGGTCGAAGTAAGTAGCTGAAGTAATTCAGAAACAGCTGAGAGGCAGCGAAAGCAGGTGTGACACTGTGCAGCAATGGTGCAAGATGCTATACCCAAGAAGTGTTAGATACTTACATCTATGTACCTGTCTATGAACATGACAGCACTTTCTTTGGTACAAAATTATTTTCAGATCACTCTGTAGTTCTTATAATCATTTATATTTGTAAATACATGGAATGTTGACTTTTCTACTGCAAATTGTACACATTTTCTTTTGCAGGTTGGTTATTGGAATGACATGGATAAATTAGTTTTGATTCAGCATGAACCAACACTTGGAAATGACACTTCAGCCATTGAGAATAGAACAGTGGTTGTCACTACAATTTTGGTAAGGTGTTTCTTTTTTTAATGCTTGTACTGGTGTGTGACACAATCTCGTTTCTATTTATAGTATAATTTAGTCTGCCAGTTCCTAGGTTAGTGGGAGGGTGAGAGCCATATATCTTAATTATCTTGACTGTCATGTCTGTACAGTTTTTTTGGCATGTATTTAATGTAGTGATTCACATGTAGTCAGGTTTTTAAAATTGAGTTGCAGTAATATTTTTCCTTTTTTTAGTCTTTTCCAATTTTTACTAGAGTAAGTCTCAGAAATGTAAGTGAATTCTTTCAACCTCCAATAGATAAATGTTGACTCACAAGAAACTGTAAGAAAAACCTAAAACCTCTAAATGACAGAATTGAACAAAGGGTATAAATGAGATGTCTGTAATGCCAGTGTCCATTTTTGTTGATATATTATAAATTATGACATTAGCAAGAGCTAAAATTCTAAGTTGTGTAGTTTAGTCAGCCAGTCAGGACTAGGTTATCTATTTTTAACTATAAATGAAAATATGAATTTAATAGATGCATTTGAACATATTTCTTAATATGTTTGTTCAACATTTCAATAAAATTTTCATTTTAATAGAATCTAAATAGATTAAGTGTTTGATTTTCCAGCGTTCTTGGTGTTTTTAAAGAGTGGTTGCAAAGGAAAATGCAGTTGCTTCATTCATTTACATTTTTAACACATATTTTTTCAAAAGCTTTGTTTCTTACAAAACTGTATTTTAAACAAAATATTTAACAATATTCCCTCTAAAGTCAGACATGCCCTTTTAAGCTGATGTTTGTCAAAGCCAACTGGCAAAGGGTGACCTTTACCTGACCGCTTTTAAGACTTTACATCTCACTTCACTGCCCTTTTCACCTGCTTCATTTAGACAAGACGTTTTAACCCTTTAGAATAAACTGTGTTTCAAATGGGAAGGAATCTTCTGTATGTGTTGTTAAAAAATAATTTTTCTAACTTAATACAAGGTTGAAAATAATCCAAAGGAAAGTGTCAAGACATGTTCTTACTCAAAAATATAGTTAGTTACCAGATTTCCAGCAGTGTGTATCAGCATTTATACATTGAGTATGTCTTAACGAATCTCCTGTTGAAAATTATCATTCCAGGATACAAACCTACCAAACTACTATACAGGAATTCAGAATATAACTCCTAACCAAACTGTGTACTTTATATTTGATTTTATTTTATTTTTGCATGGGACATTTAAAATATTTGTATCTTTTTTCCTAAAAAAAAAAAAAAAAGACTTGGTGATGGAAAAAAATATACTTCAGTACAGTCCTCCTCTTTTCAGCCTCTGATGAAGAATCCTATTTTAAGAAATTGATCAAGGAAGAAAAGAGTCCCAAGATGCTGCGAACATTCCTAACTAAGGCTCAAGTATTAACCACCAGTCTAGTAGCATTGAGCTAATTTTTCCATATGGATTACTGTTCCTCTGACTGGATGACCAGGCACTGAACCTCCAAGAAAAGTTCTGTGACTAATCTGAAATGTCTAGAAAAGATGATGTTAACCTTCAACTTTGCCAAGCTGAGAAGAGAATGATGTGAATAACAAGCTTTCAGTCGAAATTTCCCTCTCATACCAATCCTGATATCTTTGACTGAAGCTACCGCACATGAATACTGTAATTTCCATAAATAGCTCCAAGCTTAGGAGAATCAAGTAAAAAATAATAATGAAAAGTAGTATAAAAGGTTCATGTTTGCTAGAAAGGAAAAAAAGGGAAACAAGAAAGCTTTTAAAATGTGTTATCTTGCCTGTCCTGTTTGCATTGAAGCATTTTGATGTGCATAATAAAGGTTATTGTCAAAAGAACTTTTCCAGTCCCTGTATTGAAAGGACTGGTGGGATCATTTTCAAACCCAAAAAGCTGAATTAATATTCCAAAGCATGCCCTATGTTTTTTGCAGCATGTCATTTTGGGATAAATGCAATTATTTGAAAGCAGCACTGCTTCTTGGCCGAAAGTGCCCCCTTTCAGTGTTTGAAAATCATAGTGCAAGAGAAATATATCAGAATTTGGTTTGAATAAGAATGTATGGTGAATTCTGCCTTATCATGCCCATCTCCCATTGACTCCACTGGGAGCTGCACACATGATGCTGAAGGCAGATTAGAACCATGATTCTTAATACTGGCCTGCCAAGGCAATGTATTAGCATCCACAAGCATATGATCACACACACAAAGAAAGGATACATTTAACTAGAATAACTTTCAGAATTCTTTTATTTTGCTTTTCTCTGTATTATAGTCATTGCAAATGCCATACAGAGACTTTTTCACCTCTTCCTTGCCCTCTTCACTTTGAAGGGAAGTTGAACCATTGTAGATGACACATACAATTTTGGTTGCATGCATACTTTTCAACATTAAAATGAAAAGCTTCTGCAACCAGTGCTGTCAGGCTTCAAAGACAGGTGTCATGGCAGCGTAAGAGAAGTTCACATGTTTTTCAGCATGGCTTACTTTAATTTTTGCCTGAAGCCAAGTAGCACAAGTTGATTTGCCCGCTCTTTCTTCACTTTTTATGTGTCTGCGCTTACTTTGCTGTAATGTGGCTGTATGGCTATTGCATAGAAAGTGCATTGTAACAAATCAGTGCTGCACTCAAAGAACTTAGTACAGTGTTTTCTACTTGGCAAAATGTTATGTTCATTTGTAACGTAGTGAGAGCATGTAGAATTTATTTTACAGTTTTGTTTTAGTGCATAGGCTCTCAACTTATCTCCAGTTAGTCATGTGGTAAAGGAGCAGCCCAGGGAGAGGTGGCAGCAAGAGCAGCTGATTCGCTTTACTCTGCCAGCTGCTGTGCAGACCTCCTTTTTATAGTCCTGGGAGGGACCTGTGTCCCGCACCTCATGTGATGCACAGCTTCCTGCACATCTGGCCCTCTGGAAAGGACAGATCTGCTACCCGTGTGCAGAAGGATTCCCTCCAGGGAGGGCTTGGGGTCTCCAAGTGCACAGTAGGCTCATTGAATGACTGGAGAATGTATGCCATGTGCAGCTCTCCTCTAATACTAAAGTAAAATTAATGACTTAACCAGATAGGAAGAATGATCATCTCCAATTTAGCAAGTTTAGAAATACAGTGACAAGTTGTTGAGGTAGAATATAGGGGAGTAGGCTGGGAAGACTACTCCAAACTCTCTAATCTATTTCATGGTACAGCCAACTCTGTACCTACTCTGAGATTACAAAATTTACAATTCACAAAAATCCTTTGGAACCAAAGCTCGACATACATGAGCTGTGTCTGTATTGTAGCTTCCAGCTCAATATTTTAATGAGATAGTTTTAGTGTTGGCAGATTAAGCTTGAAGGGGAGGATCTAGTTAACGACGGAGTCACCTAAATGCAGATGACTTTACAAAGGGTATTGATTCAGTTGCCCACTTATAAGCACTCAGTGACATTTAAGATGCTCTAGGATATACTGCCTACCCCCTATTTCTTAAACTGCCAGGGTGACACTTGCCTGTCTCACACGATATATGACTACACTACCTGGATGTCTCAGTCAGTGTATGTTGTTTCAGACATACAGGATAAGTTGTGCCCCAAGTATGCAAATTTTAACCAAAATCCAAAAATATTTAGAAGGTGATTCAGTGGCCCATAAGTGGATGCCTAACACTGAGAATATTGGACCTCTCAGTAAAGGGCTAGCACAAAGGACCTGCAGAACAGCACTTGGAGATCAAGCAGGTTACCCTAGGGCATTTCAGATGACAGACAACTTTCATTAGGTGACTGAGAACCACCCACATTGTTTTGACTGATATACTCTTCATGGAGTCTTACCTCAAAAATTCTAACTATAACCTTCTTTCTCATAATAGAAAAATATTTTTTCATTAAAAATTCTATTAAATTATTTAGTATACTGAAGAAAAAAATAATGAAGTTTGTTGCATGACAATAATAAAGACTTCAAACCGAATCCTGGACACTTTATTCAGAAAAAACACCAAAAACCAAAAAACCTTCCATTGACATCTAGAGAAGTTTCTTTCAGAATAAAGTGTGATAATGTGTGCCACTCCTGTTCTAAAAATGAGACATTTCCTTGCACAGATATTTGTCACTATTACAAATTATTTTTAAAATGTTTAAAGATTTTGAAATGAACTTTAGAATAGGAAAGACAAAGGTAGATCTTTTTGGTATTTGGATTAGTTACTTTATGCAGCTTCCCTTATAGTATGAATCATCAGTTGTGAGCGTTTTACTGTACACATGAATTTGTGCCAATATGGTGGAATGATTTGTTTACATCTATAAAGGTAATTGTTGCAGACATCAACTTGTATTTACAAATGTTAAGTATTGTTTTAAAATTGTGAATTATATAAGTAAAGCTTGCACCATTTCAAATATCTGTTCCGTGCTAGTCATTGATCATCTTAATGTGGACATTTCCTTGATTTACTACCCCATGGAATAACATTAAGCAGCTGAAATCTTGCAAATATTGTGGTGTTAAACCTCATTCAGCAGCAAGTCAAACCTGTATTTTACATCAGTAGGTTAAGAGTTTATAGTTCTAAAATGCAGTAAATACAAAGAGGGTGGGGAGAAGTAATATTTTTTATTAGACAAGATTCTATAACCAGAAATGGTGAAAAAGTATGCCTACTGTTGTCAGCTATTTCAGCCGATCTAATAGAAGATATTACATCTCCACAGATGTTTTGTACCTCTTTTATCTTTAGATTAGCATGGTTACACTACTACAATTTAGAAAATACTATTGTAATAGATCGTACAGAAAACAAAACAAAAAACCCACCATATTTTTCAGTGCCATAGATAGAAAAGAGCATCAAGATATGACTGAATATATGCTATTCATCAATTCAGATATTTCATGACCTTGCAAGTTCATCTGTGTAAGTTGCTTGTTAGCAAACCAGTAAAACTTACCTTTCCATGCCCTGGTGTTATCATAGTAACATCTGAATATCTCATTATTTTGAAACATCCCCAAAGTCTGAAATGGATAGAATTTAGAACTAGTGCTACTATTTGATTTTATTTTTTTTTTGCAAACAGTCACACTCACATCCCCCCATCAAATTTTACCTTGACAATACATCTCGCATCATTTGGCAGGTAAAGCAGGCACAACAATTAAAGAAGCCGTTATTTATTCTGTGTAATATAGGTAGGAGGGAAAGGACAACGTAGTAAGCAGAAGGTAGTAGGCGTTCCCATTATTTGTAATTGTATTCTTTCACACTGGCAGATCTCGCTCAATTGCTACTTCTTTTAAAGCAGTCACAGCAAGAGGTACTACATTACTCTATAAGAGAATTGCATTATAAGAGGTGTTCCTGGGTATGTTTTGCTCTAAATCAGTAAGACCAGAGTGCATAGAAAGAGGAGTGGATGGGGGGAGATCCAATGCAATTCCTCCAAGTCACCCAACAGATCCCTGCCAGAACCCAGGTCTTCTGAGGTCTTACTTGGTGGTGCCTCCACTGGATGGGATTGCCACTGCTTGCACCTACCAATAATGACATTGGACCCCACTGTTTCCCTTCTCAGCTTTCCCTTGCAGAACACATGGGGAGGAGGGCTGAAGTTTAGTTAGTCTTTAACAGGAAAAATAAGGCATCTAACACTTTGCTGTACAGAGATAGTTGAAATGTTTTTTTTGTAGCAGCCCTATCAGTGATGAGTTGCAAGCAGAAGCACAGTGACTGAGGTTTGGGAGAATGAGCAGGCTGACCTGGCCTCCTCTGTGCCTGTCTTCTTTGTGTCGCTCTCCAGAATGATTATTTCCTGGTGTGACTTTATTGTATGCCTTTGGCTTGGGATTTTTAAGAAAGGTTGAATCAGAAGAGATAGCAGTCACTAACTCTGGTGTTTGAAAAACAAAATTGCTTTTCAGGTGCACAAAGCAAATGTAACTGAAACTTGTAAGGAGAGTCCACATATGGAGACAAGACTTGGTTGTATTACTACCTAGCAGTTGTCTAAATCACAGTCCAGAGATGTAGTATTTTTCACCCCTGTTTATTTTTAACCATTTTTGTGCAATAACATATGTAGAAAGACTCAGATATTGGCTTTTCTTCTCACGGGAACAAAAAGCCTATATGAGTGAGGAATATTTGCTTCATGTGCCCAAAATACTTCCCAAAATCAAGATCTACTGCAAAGATCTACTGCTCTGCTCCCTGGAGGAGTGGCTGACATGCCAGAAGGCTGTGCTGCCATCCAGCAAGACCTGAACAGGTGGGAGAGTTGGGCAGGGAAAAATTTAATGAAATATAACAAGGGAAAGTGTTGAGTCTTGCATCTGGGCAGGAACAACCCCAGCTTCCAGTATAAAGTGGGGAATGACCTATTAGAGAGCAGCATAGGGGAAAGGGACCTGGGGGTCCTGGTTCATGACCATGAACCAGCACTGTGCCCTTGTGGCCAGGAAGGCCAACAGCATCCTGCGGTGTATTAGAAGGAGGGTGGTTAGTAGATCAAGAGAGGTTCTCCTTCCCCTCTGCTCTGCCCTGGTGAGACCACACCTGGAATATTGTGTCCAGTTGTGGGCCCCTCAGTTCCAGAAGGACAGGGAACTGCTGGAGAGAGTCCAGCACAGGGCAACAAAGATGATTAAGGGAGTGGAGCATCTCCCTTAGGAGGAAAGTCTGAGGGAGCTGGGTCTCTTGAGCTTGGAGGAGACTGAGGGGTGACCTTATTAATGTTTACAAATATATAAAGGGTGAGTGTCACGAGGATGGAGCCAGGCTCTTCTCGGTGACAACCAATGGTAGGACAAGGTACAATGGGTTCAAACTGGAACACAAGAGGTTCCACTTAAATTTGAGAAGAAACTTCTTAGTAAGGGTGACAGACACTGGAACAGGCTGCCCAGGGGTGTTGTGGAGTCTCCTACTCTGGAGACATTCAGAACCTGCCTGGACACCTTCCTGTGTAACCTCATCTGGGTGTTCCTGCTCTGGCAGGGGGTTTGGACTAGATAATCTTTCGAGGTCCCTTCCAATCCCTAATGTTCTGTGATTCTGTGATTCTGTGATATGTTTACCTTTATTTTTGTTTTTCTACTAATTATGCATGTAGGAAGGTTGGTGTCAGAAAACCAACATTTGCCAGGGCCAGCACAGAGGAAACTTAAGCCACTATTTTGTGATGTAAATTCAAACAAAGGGTGTCATTAGTGACAAGTATTTTATCTGGAACTGGCTATGAATATGAATTATGTGAAGTATTTTAAAATAGACCATAAAGTATAGTTTTACATAATGATTGCTAAAGTCTGAATCCACACAACAAAAAAGAAAAATGTAACCTTGTCTTCCCAGTAAGACCTTGATTTCCTAGTCATGTAATGTTCACTGTTGTGGTAGTATAGTTCATAGAGGGAATGAAAGATCCACTATTTGAGACAGGTTTTACTTGTTTTCAATGGCACTCACCATCCAAAAATATTTTTGTACTTCTTTTTCATACAGCATGTCATACAGTTCATGCAGTGTCAGCTTAATACCATTCTTGTCCATGTATGTTGCTTAGATTCATCCTAAAAGACCTTGCAGAATCTACACTGTTTATTCAAAGGGGAAGATACGTGTTTCATCGGGAATGTATTTCTATGTTCTCACTAAAATGTATGTAACCTCTTAGTAATTATGCATTCTAAATCCCAAGAAAGCAAATCATTCAGGCTGTGCATCTGAAATTACATAGGTAGTAACCACACCATGTTAGAGGATGCACTCGCTTACTGAAGTCAAAAGCATAAATTACACCTTGCATTATCCCACAGTCTTTTGCACGCATAGGTTCAACCTCTATTCACGCTTTAAATTTAGCATATACTGCACTAAGGTCTTTCATTTAGAACAAAGTTAAATGTATATGCATTCTTGAATGGTTTTTGTGTTCATGATTTCTAAGGGTGATAAATCTTGTGAAATGTATAAGCCAAATTACAGTGTAAATAGTATACCTTTCCAGAAGGATTTCTGTTCATACATTTTAATTTAGATGTGCTAATACTATCCATGAACTTTTGATAAAATGTGTATTGTTCAGTCAATAGATTATATGTTACTTTTCAGAGTATATTCAGTATACTTCTCCTTTACAGTTCTCCTTCTTTCATTATAGGAAGCCCCATATGTTATGTTCAAGAAAAACCATGATACCTTTGAAGGGAATGACAAGTTTGAAGGATACTGTGTAGATCTGGCGTCAGAAATTGCAAAACATATTGGTATCAAGTACAAAATTGCCATTGTTCCTGATGGAAAATATGGAGCAAGGGATCCAGAGACAAAAATCTGGAATGGGATGGTGGGAGAACTTGTTTATGGGGTAAGCATACCAATTTTTGAAGCAGGATTTGATTTCTCATAGTATTAGAGTATTAGTTATAAAAAGGAAGTATATGTGCATTTTATTTAACCTCAAGGTCACAGAAGAGAAACAGAATTCTGTTTCAGATCTCTGTGCTGTCATTGATTTTCAAGAGAAAACCAAAGTTTCATGGAAATTCTACTACTTGTTCAACTAGTACCTTGTATTATTAGAACATCCATAGTTTTCACATCCCTTAAAAATTCACGAATTGTAGAAGTAATGTTAGAAACCATCTATTCCTGATCCATTGTAAAACTTAGTTGGGAAGAGTATCACTCATTTTCATGGAATGGTAGACAGATCTTTTCAAAAAGGCTGGAGTCTTGGTCTACTTCAAGAAGTGGAGAATTCACCATCATATATCAAACAAATACAACAAACCAATACAGACAAGTACACAATTAGGCAATTCAGAATTAAGGCAGACTTTTAAGATGAACATCAATGATAAAATTTGAGGGCAAACCTGGTAAGTTCAAGAATTAAGAGCATTATGTTATACAATGATCTAAAGAAGGATACTTCAGAACAGCATAATAGTTGACAATTATGTTGACACATGAAGTTGTAATATTTAATGAAAATAGTTCCAACAAACTCAGAGAAATACTTGAAGTATCTGCTGTTACCAAAAGTAGCAAAACTCAGAACTGTGCTTGCCAATGGCTGCAGTTGCTGATATCTGCACTGTGAACAGGTCAGGATTCTTAGAGAAACTTTTCATTTTAGTGACAGAATAAAAAGCGATCCTAAAACTAATCAGGTTAGAACATATCTGCCACTAAACTCACAACCTCCCCATAAAAACACTACTGGTCCATCCACAGTTGCAGATTTCACAGTTCCAATGACATTTAGTGCCACGCGTGGTGAAAGTCTAGTGGCTTTCCTAGCAGCTCCATTTCTGTTCCCTTCTGTCAGTTGAGTGTAACTGATAGATTTTGTCAAAGTCTCCTCCACTGGTGTCACTTCAGGAGACTCCTCAATGTGTCATAGACTATTTGCTGTAGGAGTGTGGGAAATGGTGCCCCAGAATTCTGTTGATTTCCCTTCCATGTGGGAATGGGAGGGTTACACCAGCCTCACAAAACTCTGTGTGTTCTTGGAAGTTCTTGAGGAACCAACCTCATTTCTGTCTTTGGACAGTGGAAAAGCTGAATGATCACCAAGCACATATATCCACTTTAGAGGTTCAGAAGTAGCTCAAGTCTCAGGGTATTAAAAGTCAAGCACTTTTCAAACTTCCTTTATCAAAATGGAGGTGACTCCTTGTCTGACTTTTAATTGCAATAGCAAACACATGGATGTCACATGAATGCACTGTTATATACTGATAGATTTTGAAACCATCTGAGAAATCTTAAAAATTGTGAGAAAATTCCCTTGCCCAGATGCATAGTTTCAGTGGCCTATCATCTAGCTGAAAATTATAGAGGAAACTTGAAATCACACTTTAGTTTTCTGGGTTTTTTTGTTTGGTGTGTTGTTTTTTCTTTTTCTTTTTATCTTGCAAAATTTACCTCATCAAATCCAAACTGCCCTCATACTAGACTGAAATACAAAGTGCTGTTTGGAAGCTCACACAGAGGTTCATGCCAGCACCAGACTGTGACCTGTGGCTGTTAACATACCTGAAAGCAACAAATCTCACAGGCATAAAGAACATGTTGCAAATCACCTGCATGAAGAGGACATCCCAGAATACTTCATTTTTTTTTAAATGGAAAAGAATGAGGTGAAGTCTCTTTAAAGATTTGATGGCCGAGTTTAAAAGCTCCTACACCACTATTTAGGAAGGCTGCAGTTGGTGATTCTGGGAATCAGCTGCAGCAAAGCGCTCGGAGCTGCTTTTATATTGAAAGAACTGACAGAAGTCTGTGATTGCCCAGTAGATTTGCTCTACTGTCTGAGGGCTCCTTGAGGCTGTGTCTATCCCTGTACATCCGTGGCACCATATAATCGTGGAATTGTGGAATCATTTCACTTGGAAGAGACCCTGAGGATCATTGAGGCCAACCATAACCCAACTTTAGCACTAAATCATGTCCCTAAGAACCTCATCTATATGCCTTTTCAACACCTCCAGGGATGGTGACTCCACCACTTTCCTGGGCAGCCTGTTCCAATGCCTGACAACCCTTTCCGTGATATTTTTTTTCCTAATATCCAACCTAAACCTCCCGTGGCGCAACTTGAGGCCATTTCCTCTTATCCTGTCACTTGCTACTTGGGAGAAGAGACCAACACCCTCTGTACTACAGCCTCCTTTCGGGTAGTTGTAGACAGTGATAAGGTCTCCCCTCAGCCTCCTTTTGTCCAGGTTAAACAGCCCCAGTTCCCTCAGCTGCTTCTCATATGACTTGTGCTCCAGACCCCTCTCCAGCTTTATTACCCTTCTCTGAACTCTCTTCAGCACCTCAATGTCTTTCTTATGATGAGGGACCCAAAACTGAACACAGGATTCAAGGTGGGGCTTCACCATTGCTGAGTACAGGGGGATGATCACTGCCCTGGTCCTGATGGCCACACTATTCCTGATACAAGCCAGAATGCTGTTGGTCTTCTTGGCCACCTGGGCACACTGCTAGACCATATTTAGCCGTCTGTCAATCAACATCCCCAGATCTCTCTTTGCCAGGCAGCTTTCCAGCCACTCTTCCCCGAGCCTGTAGCGCTGCCTGGGGTTGTTGTGACCCAAGTGTAGGACCCAGCTCTTGGCCTTGTTAAACCTCATACAATTGGCCTCAGCCCAACAATCCAGCCAGTCCAGATCCCTCTGTATGGCCTTCCCACCCTCCAGCAGATCAACACTCCCACCCAACTTGGTGTCATCTGCAAATTCCAAGGGTGCACTCAATCCTTTCATCCAGATCTTTGATAAAGAGATTAAACAGAACTGGCCTCAATACTGATCCCTGGGGAACACCACTTGTGACCGGCCACCAACTGGATTTGGCTCCATTCACCCCAACTCTTTGGGCCCAGCCATCCAGCCAGTTCTTTATCCATCAAAGAGTACATCTGTCCACGCCATGAGCTGCCAGCCTCTCCAGGAGCATGCTGTGGGATACGGTGTCAAAGGCTTTACTGAAGTCTAAGTACACAACATCCACAGCCTTTCCCTCATCTACTATATTGGTCATCTCGTCGTAGAAGGAGATCATGTTGGTCAAACAGGTTAGTCTTCCATAAACCCGTGTTGACTGGACCAGATCACTTGTTTTTCTTGTATGTGCCATGTGATGTCACTCAGGATGATCTGCTCCATGACCTTCCCTGGCACCGAGGTTAAACTAACAGGTCTGTAGTTCCCTGGATGCTCCTTCCGGCCCTTCTTGTAGATGGGCATCGTGTTTGCCAATTTCCAGTCAACTGTGACCTCCCCGGTTAGCCAAGATTGCTAATAGGTAATGAAAAGTGACTCAGTGATCATTGTCCACCAGCTCCCTCAGCACCATTAGATATCTGATGCCCAGGGAATGTCCCTGGGCACTGCAACTTGCCTGACTAATCCGTTAAATTGCAACAGCGGTTCCTGGTATATTTTTGGCCCATAATTACTGTCCAAAGCAATTTCTGAGCCCAACTGGACAACAGAATCAGGGATAGACCATTCCCTATAAGCAACTTGAATGCAGCCATGCTAGTTCAGAGGTTAAATGACTTTCATGGTGGCAACACAGACTGTCCTGTGCCTTCTGGCCTTAAGGCCAAGAGCTATTCCAAACATGTTTACTTTTACATATGTAGCTTTAAAGGTAATTTTTCTTTCTCTTAACTTACACAAGTTTGCTGCTTAAGATTTCCATAGAGAATCCATGAAGAGCATCCTCCCTGCAACTTCTTTGAGTCCTTGCCAGATGATTTACAAAGCATCAGGGTCCCTGGCCTGTTCCACATAGAGAAAGCAGAAAAATCAGTCAGCCAGAGAGTTCCCTGTGAAGCTCTGCAATAAGAGGATGTTCATGTTCTCTGATAGATCCCCAAATCATAAACACAAGTACTCAAAATAGTTGGCTATGCTTCAAGCAAGGCTTTTTATATGCAGCCAGGATTGGGATAGAATTTGCAAATGAATTAGCAAGTTAAAGAGATGGTCTATTTGAGAAAAAATTTACAGCTTCTAATTCCCAACCCCATTAAAGGATTAACAGTTTTGTGCTGGCCGGTGAGATTGGACCTTTTCTGAGCCATACAAAAGGCTCTCCTTCTGCTCTTTGTACTGTACCCCAATGCCTCGGTGCCATTAACTGATCTAGTTGAAGATGTCTGTGCTCATTGCAGGGGAGTTGGACTAGATGACCTTGGGAAGGTCCCTTCCAACCCAAGCTATTCTATGATTCTGATTCTATGAATGCCACTCAGCCCTGTCTGTGATACAGAGAGTGGCCATATGCACCATTGGTCATTCTGATACCTGGACACTTCAGATACTGCACAGAGCAGTTTGGTCATTACCTAAAATCTGTAGTTGATTTTTCCATCATGTCCCAGGGGAAACAGTATATGAAGTGCTGTACAGTTTTGCTGTGACAATACAGAGGATTGTGGTGCAATGCTGTTTATTTTCCTGTTTTGTTTTTAGCACTCTACTAAAAAACATCAGGAGATCTTGGTCATTTGTCCCTGATGTATCCAAATGCCTACAGCAGTCCCTGTGGGACTCTATAAGCCTTGATATCTAGCTCACAGGAGAAATGCCGGCTGAGGATGAAATACCATTAAGCGAGTGTAACAGGTGTTTCCAAATGCACTAACAGTCAGCTCCAATTAAATATTCATTCTCCTGACACAGAATGCTATTCTTTCACTGCTTAACACAAAAGGTCACAACTCATTTCTGTTTAAAATCTGAGAAGACACAAGCTTCTGAAGTTGAAATCACTTCCTGCATTATTATTCTCAGATAACTTTACCACCTTCATACAACTTGTACCAAGCATAGATCTTATTCACCAGGTTATAATAATATATTCTGGAAAAGTAAAAGTCTCTTACCATCAGACCTAATCTTGTCCCATTGTGTAATACTGGAAGTAGCCCGAATCCATCTGTACTTGATAGTGGTACAGCCTTGATTGAAATGCTGTTACAGATGCAGCTGATTCAAGTGTGAAGTATCATTAGTCTTTGTCAAAACAGATTTCACTGGCAACAAAATCATTAATTGTTTTCACCATTGTTATATTGTTTAATCATTTAAATGCATAATTATATGGTGTATGTTAATCGGGCAAAGCACAAATGCTCGTGATTATCCTGCACAGCTATTGTCATTATTTAGCTTTCAACAACAAAGAGTTTACAGAGGCCTTAATGTGGCACAGAGTGGTCTTACAAAAATAATATGAAGAGATTGGGGAGGCTGCACTTTTTCCAATTATTTGGAATCTGTTTGTGACCTAGCTGTGTAGTGGCTCTTTGCATTCATTGGCATGAAATGGATTTATCTACATTATGAATTATCTGACATTAGACCTACTGTCATAATTAAATGGGATAAGTTCTTATTTCTACTCTTTAACTTCTAAAAGTAGTGTAGGCAGCTAGTTCTGATGTAGTTGGAGTTGTGCATGTACTCTTTGAGCCTTTAAATTTGATAAGATGAATCTTACCCAGTGTGCTAATTACGTCTTTAAAATCTCCACAATTCACACTAAAATGGTATTGTCACTTTTCCACCTCACATGGTAAAAACTAACAGCCCTCAAGGATCCTTGTTTTAATCCCAGTAGCAATACGCAGACACAAAAAATGAAGTGTTAGCCAACACTTCTGAAGACCAGTGATCAGGTCTATCATTTACTCTGTGTTAATGAAGATACCACTACGTGACAAATACAGGGAAGATTAGCAGTAACAGACCACAGTTTGCCTGAGTCTTTTAGTTAGTTCATTTCAAGGACTCCACACTGGGCACTCACAGTAGCTGAAATCTGGATACACAAAGGATATTGACTCTGAGGAAGGAAACCATTCTTCTAGAAAAAAAGGAGTATTAGACTTAATATTTTTATTGACATAATACCTGTCTTCATACAATATTTATTTCTGTCAGACTTAGGTAATCACAGGACTTCAAGAAGCCAAATTTTTAAAAATGCCTTGTATTACAAAATTGACATTAAAATTCAGAGAATTAGCAACATTATCATAATGTTTACCAAAGACATTAGCACCAGAGATAATGTCTGATATGCTTGCAAACATATTATTTTAATTCTGTTGCTTAAACTGTAATATCTTTACATAAAATTATGATGATCAGTGTTTGCATCACAACTGTTTCAGAATGACAGATATAATCTGATTATTAATATATAACAATTTTAATACAAATTTGCATTTTTGGGCTATTGCACTGGAATGAGTCATTTCTTTTGGATTAATTAAAATTACATAGCTACCAAAATAGATTTAAATTTTAACTACATTAAATCAGTTTTAAATTAAATTCCATAAAATATATATAGGTCAGTATAACTTGGTGTACAAAATAACAAAACATATTATTTTAAATGCATTTATCTGTCTCAAAGTTGGGAGGTGACAAAAAAAGCCTACATTTCAGTTCATTTTTTTCTTTATCACACAAGCTATTTTTGTAACACTTGGATTAAACTATTTAAGCACATTCCTAATTTTCAACGTGTTTTAATGTTATTGAAATTGAAGGGATTTAAGTATATCCTTGGATATTTTACTGACCATGAATGTCCTTAAGAGCATCCTAAAAGACAAACATGCTTAAATGCTTTGCTTAACTACGGCACGTGTACTATGTCTGAAGATGCTACCCCAGAAGATGAATTTGGGCCAACTAAGTATTTAGAAAATAAAATGATGACAGTTCTATTATGGAGATTTCTGAATAACTCTTAATTGTGCCTGTGAAGATGACTGGGCCTGGGGTGGGGTAGATGCAGGCAGATTATCTCTTACATTGCGGCCTGCAGAAGAGTAATGCCACTGCAGAAGGCAGGTTGTGAGTCTGTCTTATTTGCAACTAATAGAAAGTGTTCTCACACTATGCTGTGTTACCCTCCTTTGCCCGTGGGCTGGACAGAAGTCCTTGCTGGTCACAGAGCACGGTCTCAGCACACTTTTTATCTTTTTATTGCGTGATTTTGCACAGCTATTTTCTGTATACTTGCCTTTTTGCATTGTTTAAAATGTGATTTATTTCTGTTGAACTATCTTTCTCCCAAGACAACTGTGTACAGTTTTGTGGCATCGCAGCAATAGATCTTCACCTTTGCTGCTTCATGCTATTTGGAACTTCCTTTAGTCTATGAGTTGGTTTCCCTTGAAGAATGATTATGTCTTATGAAAATATGATAATAAATTACTTTTTTTCTGGGATCTTACAAAATAATCTCTATACATTCTGTCACAATAGGGTCATTCTCATTCTTCATTCTTCCTTGAATTCTACTTTTAATCTAAATTAATACTTAAAATGACATACCCACACTGCTACCTACAACTGCAAGATTTAAGAGTCTCATGCTTAGCAGGAAAATGAAGTATTGCTATAATTCCATAAAATAAAAACCTGCAAGATGTATGTTTTATTAAAAGCATATTGAGTAAATATAACTGTGATAGAAAGAAACAGAAAGATGTTATAAAGAACATTTAAGCCACAGTGTCCTAACGTTAATGACATGTCTTTGGAATTAGCTGCTTAGCTGAGTGTATAAGCCAACGCCAATTAATCTATACATCTATATTTCTTTTTTTTTTTTTTTTATAGAAAGCAGAGATTGCTGTTGCGCCTCTGACCATCACTTTGGTACGAGAAGAGGTCATTGATTTTTCTAAGCCTTTTATGAGTTTGGGGATATCCATTATGATCAAAAAGCCCCAGAAATCTAAACCAGGAGTGTTTTCCTTCTTGGACCCTTTGGCGTATGAGATCTGGATGTGCATAGTCTTTGCCTACATTGGTGTCAGTGTGGTCCTGTTCCTAGTTAGCAGGTTTAGCCCATATGAGTGGCACACAGAAGAACCAGAGGATGGGAAAGAAGGACCCAGTGACCAGCCTCCCAATGAGTTTGGCATATTCAACAGCCTCTGGTTTTCCCTGGGTGCCTTTATGCAACAAGGATGTGATATTTCCCCAAGGTTTGTGTCAAATCTTTTTACATTTGCATTTTATCTTCAACACTGAAGCATAAAATCTTCCTTCATTTGTTTTCCTGGCAGTGTTTTGAAGTTCATTCTTTAGGAAGCCTTTTCCTTTTTTTTCCTTTTTTTTTTTTTTTTTCAATAGCTATGATAAGGGCAACAGAGAATCTGCTTTGAATTTCAGTCATTACTATTATTTTACATATGTCAATGTGCATAAACCACAAACAGCTCTCAGAAACAGCAGGTACATGCAGAGCAAATTCCACTGGGTTGACTTCAGAGGAACTGCTTTGTTACTAAATTAGTTCCATTGTATTACAATTCTGAAATGCACACTATTGTGCTGAATATTTGTGTTGAATGAATGAATGGCCCATTTCTGTTCCCTATCAAGTTCCACAGCACTGCTTCCAGAATGTCACTGTCCGAGAGGGAGAGAATATTTGACCGTCTGTTTCTGAGAAGCCTCGCTGTATTGCTGAGATGTGCCTTACCAAGTGAAGGCTTCACATGTAATACATGACCCCAGTCCTGAATTTCTCACCCTTTTAAGATATTCTGGAACTTTAGTGTGCAGTAACTACAATTTCTTGAATTAAACATTATGACCCAGTCTTTCAAACTTGAATGCTTCATTTTAGCCATTTACAGTGAGATTTTGAGAGTGTTCAGCATTGGCCTAACTCTGCTATTATTGAAGTTAGCATTAAAACTGATACTGATTAAGACTGGATGTATATTACTCCTCAACAGCCTTCTCATCAAATTTCAGTTATTAAAATGGAAAATATATTTTTTTACTTAACAAATACCTGTGTTACCACAAAATGCTTGCTTCTTAAATAAGAAAAATGTGAAAGTACAAGTTATTGCAGTAGCTTGTAGAATGTTTGATAAGCTTGGGTGACAGGAACATTTTAAACCTAGAGCAAACATAATCCATGGGCAAAGCCTTTTGTGTGTTGTTTTTTTTTTTTTTAAGAGGAAACAGAGAAAACTACTGATTTGCAGCTACCATGCTTTACTTTTGTCTCCAAAAAGAGATTACCTATCCAGTATTTTTGACAACACTTTTGCAATGTTAGGCATTTCCTGAAATAATAAGAACACCGGGATTACTGTTCAAGACATTTCACACTTCTGTATGTGCATCACACGTATTAATACAGTTGACTCTGTAATGTAGGCATTAAGATTCAAGAGAAAATGCATTTATCGGTATTCAAAATGCAAATGATCTGCCTACCAGTGACTGTTACTTAATGATACATTTTCAGCAATAATGGTGCCTTCTCTCTTTCTCTCAATTTGTGGCTTAAGAGACAGGAAAATGTGCATTATCTTATTCATGTTTAGATCCCTCTCAGGTCGCATTGTTGGAGGTGTCTGGTGGTTCTTCACGCTCATCATTATTTCATCCTACACCGCTAACCTCGCTGCTTTCTTGACTGTTGAGCGAATGGTCTCGCCCATAGAAAGTGCAGAAGACCTTGCCAAACAAACCGAAATTGCTTATGGGACACTGGACTCAGGGTCAACCAAAGAGTTCTTCAGAGTAAGTTGGCACGTCCATTAGAGCAGCTCTCCCTACTAACTGCTCTTATAAGATGCATAGAGTGTGAAATAATGTTGCTTTGTCATTAGGTGTAATATAGTTTGTAAGTTCTGTGATACTTTAGCTACATTTTTACCCTCACAACCATTTGTTGGAGTTTTCAGTTACTTGAATTTGTGGAAAGCTTATTGATTCTGTTGCGTTGGGCAAAAGAGGTGCCCCAGGGGATACTGAAACCAGTAATAATTAAAGTGGCACTGCGGTATCGACTCGTCCAAAGCTACAGTACTGAAATGAAGTGCAGCATTGAAAGCCTATGATAATAACATGGAGTCCTGCAGATTTTGTTTCTGCTTATGGATTTGGCTGTGTGCATTTTGCTTTAGGGTCTTGGGTGGTGGGCAGGAAATGCATTTTTTAATTTGCTGACTTTCAGATGAATAATAAAGAGGAAATATATCTCAGGGGGATGTGTTTGGAGCATTAGGAAATAGCCTAAATAGCCATTCCTGTGTCTGTGTTGTCTGTATTGATTATTTCATTTTCATTTGCTTTCCTGTGTTAGTGTGGTTGGTTTGTAATCCTCATCGTTTGCCAGCTGGAAAACAGGGAACCTGGACATCACAAGGAGTACATAAAAAACAGTCTCTCCTGCTTTGTTTTATGTCTGTAGCAGATGAAAGTTAAGCCTAGCTGGCTGACCGTGTGTGAGTTTAGTGTTTGAACATGGCTCTGAATAAATGCTGTGAGACAGTAGTGCTGTGTTGCAAATTACACCGTTTAGGAGCGTTATTTATCTGAAAGGTGCAGTTTAAGGCATTTTTATAAGACAAGAAGATGGAGTGATGATTTCTTCTTATTGTCTAGTTGAAAGGGGACTGTTATGTGTTAGGTACTCCCATGCACCTTGACTATTTTCAGTTTGGCCAAACTGAACTCATTGAATCATTAACAGAATTATGGATGGGATTTGTGAACTATAGAAAGTATCAATTCAGGGGCAGCTGCTGAATAACCCCCAAAAGGTCTGTAGAGAAATAACCTTTTTGTTGTGAGAGATATCTTCATAGAAGAACTTGCAAATATTTTTTATTAGCTTTAAAAAGATGATCAAAATATCAGAAACTCTCAACAGCTATTCAGTCTGCTTTGATTCTGGATTGAACAAATAAAAGGGAAAAGTCATTTTAAAGCCAACTTAAAAAGAAGACTTAGATACTGTTAGCTATTTACTCTTATTTTCTGTTTCAGACAAAGTGAGAATTGCACTTTCTGAGCAGCTTGCTCAAGAAGAAAAGAGCTTAGTTTTAGCAGTCCTACTAAGAAAAACCCTAAATGAAAATTATCCTAACTTGGCTGACTGCAGGGGAAGTCTGCAATGTTTCCTCATATGATAATAAGGAATATATGTTCATTCGCTCTTCAATTTTAGCTCTAAGTTGATATGTGGAAACTGAATGTTAACAAATAAAAGTCTGAGAGAAGAAAATATTCTTACAGAGCAGAAGCCTTGTTAGACTTTCCTTATTTTTTGTCTCTTCATAGGCAAAGGAAACTAGATCCTAAAAAAATAGATTTATACGCAGCCTTTTTCAATTGATTTAAAGAATTGTTTCATCTTACTAATAGTTATTATATGTGTTACCTGGTTTTAGTTTTGAAGGAAAGGGACCCATTACATGTTTACTTTATAAAGAATCTGATTATATGGATGCTACGATGTAAGAAATGCATGTTAAGATGTAAGAAATGAATGGAAGTGAAGGCAGACAAAGGCAAGTAAATATTTTTGAAATTATCCTGATTCATTGCTGCTCTCTTCCATTTTTTTCTTTCTGTAAATTTAAGTCCATGAAATTACTTCAGCGTAAAGCAAAAAGAATGCATGAGTGGCTTAGCTTACACTGCTTCAGCCACTGTTATGTAAATAAAAAGTAGCTGTGACTACAGTGGAAAAAGAGGGTGAAAAGGCAGGATGTGATTATGGATATAGACTGATGTTATTAATTTAAATTTTATTGTATTTGACAGAAAGGTAAAATGATGCCTATGGACAAGTTTAAAAAGCAAGGAACATTTATGATATTCTGCTATATGGTATTTTTATTGATTGTTTCTGGTTAAATGCCACTTACTTTCAAGTTAGACCTACCTCCCTAACAAATTATTTTGTAAGTAATAATACAGTCATTCAGTAAACAGTAAAAAGAAGTGCTTCAGGGAAATCAGGCTTACCTATACAGAGGCTTGGTTGCAGGCTTTTTAAAGCCATTGTCAATTTAATACTCAGATTATAGGATTTTATATTTGTTTAATATTCTAAGGCCCTTTGTTTTGGGACTTTATAATAATTAATATTTTCCTGGAGTGCTCAGCAGAGTGTAGGAATGGGCTCATAGAACAAATCTTGCCTAGCTAGAATCTCCTGTTGACTCAAATAAAATCTGACTTGAGCATTTGATTAAAAAGTCCTTCTTGCAGCACACATAAGAGAAGACAAGTGCCAGCTGTTATTAAATAAAAACACTGTACAGCATTTGGCTGATGCCTGGTTTGCCTGTATGTGTCCCTGTTGCTGGAGGAAGCAGAGGAGTTGTTGAGTGAATCTAACAGGCATGGAAAGCTTCTCAGCCTGACAGCACTTCCTTCCTTTCATCCTTTCAATGAAAATTTTTATTTGTGTTTATTTTTTTAAGTTGTTTTTTGCTTAAGTCTTTACTTGTGGCTATACCATGCATTCCCAGAGAGAATTTCCAACTAATGCACTCTAAGCCACAAATTCTTGCACGTTCTTTGAGCAAGTATATTTCTTAATTACTGGCGCGTTCAGAGTCTTCAAAGTAGATCCACGGATACTGTGGTTCTGAAAACATACCTAATACTTCTTTAAGGCAAATGCTTAGTGCATTTTGTTTCCTTTAATAGCATATTTCGTCCAATTTGGTCCTTCCGTCTTCTATTGTGAACCATGTCTTAAAACGTTGTGCAGCCTTTCTGAATGTATATTGAATGAATTCTAAACTCTGAATTATGAAGGCAGAAATCATACTTAAGCTATTGTGGTTTTGATGCTCTAAGAAGTGGGTGCTAGAACTGAGAAATGCTTCAAGATTCAGCTCTGTATTTATGAGGAGATTAATTTGTTTGTTTTTCTCATACAGGTTTATCGTGGATATCTATTTCATATATAATTTCCTAAAACACATTTTAGAATTCTTTGACTATGTGAACTGCCTTTGTCTAACATTAAATTCAGGTCTTAGCTTTGCAGTTATCTTATGGTGACTGCTAGAAGCTAACTGAACCATAAAATAATATCTGATTTTATAGTATTGATGTTGTTGTTTCTTGTTTCTTTCAAAATAAGCGTGGAATTCAAAGAAAATCCTTATTCAAGTACGATTCTCTCAACCCCAGTTGTTTGAAAAATCAAGCATGGTTGATTTTATTTTGAAAAGTGCTATTTTGAAATGTTGCAACATTCTTCTGTTCTAACTTCTTTTTAATTTTCTCCAGAGATCAAAAATAGCAGTATATGAAAAGATGTGGACCTACATGAAGTCAGCTGAGCCATCAGTGTTCACTAGGACTACTGCAGAGGGAGTAGCTCGTGTCCGCAAATCCAAGGGCAAGTTTGCCTTCCTGCTGGAGTCCACCATGAATGAATACATTGAGCAACGAAAGCCTTGTGACACCATGAAAGTGGGAGGAAACCTGGATTCCAAAGGCTATGGTGTAGCCACACCGAAGGGTTCTCCATTAAGGTGGGTGGAATAGTATAACAATATAAAATGTGTTGTTATAGTATTCCACCTTCCCTGATGTACCTGATATAGCTCTTTTTGTTTTGTGTGTCAACATGGTATGTTGTTTTTTTTTCTTCCATTTCATATTTTCTTGACCAAAAAAGGTAAACATTTCTAATTGCAATATGGATTTAGCAGCTATAGTTGGCATATCTTTCAAGGCCATATAAAAACCAAACTGGTTGAACACTAGCTACTTGAAGTCAACCTCAATAGAATTAACACCAGCTGTTCTATTTCATCAGCTTTTTTTCACCAAATTCAACCCTTTATAGCAGTATTATGCCTACATTATCTGCGTCAGTATCTGCATCAATAATATGCCTACATTTTATGTTTTGTTTATTGATCTTGGCTGCTAATTTCTGAATAAGAAGCTGCTTATAAAATCTTTTTTCCAGTGTCATCCCTTGGAGGCAATTAGTCCTTCATTACAGAAACTTCTTTAAAGTACTTTTTGTTAAAGCACCTTCTTATTTAGGAAAAAAAGTTTGTGTTTCTAGCATTATGCATTTCAGTACTGCCTTCAAACTCACCAGTATTTACCATGGTGTTCTATCAAGTAGGAGAGCTTTTGATTCACAGGTGGAACATCATTTGCTTTTCATTTAAATTTGTCAGGGGAACAGAAGTGAAGGTACTAGGTCTGTGTTTAAATTGGCAGTATTTACCATTGTGTTGTCTTTAATGTTTAAGGCAAACAAAACTTGCCTTTTCCTCTGGTAGATTTGCCAATTTTCTTCAAAGCGAAAGAGGAGACTGCGGGAGCGTGGCCTGTGGAGTCTTACAGCGACAGGGTGCACATGGATGGGGGAGAGGGAGCGACCCGCGGAGCAACCAGCACCCCACTTCTCAAATTTGTGCTCATGGCAGGGGTAACAATAGGCTCTGATGAAAGAGATTCACAAAGGAGATAAAGTGAGGTGAAGGGAGGAGTTGCAAGTGCAGACGGAGCCAAAGTGCTATGCAGGAAATAATCAAGGAGGCACCTGTCTTCATCCGTGACCACAGAGGAGACATCATTACCATTATGCAGATAACTAGATTCTCTCTTAACTCACTAGTTTAACCTGCAAATAATATCACAAACATCAATAGCCTTAACTGAATTACACAGATGGGAATAGTAGTATCACCAGAATAATTTCCATCCATAGCAGAAGAAGATTCTATGTGCGGGGGAAAAGCAGGCCAGTTATTTCAGTGGCTGAACATGAATTTTTGGTCCTTAACATTCAGTACCTCTCAGATTAAAAAACTGCAGCCATAACTACTGAATAAAGTAGTAAGAGAACAGAAGGAGGTGAGAGAGGGAAAATTACAGTAAAAATATTAATTATAAAGAAAAATGTGTCCAGAACTCATGAGACTGCTAAAGGTAGAAGACAGTAGATAATAGGAGAGGCGGATTTATTATCTGGGTATATTTTCAAAGCGCTTTTTAAAATTTTTTATTTATAATAAATTGATATCTCCTTCTCAGTGTTTCAAGTGACTCAGCAGCAGTAGGCAACGCTGCAGGTTTAGTGGAGCTACTTTCTCATAGTGAGGAAATGCCCATTGCTGACACAGTCATGCTTTACTGTGCCAAAGCCAGGGCAAACCTTTTAGGAATCTCTTTAGCTGCTGTCATATATATCCTACCAGTGGGATGTTTGCTCTAAGCATGCTTTATGGTGCTTCTTAGTCCCTCTCACTATTTTTCTACAGAATACTCAGCACCACCACCGAGAGACAGCCTGTTATAATGAGCACTGGTAGCCAATGGAGGTTGGTTTATGTCAAATTTGGGCTTATTTCAGGTTTGTTCACTTGGCTAGATAAAAATATCTAGGAGTAAGAGGGATGAGACATAAAGCAGTTAGAAGGAAGAGGGCCCAGTAAGACAGTTTAATAAGAGCAGAGAGGAAAAGCACAACCATGACTGTAAGGATCAAGTGTGAAATCCTGGTTCCATCCCAGCTAAAGACCAACCTCTCATATGTTTTACTGAAACCACAGTTTGGTCTAACTGGAGGTCAGCAACTATAATTAGGGTGATGTGATTGAAAGAATTTAGTTTTTTACATCCTACCTTCAAATGTGCTTCAAAAAAGGGAATAGGGGAAATCCTACCTAACCTGAAAATTGGACCAAATCTCCTTTCAAGTTGTCTTGACTGGCTGTCCATGTCCATGCCTTTCCCAAGCCTTTCTTTCACATGTGCTAAGCTTCTTGTTCTCCTGCTGCACCCCATTCCCTCTCCAGCCCCAGCAACAAACCCCAGGCAACACATCAGTGCTGCTTACCTATTAAAAACATTAAGCAACACACTTAAACAAGAAAAAAGAAAAAGAACAAGTGCTTATTGAAGAGAGGAAAAGTTTCCTACCCCTGTGCCTTTGAACAGAAAAGACTCAGCTGTAAATTTTAACTGCATGCTTCAGTATTTTCTGAATTGTTTGAAATTTTAGAATATGCTGGTTTTGCTGTTCTGACTGCATCCCGCATGGTAGTGTGTCTGTTACTGATCAGATGATTTATGTAACTGCTGCCTGCACAGATAATTGCAAATATTGAACATGCAGTTTGAAATCCATGAAGGGCAAACTAGCTAAGTTCATTACATAAATTAGTCAAAAGACATAACTTGCTATGGGAGTTGTAAATTCTCTGTTTTACTTAATAATCATAATTTCCTATTTGAGTTATGTGTAGACCACAAATTACTTGATGTAGTTCACAAATAATTGCAAGTAGCATATAAATGTTGAACATTGACACTCTATTCTTGGGCTTTTCAGACTAGGGAAAAATATCAGTTTTTGTAAATTAATTATTCATATCAAATTATTAACTAAACTCTTTGAACACCTATTTCACTAGAGATAATTTAGTCTTAATCCTCCTCCTACTTACAATGATTATAAATCAGGAGTTTTTTCACTGAAAATGTGGTAACAGCTGCATAAAATTTATGTGAGTGTATGGAGAACCTGACCATATATTTTCTCATATCTAACACTGACAGAAAGTGGGGTGATTTAAATCAGACTTCTTCCTGTAGCTTAGGACTATCAATAGTTCCATGCCCCCACATCACTGGGCTCATGTTCATTACAGAGCACATACCCATCACTTCACTCATGCAGATGAAATCCACCTGTCAGAGTGATCCAGGGACTGGTCTCTCTGTTGCTCATAACCCTACACATGAGCAAGGTAGTGGATTTTAATTTGAAAATCTTCCTAATTGAGTTCCATGCTACACTCCTGCAGTGTTCAACCAGTACCTATGGCTAATTGGAATGATGTATTCCCAGTGCTGGTGTAGTATTAGGAATCATGCATATCACTGGATGGAGGAGAATGGGAAATGCCTGATGTGTGTTTCTTTTATGCCCACCAGGCAATACCACATTACACATCATGTGTGTCTCCTTCCTTCCTTCCTTTTCAGTGATATTCATTTCTATATAGTGTTGTAAAAGACGGACATATTTGAGAAGGAACGTGGGATTGAGGGCAAAGGCTCTCATCACAACAAAGACTGAGTTTCTTTCATGGCAATACCCAGCTGTCCTTACTGTTTCCTCCTCCTACCATGGTAGGTATCCTTCCAAAACTACTGTGTAGTAATCAGTGTGAATCAATGAGTGTTTTTCTTCAAAGGTGGTGTTTTCAAAGGTGGCTAAGAGAGTGCTGTTTTTCTACTTGGCAGTTTATTAATGTGTTGTCATTAGAAGACGTTCTCGTGGCCGGACTTCTGGCAATTGTGGATGACTCCTCGTTCATGTGCCTTGCCACTTGCAGTAATCTGTGTTTCCAGAGGGCAACCCTGGAGATCACGTACTACACAAATCCTATGCCTTGTATGCCTCTAATTTTCTGTTTTAGATATGTAGGTATCATAAACAGGTTTGAGTAGTGATGAATGTGAAAGAGTTCTCCACTCTTAAAAGGTAATGAAGAAGAAAATAAGGGCAATATTGTATCACATGTACACTAAGCTTTTCCTGCTTTTTGTACCTCGAAGCTGTTTGATGCAAAGGTTAATGACGGGCCGAACTCAAATAGGAAGAGTTCTCAACGTTGTTTCTGTGACTGTTTTAACTAAGGACATTTGGCTGTCCTGTCCTGCAACTTGACAGTGTGCAGCAGGAATGAGTGAAACCTGCTCAGGTCCTCATGTCTGGTGAGACACTGTGACTCCAGCCAGACTAGAGTGGCAGGATGAGATCTAGCCAAATCATAAAACACTGTTGTGAATAGTGTGTTGATGTATTTTTGAGATTGGTGATGGTTGTTCACCAGCCTGATGAAATCCGGAGCTTTATTAAGTTCCCAGTGTTGCAATTATAGTCAATGTTTACAAATATGAATCAGGGACTCTAAATGCCATTATTCAAGTCCCTATTATTTTTATCTTGTGAAGAAATAACTCCAGTTTGACTTTGGGAAGGTGTTCTGGAGAGGAAGGAAAAAAAAGGTCCATGAGGTAATATCTGCTGGTTCTTTGCAGTGTGACATCTAGTGACATGAACTGTCTCTTTAAACCAACTATGGTGCCAGTTCTTTATCCATTCTTTACTGTGTTTGTATTAATATGAGGTGGGAAATGTGAGAAGTGCATCAGTGAAGCAGGTGATGCAGATGTAATTTTCTGATCAACTTGTGTGAAGTGCTAAGTACATCAGTGAAGCTGTGGATTCCTTCCCCTGCAAGGGAGGAGTGCCCTGGAGAGTGCTTGGGGTGCAAAAAGCATCGCAACAGTGCTCTGTCAACATTGTGTGGATTCTCCTGGTTTTTTACTTGTCCAATACTTCGAAGAGATTTACCCTAGAAGTGAGGGGTCTGTGGTGGAGGGAACTTTTTCTTGACAAAACATGTGAGTTTATGTGAATAAGGTAAAAATTTGTTATGAGGGGAGTCTTTGTGTGGATGGGCTTTATAAACTACCAATCTTGATCTCAGTGACTTCATCTACTCTTTATTTTCCTGAGGTAAATCTCTAAAATTGCCGTTCTTTCATTCCTTCTTTTCAATGTGGTACAACAGCTCACAATGTTACCTTTGTTTTTCAAGGATATATCCAGTATGGTTCCTTAGTTAGAAATGTAGCCTTGAAGGAAAACTCATTATGGTAATGCACTTTTTTTCACACAAAATTTTGGCAGCCCTTACATAGGATGGGATATTCCCCTTTCTTTTTTTTGGACATGCTTTCCATTGGCCTGAAACAAGTTTGGGAAAACAAGGATAAATCTGATGGTATCATTTCCTCCAATGGGACCATTAAACTTTTTATCAAGTTCTGTCCTTGATGTTTTCAGAGACCAGAGTATAAGGAGCTTACTATGGAAGAAATTCCCAGATCATCATTCACTGACAAAGCTGTTTATTGTGAACTTAATACATTATTCTGATATATACCCCACTTCTCTTTCTACTCTGGTTTTGTAGGTCAGTGAGTTGATAATACATGGCAAGCTCTGTGGGAAAAGAATCAGTCATTACATAGTTCACCTATAAGAACAGATAAAAATGTTTCCACCAAAACTTCTTGCATTCTCTGGTTTCTTATGATTTCTATGAAATTGGATTTCTGTGTACCAAAAAAAAAAAAAAAAAAGAAAGAGTATGATATTCACAGATTCCTTCTGAGTAAGAGGAAAAGTAGGAAAATCTGTTTGAGCTGACCAACCAAATTACTTACTAAGTTTTGTGTTGTTTTGTTTTGTTTTTTTTTACTACAAAGGACTCTTTCCAGTAGTATTTTTCAGAGGTTTTGTACTGTGGGAATCCAGGAATCTTCTCAAAAATAGACTTTTCCCATGAGTGAGGCTTCCATGTGCAAGTTTTTCTGTATCATAAAGTAGGCATTTCCCTGGACAGCTCTTTGGTGTACCCTATATTGTTCAGTTTTCAAAGGACTTCATAGATGTCTTTATTTTTGAACCGATATAACTGATATGGCTATTCTAGCTTGTGGTGTTTCTGTGTATCTGGGCTGCATTGCTTACTCAATGGTGTGTTCCTGTTGCTAGAAAAGTACAGAAATAGGCAAAGGAAATGTAGACTTGGGTCACCATGGTGAGGTCTGTGTCCCACATGCTTTGGGGAGTTGTTCTGGCGATTCAGACAGAAGAACAGGTATTTCCTCTGCTGGCCAGCTGACCTCCAGCTGGCAATACTGCTGTACAAAGACCTCCCCAGATCATTTTGAAGACAAGCAACCTTCACAGTGAAGAGAGATGCAGAGAAAGCAGGTTCATTTTTATTTTTTTTCCACGTGTTTCTCTTCTCCTGATAAAATGGCTGGTCTTGCCCAATATCAGTGTGTTATCCAGAGAGGCAATCATTTCAGCAAAGCACTGGAGGAGGTAGAAGATGTTGCTATTTGTTTGATTTAGAAAAGATATAGAGACAACTGGTGAATAATGGAGGCTTCAGGACAAAAATGAGTGACATTAAATTAATGAGTTTGACCTCTGCTCTTTTAAAGTAAGGGTGGAGATAACAAAAATCTCTGCATAGCTATTGAGTGGTCTGTTGTGGTTTACAAGAACAGGATTTTAGTCAGCAGTTTCACTTACCAAGATTTTACAAGGTCACTTCTTTCTGTGATACAAAATGATTTGGAAACTAGAATGTGATCTATAACATTTTATGCATATTGTAAACATTATCCTGTTTGACTGATGGTGTAGATGATACTGTATGACTTGGCATAATATTCTTCCCTTCACTGTAGGCATAACAAGGCTTGAATTACCACCCCATTACCCATTCAGTGTCAGAGCTTATAGCCTGGATATTTCTCAAGTAGGTCAGATCCTTCAGAGCTTGTTGGGTTTTCTGTCAACTAAAAGTAACATTTACTGGGTAAAAAGGCAGAGAGTGGGCCACTGCTTAGCAAGAAATGTAAAAGTCAGGAGTCAAAAGAAGATCAGTGAAGAGAGTGCCTGGCAATGAATGTTAGCACGTTGTTCTTTCAGCTGAGCCTGGGAGCCTTAGTTTTGGTTATCTGGATTATTTCTGCCTAAAAACAGAATATCTGTTTTAGAAGTTAAAAAAAAAAAAAAAAAGAAAGGCTTGAGAATGGATATCAGAATCCCAGCTTCCTCTGTTCCCCAGTGATGCCTACTGGTTTAATTTTATAATTTTTAATCAAGATAAGGATCTTCCCCATACTTAAAGAGTGCAATAAAAAAAAGAGGAAAATTTGATGATGGCTAAGGAGCTCCATTGCAAGACGTATGAGCAAATGTATTTAAGTAAAATCTTCTACTTGGAGGAGTTTTTTGCTTTCTTGCAATTTTTTCATATAGAGGTAGGAAATTGTAATAATCCTGATTCAAGTCACCAAATTGCAGTGAAGAGCATTGTTATTGAGAGAATTTCTGAGGTTTATATCTTTAGAAGAAGACAACTCATTAGTGTCCATGATGCTGCACTCACTGAATTTTCTCTGTCCTGGAAAAAAAAAAATAGAATAAAATAAAATAAAATAACCCACAGCATATCTTTCAAGTACTTCAAAGAGGCATCTGTGATTTACCTTGCCCCACAGAGCCTATTTCTTCATTGCCACTTGCAAGACATTTTCACCTCCAGACTTCAGGGGGGTTTCATAATTGAACAAAGTTCTCCATGGTCTGGAGCAGAGGCCAGAATTCACAAGTGTTTGTTTTGTTGCCACTTCTGTTTTCCTAAATGACAAATGATGTTTGAAGCAACTGATGGAGGGCAAAGCTCTTCCAAGAAGTGCAGCTCCCATTTTGGTTGCACAGTCACGTTCTGGTACCTTTCTGCTAATATCGTCCCGCTCCTTACTCCAAGCAATCCCAGGATTTTAATAAGAACAGTTGAGAAACGAGGTGCTTCTGAGCAGGAGTGAAAGGACAGAGCATGGAAACAGCGATAAAATTATTGCCTATAAAGGTGGGTTTTGATCTAAACATTGCAATGGCAATAGGTATTTTTAAATTAGCAGTATAATCAGTGTAAAAGGTGAAATGACCATTCCATCACTTCCGCTTTCTTATTGGCTTAACAGCACAATGAGGCTTTTGTTTTGTTTTGTTTCCCTTTTTTTTTTTTCAAGATATTTATACAAGAGCTTTGTCCTTTTGATATTTAGTGATTACTAAAGGTTAAATTCCTGTCCTGTCACATAGAAGCATTGCTTGGACCAGTCAGTGGTAGTCAGCATCAGGACAAGTTTCATAACAGGCTCATATTCTACAATGAGAAAGAAATTGAGGCATCAAAAAAAAAAAATCACGGTTCTTTTTTTGTTTGTCTGTTTCATAAATATTTGAGTGCAAACAGAATAGGAGCTTCATGATATCATATCTGTCCAAATAAAATTGTCAGGCTGTTCACTCCTCTGTGACGTAAAAAAGAGCATGTATTTAAGTGTATTTAATTATAACCAACAAACTTCCCTAAAACTATCAAGGAAGACCAGAATGTCTCAGAAATACTGATACCATTGCTGTGTGACTTTCTGGATGTTTGACATGGTTTGATAAGCACTAAAAGTAGTGCGCCAGTGGGATACAAAAAGGTTATCATTGTTTCCAATCTATAGATCCTCTGAGGAACAAACTCTGTTTCTTGGCACTTTGGAAATAAATTTCTCCTGCCCTTTACCTTGCTATTTCCCCAGTCCCTCGTAAAGCAGCTCAGCAGAGGGCAAGATGCAGCCCATTATATTTTGACAATGCAGCTCATTATTATTTCTCTCTTTATTTTTCTTTACAACTCTCTGGCTGTTTAGGTGTCAATTCCCAGGAAACTACCAGGCTTCAGAATATGTATTCACTAAGGGCACAAGCCAGCTACCCTTTGAAGTTAATGGTGCAATTCCTGCCAAGTAAAAGGACTATCACGCTAAGATAATAATTGTCCACGTAAATTGTAGGTAGACTAAAGCAAGGAAGCAGGTCACTGAAAGGCATCTCAGCAGCTCATAACAATACCTCTCCGTGGAATTGACATTTGGGAAAAAAATAGCACCTGAAAACCAGTTTGTGATTAACCTGTGTGGTAGCTGCAAAACTGCCCACTTTCAACTGACAGTAAGTACTAGATGGACTCCCAAAAGACACAAAATAGCCATTAAGTCTTTATGCAGCCTTGGCTCTTTTGAGAAATCTCTAACCAAAAGTAGGGGGGAAAGTTTGTTTTCTTTCTCATGGTTTCTTTGAGCTGAGAATGGTATCTTAGACTGGCACACTGTGCAATGGAGTAGGCATTATTGAGTGAGTGAACATCCCAAAATGAAAGGTGAAAAGCTGTTGCCAGTCAAAAAAGCACAAAACAAGATACAGGAGTTTTAGTATATAATTTAAGCTACTCTGTGTCTTGACACACATCTCTAAAATGCGTCTATTTCCCAGTGTCAGCAAGATGCTCCCAAGGTGCTCAGGTTCCAAATAAAAATGGCCATACGTGTATCTCACTGAACAATACAAGTTTAAAAGATTGTAGGATAAAACAGTGACTTGTGGTCAATCAGTAATTATTTCTCTGAACTGGTCTACTGTGTGTGTGGTAGGAAATAGAGCTAAAACTGCTGCTTTTTTTCTCAACTGTCTCTAGGTATTCTTTGCTCAAGTCTCGCTGTATTTTTATAGCTAGAAGCCTTACTCCCATTTTCTGCCTTCCTTCGTCTGCTTCCCATTCCAATTAAGTCACAAAGTAAGAGCTTAAATCAAAGCTAAGAAAGAATTTAGCTCCTATTAACCATACATTTTAGCAAATCATGTGATGCTGAAAAATGCTGTGTGCTCTGTTGTTGAATGAGATTCTTTTAAGAGCTTTTGGCAGTTCTCTGTAGTCAAAGTGTGACTGCAATTTTCCCTGCACTTATTTAAAGCCAAAAGTCAACTGGGTGAAAGTGGTCCAAGCCTGACCTGATACAAAAACCAATTTTATTGTTGCAGTTTAGTTATTTCTTTCTACTCTAAAAGAACACGTATAAAGAACAATCTCCCTCCAGAACCTAGATAAGACAGAGCTCTTTTATTTCTTAAATTCCCCACACACACCCCAACCCATGTGGGCAGGAACAGCACCTCTGCGCAGGAAGATCCAGATCCCGTGCATCTTCCATCAGTAGCAGCAGGGATGAATGAGGCCTGCAGGTGAGAGCAGCCCCAACATCTGGCAGCCCATCTGTTACCCCCAGATCAGGCTTTCTCTGTACATAATTACACATTATTCTCATTCCAATCTGTTGCTTAGGTGGTTCCATTTAGTGCAGCCAAAAATTGCAACTCTGTCTTAAGAAAGGCTTTTACAGTTAGAATAAGACCTTTGACTTCCTCGGTATGGAAGTAGGCACCTGATTTTACACATGGAGCGGTGTGGAAATTATTTTTGTTGCATTTTATGCTGTGTCATTTGTGTCATTCAGATCTATCTAGGATCTGAAAACTCTTGAGTCTACAGAAAAATTCATTGGACTTGTTTGGAAATATGTCCATTGTTTCCTACAGAATATCTCAACTTTTTCCACATAGGTCAAATCAACCAAATTTCAGGTGCCTAAAGGCAAACATTACTAGGCAACTTTTTATATTTTTACATTTTCAACAAAAAATTCGTATTTGAAAGGTTCCACAAAAGCTTTTCACTGGTTCCAACACAAAACATTAAGAACCAGAATATAGGCTGATGCTTCTTTCTTTTTCGGTTTTAATTTGAATTATTATGTCCTTCTGTGTGCAAAGCTGTGGGGCTACCCCACATTCAGATTATCTGCACTTTCTAAGATCCATCTCTCCAGATTTTAATCAGCATATGATAGTATTTTAATTATATTCTATACCTGCTGATGATATTTTTTCCTTTAAATGCGCATGAACACTTGACAATTAGTTCTGGTTGTGCAGAGTGTAAATAATGCGGACTTAGGCTATGAAAGTGCAGTTGAAAGTGAACAGAAAGTCATCACGTTTCTTGAGGATTTAGTATTTTTTCCTATCACAGTTAAATAAGCAGGCTGCTACTTTTGGCATCTTTTGTACATAGTGGGCAATTATCCAAGGCAGTTTCCAATTAGAGTGCTTTTAGTTTGTCCAATTTGCAGGCCACAAGAGAAGATATTGTGACATCAAATAAAATAATTGGAAACATTCAGACCACATGTAGAATACTGCATCCTTTTTTGGCCTCCTAATTCAGGCTAAACAACAATAAATTGAAGCAATTTCAGTGGAAGATGATCAAAGTAAATCTGTATCTGGAGCACGTGCTGTGTGAGGAGATGCAGGGAGAGCTGGACTTGTTCAGCCTGGAGCAGAGATGGCTTCTGACAGAAGCCCACAGTGCCTGTGGGGAGGTCTTCAAGGAGATGGAGCCAGGCTCTTCACAGCAGTGCAGGGCAGGAAGGTCAGAAACAACAGGCATAAACTGACACAGGAGAAGTTCAGATGGCATGCAAGGAAGAACTTTCACCGCTGACTACCTGAGGACAGTCTGACGGTGACACAGGTTGCCCGGAGAGGTTGTGCAGTCTGCATCTGTGGAGGTTTTCAAACCATAACTATATGAAGCCCTGAGTAGCTTGGTCTGACCTCAAAGCTGTGTGTGATCAGGAATTTGGAGCACCCACCTCCTGAGATGCCTTCCAGACTGCACTATGCTATGATCCCTTTTAGATAATTATGGATATGAAAAGGACTTCTTCAGCCATCATATCAAATCACCTGGAACTACAGAGGTATTTGGAAAGTTGTAGGAGCTTGCAGAGAGGGATGTTTAAGTTTTCTGCATAACAGAAGGTCTTCTCCACAACTTGTACAAAAGCTGCTCCTGACCACTAGGATTTAGTTATGATTTCTGTGAATCAAAACTCATTCAGATTGTTCTCATCTAAATCCCATTCTCATGCTGGAAAAGCAAAAGAGATTGAGAGTATCTGAACTCAGTGAAATAAGCAGCAGTGCTTCATATGTCTGCTACGCTGGGGCAAAGGGAGCCCTTAACTTTCTAAGCAACCTTACATGTCTGCTGAGTGACTGACAGCATGGACCTTTGTGGAACCTGTAAGAGTGGAGTCAAAAGGTGGAAGAGTTTTTCATTACAGGAATCAGACCACTCAGGCTGTTTTTTTGTCACTTTGGCAGAGTATGCACAAAACTTAGCAGTATCTCATGGTTAAAGACTGAGTTGAGGAAATGTGCACAGAAGTTTGAGCTGGGAGGCCAGAAAGGTAAATTCTCTATGAACACTTGCTTGAAAAGGCCCAAAGATTTCTGTGCAACAACGAAGTGCGGTTGACTGAAGTCATGTCATACTGATGACCTTAATTATGATCCTGCCCCAGTTTCTGGGAGTCTTGGAGGGGGTCAGTTCACCTTCTCAGTTCATTTTCACCTTTGCAAATTGAGGGTGATGAAAATTGCCCATCAACCTGAGAGGAATAGTGAAGATTAATGCTATAGTGTTTAAATTCCAATCCTGCTTCAGATGTTTGCATGATTAATTCAAATCCATGGAGGTGTGTGCCTCAGAACAAACCCCACAGTAGGATTTTCAGTGTCTTTAATCAAATAAACTGTTTGGGAAACAAAACAAACAATAGGGAAAACGAAACTTCAGCTAGTGATTTCTTAAATAGTCTATGGTCTATGACCACATGTTGTTCTGTGTTCCCTGTAGAAATGAAAAGCAGAAATCTCCATCACCAGTGGACCTTACAGTCTTTTTATTATAAGTGGCATGTGAGCATGTGTTCAGGACATCAGCAATTACATTAGTTGAATCTCCATGTCCACTGCAGAGATCTAGTAGTAATTTCCAAATCTTGTTTTCTCTGTAGCCTGGCTGCTTGTGTTTGAAACATTACAAGCATAAGTATTACTCTGTTGTTGTGACCATGCTTGGTATGGCTGGTATGAGTGCTGGTGTATTTGCATTTGCTGCTGTGTACATGGCTGTACCAATGGTGGCAATGTTATATAGCTGGTTGCCAGAGGTATTGGATTGCCCTTGTGTGATAATTTCACCTGATCTTGGACTGATGTTCAGCTGGCTTTGGGGCATTTTAATTATCAGCACACTGGCTATTGGAATGACCATCTCGTCTGGTTGCTGGCACTGTTTATGTTTATCTCAACCTATCAGATCTTTCTCATTAACTTCTGTGATAATATTCAGACAGAAAGTCCTAGGAACTCTTCCAGCTAATCCCCATTTTGGCTGCTGACCAAATAAGGCTTTATATGGCACAACTGTAATTGCTTCGTTTGTATGGTATTGATCTTCCATTAGGCAAAATACAAGCCAGCATTTCACTAAGGCTCAGGTTATGCAGTATTATTTATTGTTGCTTTATTTATTGTAAATAAGTAATATTATTTTTTGTAAGCATTGCAGTTGCAGCTCAAGTTCCCACCTGGGGATTGGACCCCATTTTTTTTTTCTCTCTCAGTCTCTGCTTTTAATTAAAACAATTAACTTCAAAGTACTTGCATTATCATTAGACCAAAGCTTAAGAAACCATCTTTTAGCAGGAATCTTTCAATTTATTGCCTTCCTTATAATCCATCTTTATGAAAAACATCAGTATGGAGTCACAAAGAAACACATAGAGTTACAAAAACCTCTCATGCTTCTTCTCAGTCTGAGTTTAAATCTGGTAAGTGTGTCAGCTGTGCAGATCTTGTGAATTAGTACTTTGTTTCTAGCAACAGTAAAAATGAAGCATCCATCCTGATTCCTCACTGTTGATAATGGCCTTTTACATTAATAACTTTGTGAACATTGATGTCAGTGAATTAATTCCCTCAGAAGCAAACTGCAGTTTTTCCCTACAGCTTTCCCATGTGGGGTTGCTTCCCTAAGTAGGAAAAACATATTGGACAAAACAGTGCTTGTATTACAGCACTTTCAGTACTGTACTGCATGCTGATGGTATTTGGCTTTGCAGTCATTTCATGCTTCATTCTCTTTAAGGTGGGACAAGGACTTGGTGGCTGAAAGGTCAAACCAGACAGGCAGAAGATTGGAAACAGTTCATTGGAAACAGTACCTAAAATAGTGGGTTTGTTTCTAAAAGAAAAATACAGACATTCACAGAATCACAGAATCATAGAGTAGTTTGGGTTGGAAGGAACCTTCAAAGGTCACCTAGTCCAATGCTCCTGCAATGAGCAGGGTTATCTTCAACTAGATCAAGTTGCTCAGAGCTCCATCCAGCCTGGCCTTGAATGTCTCCAGAGATGGAGGCCAGCATGGGTGAGTAAGGAGCTCCTGTCAAAACTCAGGTGGAAGAAGGATGTTTATGTAATGTGGAAAAAGGGACAGACTATATGGGAGGAATATAAGGAGGCTGTTAGAGTATGCAGGGATGTGGTGAGGAAAGCCAAGCTCCACTTGGAAGCAAATCTGGCCAGGGATATCAAAGACAACAATAAAGGCTTCTTCAAGTATATCAGCAGCAAAAGGAAGGTTAGGGAAAATGTAGGTCTGCTGCTGAATGAGGTGGGTGCCCTGGTGACAGATGATACAGAGAAGGCAGAGTTGCTGAATGCCTTCTTTGTTTCTGTCTTTACGGCTAAGACTGGCCCCAGGTATCCCAGACCCTGGAGGCAGGAGAGAAAGTCTGGCAAAAGGAACACTTTCTTTTGGTTCAGGAGGATCAGGTTAGAGATTATTTAAACAAACTCAGTGTCCTCAAATCCATGGGCCCCAATGGGATGCACCCACAGGTGCTGAAAGAGCTGGGAGATGTTATTGCTCCATCATGTTTGAAAGGTTGTGGAGAACAGGAGAGGTGCCTGAGGACTGGAGGAAAGCCAGCATCACTCCAGTCTTCAAAAAGGGCAAGAAGGATGACCCAGGAAACTACAGGCCAGTCATCCTCACCACCATCCCTGGAAAGGTGATGAAACAGCTCATTCTTGACATCGTCTCCAAGCATGTGAAGGAAGAGTAGGTTATCAGGAGTAGTCAGCATGGGTTCACCAAGGGGAGATCATGTTTGACCAACCTGATACCCTTCTATCATGGTATAAATGGCTGGGTAGATGAGGGGAGAGCAGTGGATGTTGTCCACCTTGACTTCAGCAAGGCTTTTGACACTGTCTCTCACAACATCCTCATAGGCAAACGCAGAAAGTGGGTGCTGAATGAATGCATGGTGAGATGGATCATGCACTGGCTAGATGGCAGAGCTCAGAGGGTTGTGATCAATGGTGCAGGGTCTGATTGGAGGCCTGTAGTTAGTGGGGTGCCTCAGGGGTGAGTGCTAGGTCCAGTCTCATTCAACCTATTCATCAATGACCTGGATGAAGAGACTGAGTGCACCCTCAGCAAGTCTGCTGATGATACCAAACTGGGAGGAAGGGCTGACATACCAGAAGGCTGTGCTGACATTCACCAGCACCTAGACAGGCTGGAGGACTGGGCAGAGAAGAACCTGATGAAGTTCAACAAGAGCAAGTGTAGGGTCCTGCACCTGGGAAGGAATAACCCCAGGCACAAGTACAGGTTAGGGGTGGACTTGCTGGAAGGCAGCACTGCAGAGAAGGACCTGGGTGTTCTGATTGACAACAGGTTGACCATGAGCCAGCAATGTGCCCTTGTGGCCAATGGTATCCTGGGGCTGCATTAAGAAGAGTGTGACCAGCAAGTCGAGGGAGGTTCTTCTCCCCCTCTACTCTGCCCTGGTGAGGCTGCATCTGGAGTAGTGTGTCCAGTTCTGGGCTCCCCAGTTTAAGAAGGACAAGGAATTACTGAAGGGAGTCCAGTGGCGGGCTACGAAGATGATTAGGGGTCTGGAGCATCTTTGTATGAGGAGAGACTGAGAGAGCTGGGTCTGTTCAGCCTGGAGAAGGCTGAGAGGGGATCTCATCAATGTTTATAAATATCTCAAGCGTGGGTGTCAAGAGGATGGACCAGACTCCTTTCAGTGGTGCCCAATGATAGGGTGAGGGGCAATGGGCACAGACGGAAGCACAGGAGGTTCCATCTGAATATGAGGAAAAACTTCTTTACTTTGAAGGTGCCAGAGCCCTGGAACAGGCTGCCCAGAGAGGTTGTGGAGTCTCCTTCTCAGGAGACATTCAAAACCCGCCTGGACACATTCCTGTGTGATCTGCTCTGGTGAACCTGCTTTAGCAGCTGGGTTGCACTAGATGATCTCCAGAGGTCCCTTCCAACCCAAACCATTCTGTGATTCTATGTGGCATTCATCACCTCCCTGGGCAACCTGTGGCAGTGTTTCACCACCATTACTGTAAAAATTTTCTTTCTCATGTCTAGCCTGAATCTCCTCTCTTTTAGTTTAAACCATTGCCCCTTGTCTTATTGCAACAAGCCTTGCTAAAAAGTCTGTCCCCATCTTTCTTCTAGGCCCCTTTTAAGTACTGTAAACCCACAATAAGGTGTCCCCAAAGTTTTGCTTCTCCAGGCTGAAAAACTCCAACTCTCTCAGATTGTCCCTCATAGCAGAGGTGCTCCAGTCCTCTGATCATCTTGGTGGGCTCCTCTGGACCCTCTCCAACAGGTTCATATCGTTCTTACTTTGGGGGCTCCAGAGCTGGATGCAGAACTCCAGGTGATATCTCACCAGAGTGGAGTAAAGGGCGAGAATCACCTCCCTTGACCTGCTGGCCACACTTTTTACGAATTCAACTGAATCTGGCTACTCTATGAATTCCAGAGAACAGCAATAGCAGTAAGTTCATTTTTTTCCAGTTGCAGCTGCTGAGAAGATGGCAGGAGGGTGTTTTTTTCTCTCACTATGACCCTTGCCTCAGATACCTATGTCTCTGTCCCCCTGAGAGGGATTAAATTCAACTCCTTTTGTTTGACTCTTCTCTGACAATATCTTTGAAATACTAGCCAGTGTAGAGGACTTCTGTCACCTTTTTATGGAGGATCTTAAGCTGACGGTGAGGTAGTCTGTGAAAAAAGGTGTGCAGAGATGCTCAGTTGAGCATCTTATTGAAGTCACTCCATTGTGACTCCTGAAATTTTTTACCCTTTCTTAATCTTAAACTGATATCTTAAACTAATCAGTTTCTGTTAGGAGGTCTTGCTTCTTGCAAGGAGGAAAATGTAGCAATACAACATGAGGGGTACAGTAACAGGAGATGACCATGTTAAATATAGTTCCTCTTACCCATCTTGTATGTTCATGAATGGTGAGATTCAACTTGGTATAAATGAAAAATTGGAGAAGTTTGATAGTGAAATCTCTTCAAATATTGCCAAATTTGAACCAGTCTTCAAAAATGCCAGATATGTTCAATAACTCATTAAGAAAGATCTTTGGTTTATTACATTAGCTGCCTTGCTCCCCACTAAACAGAACATACATTTATATCACACATTGAGATATGGGGCTGCTTAGTAACCAGAAAAGCTAATTTCTGCAGTGAGCCAAACAGGATATTTTCTTTTCCATGATTTGTAGCAGAAGTCAGCAATAAGTCCTGACTAGTTCTGGAGGTCACAGTAACATTTATTTTGGGGACAGCTGAATCATCCTGGGGCTGGCTCTTCTGTGGATGAAAGCTGTGAAATGCTCAGTCGAAGGTACAATATTTCTGCCACTGCTGGGACATGTTGAATGGAGTGAAAAATTAGAAGCTGCTGAAACAGCTGCCACCTGTTTTGTGTTGGCATATTTTGATGTAGTAAAACCTTCCTTTGTGTAGGGTGTCCAGAGTCTGTGATTTTAATAGTCTGTCTAGTAATCCATCAGTCGTATCAAACAGATTGAGATGGATATAAAGAAGGAACAACTTTCCAAGTGATAAGGAACTACACCCTATTGCTATTCAATAAGCACTGAATTGCATCCAAAAGAGATACATTTTTCCCAGCCTCATTCTGGGTAAAAATAGTCATTCTGTGGCATTCAGAAGCACAAACTTAAAATGCCTTACAAATATGGCTAAGATATTGTGTAAAAGAAAATCTAAATCTACTGGCCAGTATCAGCAAAGATGAATAATATTTTCAACCCTGTTAAAATCAAATCATCCATTTTAAAAACAAATAGATCATTTGTGCAGACAGTAAACTACAGCATCTGGCTTTTTGTTGCAGATGAAGTAACATAAGGAGTCTCAACAACATGTGCCTGGCTAATGTGACACAATGATGTTTGAAGAGACCTGCACTAATGCAGTGTAGGTAGGAGAGGGACAGCATGAGCTGTGACAGAGTTTTATTGCCGTGGCCCCTACCTGAGCTGTCACTCCCTGTCTTTCAGCAGTGGTAATCCAGCACTGAGGGAACCTCTGCCCTGCCACAAAAACCCAACCTATCTGGGCCAATACTACCATTTTCTCTCAGCTGGAGTCCCCTGAATTTAGGAGTTGCTGGAGAGGCAGGTGAAACAGCAGCCAAACACCCAGCTGCGACAAAACCATGAGTCCACATCTGCTTCGCCTGAGGTGTAAAAAGGCAAAAGACTTTCTGCCAGCCATGCCAGAGGTGAATGTTACCCTATCTGAAATCTTTAAGTATTTGGGGGGCATGCATTTAAAAATGCTCATTATACATTTCAAAATTTAAAATACTATTGTCCTTTCAGCAGTATCAAATGTATAAAAACTGTAAAGGGCTCAGGATTCCTAATGTTTCTGAGGTGAGAGTTTCAAGGCAGCTGGTAGTGGGCTAAGCTTATCCTCAGAGAAATTCCTGCGGTGTGGAGACAGTGTTACACTGGTGCTCAGACACTTTTGAAAAATCCCACTCAAGCCTTTAAAAAATATATTTTGAGTTGCAGGTATTGGACAGCAGCAACCTATTCACATAAGCCTGCTTATGCTGCAACAAGCAAGAAAAATTGTGCTTTGAAAAGTGGTACTGCTCGATGAGAACAGGATTATGTAGTCGTTAGCAAACATTAAAATAGCTCAGAGTTGGGAGAAACGAGTATTGCTGCTGCTACTGAAGACTATTTACTGCAACATTATGAACAGTTACTCTAGGGACAAATTTATGTGTTTTTTGTTTACAGCAGAGCTTTGTATAGAGCAGAGAAACAAGCTTAGTTGTCTTCCCAGGTCAACTGCTGTTGTTTTTACACAAGCAAAATACATATTTAATTGTTCGTGCCAAGAAGTGTTTGCATACTGTAATTGGAATATCTGGCTGCAAAACAGCTTTCAATTTATATAAATATTTTAAACTACAGTAATCAGACCTCTAGCTGGTGCAAATTGTCAGAACTTCTTTGAATTCAAAGTAGCTATGGCAATTTTTAGCAGCAGTGGGTCTCCCATTAATTGGAGCTCCTGCTGATCCTCAAGGTGTCAGTTTGACTCATATTTGTTTACAAAGCTCAATTCAAGTAACTAAGCTGGATGCTTAGGATATACATAGCAGCTGTAAGTACTCAGTGCCCCTGGAAATTAAACCATCTTATTTGGATGGCTAAATGAAGAGTGTTATTTTAATTAGCCAAAATGGAAAAGTATTTAAGCACTGCTTTAAATTACTCATCTCTAAACAAAGAATAACAATGCATATACACTCTTGTAAAGATACTTTGTTATTAGTGTTTGTATAATATTTTGAGCCATTTTTCTGGAAGAGGATTTTTAAATGCAATTGGGCAGGTGATTCTTAAATAACCTTTGAAAATGGTATTATCTTCTAATGCAGCACACGACCTGCTCATAGCTTTTTTGCAAGACTTTTGGATTTCTACAGGCCAGTCAGTTCCTCAGGGGCATGTGGATTTTGCAAGATGGAATTCAAGAGGCACCCACTGTCCTGGTGTATCCCCAGCTGGGCCTAGGCACTCAACTGAGATAGCTGGTCACATCTTTTCTCCAATAAGCATGCATATAGCAATGGAAGAGTTTTGCAGGAAAGCCTAGGAGACCCACTGCAGAAGAGCTAGTGTTGTTGTGAAGACTCACAGCTTGAATACTAGTAGTTCTCTATTTAATATAAATGCTGTGCAAGCTATCAGAACAAGTGCCACAGACTCTGTTTTGTTTGAACTATCACCTACATGTGAAAATGTCTTGATATGTGCTGCGCTTCAGTATTTGAACACATTTTTTTCAAACAAATAGCATTACGCCATGCAAACCTTTATAAATCCTGGTACAGAAATTATTCCTATGAATTTTTGAATGTGTTTTAAAAAAGCATTATTTCAAAGTTGGCTCTTTTTCGTTAAAATTTAAGTTGCTTTCCTTGTAAAAATGCTTTTGCATTAGCTCTGTTTTGTAATATTTGCATTATTGATCCTTCAAGCCTTCTGAGTATAGAATGATGTAAGCTTTGGCTACATCTTCCTCATTAACAAGTGCTTGTTTCATTCCTAATTTATTAAACATATTCAGCCAGTGCCATGCAGCTTTACACTTAATTTCTCTTTATGAACTGTCAAACACCCTTAAACTGTGCTGCATTTGTTTCATGTTACATTCTGCCATCAGCACTTTTCAAAACATGGTTAAAATTATCAGCTCAGAAGATGGGCAGGTTTTAATTTTTTGCTTGGTATGGCTGTGTTTTAATTTTTCCTGTTCAAAATCATTTGAAGAGGTTGAGACGGACAAATGACAAAGAGATGATATGAACAAGCTGTAAAAATGCATCCACTTGTGTTTTGTTAAGTATGTCTGAGACAGATCCTCAGCTGCGTCCAAAAAGCACTAGGCTGTATGGGAAGGGGAGGCTCTTGGGCAGCTGTGGCCTCCTCTTCCCAAGGCACCTGGGTTGGATACAGATTAGATCATGAGAGAATAACTATGATTCACATCACTAAAATAAGGTCACTGAACTTGGCTTCACCAGTCTCTCTCTCTGCCTTGTCCCAAGGGAGGGTCCCCTCCAGCCTGTGCCAGGAACGCTGAGGGGCATGTCAGGGAGATGGCTGCATTGGCAGGTAGCTGCAGGGAGGGACATCCAAAGTGCGAGGAAGAAAACAAGCTTTGAGTTGTTTGGGACGGGTCATCAATTGCTGACATGTCGGTGGCTGTGATATGGTGGTCTTGGGAAAGCTTGTTCCTTCCGTGAGCTCCTGCGGGTGCACCACCACGTCCACGGCTCCGCTTCCCATTGTGTAGTAGTTTGCTGATTCCCACTTCTTTCCTGGCATTTGTAGGAATATGTATAAAACAAACTTACATGACAAGTAGTCATAGATCGTACTGGAGTGAAAAACAATTCCCTATATTTTGCCAGTTGGTCCATACATCATGTATGGCCCACCTAGGTATTCATCATTTAACATTCGGGTGCTCTTTGAGGTTTGCTTTACATTCAGAGAACCTAAGGTTAAACAGAGGTGGCATCTCTTTGCCAAGTGTAACTTCTAAGTGACTGAGCGATTTCTGAGGCTTTCAGATCCTTGTGGGAAGGATTTGTGAAAAGCCTTTTAGGGTCTCAGGGTCTCTGTTCGGCCTCAGTAACTGCAGCGGTGACACCAGCAGTTCTAGGATGATACGCTGCGCAATACGGCTGCAGCTGAAACAAAGCTGTCTCTGTGTGTGTAGAGTCTCATTAGTGAGTCATGTTATTTTTGCACATCCTGCTTGTTCATTATTTCAAGTGAACAACATCCCCAATGCTAAGCAGTGAAACAACAGTGCCGCCGTCTGTAAAGATAATGGCAGAATTTCACCAAGAGTCTGCCCAGGATTCAGGGACATATTTTCCTATCTAATGTGCCCGTTACACAGAATTTATAAGACTTAAGTTCAGAAAGGGATTCAGGAAAATGTCACAGCTGTTTAAATAGCTAAGACATTTAAGTTTTCCTGGCAAAACTCTACCAGTGGCTTAAAAGATTGTTATTAAATGCTCCCAGCAGAGATCTTGCCTTTGTTGTAATGAGTACTTAGGGACCTGCCGGTGCTTTTCTGCCATTAAGTATTCAGAAACAGATATTCTAAGACCTGACTTCATGGAGGAGATCTCCTTTGCTACGTGTGCTCAGGCCAAGGCTGTCTCCTCTGAATTGCATTCATGGATGGTGCTGAGCAGTTCTGATGGGTGGTGCTTCCCACCCATCCCATGAACTGCTGTGCATCCAGAGATTCTGGGAGCTGAAAGATTTAGACAAAAAGCAGCTGTGTCTGAAACTGTGGATACTTATTCAAGTCTAGCCAGGCTGGAGAGAGCCTTTTCTGCCTGTTGCATGTATTCAAGCTCTGCGCAGTATTCTGCTCACACAGGCTTGATCTTACCATGCAGCATGCATTTAATGTTTTAGTTTCTGGTTTCTTAGAGATGCTGAGTTGCTGCCTGGAAATTGGTGATTAAAGTGTTGCATTAGGCAAAATTTACTGCCCCATGCTGCATTGTTCCCCCCTGGCTCTCTCAGATTTCCAGCAGTGCTCATGATGTTGACTGCTGTGGTCTCCAACCTGGGCCTCTTTTCCTTGTGGTGTAGAGAACTTTGTGTATCTCTATCAGCCTTGGAAATGCTGCTGCTGTGGTTGAGCATGTAATTGCTACATCCCACGGTGTTGTATGCCTTAGTGTTTGGTTCATTTGTTGAATGCCTGCCTCGCTGCTTTGTACGGACTGAAGTCCAATGGATGGTTTATCTGCTGACCATTGCTGTGACCCAAACTCACTGGAAGTCAAAGCAGACCTCTTGCTTGCTTCCCTGAGCTTTGGGCAAGCCACCCTATTGCGGTTCTTTTGGGTAGCAGGTGAGTTATTGCTGTCTGGAGTCATAGATGTTATCTGGCAAGGGACTGGGTGGTTACACTGTCATCTGTCTGTGCAGATCTATCTTTTGCTGAACTGCAAAAGGCATATCTGCAGTTGGCACAAGTGGGCTCTTTAAAAAAGAAGTGAGACTGATTAAAGTTTAAAACTGCTTGTTACTATGGGAAGATGGAAAGTTATTTTAAATGAGTGAGAGTTATTTCATTATTGTGAATTTTTTCATACTGTAATTCTATAGGCAGCTTAAGAAGAGCTGTGATCCACACATTCAAATCACTGTCCATGCACTCAAGTAACTGTGAAGCGAGGTATCAGTGCAATGCAAGGGTTGCAGTTTTGGCTGAAGTGGCTGGACCATTGCATGCAAGGACTCCATTTTCTTCTGAGTAATGGAAAGGGCAGGATTGTGTAATGATAACGAGGATTAAGGGTCAAATATTAAAGCACTTGCCTGCTTTCTACTATTATACTCTTAGTCTTGCAAAGATTTCAATTCCTTTATTGAGGAATACATTGTTCTTGAGTGGAAAATTTGACTAAGTGTGGTATTGAGGATACAGCTCTACTTTTTAATGGTGAAAGAACAGTTTCTGCCACAGATACCAAAGCTTTGAAATGCCTTCCTCTGTGGCAGAATTAAGCACTGTCTAGGATGAGTAGGAGTGATCTAGCCTGGCACTGAGCTCTCAGGTATATAATTTTCAATCTAGTCACCATTGCACCTATTAGGATCTCAGTTATATTTATGTGGGAAATACAGCAGTGCTGAGCAAAGGTTCTCTGTGTTTTGCTGACCAGAAGGAAATTATTTGTTTCCACATGTTGAGGTGGACCTGGATAACAAAGCAACAGAGAAAGAAGCAGTGTGAAACTAACCTGGTTTTACATGGCCTACTAGACATGATGAGGACAATAATGTGTTACATTTATAAACAGTACGGTTTAATATCAGAGCAATGATTGCAGCTAAAATCCACATTTACTTCTTCATCCTTTTTATTTCCATTTCTCTATTGTGCTGTGAAACTGTCTATGGATATGGCTAATAACCCAGCTAAATAACCCTCTCATGAATGGGTTTCATTTGTTTATTTATTACTCTAGGATTACTATCAACCAGCTGCAGCTTCTCTACATGACTGGGAAAATTTTCATTTATAATCTTTACTTCTTTGAACGATAAATTTGAACACTGGGTAAGCGAGAAAGCTCTTTCCCTTCAACATGGAAATTAAACATGAAAACTTATATTAGTTGTCAAAAAAAATCACCTGGTTGTTTATTATTCATCTTAGAATTTCCAGATAAAAGGTCTAATTAGACATTAACTTGAAAAGCTGGAAAAAAAAAAAAGTTGTAAGGTACCAGGTAGCATCTTCATCCAAGATAAGATAAAGATTTCTAAGAATTTTAGCATAAGGATTTTGTCTAATTCAATGAGCTTTACTGTTCATACTTGAGAGACTACAGCTTAGGCGAAATAGCATGAAGAGTCTTGTACAGATAGACTGATTCATAGGGCTTCCCATCTGCTTTAAAATAAGACTGTGCTTAAGTGGCTCATTGAATTGAGAGTTAGTGATATTCCTTGAGATACATTTCATTTTTTGTGGAGTGATCACTCCTACCAGCATCTGTAGCAGTGTCAAAGCAACTGTTTATGTTGTCACTACCCAGTGTGACAATTAGACATCACAGCATTAAATTGGTTTAGTGACTGTTGAAGGGAGTTTGACATTGACTTTGTAGACAGCAGGCTCAAACTATATATCTAAGCCCTTTTCAGAATAAGTAATGTTGCTCAGCGTCAAAGAAATAGTGTTTCTCAGATCATCTTTCACCTGTGGCTCAGTCCCAATGTCCTTATGGAGGTAAAATTTGCATTTAGTGTGCTCAAAATTTGTAAAGTGGCAAGGCTGGCCACACAGTTACCTTTCTGAATGGGACAAACGGGCCAAAAGCATAGGCTTTGTAACTAAAAGCTGAGTAGGAAAAATCTGTAGTAAATATGACTGGTTCAAAAGCAATTGCTTCGAAGAACAAAAGGGACAAATGAACAATTTCATTCCAATTTTGCAATTGCTCCTCTCCCTCTGGAATGTGGACCATAATTAGAGCACTTATACAAAATCACATTTGTCAGCCTGGCTGCTAAATTCCCCTTAAAGCTTTATCCACAAAGAGCAGTCTGTTATCACTCCCACTGCAGCCTACAGTTCTCATTTTCACCTTCAGGGACAGACAAGCAATTACTTTATCTGTATTGAAAATCTCATATAAATGTAACTACAGTGAAGCCAGGTAAAGTCAGATCTACACACAAGCAGTTTTCAAACTTCATGACCAGCCAGGAAAGTCCTGTCACGGTTCCAGCAGGGGCTCACAGAGGACAGTGAAGTTGTCTTGAAGCTGACATTTGTCCCACAAATGGGCCAATATTGTAAGGAATGCTCCATAAGCTGTGAAATAACATTGTCTATACCTGTCTGCCAAGAAGACGTCTCTCCTAGTGACTGAGAGAAAAATTCCCATTCTAAGACCAGAAGGGACCCCAGGGACCAGAGACCAGCCATTTCTGCAGAGGGTGAATCACAAGCCCCAGTGGCTTCTAGTGCCATAAGATCTGGTGGAGCCCTGCCACCAGAGGATCTCTCTTCCCCAAGCCTTCTTCAAGTGCTTTGAAGGTGTTGCATCCTCTCATGATGGGGAAGATGCCATTGACAGACATAGCACTTGCCAAATTCCACTCAGCCCTAAGACAGATCTTCACTACATGGAGAGAGAAACTCCATCTTTCTCAACTGCATGTTGTCCCTGAAAAGCAGTAGTTAAGCTACTGGCACCTCACTGATATTTCTCTCCCTTTGGACATGAATGATTCTTCAAGGATATGAGGCTACTCCTCCACATGCATCTGCAGATCCATAAGCAAGCCTGGGCAGACACCCACCAGAAAGAGTGTACATCTGATAGGCATGGATGCCCTAGGGACCTCTGAACATTAAAAGAGGAAGAGGAAAGTTTATTATTATGAATTATGAGTAAGGATTGCTATAGTTATGTACCATTAGGATATGTGACTGTTGATGATCTTAGGAATAAAGACAGGAAGTCATACATTTGAACAAATGCAGAGGTTCCACAGGAAGTGATGAAGGCTGCATAAATGCCTTGGTAGATTCGTTATCAACTGATTTTAAAATGTCATATACTGACTGTAGTTCTTGTCGTAAACCCAAGTGCCTTACATTTGGGTTTGTATAGTAATCTATACTGCCTACCCTCTGCCATCCAATCAATACTCTCCGGACACCTGAAGGATGATCTGTGAGCATGCACAGAAGCACCCCTATCCTAGGAACAGCTGTGTTCCTTTCTTGCCTGAGTTTCAGTGCACTCCCAGCAGCCTTGAGTTCATACAGCTGCAGTGATTCTGTGCTTTAGCCTTCATGTTGGCAGCCCTTTTCTGCCTATACAGATCCAAAGTCCCTCTCAGGTATTTCCCTCATCTGAAAAAAGAGCACTTAAACATGGGATGAGAGACATGGGATGGAGACTCTTTCAGTCTGTTGTGCCTACACTGCTGTGCTGATAGAAATACAGAATTCATCTTTCTTGCAAGCGTGTATAAATCCTCTGCGGAAAAGTCCTCAGGACATCTCGAATGCCTGCTTGTATCTCAGCACTCCGTGAATGGGCGGGGTTGGGTCTTCCCAGTGCTTGAGCTTCTGTTTGGCTGCACTGTCCCCAGGTTTTTCCCCAGAAAGGATGCTCTCTGCAGCCACCTTCATCCCCCCAGCGCAGGTACCCTTCAGGCTGGGAGACAGGCCGCTCTCCCAGGATAGCAGGTTGATCCCTGGAGTCACAGCACTAAGCTAGACCCCAGGTCTTGGATTTCAGCTCAGCCTCTGTGCAAAGGGAGCAGGACTCTAGAACCTGCATCCCAAATGTACGGATGTACCCGCAGCAGGTGATGAAGCTTCAAACGGGCAGGACTCCAGGCATCTCTTTGTGCATTGTTTTCTATTTACTCTAGACAGCATCATAGTCAGCGTGCAAGCTGTTAGTGCTCTTCTTCATCTTTGCCTCACACTGCCTGTTTCTGGAGCTCTAGCCCATAGCTTGTGCAGGACCACTCTGAAGTGCTATACGTCAAAGCTGTATGTGACACGGTGGCTAGCAGCGTCTAGCATAGGCATCTGGATCTTGGCTCTTTATTATACAGGAATACATTTTTCCATCTGCTTGAAATATCAGCCTGGGCCCACACTAAACGTATTCTAAACGTATTCTAAATGTACACATTAAACATATTCTAAATATAGATTCAAATAAATCTGTGTAAATTGTTTATAATTCCGGTAGAGTTTTGTCATCAATTTGCAAAAATAATTTTGGTTGGTTGATAGAATTTTTTTGTTAAAATCCAAGCCATTCTGAAAATAATTTCTTCACTGGAAACACATTTTTCACATTTTAAAGTAACTACAATTATGTGTGCTGCCAAGGCTTTGAAATATGGAAATGAGAGGTTTATTTAGTGTGTGGATCAAGCTTATAAACAGCTTAAGTCCTCATTCCTTCTAACATCTTAACAGCTGTGCAGTTTCTTACAAAATATGTTTTATCGTTTCAAGAAATGCTGTTAACCTCGCAGTTTTAAAACTGAATGAACAAGGCCTCTTGGACAAATTGAAAAACAAATGGTGGTACGACAAAGGAGAGTGTGGCAGCGGGGGAGGTGACTCCAAGGTTAGCCTCAATGTCACCAAAAGCGGGTAAACAGTATGTAAAGTAATTGGTGCATCTGCTGGGGTTTTACCTGCGATGAAACAGCTTCACCAGTAGCACAGCACTTCTGGTACCTGCAGTTGAAATCTAGGTGTATGCAATTACTGTCAAAGCAAAAATATTTGCATTTGTTTAAGCACCCCAAGGGGAACTCATAAACAGTCTCTGTTATGAGATCTATCACCAGTTTTCAGACACCTGTGTCTTCTGAAATCGTGATGAGCCTTTTCCAAGTTTGTTCTTGTGAACAAGCAGTTTGAAATCTTCAGGAGCAAATACCAGCACAGACTTCTTTTCTACTATGTGGTACTACCCAAAATATTTTCCAGTGACAGTAGAGGAAAAGGGTGCAAATCAGTGTGACTACTTCCTAGCGGTAATCTAGTGCATGGTCCAGACTCAGGGATCCACTATTCACACAAACAATACTGGTACAAATTACAATTTTCACATGAGTATCCAAAACAGGAGGACAAATTTCAGCTAAAATAACTTCACACGGACATTTCCTGATATCTTAGCAGCAAACTGCAATCCATGGTGGTTCCCTAGGCAGACTTTATCAGACAGGAATTTTAGGCTGAATTTATGCTGAGGTGATGACAGCTGTTTATTCTTCCTGCATTTCCATATCTTCCATATGGCCGGTACAAATACTTCCTTGCCTCCTCTCAGCTTCCTTTTGGGAGACTGCATTTTGCTGAAAAGAAACCAAGATGTGGAAGCGGAAGATGGTGAAGTAGGGGAGGATGAAGATCTTAAAAATAACACTTCCATGCCAGGCAGCATGTAATAATATTTATTTATGTGCTTGTGTGTGAACAATATATAAGAGAATGCTGCACAGGTAACTGCAGGCACAGAGCTAGTCAGATATAGATGATTACATTTGACTGATGTGTCATACACAGCTTGTGTAGCTTCCTTTACAGTTGCCTCCCTATATTTTTTCTTACTATTTTCTTTCCTTGTTTAGCCCTCCTGCTCTTTCATGCTATGTCCTGGCCTCAGGGACCATCCCTTGGGCTGCTCTGCACTCACCCGGAACTGGTCTCCTAATCCTCTTCACGTTGCCTTTGATCCTGCTGCTCTACCTGATTTCCCCTACCACTGTGCTTGCCAGCTTTCACAGTTTCAAAAATGGTCTCTATTTTCTCTTCCAAAGTGCTTAGGCATATTAGGCCTGATAGCACTTACCTGCAAGTGTAAGACAAGACAAGACACGACCTGCAAGACACCAGCTTCTTATAAGAAAGCTGACAAGTGAACCATAAATGTCCAGTGTTGCTACTCTTATACACTCCATCCAAGCCTGAACTTTTGCATTCTTGTGGAGGGGTGTTTATTCAGTTTTTTTAAATGTCATAAGCAGGGAGTCACATCATTAAAGCATCTCCATTTTCTTAGGTTACACTCCTCACAAACCCCTTGTGGATGAAAGGTGAGATAAAAGCTAGGTGGCAAACCAAGGATGCATTTAACTTATTTTCCCTGATTTCCAGCCACTGAGTCATGAAGCAGAAAAAGGAGAGCAGCTCATGGTAGAGGGATGGGCAAGGTTTCACCAGAGAAATGTCTGGAAGTGCTGAAGGAGCAAGTTTGGCATGATGGCAAGTGACAGGAAAAGGATTTGGGGAAAAAGTAGAAAAGAAACACAAGAAGTGCAGTCCATGGAGAAACAGAGAGGACACATGAATGCAGGAGGGAGGAAGGAGCACACTGCCAATGAAAGGGAACAATAGGTGATGCAGGCAGTTCAGAATGCAATAGAAAATGTGGTGGGCAAGACAGCGTTAGCAAAGGATGGAGAACATGATGGAGCTCAACCTGTGGCCCTAGGAGCATTCATCTGGTCTCAGGCCTGTTTCTTGCCGCACTTCTTCCCAGGCACAGCTGAGTGAGCAGGCAGTACAGGCGCTCCTGGGAAGGCCCAGGTCTGTCGTGTGCCTGCACTGCCCGCGTTCAGCAGAGATGAGCGGGCACTACCACGCTTCTCAAATCCTGCACTGCAGCAGCATCTGGTCTTGTTTAAACTACAGCCACTCTGACTCCTCAAAGTGCCAGTTAACCATTTATCATCTACAAAATCCATTTCCTTATTCAGGAACAGTCTTGTAGGATCTGATCAACTGAAACCAATAAGACCCTTTCTACTGAATTAATGGAACTCTAAATAATTTCTTTTTATATGCTAGCAAATGATCATTAGTGGAATAACCAGGACAGCACGCACTGTTGTTGTAAACCTGATGGCTACCAACAAGTCCTGAACTAAGCTCTTAAGCATCCCTAGGTAATACTTCTTTTCATTGTATGAATTTAAAAAGAAAAAACCCTGAGATTTGTTAGCAGCTCCAGTCCAAATTACAGGGCTTCCTACTGTCATGAACGAGAATAAGAATATCCTTCTCCTGGAAGAAATACAGCACCTGAGACTTGACTGATAGCTGTGCTGTTACTATTTGAGATTCACTAGTCAGAATATGAGAGTCTAGACCCAGAATAACCCTGCATGATAGACAGAGAACTATAGGAATCAGGGAGTTTAATGAGATCTCAGCCATTCTGCAAAGGCTTGTGTTCCTCTGTAAAACAAGATTTCTCCTACCTCCATTCTGTGCCCTCAGAAGGTGATCTCTAATCTCTCCATTTGTTGTTCCCTTTAAGGAACAATCTTCCAAAATTCAAAAGGACAGTTCAGAGAGCTGCCCTGTGTGAACCTAGTGGTTTAGTGACCTCAGTAATTAAGTCATGTTTGAAGGTAAAACTGAGGTCCTCAAGCCATTTGAGTGCTTTTGAAATTATCACCTCAGATCTTAACTGTATGCCATATCACATCCATGTGATGAATGGGAAGGTATTTAAACACAGTTTCTGCCACTCTGCTCTGTTGTTTCTATAAAATTGCGAGTGGAAGAAGCTGTGCTGATGGAGCTCTCCTCCAGTCTCTGCTGGCAGCCCTCAGGAGAACATGCTGGCCCTCGTTTTTCATTCAGCAGATGAGACTGACCTTACACTTAATTAATGGCTCAGCCATGAGTGGATAATGAAAATGCTCCTAAAGCATACTCGTGATTGCATTTTTAAAACCTCTGTCTACCAAAATTCTGTATGGGTTTCAGAATCACCAAGTATTGTAATTTAAATGCTATAAATACCCATTCATTGTCATGAACACAACTAACTCAGAACTTCATTAATGCCATTTTAAAATGCTGTGATTTTGCTGATGTTGCTGGCACAAGATCCAGCCTGAGGCTCTTAAAAACCAGCCCTTCCAAAAGCAAGTGATTGATGACTGGATAGGAGAAAATGAGTAAGAAGCTGAGAAAGGAGGTACAACGCCTGAGAATGAGATGAAAAGATAGAAACAGTGTCCCTGCACCAAAGTTGGGCTGTGCCACCACTAACTTCAGCATTGAGTGAAGAACATGGTCTCCTGTGCTGTCACATAACAGTTTTGTGGTGTGGCTACATGGGACAAATTCTTCTCCATATATAAAGGGCAATTTTAGTAATTATGTCTCATATATTATCTTTCCATAAATTCAAGGCAGATGGATCTTGTTTATGTATAACAAAGGAGATTCTTGGCAGCTATACATTGGAAAAACTACACTGATTTTCACAAACTCTGCCAGTTTATTCTAGTTGAAGATTTAGCCCAAAATTAGTAATTCAAGAATCACTGAACAACTTGGAAAAAAAAAAATCTATAGTCATTTTCCATCGTAATACATACAAGACTGAACTTGATGGGAAATATAATTCCAAATCCTGTTGTATCCTCTGTATATGACTTAAGTACATAGCTCTTGCTCATATACTGCAGATCATACTGATTTTTAGCTTCTGCTTCCTTTAATAGCAATGGGACTATTCACCAACTGATTGCATAAGCAGTGTAGTAACAAGTTGTATTCTCTGAGTTGGTGGCTGACATGGTCAAAGTGATCCAAGTGAGGATATTTTCAAAGAATGGAAAGATGCCTGGATAAGCAACTTGCCCTGAAAGCCGAGGTGATCTGGACATTCATCTCCTATGGGAACTGTTAAAAACCTCCTACTAAAATTAAAAATAAATAAAAACCCTAAAATACAGGAAAATTCACTACTCCTGCATCACTTACTGTGATTGCGAACTGATATATATGTTGCTATTCTGAAAGTGTAAGCAAAAATCTTCCTGTTCCACCCTGCAGCCCCTCAGTCCAGTCTTCTCTTACTGGACCATGTACATTTCCCATTGCAGCTGACTGATTTAAAGTGGGACAAAAATCCTGTTCTGAAAGTGTAAAATATTTTAAAGTTTAAAATATTTTAAAATTTAAGTTTAAATTTAGCTCAGAGTGTTTCTCCATCACCACAGCTGGGACTGTCTGAGGAGAGATGTAAAGGACACGTCGTGTCTCATTCATGTGGCCTCACTGCGACAGGCAAGGTGAGGAGCAGAGGACAGGTTTCCCCAAGCTTGTGCAGCACCTTGATTCAGGAAGTATTTCAGCAAAAATAGTGGAGAGCAGAAACAAAGGCCTGGCCTCAGACACATCACTGGCTGTATTTCAATGCCAAGTGGGAATTGCCTCATCTCTGCTGGCCATTGCCATTGTGTTTGGTTATATATTGAGAATAGTGTGGTGATTTTAAGCATGAAATTGGTTGCTTTTCCCAAAGGAAAACTGGAGAGCTTCCTCACAGAGACAGTGCAGAAAGGCTGATATTAAAGGAACTACAGCAGCAAAGAAGAGAAAATCCCTGCCTGTATCAGGCTTTATATACTTAAACTGTTAGTGCTGGGAAAGAAAAAAAAAAGCAAACAAGCAAAGGACTGGGAGTCATCTGTTTTCTGATTTGTCCCAGATTGTTGCTGGTCTTGATAGTTCATATCAAGTCCTAATTAGCATTTTAATCAGTTTAATCTGCAACAACTCCACAGGCTTCTGATTTTCCATGCAAGAACAGTACTTGCATGTCCCTTATTTTTGTCATAACCAGCCCTGTTACACTGCTGGGATTTAGGAACACAGAAATGTGGCTTTGGGCTAATGCATGACATGTTACAGATGACAGCTATCCAAATAATATTAATTATTTTGCACTTGAAGCAAACAGAGGATCGTATTGACAGGCAACTTGCCAACATCCCAAACTGCTTCCCACTCATTTCACAGCTGTGAGACACTCATATTCCACTATCAACCTGCACAACCTGCTGCCAGGAGCCTGAAGACAAAATGTAAGTTTGAATACTGGAAAAGATCAAGAAATAGGCACTTCCTGCTCTAGAAGCAGTATATTCCATATGCATTATATGTGTGGCATTTGGAGAATGGATGAAGCATTTCCTTTAGTGAAATGGATCACTTGAGAGTACCTGGGCGTCCTCTCACCCAACTGTCGCTGTCAAAAATTGACTTTTCTCTGAGACACCAAAGCTTCCTGAGTAGTAAACGGGAAGAGATGGGCATCTCAACAGCATGCTTCATCCTTTGTTAAAACTGATATCTAAGCCCATCTGCTGGAGGTACCTGTCTTTTTCCCTTAACTGCAGGGAGGCCTAGACAGACAGCCAATGCTTGGGGCTCAACTTATGGGTGAATAAACTGAGGTGAATCCCACCTCTTTATGTATATATACAAGGAGTAATCAGAATGTATGAGCAGACAGGATCCTTAAAGCTACAAGTAGCATATGAGGTTCAGGAGCAGTTATTTTTGTATTAAATATATATATGTACAAACATGCACAAGCATATTAATATATAAGCATTTGGGAATTTCCAATTAAACCAGTTAAACTTTTCTGTTTCTTAGTAACTATTTTACTAGGTTCAGTTACACCATCCTTATTAATGCTTGCACTGGTTACTTATTTGTTAAACCTTGGATTAATGGATTAACATTTTAGCAATGAATAGATTATGGCATATTATGAGAGATTAATTTTCACATAGGCATGTGCTGGCACATGAGGGTCAGGTCCCACATCATGTAACATCATCAGAAGGCTATTTATCACATGCCATTTCTGTTTATCTGCCTCCCTCTCTGATATATATTGTATTTTCACACACACCTGCACATAAATAGATGTCCATATGCCTACCACAGTAAGAATTGGACAATCGGTGATTCGAAATGGAAAGTACATAAAATAAGTCTGTTAATAATTTCATAGGTTTTTAGAAGAAAAACTCATACAACTGCATGAAGTGAGGCATTAACATAATCTCAGATTATTCACTGAGTTTAAGTAACTTCAGTGGAAACCCATAGTGGTTCATGACTTTGAGGCATTAGATTAGGTTCCATCTCAACGTTAAACTCTGTTACATCACACACAGCAAATGCCACTAGTAAGAGAAAATATTCCAAGTAGTAACTTATCATCAGCCTGGGACCCTTGAATAACTTATGTGAATAAGTGAGATTTAAGGAGAAACTTTGAATTTGAAAATAACATTGAACCAGGAAATGAAAATGAAACATTGACTGTCATGTTCTTCTTAGCTGAGGATAAGGGCATCGCAGCTCTCCCCCCAAGTTCTCTGCATGCAGAGCTCCTCCTGATTACAGATCTGTGCCGAGTGGTTGTGGGCAGCAAACTGCAGGAAGCATCAGCTTTCTCTTGCCAGGATAATTTTGAGGGCAGTAAATGAAATAGCTATACCCAAGTAATATTATTAGTTTGTATGTATACAAACTAAAAATAGATTGAAAGCAAGGAACACAAATGAATATGTTTCTTAAGTTGTATATCCAATTGTATTATATATGTCTCTGAAGGGTATGTTGTTAATATGTCTAAGCCAATAGTTTTGGGTTCACAGTAATTGCATACTATTTATTTACAAATCTTCCCCAGCAGTATGTGCCTGTTACCTAAAGCGATGGAGCAGGTCCCGGTCATATGTCTGTCTCTAAACCTGGGCCAACAGTACATGACATAGCAACCACTGTGGCCTCTGCTCTGTCACTTTGCAATGCGATTCTATGTAGTTTTACTTGAATAACATAAAATAACATATATAATGTTATTTATGTTATTTTCCACGTGAAGAACTCCTGTAAACCTTGCCGTTTTGAAACTCAGTGAGGCAGGCGTCTTAGACAAGCTGAAAAACAAATGGTGGTACGATAAAGGTGAATGTGGACCCAAGGACTCTGGAAGTAAGGTCAGTCGCTGCAGTTCGGGACCTACTATCGTGTTCACAAAGCAGTAGAGGAAGTAATAAACAAAATGACTTAGAAATAAGTAGCTGTAGACATGGAACAAATCAGTTTCACCCCATCTTGATGGGGATCATGCTTTAATTTAAAGAAGCACTATTGATTTTTAAAGTCTTCGGTGATACAAATCACCAGACATCATCCTACATATTCAGGACATCTGATGAAGAGTTACAGGGCAGCTTTTTGGGTTTGAGGGAGGCAGGTTAGGCTAGTTGTCTCCTTCCTGCCTAGAGGGGGATGGACTATTTAGGAAATATCATTTCATGCCTCCTTCTTTCTGAGCTGGCCTCCCTCAGCGGTTTTCTGAAGAGGAGAAATGCCAGCAGGAGGGATTGCCTTTCATCACTGCCCAGGGTGACTGTGCCTCGCTGCCTTTGGGAAGGTCCCTTGCTCCTTAAGGAGCCAAGGAAGACTTAACTTGAGCTTTGAAGTGAAAGGCTTTGATAATTAATAGCTTTCTACAGCTTCCAGTGTTTACCCTAATCCATTCCCAAACAGTAATCCTGACAGCCCCAGGGAGTGGAGCCTTCTGTATTTCTCTGTATTTGGGGTCAAACACAGGTATTTGCACCACAGGGAAGCACCACAGTCAGTGCCAGCCCTGTATTTGGGGAGTCTGAAGTCACTTCATAGTGCCTGTCTCCTTGCCAGCCTGTGCTCTCCAGAGCTAAAGGAAAGCGTGATGGGCAGCAGCCGCTTGCTGCCTGAGAGCCCTGAGAGGTACCCAGATGTACAGCAGGTAAAATTGGCCTGGGAAACAAACTTGCAACACGTTTTGTTTTTTTCTGGCAAGTGCTTGGGAGAAGAGAGTGAAAACCAGTTAAGAGGATGGCAGAGCACCTGGGAGAGCTGAGGAAGCCTCACCATGTGCGTTAGGTCAGGTCTTTCTCAGTCCTGCCACCAAAGAAACAGAGTCACCTCCAAGATATTCAGAGTCCTCTGAGCCAGCTAAAGAGACACAGACAAAGCAGAGCCCGGCTATAAGCCCTAGACACCTCTGTACATCCATGGGAAATGTTACTGTGCTAATCTACTGATGGCACATTAAATAGTGCCTCTTTAAATTAAACATCCAAATATTTTACATTCTTTGTGAGTTAAAATTTCATAGAGATTACAATTGGAAGTTAAGTACTCTCCTTACTTTAGGTAGAGATTATATAGTCTGCATAAGAATAAAGCTTTTTAAGTATCTTAAGGTGCACAATGTAGTATGTGGAAGTCAATCCTGAGAGAGTTCCTTTAGAACTGTGCTAAAATGCACATGGATTTCAGATTTAAAAAATACGATTCATAACTAAGCAGTGAATTATAGAGAAATGTAGAATAGTTATTTACAAAAATATGTTCAAGAACATGATATTTTATAAAATGGTATATATTTAATAATTTGCTAAAGGAAATTCTCACTGTTGTCTAAATCATGAATAATGTGTAAGATTTCATAAATTGCTATTTAAAATTGTACTGTTACTGAGCCTTAGTAGTCCATGGGTGTGTTCCAGAACTATATCTATAATAAAATACAAACAAAATACAGTAATCGGTAAGAGGCAAATATATCATGATGTGTATGGTACAGTGTGCACTTTCAAAGGAAGTGTTTGTTCCAGTAAATAAGTTAAGCTTCAGATGTTATTTTCACCTGCCATTTAAGTATCAGAAACTTAGTATGGATCTTTTAAATTAACAGCAATGCCTACCACAAGTACAATTACTGTTTTTGTAAAGATCAAGCAGAGTCTTGTCTGATGTAAATGAATCTCTGGATTCCAAGGCTTTTAAAGAGCTTTACATAAATGCAGTTTCATATAGCGCTAAAATGTTCCCTAAAGAGAGCTAGACATGTCATTGTTTAATTCTCCACTTAGTGGAAGTAATGCTTTGCACTAAGCAAGCAATGACATCCTGATATGTTGGCAATATACTTACATTTTTTAATGCCAATCAGGAAAACTAGTCATGTAAAACATATTTTATAGATCCAGATAGGTCAAATTTTTTGAGAAGTATGTAAGCAACTGTCATATAATTTCAGCTAAACCTTGTTATTTATTTCTATTTCCAATGTTTTAACATGTAGCTTGTGCTCCTGGGGGTCTGTTTTCCAGGGTTAACTGTGTCGTTTCTGTTTCCCCAGGACAAGACGAGTGCCTTGAGTCTCAGCAACGTTGCTGGAGTCTTCTACATTCTGGTTGGAGGCTTGGGCTTGGCAATGCTGGTGGCTTTGATAGAGTTCTGTTACAAGTCCAGGGCAGAGGCGAAACGAATGAAGGTGGCAAAGAGTGCACAGACTTTTAACCCAACTTCCTCGCAGAATACCCAGAATTTAGCAACTTATAGAGAAGGTTACAACGTATATGGAACCGAAAGTATTAAAATTTAGGGGTAGGACTTAGGGCCTACTACAGTGAGTGGGTGATGCATCTTGTAACGCAATGTTGTGACGTTTGTCTAGTGGTGCTTGCTTCTGAACAGAGCTTCATATTTTGGAAAACTTCAGTGCAAAGTGGTTCAGTTTTTTTTGCTGCAGATGTACAGTATACTATTCTATGTTGCTAATAGACATCTGCATTGCAAGGAACTTTTAACATAAAAAATACATTAAATACATTTTTAACAACTCAATGTTGTTAAATCAGTTGGGAGATGACAACTCTTTGGAATTGTAAAATATATAGTCAGAGGACCAATGTTTAATTACTTGATTGGCCAATCTATTTTCCTAAAGATTTGCACTCTACTAGCGACAAATTGCTGTAAACCTTTATTATTCGATTTTGGCCCTCACTGGGGTTTCATTATAATAAAGATTTAGGATAGGCAACATCACTGAACCATAGTTAACCTAACGGAAGTCAAGGCACTGTTACAAGAAGTCTAAATGTTGTTTTACCTTCTCTCCTTCCTCCCCATCTTATTCCTTCACCCTCCCTTTGATACATGTTTTATGCTAATTGTCTGGCATTTTTTTCACAATATCATGCTACAGGTCAACCTTTGCCCACTATAATAACCACAAAAAGTCACTAACCGGTGAATAGACCTTGATTATCATCCTCAGCTTTCAGTAATGTACCCCCTTACCTAGCTCAGGACTAGTGTATTTTAATTGTTCATGCAGTGATTTTGGAGACCGAACTGCTGATGTTACCGAGCTCCATCCTGCACAGTTTCCCTGAGCAGGCATGCAGGGATGGTTTACTAATGTACTTGTTCTCATCTGTGCAGTGATTATCTTGCCAACTAATCATTAGTCAGATCAGCTCTCTGATCTTTGGAAGTGGCTTGTAGCAGCAATAAAGTTTCTAAACATAATTTTTACATAGCTCCCAAGCTATACTGGCTGCTTCCTAAGTGAAGGTGCAGCTAGGACCCTGCCCTTTTGTGCTACCTTGGAAATAGCAAGCCACATGTCTCTTCTGTTAACAAAAAGCTTGAGCTACATTTTCCTGAAATCACTGAGCCATCCCTGTAGTAGAAGTGAGAAACAAAAGTTTAGGGAAAGGAGATGAAGAATATAATATTTATGTTGCCACCTAGAAAAACTTAAAGAGGAAACAACTGGAGATACAATTATCATTTTTTATTTATTATTTATATAGCGCTGGAGTACACGGCGCTGTACAATAGGTGAAGTGTGCCAAACGCATAACAGGTCCCTGTCCCGAGGAGCTTACAGTCTAAAGGCACAGCCGGTACAATATCGAACCATACAGTACAGAGCAGACACAGAGTGAGCAGAGAATGGTGTTTGAGCATGGTAGCTGGAGCGCTGCAAGGAATAGGTGGGTTCTCGGGGGGCGAGGGCGGGGGCTTGGTGTACGCTGGCTGGGAAACTGTCCCAAACATACTGTCACTGTGTAGTTTTCTTTTGTTCCTTGTTGTAAAAGGAGTCATGACCCTGGGTATATTTTAATTGTAACAGAGCTGCCTAATTTCCCCAGGGGAAAAAAAAAATGTCTAAATAAAAAGTCTTAGTTGTGCACTTAGTTCACTAGTGAAAATGTGAGGCATAGTAGGTGTCAGGGAGGCTCCAAGAGTACAGGCCAGTGTTCATTACTGTGAACTGGGAATCAGGACTAATGTTAATCTCCCAAGTTCACTGTCTACTTTCAGTAATAAGGGTCTTAAAAAGCAATAATCCTGTGCAAGTAATTGTGCAAAATGCAGATGAAGAGATCTTTTTCCTTTAAATTCTTCAGTAAATTGTGCCCGTAACTGAGAGTGTCCCCAGGCTGGTATAAAAGTAAGAGTCACAGAAAACATATTCCTTATCAAGTTTACAGGGTGCAATGCATCCAAAACATAGTCTTATAGAAAGAAAACAAAAAACCCAAAGCTTTCATTCAAATACTGACCTGACCCAAACTGGCTTAGCATGCTAAACATGGCATGACTTGACAATCCCCAGTTCCCACCCAGCTCTGTGATTCCAGTGCAACAAATACTATGATTATCCTGTAAAAATTTATTTTAGCCTCACTGTTTTCTTGAAATAAAAAGTAGGGCTAACTGAGTTTTATTTTTTAAGGAAGGATCTTAAGTACCTTTCTCTAAAGTTTGGATTTTTGTGAGAATTCTTGTAACACAGAGATGAATTCTTATAGGGAAAAAAAAAAAAAAAAAAAAAAAAGCCCACATCGCCTTTTATTTTATTGAAAATTCATGTTTGGGTCAGTCAAAACTGATAATCTCTTAAAAACATTTTAGGGTGCAGACATTTAAAAGTTCACACCAAAAAAAAAATAGAAATAACTAGGATTTTGAGCAAATATTTATAGAGTTCTGAAATTCTTATTCTACTTATTTGCCATAATACTTCCCTCAGAAATTTCAGCATGTGACATTCTTATAAAAACACTTATGCTTACATGTGGAAGAGTGCCAAGGTCCAGTTGTCCTCTCCTGGCCACCCTAACCAAACAGGCAGCGAGGGGTGACCCGTGTGCTATGCTCTGTGCAAGGTGACTGTGCCATCTGGTCATCGACCTGCCAGTCAGAAACACGTGTCAGCTGGCAGCGGTGCAGTGCCCACAACACTGAAATATGCCTGTCATGCATTTCAAAATCTTTGATATGTTTATCGATCCAAGGAGTAAACGGATTGTATTGGGACTAAAACTTGCTAATATGGAAAGATGCGTGATGGTTCTAACTTGCATGAGTAACCAACACACTGACTTTTGAAGCTAACATCAAATAGTTTTAATAGTATATGTTTTGAACTAATACAAAATAGCTTACATAACCCTCTTGACAATTAATATTCATTTTTTCTTTTAGTTCAATCCAGTCAAAAGTGAGTTGTCTCAAGGAAATTCACCAGCCTGTGAGGCAGAAGATTAAAATGTAGGACTGTTCTGTATGCGCAGACTAGTCTATATGGTACAGGACTAGTCTGTATATGTGGGATGAAAGATGTCCAGCGGGGATGACAGTGTCTGCCAAAGGCAGGGAAGGAAGTTTGCTCGAAGGAGGGAACAATCTCTTCCTCTTCCCCTGGGAGGCAGTTTTCCATTGCTGTGTATCAGTAGTAAGCCTTTAGTACATTAGTTGAGCTGATGCCTTGAAAACAGTGCTGAGCCTAACAGCCTCCAGCTGCTCTAGGGAAAAGCCCTGCTGAGTTCCCCTCTCCAGACCCACAGGCTTTCAAAGAGATTGTCCCCATAACCAGCCAGCTGCTACCACCGCCTCTCCATGGCCGTCTTAGTGGGCCATAAAGCTCATGAACAAGCTTCCAGTTCAGCTGCCTTCTCTTGCTCTCCCCTCCCATGCTGCTTTTTGTAATTAAGAAATTTGCCCACAAAAAGCAATGAAAAAATTATTAAATTAATTACCAAAAAAGTTGAAGTGCTACAGGATGGCTCAGTAAATATGTAATGCACTTATTTTAACTTGTATACTTCCAATTTCATATTCAAGATGGACAGATTCATTAAAAATTCATATTAAATACTTGTGCCAAAGACAACTCTATGTGACCCAGTACCGGGGGAGCCTGAACCATGGAAGAACCCACACAGGCTAGGATATTTGTATTATATAGACTGAAGATATCAGTTTCGTAAATTCCCATTTCCCAATAAGAATATAGCAGTCAGTGTTTTCATGTAATTAATTCCACAACTAATTTAGTCAAAACTAATGACAAATTTGAAAATATGTTATCACTATTAACTACATACGCTTACCACAAAGAGACTTTCACTATTTGGGTAATATTCACAGCAAATGCAAGACTTTTCCCTCTCATCCCAGCCTCTCCTGAAACTGTTTCTGCAACCAAGCCACAAATCTGAAATTTTGACAGCACAGTTAAGCAGAGTATTAGCCTGTTGTTTTTTTTTTTTTTTTACTTATGGCATATTTTTAAATTTAGAATAGAAGTTTACCTGGTTACTTGACTTTATGACACCTTCCCGAGTACAAGTTTGACCTGCTCCTCCTGACTTAACTGTTAAGTGTCTGGGTTGTTTCCGTGGTGTGTTGCTGAGCTGTTGTTGATCTCTGCCATGAGAGAGATGTTTTATTGCAGCTTTTTCTGTTATTCTGTGGAAGGCTGCTGAGAAATTGTTTGTTATTCTCATCTGATTTTTTTTTTTTGGTGGATCCCTTTTTACTGTCTTTCTGTCCTGAATGTGTTGTCAATGGCCAGAAAGCTATATAGACTGAGCTACAAAACCACAGTCATATATAACTCATATAACCCATGTAAAGCTGAATTCTGTCTCAGATTTACCAGTGGCAAACCCTGACTGGCCATGGACAGATAGCTGATCAAAGTGACAGAGAGATGCTGGCACATAATGATGACTTTCTTGGAAATTTAGCACATCTGGAGTGAGCTGTCCCTTTTCCACCCAAGTTTGCATTCTGATCTGGTTTGGACTCTCATCTCTCCCCAAAACTAAAGCACTTTTGGTTTTTCTTGCCATTGACCAAAACATGTTCTGTGTGTTTCTGCAGGCAGTTACCAGTCCTCGACATCCATTTGCAGTGGGACTCTGGACATGCACTATGTGGAGCTACACCACATTGCGTTGTGTCTGTGCTTTGCAAATGCAGGGATTTTTATTTGCTGCTGGGGAGTAGTTGAGGTTTTTGGTACTCTATGGGCCCAGGTCCCCACTCCCTTATTGCCTCTTTCTTTTTATACCTAGCTGTTGAATTAGGTCAAGATATATTCGGTAACAGTCTGTGTCACAGAGTACTGTGGCAGCAGGGAAACTTTTCAATGAGTGACTTTGGACATTGCAGTTGATGATTATCAAAGCCAAGGTTTTTCAGTGTAAGGGGAATGCTATAACAACCTCTGGAACCTGAGATCTTTTCCTGAATTCGTCTGCTTGTGAGGGTTGAGGGTTTTAGGGTAATTGATTTGGAAAGTTGCTTTTAAATCCAAGTTGTGGCTGTGCCACAACAGCAGCTGTACTTTCAAGGCCTCTCTTTTGAAGGACCTACTGATAATGCAATATTAGACTGGTGCATTTTCATAGAAGTGCACCCAGCAACAGTGGAAACGTTTGGGAGTTTTAAGCAATCTCCCTCAACCCTATACGCACACACTCATATATAAAATTAACATCGGCATATCAAATATCAGCTCAGGATTTCACTGCTACCTCAGAAGGAGAAACCGGGCTCAGAGGGACAAAGTTCTAAATGCAGAGATCAGTAATAATGCAAATAAAATGATTTAATGATGTTTGTCATCCCTTTGCTCCTATGTGAATACACCCTCCTGTCTCTCTTTTTCCAATTGGTATTTCAGATTGCATCCCTGCACAACAATTCCATGAGTTAGTTGCATAGACTATAGTTTCTGATAGCTAGAAATCAGATTTCCCCACTAATTAATATCTTAACATGGTATCTTTGAAACCTGTTTCAACATAGTGTAGTTTGGGTGCCTGTTGTTCCCGGTGTCCTTGCTGCATTGGTTGACCTTAGATATTTCCCCTGATTTTAGTCATCTGAAAATCATTTAGTCTGGTCATCTTGGCTTTTCCTATCATCACATGAGAGCTCTTTTAGATTAGGTTACTGATTTTTGGATGACTAAAGTTAGGTGGCATAACCACAATATTTTTTAACAAATCCAAAATTTTTACTTGAGTCAATTAGTCCCTAAATGAGATATTTTGTTCTGATTTACCTGAAAGTAAAATTTTGAGGTAACAAAAATGTAAACCTTCTTGTGGAAAACTAAGACCTAATGTAGAAAACTATAGAAAATTTTATTTTCTCTCAGTAAACTACATTTCCTTTGAAAGTTCCCACCTTTGCTAATTGTAGGAAAATATATGTATGAAAACAGAATTCAGGACAGTTCTCAGATTTACGAAGTATGTGCATTGTGAAAAGAAGTAATAATTTCTATAGATTTGATCCATAGAGTTATCACAAAGATTCCTGATACAGCTATTGCAATTTATAAAAAAATTTCAGTAGTTATATTTTATCATGACATTCCTAGTTGAAGGTCTAAGCCTAGAAACACCTATGCATGACTTTATTCACAGATGCTAATGCTTTCAGATTCATAAAAGGTCTTGATTCTCATTTCACTGTATATAAAAGTAGCTTGAAGCAGTTTAGATGAAGGTATTGCCTCTTCTGTTAATTTCTTGATCAAATTTAGATTTTATATTTAAATCAATGATTTATTGTAATGAAATTTACCCTCAGAATTGCTAGTCTTTTTTCCCCTAGTAGACTTAAATGCTATGTGTTATATTTATGATGATTATTATTTTAATGTTAACATGAAAAAATGCAGATGTCTAAAATTTAGTATTTTGGTGTTTGCTGTGTCCTGGTATGTTGAAGAACAGAGTTATTGTAACACTTTCCTCTTTTCTCCTTTTTTTTTCAAACCTAGCTTACCTTTTCTGAAGCCATAAGAAACAAAGCCAGATTATCGATCACAGGGAGTGTGGGAGAGAACGGACGCGTATTGACTCCCGACTGCCCGAAGGCCATGCATACTGGAACTGCAATTAGACAAAGTTCAGGATTGGCTGTAATTGCATCGGACCTACCATAAAAACCAAAAAAATAATTGAGTGCCTTAATCAAACTGTGTTGGTGACTGATGGGAACACAGCACAGACTGTAACGACATGGGAGTGTCATTGATGAACTAATAATTTGGCTGAGAAAGGGAAGTACGTCCAAATGCGCCAGACATCATCAGCAACAATGTGTGCATGAGCTCAGCTCGGAAACCCAAACTCAGATTTTATATCAGGAAAATTCATAATTTAGTTTTGTTGGGGGGAGGGGGCTGGGAAGGGTGTATTAACAGCAACAAAATTCACTTGAGTGGACTTAAAACTAATAAGACTTGCCAATTTAGCGCATTAAACTGTGAAGAACATGCTCAGAAAGGACAACATTTTGGTCTTTGTCTTGACAAGGAGAGAAAAATAACTATAGAAGTCAATGAACATGCTAACCTGTGTCTCCAGAACATAAATATATACAATGGAAGAATACTCAGCTGTCCAGCTGCAGAAATGAATCACTAAACTGTGATAAGAAAATAATAAGTATGTAAATCCTGTGAAAAAAATAAAGAAATTATTTACATTTTCTTTGAAAAAAGAGGAATATTGAAACATGCTTGCTTTTTAACTGATGTAAATTCGGTAGAGGACAACACAATTCTGTTTTCTAACCATCTTAGGGAACAATTCATTGCAATAATTGATATAAAATGCCATCACTGTAATAAAATTCAGAGACTTTTTTTTTATAAAAGTTGTTGGTCATCCTCTTGTTTGCTGTTACCTTCATTCTGTTCCATCATTCTGTGTTCCACAAATTTGCATCTGTCTAATACAAGAAACAAAATGATAAAATGTTTAGAGTACGTCATCAGTCTGCAGTGTAGAATCAAAAGAGACTACGGGTCACTCATGTTACAGATATTATTTATAATCTTGTTCTGTGTAAGAAACTGTGGTTTTTGTACCCACCAAAAAGAATAAAACAACAAACGTTCTTATAATATCGACAGAGCTTGAGTTGTTTTCTCATTAGGGATGTCACCTGCAAAATAGAATCAGGTGGTTCATTTCTTACCACAGGATGCAGGACCTTATCCGAGACAGTCTGAGTCCCTGCACATTTGTGAAGTTCTTTTATGCCCTTAGAGAGGGGGGAGTCGAAGCTGTCAAAGTATCATTATGATTATTCACTAGGTATTTTAGTACTAGTCGCTAAAACCCTTTCTGAGTGGTTAGGGAACCATGTAGTGATAGGATTTGTTCTCTGGGTAGATCAAGGGATGAGATACCAGGGAGAAGGAAAGTACAAATAACAGTCTTTCTGACTGATGTGATAGATCCAGCCACTTCCGTTTTCATAGCCAGCCTGTCAGTGGCACGCCAGGGAAAGGCAGGCAGGCACCATTTGTATAAAAGCCAAATATCAACAGGAGCAGGCATGTCTGTAGGTGCAAAGCTGTAGCAAGCCTCTTCTGTGATGGTCATTCTACTTGGCCAAACTAGGCACTGCAGTGGTCTCCAAATCCAGAGAATTGCCGCTAAGGTAACAGCTCCATGCCAGAGACCAGACCACAAATCGGTCCAACCTTGGATTAATCATAGCTTCTAATGCCCTTGTGGTTTTGCCAGGCCCATGAGGGGTCATGTTCAGACAGCTCACATTTCAGCAAAGTCTTCATGGCTGGTGCTTCACCCTGCCCCCAGGGTTCCAGGACCTCATGAGCAGGAGTGTGTGCACAGAGTGGAGCCTCACACTGCCAAATGATGACCAACCCTCAACAACTGCAGCAAAGGACAACCCAAGGAAAGCACTGCTAAGGTGATAACTCATGCTATGTGATACAGATGACTATGAAGTCGTAAAGTAGGTGTTAGCTTCAGGAGAGGTATCAACGAGGTAGATATTAACCTCTTACTTGAAATACTCTAGTCACCCTTTATAATTACTGGAGGGAAATAGCCGATGAGAATGAATGACTTCATCTTGAAGTAGACATGAAAACATCAAATTGCTGAATCACAGCAGCAAGAGCCTATATCTTTCCTATAATCCAGGCTGAGGGTGACCTGTTCTTATGTAGAATTTGACAGTACAGGCAAAGGTGAAAATAATGTGATGCTTACACCTAAGGCACAATGCCTGTCAAGTGTGCAAGGGTCTTAGAGAAAAAGATACATAACACTACAATGAGTCACCGTGACTAGACTTATTTTATATCCTTGTTTTACTGGCATGTTTAGCTCATTCATGAGTTACTGTGAACTGTTTGTGTTTCTGTGGCTGGAGTGGTGAGTTGTCTGTTTTTTCTCATCTGAGCAAAACTGAAAGTCCCCTTTCAGACTTCTTTTTACAGATGAACTTTAAAAGCAACTTCTTCACCGTTTGTGGTTTGGTTTGGTTTCTTAAAAAAAAAAGAAAAGTGTGTGTGTTGATTTTTCATAAAGCAACATATTAGAGGCTACAAGATTGGGAGACTGAGTGCAAAGGACGCTGTCTGTTTTGTTCTACTGTGTATGCCTCTTTTTCCAGGAGTTCATCTTTATCCTTTTCTTGTTGAGGACTGTGAGCAGTGCCAGTGCTGTCTTGGGATATTTTACTGTCTTCCAGTGCTACTCCTCTTCCATGCTGCCCTGTCTCTCTAATGAATTACATTTATTTTTCACCTTCAGTAAAAAGCCCATTGCTGCAGTTAGGAATGCCACCCCATGGAGCCCATTCTTAGATGCCTAAGTCAGATTTTCACTTGGCAATGAAACCCTCAAGTCCTTTGAGATGTCTTGTCCAGTGCCAGTAACAACGGAAAATCCCCACTGAGAGGATTCACACTTGAGCAGCATGAGCGATGATGCAGCCACCCAGCAGCATGGCCATGGAGCAGCATGACCCACCAAGGCCACATGGCCAGCAGCCATGGAGGGGGGAACTATCACATCCTCTCAGTGCTTCCAAATCTTGTCCTTGGCAAGGGAATGCTTTGCTCAAACCAAACTTGGTCAGATGAGGTGAAGAGGAGACTACGACTTTGACAGTGCCTGTCACAAAATACCACAGGTAAACAAAACCAAACCAAACAAAAAACTAGATGGGAAAGTGTGACAGTGGAGAGAATTGACTAGAATTCAGACGGCTGAGAAAGCAATCTGAGGGTATTGGTCTGCTCAACACTTATGTCAGCCATTCAAAGGAGGAAATCCCTTCCTCAGCTCAGGTTCAGGAATGCCATGGTCTCCAGGCTCTGAGAAGCAGCAGAGCAGCTCCTGGCAGCTGCTGGGCTGCATCCCACCCTCCCAGCGCAGCAGTCTCAGCTCTCCTCCATCCTCCCACCTTTCTTTCTTCAGCCACCTCCACCTGCCACCTTCATGACAACCACCGGCTCAAAGGAAGAAAAATAAACAAAGGTGTCTACTGATTAAAGAAGACCATTAATACTGAGGCATTTACTGAAATATCATCCACATTTTTCCCTCAAAAAAAATAAATATAGGCAACAGAACCTGATTCACTTTCCCTCACATAGGATCTGATGACTCTTGGGATGCCCCTGACCTTGCTGCCTGGCCTCCAGCTACAGGTCCAGAAAGTGTCCTATCAGCCTTGAGTCCTATATGCCAGTTCCAAAGGTATTTCCTTCACCATGGATAATCAGAAGGCAGGATAGCCATATGCAGGGAAATTAACTGATTCTGATAATTTCTGCTGCATAAACCTAGGCATTTTGTGTCACTTGAGATGCCTTTAAGTATTCAACCTGGCCTCCTACTGCAAGTCCAGAAAAAGTCTCCTGTAGATGCTGGGTCAGATCTAAAAGCCCCATGCAAATGTCTTAGATGACCTAAGGCATCTTAAATGATACTAGGTACCTGTGGGAGAGTAACTGAATTTTGTCCTGTAGTTTGTTCAGCTGAGTTGTTTTCAAGCCTCCATTGACTAGATCATCATGGAGTATGAAAAGACCTTAGACACATAGTTCTCCTATAGATATCTACATTTAGATATCTTAATATTGAACTGAATGCTATATGTATTTACCTGCCTCTAAAATAATTTCAGTTTTGATGTAATCAAGTGAAACTAGAAAAATTAACACTTAAAGCAATATTAGACTTGTCTGCAAACTAAGTGTCATCTGAGCTGGTATGGATCATACTGAAGGATAAGCCTGCTTTGACATTCACTGTTATATTAGTTGGTTTTCATTCTACACATTCAACCTTTCCACACTGACGGTGTATTGTATTAAACACTTATTAAATTCAAAATCAGCACAGATTTACTGGATTATCTAAGGACCCCATATACAAAATTAGTCTTACACAACCGCTAGCTGTTGCTGAATTTTACCTAGACACTATCCTGGCAGCTAAATGTACACGTTCTGAGTTGAATTTGCCCCAGTGCAACTGAGAACAGAGCCTGGGGAAAGGAGTACAGCTTTATACAATTGATTGTAATTATTGTGTGTGGTGATGGCGAAGAGCAGTACCTGTTCACCTCTGTTCCTTGGTAACTCTGTACTGGCTTCCGTCCTGTCAGAATGAAGAGCAAATATTATCTGATTTGGTGTAGAAACTCCAGTGTTTTTCTGCCATCTCAAAGTGTGAGCAGACCTTAATCCATGACTAGACAATTACAGCTGAAGGGAGCTCCTAAGGCTTTCAGCTGGCAGAATGTACCTACTGCACTAATGCCAAAAGCAAGAAAAGAAGGGCAGCCAGCAAGGACCTGCAGACCTTTGTTGTAGGCATGGGTTAATTAACACTGTTACAACAAAATGTGCAATTGGTTAAATTACAGTTGCAATGTCTAAAGTGTAAGAAGTCACCAGTAGAATTATAAATAGAAATTTTGAGTCACTTTCTTTTCTAAGTGAAAGGAATGTCACAGATTGCAAATAACTAGTTTATTTCATAATAATTCCATTGAATGTAAGGTCAGGCAAGCTGTAACTAATAAACAAGAATCATAGATTGAAAGGGACATTTGGAGGTCATCTGCTTCAAACCTCCATTTAAGGCAGGTTTAGCTTCGAAGTTAGATCCAACTTCAAAGTTCAAGAGGCTTCTCAGGGTTAGTCCTATCAAAATTCTAGTATCTCCAATGTTGAGGTTGCATAACGTCTGTGGGCAACCTCTTTCAAGTTCTGACCACCCTCAGTATTTTCCTGAGTTCAAAATGTAGCAACACATGTTCCAAGCTGCTTACTTAAATGCAAATGTGTATTATTATTTGTGTAATCAAGCTCAGAATCCAGGCAGATTTGTTAGATGAGACTAAGGCACACTGTCATCACACTTCAGAGGAGTGTGCGTTGCTGTCAGCCTTGCCTTATGGCTAAAAAGAGGATCCAGACTCCTAGCTCCCTGATCCATCATCTTCCATCAGCACCAAACATTAAAAAGTTATAAAGGCCATACCCTGAGTGGTTTTTTTAGTGTGACAGATCTCCAATAGGTCTAAATACCTTCAACAAGGTGAGACGGTTGAAGTGGGCTTCAAAGTGCTTTAAAATTAATGATATCTTTTCCTAAGACTTTTGAAAAAATTATTATTTTTTTAAGTTATTGTATATTTTAGTTATTCCTGTAAGGATTCCAGTACTAAGGCCCTGATTCTACCTGGCCTTATACCTGATACTAATTGTTTAAATCCATGCAAAATTGATGTAAAAATGCAACTACTAGTATGGATGTGAAGATCTGATCTGACAAGATTTTTAAACCTATTTTGGTCTAATTGTGTAGAAGTTTCAGAGAATTTGGAAGGCACAAGACTGTAGCAGTTTAAATCCAGTAACTCAATTAAAAGAGCCTTTTTATGCGTTACAGTAATCATCAAGTCCATAACAATGTAACAGACGTGGTGTTTTCCCTTTTTCCATGTCAATGAATGTGAGAGATTTTCCATGCTTTGCTGAGCAGACTGCAAGACTGCAAAAATTAATTCTTTGCCAGTATTATAAAAGGAACACTGTTATATTCTGGTTAACTGCAATATTGTCAATTGCTAGAATTTCCCTAACAATTGGTTCTAAAATGACTATAAGAAAAAAATCAATGTTTTTTTGGCTAAAGGACATAATCAATATTCTTTCGAAGATTTATCTGTTAAAAGCACCATCACAAAGATTAAGAAATGGCTGTTGGAAAGCCTATAGAAAATTTAATGACATTCTGAGAACATCTGATGGTATTTGGGGTGGCATTCACTAGCTTTAAACATCTCCGGTGTAACTGTTTAAGAACTTGTAAGATGCAGTATATCTGACTGATTTTAAATGACTGCGGGGGAGATAATCATGCCGTACCAATCTTTTCTTGAGTTTTGTTGGTGAAGACAACCAAGAGTGACTAATTCAAATGTTGACATTTACACTACAGACACCTACACTTGATATTTATATTGTGAAATACAGTGAGACTAGCTCTGATCACAATATCAATGAGACAGGGAGAGAAGGACAGAGTTGCTATCATCACCTCCGAGCTGTATGTTTATGACCTTCAGCTTCACAGTGTCTCATGCCTGGAGGTGGCTTGTTTGCCACTCTGTGTGTAAACACACTACCTTGGATTCTGCTGTTCTCATAGTTACTGTTTAGATACCACCAGCCCTTAGAAATGACTGCTTTCCCTCAACCCCAAAAGATTGTGTTGGTTGGTACACATTTAATTAAAATTACCTTTTAACTAGCATAAGACATTGGTGAGCTCGTGGGAACCCCTGTTACATCAGCAGCTGGATGCCCCAAAATCTGAATTTCAAAGCAGAGGTGAGAGGAGGTAGGAACACATCTCCATTCTGGGACCCAATCGTAAAGGTATCTCCAGAATGCCTCAGGCATCACACTCTGAATCAAGAGGGCTGAAGGCATGTAAGCACAGCCACCTTGAGAGCCTCTGGAGGTACAAGGCAACTCTCTCTGTGCTTTTAACCAGGTACATTTTTGTTACAGCAGGAACTTGAACCCATATCTCCTAGGGCTCAAGTGAGTTAACTAACTATTGGCAACACAGAAATTTTCACATTCTTGTTACGCTATTCATACTTAATTCTTCACAGCAGGTGGAATGTCTACAGAAGAAACCCCAGACAGGGGCAGGCCAGTTTCAGTCCTCATCACTGGAACTATTCTGCAGATCAGACCCAAGACTGTAGCAAGTAAATTTAAAATACATGAAAATTAGATCATTTATATGGAGACTAAGTAAAAGAGTTCACTTGTTTCTTAATATAGGGAATATTTTAAACTAACCGTAATGCAAAGCAACAAAATCAAGTCACTGTACGAAACATTGAATTCCATCATTCTCAAAGTAACTGTACAAAAAGCTTCATTTTTAAATAGGCACTTATCACTCTGAATAATATTAAGAAGGAATGCCTGCTGTTTCTCTAGAGACATTTCTGAGTACAAGGGAGCTATAGCAGCCCTCAGAAAGGAGGCTGTCAGACAGGTTGAGTTGCACTGATAACCGTGTCAGATTAAGTTAGGTTTGATATTTTCTAAGCGTATGATCAGTCGCTGAAGGCTTTGAAGTGGCAAGCATGATGCAATTGAGTCTGAAATTCATGCAGAGTTCCTAAGCAGAAGGGGATGTTTCTTTCTTAAACATGTGGGCACAACTTCTAGCCTGTCTCCTCTTACTCTGCATCAAAGAGAATCAGGCTGAGGAGAGAGGGTGCAGTTCAGGTCACTGCTTTCAGACAGGTTTCTCAGTGCTCAAAAGACAGGAGCTGATGTGGAAATGCTGCTGCTTCCCTCTCCTCCCATTTTATTTGGTCACAGAGGACATGCAAAGCTTGAAAGAAAGCTGTAAGACATCTGAGACATTAGCATGCAGAGCTGATAGGATCTGGTCCACCATACTTAACTACTTCCCCCTCCATTCAGACCTACCTGATTATCACATGCCCTCTTAGGACTTGAAAACTAAGAGTCACTGTGACATTAAATTAAGCTAGGAAAACAAATATACGAGCATTTACCTTTTCCTTCTACTTTTGTCAAATTCTGTGTCAATGCTTCCACAAACAAATCATAGGAGTCCTTACCCAAAGAGAAAATAGGCTGACACTTTCACTCAGCATTGTCATCACCATGTCATTTTCTGAAGTCCACTGAAGCTCTTTGGGACTTTGTGTGGTAGAACAGCATGAGCAACTTGTGGTCAACCTGAAAAAAGGTCTCTGGAGATTTAACAATCCCCCAAGGCAACAGAGGCTTGTGACTTTCCGTCAGCATAGTGAAAGTGAAGGCCACCAAAACCAGAGTCATATTATCTCATCTTCTTACGAGTCTCAGTAAAGGTCACAATCCACACACACGTCACTTTGTGTGGTGTTCATCTGGCCACTTGTGGATCAGCAAACCAGAGGAGCAGAAAAGCTTTTCCTCAGGTGTTTTTCTCTGGCTCCTGCTTCTGTCCTGATCCCTTCTCCTGCTCTCTTGCTCTTGGTCCACCTTGACCCTTCTCCCTGTCTGTGAGATTCTGGACTAGGCATCAATGAGAGGAAAGGGACTGATGAAAATGGAAATTTGAATGACCAGGTTGTGGACCTGCTCTACTGATTGTTCACTGTTGCTGCTTGGTCATGAATTTGCTTCGCTGCTCTGAGTTTTTCCACGTTTGCTCACCTACACCAAATTTCAAGGCTTTCTCCCACCCACTGGGGTTTCTTCCACTGTTGCAGCTCTTCTTTATGCCAAGGTGCTTTGATTCATCCTTGATGAAGGCTGTGATCCTGTCACCAGCCAGCCCAGTCTTTCAAGGCAATATAGTCCAGTCCCCCATGACAGCTAACCTCAGACTAACTTCTAAACCCCAGACTGGTTACTCTGTTGTCCCTAGGACTCTTCCCAACATAACTACACCCATCATGAAGTCCTATATTGAAACCTGTCTCCATCTCAGGCCTGAGCAGTGGCCGAAAATAAAGCACAAGACTTCCTTTATGTGCATGGCAGACAGTATTCCTAAATTTGATATTTATTTTATCTGCAGGAGTATGAGGATGCTGGTGCATTTTCTTCCTGATTTTTTGCAGTAAAAGCTGCAGAGCTACTCATCCTTTGTCCTGCATTTCTGTAGTAGATTACTCCCACTTAAGTATACAGTTTTACTTTTGTCCATCCTAAATTGCATTCAGTTTTTTCCTGTACTATCTATCCAATGTGTTATCTTCATACAAAACATTTCAGCAGTTCATACTATTAATATATACAAAAGAACAGAGGGAAAAGGAAGGAAAGGGTGTGTTTTAATAATGAGAAATACTATTTCCTTATAACTAATTACAAGGTCAGGTGTGATTAATATTTAATACAGCTGATTAATTTTCAAAATTTTCTTGTTAAAGTGGTTATTTCTTGCAAAATGTATTGCAGAAAGCCTGCATTTAAAGTCATCGCTTCAGAGGTTTTTTCAAAATTATGGTAATGCAATGTTTTTGTGACTTTAGTAACAATGTTACGTTGTTATAGCAACAAAAGTGATGTGATGACTTCATGGAAGCAAATGACAATACCATGACAGTTTGGGAACAGTTGTTTCATTTATGAGCTTGTCTTTGAAGAAAAAAGACAGATAAAGATTTGTAAATTTAAAGCTTCTTTGTGTGTAAAATGCCAAATATCCTAACTTTCTTCCGACTAAATCTACAGCTGAAAAAAGATAAATATTTCAACAGTACTTCCTTCGGCCCATTTACTTTAATATCCATTAAAAAAATAAGATCTATACTTATACACAAAGTTTATAACATGGGATAAACAGCACAGTTCATTAAAGGTGATATAATCGAAGGGTTTCCCAATAGGTGAAAAGCAGAAGAAGTAATTTCCAGGCAGGAGAACATGTTTTGTTTTTTTTTTTTTTTCTGGTGAGGTATGAAGTCACCAGTCAGAAAAGTTTCTCTTCTGCTTTTGAATCATCTTTCTTGGATAAATGCTAAAAACTTGAAAAAAAAAAAAAAATACAGAGTAAAATGATGATGAGACAAAAGATGTCCCTTTCTGGAACATCCTTTCTTATGTTCTTCGTCAGAAGAAAGAGAGGAAAGAAAAAGATTTGTACATTTTCCAACTGTGGTATTGAAAATTTATAAAAGACATCAGCACATGAAGAACTGCCACTGAGCAACATTTCAGTCACTGTGAAGACTGGTGTCAGCCCACAATAAAAACTATGAAAAAATGCCAAAATCCACAGTTCCAGCTACCATTAATGTCTAACAGAAAGATGCACAAAAGAAACAAAAATAAAGAAAGAACTACAGCAGTATTCACAAAAGTGGACAGTACTTGGAGAAAAGCCTTGGAATGACAGGTAGGAAGGCCAAATCTTTTGTATTGAGCTGTCACTAGTGGTCAAGTGGAAATCTAAACATCTTGTTAGAATTATTTCAATGGAAGGCCATTCCCAGGAAAAAGAGAGCATCTCCGGAAATACCAAGTCAGGGGTTATGTACAAAGGCCTGAAGGGGACATTCAGGCAGTGAAAGGACAAGGCGCGCTGGACACAAGTTGCAGCCGCAGAAATTCAATTTAGATATTTGTAAACAAAATTTTCAGATAGGCTGGTCAAATGTGGAGACAGGCTGCTCAGAGATGCTGTGGAGCCTCCATTACTGGAGATATTTAAAAGCTGCTGGACACAGTCCTCAGCAACTTGTCCTAGCAATGAAGTGGGATGTCCCAGCTTTGATTGGGGTTTGGTGCATAAACTGTCAATGTCCTTGAGCTTCTTGCAATTTAAACAGAATTCAGTAAATGTTATTAATTTTCTTTCCTGACACTGGCTCTGTAACATGAGACAGTATTGCTCCAAGACTGGACAACCTAGTGAGAGAGACAGAAACTGTTGTTTGGAAGCTGAGAAGCTCCTATGTAGTGAACTAAAGAGAGAAAGGCATCATGACTGTCTGATGTGAGACTTTGGAGCCACTCTAAAAGTACATTCAATGAGTGCAATTTTCTGACTTTAAACCCTTTGCAACTGATGTGTAATGGTAAGTCAGAAAGATGAGGGAAGAAACAAGGTTCCTGGGACAGAAGGAATAGATCACTGGGCAAGAGGTTCATGCTAAGCACATGGTGCATCAGTGTCTGCTGGGAGATGATATGAAAGGTGCCAGTTAAAGCACTGATCATGCACAAAATTTTACAGTCACCTGCACACCCACAGATTCTGACTCACCCAGCCCAATGGGGAACTTGCATCCTCACCAAGGATTATTCATGTCTGGTAAATGAGTAGTCTTAAAAAGACAGGGAAAGGCCAAGGGATCTGGGTCTCTTTAGCCTGGAGGAGACTGAGGGGTGACATGTTTATAAATAAGTAAAGGGTGAGTGTCAGGAGGATGGAGCCAGGTTCTACTTGGTAACAACCAAAGATAGGACAAGGGGCAATGGGTGCAAACTGGAACAGAGGACATTCCACTTAAATATGAGAAGAAAATTCTTCACAGTGAGGGTCCAGAACACTGGAACAGGCTGCCCAGGGAGGTTGTGGAGTCTCCTACTCTGGAGACATTCAAAACCCACCTATACGCCTTCCTGTGTAACCTCATCTAGGTGTTCTTGCTCCAGCAGGGGAATTGGACTAGATGATCTTTCGAAGTCCCTTCTAATCTCTAAGATTCTGTGATTCTGTGATTAAATCTCTACTTCTTCTAAGGCCCTGCTTCCTCATAGCCTCCTTGCTCCCATCTTCTCCTTTCATGACCAGGTGCACACTGAATGGCTAGGGTTGGAAGGGGCCTCTGGAGATCACCTAGTGCAACCCACCTGCTAAAGCAGATTCACCAGAGCAGATTGAACAGATGTGTCCAGGTGGGTTTTGAATGTCTCCAGAGAAGGAGACTCCACAACCTCTCTGGACAGCCTGTTCCAGTGCTCTGGTACCCCGAAGGTAAAGAAGTTTCTCCTCATATTCAGATGGAACCTCCTGTGCTTCAATCTGTGCCCATTGCCCCTCATCCTATTGTTGGGCACCAATCAAAAGATTCTGGTCCCATCCTCTTGACATCCACCCTTGAGATATTTATAAACATTGATGAGTTCCCCTTTCAGTCTTCTCCAGCCTGAAAAAAACCCAGCTCTCTCAGTCTTTCCTCATCAGAAAGATGCTCCAGACCCCTAATCATCTTTGTAGCCCGCTGCTGGACTCCCTTCAGTAATTCCTTGTCCTTCTTAAACTGGGGAGCCCAGAATTGGAGGAAGTACTCCAGATGCAACCTCATCAGAGTAGAGCAGAGGGGGAGAAGAAGCTCCCTCAACTTGCTCCTCACACTCTTCTTAATGTACCCCAGGTACCATTTGCCTTCTTGGCCACAAGGGCACATTGCTGACTCATGGTCAACCTGTTGTCAACCAGAACTCCCAGGTCCTTCTCTGCAGTGCTGCTTTCCAGCAGGTCCACCCCTAACCTGCACTGGTGTCTGGGGTTATTCCTTACCAGGTGCAGACCCTAAACTTGCCCTTTTTAAACTTAATTTCCCAAATTGTTGAATTTCATTTCCCAAATCCCCTCCACAAGGAGACTCTCCATTTTGCAAGAACCACATGTAATTGCCTGAACTTCTGCTGTCTATAGCACACAATATACAGGAAAGATGAATATTTCAATCTCTAAAAAAAAAGATTTTAGGGTAAAGATAGAGTCAAAATAATGGTGAGAACAGCTATACCAAAGTCCTGGCAGAGAAAAGGGGATGTGGATACAGGCAGTGCTATGGTAGGAGTTAATATTTGTAGTAGAATAAATGCTAACTGTTGCAAACGAATCATGGAAGCATTTAGGTTGGAAGTGACCTTTAACATCATGGAGTCAAACTGTAAACCTAACACTGCCAAGTCCACCACTAAACCATGAAGCCCAAGAGGTTGCTGTTTTCTGGTGTTTATTTTGGAAGAAGACAATATAATGGCAGGATTACAAAGATACAAGGACCATTTGTCAGCATAAGCTATCATTTATTTCATATCAAGATGACAGAGAAAACACTGACAGTAATGGGTACACCCACACTGGTGTGTGGGACGGTTATTTGGTTTCACAAGCTAATCTTTGTGTGGTATGTGCTGATTCCCATGTCACAATACCTACCTACCACCTGGGGTGTATATCTTCCTGAGGAACTCAGGTTATGATCAGTTAGCACAGACTGTTTGGACAATCCCTTACTCTTTTCAGGGGTTCACAGATCTGCAGTCAGAAGGGGAAATTACAGGCCTGTCATCAGAGGGCACACATGCCACAGCCTGCAGCACTGGTGCTGGGCTTTCAAACACCCCTCAGAACTGACTTAAATAGGTTTAGTGGAAGAAAATCTAGATCCCTAGGTGCTTTATTGCAAGACGTCAGGGGTAAAAGGTGTCGTTTTTCAATGTTAAGTCCAGCTCCTTTCTGCATCCAGGAATTTGATTGTGTTGTTTTGCCTTTATCTGCTATAACACTCTACCCTCAGAAATCTCCCATGAAGACATTCTAAATCTTAATCAAGCTACATCATGATGTGTTCTCTCAGATAAATCACATTGATTTATTATTTAGACATCTTCTTGTACAGCAGTTTTTTCCAAGCTGGAGCCACTCTTGATCCATATATCCTTGGGCTGTGTCAGCATGATGTTTTAGTCAGTCGTATTACATAGTCCTGAAAGGTTTTTCAAGCCAAGACCACTTTTGCACAAAGCAGGGAAACCTCACCGCAGCTCTGCGAGATCCATTCAGATGTGTGCAGGCAAAGACAGAAACACGCCTCTGCCCTGCATTTACCCAGCTGTAGGTCTGTCTTTTCCTTTCTTGTGGGACATTGCAGGTTTGCTGTCCCAGCTGTAACTCAACCGCAGGGATGCTCCCATTTGCCACTACCTTTCCCTCAGCAACTAGTTAGTGAGGGCACCCCAGGGGCCCTGACACAGCCACCAGCCTTGGGCAGACACTCAGGACAGACACTCAGGAAAGAGAAGGATGAAATCAAATCCCCACCCCTGGGGACCCCCGGGACAGGTTTTCTCCCCAGATCTGATCCTGTAGCGGCACAACCACTCAAATCCAGGGCAGCCACAGACTGTTGGAGGGAGGACAAGGTGGGATGAGAGCCCAACCACGGTTGGCAGTGAGTTATTATCACATGCTGCACAGAACATGTGGTGGCTTTTTCCCTGCCTACTCTTTGCAGGCCTGTGACCTTATTCTGTTAATTTTTGGTGGGAAATGTGATGAGTAGGTGAAGATGTCCTCTGAATTGGTATTTCAAGCAGAAAAGATTAATTTTTGTATATTTGATAACTGGTGATGCATTTCTTAATTTGATTTCTTTTGGATGATTTCCTACATACCCACACATACATACACACAAAAAAAGGATAAAAAGTTTTTTGGCTGCTATGCTTTGTATACATCACTAGCATGGTACATAGGGGTTAGTGTTGTGTCGTTTGGGGTTTTTTTTCAGAATACATGAGAGCTGCGAATACTTACCAGACTCCCTTTGAAACTGAATTTTCTTGGGTAATACTGGAAAAATATTGCAAAGGCAAGAGCAGTGCTGGCTGCCCCCAGATCACACCAGTAAGTTGTGGCATCAGCCATTATTTACAGAGAAAACCACATCTCAGTTATCATTCTCCTTCAGTCTTTGCAGTCTCTCTGTGTTTCCAGAGATGAACTGCCTGGTATTTTTGTGATGAGATTGTGTGTCCATTTGTAACGCTCTTGAGTCACCTTGGCAATGTTGTCAAGCTTGGGTGCAGATGTATAAGAAGCCATGGAAAGGGAATGCACTGAGAATTGCTATGAGCTGTTCTGTAGGCTGCTGACATAACTATGCCCAGCTCTGGCAAACCTATTTGTCCCTGAAGATTCCCACCACCTCCAGACTTCGGAGTTTTTTTATTTTAGTTCTCAGAAATCTCTTGTTATGCTTTCTTTGAATACTTATTAAAAAAAAAAAAAATCTCCTTTTGCTCAGTCCCTGTCATTTCACCCCCTCCTCCAGTATACAAAAAACTGTATATTGGGCAGAAATCATCCAGGCAGCCATTGTACCTGAGGTTTGGGAAATCTGAACAAATCAGTTCTACTCCCTGTCTCACTACATCAATTTAAAAAAGAATTTAAAGCTTCAGTTTGAACTCCAAGTTGATTGAATTTTTATAACAATGACAAAGGAGCAGAGATAAGGCTAGAACAAATATTTCCAATGAAAATGCAAGATTAAAAATATCATTGTGGAATTTACATTATGAAAAAACAAAGACACTGTCAGAAAACAAGCTTGATGAGAAAATATTGGTTCACCTGAAAATACAGTCTCAAAGCTCCCCATTTGTATCTGTTGTACTGAAATTTGCTTTTTGGTACCCATTTTCAGCTATCAAATTAAAATTAACTCCAAACAATGATGTTAGAAGTTGTGCCACATAAACTGTATCTGCTACAATTCTGGAGCTACTCACTTTTCTCAGATATTCATCCCAGGTCAGACCCATATCCCAGATCTTTGACAAGAAATAGTCTGGCAGGGAAATGTGCTCTACAACTAACCTAAGCAGCTGCATCTCACCCTTCCAGTTGTACAATTTCCTTTTCCTTGGCTGTACCCTTTATTTTCTGAGAGTCTCACCATTAATGTTCACCATTATTTTTCGAGGAGCAATTTCAGTCTAAAATCTATTTAGTTTGGTCTCATCCAATCAGCTTGAATAACCAGTACCAACACTTCTCAGCAAAGGATCTTGCTTCTTCCTTTCTTTTTTTACAGTCTCAAACATGTTTGGTTTTTTTTCCTTTTTCTTTTTTCTCCCAAGAGACTTTTAAACAGTGCCATGATGTCCTCTTGGTCACTAGATAGGGATAAGTGCTTTAAATTTCCTTAGGTGTTGCTAGTATTGTTAATTTGGTCTCTTGAGAGTATCTCTAAATTCTCCAACTGTCCTTGACCTCCAACCTTTTCTTCGTCTCTAGCTCTAGTAACAGACGGGAAACGCCCTGCCACAGGACCCAGATCACTTGTGCTGCACTGGACAAGAATAATTAAGGAGAACAACCACCTCGTTCCCTCCCACATATGAATCTGATCCAACCAAAACCATCGTGTGTCAGATTTGTAGTCTGTTCCTGGATAAGAGAACTTCAGCACACTGGAGATATGTTCATCTGCAATATCTGCAGGCTTCAGGGCAGCTCTTATCCTGGGGTCCATCAGAGCCTGTGTTCTCCTAAACCTCTTTTAGGTGATATGCACACACACACACACAGACCTTCCTGTTCAATCTCCAGCAACTGAAGAGCAGTAAAGACACTGCTGAGAACTCTGAGCTTCCTTTGGTGCAGGCAATGGGGAGGATGTTAGCACAGTGCTGGTCAGGAGAAGGTCCAGTGGCCCTGCCACCATGTGTGCTATGTAGAGGGTCCTGTTGACCCCAAGGGATGGTGGCAGATCAAGTCTGCCTGGAGGTTGCTCCCTTCCCTTGGGCAGTGGCAGAGGGAGTTCAGGAGGAGGTTTTTCCAAAGCCTGCTCCACTTGCACTGTTTTTGTGTTTCCCCTAACCTCCTTCTGAACTCTTGGATGAAAAGCTGTGAACTGAAGCTCACAGAACTTGACTTCTGTCTTTCTGACAGACTTTTGTTCTACAGGAAATAACCCTTTCCTACAAAAAGCATAAAAAATGAATTGCCGAGGCTTAACAAAGCTCATATATCAAAGGGACAGTGTGAAGAGGGCACGAGGGACTTATTTTCTGAATGAGTTTGTTCATCCTGAATAAAAGCTGGCATCTTCTAATAGGTTGAATTTTCTTTTCTAGTCCATCTAAACTGACAAGCTTCTGAGTACAGCCTCCTAAATAAACAGCCTTGTTTCCTTCTTGCAGAAACATTGCAATTATTATAAATACTGCAATGGGGAAACAATTTGAAAGAAGGGGAGCTGGCAGGCTGCAGGAAGGAGGAGAAGCCAGCATGTGCACTTTGGTTCACAGCAAGGGTCCTTTTGTGATAAAAATTGAGTGAGGCAAGTATGTGTTCACTTCTCCCTCTGAAAGAACTGCTTCCAGAAAATGTTTTGTCATCAAGATGATCTATGGATAAAAATCTATTGTATCTAGATCTTATATTGAAGGTCAAATACAAATCAGTTTCTAGAAAAGCATGTGACAATGCATATTTGACTCAACAGAAGTGCTGTTTTTCCAGTCTGAGACAGCTCAGAGGTCAGCGACACCCTTAGCTTGTTCGTTAAGAGTAAGATCTTCCGTTGACACCATTTTGGGTTAGCCCACAATTTCTCCTCTATATTTCTGAGACAAAAAGATCTCTCCAGCCCCAACATGTAAAAGAAACATTTCTAGTTCTTTTAGCTATAGTTTTCCCTGAGTGATTTAGAAAGTCATTAGTGCACCAGCCACCAGCCCTAGAGCAGACACTGTGCTAGTGCTCCAGGAGATATATGCAGGGAGATCTTCACACGTCCAAAAGCAACTGTACTCCTGCCCACTCCTTGTGCAGGACTTGAAAAGCAGCAGAAACTCCCATACAATCAAATAACAAAACCAGAGATTTTTTTTTTAATGCTCTTATTCAATTGGTCCATTTTTGTCTCCTGGCCTTAGTGATGATGTTTTTTTTTCTCTGCTAAAACCAATGTGAAAGAATAATACCTTCTACCTCTGTATTTCTTCTGTCCTGTCTTTTGTGCAATTCTGTAAAGATTTGGACAGTTGTAAGTGGACAGTCACAGCTCAGGAGGAGGCTGATCCGCTCTCTCCTCCCAACGCTGCTCAGGTTGACACAGACTGGCCCCTGGGATCCCAGTGTTAAGGACCCTCAGCCTCCCCAGGTCTCTGTGCTGCCATGGCCACCAACCCACCTTCATCTCCTGGGCTCTCAGGTCCTCCCCAGAAATCCTTGCCATATTCCCCAGGGAGGGATCACCAAACGGCCCTCAGCTCTGCAAGTGCTCAAGGTGTCAATGGGCTAAAATGTTGTTCTCATTCAGCTTATCTGAACCCAGGCCTGGGAAAATTAACAATTCACTTTTGTATATTCATTATTCCACTTTTTCTGCTGTGCTCTTACTTTCTTGATTGCTATTTTGATGCAATAGTGTAAAAAGATACATAACAGAAATGGAGTGACAGATCAACTGATCTGTCTTCACAGCATTTCTCCTGAATCCTCTTGGGTGAGGCAGTTTGCTGTGCTTGTAAACACCCTGGAGTCTTTTAACTAATATACCTCTGTGCTAATAACATGCATCTAACACAGTAGTGTTGTCAATTTAAAGGTCAGTTCAATACCTGAATAGATAGAAAAGCATGTTGGTCCTGGAGAGTCAAGAAGAGAGGCAAGATGCTACAAATTCTGTAACCACTGTTATTTTTGTCCTTCATCTGTATCCCTGGTATTCACTTACTGCCTCCACCAGTGTTCTCCGATTCCTGATCTGTTGCTTTTCTGTTGTTGGTCTTTCATCGTTACAGCTGGCCTCACATGTTGATCTTACTCATCCACCATGTTGGGGATGCTGAGAGGTGCTGCTTTAGTGGAAAACCTGAAGCGATGCTGTATTGTTGCTTCTTGAGGAGGAGGAGGAGGCAGTGGGGCCAGGCAGCCAGCCTCTGCCCACCTGCGATGCTCTCGTCTGCAGCTCCGTTTGCCCATTTTCCTTTCTCTCTACTTGTCTAAGTGTCTTAGTTAACTGCTTTCTGCTCTTTTTTCTACCCATTGTTCACAGCAGAGTCTGGACTACCCGCCTTACTAGTCTAGTCCTCCTGTTGCCCACTCCCTTGAACTTCTACTCAGCTCTATGATTGAATACTGAACTTCAGACCTTTTCCAATGTTTTGGATACAAAATGACCTTGACGCATTTTGTGGACACAGCTGCCTCACCTCGTTTTGGTGAAAAGATCCAACTCCCTCCAGGCTACCAGAGCTCATAGTTTCTGAAGCATTTTTTAAGTCCGTTGTTTCTGACCGGTGGGTTCTCAATGCTAGTCCTTGGAGAAAGGATGAGATACTAAAAGGATGACAGATAGGAAGTAAGATGGAAAAGCCTGAGGTGTAGCTCTGTGTCAAAGAACAATGGAAACAAGATAATTTTATTATAGAAATTGGAATATTTCACCTATAGTTTTTGCCATTAAATCATGCAATTCCATAAAGATATGCAAGAACATAAATGTTGCTTTATTGAACCTGAGCAATAGTCTGTCTGGCCAGAAATTCTGTCCCTGAAATTGGCTCCCAGCAAGTGCTTCTGAGGGAAATGTAAACCCACTCCATCCAGATCAGACTGTCTTCTGCTGTAACCTCAGGGCACCAGAATGTCATTCATCCATAAAGGTTATCTCTCTCTCCACTCTACTCACTTAACGTGGCTGTTCTGACTGTCCTTGGGACCGACATTGCACTCTTGGACCCCATACTTGCAATTCCCATATCCTATATATTGGAAAATTGGCTGCCACTCCAGAAAATTGTCTGACTCATTAGCACTCCTATGATTGAGAAGAAAATGTTTGGAATTTTTTTTTTTTCCACAGGCCTACTACCAAGCAGTAGTGGTAAGGTCATCATCTCATTTCACATAATCCTTGGAATAGTTATGAGAAGCAGGCAATGGTTTTCTACAGTACATTAAAGAGGTAACTAAAAGATTTGCACTCCATTAACAGAGTAATATACAATAGCTCTCTGTGGAAGAACGGCTAATTTATATCTTTCCTGCTTTGCAACCCAAAACTTTACAAAATGCTTCTCAAACTTCAGTTCTCTCTTTTAAGTTCTCATTTCTGTAATCTCTTCTTATCTCAGTGAGATAAATATTGGTCTGAAAAGCAGTGTTCAAGTAGCTAAATTGACAGAGGAGCAAAATTAAAAATTTGCTTCTTGCTTCAATTCTTATACACTCCATGATGGGGCTATCCATCAAGAGTGGGCTATCTCAGGATTGATCACAAGTCTGGCACAATGTAATTACTGAACCAGAAGCATTGTATTATATAGCATGAAATGAAGTAGAAACTTTGCCTTCTACATCACGAACCAGTTGACTAATGATGGAGTGTTGCAATTAGAAAATATAGAAGTAACAAGGCAAGGTATTCCACAGTCTGCTAATGTGTAGAATAAAACTACTGATAGTGTGAAGCAGTGAAATTAAAAACAGTAAAACTGTAAAGGAAAATAACAATGGTATTCTTAATAAACTGTAAAAGAAGAGGATGGAAGTGTCCTCTAAAGTAGGTCAGGTTTAAAAGGATTATGTGCAGAAACAAAAAAAGTTGAGCATTTACTTTAAAATGTAATCTTGTCTTTTATTTTTTTTTTTTAGTCTGGATTAAAATATTTCTGTAGTCCTGACACCAGCTCACCAGCTACAAACATCCTGAGTCATTGATGCAAAATAAACCCTCTAACATATATACGAATCTGTCCCGCTTATACTTTATCTTTCTGTTAGCTGCAAACTTCAGCAGTGCCTGAATGATGCAGGGATTTAGACTTCTGGTAAAATCCAGATTTGTCAGAGGCCATAGATGCTGCTGCTCACTCTGCTACCTTTTAAAATCAAGTTTATTTGTTCATATGTAGCTACTTGCCTCCTTAGCACTTTGGACTACTTCAAAGGCCACCAGCTCTTGCTCTGGTTTCTGGATAACATGGTTATGGTATAATATAGCTCTTCACAAGCTGACAGCCTGATGCCAGCTCAGACATGCATGAAAACAAATACACATCTACAGCGAGCAGCTCCAGCCTTTCCTGTGTCAGAGCCCAGTGTCCACCAAGCCCCTTCTGACAACTGCTGCCAGCAGGAGCTCTGTGGGTGCGTGGTCACAGCCGGGGCAGCAGCTTGTACAGCTCCCCGCTCAACAGGCAACGTGGCCACGGTGCTGGAAAACCCCCCTGGCATAGACATGTCACAGGAAGGCCTGCTCGTGCATCATTTTTAGCCTCTGGGAAGGAATAGTGCCATAAATAGCCCAACATTTAGACTGTGTACTAACACAAGTGATGGAAAAGCTGTGTGGAATGTGGAGTGCAAGATCACAGCCTGTAGCATGAGATGGTCTTTGAAAATCATAGGCAAAAATTTACAGCACACTGTGTTATTGACAACCTGTCCCAGAACTGATCATCTTTTTGCCTGTTCCAGGCCATGTGACTGCTCATGGCCTTGGAGTGACAGACTTTCCACTCTGGAAGTTCATGGGGTTTGCAAACACAGGAGATGGTACAAACCTAGGAGGGAAATGCTGAGCTGTGAAAGAGCTACTGGATCTTTTCAGAGGCCAGAAGCTGCCTGGGGTGCAACTGAACTGACACCTCGGCAGGACTCCCTGTGCCACATGTACAATGCCAAGCAGGATCAGGGCTTCCGGTGCAAAACGCCCAAGCCCTGGGCCAAACTGCCACACTGTCTCCTCCAGAAGAAGAATAAGAAGGAGAAGAAGGAGGAGGATAAAAAAAAAATAAAAAAGAAAGTAAAAGTGAACACTACTGCATTTGGTGGTGTTTCCTGACACCCTCTGTCTTAAATTCACTAACTGATTTCAGCAACAACAGAGAAAAAACAGTCTTTCCTCCTCCCTCTTCTCCCACCTATCGCTTCTACCAAGGCTCCTGATTGACATGGAGTAGGACTTTTGAGGATATTTTCGTGTCTGTAAAATGTCAGCCCCGGATCTGACTCCATCTCCTTGGAGCACTCCGTGCCTTTCTGAGGGGGCATCTGGGGGCGTGTGAGCTGGAGAGGCAGGTGATGTCACTGATGCTCTTTTGTGGTAACTGCCTCCAAGTTCTATGAAAAGGCAAAGAAATGTGAGTTATCAGCTTCTGTTCCCACTTGCAAGGAAGATATTATCTGACAGATTTAGAAACTTCTTTTTTTTGGGGAGGGGAAAAATATGAACATTATTCAGCCATGTTTTGAAAGGGCACCTGACAGATTATTGTCTATTTTAAGATGATGCATACACACAACATCCAGCCCTGGATTATCCAAATACCTGGTGTAGCAGCAGTATTTTGGGCAACTTTTACCATCGGGCAGCTGGCAAAGAGCCTGATGTCATCCAGAGCTCTGTGCTCTACATGGGAAAGTTCACAGAAACCCAAGACTTACTTTTCTCTCCTTCTTGTGCCTGTCATGCTATTTCAGAGCTGCCAGTAACAGAGAAGCTTTTTCCAACACCTGAAGCAACATGAGGAGAGTGATAATGGCTTTGCCTCTTTTTCTGCTCAGTCTTGCTATATCCTGAAGAGAGCAACAGACGTAACATCCAGGACAGCACCACCCAGTCACACAGCTCCTAACTCCACAGGTGGGTGCTGGAGGACTTCTTCACTCAGTGCAGGTTGGTCTGACTAGTCCCACCACTATGTAAGACCTCCTGGACCATCATTGAGTGCGTTCAGTTTGCCAGGTAAATGTGTTGCCTCCCAGCCACATCTTTAATCCAGGGCACAGCCCAGCTGCCTAACCTTGGTTCACGCTGATGGGAAAATTGTGAAGTTGTGAGAAAAAGCTCAGAAAGTTCATAGAGAAGATATAAGCAAGATAAGGTCTCTACAGATGGAAGTGGGATTGCTGAGACAGCTGTCAGTAGCACTTGGAGATTTAAGGGGATTTAAGGGGAAAAAATCTACCAACATGGAAAGACTAAGAAACCTCAGAGTAAAAAAAAAAGAAAAATAAACAACCCTCAGAAGATGGCAACTCAGCACCATCAAAGAGCTATGCTGGAGAGCCTCTCTTCTCATGGCTGATGCCTGCCTGGCTAGCACAGATGCTTTGTGGTAATGAGGATACTAATGCTTAGTCTGAGAGCTTTATTAAATCCTAACCATCTCTTGTTTGTCTTAATAAATAAATATTTTTATACCCTGTCTATACATTGTTTGCAGCGTCTCTTTAAGCACAGTGAAAGTTGCTCAAAATGGCCCAGAAACAAAGCAGGATCCTTTACTCAAGGAAACGAAGTTGCCTTTGAATCCCATCATGCTTACTCAGGTGTGTCCTGTTGGGATCATGGCTGCTGTTCATCCTGGGCTGCTCTTGGGGAACACATTTAACACCTTACCCTACAACCTTCTCTGGCTGTTGTTAGGACACTGTTAAGCATTAGCCAGTCTGTCTCGAAACTGTGTTAATCAGAACACCTGGATGCACTCTGCTTCTCTTCATTAGTATAGCCAGGCCTAAGTTGGTGGGAGCCATCACTAGTAACAGACAGCAAGAAACTCTCTGAAGTCACCTTTATTTTACCTTCATTATTTGGCCTTCTGACCCTAAAATTACTGGCTAGAAACACATTAATGGACTAGTGGGCTTAATGGCATTTATGAAGGTCCTGGTGCACGTTCCCTGTTCAGCACAGGTAACCACACAGCATGCACAGAGCGTGTGAGCCTGTCCCTTGCACGGCGTCCGTGAAGCTGCCTGCTGCCCCTCAGCCTGCGCTTCACCCCACGCCTCCCCCGTCATACATTTCCATGGGGGTCCATGAGATCTGACATCAGCAAATCAGATATAATGTCAATAAAGCAGTTTGCAATGTCCACTGGGGCTATTTCCAGTACTCTGTTTAATCTATCACCGGCTTCACCCACCTTCACTCTTCTTAAATGTTTGATCTTCAGCTCTCTTTTTTCTTCCCCAAATACTTGCCTCTTCCTCTGTATTCATGTGGTTTCTCTCTTGTCTTAAAGCTCTTCCCAGTCTGGAAATGCTGCTCATTACTTACAATCACAGTACCTTCTTTTAAGCAGGAGTGCAAAATGTCTCCTTCTCTGACAGAGGAGCTGAGTTCATGTGTATGTCCTGACTTCAGAGACATTTATATGGTCTAAATCTTGCCCTTTGGCTTTGTGGTCAGGATCCCAGGTTGGTAAATCAAGCAATTAGGAATTAAGAGATTGCAGATTAGTATTTAAAAATATGACATTTAAATTCAAATTAGCACAAAATGACTGCAATTTTGGTATGAAATAAGCAAGCTATAAATTTGATGTATTAAACACTGTAATTTTCTCTAAATTTTATGTTGAAGCTGTATTTTCAATGATTTATGACGATATTTAATTTCATCTTTCAGTATTTTCCAAAAGGTTTTGTATAACCAAAAGATACATCATTTCCCTAGGAGGCTGAATAGTTGTTAGAAGAAATAATTGCTCGCATACTGATCTATTCACATTTGGAGAAGTGTTCACATTTCTGAAATTATTCTGAATTCAGAAATGGTTCAGATTTATCTATTTATTTTTTCCCCAAAACCTTGAATGCTCTTGGCCCATAATTCCCAAGATGTCCAATGTAAAATACAAACCTTTTTCTTGATGGTTAAGTCATTCAGCTGGAGTAAAATATGAAGATATGGGCACTGGTCTCAAGCAGCAGTATAACTGCCTGTTGAAACAGAAGCCAGACACCACACCTTCTCCTTCCCAACCAAGCACTTCTTATGGACAAGACCCATCCTGGATTGGCCCTTCTGGTCACTACCTCTTGCATGGCTGGCTGTGTTGCCCTTTGTCCTGCTCACCCTGTTTGGCAGTCAGAATACTTATCTATAAAGTTGGTCATCTCAGGAGTGATCACGAAATCCAAGTTATCTCACTGGAATCATAGAATCGTTTAGGTTGGAAAAGATCTTTAAGATCATCAAGTCCAACTGCTAACCCAACACTAGGTTTGGTAGTAGGGAGCTACACGGATGGCTTCTCTGAGAAGCTGCTAGAACCTTCCCCTGTGTGTGACGGCGCCAATGCCAGCCGGCTCCAAGGCAGACCAACCGCTAGCCAAGGCCGAGCCCATTAGCAATGATGGTAGCACCTCTGGGATAACATACTTGAGAAGTGGAAAAAAAGCTGCTGCACAGCAACAGCTGGAAGAGAAGTTCATGGAGGACTGTCTCCCATGGGACGGACCCCACGCTGGAGCAGGGGAGGAGTGTGAGTCGTCGTCCCCCTGAGGAGGAAGCAGCAGCAGAAACGTGTGATGAGCAGAACACAAACCCCATTCCCCATTCTCATGCCACTCAGGGGGAAGAGGCAGAGAAATCAGGAGTGAAGGTCAGCCCAGGAAGAAGAGAAGGGTGGGGGGAAGGTGTTCTAAGACTTGGTTTTATTTTTCATTATCTTGCTCTGACTGGTAATAAATTAAATTTCCCTGAGTCTGTTTTGCCCGGGACAGTAATTGCGAGTGATCTCTCCCTGTCCTTATCTCGACCCCCAAGACTTTCATTGTATTTTTCTCCCGTGTTCAGCTGAGGAAGGGAGTGACAGAGCAGCTTGGTGGGTACTTGGTGTCCAGCCAGGGTCAACCCATCACATCCAGGAAATAGAATCTCAGATACACTTACCCCTTGGACATTTCTATCCAGCTGGTTTGTGTCTCCTTCCTTTTTCTCAAGTAAGTGCTGGTTGGTTTAAGTCCTGTTCTGAGTGACTCACCTCTCTGATTTACTATACTGAAAATACAGATACAAGAAACTTTGGGGTGCTACAGTGTTGAGTATCCAGCTTCCTCTTCATGTGTAGCCCTGTTTCTCTGTGAAGAAACACAGTCTCAAGGGTATTTTTGGATTGTACTAGTCAAATTTATTTCCACTGTAGAAGCACACTTGTTTCAGTAATAAAAAAATAACATTTTCTTTGCAGAATAGAAGTAATCCTGTAGTGGTATAAATATATTTACTTGCACAAGAATCCATGTAAGTCACTCAACATATATTCAGATTTAGTATTTTTGTAGTTGTAAATTTCAAATGGAGGCAACAAAAGATAGTTACGTGCAGAAAGATGAGAAATGTGAAGTCTGGCTCAGTTGGGATTGAAACATATGAAATAATAGCTTGGGTTTTTTAAGTATAATTATTTTAAATAAATACATTGCTTATGAAATATACTGACAGCCCTCAGAACTGACCATTTCTGTTTGTCTAATTAAAACACACTACATGGTGTCAGCCACTGAAGTATCTTCTGGCTGCCTCTTGGACACGACCTCAGTGCTGGCCACGCAGAACCAACATCACGAGTGTTAGTGCTCAGCCCAGTGTTCCTTAGTCGCTGCTTACCCTCTACATCTCTACGACCAAGACTCTCATCGCCAGCTACTGTCTTTCAAGGAACAAACCAGCACTAGCAAATTACTTCAAGAGGTCAGAGATACATCAAACAGCACACCTGATCAATCAGTAAGTCCCTATGCTATACTATGACAAGTGCTATATTCCATACAGCATTATTAATGGCCTGGTGCAACCAGCAGTCCAGCTTATAGTAGGTATGATTGATGTGTAACTTTATGTAGCATGAATACTTCATGCAAAAGACGGAATACTATTTTTCTGCACTCCCATTCAGCTCAGGCTGTGGAACAACAGTAAACGTAACAGCGGTAAACTTAACTCGTACTTTAACTTTTAGATAATTCTTGAACTCTTTTTCCAATTGGTGAGGTGGAAAAAAACAAAACAAGGAGATTAAGTTAAACGAATCAATTGCATCATGTCTCTGCATTATTGTGTTCTAACTTATTTACTGTGTGGGCTACTGTCAGCACCATGCCCTCACAACATACATTAATTTATTGTGATCCTTCCTTACTGTTAGTACAGTGAAAAAATTACACAAGGTTCAGCCTTGATTCTTCTCAATATGACTATGAGAGGACACCAAACTAATACAACACAATACTGAGGACAAGAGAACATAACACTTCTTTCTGATACACTGAAAAGCAATTTCACACATAAGCTCATGTATGTAGGCACACTGACATATTCAGCACCATTTTTTTTTCTTTTTTAGTTTAACATCAACATTCAACTCCAAACAGATGAACGTTAAACCTCTAGGACAGTTTCAGTATCAAGAAAAGAACTACCTCTATTTTACAAACATCAAAATACTAATGTTGACACTTGAGAAGTTCACTGCAAGTGACCCTCTCTCTGAATTCGAAGTCGCTCCTTCTCCACTTGCAAGCGTTCCTTCTCAATCTGCAGCTTCTCTGACTCAAACTTCAGGAACTGCAGCCGCTCTTTCTCTAACTGCAAACGTTCTTTTTCGAGTTTTAACTTTTCAGTTTCTAGATCCAGAGGCTGCATGATGGGTTTTTCTGTTTGGGTGAGATCATTTTCCAGGGCAGGTTTTTCAGCATGCAGAGTCTCTAGCCTGAGCTTCTCCCATTCAATCTGAAGTCGCTCCTTCTCAATCTGAAGTCTCTCACGCTCCAAGTCAACATGCCGCAAACGCTCTTTTTCAATTTGCAGGCGCTCCTTCTCCACTTGCAACCTTTCAGCTTCAATGTCTAGTCGCTGCTTCTCCAGTTCCACCTTCTGCTTCTCCAGATTTACAAGCAAGTGAGAATCTTCATAGGCTAGCCTAGCTTGAGCAGAGCTTAGATTTCCAAACTCTTCAATGTGTGGGAAGTCTGGCAGGTCATTTTCTTTTTTCGACTCTGGCAAAACCGATGACAATATTTCTTCTTCTTCCTCTATAGGAAACTGCAGAGAAGAATGTGATAGACAAGAATTACATTCCAGACTTCATGCCAGAATAAATTTCTCACACACAACTTGACTGAAAATAACATATTGGTTTTTTTCATCTTAAAAGCTACACAGAACTGTTTAACTCACATGCTGTGAAACAACCATGTTAGATAAAAAGACTGTTTTCTAGCCTTACACATACAGAGAAACATACCTTATCTGCAAGTTAATATCTGGTAATGAAAAACAGAAAAATCAGCTTATCAGCAGACATGCAAGAAAATATTGCACAGTAGGTGCAGCAGGATCTACAAAGGCATATGTTGTTCTGACTCTTCATATAGCTTAGTGACATTTATGTAAGCCACTAGGAATTTGTTGTGACTGTTTATCAGACCAGCTGGATCTATAGGCTATGTGGTATGTAAGCTAACCCAGCCTTCACTAACTTGAGGATTCCATTTCTCAAAAACACAGACATTTTTCACATTATCCTAACCTTTCAAACTGTATTAAGTGGGTCAACAAACAGGACCTGTTTAACCAATTTTGTATTATCACATTTGCTGTAAAATTATTTATGATGCAGATGAGTAGGTGGTTAGGGCCATTGCTCTTGGCAGACTGTAACACCTCATGCAGAATTATAACCCTTACGTGCTACAAATTCATAGTACACAAGGAACAACTGTCTCCCACTAAGTATGCTGCAAAAGAAAGGCAAAATGAGGAACATATGGATTCAGAAAAATCTTAACACAATGAGAGCTACTGCCAGTCTTCTAGCACTAGAGCAAGGCAGACACTCTTTGTTCTTCAGCAGTTGTCAGACAGTCGTCTCGCTACCATTTAACAGCTTATTCCATTTTTTTCCCAGCACACATCTCAACTGAGCTAAGACAGGAGTAGTCTCCCCTGCCACCTCAAAAAAACCCCACCCAAACCAAAAATTTTAGTGTGCCCTTTTTTGAAAATATATGTATTTGTACAGGCACAACAAAACTATTCAAACATTCTACTTCTCTCCAGCGGGCTGCCTACCCCAGGACAGTCACGGTACTACACAGAGTAACAACCTGTCTACCGGATCCACAACTGCTTGACAAAATCACACTAAATTTCTGACAGAGACAAATGGCTGATTGACTTATTCATGAAATATTTTTATCTCCTGTAGATTCATTTTAAGAAATGCAAACAGTATCCTATTTCTTTCTGTACCTGCAGGTAACATATACTTTCATTTGTGCATTTCTTTTCTCTGTTCATCTATCCAGACAGCCCAAGTATTAAAATAACTAGTTTCCTTCAACAGTGTATTTTCATTCTACATATGGCACATACAAATGGAAAAATATATATGCAAATACATTCTCAAAGTTGAAGGACATCAATTTAATAATCAACATCCTAGACCATACACATAATTTCAAGTTTCTAGATTTGAATAACATATCTCTGAAACACATTTTTTTCTACAGTTTCTTTAATTCACACATTCAGAAAAAACAGAAACAGATGTTATGAAGAAACACAGCAAAAAGCCTTACGCTGAAATGAAATGAAGGCCATATTGCACACAGCTAATGTACATCAGTCACTCACTTCAAAATTCTGCGGATCCTCCTCTTCCTCTTCTACTTTGATTTCTGTTAAGGATCCACCAGCTTCTCTGAAGTCAGTGATATTTTGCCATTCAAAACTAGATTCAATTGCAAATCCCATTTTCTCATCCATGTCTTCATTGAGAGAGTCATCTAAATTGGATGAAGGAAGGTGAAACCCAGCACCTACTACTTTGATGTTTGCATTCAGACGTTTTCTCTTCATGAGTGCTCTCCAGTCAAGGTATCGCCTTTTCACTTCTGTCCCTGTTCTTTGCTCTCCTTCACCTACAGCATTTACACACTCTGCTATTTCCTCCCAAGCTTTCCGTTTCATCTCATTAATTGTTGTATTAAGTTGCTTTGAAAAGAGTACTTCTCTCCTTTTTCTGATTTCCTTAAGGAGAGTTTGAGTTTCCTGAACGCTAAAATTGCTTTTTCTTTTTCTTTTTAATTGTTTCATTTTTTCCAGCTTTAACCTAATAATTTCACCACAGGAGACTACAGAGATGATCTGACACTTATCAGTTATTAATACAAATAAAATTTAAAAGCCTATGAAAGCAGAGCTCAGTTCTTGTGAAGTGAATTTTCTCTTCACTTTGTAGTATTTTCCTATTTGTCAGGCTTCCTAAGAGAAAAAGAGCAAACAACATAAATCTCCAATGCATACAGTGTAATTTCATTTAACGAACTTGAACCCTAAGTCATAATTTAAGAAACGCATATTTTGAACTGATTGTTCATTCGATAGAAGAAAACCATTTTGTTAAACTCTGAATATAAAGTAGCTATAGACACCTTCTCTAATCTCATATGAATTATAATTCCATTAATATACCCATGTCACAAACCGTTAAGGTTGAGTTGATATTTCCATTATAAAAATACAGGTATTTGCTTTCAACTCTTATTAGAGTTTTGCCAGTTGGGATTTGCTTAAGGCTGAAATATGACATACAAATTCCAGTTTGAATGCTGAATTATTTCCAAAAAAAAGCTAGAATTGTACATCATTACTTCAAACACAAGAAACGTTTAGGGGACTGAAATTTCTGAGACATATTTTCAACGAGACACCATTTCTATTAAAAAAAAAAAAAAAAACAAAACGTAGATTAATATGAAAAGCTGAAGTTTTAGAGGCTGTTCTTACTTAGCTTTATCACAAAAAAAGAACTGGAGCAATTCTGCTGAATGTCAGAACATAACTATTTCGAACAAATGTCATGCATTAGAGATGTTTTAACAGCAGCTAGATTTACGAGTAAGTCACTACATGCCCATGGTAAAGCCCTCCTCTATCCTTCTCACACTGCAAAACACCTTGTGTCAGATGTGACAGCAGGTTGAAAGTTCATTCAGTCTTCTACCTTCAGCAATAGCTGGTCCTGTGCCCAATGCTGAAGAGAATGCTAAACCCCATAACACACCTGACAGATTGTGCGCAGCTCTGTGCAGGAAGTGGAAAGTCTGAGTGGGAGAAACAGGGGACTATTAATGCAGTGATGAATATATCATAGATCATAACCTGCTTTCCCAAAAATATGACAGGGTCTTTTGTTAATTTTTAGTCCAAAAGATGCTTACTTTTCTACATTTATAGCTGCCTGGACACTATTTAAATTGCTGTTTTTTATGAACTGTAACTAGGGCTTATTTTTGGAGAAGGGCTTATATTTCAAGCATCCTCAAAACGAACACACAAACGAACACATGAACACACAAACGAACACACAAAGCCAAAACTGAAGGCAGAGACTGAAAATGAAAAATGGTTCTTGGTCAGACTGTTTGCTTCAACTTAGGACTTTTTTTGGACTTTCTTCTGTTCCACACTACCTACCACTTCAGGTAGAGTTATGGCTTAACCCGGCAGGCAGCTAAACACCACACAGTCGTTCTCTCACTCCCCTCACAGCAGGATGGGAGAATCAGGAAAAAGGTAAATCTTGTGGGTTGAGGTAAAGATAGTTTAATAATACAGAAAAGGGAAAACAATAATAATAATGATAAAAGAATATACCAAAACAAGTGCTGCACAATGCAATCGCTCACCACCCACTGACTTACGCCCAGACGGTGCCCGAGCAGCAGCTGCTGCCCCCAGGTTTTTGTTCAGCATGACATCCTATGGTCTGAAATATCCCTTTGGCCAGTTTGTGTCAGCTCTCCCAGTTGTGTCCCCTCCCAGCTTCTTGTGCACCCCCAGCCTCCTCACTGGCAGGGTAGTATGAGAAGCTTAGAGTAAGCACTGCTCAGCAAAAACTAAAACGTCAGCGTATTATCAACATTATTCTCATTTTAAATGCAAAATGCTGCACTGTACCAGCTGCTAGGAAAAAAAAACTCTATCCCAGCCAAAACTGGGATGGGTAGGTTTAAAAGGCTTTAAACCAAGGAAGCCAGTGATTCACTACACAGTACTTACAGTTTCAAGCTGTTACATTTATTCACTATTAATCTAGTATAGACTTCCTGTCCACCTGAAGCAAATAGCTTGCAGATTATATATTTGGTTGCTATTGCATAATGGACTTAATCCTTAAGTAACACTCCCCAGCTATACAGGATTCTTAAATTATTAAGTATTTTTTTCTCCTGAACTTGGTTAAAACATACACATCAGAACATTACACAAAAACTCTCAGTTTGGGGGACAATGCACGTAATAGATTAGCCATTTTTGATATCACACAACATTCTTTCATAATCAAAACATAAGCATGCTGGAATCAAATATTTTTTTTAAATATTGCATTTAGGAAACTACTTAGGTTTATTACTTCTCATTAAAATATCACCCTCACTTTGAATCCATTTATTTCTGATGGTTACTAGTTAGCAAATATGCAAAACCATGTCACAAGAAGAAATCAACTGCATAAAGCACGAGCTTGCATTAGCATGGACCATTCTAGTGTCCTCCCATTTGGTTATCCAGCACTTCTGACTCTCCGGACTCCAGCTAGAAGCTGCACATTCCTGTTTAAGATGCATGAAACTTCCTGCCCTTCTGAAAATAAAATACTAATTGGTTAAGAAAAGGGGATCATAAAAAAAAAAATTATATATATATATATATATAACATACTGTTTTAATGGACACCCTGACATGACCAGTACTCAAAAAAATGCTGCAGTTATAACTGCTAGAATTACATAAACTTTTTCTGAGACCTTTTGTCTGATCTTTAAGCATCTCCCTTAATCTTCATTGTTATAAGTTTATGACAAAGAGATACTTGTGCTTTCAAGGATGCAGCATTGTGTTTACTTGCCTGGCAGTAAATCAATTGATTTGGTATTTGCTGTGCTTTTCAAATGTGAATTACAGCATTATTGCTTTTCTATTATTATGGCAACTAAATCTCTTGACCTATGTATCAAATTATCAAATTCTAAGTTTACCTTGTACAAGTGGTGTTTTCATATGGGTTTTTTTTTTGGTGTTTTTTGCATGTGCGTGTTTTGTTTTTTTCTAACCTTTAAAAAGTCACCGGGCAGGTAAGCTCTTCAGAAAAGTTACCCGGACACAGAACAAATTAAGAGCGCTTTTAGAAAATTCACTGCTAATAAGGCAGTTATTCTGGACTGACAGATACACAGATAAAGCCAGGATTCCTGTTTATTGCGGAATGACCAAACGTTCATATCTTTATGCTGGCTTTAGAAACGTGTTTGCACTTACCTGTTTTCAGGGTGTGAAGTGTGTGTGTGAAAGATTCAGAGGTATCCATTTTGAGCTGGTCTTCCAGGTAAAAAGAACTACATAGAGTTCTTACATGCAATATCAGTTTCACAAGAATTATAGTAATTCTTACTTGTCACTACCAAGACACTGAACCTCCGTTTATAAGGCCACACTTCTTTCTACTGAAACTAGTGAAAATTCACGTTTGATTTTAAGCATGTACTTAAGTGAACATTCAAGTACTTTAACTGGAAAAGTGGGTCAGACTTTCCAAAGTACTTGCCAGTTGGATACATCAAACTCTTGAAAATACTAGTATATACTAAATTGTCTCTTAAGGTACCTAAACATCAGACTTCTGCTGAGTCACAGTCATTTTCATCTCAAGATATACACTGGCTAAGTCCTTGACTCAGCCCCAGCTGGGATGAACAAGGTTCTGGTCATTCCCCAATAACAGGGAACCACAGGATTTTAGAGACCCACATGGTATCTTTATTTACCCTGGCCCTCCCTAGATCTCTCACTGCTAGCACAGCAGGATAAAGTGGGCACAATCACAGGAAAACACACACACAGAGCTTTCAAATCAAATTTTCAACAATGTTATTTTCTAAATATAATTCTACACAAATGAGGAAGACACAGCCAGCCAAGCTTCCACCTTGGCTCCAGAGAAGGCAAAGAGTTAAAACACACAACTCTCAGGTTATCCTGTGGTCAGTCTCACTGCTCCTTGTGCAGGTGTTGTGCATCACCCATCTGATCGCTCCAGCCACTCTTTGTGAAGTGCCTGATCTTGGTTTCAGATTTTATGCCATAAACCAATCGCATAATCTTTAAGAACTATAATACTAACTTGGAAACTACTGGTATCCAATTCCTTTATTAAAGTTTTCTTTTAGACTTATTTTTTTTTTTCTTCTAGAACATGTCTGATACAAGCCCCTGAATTTCCCAGTAAAACAGCAGCAAAGCCTACCTATTTTAAACCCCATGACTACTAACTTCCAACTGGTAAGGACATCTTACCTTTTATAACTCTTTCCTCTTGGAAAGCATATTGCCTCATTAAATATGATTCCTTTCTTATTAATATAAATCAGTGTTGACGAACTGACTTAAGGTTATATTGACTCCCAGAGTCAGATCAAGTCTATTGTGGCAGTGTTTACCTTTCTAATATATTAACTAAAAAGCATTATTATCTAACTAAAGCTGACGTTTGGAATATTCTGTTTTCTGACATTGCTAGATGGTCTCCAGGACATTACTCTTTAATGCAGAAAAATGAACTGTTACATGCTCAAAACATATAAGGGACAGGAATAGTAATATGCTAGGATTTGTACACATTTTAAACAGTTGCAGAAAAAAAAAAAATCATCATTTTGAAAAGCATGATTTACAAAAAGAGGACATAGATTATGTTTAAGTTTTGCTTTGATAATAAGTCTAAAATATGAAATGCATATATTTGGGGGGGGGCGGGGAAATAATGAGACAGACATTGCATTTTTGCCAAAATCAGAACTGTAACTGCTCTACATTTTAGTGTCTTTAGCAGACAATTCCAAAGTAAATAATATTTTCTGAGTTCTCCGATTGGGAAGATGGGCAATTCACTCATAAGAAGTACATGGAGATAAGAGCAGAGGTGAAAAAAATTTTTTTGGTCAGGTCAAACCACTTCCACCACTATGAAAGTAAGAGAAGCAACTGCAAGAAAATGAATTTTAAAAATTTCTTCTCAACTATATGACCAAAAGCATTTCCGTAACATGACCAAAGACATCAGTTACCTAGCAAGGAATAGCTACAGTCTTGTCAAGTGACAGAAAAATCCCTGGGAAATAACACAGGATGTAAACAGCCCATTATGTGACCAGCCACGCACCCATCTCACAGCATGGTGCTAGCTACAAACGCAAAACGCACATTTTCGCAGTTTGGGCAGAAACACAAAGTGCTGGCTAGAAAAAAACAAGCAATTCTGATCACACGATAACAGAAAGATTTCAAGGGTCTTCCAGGAAAGAGGACAACACAGAGCTACGGGTCTGATGCAGCCCTGTCAGGCCAGAAGCAACTTACAGTCAAGAAGGTCCTCGTCATTGGACTAAAGAAACACAAACTATTTGTTAAGATTGAAATGAAACAAGTATTACAAAACAAAGCTGAACACACATACACTGAATAACTTTGATGTAATTAGCAGGAGGCATCCGCCGTTCTGCCTCTGTATCTTTGTGTCTCTTTTGCTCACACCTTACTGTATCTCTGCTGGACCAACAAAAAACAAACAAACAAAAAAACCCCAAATGAACACACACAACAAAAACACTAAATCAGTAAGCAAAATAACCCACAAACACGCATTCCCCAGGACTCAAGGACTGTTGCTAGCATGAAACATGAACTATCCTCTAGAAAAATTATGACTTTTTAGACCATGATGTCTTTATGACTTGCCTTTTCCTTTTTTTTTTTTTTTTTTTTAACTTTCAGAGCTTACAATTTAACGAAAAAAACAAACAAACAAAAACCACAAAACACTTTAAATTGGGAGGACCTGCTACCCTTTTTAAAGAAAATTTGAGAGTCTGATCTTTGCATGGTACTAGAGCCTAGAGGTCTCTGGAAAACTTCATATGCGATTTGGAACGGATGGCTACCTTGGCTTGGAACAACTCATGCTTTAGTATCAAGAGAGGATTTAGTACAGGAGGATCTGGGTGCTACTTGAAGACGTCACCAAACTGTCAGACGTTCTACAAGAAGCTCGTGGTTTGAAAAGGCAAGCACTAAAGGGAACTAATGACACCTAAAAGGATAATTCAAGGAAACAGAGAGGCAGTACCGAGGATGGAAAGCAGCGGCAGATTCAGGCTGTTGAATCCACAGATTCATCAGTAGAAAGTTCCCCTGCAACAGCAATGGCCGTGAACGGGAGCAAACCTGCCCCCCGAGCAGGCGCGCACCCTGCAGGGCTGGAGGGGGCACAGCGCCCCGCTCCGCGCCGCCGGGCAGCGGGGAGGCGGGGCCGGCCGGGTCCCGCCAGGAGCCGCACGACGCCCTGCGGGGAAGGCAACAAAGGAAGGCCGGGGCACGGGCGGCTGCCCCGGCTGGCGACCCCGAGCCCCGCCGGGCCTGCTCCGCCAGGGCGGCAGCGCCCAGAGCGTGGCTGCGGGGGTCCCCCCGCCCTGACCCCGCGGAGCGGGTGGGCCCGCGACCCCCGCCCACGCCGTAGGCCAAGGCCACCCCGAGAAGTGACCGGGCAGCGGGACCCTGCGCCTCTCCTCCGAGGAGGATGAGGAGGAGCAGGGCGGACCTGCGGGGCTCCCGAGGAGGACGGCGGACAACCGCCTCACTGCCCGCAGGGGCCGAGGGCGGCGAAGCCCCACCGCGCTTCCCCCACAAAGGGGCCGGGGGCTGCCCGCACCCCGCGCGTGGGGCAACCCCACAGGGGAGGCGGCTGCGTCAGCCCCACCGCGGACAGGGCCGGTCCCGCTCCCCGCCCGCTCGGATCCCCGGGGAGCCGCGCGAACTACTCACCTGCGCCCAACTCTCCCCTCTGGGTCGCCGGCCCTTTAACAGCCAACGCCCTCCCATTGGGCGAGCTGCATGCCTGTCAGTTCTTCCCGCAAGCCTATTGGTAGCCTACGTCCGCCACTTCTCCGTCCCGCCCTGACGCGCCAGGCGGGCCGGAGTCCCCCACATAAGCTTTGAGCGCTGCACCCTCCCTCCCAGCGGGGCCACCACCGGTTGTACGCAGCCCCAGACAGGATTGGCTACACCCGCTGCTTGTCTTTCCGATATCTGTCGATAATTGGCTAGTGCCTTTCAGGGCCCGCCTCTCCCCTCAATGAGCTTCCGGTGGCGGGGATATCGCCGGGTTACGGAGGAGTCAGACAGGGTGGTCCCGGCGCCGCCCGCTCGGCCCGCCCGCTTTGTCTGGGGGGCGGTGCGATGGGCCGCCCGAAGGTGGTGGGTGACGGCGGGCGGTCTGTAAGGTGTGGGGGAAGGTTGGCCTCTTGGGGCTCCTCCCGCGGTGCGCCCTGCGGCCGGAGCCCCAGGCCGAGGGCCCGGCTTTGCCCCTGAGAGCTGACCTGGCTGTGGGGCCTGACGGGCCGCCGTCATGCGGTGACCTTTATAGTGAAATAACATTTGACTAACAGTGAAATAACATTCGTGGAGATACTGTAATAAAAGAATAATTATCTTTTTGTTAGTGCTGCTTATGTAAGCCACCATGTCAGTAATATAAGTGGTGTACATGCAAAACACTCTTGTGGAGCTTTCTGTTCTTGGGCTCTTTGTCTCCTCAGCCACACATGAAGCGTCTGGCACTTGCTCTTTGTATGACACCCTGTTGCCATGGTAACGTAACCTTTGTACAGGCTTAAGGCGCTACTTGCAGGTAGATAATTCAGATTCTTTTTCTGAAGTTTGCAGCCTCTGTTCTGTCCAACCCGATGCATGTATGTGTTATTTTGCATGCTTATTAATTACTTAATCCTTTCAAATCCAAATTCTGGGCTGTATTCAGTATTTGGACTTAAGTGTTTTCACTGGATGGATAGGTTATTTGATTAATATGGCTTCTAGTGATCATAATTGTGGTGATGCAACTAAAAATCTCCTTTGAAATTGTATATTCCAGTTTCAGTTAATAATTTTGGCAGTGAACTTCCTGAAATATTTATAGAAACTAAACGTGGAAAGGCTATGAATTTATCAGCTTACTTACAGGTAATGATAGTGGTGTTGCTGTACTTGCCCACTGCATACTAAATATAGTAAAAATTTGAAAAGGAAAATAGTAAGGAGTAGGGCAACAAGACTGTGCCATGTTCCTGGCAATCTATGACACGGGGATATTTCTTACTAAGGCCTAGGTATGAACTAGGCTTCAATATATGTTATTACCAGTATTTTGACAGCGCCTAAAAATAAGATACAAGTGTGGCCTAAAGGTCTTGCAAGTCAGTTCAAACTAGATTTGGGTGCAAGTAGGTACAAAAATTATACGAGAAGGAAAGACATTAATAGTCTGAATGTCTGCCAGTCTGCAAAAATTAGTGCTAATTATACCTCATTGAGTATCCTTCTATTATGAAGCACAAAAACATTAAATATGATTAGTGTCCATTAGAATAATTTGAACTAGGAAGCATATGATTTTCTAGGGTAGATGTGCACATAAATCTAAATAGCTCTACTTTCTTCCCCTATTGTTATTCCACTATTACAGATACTATTAATCACAGGTGAAAATCTTGGTATATACCAGTTTCCTCCAACAAAAATCCTTGAACCTCCTTTGTTCATGTGAACTATACTGAATTTACATGTAATTTATGTGTAACAATTATGTGTAATTTATTCACTAAATCCAGACTCTGCTTCCTTGCTTTTGATCACTATGAGAAAAGCCCCACCCCATACTCTACTTCAGATACAAACTGTGCAAGTCCCTGGTGAATTCCCTGGAGCTGTAGCATATACGGATGAAACTTTCGTCTGATCCAGCACAGGGTAACACAACTACATCTCTGAGATTTGGTCTGTGAATCCCTTCATTGCTCGGTGTAAGCTTTTAACACTGTGAACAATTTGAATGCTTCCTATGTGTCTGCAAACAGCAAAAGGCCTTGGAGTGTTGGAAGGTTAATATTTATCACTGTAACTCTATTTATACAGAGCTTTGAAGGTCACAGAATTTTAAATTCTGGATGAATACAAGACAACACAGGGCTCCCGCACTTTGTATTAATGCAATTTCTATATCCTTTGCACACAAATTTTAGACTAAGTAGCTTGTATCTCCTTTTATTTAAAGCCACTTCTAAGTAGCATGGAAGCCCATTCTGATCAAAATAAATACCTACTTACTTGTAATAAACTGTTATAAAAACCCCTATGTATCAATATGAACTGGATGGATCCCATAAAAAGATAGCCATTTAAATGAGTGCTTTACAATGGTAAACTTTAAACTTTCCAGCAAACTAATCAAACTTAGTGTGGGAGCAGCAAATTGATGTACAAAGGATATACAAATACAGGGTCCAAGGATAATCAGAAAACCTCTCACTGCAGTTTTCGTGTATGCTGACTGCATTTTGGCTGTTATAATCCAACATTCCAAATGTTCTCCAGTTGAAAAAAAAAAAAAAAAAGTAGTTAACCTCATTAGAAACATTGTAGAAAACAAACAAACAAGAAAACCCAAACAGACCTGAGAAGGGTTCCGTTGCTCAGTGCTTTTATTTCACAGAAGAATGAACATGTTGGCAAACATGTAGTATCATACTTTCCACATATCAGCAGAGCCCAGGCAGCAGCAAAATGTTACTGATCTCTATGCTTTATTGGATGTTAGAAGGGAAAAAAGTAAATTAAGCATAGTGTTCACCTATAAATACTGTCAAATATATCCCTGGTTTCTGTCTGTTTTAATTAAAATAGAGTTTATGCTGCCTCCTGTTGGTCACCTACAAACAGAAACATCTAAAATTGGACTCCACATTACCAGCTGCAGAAAGCACATTCTATAGCCTATACCTTACCTACTACTTACTATTAATCAGAGAAGGTACACAGCTTTCTTCATGGAGTGATACCAGAAATAAATCTGACCCAATAAATCTACTCTGTTTTGTGAATATAATGAATTTTTAACAGCAGTAAAATGACTTACAACAAATGTATTTAGAATATAGGAAATAAATTCATTAGTACATAAATAATAATTATAATGTCTGTGCAAACATAATCAACACCTGAATAATTGATATTTATTGTAACAACTAAACCATTGTGATAACATTATCAAAGTGCCATAATGTTTTGATAGCATTCTTCAAAAATTAAGATTATCCAATATAATCATTACTGGATATTAAAATCCCACATACAATATATATTTGTGTATATTATACTGGTCATGCTTGTAAAGTGTTCTGTGACATATAATAGAATACTATTAGAAATGTTTTGGTTACATTGTTTAAGTGCAAATAGTAGATTATAATTTTACATGCAATTCTTATGTTTTAAACATCTTACTATATTTCAGTGAGAACACAGGTAATCTTTAATCTAGTCATCGACTATTTTTAGAGGAAGGTACTTTTTCATATAGTACTGTGAGCCTTGAAAAGTCAGAAAAGATGTAGAAAAATTCCCTTTGCACTAATTTTGTGAGTTTTTAAAAATTGCGCAACAGCTGTGTAAAGTAGACTGAACATTTGATCCAGACCTACAGCAGTTACTCATGCAAGTAATCCATATTCTTCTGAGTAGTATACTTGACTTCACTGAGATTTCTTACATGATTAGCAATTAACTACAGGATTTGGAACATAGGCCCCTAATTTTATCATAAAGCCTTGTTTTTAGCCATGACTTTCTAACACAGCTTCTTTTGCACTCAATTCTGCTATCAGATTTAACTCTCGGTGGAATTGTGGGAAATGACCTTTTTTTCCCTCCGAGAGAGTTGTAATACAGCCTTACCTATATAACTGAAGAAAATTCATACTGTTTCACAGTATCTTTAAGTAATGGTACAAAGTAACTGACACTCCTACATTATTTCCTGATCACTAAGTAAGATAGCTCAAGTCCAATTGCAATCCATGAATGATTTGTCAAACTGGGAACTGAGACTAGTTCCTGTGCAAATGTAGCATACAATATTAAAGAAGTATGTCTATTTTCCAAATTAAGCTTCAGTGTTCACTATATATAGTGAGTAATTTACCACCTATGTCATTGCTCTATCTGATGTCATATGCCAGAGGCTTATACATATAGCAAGTAGCTGGATGGAAGACTGCCAAAAACTTGCTGTAAGGAAAAACTTAGGGGAAAGAGCATCACCTGAATTACCGATTCATTTGCTGTTTACATAAGCCAGCAACCTCCTCATGACAGTGGCAATTAAAAAAAACTCGCAATTCTCTAGTTTATTCCAGTTTGCATAGCTATTTACACCCATGCACTATGGGCATATGTTACTTTTCTCATTGCATAAATTGCATACTCTTATTACTTGGGTATAAAACACAAAAATACGAGCAGAGGGGAATTGGGCCTTGTATTTCTGAGGAAGTGACAAGCTGCAATTAATGATTAATGAAGACTCTATGCTACTGTAAGTAGCCTTATTAATGCTACAACTACTCTTCCATATGTCTATTTATTTTTCTCCTACTGCCTCAGTAGGCAGGAATAGTATTCTCCATCTCTTGTAAACTATTCAATACATTTGCTTTGCACTAACAAAAGGTAGTTGTGTTCCAATATAAAAATGCTTACATTTCAGTATGGTGATTGTAAAGGTTACCTGGCTAAGTGTAGTTACATGATTTGGAGACTCACTATGAAAAGAGCAAAATAAATGTGAAAGTTGCCTGAAATACTGTAATAAAAAGCTATTTACTTTTACAGAACTTGCACACATCTTAATACAAATAAACTATTGAGTGGGAAGGTTCCACTCTATTAATGTGTTCTCCAAATGTACATAATTTTCATTTACATCTTTATGAAAATATTTATTATGAATGTTATCTAAATTTATAAAAGTATCTGACCACATATTATAGAGTCAATCACAGACTTCGAGCTTTCCATTGTTCACTGTTTAAAACAGAAGTACGTTGCTAGGCAGTATTAAGCTTTAAGCATTAATATTGAGCTTGAGTTTTGCAAAAAATAAATTCAGTAGTGACGTGATAGTGAACTTACTGCGGTCATCTCAAGCCATATGAAAGATGTTTTAGATTCCTCACTAAATTTTGTTAATTTTTAAACTGCTTGGAAAAGATGTGCTTAGATATTTAGAACTATTCTGTCTGGCCTAAGACAACCTTACAGCTTAAATTATATGGAACACAAGGGCTCCCAATATCTTCTTCAAATAGCTGGAAAGAAAAAAAAGTCTCAGGCTGTGGAAGATTACACATGAATGTATAATACCGAGCTAATTTGTGTCCTTCTGTCAGATACTTTGTATGCATGAGATCAAATTTCCTTCATAACGTATGCCTAGACTAATATTAATACTAAAAGTCCATTACAATTTTAACATTATCATAGATAACTACTGAAAGTTTATCAAGCAATATATTGTGTAGTGTTTACCGTGTAATATTTTAACACTTAAAATTACCATGAAGTACAAGATGAAAGTGTTTTAATTCATTCAAACCACTATATAAGTTTTAAAAAAGGATTCCTTTCACTTCAGAAATACTATTTACTTCTACTTTAAATATTGGGATTTATTTTTGTAACTTTATATTTCATGTATGACAAGATACGAACTTTTCCCATAGTTAACCGAAGCAACCACTAACATTTATTTTAGAGCTTGCTGCTCTAAGCTGCCTAGTAGCTGCTCAGCAGATAGCACTGGAGACTTCGGAGATGGAAGACTTCTGTTAGAAAACATCCTGAAGTGCTTTACCTTTAGTTAACAGCATGACTGAAGCGAAGATACCACACAAATCATCCACCCTGTAGAAATCTTCTCTACCCTGCACTGTTATCAGAGTTCATCTTACCACACTTAATGAGATGAAAACAGAAATTACAGCTACTACTAAGGCACAGGGATGGAGAAAAAGTGGTAAAACTGAAGAGCTGAAGTAAGATGACAGGAATTACCAGACTCTTCAAGTTAGATACCTGGTTTTAATGCTGTGAAGGTCACTTTGGCTTTTGCCCTTGCTAAGATCATTCTGATAAGATAAAGCTGACAATTAATTCCTCTTACAGGTTTACGAATATTAAAAAAACAAACAAACAAAACCAAAACAACTAAATAAAACAACAGTAAAGTCGATTTCTTTTAAACTTCAGTTACATAGGGAAAACAGTATCACAGTCAGTTTTCTCACACAGCAATTTGTCTACTGGGACAACTGTGAATATTACAGAAATAATGGCACATATTACACAATGAATGCCTCATAACTACGCTTTTTTGAAAAGTAATATCATTTTGCAAATTATTCAGATAATTACAGAGAAGACTTGCATAAAAAATTAAGTAATAATTCTATATAATGACTAGCATGAATGACAATTTAATGGACTCTTCCAAAAGCAATTTTATAGCATAAAATGTAAATGGAAGATTTAAACAAAATACTGTATATTTTTCTGTCTGTAAATTAATACCTAAAAATCCGTTCTAAAACTTGTGCATTTAAATAGATTTTTTTACTCAGGAGTTTCAAAATTCTCCAGAGCAAATTGTCAGTACAGATGACCAGGGGTCCCTATATTTATTAAACTGAATGACCTGACAGTAAAACTCAGTTAAGGCTCTTGGCATTGGTGAAACTTCTTCCCACTCAGACCTGCTACTATGGTAGACTTGAACTTCATCTGTGATTTCTTCTGGAGCATAATCACCACCTAATATATAAATTTTGTCTTCTGTCCCAACTGCCCCTGCATTAAAGCCAGCGCATTCGAAAGATCCTTCCCCTTTCCAAACACAGGTTTCTGGGCAAAAACTGTAGACCTTGTAGGTGGAGAGATCACATATGTACAATGTACAGTTCACTGGAACAGCTTTGATTAGAGTTGCATGGAAAAATTGCCCAAATTCTGCTACAAGCTCAGACCACTGATCAGTCATAGCATTATACTTAAAGAAACAGTCAAGAGACGGATTAAAGGCATCAGTAATCTCTACTTCTGAGCCCAGAACATAAATTATATTCTGACATGCACTTGCTTCTGGATAGTAGATACCTCTTGGTAATTGGCTTACCGATTTCCAGTCTTTGGAAAGAGGATTATAGGATTCCACATCCAAAAGACTTCGGGTTTCTTGAGCTCCTCTGGTCTTTCCACCTATTACAAACAGCTGATTTAACGTTACAACAGATGTGTGCATTGTCCTGGGTTTTTTCATAGCTGAGACTATGGAGAATTCATTGCTGACTGGACAGTAGCACCAGGTTTGGTCAGTGGCATCATGAAATGGCTCAGCAATATGAAGCCTGACAGTCCTATAACAATTCCCTTTGCATCCTCCAGTTATAAATATTTTTTCTCCATAGCTAGATAAACTTGACCCTGGAAGATCAATCATGTGCGTATGTGGTAGTTCTTTCCATTTATCTGTTTTGATGTTGTAGCAGAACGTATGTCTGTTTTCTCCATCTTCGTCAGTTTTGTGAACAAATATGTATTTTTCTGTTGTTGAAGGACGTGCATCTGGAAACAGTCCACTAAAGTCTTGCACATTTTTAACTGCATCATTGATTATTACTGAGCAATTAGCGGTCTTAAGTAAGTGTTCTTCAGAATGTAGAAAGTCCTGCAAAGTCTTTTCAGGTAACTGGTGTAGTCTCACTTTTTTAATCAAATTAGGCAGGTATTTCTGCCGTGTTTCTAAGTTATGTTTGGTCCATTGAAGGACAGCTTTCAATACTGATTCTTCCTCAGGGACATTTAGTTCATCGGCCTCAAGGCATTTTTGTAATATCTCAAAATTCATCTCCAAAAAATCACTTGATCTGAGTAGCAAGGAAAAGTGGTGCTGTACAAAGTCTAGTGCATGGTCAAATAAGCGGACAGAGCCATAACTTTCTGACAGAGAAAGCAACTGTAAGCAATTCACAAGATCAATACTTTTTATTAGAAAGTCACTGCAAGCTTTGGAAAGGAGTGAAACTTGAAGAAAGGATGACAGTTGGAAGAGCATTTCCACATTATCGTTTGTTATCTCTGTTTTTCCTGTGTAAGCGTAATCAAGAAAAGCTTTCACTGCCTTGGGTGACAGATTACTAATAGTAACATTGCCATCATCTCGTTCTTTCATATTAACTTCAAACATGGCTCTGTGAACAAAATATAGAAGATATACACACAAATTAAAGATGTAGCAAACAACAGAGACCACTGATGTGAGAGGAAGAAGACAATCAGGGACATATGATAACATGGGCAGGCTATATAGATTAAAATGTGGAGGTTCTCAAAAGTCAGAACAATGCATTTGCTTGACAAGGGTGAAGAAACAAGGAGTGGTGATAAAAACATTCAAAGTGATAAAAATGCTCATAAAAATGATAGCAGCACCTGTGTTTTGTATGGAGTTTCACAGAAAGAGATGAAGTCTACAGCTCTCAATGTGCAAGAAAATGTGAAATTGTTTGGAGCAGCAACAGTTTCAACAGCCTGAGAAAGAAAGGCTGATTTAAGAAATAGCAGAAAAGCCTGATGATTTAGGTCATGCACTGTAAATACTGAAAATTAAGCAAAAAAAAGGCCTTCAAATTGCAGGCTGAGCAAATGGCTGGATGGATGATGGGTGCACTCCTCAGTAATAAAAGTGGGTGAGGAGAGAATGTGGAGAAAAAATATAAGGAAACTTAATTCTTTAGAATTGACTGACAGATGCATGGCTACAGACAGATGTCAGAAAAAAAAACAGGTTTTGATATAGGATTGGATAATACAATGAAATGTGCAGAAATGAGCAGAAAGTGGATTGTGACTGAATAAAAAGACAATGGTTGAAATAGTGGAACCAACATCATTTAACAGTACATTTGTGCAAATTTTATTCAAATTTTAACTACTTTATTAACACATGCAATATCATTTAAGTATTTCACACAGTCTAATATGGCAAGAAAAAATAACTAAGGTTTTCCAAGCCAGTCAAGTGCTGGCAACAGAATAGTGCTGCAACATCGCTTGCCCTACCCTCCCAGAGCCTAAGCAGAAGGCTGTGATAGCAATGGCTTCTATATTTGACAAAAGATTATAGTGGAAAAAGATGTAGATAAATCATCAAATACAAAGTATTTAATCTGGATTATTAATATGTTATAGATAGTTCCTGTTAAAAATGTACTATAGGTCAGTTATACAATTAGTATCTGTACAGTATGTGATTTTTAAAATCTCATACTTTTATGAAGACAAAGAGAAAAAAAAAATCAGTGTGTATAGCATATTCTTTGGGAAGTGAACATCACGTAAAGCAGGAACTTGTCTGACCTCCTGAACAAGAACATAAAATTACAATAAGACACTTATGTCTCAAAGACCTTTTTGCATACTAAATAATGATCCTTAGAACCCTTTCCTCATTAACCCAAGACCTATGATACAAATCTCTAAATTAGAGAGTAAAATAGCAACTGAACAATACTAGTTGAAGGAGAGCAACCTAGGCAAAGGCTTTGATTTTGAAAGCTAACAAGTAGGGAGCAAAGTGTTGCTGAATCGGCTTTACACAATGAAACCCAAACTAAGGGAAGTCCAAAGGCCAAGGAAGACAAAACGTGTTTCATTTTAAAATTTACCTAGTGGACTCAGGAACTTTTTATTCCCTGAAGGTAATAAATGGGCCTTGCATTGCAGGACAACTTGTGATTTGATGGCTGCTGTTATCAACTATTACACACAGGAAGAGGTCTCTCCTGGAAAATTTTAACCTGTAGAGCCTGTAGGTAGTGGAAAGGCCACAAATATTACCATGTGCTTAACTTCAGATCTAAAAATTACCACTGGAAGCTATTATTTCATTCTAATATTCCTTTCTGCCAGAGCATCTCTGTGCTGCCAAGCAGTAAACACTTGAAACACAACTAGTTCTGTGTGTCAATGAAAAAAACAAATATACAGCTACAGTGGAGAAATAGCTTATTTCACCTGGATTTCTTTTTTTGGTAGTCCTAAAAACATGTCTAGCTTATGTCCTCTGATATATATGGCAGACTCCTACAGACCACAGGATGCTCCAGGACATTGGAAATAATACTTGCTATCAATGTATAGACAACTGAGTCAAGCTCATTAAGGTATTTCTTGGAGTCAATTTTTTCATTGTTAGAGCATCTTAACTTTGTGTTATATTTAAGAGTGTATTTTGGAAACAGACTTTCAGTGTGGCATTGCAAGTTTGACTCTTACTAATAAAAAAGTTAGCAAGGTTTGTCATAAGTTCATATCCTGTATGCAAATGATCTGTCTGTCGCTTAAGAAAGCATAGCTTTAAGCGCCAGGAGGAAGTTCACAGATCCATTTCATGTTAAAAGGCAGAAAACTGTAGTGTAGAAGAAATATATGTTTAAACACCTCTGAAGACAAACTCTACTATACTGACCACTAATCTGAGAGAAACAAAATGAAGCCCCATTCCAAAACCATGTACAATTTATTCACAATTGCTCCATGCAAGATGTATTTGAAATCACCTTCTATGTTTCACAATATAAATGTGTCGAAGTACAGAGACTGTCCCATACAATGTCAAACAATACCCTTGCAGACCTTTAGGTACAGATACAAGCAACAGATGAGTCTTAAACATACACAATGTGTGTCAATTCTGCCTAACAGCAGAACCGTGAACTTATGGTTTGACATTTGTATTTCAGACTGCTGTCTGAATCTCAAATTCATAGACTCCTCATGTCACTCTGAAAATACAAAGACCTATTTGAGGTATGGTTAGGCATCTAACACTATATTTGTTTGGGGTTATTTGTTCGTTTGTTTGTTTTCTATCCTTAACATGATGTTTGAACACTTTCCTCAAAACTCTGCAGGCATATGTAAGTTGTGATGAGTTATTTTTTAATTTTTGTAATTATATTGCCTCCTTCCCTCCCAGAGAACTTACAATTCATTTCTTGCAAACTCATCCCAAAATTAGATTTACCTGAAAAAATCACTGCATGCTGCCAGTACACAACGGTGACAAGGGATTATCTCATCTTTCACAAGAATTTTAAAGTCAAAAAATATATTTTGTTCTCTGAACTTCTGTAGTACTTTTAGAATTTGTTGTCCATGACCTTCAGCCACTAAGGAATTGATCTTATTTTCAGGAACAGAAATTCCATTGCAAATAGGTCTGCTAATATAATCCCGTTGATTTGCCATGGTTTCTTCAGTCTATTCCTGAAACTGAAATGGAAAAAAAAGTAATTGATACTACAGTCTTACTATTTAAAAATAAAATAAAATATCAATGTCCCATAAAACAAACAAAAATTTCCAGCATTGAATTTGGTTTGTAAATCCCATGCATAGTTCTAAATCTGTGTTATAAGTGACTTTTACATTGAATTTAATTTGATAATAATACTTCTACTTTGCAAAATATATACACATAGCATAATTTGAAAAGTAAAATACCTGGCATGTGTCAGAGAACAACTCTACAAATAGTACCCACCTGGAGGAATTTTTTCAAAAGTCCACAGGAAGCACACCGAGGACTGTGTTAAAATTTTGAATCGTCATTTGAGAGAATGACTAGTCCTAGGCTTACCCTCATAAAAGCCCAAACTCTAACAGTTTGATGTAAAATGAAGATGGAAAAGGAAAACTTTGTTCCATATTTTTAGATTCCAACAGGCTCATCTGTATACTACAAAGCCCCAAACTCAAAGCACACCAATGGTCTTTCTATGGCCAACAGCAGAAGGGAGATACAGGCTGCTACACCACTTTCTATAAATGGATTCCCATTAGGCATTCCTGACTAAAATAACAGAAAACAAACACCCACCGGCACCCTGGCCTAATCACAGGACTGCTGGGGCTTACCAAGTGGGGTCATTTAGAGACAGTTTGGTGACAGTGCAACTTTGAGTGTTTAGTCAATTGGTACTGATTTTATCTGGTACCTCTAGTCTTGCTACAAAGCTGTGTGTTTTCCTACATCTTATGCTGCACACTGTGAACTTCATTTACAGTGGCATAAATTAACTGCCTTCAGAACTGATTTAAGAGAGTGCGATCTCCTTTTCAGAAGCCAAGTTTTTCTGTTGAAAATCCCTATACTGAAGTGTATCGTTTGTTTGGTAAGTTTGGCTTCACTATTTTTTACATTAAAAATATTTTACTCCACTTTGGCAAGATAAAGAAACTCTAAACATGAGTATATTTTATTTAAATCTACTTGAAGTGCTATTTATAGTGCTACAGATGCATAAACTGCCCTTACTGCAAATTTTGACTCAAGCTTCCCTATTTTAAAGCTTAAGGAAACATTCCAAGGTTTTTCTATTGCAGGATTCTGCTTCCACAATTCCAAATAAAATTAGCAACAGATTAATTGCCCACCTGAATTGACAAAGAAGGGGATAAAAAGTTCCAAGCCAAACCCAGAAAACAGAAAAATATTGGTTTTGGTTTTTAATTTCACGAAAAGGCTTATCTGATAACGTGATACATTCAGAGCAAACTAAGCGATCAGGCAGTCTTCTTCATGGGAGGTACTTTCATAGCAGACTGATCTATACTTTAGCTAGTCAGGTAGCTCCAACCACAAATAGACCTCCATGTCTCCTGGAATAGAAGAGATCCAGTGATCTTGCTGCCAGCACTGGCACCCTTGGAGCAGGCATCTTCTCCTTCCCATGGCCAGACAATCTCACGTATTCACTCTTTCCATTCTAAGCCTGAGGAACTAGGAAAATACAGAAGAACAAGACCACTATTTATTCTGAAAATGTATGGCCTCATTACCCGCAACTTCCATAAATCATAAAGCTTTTATTCTCTAGAATACCCTTTTCCTATGAACTTAAAAGCCTGTTCCTCAAAAGACTGAATCTTCAAATGCAGAGTTGTTTCAGTAAAATTAGTTTCCCACATTTGAATGAAACTTAAAAAAAGGTAAGTGAATTTCAAGGTTCATTTGTCATCATGTAAAGTAACACTTCTAAAGGAAATTTAAACCTTTTCACAAAATTCTGTAACTGATAATAGATAGTAGACGTATTTCTCCTTTTGCCTGCCATTTCAATAGCAAGCTCTGACCTACTACTTGCTTTCTGTAAGTAAGATTACCAATTTCAGTAATACTCATCTTTGTATAATGAACACAGAAACATCTAATGTAATCAAGTCCATCTTGGCTATTTTAGGCAAAGACATCATATAATCACTGTCATAAAAGCAATCTATGCTTCAGAAAGTTTTCTTTTACTGCCACTGTTTCCACAGAAAGACAATCCCAGTACACTGGTGCCAAGACCGAAAACCTTCTTTCAATTACACAATCAATTTATTAATGCTTACATATATTTGTTCTTCTGTCAAGACTGTCATTTGACTTGATTTTACCTTGCATATTTATTCACTCGCAATTGTCAAGCATTGATACCCTCTCACAACTTTTTTTAGAATGAATAATTGTCGAATTTTCCAAGGTCCATTTATAAGACTGAATTTTTGTTTTCCGTATTATTTCTTGCAGTTTTATCTTCATCCACTCCAGTTTGATCTCATATTACTTTCCATGACATCAGACTTGTTGTACAGCATTATAGTTAAGATCTTGGTGTCTCACTGGTCCAATTGTAAGTCATCCAGTGCATCCTAATCCTGATCTTAATAGCAGTGTCTCCTTATTTTTAATTAAAAGCAAATTTCAGCAGTGTACCTGTAATGTTTTGTGCATCATTAAGGAAGATACTAATGAATACTGTGCTACAGCTTAGCCTAATTCACCCTCCCCTCCACTCCATTAAAAAATAAATATTAAAAAAATTTGATAATTTTGGTACTAATTTACCACTTTACTGTATCTGTTGATGATTTGAGAGCCCTCCAAAATATCTTAACATTTCAACTAAAATTTTGTATGTTGAATAAGGCCAAGTAGCGTTTGTAATTATTTCATCCATTCTTCTACAAAGCCATATGAATTAGCCAATAGTTGTATTTCTAAATATTTGATCAAGCTATTGACAAAAGGGTAGAAAACATAGGGGGTGCAGACATATGCTGTATATGTCTGGAGTTCAGGAAAGCTGGGCAACAACCCTCCTTATATTTGCTCCACTTACTCCCACAGGATTCCAGTTACAAAGTCTGTCTTTATGGGGATTACCGAGAACCAAAGTTCAGTGGTGGTTCATTAGAGCTGTGATCTCCTGCTTTTGTTTCTTAACATCCGGCTGCATACTGTACAGCTTCTTACCATGGCAGGCAAAGGCTATATATATAAAATAAGCCCTCTTCCATTATCTGACCCACCAGGCACTTGTCACACAACCAGCCTCCCAGCATCTCCTGTAAGTGACGCATCAGACCTGGGGCACTGGTGTACGCCACTGGGTATTGCCTGCGGTGAGCGGTGAGATCAAATGTGTTCTCTGATGTGAACAAATTCAAGCTACTTTACCACCTGACAAACCTTCTCTGCTCACATACTGAGTGTTTGCACATCTTACACTGACAAATGCTTGGCTAGCTATTAGCCTGGTTTTCTAAAACAAAACCCTCCAAAACCAAACCACTGTAAAGTGAATACATTTGCCTTGGTTTTCTGCTTCAAAGTCACATCAAACAAGTGGCTTGTTGGGCATTACAGTGAAATTCTATATAGATTTCCAAGTTATTAAGGTCAAGCCCACATAATGCATGCTTGGGGAGATATAGGTACCTCCCAAAGCTATCTGTACAGATCTCCAGTTGAGGGGTAAGGCATTCTGCACACCTGACAATTAAGTGGCAAGAAAGGGACAGCTTGTGTATGGCCACAAAGCACTAGCAGCTGAACAGAAGGAGGTTGGGGATGGTAAATTTTGGTCATTACGGTGGATGAGCTAAGGGACCACCTGGGAACTCTGAGGGTAAGAGCATTCTTACGGTTTATCACAAAGTCCACTAGTAAGGACCCAGACCTCATTAGTTTGCTGTTCACAAGGCCCCTCTGTTTTAACACTGTCCTTTTCCCAAGATGATAAAGGATGGAGCAGCCTGGAACATAATGAGCTTGTTGACCCACATGTCAAGTAACCACACTGAGGAGTCTGTTAAGTCCATAGGCAAAATATGAGATATACACACATTCCTATTAACAGTATCTGAAAAAGCTACAAGAAAATGTTCAACTGACTTTAATACTTGTATACCAAGCAAACAGCTGACAAAAACATTTACTGAATTTCTAGAGGAAGTTTTTTACTTCACCAATGCTACTGTTCCCTTTCCAAATATAGTTGTAAACCACAACATAATTGTAAGGATATTTTAGTTGGTGCCATCAACAATCTTTCATAGATGTACGTATAATTCTGTATGAGGGTGAAGTTGAAATGTGCAATTTATTTGTTTATACTTATCCTTCGGGAAGTCCAGCTGCCCTTTTGAGTATCAATTTCATGGAAATTTTTTTAACCCTACATATTTCACTAAGAGACTGTAAACACAGCCTACTATTTAACTTGCATAAGAGTCCAAAAACATCCAGGACATCCATTTCCAGAATATCTCAATAGATATAGACTAAAATCATAACCACTGCAATATGCCTCCTGGAAACGGTGTTCACAGCCATTCCACCAGATCTGAAACAGCAAAGCAAACAAAACTGCGGACTGAACTTTAAGCAAATATGAACTCTTTTTTGTGCAGGGTCTACTGTAGTTCTGATCAGAGCATCAATCAGAACATGCTCATATAAAGTACAGGTATTCATAAACACTTTTGCTGATAGCCAAAATAGCCTTAAATACTGTGACTCACAGATTAAATGGTTACAGAAGTTTAAATATGCTAATAAAGTTGAGAACAGTAGAAGATGTGCAATTAATTCTAAATGCATAACAGAGGAAAATGTATTAAACAAGGGAGGGCAAGGGCCTGTGTAATAAGAACGGAGCATGAACATCCAGATGAGGACACAGGGTACAGACTGGCATGAGAGAGGACTTACACCAAACTGTTTTGATCACTTTATAATAGAAAGATAAAAAAATATATACAAATATATATGACTTTGTAATAGCCTGGGGGATGTTGCTTTGAGAAAGTATTGAGCATACATAAGTATCATGTGTACATAAGCTACTACTTGGTCAGAAAAGGCATGTTAGGGTCACGCCTGCCTGCCAATAAACATGATTGAACCTTTGTAATCGGATTGAAGCCCCAGAGGGTTCGCAGCACAAGGGACACCAATCTTACAGCAGGCACGTGTGCACTCAGTACAGATAACATTCTGTGTGTAGATGGTCTCTCCTCTACCAATGCAACTGCCAAAGACAGTCCAAACTCAACCTTTATTTGGTACTTTACTATTTACAAACAATCATAAAACAATCTCTCTGTTTTATTCCAAAGTACAATATAGCTGTGCTACAGCGCTCTCTGTACAGCACTCTCTCAGCAATAAAAAAAACAACATGGATTCTTAATAGTTCTTAGCAGCTATCTTATGAGAAATAAATTGTTCTTCCAGAGAACATTACCTTTGTCACTAAGCCTTCTCCCACCTTGGAGGGCGTGTCCTACTAGATAGCAGGATCTTAAAAAAGAGAAATCTTAAATGCTGGTATTTTACAGCAAATTTTATGTACTGAGGCAGAAAGAATTAAGACCAGCAAAGATAAAGGAATTGTATACCTTTCTCTTGAGAAGTTTTAGATTTTTTTTCCATATAATATTTAACTGTACAGTTAATGTAAATTTTGGAAACGTCAAGGTCAGCGTTTTAAAATCTAATATTAAAAACAAGTATTACTTTGTTAAGTCTACAATATACCCATTAAGATGATTTACAATTTTCACTCCTTATCTGTTCAAATGGGGAGAAATTATTAATACGTAAACTATTTTTAAAGACACCACTCCCCACTACATCTCTGATTTAACAGCACCTAATTTATTATGCAGCAAGATGAATATGAATGGAACAGGTATCTAAAGGATTTGGTGACATTTGTAATTGCTGACTAAAAACACAATGGATTAAAATGTAATTAAATTATAAACGTGTTAAATTATAAATACCAAGTACAAAGCTCTGTACTTTCAGATTGTCTTATTGTTTTGACTGTCAATGACTGTTCAAGATTGAAAACAGACGGTAATAGAATTCCAGATTCCTGTCTGGAAATTTCAATGCAACTCAGCCTCACAGCTTTTTCATAAATAACCTAACTTCAGTCAATCATTTTTAGACAATCAAAAAAGATGCATGTGACATTTTGAGACATTTAATCCACAAAAGTGCCATTTATCAATAATACATGTTGAGACAGTATTCTAAGCATGAAAGGTGACACAGAGTCTTTAAAGGTTTGGACTCTTTAGAAGAGATTGAAAAAAAACAGCATGAAAAAATGACCCAGCATGGTACCAGCAAGAAGCAGTGAAATTGCGCCAATTCCTGGAGGCATTCCAAAGTGGAAGATTTCCTCCCTGCAAGCAGGGATCTTTAATTGCATGTCCTCTCACAAACACATGAATCCATTAAGATAAGAAAATAATCACTTAGAAGAACTCAATCTGACTGGCTTTTATCCTAAAGTTATTTTTTTTTAAATTCACCAAGTTCACTTAGAAATTATTTCCTTAGCTAAAACGGTTCAGGAACTGTAATTTTCATTTTCTGAAAAAAATTGAATTAAAATGCCATGCTTACTTCTTATTCCAGCAAAAATAATAACTGGAAGATGAAATTACTGCTTTTACTGGGTTCTGTGGTCTGTCATTTCTGTATGTCATTAAAATATGTGGATTTTTTTAAACATACATGCAATATTGAGCATACTTATAGAATAATTAAGCATAGTTTATGATCATAGTATGTTTTACTTGTAATAAAAATGTGGGATATCTAATATATTCATCTTTACAAGTAGAAAGCATAGACAAGTCAAACCTACTAATCAAACCTGAGGGTTTGTTTTGACCTAGGTAAGATCTGCGCTCCATTAGTATTATCACATATCAGTAAATAAATATAGATATGGCCACAATTTCTTCTTCAAATGTGCAGAACACAATGCTTGAAATGTAAGCCTCAGCTACAATATGATATTGGTGAATAGCATTTTCCCAGGCTGTCTTTGGGCTTGCTGCTGTCAGTTAACTTTGCAAACATAATACCTAAGGGAGTATGTATGACATCCCTTGCTTGACTAAGTCATGACTAAAAATGCGAATCATACTTAAAAATATGTTAATTACACTACTTTCCCCCAAATGTTACTTCTGTGTTTGAAATATTTACAAAGACCAACCTATAGTCAGTTATAACTGAGATTTATTTTAGGCAGAAAGACAGCAGTACTTCTGGCCTGTGCAGAAATAGCTGGGAATGCTAAACAACAACAAAAACAAACAAACAAGATTCTATGAAATACCTGAAATAATGTAACTTTCTGTATTTTTGCATCATTCGTACATAGAATCATAGAATAGTTTGGATTGAAAGGGACCTTAAAGTTCCACACTCCCTGCCATAGCAGGGACACCTTCCACTAGGACCAGGTTGCCCAAAGCCCCATCCAACCTGGCCTTGAACACTCCCAGGGATGGGGCAACCATAGCTTCTCTGGGCAGCCCGTTCCAGTGCCTCACCACCCTTATGAAGAATGGTGAATATAGAATGGTTAAAGCATAAATATTTCTAAAGGCAAGGAACAGTAAGAACGGTCATACATTTTCAAATAGACATTCAATTTTTAACCATGGCCCAACTTCAAAACCAAGAAGGAAAGAGAATTATTACTTTTTTATATTTTTCAGATGGCCTGCAACTGAGAGCACACAGGAATCCAGTTCTGACCACCATTACAGTTCTTAGCAGAACAAAGAGCACAGGAAATAAAAGCCTTTTGTTTGGACATAATCTATACGATCCAGAACACAACTAGGGTGATGCAGCACTTTGCATCTGTCTTGTGAACAATTGTCTCCTCTTTTCCAGTCAACACACAGCAGCCAGACCCGGGGAAGACACAGAGGCCAGCCCCACTGCTACAGCTCCCATCCTGCATCAGCTCTGCCTGGGCCAGGACGCTCCTTTGGGAGCACAGATCACAGAATGTCAGGGATTGGAAAGGACCTCAAAAGATCATCCAGTCCAATCCCCCCGCCAGAGCAGGAAGAGCCAGATGAGGTTACACAGGAAGGTGTCCAGGCAGGTTTTGAATGTCTCCAGAGGAAACTCCACAACCTCCCTGGGCAGCCTGTTCCAGTGTCTGTCACCCTCATTGAGAAGTTTCTTCTCATATTTAAGTGGAACCTCCTGTGTTCCAGTACGTACCCGTTGCCCCTTGTCCTGTCATTGGTTGTCACCGAGAAGAGCCTGGCTTCATCCTCGTGACACTCACCTTTTACATATTTATAAACATTAATGAGGTCACCCCTCAGTCTCCTCTTCCCCAAGCTAAAGAGACCCAGCTCCCTCAGCCTTTCCTCATACGGGAGATATTCCACTCCCTTAATCATCTTCGTTGCTCTGCGCTGGACTCTCTCCAGCAGTTCCCTGTTGTTCTTGAACTGAGGTAATCGATGGGGCCAGAGACACCGCGGGAACCACCTGCCGGTAACGGAGCCGCGAGCGGTCACTGTCCCCAGCGGGGAAACGCGGCCCTGTCTCGCATAAAGCCGGGGGCGGCCAGAAGTTACAGGGAAATAAGTCCTTTTTGGCAGGGCCGGGGTTATCAGACGCTCCCAACGCACTGCTATCCCGGTCGTTACCGGTGCCAGCCCGCTCCCGCAGCCCGTCAGTGGTGGCATCAGAGCTGCCCACCATGCTCCCGCCCCTCGCCCCGCCCGCGGGAGGGAGGGCAGCGGCGTCAGCGCCGCTACTGAGCATGCCCAGGCCCCCCGCGCATGCGCCCTGCGACGCCTGCGTTCATTCTGAGGACTAATTCTGACAGGACGGGCAGGATGGTGCAAAGCGATTCCCCTGCTCTCACAGCGCGACCGCGGGGCCCGGCCACGGGATGTGGCGGTCTCCAGCGCTGCCGCCTCTCCGCAACCGGCGAAGAGCGAGCCCTCGCTTAGCGCTCTCCACGAACAGCGCGCACCCACCTGCAGCCAACACCAGCAGCTCGCCGACCAGTCTGGCCCACCCTCCGCAGCAGCAACGCCAGCGGATTGGCTTCTTCCGGTGTCATTCTCCCGTTTCTTGCACTCGGAATGGCTTTTCCGGCCGTCAATCCAAATGAAAGCCTGCCCATCCTCCCGAGCGGGTTCCTCTCTTGGCTCGCTGACGTCACCACGGGTGTGTCTCAGCCGCAGGCACCGCCTTTCCCCTGATAAGTCGAGAGCTTGCGCATTCCCCTGTCACTCACAGGCACTCTGATACTGGATTGGCCGCTGTGACTCCACACAGAGTCTCTCCGTCCCACCCACCGGCGGAGTGGGTGCGCATGCGCGGGCTGCGCCGGCCGGTGATGGCGGCCCTGAGGCAGAGCGGCTGAGGGGTGGGGGAGTGTCCCGCTGCCATCGGATGGCGCCGCGGAGCGCGGCCATGGGGAGCGTCCGCTGGGCCTTCCCGTGCGCTGCCTGGCGCCCCTGCCGCGAGGAGTGGCTGCTGGCGGCGCGGCTGGTGCAGCCCGAAGAGAAGGACCGCATCGGCCAGTTTGTGTTTGCCCGCGATGCCAAAGCCGCCTTGGTACAGCTGCCGGGGGTGGGCACGGCGAGGGGCGGCTTCCCCTCCTCAGGGCTGGCCGTGTTAGCCCGCGGCGGGACACAGGGCACCGCGTTGGCCGGAGCCCCCGCTTCGTCCCTCCCCGCTGCTGCGGCAGGTGCGGGTGTCGGCGGGGGGCCCGACCCTCCGCGGGGCCGCGGTAGAGGCTGCCGGGGGCCCTGTAGGGCGCGGGCGGCTCCACTGAGGAGCCCCCTCAGTTGCCGTCGTGGCCCCGGGACCGGCCCTTTCCCGTGGGGACGCCGCTGCCTCTCTGCAGATTGAGTATTGCCCAAATTCCTCACTTTTCGTAGGAAAGTATGCAGCCCTGCAAGGGCATGTAAAGTGTTAATTGCAAGCTCTACTTTCACCTTCACTTAGGAGGAAAAATGGACGTTTGCAGTCTGCTGATAGTAGTTATTCTGAAAGACTTCACAAGCTTTATGTCGTGATGTTAAGTTAGGAGGCATCAAGGTACTCTAAGAGACTGTACATGAAGACGATAGTGTAATGTGTGCAAGAATGAAGTTGGTTTACATAATTAATTCAGGTTTTAAATCTCACATAACAATGCGGTAGTAATACAGATGTCTGCTAATTAGTCTATAAGAAGTTACTCATCATTTTTAGCTGTTCAGTATTTCATTAAGCATGTAAGTGACTGAATGGATGTACTGAAAGGAAACCTGTTGAGACAGTTTTACTGTTCAGTGTGATATAAAAAGTATTCATCTGTGCAATAAAGTATCCTAAGTGAATAAGGTAGAGAAGGGATTCTTCTAGGCTGAGGCTGCTTTTCATTGGATCTTGTGTTGTCTGTGTTTTAATAGTGTTAACAAGTGTATTATGTATTTGGGTCTGAACTCTTGATTCAATTTACTTCACACAGGCATTTATATAAGAAATCTAAATAATTTGGCTAAAATATATTTGCAATAATAAGGCTTTTTTATTATTTATTTTTTTTTAAGACAGGTGGTTTTCTAGCAACCATGGGTACTTTGCGCATAGCATAATAATTTTGTATGAATGACTTCCATTTTATTTCATAGGCTGGTCGCCTGCTGATGCGGAAATTAGTTGCAGAAAAGTTGTGCATACCTTGGAATGAAATACACTTGCAGAGGACATCAAAAGGAAAACCTTTCTTGGCAAATAACGTATTCAGTATTCATTCGAGTTACAACTTCAATGTCTCTCATCAAGGAGATTATGCAGTTCTTGCAGCTGAGCCTGAGCTTCAAGTTGGCATTGATATTATGAAGACTAGTTTACCAGGTAATGCATTATGGTGACCCAAATGGATTCTGTAGTATTTAAGTGCAGAACATTTTAATGTTTCACAAAGAACCAGTCTGTGTCCTAGAAATGTAGGGTAATTAGAAGAGAGTGAAGTAATGTATGGTGTATTTGCCTTTTTTTTATTGTGTAATGCAGTCTTGGGTGTTTATTTTGGGTTTTCTGTTATGCTAGGTATAGATATATTTCCAGTTTAGAAAAGCAGAACAATGGAAAAATGTGGTCAGGAATCCTGCTATGATATTGGCAGGACCGATATTTTCAGATATTTTAATTATGGGTTTGCTGTCCAGTAGAAGCTGGGAAAACTTTCCAACTAGCGACTGTGGGATCCATACCCATGAGGACTTTATAGACTGTGAGTGTTACTCCCTTGTCCCATAAATGTGGATGTTATGTGTGTCAACACTAGGCCCAGTAGTGTAGCAAACTGGCATTGGAGATACACTGTGAGTGTGCAGGATGCCTCAGTGAAAGGGGATCATGAGGAGGGAACATTTGAGGTGCCCCTGGTAAAAGACAAAACTTAACAAGCTTTAGTTGTTGGCCTCTGTGTTTGTATGAAATGTTGCGCTAACCTGACTATTAGTGAACTTCAGGACACAAATTATCCATTAGAATTGTAGCAAAGTGTATTTTTAAATACAGTTTTACAAAGATCATCTGGTTCAGAAAAGTTCATAGATGCGTGAGTGGATTAAGGGAGAAATATACTGGGATTTACAATTTACTGGAATTTTAGTTTTTGAGAATCGTTCTCAACTGTTTAACCAGATGTGACAGTAATAGCGGTGTTCTTAGGAAATCTCTTTGCAGTCTTCAATTTGCCCAGCATTTTATGATACAAAATAATTTGTGTATTAAGATAAAGATTCAAATAAACCCTGACTGGATAACTTCTGCTCTGATCGCTTTATACCTTTTTAATTATTATTATGAGTGTACATTTTTGGATTGACATGTTTTAGCTGAGATACACCGAAACTTTACTGCAATCCTTAGTGAAGTTCTCTGTGACTCACTTCTATCTACTGTAAACCCTCACTCTGAAGGTGGTGGTCAGCTCCCTAATTACTAATTTGAAAAATAATTCCTGTTTCAGCAGGTAAATAATGAAAAGCGAAACGTTCAGATATTCTTTGTATTTTAAGCTTTTCATGGTAAATGAGAAATTGAAAGTCATTTATACATGATATATGTGGAGGCAGGGATTTCTTGCATCCTCTGCTGGCATTTTATGCAGCTGGAAATGTAGCTGACATTTTAAAGACCCATTGTCCAGCTGACAAGTCTTATGAAATGTGTTAAACTCTCCTGAAATTAGGAAATAACTGTGAAGAGTAGAGGCTTAACTTTACATGTTGCTTTAGAAGCCTGTATTCGTATTCCATCTCCATTTTTGAATATAATTCATTAAACTGTGTGAGGGAATATAATTTTAGGGTTTTTTCAGTTAATAGAATCTTTTAACTTCAATATTAGCTGTCTTTATTAAAAAAAAATCTCATTTCTACTGCTTCCTTTCTCTTGCATTTTTTTCTTATTTATTCAGTATTCCCTTCTTTTTTCCCCTCATGTTGAATCAATGAAATAGTGGATAACTCAATGTCCATTGATCTATTGCTTATTCTGCAGGCACCGTCAGAACAAATCAAGGTTCTTTCACCTTGCGTGTGAGTGTATTCTTCATTCAGTGTCCCTGATCACTGCTGTCATGAGAGGTGTGGAATCAAAGTTAGGCTGTCAGTATATATTGTCACTTACTCATAGTTATATCACCTTTAGCAGGTTAAATTTAGGAAAAAAATATCTTGAGTTCATCCTATCAATGACGTTTTGGTTGCTATTCTGTTTCTCTCATGTAGCTTTTTGGTTGCCTGTCCCAGGATACACAAATAACAAAGTGAATCTGAAGTTCAGAGTAGGATTTGGTATCAGGGAGTTTAATCTCAGCAGAAATGTAGGAAAAGCTGAACTCAGTTTTTAGTTAAGTAAAAACAGGGGTTATATACAACATTCAGTTTTTAACTTCTTCAGTAGCAGGAGAGTCTTCTGGCAAGGTGTCCTAGAATTGTTGATGGCAGCTGCCAGCACTCAGCAGCTGCATGGATTTAATTTGTGAATGAGCTGGTGAGACTAAATAATGCTTTGAGATCTGATACATGCCTCAGTGTTTTCGGTGGGTATTCTGGAGATGCTTGTGATTCCAAAGAGTAAATGATGGAATTAAATTGGTGCTTTTGTAATAAAGTGATATTGAAAAATTATGTATGCAGATGACCAATCTGAAACAAGTTAGTGACAGATGCAGCCTGCTGGAATTTCCTGACCATGGACTCCTGAGCATGGGTCTTTTATCCATGGCTACTTTATCTGTCTCCCTCTTTTGTCAGAGATCTAGGTGTATGTTAACAGAAAAAGGGGCTATTAGGGCAAGCCACTGTATCTGCTGTCTGAATTCATGGTGGCAGGCTTCATAGTGTATACAGAGGAGTAAAAAATGCATCGTTGCAAAATTTCTGGTTTTCCTTTCAGATATCTGAAGTTCTTCAGATATCTGGAGTTCTGCATAGTCTCTCCTGAAGTAATTTAGCTGTCAACAGCTTGTATACATATTTTATATCTTTTGACAAGGAGAGAAAGGAACTTCAATGCTTGACATTATGCATAGAAATAATTGTCATAAGCGAGTCAGTGCCTGGTTGTGCAATTGTTTTCCATATTATGTAACTTTACATAAATGTCTATGAATTAATTTTAGAAAGGCTCTAGATTTTAAAGAGGTTTTGTTTATGGCCATACAACTTCCTTTTTGTGGAATTATAATTTGTATTTTTTAAAAAGAAACATGATAGTAATAGAAACTTAGTAATTGTATTTGGGAATGTGAGCCAGCAAATAAGCAATATTAAGGACATAATTTTAAGTTATAGTCTCTGTAATATGAAATAAAGCTAGCAGCTTTTTCACCTAAAATTTTTCGAAGAAAGACTTTTGTCTTAGTAAAATTACATGGAACTGGTTTTACTTCTGTGCTATGAATATGTGACTTTGCTAGTATTGTTTTATCTGATAGTTCCACTGTGTGGTGCTCTTGCTCTGCAGTTGCAAAGTACATTATATTTCTGAGAGTGAATCCACTATAAATCTCTTTCTCTGGAATAGCTACAATGACAGAGTTCCCTATGTACAAAGTAGATTACAGTAATTCTGATTTCTTTATTTTTTTTTTCTTTTTCCTTCTTCAAATAGTTGTTTAAATACAAAGTACTTAATCTTGTGATGTTACCCAACAGAACCTTGGTCAGGGTCTTCAGTATTCCAGGTCTTATACTCCTTTATTGTTCAACCAGTGAACAAAGTATGCAATACGAATATACAAGAGAGTATCATGCAGCTGAAAGTTTTGAGAAATAGGATATTAAATTGTGTGTTAGCATATAGCAGGGAGACTTGGTGCACATAAACATTTGATGTCACTTCTTAATGTGTGCTATTTATTTTTTTTTTTACTTACGTGGAATAAAAAGCCGCCTCTTTCCATATTACTTTTACTGTATCATTAAAATCTGAAAAATGAAACAACTGCAAGACATAGCCTTAGAAGGTGAAGGCAGGCCACACAAGAAGCTATTCTTAGCAGTGCAAATAGAGACAGTTCTTCAGAAGTTCCACAGGTATGCAGCAGTTTGTCATGGTTTTTTCCTCTATTCAGATATTGAACTATATAATTAAGTGATGGTAGGAGAGGAAAATGTCGTCTTTAGGTATTTTGTGTTCTTGCTTCTTGTTTTTCAGGCAGGTTGTTGTTGTAGATTTAAATCAGGCTTTTGATTTACTTGTTTTTGAAGGATTACTGAGAATAGTGATTTTTTTCTTCTCTTTAGATCAGTTTAAGATGAACTCTTGAGTCATTTGGGAAAATGCACACTGTACTGTAAATTTGTTAATGAAAGTGATTGTGGACATTATTTGACAAGAGAGGCAATGTGTATAAAATTATTTTAACCCTTTCACAAAATAAATGAGAAGGATTCTCACAGTACTAGTAGCTCCTGTGGAAAAACTCAGCTTGTGGTAATGTATTTGATTTTTAACTTATGGACAAGATTTGCAACAAGTATCAACTTGGTTTGAGTGGTGAGTGGGATGTTGATTTACCAGCGACTTAGACCCTGTAAAGCAGAACATTCTCAGAGATTTAGGAAATAATTATAGCTTAAAAAAATTGCTTTGAGCATTTGAAAAAAGTTGAGATCTGAAGTTCAAGAGCTTTCCTGCTGTGGAATTGAATTTCTTTTCAGTAATGTAATTTTTTAGTTTAGATGGAATTACAAAAGTAAATAAATTAACAGTTCGTTCCTGATCTTTCGTAATCAGTCTGCAATCTTCCATACCTATTGAATTACAGTTACTTTGATCCTGACATCTCCAATCTCAAAGTAATTCCAGAATTAAATACTTGACATGCAATAGAATTAGCTTTTCTCATATTTTGGTTTTATGCTGAGTTTGCTTATTAAAAGATACAAAAGGGTAAATTTTCTGCATGTGAGTTTTGCAGAAAATTAATTTGATCTAAAAATACTTCCCCTAGAAAGAAAATACTTTCTTAGGAAACTAGGCTATTATGTACAAACACCTGATTGATTGAAACTTTTTCTCTGTGGCAATGAAATATAAATAGAACTTAACTAATTTTTCTCTTTTCAATGTCATTATTTCATCATTGAGGTGAGATGATACAAAAGATGATAGAGATTTTCAACTCAGATGTCACACGTGGACCAGAGTATCTAAGTCCCACATGAAGAAGCTAAATCCCATACCTCAGTCTAGCTAGTAGAGGAAAGCTTTGTCTCTCCAGCCAGTTATAAACCTTGCACCATTTTTTTTTTGGTAGTCATAACCTAAACTGAGAGGCACACCTACGTAATAGTTAAGATATTTGATATGTCTTTTATCTAGCAGCTATGTTCAAGTTTTTGAACTTGTAGTGCTTTTTTTAATTGCTGTTTTTCAGCCTTTGCAAAAAGAATATCTTGACCCAGAAAGAAATGCCAGACCAGGTTGTTCCTTGGAGTGCTTTTGTCCTTTTTATGGTGCCTTAACTTTACCTGAAGCAAAGTTCTAATTGGTTTTGGTTTTGTTGTTATATTTCAGTAAATCTCATAGCAACAGTAAGCAGCTAATCTTTTACTACAAGAGATAATTGCCAAATTATTAGCTAATGGTATAGCTATAGATATGTAGATGCACATTTGGGATGAAGACGTTAATAAAGGATTCAGGTTAAATGCCACTTCTAATTGATGAAGGAGGACAGAATTCATAAATATGAAAATGAATCACTTTTAGATGTAGTGTTAAAACAGTTAGCTAATATACTTGTTGAACTAACAAATCATAGTAGTCATATGCCCTTACTGAAGTAAAGAGGGAGGATTTTCTTTGTTGTATTAGAAAATGGGAAGAAACAGCTATCTTAAACATACTCTTAAGGAATACATATATTATATAAAAGTTTCATTCTTGTGCTCTATTCAGCCACATTTCTAACACTCTTTTAACCTGGAATTACATCATGTTTGTAAAAACACTTGCACATTCTGGTAATGGATTAAGCACAAATACTTGATAAAATATGAAAGGAAAATTTGATTTTGTGATTGAATCTCCTCTTTCAGGGGAAATTGTTTCTTTCTAAAGCCTATCTTAGTCCTTTGTGACTGTTTTTTAACAGGAAATCATAAAACCATTTGGTTTAAAATAGAAACCAATAGCAAAATACAGAACTGTAAAAATGAATTTGTGGGAAATAGATGTGTTGAAAATGAGAGATAAATTAACAATTACGAAAGCAAAAAACTTAAACCAGGAGCTTTTAGTAAATATAAGAGGTGGAACAAAGAGAAACTATAAGAGCACTTCTCTGGTTTTGGTTTGGTTCAGTTTTTTGTTGTTGTGTTGTTTTTGTTTTTTTTTTTCCCTGAAGTGTCCTTCTGCACACTGAATTTATAATATCATAATTTATTCCTTAATTAGTCTTTTGTGAAATTAAGTTATACATTCAAAATGAGGGGCTGAAGATAATTTATTTTTGTGGTTTTTTTTGTTTTTTTTTTTTTAAACAAAACTAATATTATTTTTTTTTTCTCAGTCCACATTAATAACAGCTTTGGCTTTCCAAGTTAAGGAAGTCTAGCAGAAAGATGTGACAGGAGGGCCAAGGTAAAGTAATTATTATGTAGGTATTAAGAATTTGATTTTCAAGGAGTTTCTTGCTGGCACTGCCCATTTCGAATAGCTTCAGTTCTGCAGATCTATGTATTTGTTGCAAGAATTGGAAGATAGAAGCTGTCTTTATTCTGTGTTGTCAAAAGCTTATTTGAATGTTATCTGTGCAGGAATTAGTTTAGAGCTCTTACTGGTTTCAAGGTTGAGAGACAATGTTTTAGAGACAGATTTGCAGATTTTTAGACTGACTTATGAAATGGCAGAAACATATCTCAAATATTTAACACCTCCCTTCAGTAACCTTAAAAAAACCAGCTCTACCTGGATTTCCCTGGCTTATTTCCTTTCTAAGAGAAATTCTGATTTTTAACAACGCAAATATTTTTATATTCTTCATGAAAGGTGACAGATTGCAGTTGTCATGTCAGGTTTTCAGGAAAGTTTAGGAGTAGGAGACTTGTGCTGCTTCTTTAAGTAGCTGTTTTCTTAAACCAGGTTGATACTCTAAGTTCGAGGCATTCATGCCTGTTTATGTGCTGTGTTGCATTTTGATGGAAAATCCAATTGTGTAGTGCATTAAAAAATTGTTTCTTGCCCTGTATAGTTTTCCTATCTGTTCATCAGAATTGCTGGGTTTTGTATTAAATATCTAGATCTGTTTCATAGTAAAAAACAATTTAATAAAAACGTAGCAGACACTTGGAGATAGTATCTGCAAGAGTAGATAGAGCTGATGCAGGTGAACGGACCATTTGATTTCATTGGTTTTTCAGTTGTGGACTATGCTCTGCATTTGCTGTTTTGCAATACATGTATCTTCCTCTTGCATCTTTTTTTGTGTCTCTCCCATTGGCTGGATAAAAGACAATCCCTGCAGTGGCTGCTCTGGAGCTCTGCAGAAGTTGATCTTTCAGCTGCTGGCAAAACAAATGGCTTTGCAATGTTTGGGGTTTTTTTTGTTTGTGTGTGGTTTTGTTGGTTGGTTGGTTGTATTTTGGGGTTGTTGGTTGGTTTGGGTGGGTTTTTTTTGTGTTGTTTTTTTTTTTTGTGTGTGTTTTGTTTTTGGTTTCGTTTTTTTCTTAAGCATGTTCATATGTGGTTACTTTCATGATTATATAGGAGAGATTGATTTCCAAATTTTAAACATGAATACTACTTTGATCATCTTGTGCTGTTTCTTGGACTTCATTTTGAAAGGGAAAGGGAGGGAAGAATGATGCAACGAAGATGATTAAGGGAGTGGAGCATCTCCCTTATGAGGAAAGGCTGAGGGAGCTGGGTCTCTTTAGCTTGGAGAAGAGGAGACTGAGGGGAGACCTTAATAATGTTTAGAAATATGAAAAGGGTGAGTGTCATGAGGATGGAGCCAGGCCCTTCTCAGTTACAACCAATGATGGGACAAGGGGTAATGGGTGCAAACTGGAACACAGGAGGTTCCATTTAAATATGAGAAGAAACTTCTTCTCAGTGAGGGTGACAGACACTGGAACAGGCTGCCCAGGGAGGTTGTGGAGTCTCCTTCTCTGGAGACATTCAAAACCCACCTGGACACATTCCTGTTTAACCTCATCTAGGTGTTCCTGCTCCAGCAGGGGGATTGGACTAGACGATCTTTTGAGGTTCCTGGGCTGCCTGTTCCAGTGCTCCGTCACCCTCACTGAGAAGAAGTTTCTTCTCAAATTTAAGTGGAACCTCTTGTGTTCCAACTTGATCCCATTAGCCCTTGTCCTATCATTGTTTGCCATTGAGAAGAGCCTGGCTCCATCCTCATGGCACTCACTTTTTATATACTTATAGACATTAATAAGGTCCCCCCTTAGTCTCCTCTTCTCCAATCTAAAGAGACCCAGCTCCCTCAGCCTTTCTTCATAAGGGAGATGTTCCACTCCTACTACTACTATCTTAGTACTTTTATGGTTTGGCAGCGCACATTAGCGATACCATGTGGATAATGTTGTTTTGTGGTATATCTGATTTAATATGAAGATAGAACTGGGTGTCATCCCCCTTGTCTTGGAAGTTCCATGTGTCTGACAGCAGCACCATATATACATCTATACGTATGCATGTGTATATACATGCAGACCAGTGTATGTGTGTTATGCACTTTTATATACGTATTTATATGTGTGTGTAGATAGATATGCACACACATGTTAAATATATATATATAGGCCCTCTAGTACATTATTTCATAAAATGTTTGAGAGATCTGGTGGCTTGGTAGTACCACTGTAGTGTAAGGCTATAGATGGTCAGGCATGTATATTTTATGTGGGTGCTCTTGCAGTAGCAACATCTGAGGTTTTTGTTATCTTTTTAGAGTGACAAAAGAAGATCTAGCTTCATTAAAACATGTTCTATTCCTAAGTGTCTGTTACTCTTGAAGAGATCTGAGCTTATTTGACTTTTTTTGACCTTTTTTTTTCATCTGTAGTTGCATCCTCAAAACTTGCAACCATAATGGCTTTATAAAAGAAAGTCTCTTTTTATGTTTATTTGTGGTTTTGGGTTTTGTGTTTATTTTTAGTGTGATACATCATAATCTCATGAGTGTTGAAAAGAAATGGAATGATTGCTTTAAATGTTTGATATGTTCTGTAAGGGAAAACTGTTCAAAATGCCATTTTCGTGGGGTAATTTACTTTTTCGCGGAGATACTGTGGCTACCTGGAGCTCTGATAGCTGCGGTCATACAACCTCTTGGAAAGAGCTTAAGCAAGTAAAAGTTATAAATATTGACATAGACCAGTTAAGAAGGAGTTTCTTATTTTATTACTACTCATCATCTTTTTTGCTGTTAATGTTTACATATAAGTAAGTACATTTTGTTAGAAGAATTTGGGGTTCCTCAATCATCTTAGTCATTAAGACCCTGGTTATTTAAAATGCTTTTATTTTCTCTACTCAGGAGCAAGCCAAAACCAGGCACTTGCACCCAGATGTGATTATGTCATTAAGCTCTTCAATGGCAAATATATATTACAGTTGAATATTTGGCATAGAAAGAACATATAAAAGTAAACTGGAGTGTGAACAGAATTTGAGAGGATCTGGCATTTATTTTTATATTTTCAGAAAAAGTGACAAAAAGCGTATATCTGTCTCAGACTTTACACTACTTGTCTGTAAATTGATCAGATGTATACATTTAATAGGTTGTGACTTCAGTTTTGTGGGGGTTTTTTTGGTTTGTTTTTTTTTTTTTGTTTTTTGTTTTTTTTTTTTAAATCCAATCCGTAACTGTCAAACTTCCTATTTCTTCAGTGAGGTTTTGGAGGGAGAGCTATGTAATCCAGTATGATTCTTTACTTTCTTTTGTTTAACACTGACTATCAGGGCAGCTTGCTAAAATATTCATCACTGCTGTTAGACCAGATCACAGTAATATGATTGAAACCTTAGCAGTTTCTCTGATATTGCAGAGACTGAATTATCCTAATTGCAGAGAAAATATTAAACTTTATTAAATTATGTCAGTCTTTTTATGACTTTTCCATTTTTACAATCTGGGAAATGTTGAATAATGGAAAGGAGGCAACCTCAAATTTTCTGACATTTTAAAGTTAATGCTGAGGCATTTAAAGTTCTCTGATGTGTGCCAAGATAAAACATATCACCAGTAGTTACATGACAAGAATGGGTGTTTAACATATTATTATATCACTGGGTGAGCTGCAGGATGGTAGCAGGAAGTGGAGAGGTCACAGAATGCAAATCCAATTTCCAATTCACACCAAAGCAGTGTGAGCTAATAGATTTATAAAACATGCTTTGTTAATTTTCTGTCTGGTTCTTCTGAGTTAGTAATTTATCTAGCTAATTATTTGTCTTGCGTTGTCAGTTTCTAAACAACTGTACAAGGGTTAGTTGGTCTTAATAAACAATTAGGACTTAGGCATCTGTTGCAGAAGAAATGGTTTCTCTGTATCAGTTTACTTTGGTTTCCTTTAGAGGTGGTAAAACATGATCAAATATGGCTTGTGTCCTACACCACAAGGATTGTCAGTCCAAGAGCCCAGGACTCAAACTGTATTCATTCTATACAGTTGCTAGTTTGCAGGATTTATAGTGAGCCTGTGTTTCACATTAGTTAGTACATTTCCCATTGTCACTTTGCCTGTTTGCCACCTGAAAGTAAATTGATATATATTGATTAGATAATAGTTCTTGATAACTGACATGTTCCTTTCATGCAGTTCAAGGCAGTTAAGAATCTGTTCACGTTCTGGGTTTTGGTGTTTGGTGTGTGTGTGATGGTGGTGTTGGGTTTTTTTGTGTTTGTGGTATTTTGTTTTGTTAATTCTTTTTTTCCCAGGGAATTAGTTGATCAAAATGAGCTGGCAGTACTATCTTTTATCAATTTCTGTGGTTTTGGATGTAGACCACAATATAAACTAGTCAGTTTGTATCTGACCAAAATAATTTGAAGACTGTAAAAACTGAAGTGAGGAAAGTCAGTCATCTACTCTTCTCACTGTTTTTGGGAGGGCACGTCATGGTTTTTATAACTTATGGTACAACAGGACAGTTATTGCCTTTAAGTGTACATTGTATTACCAAAGCTGACTTATGATTGACCTGAAGTTTGTAACAGTGCAAACAAAATACCAATATGAAGATTTCTCTGTTAGTCCTATTCACTATTGATAACATATTTTACATGGATCTTAATTCCGATTGTCTTTTATCTTCCTACAAATGGAGCTTGTTTGGCTTTTCTATCAGATAGAAAAATGGGGAAAAAAGAAATATAGTATGTTTTTTTATTTTTCTTCACTCCTACATGTTTTTTAAAGAAATCTTTTATATCCGTTCTGAGGTTTTGCTGTTTTACAGTAAAAACACAAAGCAGATTTTTTGCCTAGTCTTTACAAACAATTAATAAAATGCTCAGTTGTCATTGTAGTGGGAAAGATGACATTATATATTTCAATGTAAATAGTTTATGAGAAAAATCCAAGATGCATACAGATGTATGTGCAGGTTTATTGGTATATAGCATGTTTACTTTCCATGTTTAGTAGTCTTTTCTGGTATAACTCACTATTTCTCAATCTTCCTGAAATTTCTAGGACATTGCTTTCACAGTTGCGTTAATATTACATTTAATTTGTTCTGTGAACTACTCTAGTTTCAAATCTGCATTATGATGCAAGGCTTAAATGTCTGTTGATTAAAGAAAAAATCAATGAAATTATATCTTGGTCGCAAGGATGAGACCTCTGACTTCTGTTGTGAATATCAAACAAATTTAGACACCAATTGGAGGAACTGGTTAGAGCTTTGCTGGATGTATTTTCTGTGTTGGCTGCTGTTCCCTAAGAAGCAAGTTAATGAGTGTTATGGGAAGGAGGCAGAGTTCAACATGTTCTAGGGAAAAAGGACTTTTAAAATTAGGATATTTAATAGCTGAACTATCTTGTCAATTTTGTTCTAATGCAAATTAACATATAGGTTTGTATTTGTTAGGCAATCAGATACTGGGACAAATTGTGGTTGGTTAATTGGATATTATGGAAATAAGCTATAATATGTTTGTCTTGAATTTATTATTTTTCTGTTGACTCTCTTGCTTTTTGGTGAGATGATACAGTGTAAAAACTAAAACTGCTTCTGATATTTAGAGGTTGTCATGCTCTGTAACAAAATTTTTTCAAGTGTGGAGTTTACAGTAGACTAGAAAAATGTTTTCAGAATTTTAGCTAGTATGAACAAAAGCAAAAAGAAAGAATGTGCAATGATTTGTGTGAAGACGAGAAAAAGAGTGAACTATAAAACCTTATACAAATGAAAATGTATTTTCAAATGAGAGAGAAGGGTCAATATAATTCTGGTCAATATTGAAAAGAATTGAAGTTTGTGTCCCATTTCTCTTGAAAAGAAGCTATATAAATTCTGAATGGTGTACTAACAGTAACTTAGGAAATCAAGTGGCATGGGCAAGTAAGAGCTATCTATACAAAGCACTGGAAATAGTTTTAAAGTTTACATTGCCAAGAACTACCACATTCAAAATTTGTAGCTGCTAATTTTTTTAAGGTTTATGGTGATGTTATTTCATTGATGACCGAAGAGATATGCATTTCTGTAAAGAAAAAACCTATCATTGATAGTATAGAAGCCTAATAATAAAAATATTAAATAAGTTTATTTGTTAAGATATTAACAGAGTGTAATTGTGAAAAGAGATATTGTTGGATTTTTGACAGAATACTTACAGTTATCATTACATTCAATTTCAAAGCAAGAAAACTCTGTCACAGGGGAGCTTATTTTCATTAATCCGCTTGACCCAGGCAAGTTTAGTTTCATGGTTAATTGAAAAATCTCATCCCTACCCTCCCACCCCATTGTCACGTTAATAACTTTTGTGCCAGTAGCTCAGTTTTTCTGTCTGCTCAAGTGCACTCTCCCAATTCCCAACAGAATCAAAATCAGCAATTTTCTCATTTCTTTGAAACTGTTTATCTAGGTTTTTCATAGATCTGTGCCTATCACAGCTTTTCTTCTCTTTGAGAAAACCAGCAAATGGTGAGTGGCTGTTCTTTCAAAGAGTTGAAATAGTTGATGGGGATATGTATCTTTTCCCATTAATCATAAGCCATCTCTGAAACAAGCTTCCTGTTTTTCTCTGCTTTCAACTCCACTTATTTTTCAAATCTCATATGAAAACATGTCTTATCTCTCTTATGTATTCCTAAAATCACAAAATTGAATTTATTCTATTTCATTGAACCCCTGGCTAGTTAGATGCTTGACCAATCACATAAATATTGTGCAATTTCCTGATGCTTACCAATTTGAATAAGTAATTTACATACATAAATATTTTTCTTGAAGTGCACACATTGTGTGTTACAGGAATCTCACTTTGCCACTCAGATGGACAAGATTACTGTAAGTATATTGGACTTATTGGAATCAGAACCTACATTCTGGTTCTTCAGAAGCTGTAAATATGAATTACAAGAAGGAATATTTGAAATGCAGTTTTCAGCATTTCAATTTAATTTTTCCACATAGTTGTATCCCCAGCTATTTTTTTTTGGCTCAGTGTTTTAAGTATTTCTTTGAATAACCCTGAACACTGGGAAACGGGTGCTGGATTATATTAGTAAGGGCTCAGGACTGTGTGAACCCAGCTGTGTGGTGTCTGCTCTGGAGCTTGTTTAGTGTATGGGGGTTTAGACGCACAGAGAGATCAGATGTCCAGTTTTCTACAACCTGCATAGGCATATCTTAAATCTTTTTCCTTTACTGCTGCGAGTTAAATAAGAAACAATAGTACAATTACATACGTTTCAGTGAGTGTCTGGCCTTATCATTGTTCATTGAAAACAAAGATAGAATGTATTCCTAGAAGTGTTTGCCTTATGTGTGTGTGTTACAATAAAAGCATTTGTTCCTTTAGAGAATCTGTTTTTTGATTATTTTTTTTTAATACTGACAGTTCATTTTTATCGTGATTCTCTAGTTTATAGATCTTTTTTTGAGAATTTTCTTACTATTTGCTCTTAGAAAAGTACTAAAGTTTACATGCATGAAGGATTTTAGAGCATTTATGTACTAGAATTCCAACTACATGCACACTGCAGCCAAATTTTTCATATCGTAGAGAAGAAGAAACCACAGCATAGTAAAGTGCAGATACTAAGTTCACATCTTTAGTTATTTAACAAAGGTCTGACTGTGAAGCCAAAACCTGAGTATAAGGATGTTTATCATGTTCACAGAATCACAGAACCAAGGACTGGAAGGGACCTCAAAAGATCATCTAGTCCAGTCCTCCTGCCAGAGCAGGAACACCTAGGTGAGGTTACACAGGAATGTGCCCAGGAGGGCTTTGAATGTCTCTAGAGGAGGAGACTCCACAGCCTCCCTGGGCAGCCTGTTCCAGTGTCTGTCACCCTCACCATGAAGAAGTTTCTTCTCATATTTGAGTGGAACCTACTGTGTTCCAGTTTCTACCCATTGCCCCTTGTCCTATCATTAGTTTTCACCGAGAAGAGCCTGGCTCCATCCTCCTGACACTCACTCTTTACATATTTATAAACATGAATGAGGTCACCCCTCAGTCTCCTCCAAGCTAAAGAAATTCAGCCTTTCCTCATATGGGAGATGCTCCACTCCCTTAATGATCTTTGTTGCTCTGCGCTGGACTCTCTCCAGCAGTTCTCTGTCCTTCTGGAACTGTTATGTCATTTTTGTGGTGAAAACTTTGCAAGTCTTGGGGAAGATCCTCTTAATCTTTGAAAAATGCTTTTAAGAATAATTTAATATGTCTAGTTGATAGCCCTTATAAAGACATCTTTCTCTTGCCTTTATTTCCTGACAGAGTTCTAACTTGCATTCCAGTTTCTTTTGTATTCTGTTGTGTGGTCTTTTATTTTTCTTGTAGAAAATATTGTGGCTTCATGAAGATGGTGACACTATTGAGATGCTTTGTTCTCTTAAATTTTTACAGAAAAGGCTTTGAGATTACCAAAAATGTTTAGCACTTTTTCTAAACTTCTCTGAGAGAAATATATAGGCAATAAACACAGAGGAAAATACTCTAGACGGTCTTAGAAAATTACCATCAGAATAGGAAGCTCAGTTGTTCAGTGAAGGACCCAACTGAAAGGTGATTAACTGGTACTTTATCTTGCCTTGGGCCTCAAATGATGAAAAATGCAAAGGAGGCTGAGGGGAGACCTTCTCACTCTATACAGCTACCCAAAAGGGGGTTGTAGCATGGAGGGTGTTCGTCTCTTCTCACGAGTTACAAGTGACAGGATGAAGGGAAACAGCCTCAGGTTACACTAGGAAATGTTGAGATTGGATATTAGAGAAACTTGTTTGAGGAAAGGGTTGTCAGGCTGCTCAGGGAAGTGACTGAGTCACTGTCCCTGGCGGTGTTTAAAAGGCATGTAGGTGTGGCACTTAGGGACATGGTTTAGAGGTGGACTTGGCAGTGTTAGGTTAGCGGTTGGACTCTATTATCTTAAAGGTCTTTTCTGACCTAAGTGATTCTGTGGATGATTATATGTGGACTATATCATGTGTAAGCCAAAATTGTATCCAAGATAATGGTTAGCCCTAAGGTATGCATACTGGAATAATTTGGCATGAAAGCTCTTTGGTGTATTTTTTTGTAAACTAGAACCTGGATTGTTAAATTGAAATGGTCATAGTAGTAAGTTCAGGTGTTTGTATAATTTTTGACAGGTGAAGTTATTTCTGAAACAGCTTGCAAATAGGAGGTAATTTAGAAATGCAGATTTAAAACCAACTGAATAATTGCTGTAGGGGTCTTGTTCCCATTTTTTCAAAGTAAAAGCAAAAAAGGTAGCATCTAAAAGAAAACTTGCTACTGCTTCTAGTTTTGTCCCCTCCTCATCCCCTGGGTCATGGGAGACGTGGGACCATTAAGGGGGGTTTAGTGAAGGATCACCAATGCAATTAGAGGGTTCAGGAGTTTGACCTGTGTAGAAATCTTGATGGAGTTGGGTTTGAGCCTGAAGAGGGGATGTGAGGAGGTCTGTTTGAAAGATAGCTGTAGAGAAGATGTAGGTAGCTGTCTTCAGGAGGATGCACAGGAACAGGGCAAAAGGCAACAGGCTCAGGTTTCTTCAGGAGAAATTCTGTCTGGATTAAAAGAAAAAAAAAATCTTTACTGTAAGAACAATAAAACACTGGAATAACTTGCTCAGAGAAGGGGTGAAAGACTCTGCTTGACAGGGCCTTGAGTAACCTAACATAAGGCTTTGTTTTCAACAGAAGATTGGACCAGATGGTCTCCAGAAGTCCTTTCCAACCTAAATTTTTCCTTCATTCTGTGAATCTATCTTTCTGTGATATTCTAGCAAATAAGGAGAAATGGGCTAGGCAGGCTCTGGTACTGCTAGTGATTTGTGGAGAATAATAGTCCTGTCTCCTCTAATGTGATCCATTCCTCAGAGCAAAGCAACCGTGCTGTGTTAAGAAAGAAATGGGAGAGGGATGGCGGTTTGGAAGAAGGCAATGCCTGAGCTTTTCAGAGGAGGGACATGACAGATGGCTGGAGTGGAGGGAAAAGCACTGTGTAAATTTGAACGGGAGCATTGAGAAGGGTAGATGAACAGTTGAAGAAACCTAGGACAAAAAAAGGGGTAAGTGAGGAGTCAGAAGGTGTTACCATGTGGGTTTGATGTACACTTGGTATACTAAACAGTCAAGTATTGAGTGTATTCACCATGTGTGCTAAGGTTTGGATGATGGGAGGACTGACAATGTGGGAGGCATTATACACCTCCAGGTGCTGAAGGTGGGTAGTGTGGGGAGTCCTGGACAGTCTTCTCTGGTAGGATGAGTAGCTCAGGGTCACTGAAAAAAGGAGAACTCTCTGAAAGTAATGGAGGAGAAAGGGTACACAGGGACAGTCTTGAATTTTTTTTGTAGTTTGAACCACCTGAAGAGGCTGGTACCTTACCACTGTTGTCTTAAATATCTGGGAGAAGAAGAGAAATAATTAAGTGGATTGTTTGGAGCAGGTGTTAGCACAGTTATTTGATCATAAAATGGATCACATAAACTCAGAGAGATGAAAGACAATTACCTTTCTCCAAGTCAAACAAATTTATTTTTTGTTATTTTTCATTGTTACAGGGAAGTAGATGTATGTTTCATTTGCCTTGGTAATCCATCAAAACATACTTGATATTGTGGTGGTTGTTTGTTGTTTTTTAATTATTATTTTCAGTATCATAATTTTCTACAGAAGTAACTAATTCTGTCTGTAGATTGTTCTGTATCATTCCATTAGCTGACTACTGCAACTGTCAAAAAAGCTTCTGTCTTAAGAGATTTTCTTCACTTGAGTCTATAAATGAAGTTGAGGGCATCTCTGAAATGTCACTGCCATGTCTTGTGTGATGTGTACAGTATGTCAGGTTATGCTTTGCAATATGATCAGAAAATTGTCAGAAAACCTGAACGTGTGCTTAAGTCTGATATTACTTAGTTCAGATCAATTATTACTGCTGTCAATACCTGTTATTATACAGGAAAACCACTTTGTATCTTTGGTTTAACATAGGGAACACTAGTGTGGAGAAAGGCAGTTCTTTGCCTGTAGTCCCTCATAGAATCAGTGGCAGAGCTGCAGTTAGGATCTGCATCTTTGTTAAGCAATTATTTAGTGATGGGTTTTTTAAAAGTAGTGTGGTATTGGGAGAGAAGACTGTGATTTGGATTAAATATGAGGGGTTTTTGGTGTTTGCTTTTTTTTTTTTTTTAAATAAGAACATTGCATAACCAAAAAAATTTGTCTCAATATGTGGAATTATCTCAATCCAGGATTTTACTATCCCTACTAAAGAAAATATATTGCTTTCTGCCATTGTCTGTTTAGCCAGCTGTAAGCCCTATTGGACAGATTGCATGGTATGCTGATTAATGATCTAGGCAGTGGGTGATTAGCCAAGTGTGCAATGAGATTCAGAGCTTCCATTGTACTATAGGAATGTCATTGATCGATATAACCACACAGTCTGTAGTGCCTTCTGCAAAGTAAATTTGGACTAGTGGGGAAAAGTGGTGTAGACCCTGAAGAGCTGCTGCAATGCTACAAAGATGTGCTTATTTTTATAGAAGGCTTAAATTTAATCTAAAGATTTGAAGGTTTGGTTAATTTTTGGTTTTGTGTGTTATTGTTTGAGGTGTTTGTTTGTTTGTTTTCTTGATATCTTTCTTATTGTGATTACAGACATCTCCCTACTTCTGTTTTTCTCGCAGAATAAATCCAAAAAACTTAATATGCATGTGATAAATTTGGGAGATTGTATTTCTACATGTGCTTAAATAGTGTTTTATATCTCAGCCTCCGAGGGCAAGAGGCAGAATAGCCTGATGAATTCTGACAACCAGCCTGCTGTTTTATAAAATGTTACTGGATCAAGCTCTCAGATGTCAAAGACTGTATATGCTACTTTTGTAGCTGAATATAATTTTTTTAATATAAAATCACCTCTGATTAAATACTTTTTGGGAATGCTGAAAATATGCAATATGTTTATCTGAAAATATATAATACATTTGCCTTTCATTTCACATTTTTAGTGTGGTAATTCTGCTATAGGAATGAGTTTTTTCATACTGTGTCCTGAATAGTCATCAGCATTGCTGCTTTGAGGCTATATAAATTCAGATTATATAGCAGATTTGGTTCATAATTTTTTTTCTCTCCTTTTTTTTTTTTTTTTTCTAGAGCAATAACATGAGGTAACTCAATTGCTTATTATTACTGCTATGTTAAAATTTCTGTAAATATCTCTAATTTATAGGTAGTGGCTCAATTCCAAATTTCTTTCGCATCATGAAGCGGCAGTTTACTGAAACAGAGTGGGATGTAATCAGGTCTATGAGTAATGAATGGATGCAGCTGGATATGTTTCATCGGCATTGGGTAATACTTTTTTTTCCTATTTGAAGACTGCAGTGCTATAACCTGCACATTTTCTTTTGTTATATTTTTTAGTATTTTCACTATGGTCAAATTATATATTATTAAAACTATCTATTATACTTTTTATAGTTTTGTGTTCATGTGGAGATAATATTTTAATAGATTTTATATTTTAGTGATTTTTGTAATGTCAGGATAATTTCGAGAACCATAGTACAGCTGACATTTCAAGAAGGATTTGTGGCTGGCTTTAAACACACACCCAGAACAAGGTAAAGGGTTCATATCTGTATGTGCCACTAGTTAATTCTGGTTGTATGTTCATTATAATGCTGCAAGTTAGTCTAGGTGTTAATGTTACTGATAACTTTTTCTCTTGATAATTGCATCGTTCTACTTTCACATGTACAGTAGTATGTCTTAAATGTATTTGGCCTACAGTGTCTGCTCAGAAGTAATGTTTATAGAACAGTTTGCAAACAGCCAGTGTGAACAAAATACATTTATTCTGTGTTTTAGGCTTTAAAGGAAAGCTTCTTAAAGGCTATTGGAGTTGGAATTGGCTTTAACTTGCAAAGAATTGAATTTAATGTGTCCCCATTGCAACTGGAAATAGGGAAGGTATATAAGGAGACAAAAATGCTTCTGGATGGAGATGAAGAAGAGTGGACATTTGAGGTAAGAAATATTCAGATTTATTTTTTCCGTAATGATAAACAGCCTGAAAACCATATGGTTGCATTGCAAATTTGATTTTTTCAATTGTAGCTTCACACCTTTGTTCTGTATAACCACATTGTACTTATATCAGTCCAAACTTAGGATATCAATCCACAGCATTTTAAAGTATTTTTGGTGATTGCAAAACAAGAGATATATTAATTATAATGGCTTTTTATTTGTTTCTGTTCCTGGAGTATATTTCTGGCAGTCTATGAAATTCATCCCAAGGTGTAGGGGAAGTTCACTGAAGTATATTCAGACCTGACTTCCGAACAGTGTCTAACGTTTTAAAATTCTTCATTAGCTGGTCTAGAATGGGACTAGTGATTAACCAACCCCGTATGTTAAATGTTTGAAGTGGAGGAGGTGTCCTCACCTCCTTTGGGTTTCTTACTTCTTGTCCATACAAGCTGATAGAAACATGTGCTTTTGTGGGTTTTGAGTTAGTGCACTGATGGCTGTTGTCTGTGGGAATGGAGAGATGCAAAAGACTTGTCTTTGCTTAATTGGAACATTAGTTTGTGCTCAATCTTTTATCTGAGTTTTGGGTTTTTGTTTGGTTTTCCTTCTTGAAAGTTACTGACACTTATCAATAAAACATGTATCCTATTAGATTTGGTAGAAAATGATCAATAGCATCTAATTTAAAAAGTGTAGAGGGAAAGAACTGATAGGACATAGTTTAGTGGTGGACTTTGTAGCGTTAAGTTAATGGTTGGACTTGATGACCTTAAGAGTCTTTTCCAACCTACATGATTCTGTGATTCTGGACAATGATCTCAAATTATTTAATTACCTTCAAAAACCAAGTTAAAAAAAAACCTTAATACTATTTCTCTACACCTCAGAGGGATTTTCTGCCAACCACTTAAAACAAAGGAAGAAATGCAAATGAGATTGTGACTTAAAAATTGCCTGTAAAGGGCACTTTGTTCCAATTTGCTCTAAGTTTGTGCAGCTGGTATATAGCTGAATAGCAATTCAAAGAATATATACATTGCAATTTCACAAAGAAGTCAAGCGCACTTTTCAGTAAGAGTATTCAGTTTCCATTGCACATTTACATTTTGAAAATAACTACATAGTTGGTGGCAGCTGTTCCAGTAGAGCTTGTCTAAATGACAAATTTCTGGTGTATGCTTGTTTTGTGTAGTATACAAACTGCATGTATGATATGCATGTAGTAAAAAAGAATGTATGTACCAGTAACTTTTAACTTGAACCATAAGTTGGCCTTTTCACAGTTCGTTCCTTTCAGCATTTCTAGCCACATTTGGTTTTATGTTATTTTAAAAGTCTACCCATACTAAATCAGCCCTCTTAGTGATATTGCCATACTCTCTAGGAATTGAGTATGTAATAAAAGTCACTGTTATAGAATTATAGACTGGCAAAAGAAAGTCTTAGAAGAGACTGTAACACCTCTTGTAATAGAATGCTTTCTTTATTAATACTAACAGTGGACCATTGTCAAGGAAGCATCTACCTCTTTTGGTTGACTTCTAGAACTCCTCATTTTTGTCTTTGACATGTCTGTGGTCAATTGATGAAAATAGCCTGAAGATGATGTAGATAGAACCCTGTATTACTGAAATGCTTTGTAATTATTAGATTTTTTCCTTATTACTTAGTAATTACTGCTAGAAGCTTAGTGCAATTTTTGTCTGAGGAATGTCTCCTCTTTGATACTTGCCCCCCTGCTTCCCAAGAGCACAGCCTTATAACAAGGCATATGGGAGTATTTCATTTTTTATTATTATTATCAAGTTTAATTTAAATACAAGCTCAATTGGGATATAATATCATTTAAATATCAACACTTATTAAAATGAAATTGAAAAAAATAATTAGTTTTTCAGTAACCAATCTGCAGCTGAAAGTTAAGCATCACCTTTTTGTCTTCTCCCAAGTTTCTATTCATTTTGTGCCTGTTTTCTTACTTACAAAAGTCTTTTCTTGTTCCATTATTTGCCCTTGAGCCAAATTCTTGAAACAGTTTGTGAACTGAAAACACTAATCGTGAGAAATTTTGGAGAATCACCCAAGAGATGTGATTGAGAATCTCCTGTATGTCTGCATATTACTGGTATAGTATTTTCTTTGCGTTCCCTGTTGTGCAGGGTTTGCTTGAGTGGACTTTTTCTATCAGATAAAAGAATATAATGATCTCACAGTTTTGCTTTTCAGATCTGCCTCTGTCATTATGATAAGAGATGACTGAAGAGAGCAAAACTGTTTAAAATCCAATTAGTGCATATTGTGGATTGTCTTATCTCAGTTTTAAAGATAATCTAATTTACCAAAAACAGAAGAGAGAAATAAAGGGGATTTTACCCACTTAAATTACAGAATAAATTCTGAAATCTCCTTCAGAAAGTACCATGTAATGTGGGGGAAACAAACAAACAAAAACCAAACAAACAGACAAAAACCCAAACAAACCAAAAAAAACTACTTAAAAGCACAAAGACAAGAAAAATATGTACCACCTTATACTTCTCATGACAAAAAGGTCAAGAGAAATACTGTTGAATCAGATCAAATCAAAGTTGACACTGTTCAGATACCCTGTAACTGTTCACAACAAGAGCAAAGGCTGGTCATGTTGAAGAAAGAATTTTCTGTGAACATAACAGATTTTTTTTTTTTTTATTTCTTTCTAAATATCAAATGAACTACCTAGTTGTGTGGTTGACTGTTTGTTGTCCCTTTAACAAGGGTTTGGTTTCATTAGAAACGTCTTTGCCCTCTTCCACTTCTCATTTATTTTTGAGCCTGAATAGAAGGCAGTAGCTCAGAAATAGCCTTTTGTTGTTTGATCTTAATGGATCGGTTTAGCTTTAGGTGCTTGTTTTCATACAGAACTCTAGAGATTGCTGCTCAGATTCCCTCCAACTGTTTTGGAAGGAGTAGGAGAAAAAATACAGTAAAACTTCATTTAAAAACATAAATTTAATTTTAAGATATGTCTGATACACTATTTGTGTCAGAGAGTTAATGTAGGATGGGGTCATTATTATGATGATGATGATTATTATTATGAGTAATTCTATATGCTCCATTGACTTTCTTTGAAGAAAATAAACTTAGAAAGGTACTTTTTGTTTTTAATAAAAGTGAAGGAAGTTGATAACAAGACAAATATTATAATCCAAATAGATAAAGTAAGTTTATAATATTAGATCCACTACAGATATAAACGTGTGGAACAAAAAAATCCTTGTTACTGATTTGCAAAATGTAAAGTGTGTTCGTGACTCTTATTTGTCCCAGTTTTGTACAGTTAATCAGAAGGAATGGCTGGATAGCACTTAATGAGGAATTGATGTGAAAGAAGAATCTTAAATGAGGCATAAGACGCTCCTGTTTTGGTCCCTACCTCAATTTTGGATATAACAATTTATGAAGGAAGGACCCGATTTATCCTAAACCTCACTCAGGGATTAAGAATGACCTGGCATTACTGCTGCTGTGTTGTCATGGTTTAACCCCAACCTGCAACTAGAACCATGTGCTGCTTACTCACCCCTCCCCTGCCTCCGGTGGGACATGGAGGAGAAATCAGGAAACTAAAGGCAAAACTTGTGGGTTGGCATAAAAACAGTTTAACAGAGCAGCAAAAGGGAGAAGATAAGCAGTAACAACAACAACAATGAAAGAACATACAAAGTGAGGGAATAGACAACACAATCACTCACCATGCAGCAACACCCATGCACAGCCTGCTCCTGAATCCCACTCACCCTGGCAGTAGTCACGAACAGTGGTCCAGTGCCACTGATCACAGAATCACAGAATGGTTGGGGTTTGAAGGGACCTCTGGCAATCTAGTCCAACCCACCTGCTAAAGCAGGTTCACCAGAGCAGGTCACACAAGAATGTGTTCAGGCAGGCTTTGAATGTCTCCAGTTAAGGAGACTCCACAACCTCTCTGGGCAACCTGTTCCAGGGCTCTGGCACCCTCAAGGTAAAGAAGTTTATCCTCATATTCAGATGGAACCTCCTGTGCCTGTTGCCCCTCATGCTATTGCTGGGCACCACTGAAAAGAGTCTGGTCCCATCCTCATGACACCCACCCTTAAGATATTTATAAACATTGATGAAATCCCCTCCCAGCCTTCTCTTCTCCAGGCTGAACAGACCCAGCTCTCTGTCTCTCCTCATAAGAAAGATCCTCCAGACTCCTCATCATCTTTGTAGCCCTCTGCTGGACTTCCTCCAGTAATTCCTTGTCCTTCTTAAACTGGGGAGCCCAAAACTGGACACAGTGCTCCAGGTGTGGCCTCTCCAGGGCAGAGTAGAGGGGGAGGAGAACCTGCCTCCACCTGCTGGTCACAGTCTTCCTAATGCACCCCAGGTACCACTGGCCTTCTTGGCCACAAGGGCACATTGCTGGCTCATGGTCAACCTGTTGTCAACCAGAACTCCCAAGTCCCTCTCTGGAGTGCTGCTTTCCAGCAGGTCCACCCCTAACCTGCACTGGTGCCTGGGGTTATTCCTCCACAAGTGCAGGACCCTGCACTTGCCTTTGTTGAACTTCATTAGGTTCCCAAAAGGGCAAAAATTCAGACCACACTTTGCACTTGAAACATGATTGCACTGCCAGTCCTGGAGAAAACAAAGAGCATTCCAGACCCTGGGAACTCCCCACCCAGTGAATTCCTCCAAGCAGTGGGAGTTCCTTCCCCCAGCCAGCCTCTCAGTTTTATACTGAGCATGACCTGACATGGTACTGAATATCCCTTCAGTTAGTTTGGGTCAATTGTCCAGTCTGTGTCCCCTCACAGCTTCCTGCAACAATTAGCCCTGTCCCAGCTGACCCAGCACATGCACAAATAATCATTTGCCTTTGTATCACAACAAATATTTGCTTGGTTTCTCTATATGTGAACACATTATTTCCAGAATATGAATTTTAAACTGAGATTATCTGTGTCAGTTCAAAACATATTTAGTGATTGGTGTTGGTGTGTGACTGTAATGGAGTCTTTCACCAGCAGTAAGAGAGTTAATCCTGTAGTGTTGCCAGAAATAAAAAGGAATAATTTTTTTTTACTTCTAAGACTGTCTAATCCAACTTCATTCACCCAGGAGTCAGTTCTGCTGGCTGGGAAGGCACAGTTTCCTCATAAGCTGTCTGTTGTTGAGTGAATCCAGAACAATTTGAATCCCAGACGCATCATTCTGCTGAGCCTTTGAATTGAGGTCATTATAAGTCTCAGTGTGCCTGTAGCTTGATCAGTTCTAGTAATGCTTTGGTTATTATTTTTTTTAGCAGTTTGCAGTCTTCAACTCTAGTAAAGGAATGAAAAACCTAGTAAAATACTTCCTAGTAAATATAGGTGTAGATCTTGAAGTCATGGGAAATACCATTTACTGCAAATTTGTTAGTGTTTCTCATGTGTATTAAATGTATCTCCTAATCTATAACAGGCAGAATTGAAAGAGTGATTTTCTTATTAGTGCTTTGCAGAAAGGTAAAACAACAGGAATTTGATGTTTTAAGTAGTTCAGAGAGACAAAGTCCTCTGCTCAATCTGTCAAATAGGGACAGTAGTTTTAGTGCTGAAGAAATCCCCAGCACCTGTCTGCCAAGACACCCATGTCTTTGCTAGTAACATCCCCCAACCTTATACTGCTGCTACACATGACTAGAGCACCTGATGTCTTGGCTGAGTTGCGTTGAGCAGATATGAGCAAAGCATCTTGGCCCCCCCCCCCCCCTTTTTTTTTTTATATACAGGACTGTTCGAGGATCACGGAAATGGTATCTTTGCAACTGAAATGTTTGGAAAATACTATATAGTAGATGAAGTATAGTAGAGAAGCCTAATTCAGACTGACAGCATTGTTTAAAAAGACATTTTGCTTAAATTCAAAAGTGAGGGGGATAACACAACAAACAAACAGAAGAACATAATGATGCTTTCTTGATAATCATGCACTTGTTTTGCTGGAAAAGACCTGTAAGATCATTGAGTGCAACTGTTAACTGAACACTGCCACAGTAAATCCTCAAAGGTATCTTCATCATTGAACTCTCCATCCAAACTGCTAAAAAGGACTATTGATTTTGAGTGTCATTATTTTAAAGTATTTTAAATGATGTTCTGCTATTGTTCTAAACCATGTTCTAAACATTTGAATAGTCTTTGCTGGAAACAGAGCAAAGAAAATGCATTTACATTGCCTTTTTTTATCTTTACTAGGAAACCCGGTTAGATGACCATCATCATGTTGCAGTGGCTCTTGGGAAACAGGAGAGATTTGGACAGAAGCATTCTGACGTAAGAAATTATGAAGTATTTTCAGGTCTTGGTAACTGATCACTTGAACATAAACTTAATCTGATGCTGTAGCTAAAAATGTGTTAGCTCGGATGTAGGGCCAAGGAGAAAACTTATCTTAAGCACAGCATTAACCAGATTGCTAGTGAACTGTTACCTCTAGTTTTGTTGTGCCTGTTTCAGGAAGCATCTGGGAAGGAGAAATTGTTTCAGAGGACAGCAAAAGACAGTGTCAGATCTGGAATGTATGTGTTAACAGTGTTCAGTGTGTTCAAGGGAAGATTAAGTGATTTTTGTCACAGCCTGTTAGTACTCATGTGGGAAGGATAGTTTTCACAGAGGGAAATGGAGGCAGTGAACCAGTCTGGGCTGCTAAACTAGTACAGCACCTCATCAAACTGATTTTAATGGGGGACTGTCAGTGCATGTGTCCCAGAACAGATCCATCTCTCAAACACCATTATGACAAGATAACCCTTGAGACATGCAGCAGCAACCAACAGATGGGAAGAACAGCAGTGTTAGTCTTCATTCCATGTGGTCTCTCTATTGAGAGAAGCAACAAAGCTACTTAAAAGCTTTTCAGGATTTTCTGTGTAATTTAACAAAGGCCTGAAAATAGCAATAAAAGTGAAATTTGAGGCAGACTGGCAAGTTGTAGCTGAGATAGCTAGACAGTCGGCAAAGTGTGACAAATTGCCAGGTTTGTCTGTGGTGTTTTAGTTGCTCACAAGAAAATGGGTTTTCTAATATTTAAATACAAAGATTCTACCAGGAACTAGAAACAAAGCAGTATATGAATGGATAAAAGTATGGAAGTCATGGTGATAAAGTCAGAGTCAGTATTCATAGATAACAGAGAGGCAGACCTTTAACTAGTATTGGTTAGGGTTATAGAGTTATAGAGTTACAGATTTATAGAGTTATAGAGTTAAAGAGTTATAGATTACCTTTGAGGATTTACTGTGGTAAATCAGTACTCAAATATTCTTTAGGAAAATATGTGCAATGTGTTTGACAGGACATACTCAAGTTTGCAGTGGGGCTACATATCATCCTTTTTCAGGAATACTGATAATTGTCAGTCCGAGATGAAAAGGAGGAGGCCATTATTTTTAAAGACAGTTACCTAAGTATTCTACAAAAAATTGGGGATTTTTCAGTATTGACCTTCGCTGTCACTGCCACACACCTTAACATTATCATAGAAAGAATAGACATGGTATCGAGACTTATGATGGAAAGTATTTGAATCAAGAAAAATCTCAAAGGCATACTTGTCCACTGACTAAATTTTTGATGACCTAAATTTCATTAGCTCTATTCACTAAAAAAAGGCCATTTTAAATAGGACCAGTGAGTGTTCTGTGACTCCCCAATATGGAAACAAAGTGCCTCTTCAGGAGTCCTTCTAACAGAAATGTGGAGGAATAAATGGGACCTCAGCTCTTTCTAACAGAACTGTGAAAAAGTATTCTATGTGTTGCTAGATGTGTTGAGAGGAAAAGGTGTTCTTCATCTTAGTTCAAAAAAACTGTGTGTGTAGACATTATGCATTTGCTTCAGGATGTCAGTGCTTGTTTCTGTTCCCTCTCAGCTATCACAAGAGCAATTCATCATGTCCTATTTCCAGAACATGTACTTTGAGTGAGCTTTCTTCCCAACCTGAAGTACCTACAATTCACAGGAAAAAAACAATCTTTACTTTAAAGTACCATATTTTAAATTCTCTAGTGTCAAGAATGTTAACAAAATGTCTACTAGTGATTGCTGTGTGCTTGAAGATACAGAACATTTATCTACACTCTTAGCTAGATTTAGGCAGTTATCTGAGGTGGGTCTCAGCGATAGACGTCTGAGTTTATAATTTTTTTATAATTCCTGTGTGGGCTATAAAATATCTTTTCACGGAATCACAGAATGGTTGGGGTTGGAACAAAACTCTGGAGATCATCCAGTATTTTCTGTCTTCTTCAGTAAGCAATGTGTAGTTTAAACTGGACAGGGAATATTGCAGGAAGAAAACTGAGATTTATTGATTCATGTAATATCTTTTCTCCTTAGGTATGTTCCGTGGAGCCTAACCAACCACAGTTTACATTATTGACTTTCGAAGATTTAGTTGCATCTGGTATTCCAGTTGCGCCTGAGGATTCTGCATATTGGGATAATTTTTGTTCTAAGCAGGAGAGTCCGATGAAACAGAATTTACATTTAAGATAAGAATACTTACAAGGAAAAGAAAATTGTCAAAGTCTTTATGTTGTTACTCTATGTAAACAGAGTGTGGGAATAAGTGTATGTGTGTAAATTAGTCATGTTTTTCCTCATTTAAACTAACAGTCTGATTTTCACCTTTTTAAAATTGCCATTGTTTATTAATATCTTAAGGAATATGCTTGTTTCCAACACTGAAGGAATTCTGAATGAGAAGTCTAATCTGGCCACATGCTTTTTCGCTTCTCCATGTCTGTGGTTCTTACACTTCAGTAATTACCCGTGCAAGGAACAGGGAACAGAGCTACAATAACATTGTTAATTAGTCAACAACTGTTTAATACATAAAATTGTGGTTCCATGCTTTATTTATGCTGAAGTTTAAATTATGATACTGCCTTTTTTTCTTACAAAAATAGTAGTTATATTCTCAGATGGGAGAATTAAAGCCAGAAGAATTGGTACAAATCCTTCTGCTGTTACTATATGGGACGTTTGTACAACGCTTTGTGTAGCAGCAGGCAGAAGAAGTCTGAATCTTAGTAGTCTTGGAACTACATCTGTGCAAAACTAGTTTGAGGCAGGGAATTAATGTGTAAGTATTTCACATCCTTTTTACTTGCAATCTTTGTTATTTGAAGCTTCCTGTGTGTAACTTAGGGGTTGATTTTTAGCTGTTCTTTTTGTATTTTTTTGTCTCAGCAATATATGTAAGCCAAACAGCAGTTCAGTTTTCCTCCACTTGCATTTACATCTCCACTGCCCTAGACACTAAATCATGTGGGGGAAACAAACAAACAAACACTACTTTTTTTCCAAATAGTCTGGTAACAGACATTTGAAGACAGAATATTTTGTTGTCTTACAGTAAATTAAAATTTCTGGAGATCTGTAGAAGTTGAGTGTACCTTTAGAATATTTTGTATTCTTTTTCAAAACAAATCCTATTTTGGGCCATTACTTCTCGCTTTCTTCTAGAAGTCATTAGTACATTATGGTCAATCTGAATGTAAAGAAACATATTAAACGGAATGAGTCACACTGAATGAAAGGATTTTCACAACTAAAAAGTTCATTTCTGTCCTACAGTTAAACATAGATCTTCAGTGAATTTGGGTTTGTGTACAACTTGGCTGCCCTCTGTATTCTGACTAAAGGAGAATCTACTCGTAGTGTAACCATTTAAGCTATGCCGTCTTACAAAGATTAATAAAAGATTTAAAGAGAGAAGGATATACAAGCTTTTGGAGTTTTGCTGTAGATAATTCCAAATTCAAATAACACAGTTAAACTTCCCTACTTCAATGAGTTCTGATTAATATTTTGTTTCTATTTGAATGACTCTCTCCTCTTGCATGCTAATCATAGTTATCATAGTTTTTGGTGTTTTGCTTTTTTCCTCCAAAACTACAAATCAGCGAAGCAGTGACTCTTCTCTCCAGATTCCACAGGGGTTAAATTAGATGTTCAGTAACTTCAAATCTGAAGTTAACAGAAATACAGAGTAATTTCTATACAGATTGTAAGTCAAGTATTCCAGACTGTTTTTAAGTGAAATATAACTTGATATAAATAATTGGAACTCCATGGAGGCCAGAAAAGGCTATTCAGTGGATATTTAATGGTGTCACTTACAGGGGTAGGATATTCTTAACTGACTCAGTTGACTCTATTTTATTCTGTTTTACCTGAAGTGCACTATAGTGCCAGATGGGCAAACACATGAAGGTGCTTAAAAGCTGAGATAACTAGAAGCATTGCCAAACTGAAAGAAAGGACTCGTTCTGCCATAGATTTGGGAAGTCTGCATAATAAGGAGGCCTCTTCAGAGGATGTGGGTCTGGAGGGTACTGAGCTCCATGGCTGGCTGGCTGTTAACTGGTCCAGTACACGCCAGTTGTCCCCAGTCACTGAGGACGCCATCAACTGCAGCTGTACCAGCCAGTTTAAATTGCCAACTTTTTTGCTGGGAAAATGAAATGAACTGCAAATATGGGATGAGATGAAGAGGGCATTTTCAGATCTAGATTTCTGGGGATAAAGGAACTAATTTCATGGTAAGATGAGTTATTTTTGCCTGGGGACAGTGTCTCAAAACAAATTTTTTTCTCTCATTGGGAAGAGTTTTACAAGTATTAATGGAATTATTTATAATATTTTGCTTGCATGTAGTTAGAGGAGAAAGCAATTTTGTTAAATTAGAAAATTATACTTGGTTTGCTTGCCATGAATATGATAATTTTCAGGCGTATATCTAATTAGAAAGATTGACAAAGGAGTTTGTTTTGGTTAGCTTTCCTTGAAATAAAAGCATAGTTTCTAGCAGTCCAGACAGAATCACCTAGAAGATGGCAGTTCCTCACATTATGATTTTTTTCATGTCTTTGAATTACACTGAGCTATTTGAAAAATAAGATTAATCTCTTTTTTTCGACCTTAGGTAACAATAAGGTTAGGTGATGGTAATGCCTTGTGAAGAGCCACTCGAGTCAGGTTGTTTAATGTCAGTGCAAATGGACAGAATTTTTACACTTGCTTTTAGCACTGTGGGAAAGAGCAGCTGTATAGTTATGGAATTATCAGCTAAAAGCATGCTGCTAAAAGGCCAGCAAGATACTCTTGACTCTTTATGAATATGAATGGTCCTTCTTAAAGTCATCAGAATATTATTCTAGGCATCTGGGCTCTGTAGGCGCATATATTGAAATAAATGTTGCTAACATACAGATAAATCAATGTAATTTCACAGTTTTAATATTTTTTTTTTATTTCACCACCTCACTTTCCCTTATGTAAAAGTTGGCCATAGAACTGGCTTCCTTTGCATTTCCTCAGAATACAGTATTAATATCCATAGTTTCTCGCAGAAGTACTGGTCCAGCACAGCTCCAGCTTCCCTCACGAGCTCCAGTTGTTGTCCCAGTCCGGTGCAGATGAGCTGACCTTTGCTGGTCTCCCATCACTCTTCTATCTGCAAGAAATTTCCCAGTTGCCTTTAGATTCCTTCTTTAGAGCTCTAATCCTTTATCTGTTTTCTTTTCTAAATACTGCCCTAGACATGACTATACCACATACTTGGATCCTAAAAGTTAAGCAGCTGCAAAAACATCAGCTCTGCTGCACATGAGCCTTTTTCAGCAGGGGTGTGACTGGGTGGTCTTTTTCCGTACTGAGCAGGACTGACCAGTCTCCTGGTTCCTCGAAGTGTGGATTTAGGTCTTCGATCAGATCCACTGCCCTAGGCTGTGGATCAACCCAATGTTTCTGAGGAGTAGCTGTTAACAGTCTCTGACCTAAACATTCTTTAAAAAGTTTTTTAAAGTTTTGGTCTTTGGTGAACAGATTGTCAAAAGTGAATAAATGTGGTTTAGTTTGGACATATTATCATGTTTAAACCTTTGTGTATCTTGTAAAAAAATTGTTAGAGTGGATTAGGAATTTTGGGGGATAAAACTGTTGGAGATAATTTGTGGCTGTGTGACAAGAGACTGGGGCCATTTGATGTCAAAAGCTGTAGCTTTGAAAAGTGGATCATAGGAATTTGCTCTTTACCTTTCACAAAGACTGTAAATCTGTACAACAAATATATTATTACTATATAATGGGATCAAATGCACTGATACTAGTCAAATATACTGATCTTAGACAAGAAATCATAGATGTAGCAGCAGAAATAATGTAAATATGCTTGTAATTTGTATGTTTTTGGAAACATCCTGGCAACAACTAGCCTTTAAACAACCATCTTTACCCAAGACATTCCAATAAAGCCATGATCTGCAAGGAAAATCAAGATAGGATGGAAAAGACAGCTATACAAGTGAGCGTAGACTGTCTCTTTGTTGGAGCTTTACAAGATTATAGTGCTACAATCTACAAATAAGGTAAGTGGTACTTGGGCAGGATTGACCAAGTCTAAACCAGTGATTCAGACCTCCCTCCTTAACTGCTGCCTCATTCAGCAAGTGGCTGGACTTGCTAATTTGCGCTTCATATTCTTCCAGAATACGGATATTTTGGATTGCTCTACACTGTGTAGAAAATGTAATCATCAAAATAAATTCTAAATTCTTCTCAAGAGAGCCAACATTATAAAAGTTTTTTTCAAAAAGTCACTTTTTGTAATATGTTATTTTCTTGTGCTGTACATAAAGGTTTTTTTATTGCCAGATACTATGTATGACTCATATTTCTGCTAAGATTGAATGTAATTTCTTTATTTAAATAAAAAGTGGTCTATTTTGTGTTTGTGTTTTGTGCTGTCTGTCTGGTTCTGCCTTTCTTGGTTATTTTTTTTATCTCACTATTATTTAGATCCAGACATAGATGTGATTGCTGAAACACTTGCCTAACACTCCTTTGTTATTTTTGAAACAGTTCTTGGGAACACAAAGCTGTGTACTCATAGTGACATCCTTTAGATGAATCCTGAAGCAAAGGTCTGGACCAGATGAGGTGTGTTCAAGTCTTTCTCAGGGACAAAGACACTCCCTATTTTCTTCCTGCAATTTTAATTTAATAATGTGCACCCTAGTTTCTTGACATAACTATGACACAATGCATATTCTGCGTTAAGAGTGAGTGTGTTATTAGGTCTAAATTTCAATAGTGTGAAAGTTAATGCTTGTAGGAAGATAACTATTTTCAACAACAAGGCTACAATGTTGCATAGTATTACTTAGACGAGTAAAATTTCTGAAGAATTTTTTTAGGAACTCTGTTGTAGAGCACAAAGCTTCTTTATGTTGTAGCAGGAGCTTATTCACAGAGAAAAAGCACTTCTGCGTGCACAAGTGTTTTCTTTAAAACTCATGAAAAATGTTTTGGATTTGTAAGTGATGTTAACTTTAAGAAAATGGGTATTTCAGTTGAAATGCATCTTTGATCCACCAACATCTGGAGATCCCCACTCATCTTTATTTCTACTTTACAAAGCAGCGAAGCAGCACTGTTGTATAGCGAAGTATTAGAGAAGCTACTCAGTAGCCACCGTATAAAAATGTCTTCATACAGCAAATAGAAATGTATCTGCAATAAATGTGTATAATCTGTCAGGAAATAGTTTGCATCACTACTAATGACTGAATAACTTAATACATTTTGATATATTTTAAAGCTGCCTTTTTATGTTTTTAGTGGCTATCAGCCCAATAGGCAAAGGAACAGTTTGGGCCATGGTGCATCTTGTTGTTGTCACATCCAACTGGTTCTACATATCACTAGTGAAGTCTGATTCTTCCAACTGAAGTAGGTGGGAGTTTCTAACAATAAAGTTTTAGCCAGTGGCTACTGCAAAGCACATGAGCTGTCGTGGCAACCAGGTACAAACCCCGATCTTTTTATTCTGTTGGAAAGGTTTTACTCCAGTGCTAATTTCAGACTTCCATTCCTTTTTTCTTGGCTGCTAAGAAGCTTACTGAGTAGTAACCCTGCCTGTGTCAGCCTACAACCTGCTGATGAAATTTTTTTCTGAAATGGGGATATGCTTTCCTTATGCAGAGGAGGATTCTATAGGAGTTTCTACGTTTTAATCGAAGTTGTAATCCTCTGAATAAAGAATTTTAAGTCATTGGTTTGCAGATGTGTTCAAGGCAAGTGCACTATCTATGGATGTGCCACCCAAAAAAAAAACAAACCAAGAATGGATCCTACTGAAGGCAAGGATTTTATTTTTTTTAAGTTCCAAGCTTAGAAATGCTGTGTGTTAAGTGTACATAAACAGTTTGCCAGACTGCTTGTCAGATATATCCTGGGGATTTCGGGGTGCTCATTGAACGTCCTGAGCAGGGTGAGGGCAGGAAGCTCATGCCAAGGCTCCCAGTGTGAGAGGCAATGCCAGGACTATATGTAATACCAGAACTTGGAAGGACTGATAGAGGTTTGGTAAATTGTAACGTTCTTACGAATGGTAAAGCTCTAAAGGGGTGTTTTTTTCCCAGGTTCATATTTTTTTTGTTTTGGTAGCTATGTTGTAGACGTATAAAATCTTTCACTTTGGATTTGTTATTACCCCATTAAGTTATCCAGACACTTGAGTCTTGTCAGATATTCCACACGGGCACTGAGATTTTGATTGCATTAGGATCTGAGGACTTAGCTCAGTGTGATTGCTGTTGGCAGACTTGCCTTTTTTTTTCTTTCTGAATAAACTGGGGCATCAATTCTGTCCCATTTCTGCTTGTGTCAGTGTGACTTGTGCGGAGCCCACGGTACCACAGGACCTACAACACACCTGCCTGAGGTGCTGTTTGCTGCAACAGATTTTAATGGGGTGGTCCCAGCGTGCTGGCAGGTTATTGTCTATGAGCTGGCAAGAAAATGTTTTGGTATCATTACCAAAAACTGATGTAATGCTTCCCTAGTAAATTAATTGAAAAGATGAGTAAAGGAATTGTATATTAAGACCTTAGTGTTGTGCTGTAAATAATAAGGGGAAATGAATGTAAAAGACAAGCTAAAAGTATATTAATGCTAGCTTTTAACTCACAGAGATAAGTTCTTAGTTCTCCTTTGCTCCAAGGTCTCAAAGCGGCTGAAATTATGTCAATCCTTTTATTTGGATTTCCCTTTTTTCCCCCTCAAGGTTAAATAGTAGTATCCATCTTACACACTTTCAAAGCTCCTGTTAAGATTTTCCACCTAGCTATGAAGTTTCTCTTGTCACCCTAGTTTAATGTTTCCAGCCTTGGTTCAGTGTTCTAGAAAATTGCTTTCCTTTAATCTTGAAATAATCTGAGGCTCACTCAAGTAGCCAGTCACATCCACTTTATCCAGGGGAATCACAGAATCATAGAACAGTTTGGGGTGGAAGGGACCTTCAAAGCTCATCCAGTCCAACCCCGTGCAATAAGCAGGGACATGTTCAATTAGATCAGGTTGCTCAGGGCCACATCCAGCCTGGTCCTGAAAGTCTCCAGGGATGGGGCATCTACCACCTCTCTGGGCAACCTGGGCCAGTGTTTCACCACCCTCATTGTAAAAAAAATTCTTCCTCGTCCCTAACCTGAATTTCCTCTCTTTTAGTTTAAAGCCATTGCCCCTTGTCTTGTCATAACACGCCCTTCTAAAAAGCCTGTCCCCAAATCTCTGACCAGTGGCAGAAAGCAGGAGCTTGGACAGCCCCTGAACTCGTGTAGGGATCAGCCATTCTCCCATTCTCCTCCCTCACGTGTCTAGGACCCTCCATCCCCACAAGAAACCATTAACTGCCCGTACAGGGTGTGTGTGTAGCCCCTTCCATGGGTACAGTGGTGCTAAGGGGTGTCAGAGGCTGGAGCCGGACAGTGCGTCTCAGATGTTCTCATCAAATACATCAGCAGAAGCAAGAGAGTGGCAGAGGTCAGGACTTGGTCAGACCTGCTGCTCCCTGCGCTGCCAGTGGCTGTTTGGTTGTTCAGTGTGACCCTGCTCTGCTCAGAGGAGGAAAGTACCCGCTCCTCTTTGTAATGCCCTGTTTCCCCAAAAATAAGACCTACCCCGAAAATAAGCCCTAGCATGATTCTTCAGGATTTTTGAGGATGCTCAAAATATAAGGCTTACTCCAAAAATAAGCCCTAGCTACAGTTCATTTTAAAAGTCGATTTAAATACTGTCCAGGCAGCTATACATGTAAAAAAGTAATAAGTTTTGGAGCAAAAATTAATATAAGACCCTGTCTTATTTTCAGGGAAACAGGGTGGCTCCTAAGCTGCCTCAATATTTCTTGAAGTAACTCATGCAAGTGACCTGACGTCACTGAATATTGAACTCTGAATTGCATGACTGATAATTAGGTTTTTTGGTTTTTCTGTTTGGGTTTTTTTTTCGTTTGGTTGGGGTTTTTAGTTTGGTTGGTTGGTTGGTTTCCTTTCCCTTCCCTTTCCCTTCCCTTCCCATTTTTCTTTTCTTTTCTTTTCTTTTCTTTTCTTTTCTTTTCTTTCTTTTCTTTTCTTTTCTTTTCTTTTCTTTTCTTTTCTTTTCTTTTCTTTTCTTTTCTTTTCTTTTCTTTTCTTTTCTTTTCTTTTCTTTTCTTTTCTTTTCTTTTCTTTTTTTCTTTTCTTTCTTTTCTTTTCTTTTCTTTTCTTTTCTCTTTTCGTGTTGAAGCTAATGCTTCTGCCCCATGAAGTTACTAATTGATATTCTCATCCTTGTTTGCAATTTTTGCCGTAATATCAATGTACTGCTGGATTTGGCTTCAAGGCATCACAGATGACAACCCTAATAACCAGTGTAGAAGGGACTGCAGTGTTGAGGAAATGCAAAAAGCCTAACAAAAGTATAAATGATCTTTATAAATATGATTACAGATTTTTTGTGTGCTATATGTGTAATATATTAACAATATCATATATTATCTGTTATATAAAAATGTTATATATTTATTACATATATATTTATACATGTAGACTTACATATCTATATACACATACTCTATAGAGTATTTGTCAGTTAAAGATAGGCCTGTGTTTTCCTCTGCAGTTAGTATAGGTGCAATTACCTATATATAGTTTAAAAAAAGCAGTTGTTATTTTTTATCGTAGCATGGTGTTTGATATATTTCAGTGACTACCTATTAAAATTACTTTGAGTTTGCATTTGAAACAGCACACAGGCAAAAATCTGAAAATACTACCTTGGAAGTACTTTCTCCTGTAAATATACTGCATTTTCTCAGCTTCAGCAACACAGTTTTCTCTAATTTATCACTGCTGCCGTCAGGTGAGTGGATTCTCAGCCCATGTATCAGCTGCTTGTATAATACAACATGTTCCGTATCCTCATTGAGAGCATTTGTGAAAGGTACAGCAAACTGCTTATTCAATGAGGTCACTGGACTCTTTGTAGGAGAAATGGAATTTTCCTGCCTGTGTTAAGTTCAAACACTGTCTAATGAACAGAGAAATATTCTCAGCAAGCAGTGTTTACTACCTACATAAAAGCAGTTAATCTTGTGACAGTTTTGTGATCTACAATTAATTAGCTACCTATACAACATTAGGGAAATGTATTGGATTAATTAAATATAGTAAATTTTATGTGGGTAAAGGTTGTGTTTTTGCTTATACCATAATTGAAATTCTCATGTGAGTGAAAACAGCGCATTACAAAGAGACTGATCTTTCTGATATCATTGCTTCTGCCTAATTGCTTGTTATGATCTTTAAATCGTTGGCTTTGTTAATTTAGAATGTTTTCCCTAAAGTGCAGTAGGATATTTGCATTTAAACTGGGGCAGTCAGGCAGCTCCTACTTGCAGAAATCATTGTTCTCTCTCAGTCACCTTTCAGAATAAAAAGAGACAATAGCAAACTGCTGGTTGCAGTGAAAGCACATTGGTTTCGCTTGGCTGGGGTGACCTCAGGTATGCTGACCATAGAGCTCTGTAACGTTGGTCATGTAAATGCCTTTATGTAACCAGAAAACAAGTTTATCTTCTGAGTCTTCAGTTAAGTGAGGGGAGAAAGTAATGTCAGTGAAGAAACCATGTATGTGCCAGGAATTTTAAAATGGATCTGATTTATCTATAAAAGTCGATTTGGGGACTGCTGAAACAATGCGATAGAATGATTACATTTTTTGGTTTGGTTTGGTTTGTTGTGGGTTTTTTTGCCATGACAGCAGTTTGAGTGCAGCGATGATAGAGTTGTTGAGTTTGTATAAAGAGCTTTTAAAAAGGAAATGAAAATGCAGTTGCATTAAAATTTAAATGTGATAATGCAAATATATCTGTTTCAACCACACAATGTGTTTTAACTCATCTGTTCTCTCGCCACAGTCAGTCCATCAATGACAGGTGTATCAGTGTTGTGCTATGGATATGTAGCATACACACACACACGCATACACATATATATACTTTTTTAATATAAATATATATATGTTACACACATAATCAGCTTTAAATGAACTAGAAACTAATCCCATCTTTGTTATCTCAGTAACCAGGAAGTGCAAGAAAAGAGCTTCAAGGGCAAGCAATAAAAGTAGTACAAATATATTGGGCTGATGCAAGAGACAATTTAAGGTTCAGCAGTGGGGAAAATTATAAAGCCTACCTTGAACAAATAGGAGAAAGAGCAGATTAAGACATAATTTTTTTACTTATTTGAAGCTTTTATTAAAAATACATTAATTAAAAAATGTGAAAAGGAGTGAAGATAGTGAAATAGCTTTTTTTTTTTAATGTGTTGTTTAATGATTGACACTTCATATGAGGTAAGTTAACAACAGAAACACAAGAAACAAGACTGCATTGAATTTATTTTGCTTTAGCCCATGGGTCTTAAGGGCTTTTCCAGTTGAGCATCCAGCATGACAGAGGAAAATCTGTGGTATCTTTAGAGTGCGTGTTTGAAATATGTTTGATTTTCTAACAGGTCTTCAAAAATAGAGTCCAGATGCAACTGTTTCAGACAATAAATGCTTCTGAAAAAGACTCTTGACATTGTGGGTTGGCAGGTAGTAAAACACCCGTTAATTAGAAAAACTGATGAGCGTGCCACAGCCAAATAACTACTGTGTGCTCTGTCCCACTCTGAAGAGGTGATTTCATAGTCTTGGTATAAGGCACGATACCAGAAATGCTGCCCATCTCATCTCCACCATGTAACAGTATAGGTGCTGTGGGACATACACAAACATACTCTTGGTGTCCATAAAAGAACATTATCAGTAAAAGAATGATCAAGAGCATAAGTTTTAAAAAAATCTGAATCTAAACTCCTGTGAGGTTTTCCATCCTGAGCTGCTGAGGATGGATGCCTGTTAGCTTTTGTATGCCTGCTTGATATGAGTCCTTGGCTCTAAGGAATCTGATTTCAACCACAGGACACCAAGTCTGAAGTTTGCCCGTTACACAGGGCTTCCCTTCTGGGCTTCAGTAATGTCTCTGAGAGCACTGATTAGCCAGGGAAAATTGGTGCAAACCAGTCTGGCACCTGAGCTGGCATCAAACAAGACTTTGGAAGAAGCAGCTTTATTTCTTAAGCTAAGTACAGGGACAGCTAAAACCTGATTCTATGTAGAATGGTTTATAGTGTAAGTTTTATGGTGAAAACCATTGTTCTAAGGTATATGGATTCTAAAATAAGACTCCAGTATGTCTCTTTTCCTTAATGGAAATCAAAACATGTGCTTTGATGTGAAATGATACAGGAAAATGGCGCAGCCAAGAAGAAAAAATTAAGAAGTCTTCTGATTCTGGTAGTAAAATATTTTTCCCTTCCTCCGACTTCCAAAGTATAACATTTTTGTATCTCTTAACATACATTTTCTTCTAATTTTATATATGACTTTTTGTTCATGTTTTAGGTCTAAAATGGCCTTACTTCTGTTTTAATCAATAAGGAGCATATGGTTGTGTTTTAAATGGATACCGCTAATTTGAAAGTATCATTTAGAATCAGTCTCTGCCTGTTGGCTATATTTCTGTGCAACCATAATAAAATCACTTCTGGATGCCTCTGTTTCCCCTCTGTCTGCATATCATCAGCTGAAACTGCAAGCCCCTTTGGAGAAAGAAACTGTCTCCCAGTACTTCGTAAAATGGAGGCCTGGTCTGAGTTGGAGCCTCTTGGCATTACTCTTACACAAATAATACAGAAATAATCGAATCCCATCAATGACAAACCTAATAATCCAACAGCAGCTCCTTCGAACTCAGACAATGCTGTTCTACATGGGGGATGCTCATAGGTCATTGTGCTGATACAAGACAGACTTGGCTGTTGGGCTGCTAATACACTGCAGAGCTGGGCACAGACTTTGGGTGGCTCCTGTGCATGGAGACATCGCTGTTAGGCTCTTCCATCTTGGTGTGCTGGGTTTCTCGGTCTAACCTATAGGTCGTTTTCAGTTGAAATTTCTAGTGGTTTCATGCCTGCCTGTTCCTTCATTTGAATTAATAAGTCTTTAATAGAATTACAGAATATCTATGCCAGTAATGTTTATACAGCAGGCAGTATGCCAAAGGCTTGACAACATCATAACTGAATTAAATGTGAGCGTATGTATGAACTAAAAGATAATTCAGTTGTGCTGAGGGTATATGGCCTCTGCTTACCATGCTTTCCTGCTTAACCTACAACTTCTTGGCCAGAATGTTTTTCTCTTCTGCAGGCTGAGGTCTCTTTTGTATGCTGATTGCATCCCCAGCCAGTTCATAAATACCATATAATCACAGCACACTTTTCTAGCACTCTCCTTCTGTTCACGTTATTTTACCCCTTTCGGTTTCATTTCCCTCTATGGGGGACTAAGCCTGAGTCCCTCTTGCAGTGGAGGTTGTCATTCCCTCATTGAGAAAGCCATTCAGTGCAATGGACTCCCATTTTCCACAAGTGTAGTTGAATACCTGCAATGTGAGTTTCTGGATTTTTTTCTTTTTTCCTTATTTTCCTTTTCTCCTTCTCAGTTCCTTTTTAACTCCTGATACACTTTCCTGTTCTCCAATCTAGTGCCCTTTCTATTATTCCTGATACAATAACTCCACATTTTACTTCCCAGGTTGCTTCCTCCTCTTTCTCTCCTACATAAGCCTTAAATCTCTCCTCAAACTTTCTGAGGCCATTTTTTTTCCTTTTCCCTATGATTACATCTCCCTTTGTCCTTTTCCTCATTGATCTCAGAAAAGGCTGCCATGTGGTAGCTACAGAGGTGAGGAAGGCGAATCTGGTTGGACTGGCTCAAGCCACCCCATGACGCTGTTTCTAGGCAGGAGTCCACTCATCCAGGCTCTTGCAGAGGTGATGCTTGCTCCCTTTTGAACAGCAGAGGCACGGTAGGGGTATGTTGCTATTTGGGTTCATCGAAGATCTTTACTGTATCCTTTTGAGGCAGAACCAGACTTTATAACAAGACAAGAAAAGTGTCTGGGTTTGTGCCACACAGGTCTCACAGGCATTGTTTTCCCTTTACATTGAACCTTCAGCAAGTCATCAATGCATTTGTTTTCTTGCTTGTAAAATGGGGTGATACATTTCTGTAATCCAGTGGTTTGCCTTGTTTGGTGTCTCAAAGCATCTTAAGCCTTTACAGAGATGAAAAGTACTGAAAAATTATTCCTCCAGTTGTGTCTGTGGGTTTTGGAAATACATCAATGGATTTTGGAGGCTTTAGAAGCTTTATTGTTCAAGCAGAGATCAGCATAATGCACTGTGAAGGTTCCTGAGTGCATCCACACATACTTGCTGCTAGCAGAATAGCATCTAGCTATAGAATGTGCCTGAATGGATTTGGATGCCAGCTGACCACTTTCTTTACAATTGCAGCCCAGGTAGAGCCAAGGAGCCAACTACACATCCTCCGTGGGCCCTCTGTGGTGTGTTACGGCTCTGCCCCATCTTTGGACCTTCCACCACTGGCAGGCCTCCCCATGTCCAGTACTTACAATCAGCTGGGAGCAAATAAGGCAGTTCCTGGGTTTGATAAAATTTTATAACTGTAACCTCTGTCACCTAATAACATTGAAGCTGGTCTTGCATTGAGTCAAATAAAGGAAAAATTATGAAATCATCAGTTTGATGGAAATGGTGAAACCTCACACAGGCAGTTATGACTCCGCATTGAGGTGGCTAATACCACCCAAAAGACTGCAAAAAACAGGTACCACACAAAAACACCTCAAAAATAGACACCCCAACAGTGTGGTGAGTGAAAAAAGAGAGCTGCTTTCCAAGGTATGTGTGAACAGTCTGATTGTAACTGGAGCTTTTGATGAGATCATTTTGCATAAGGTGTGCATGAAGTGTAATTTTTATTCTTAAGGTATTTTGAAACTTGTCAGGATAGAATACTTTCACAGAAGTATCAAGATGTAGTAGATAGCTAGAGGCCACACTATTAAGCTGTAGAACTTCAATAAATGTTCTTTTAATGCAATAAATGGATAGTTTTATGCTAGCTTAATGCTTTCGAAGGATTGTTTTATATTGTAATTGCTTGTCAATGATTTATGTTCTATACCACAGGAACGAAAACAGTGACTAGCCTAATTAGACATAAAAAACAAAATGCTTATGATTTTATTATTTTCTGTAGTAAAGAATTAGTTTTCTTCTATTTTCCCATGAGAGTATTTCTCTCCAAAAAAATATAAACTGAGCCACTGCTCAGTCTTCCATCTTTATCTAAGAGAATTATTAGGTCTAAATCACTCAATATGTCATCTGTGGCAGGGGATTGTGTATCTGGATATTGACCTCCTGGCAACTGACTTACATTGGATGATGAACAAAGCTGTAATCAAAGGAGAATTTAAAAGAGTATTTCTAACTTCAAAAGCCACAGTGTCTTGACATATAACCAGTTTGCTCCTTCTCTTCCATTGGATGTGTAAGATCTGCATGGCAGCCACAAACAGTGACAAGGAGTATGATCATGGCAATGGGCATGAAGCAATCTAGACATGTTGCATTACTACTGATTTCTGTGAATCTTAAGCATCTTGGGGCAGCTTCAGAAAGACCCCAGGAACTACGGCCCTCAGAGTTGCTGTGTCCAAAAGCTGGATGCATGAGCCTGTGAAGGGAAACCACAACCTAGAAGCAGGTTCCTGAATTGTCATTATTGAGTAGTGTGAGTTAGGTGCTTCAACTAATCTTGTTTGATTCCAGGCACAGGGAGGCTCCAGAAAAGAATCAGAAACCAGAGTTTACTCATAAGCTTCTTTTTTTCACCCTCTCTGTGGCTTGTCTCAGCTGCAAAAAGGAGAAACAATTTTAAAACTGAGCCTAGGCTTCTGCTTAAATTTTTCTTTTGGTGTCACACAGGTTTATCCACTCCCTCATGTCAGATATAATCACAAAAATGTTAGAGAAGTTCAAATATCATTTGAGAATGCTTTCTGGTGAAAATATTTTTCCAATGTCTCTTCTTTATTCCATATACTAAGTTTCTGATTACTTTTCAATTTATTTTTATCTATGTCCTTTAAGTTTGACCAGACAAATTATCTTCTCTACCTTTCAGTACTTCAATATCACATATTTTACTCTTGAGTTTGAAAAAACCTACAGTATATGATAAAGGAATATGAAGAACCATTTATATAGCTCAGCCTGTCCTGGGCTAAATGATCCTAAATGCCAGTATATATTTACCCTTAAATTATTTATATATTGTTGTTCTTATTTAAATTCTTCCAAGACAACAAATTCATGGTGCTATTGCCAGACAGCCTGCAAATTTGGATAGGTATAAATGAGAGCTGATTTACCATAGATCAGCAAAGACAGCTGTATGGGCAAACCTCTCTCTGCTGCTGAGGTCCATCAGGCTCAGAGGCTGCTGGTGGGAGGACCGGGATCTGCCCTGGGTTCTGGTGTCCAGAGGATCTGGGACTAAGCCTAAGGAGAGCAGGGGCTGTATCCACTCACTGCTGGGAGCTCTGGATAGGTCTGCTGTATGCTGTATTTAACTCTGTTATTTGAATTTGCGTTCAAGCCAAAGCTTTTGTACAGTTGTAATTGTGTCAAAATCTTCTAGCCTATTTCCATGAGCCCAAAGAATGCTCAGAGGTGAACTGTTACCTTGAGCTTGCTAAACCTCTGAGTTGGTGGTTGTAGGTTTCTGAGATGTGGCTATAAGCTGGCCATTTTCCGATGCTACTTATTTCACTCCTTTAAAAACCTTGATATTTTTGGTTAAATAATAACAGATAAAAAAACTGTCTAATCATCAATTTAAATGCTTTATATGAGGCTTTTAAACATTGTATATGTGGGTTCATTTTTCTTTTCCAAGAAAATAAAAGCTATGGGCCAGGCTGTTAGCAAGCCCAAATCAACTTAATTCTGCTCAAGTGATAAGAAATTTGCAGATTAAAACCAGTTTATATTTTGGCCCAATATTCTTGAAATGAGGATCCTATCCCAAATCCACACCCCGTTTGATGTTTTCAAAGTTGGCCTTGATTTGGCTATACAAGTACAGGATGTCTATAGAAAATCTAATGTTGCATGGAAAATAACTATTTAAGCTAAGTGGAGTGTTGCTTTTACTACTAGAAGCTATTTAAGAATTCTGAAAACCGCTCCTTCTTAAGCTGTGTTTATAGTGTTTATCTAAATGCAAATGAGAACATTGCTGTTTGTATATATGCTTGTCATTTTGTTTCACATAGTTGATCGGGAAAAAACTTTGATAAACTTTCTGATTAAATACTTCAGCTTTCTAAAATAAAACTTCAACCTGTGCAAGAAACAGATAAGGGGTTTTTTAATGAAAACTGTTTGTTTAAAAAACCTACTGAAGTTTTCAGTAAATGTTGTCTGTATTATGTGTTTAGAACAGGCCCGGTACTTTGATATATTGTGAAATAATAAATGAGGCTGAATCAATAAATGTACATGCAGTTTGCTTCTCTCTGCTTTAAAAGAAAAGCGTTCTTCAGCATATTCATGAATCATACGCTTATGCTCTTGTCCTCTTTTCACTAATGTAATTCAGCAAGTAAAAGTTTATATTTGTAACAATTCAAAAGAACAGAAGTACAATGAGGTGCTGCCTGTAGAAGATATTGCTTGACAACACAGAATGAAGTTAAGCAGAAAGCCTACATTAAGCAGTTGTCCTCTAGGGAAGACGACTGTGGACTTTTGAGGACTCTGTTTTTTTTATCTAGCTTAGTTCCCAAACTGGCTTACCCATCATGGCTCCAGTGCCAGCACTGGTGCAGAGGAGAGGGAGGTTGTGTGACAGAGAATGGGACATGTCTGGTGAGGGCAGGCTGAGGTGACCTCAGTCTGCAGAGGAACAAGATCTCAGTTGGCTCCCCCTTCACAGTATCACAGTATCACAGAATGTTTGGGATTGGAAGGGACCTCAAAAGATCATCTAGTCCAATCCCCCTGCTGGAGAAGGAACGCCTAGGTGAGGTCGCACAGGAACATGTCCAGGCGGGTTTTGAATGTCTCCAGAGAAGGAGACTCCGCAACCCCCCTGGGCAGCCTGTTCCAGTGTCTGTCACCCTCACTGAGAAGAAATTTTTTCTCAAATTTAAGTGGAACCTCTTGTGTTCCAGCTTGATCCCATTACCCCTTGTCCTATCATTGTTTGCCACCGAGAAGAGCCTGGCTCCATCCTCGTGGCACTCACCCTTTATATATTTATAAACATTAATAAAGTCACCCCTCAGTCTCCTCTTCTCCAAACTAAAGAGACCCAGCTCCCTCAGCCTTTCTTCATAAGGGAGGTGCTCCACTCCCTTAATCATCTTTGTTGCCCTGTGCTGGACTCTCTCCAGCAGTTCCCTGTCCTTCTTGAACTGAGGGGCCCAGAACTGGACACAATATTCCAGATGTGGTCTCACCAGGGCAGAGTAGAGGGGAAGGAGGACCTCTCTCGATCAACTAACCACCCCGCTTCTAATACACCCCAGGATGCCATTGGTCTTCCTGGCCACAAGGGCACAGTGCTGGCTCATGGTCATCCTGCTGTCCACCAGGACACCCAGGTCTCTTTCCTCTACACTGCTCTCTAATATGTAATTTCCCAACCTATACTGGAACCTGGGGTTGTTCCTGCCCAGATGCAGGACTCTACACTTTCCCTTGTTAAATTTCATTAGGTTATTCCCCGCCCAACTCTCCAGCTTGTCCAGGTCTCGCTGGATGGCAGCACAGCCTTCTGGCATGTCAGCTACTCCTCTCAGCTTAGTGTCATCAGCAAACTTGCTGATAGTACACTCTATTCCCTCGTCTAAATTGTTAATGAATATATTGAATAATACTGGCCCCAGTACTGACCCCTGAGGCACTCCACTAGATACTGGCCTCCAACTAGACTCCACACCATTGACTACCACTCTCTGGCTTCTCTCCTTAAGCCAGTTTGCAACCCACCTCACTACTCTATTGTCTAGACCACACCTCCTCAACTTAGCTTCTCTGCAGCACAGCAGCTTCTTCCCCAGCTCTCTGGGAGTAGGCATGTCTCTTTGGCCGATGATCTTCCTCCTGAGGATCTTCGATTCCTCTGTCTCAATCACAACCCCTAACTACTTCTTCATTTATCTTCTGTGGGCTCCCATATGGCAAAAAGGCCTGTTTTCAAAGCTCAGTGTTTATTTCAGCACAAAGCAATGATGAGATACCCTTGCCTCTTACCACATCACTTACATCTTTGTGTGTTACAGAAATAATATCCGTAGAGACCAGGGTTTGTGTTGAAGCCACACAGTTGATGTGTACTGCGGTTGGTGCCCTCCTCTCCAGGTGGGTGGCACAAACCAGTCCTGAAGTCCAAAGCAGGTGATGCCCCTCATAGGGAGGCTGAGCCCAGGAGTGGGGTGGGGGCCTCCACACCTTTGTTTTGCACTGTGCTTGTGAGAAATGGCCACCTACAGCTAAAGCTGAGGGATTAGGCCTGTTCTTTCGCTGTTTTTAGTTATATACCAGAACTACAAGGTACTTTTCTGGAACTGGATTTGGCTTTTCCCAGAAAGGAGGAATATTTTAACCACATGTTTATAATGTCAGTGATGTGCCCTTATGTTCAGCGGCACTGGCTACATGAAAGTCTTGGGTGGAGGCCACACATCTTTAAGTGGAGTCTACTGGTGCTCAGCACTGGGGCTTAAGTGCTGTGTTGGGGTTTAAATGCTATAACCTTTGGTCTCCAGTGTGTTAACGGTGGCTGTCATTTGCTGTTTACTTTCCTCGTAAACACGGTGAAATAAGGTTCATTATTTGGCCTGAGTTATTTGTAATTGGGGCTGGATGAATACACAAGGACTTCTTCCATGCAGCTCCATTTGTTTTCCAAAAAGATGCACCAAGTCCTCTTTCCACAGGGATGAAGCAGCTTCCTCTGAGCATTGTTGCTTCCCCATCACCCACCCGCCCACCCACACTGCCCAAAAATCACACCCTGTCCCTTTACACTCTGTTGTTGACCAGCCTTGGACTGACAACACCTCCCAGGTTACTCTCTCATTTCCATGCAGCTCAGTTTCTGACCACATTAACATGCTATGTATGTTTCGGGCAGAGTCTCCTCTAATTTCTTGGAGACTCTTAGCTGCTTTTTGGGTTTGCTCTGAATAAAAAGTGAACATTGACGTTTTTGACCTCAGCAATTTTCACCCAGCCTCTTGGGTAAAAAAAATAAACCTTATTAGTGACTTATCTAAACAAGGTAGTGTCTTCTCTTTTGAGCAACTAATGATTAAGAGCTTGCACAGCATTTTGGATATGTAAAAGCCTTAACATCAACAACAAATTGGGAAAGCAGTTATTTCAAAATTAATTTTAAATGAAAACATTTAAGTGGCTTGCAGTACATTAAAATCTATCACTTTGTATTATGCATTATCAAAAACCCTCAGAAACAGTTTGAGCAATGGTCGTAAGGTTATCATATTGTCATTGGTATTTTAAGAGGTGATATATTGCTTTTGCTTTGCACAATGCTGCATTGGTGACAGGTCAAATAATCACTTCAAGAATGTAATTCCATTGATGTCAATGTCAATTGCTTTGGAAAGTGTGACACTGAAAGTGTGCAATGCCAGATTACGTCCAGCTAAGAATGGATGCACCACTGGTGCAGGTGTTCATTTTGCAGCCTGTCCCCCAGCACGGACACCCTGCAGGAGGCAGGAATAGCTCCTGCACTGCTGTTTTGAGGTGTCTGCAACTGAGGAGTCTTCCGTCTTCTGCAAAGAAATTATAGTATTTTTCTTCTTTATTTCTGTAAGCTAAGAGTATTTCAGAAGTCTGTCTAAAAATGGGAGCAAAGCAGAATAGTAACTTGATTTATTTTAGACTAGCATTTGTCAGGATCATGGAATAGGAAGACTAATCATTACTAACATTGTGTGGAAAAATGCTTGTCCAAATAGCTAAAACTGCTGTAAGTCACTATTAGACCCAATGACCAAGTGTTGCTATGGAAATACTACTTCATAAAAATCTTACTTAACTGCTTTCCATTCAGTTTTAGACCATCGTATGTAATTACTTCAATTTCCCAGACCAAATCTACAGAGAGAGCCTGGAAGCTTATAGCTTTTCACAGTTCAATCCTTATGGAGCCAAACCTAATGGAACAAAAAGTATCTGTTAAACTACAAAGTTAGGGGTGGTTATTTCTTTCTGGTCAAAGGAATTTTTAAATAAACCACCACAATTCAGCATTTTAGATGAAATTGCAGAGGTTAATAAGGGCTGTTAAAATAGAGCTTGTAAAAGATGTTTTCTCTATGCTTATTAGGAAGCTGTTAGCTACAATCTGCACTATCAAAAATGTAGCAGTTACTGTATGCAGTCTTAATTTTCCATTTCTTGAACATTATTGACAAGTTCTAACAAGTGATAAAAAAAAATTAACATTTGGGAGTGCCATCAATAGAAGACAAAAAGAAGGATCAAGACAGTCCAGATTTTTACATGTTGCTCAGAAATATTTGCTTTTCCTCTACAGAACAAGCAAAAATCACTTTAAAAGGCATGATATATTACAATAAATGAAGTTAAAAAAAGTAAATCAGGTGTGAAATATTATGAAAAATAGTATCTCAGATGGAAACGAACTGAATTTGCTGAGTTATAAACAAATTCTCCAATTTCCAGTATGACAAATGAAGGGCTGTGACTCTTGAATCAGCACAGAAATTCTGCAGCACTTTCTGCCAGATCTGAAATTGGGCAGGCTGCTAGTTAGCTCTGTGTGTCTTTTTGAAACTGTAGAAAAGAAATGCAGTGACATATCCAAAATAAACCCTTGGTATCAAAAGCTGTGCACTTGGGTGTGAATTTTTGCCATCTGGAGAAGGATGGTTGTCAGCAGGGAGATGGTGACTAAAAGACAAGCCAGAGGATGCAGTCTTCCTGCTGCTTGAGTTCAGTAACATTCTGGAAATGAACTAATGACCCAGGTGCAGCAGCCACATTACAAGGTTTTTCCAATTTTTTTTTTTTTTTTTTTTTTTTTTTTTGTGGAAGAGGAGCTTTTACTAATTAATATCAAATAATTAAATGATGTACACATAGAGAAGAAAAATACCACCTCTCTGCAGAAACACAATCCAAGCATCATGCCAAAGACAGAAATTGGAAAAGGGCAGAGAGATGGACATGATGTTTTTTTTCCGATGCATTAGCAGTGACTGATAGGAATGCCAGCACAGAAAATGCATGGGCTCACTATGAATTTACCAAATGGAAAAATAAGGAAAGTTGAACCCTTTGTGTGTTGACAGCTTTAAATGCTGTGATAGTGCCCGGGCTCCTGCTCTGTGGCCCTAAGCAGAACATCCCTTGTCTGCTGAGAGGAGCCCCAGATGCTGGCTGGGAAAAGAATTGCAGAAGTGAAATAGTAAGTATAAGAAGTTGAATAAACTGTGTGTCACTGTATGAGAAACAAAGGACAAGGGCTTGGAATTTTCCTGTGGAGCTGCCTGCTTAGGCAGGATAGTGTTGCAGTCAAGCATGACCAAAATGCTTCTCCTAGTTCTTTAAAGCAGCATCACAAGCAGATTATTTCGATGGCAACACCATGCTCACAGACCCAGACTGTGATTTTTCTTTTTTAATTTGATTAAACTCCATTTTACTCTGTCTGCCTTTTAATCCTGAGACAATTCTAATTTTCACCATTTCCTGTCTCCAGAGTATCCTGATGCAGTTACAGAGAGGTGAGAATGGGGAGAGGGTTTCCTTCAAACATTCACTGTCTTAACAGGGACTTTTCCCTCCTTTTTTTTTTTTTTTTGGCTGTCCCTTTGCCTGCTCTCTCAGGATGTTCACAGAGGAAAGATGACCAAGAGGCAAACAATGTGAGCTGTGCCCTCCATGCAGGCAGGATGCTGAGCTCCAGCATCCTCGGTGGTGCCGCTCACAGCATTGTCAGCCAAACTGCTGGCTCTCCCAGCCCCCGGCACTGCTAACACAATGTGAATGCACACGAGCTTTTTCACATTACGACAGCAAAATTTCCCTTTGCTTTCATGGGATACATGGGATGTTGGATACCTGTGTTCCTTGGGATGCCAAAGAGCTGCTCTTGCAGCAGTCCTGTGAATTGACACTTGGCAGCAAATTGTACGTGATTGCATACTTCTCTTTTTGTGAAACATGAATGGATTTGTGAAAGATAGAATAAAATGAATCTCAAAAGGAGGCCAGCAGGACTCTGCTGTTAAAATAAGTGAATACAACACCATTCACTTAGTAACATTTGCTGCCTTTTTAATATTTCTTATATATAAATCCATATATTTTTAGAGGAATACCAGAAATCTTATTTTACATTGTTTCATGCAATGACTATATTGCATTCTGTTTAGTAAAACATTTACAATTTACCATAAAATCTGAAAGAGTCTATTGAAAGATAATAATCCAACAGTTTCAGGTTTATAATGCTGAAAGAACAAAAACTGACATCTCAGTTTATTACCACAGCAGCAGCCAAGCGTCTGCTCATTCACTGAAACATGCTGACATATTCAACTTGGGAGGTGCTCACAAGGACTAATAGCACACAATAAGATGATCTTTGGTATTAAGGAGATTAATTCTGCTCATCTGAGTGAAATAGTGGCACATATTTTTATTGCTATCACATAATCACCCACAGGATGATATAACAGTTAAATACTCTTTTTGTCAGAGTTTGAAAAAAATCTCTCTAGTACATAGGCATTACTGCCTGGTCATGAATGAGTGTGAAACTCAATTTTTTTGTGTATAAATCAGATATGTGTGAAATCCGGAATACCTGCATAAGCAATCCTGGATCTATACTGTTTGGCCATCTGATCTAGCCAGAAACATGGATGTACAAGGGCCTGCCAGAAGTAGGGATGTACAAAGCAGTTTAAGTTGGCCAACTCGGTGTTCTACTTGACATTTCCCTTTGTTGAACTTCATGAGGTTCTTGTTGTCCAACTTCTCCAGCCTGTCCACATCCCTCTTAATGGCAGCACACCCATCTGGTCTATCAGCCACTTTTACTGGTTTTGTATTTTCTGTGAACTTGATAAGAGTATAGTGTCCAATCACCCAGTTGTTAATGAAGGCGATAAACAGTGTTTGCCCCAGTATCAACCCCTGTGGCAGACCTCCAGCTGGACTTTGTGCTCCTGAACACAACTCTGTCAGCCAGTTTTCACAATCCACCTCACAGTCCATTTCTCTAGTACAACTAGATAGTCAGTGGGGATATTATGTGACAAATTGTTGAAAGCCTTCCCGAAATCCAGATAAACATCCACTGCTCACCCGTCATCCACTGAGCCTGTCTTTTCATTGCAGAAGGCTATCGGGATGTCAGGATTTTCCCTTTGTAAATCCATGCTGACTACTCCTTATCTTGTCCTTCATGTGTCTGGAGGTGTTTTTAAGAAGGATGTACTCCATCACCTCCCCAGATATTAAGAGGAGGTTGGGAAGTCTGTAGTTCCTCAAATCCTCCATCTTGTCCTTCTTGAAGGTAAGAGTGACATTTGCTTTCCTCCACTCCTCAGAAACCACTCCAAATCACCACAACCCCTTTGAGATAATCAAAGTGGCCTTGAAGGACATTGATGGCTGCATCCCATCAGGTTCCATAAACTTGTGTATGTTTAGTTCATTTAACTGTTCCCTAACTGGATTCTCCTCTACTGAGGATAAGTTGTCCTTGCTTCAGACTTTCCCATGGCTCTCAGGAGCCTAGGATTCCTGAAGGCATATTGTACCTGTAAAGACTGAAGTGAAGATGTCATTGAGTATCTCAGTCTTTTCCATATTCTCAGCAGGTGGCCCACATTTCCTTTCACCTTTCTTCTAGTAATGATGCATATTCAACTGTACCTTTGTTCCTACAGCCCAGGTTGCTGTTGTCCATCTTTCCAGCCAGGACTTGTTGCTGACCCATGTTGTGCTTGCTGCCTAATGGGACTCTCAGGGCCTTTGCCACAGAGCAGCTCCCTGGCAGTCATTCCCCAGCCTGAGTTGTTGGAGAGGCTCCTAGGGGCAGGACTCAGCATTTTTCCTTCTTGAATCTCAAGGGAATTTCCTTCTTGAACCTGAGGGAATGGCAGGAAGATGTGCCAGGGGAGGTTTAGGTTGGACATTAGGAAAAGGTTCTTCCTCCGAAGGGTGGTGGAGCACTGCAACAGGCTCTCCAGGGAAGTGTCACGGCCCCAAGCCTGACAGTGTTCAAGAAGAGACTGGACAACGCTCTCAGACACATGGTGTGAACTGTGGGGTTGTCATATGCAGGGACAGGAGTTGGACTTCATGATCCTTGTGGGTCCCTTCTAACTCAGGACATGCTATGATTCTATGATAAAGATATAAAGCAGATAGATCCCAGCAGACACCACTGTGGTGGTCCCTTACATACCAGCCTGACAGCCTTTTACCCATCTGTTTTTTTCCAAGCCAGATCTCGAATGGAAAAATACTATGAAAGATGGTGTCAAAAGCCTTGCTAAAGCTGAGGTACTTGATTATACTACTCTGTACTGCTCTCCTCTTGAAAAATCTGGTCAGTTTATTACAGAAGGCAATCAGGCTGGTTAAACAGGGTTTATGCTCAGTGAATCTGCCAACTGTTACTAGTCAGCTGCTTCTTGTGCTTACGAATTCTCTACAAGAGACCTCACTCTACAATGTCCCCAGGGAGGACGTTTTCAAGTAAGGATGAGTGACCTCTAGTTCCTCACATCAACTTTTTGGCCTCTTTTGAAGGTGTGTGCATCTTTTGCCTTTTTTGACTGATTTTCACTCTTGACTGAAGGGACAAGTGACAAGGGATGCATATCTGCAGGTGCCGATGTCTGCAACAGACTGAGTTTTCTGCATCTCTTTAATCTGGAGGAACACAGGCTCTTCCAGGGCATGATTATTTTCAGCCTAATAAAGATATTTAACACACTGAGATGAATTGTTTTCTTAAAGTGCCTGCTTGTCTCCACTAACAGTGGGAATCTGGTGAACAAGCTCCACCATGAACAGGTGAAACGATGCTCAGTAGTTCAGACAAGCTTTGCCTTATTCTGTTACAACTGACTGTCTCAACACAGGCTGCCACTGAGGTGGTGAGTAACAGCAGCATGACCTTGTGAGCACTGGACAGGTGGCACCGTGACACCATTTGCTCCAGGTAATTCTCCTTTCTCTCATGAGCTGTGAGTAGATGAGTGGGAGGGTAGGATGGTGTTAATACACAGGCAAGCATCGTCATCGGAGGTGAGGTTTCTCAATTCTTTCTTTTCAGAGGACTTGATCATTTCAAAGTATCCCTCTTGATATCCAACAATGAGAAAAACTGATCAATTGTTGAAAAAATAGAGAATAAAGTTATCATTTACCTGGGAGGCTTTTGTCACAGAGGGAGCAAACTAAAACCTTCATAACCTTTTTCTTTTGATTCTACTTTTTTTAACAGCAGAATATATATTTTCTAATTGGTGGCATCTGCAGCAAATCCCAAAGGCTGTAAGCCTGGACCAAGGGTTAACATTTGCTGTTTTTTTCCCATGTTCTACTGAAAAATACAGCCCTTTATCAAATGTGCTGTGGCTGAGACATTCAGCTAGAGGATCTTTTCTGGCACTGCTGCCATTGGGAAATCGTCTAAACCTTATTTTTTCTTAAGGTTCTGAGGAAATAATTGAATACCTTGGAACAATAGTAAATATCCAAACATGATGTGGAGATTACAAACCATAATCTGTATGAGTTATTATTGTTATTTTGTGAATTGCCTGTAGTCCAGCTCTATATAAATCCCCTTATGGGTTCCTCTTATAACTAACATTTTCAAGGAAATCCATTTGGCTAAAGTAAGAATTAAACCTTCCGGAAACCGTATTCAAATGAACAATTCTTTCTCACATCTGTTTGCAGATCAAAGTTTTCAAATCATTTGCAGATGTGTGGATCATGCATGGAGTGCCTTCTCTTTGGAATGCCTCCAGTTTGTACTAAGGTCACAATGGGAACAGTCATCCAGCTGCATGGTAAACCTTCCAAATCTAGATATCCTTTGTGAAAGACAGCATTTAATTGTCTACTTGAGCCCTGAGGAGATCGGTATTCACAGAATTGGCTTTTCAGTCCACTTTATTGGACAACATGTGATGTACTGTCCCATCACCTCGGTCTTAATTACTGTTTTTTGAAGATTGGATGTATTAGGATGTATTAAAGATTTAAAAATATATTGTTTTATTATATCCTATTTTTTTTATTTATTCCTTTTGTTTTATTATATCATCCCTTTACTCTCAAGGCTGCTGTGAGCATTAATTACACACCATTTGAAGTGTCTACTACAAAATATGTTTATAGAAACAGATGATGTTCATGCAAAATTAGCAGAAGGGGCAAACTCCTGAATTCTAAGTAATCTGCTTTAGCCAATCTAATTTAAACATCTCAACATTCACTTTAGGAAATCATAATGAGATATTGTTAATGTTCTGTATATATCTTAACATTTTCCTTAAATCTTTCACAACGTTTAGCTTTCAGTTTTCAGAACAGAAGAACTTGGGCAGATTTTGCTGTGGATTTTCAAGGTGACTAGAGAATAGATCTTTCTACTCCTTGAAAGCATTTGTCACTTCCCTGTTGGTGCAGGTTCTCTCCATGTACAGCATTGTAAACACCTCTGACACACAGACATTTGTGGTATGCAACTTTTGGTCAGAATTAGAGCAAAATCATCTGTTCAGAATTTGGATCTGAAATTCTCTGAGTAAACTGGGCATTGACTGAAAGTCATGATTTGTAATGTGATGTGATCTCATAAATAGATTATACACTGTTTGAATGGAGGGAGGATAAAAAAGTATAACTGAAACTGAGTTGTACTCTGCAGAAATGTGAATATTTATTCAAAGATGGTAGGTGGGTAAGGGATTTTCTAGCTTACAGTTCCATCTATAGCATAGCATACAAAGTGCTTGTATCAGCTGCAGGAGTAAAATCTAACAACTGTTATCCGTTTAGTGGTGTTTCAGTCCTACAGTGGGATGCAAAGCATTTTAGTTTTCTCTCACAAATGCAGGATGCTCATGCAGTCCCTTCTCCTACCAACATTTTATCTGAAATGCAAATTTTTGTTTTGAACTGAGATAGAGATCATTCTGGTCTGCAGTAAGGTGTGTGGGGGGCAATTCATGTATTTGGCCTGAATTCTCACCTTCATTGTGTGGGTACCCTAGACAAGGTGTTCACCCTCAGGCCCATCTCCAGTGGCGCAGCCCTGTAAGGGAGCCTTATGGGAACACTGCAAAATTACTGCACTTTCTTATTCCAATAACAGCAGGATTCTGGTGCTGATCTTGAGGTACTTAAGGGAATCCTCCTTGTCCTCCTCTCCCAGCTGCCTCCCTTTTGTGGCACAGCCAGCAGCTGGAGGATGCAGACACATCTCCCTGCTCTGCCCTTAAAAACCTGGTGCTGCTCTTACATGATGGGAGATGGAGGAGAAAGAAAATCTCAGTCCCCAGTCTTCTTTCCTGTGAACAGACCTATCTTTAAAACCTCTGAATTTGCCTATCCTAATGCAAATGCGTTCACAGGTCCTTTTGAGTGTAATAGATTAAAAATTAAAAGTGAAGTTTGGAATGGAACTGCCAACCTGAATTTGGTTTGTCAGTGTTGCATAGCAGCCTGAATGACAGATTTCTTTTAGGACCACGTTTCTTTTGAAGCTTTGCTTTTCAAATTTGTCATAATAAGCATCTTGTTTTGATTTCTTAGTAACATTTATTTTTCTTGCTTACCAGTTTCTGTAGCAGTGTATCATCATGCCCCTTGTTGGTGAAGAACACTGCAGCATGGAGTATTTGTCTGCGACAGGTTATCAAAGCTGTGGTTCAGTCAGAGCTTAAAACAAGAAAAAGGAGAAGAAATTGCAAGTTGCATGAGATACCATATCTTCACTCACTTCAGTACTTCAGTTTTATATAAGGATGGCAGGAGGATAAGTTAAAACTACACATATAATCCCACTCTTCCTAGTTCTTTAGCCTCCTGAGATAGTGCCTTCAACGCAGATTTTTTGTGCATACCATATATAAGTATTTATATATAGCCTGCTTCTTCACCTACAAACAGTAGCCAGTATTTTGAAAATTTCAGGTAACAGGAGCTTTTTAAAAGCCTGATATGAAAGTGATGCAGTGCAGGAAAATGGTAAATAGAAAGGAAAAACAGCAATGTAAGAATATTGACAGTCACAGCCTGTAACACGTAACCTTTGGGCCAGCCACTTGGCATGGACGGCCAGTCTGGCATTAGCATTGCCTCAAGGGAGGCCCCGATATTTTTGACCTTGAGATTCTCACTCTTTGAATAAGCAGAAAGTGGGACGATACTGAGGTAATACTTTCCCTCCTGAGGTAGGTGCCGTTTATTAGCCGTATTTACATGTTGTTATTTCATTTATCATGGAAAATAGCCTCTGAAAAAGCTGGTTTTCTCAGTTCCCTGAGCACAATTATACGTTAAGGGACTGCGGGAGAAGCAAGTTAGTGGAACCAGACCACAAAAATAAGGGAGAGAGTGTTTCCTTAAAGGTACAGCTCACACTAAGCTCACAGAGCCTCTGCAAACTTGCTGTGGTGTGGACTGAAGGTGGGTTCCCTCCCCGACGTACCCCAGCCATGAGCATCCCCATGTCCTGACCAGACGGGACTGGCACCGCTCTGCTGGCTCCAAATCTGCATCAGGGCCAGAGGATGTCAAGGGTTTTCTGGTTAAACAGTTCTCTGTTGGGATGTGCCACTCCAGTGAGACTCAAATGTTTAGGCAATTTTGACATAATTCAGCTCTGAAACAAATTTTGGCTTTGCTTTGAAAAAATGCTTCTTGTTTTGTAAGTTGCAAATAAATCACTTTAGCAATGATGCTTTATTTTAACAATATGAAAGGGATTTTTTTCTCTTGGTGTTTTCTAGCTTCTAATTTGTTGTCACAGGGTTGTGTGATAAAAAAATCAGATATGAAACGCAATCAATACCATTTAACAGGAATTTTCAGAAATTTACCACTACTTTTAAGAAGCACCTATGGTAATAATCTAGAGCCCAATGAATCTAGAGCCCAATTCCAGAATGCTGGGGTTTGGACTTTCTTCTGTAAATTCCTGCTTTAACTGCAGTGCTTGAAATAAGAACCCTCTTTCAGTAAAACACCTTTACCCATCAGCAGTGACAGGGCTGAGTACTCTGGGAAAGAGCTGCCTGGATGTGCAGAAGTGTATTTTTCATTGAAAATGTCAGCTGCGCATGGGCGCAAAGCAAGACCCTTCTGCTCAGCTAATGCAAACTGTACTTTTAGAATATTACCTACAAATTCAACAGAACACTACAAACTTCAGAAAAACACATATGGAAATTAAAGGGGCAGCCTCTATAACATAATAAGTAGACATAAGGCCAGCAGATAGTCTCAAACTACAGCCAGTAGTCCACTTAATTAGTTTATGCATAAATGAAAATTTAGACAATACAGTGCAGCTGACTAGGTTATACCAGCATTGATGTTCTGAGTGCATTGGTACAGTAATTTCTGCTGAATAAGCAAGCAATCTCTTTTCCTTACAGGAAAAACAAAACAAAACAAAATCAAAAACCACAGAACCAAAAACACAAAACCAAACACAATATGACAACACCAGTAAGGCATATTTAGAAAGGGCTTTTTCAAAGCAGTCTCACAGATAACCATCCATTTTCCAATTAAAATATTATTTGAGTGTCTGTTTTTGTTGGGTTTGTATCAAAATCCCAGGAAAAGCACACTTATTTTCATGATATAACCAAATACAAACATACTTGGAGCATTAAAATTAAGTAAGTGGATTATGAAGTTTATTCAAAAAGGCAATCTGAAGCAGTTATCCTTGAAGAATATAGGTTCGAAATTGACCTTTTAGAAGACCCTCTTCTCCCCTCTATCTAGATTTTCTATTAATGTATGAAGGGCTGAAGCAGCTAAATGCCACTTGAAAATCTGGGTTAGAAAGTGCCAGGCTTGATGTTTTAAGCTACTTGTATCAGAAAAAAAAAAAAAAAAAAAAAAAAAAAAAAGGAAGTATCACTAGCATATTAAACTTGAGTTTTCAACTCATTCTGACAGTTTTCAATAAAGTTAAAGTGCAGACGAAATTTAACTTCCTATTAATCTCAGAGTGTTTCCTTTAATTTTATCCCCTTACATTCATCTTGAGCAAGGTAACTTATATTTGAGTAAAGCATGATTTATTCGTCTATAGCATATTTCCCTGAAAGACACCAAACTCTTCTTTTGAAGGTAAATGTAATCTTCAGCTGAGGACATCAACCACCACCTTCCCAGATGTTTTCTTAATCACCATTGTTGTTCACACCTCATTTTTTCATTTCTTTGTGATTTCATCCAGCTTCACTATTCTCTGTCTGCATATTATCTCCAGCAGATATTTGATATCTACTTTGAGGTTATGGATTAAAAATCTTCAGTAGTGTTGGGTTTTGTTATGATCCCTGTGAGCCTCTAAGATGTACGCTTATATGCTGCAAGCAGTTAGGTAACCTTGTTGTTTATCATGTTCCATCAGTCAAATATGATATTTCTTTCTGCTTAGAAATTTCTTTTTGCTGTTAGCTTGGAAAAGCAATGTATATTCTTTCTGCTCTAGCAGTTCATTTTTTTTAAAAAACTTTACATGAAGATATACATTCTGTACTTTGACATAAATGTTTATTATTCGTTTTGACTCATTAAATATTTAAACCGTACTTCCGAAATCACGTTACGCAGAAACAATTATGTCTGGGCCAATAGCTATTTCCTACCTCTGATCCAAAAAGTGTGTAGTTGGTGTTTGCCTTAGAGATACCCTCTTCCTATGTGCATGTAAAACTGGTAATGAGACAAAAAGATTTGGCTTGTTTATAATTTTTAAATCAAGAGTTCTACTAACCTGTTCCATCCAAGACTTCCCAAATAGGGATCAAACACATCCACAAAGTGTCAGTAGATATTTACACCATCTCCAATTCAGAAGAGTACCACAAAAAAAACCTATTGAAATGTCTAACAAAGAGTAAGTCGAAAATGCTAAATAAGTTTGACCTCCTGATGATGAATTGTGCTCTTCAGCAGCTGATTTCAATTATTAGATCCTGTTTGTCAAAATTACTCAGAATTGCCATTCTTCTGAGGAACACACTCCCACACACTAGCAGCCTTGGGTGTCATGATGCCACTTAAGTGGCAGGAAACCTTTGGACCGTATGATTTGGGTATGTCTCAAATTGCCAGGTCCCAAAATGACAAGCTTAAATTCCAACAGAGACATGTTAGCTTAAAAAAGGCTTCATGTGCAGCCAACAGGTAAGCAAGCTAGGAAACAAGCTCCCAGCCATATTGTCACAACTGTGCAATAACACAATATTGATTTCAAGCTTCACCAGTTCTGCTATATAGGACAGTGATGAGGAAAATGTGTGTCTGCCTATTAAAGCCAATTCAGATAAAACTGAATTCAATGCAAATCTTTTCATCAAACTGATAAACAGTTTTGGAAGTCAAATATGCTACCTGCACCACACGCAGTAATGCTATTTTTTCAGTTTTAGAACAGAAAATGCAAGGAAAATAGAAGTGATAATGTCTGAATGTCTTATGTACTTCAAATAAAACATCTTCTGCAGACTCCGAAATTGTTTGTACCATCTGCTTGTCAGAGAGCAGCAGAAGTGGGCTGCTCTATGGAAGAGCATGAGTCAGGAGATGAGGGGGACTGCCAGGGCAGCAGGGCAGTCACCTCACTGGCAAGTGTCCCATAGTTCCCAAACAAGAAGAGCAGAGCTAAGCAGGTCTCATGTCCATAACCAGGGTTAGCAACAGCCCAGTGATTGCCAGACAAGTCTGCAGTGACGAGGAGGAGAAAGTCAAGTCATCAAGGTGGGGTGAGGAGAAGCATGGTACAATGTTGGGTGCAGGCATCCATGTAATGAAGCTCAGACAAGAAGCAAATTCATTAATGCAGGTCCCGAGGGAAGAGGCAAGGCCACAGAGTCTCACAGCGTTTCTGCAAGTCTGATCCAAGGTGGCACAGGCACACTGTATGAGGGCAAGACTTGAACTCAGGCAGCCAAACCCACAGGAGGAGGGAAGGAGTTGTAGAGCCTCCCAGTGCAGTCAGGGCCCTGACGCAACTCACCTTTTGATAATGCAGTTGAAGACCTGAATTAACAGTGATTGCAAACTTTCAGAGACCTGGAAACGTTCAAAAATCCTTGCCAGTCTGTCCTCACTACACTATCAAGCATATGCAATGAGTGAAATTATTTTCTGATAACACCTCTGGTGGCAGGTTTGAGCAAGTCATCCTCCAGCAGATATGATGGAGGGAGGTAATTTCAATAACAAGTCTAGCTAGGTTTCAGTAAAGAAATGGTAACTATAAACCTGTTGATTATATATACCATTTAGCAAAGGCTGTACATCTCAACTTTACAGCATTCACAGATCTGATTTGTCTCACTGGTCTTTTAGTTAAAGTATCTAGGATTTTACAAAAACAGCACAGTGGAGGTGTCTATTCTTAAGAAGCTATTTTGATAAGACACAATAAATAGCTGTAAAAAGATGGTAAAGTCCACGGCATCTTAGTGCACTCCATGCTGCCAACCACATTAATCTCCTGCACTTTGATTAGCCACTACCTTTTTAATCATAGAAGATCATCAATACAAACAGCAGATGCCTTAGTCTGCTAGCACAGTCAATCTCTGACTTGTCTCTGTTTGAATTCTAATATGACAAGGATGGTTCAGTACTTCTGAAAATAGTGTCTTTTAATGAGTCCAACAGAATGGCTGTCAATTTTCTACTTGTTGTCATTGCAAAGTGTGAGCTGCATCCAGTCTTCTTTGGTGTGAAGTTATCTTAAATGTTGACATTTTAGGAACACATACCAAAATTAAAGCTTGTAATACATTTCTGTATTGACTAACTGCTTGGCCTGGGTTGCACATCCTCACATACTTCTCCAGTCTGTAACTCAGCTGCAGAACTCTGTTCATCTCGTCATTTGTCATAGAGAGCTGATTGGTGTGTGGTTATATTTCACTCTGTTTACCACATGATGATATTTCTGTCTTAACAGTTGCTGGCATTAAGCATGTGCATTCATCACAGTAATGCAACTCATTCACTGCTAGGGAAGATCCAGGCTATTGTTCATCTGCAATTTCATACAAATCTTTCCGATATGTTTGTAGTTTCATGGTCTTTGAAATAATCCCTATGGTGTAAGAGACTGAGCACAGATAGCCTGGAGTCAGGTTGGTAAGAAATATGTTCCTCATCAGGAGCAAGAAGACTCAACTGTACTACAGTCCAATATGAAAACCATTCAGCAGCATCAGTTGGACAGATTATAAACTGACCAGTTAGCAATCAGCTTGCAACCTGTCTTGACAGGTGTGGTCACTGTCTCTTGCAGAAATGGGTAAAGAGCTGTGAATAAAGAAGACAGAAAGCAAACTACTGCTAGGAGTGATGGCAGTTCCTCAGCATGAATAAGCGCACAAGGAGCTGCTGATGGGCTTGAAAAGGGGAGTGCATTTGCAATATGGCTGAACTCCCTAGAAGACAAAATTTTGCAATTCTTTATCTGTAACTGTTCATTCTTGCAAAACTTCTAAAGAAGACACAATGATGGGCAATTCTGCGTGCATCTTTACTTGTGTGACCATCACCTCGGATGAATCCAAATGACATCAGGCCTTAACTGTACGCCCACTCATAAGGAATCCTTCTTGGTAAACATTTCTAGTCATCACAGAAGGCAAAAAAGTTCCAAACTCGTGAAGTCTGAACAGTTTTTGAAGTTCACACATTTGAGGTAACTTTGGGTTTGGCTAGTTTGGAGAAAAGGAGGCTGAGGGGCAACCTCATTGCTCTCTACAGCTTTCTGCGGAGGGGAAGCGGAGAGGGAGGTGCTGAGCTCTTCTCCCTGGTATTCAGTGACAGGACACGTGGCAATGGTCCAAGGCTGTGCTAGTGGAGGTTTAGACCAGACATCAGGAAGCATTTCTTTACTGAGAGGGTGGTCAAAGACTGGAACAGTCTTCCTAGAGAGGTGGTTGGTGTCCCAGACCTGTCAGTGTTTAAGAGGTATTTGGACAGCCCCAAACTGGTCAGGTAGTTGAACTAGATAATTATATATCCCTTCCATCTGAAATCTCTTCTTCTCTTCTCTTCTCTTCTCTTCTCTTCTCTTCTCTTCTCTTCTCTTCTCTTCTCTTCTCTTCTCTTCTCTTCTCTTCTCTTCTCTTCTCTTCTCTTCTCTTCTCTTCTCTCTCCTCTCCTCTCCTCTCCTCTCCTCTCCTCTCCTCTCCTCTCCTCTCCTCTCCTCTCCTCTCCTCTCCTCTCCTCTCCTCTCCTCTCCTCTCCTCTCCTCTCCTCTCCTCTCCTCTCCTCTCCTCTCCTCTCCTCTCCTCTCCTCTCCTCTCCTCTCCTCTCCTCTCCTCTCTCTCCCCTCCCCTCCCCTCCCCTCCCCTCCCCTCCCCTCCCCTCCCCTCCCCTCCCCTCCCTCTCCCCTCCTCTCCCCTCCTCTCCTCTCCTCTCCTCTCCTCTCCTCTCCTCTCCTCTCCTCTCCTCTCCTCTCCTCTCCTCTCCTCTCCTCTCCTCTCCTCTCCCTCTCCCTCTCCCTCTCCCTCTCCCTCTCCCTCTCCCTCTCCCTCTCCCTCTCCCTCTCCCTCTCCCTCTCCCTCTCCTTCTCCTTCTCCTCTCTTCACATTTGACTCAGTGCAGTTGTCTATTGGTTTTTCCTGGTCTGCCTTGTGCCACTGTGGCTGTGGACCTGCATGGAGGGATCCTGTTGCCAGCTCGCCAAGGTGGGGACACAGCATGGACAGACCCTCTGGTTCCACATGTGTAGATCCCTTTTTTCCTCCAAGGCCCACTCAGGGAAGATGACAGAAAAGACTAGATGTGGTGGAATCTTCTGGCAACGGCAGCTTCATTTTAGGGGCAACTCAGTAGCAGTGCCATGTCTGTACAGATGTGCTGAGTAGTACATGAACAATAAGCTCATTTCTTCCTAGCAGTGACCAATCTACTGTTTTCTCATGTGATTTAACACATTTAAAACATTTTTCAGCAAAAAGATCTATTCTGAATAGGAAAGGCTGGCAGAGAATTTACATTTTAAAAATTAAATTGAAACATTTTCTCTCTATAATTTAATATTTTTGTATAGTTTTATGAGTGATAATCTGATCAAAAGGTACAACATTCACTATTAAAAATGTTCACTGAAATCCAGCATAAATTTTATTTACTTCAAGTCATTTTATGTTGTTATGCTTTTAACTGCCAAATTAAAGAGTCCACTAATGTATTTCTGTACTGTACTAGAAAAGCAGCAAGAGAACCAATTTGGAGATCAAAGAGGATTAGATAGATACAGCTGCTTAATTCAAGCATTTGTTTATCATTTAAACATATATTGCCTTGACTGACCTAGACAGTGCAGTTTTAACTACTGTTGATTTTCAGCTCTTAGAATTAAATGTGATCAGGCTTTTTCAAGATATGGAATGATGTCTTATTTAGAACAACTGAAGATCAGAAGTGTTATGACTAAATTTTGCAGGAAGAAGCAATATGTTTCCTTTTGGAGAACAAAACACCCTCTAGGCTGCAGGGATTTTTCTTACACAGAAAACGTAATTCCCTACAAATCATGCTTCAGGGAGAGCCTGTGAAGACTTGTAGCACAAGAGTCAATCTTTACATTAAAAACTTGCTTCTTACTCTTGCAATAGCTTAATACCAGCATGGCACATAACATTGTCAGTTCTCATGAGTGGGACTGTTACCTTTGGACTCCACCAAGCATGCTCACAAAAATCAAATTATAGGGAAAAAACCCAGCACAATCAACTCAGCCTCTGGGTAGTTTCAGAAGTTTGGTCAGATAATTGAACGAATTTTTATTTGCGCCCATTTCCCTCCTCTTGGGTGTGTTAATGTGCACTGCCTTGTATTACACAGGAGTGAATACTTCCTCCATCTCTGGTGACCCAACAAGGAGAGCTGACACAGCCAGAGAAAACCTCAAACATCTCTGACTCACTCTGCTCCAAGCCAGACAGTAAGAGGCTGAAGTACAAATACACACAGTCCCTTGACAGTGAAGGGCAAAGGGAACCCTGTGGCACTTGTACCCACCTAAGAGTGGTTATGGATCAAGCCAGGCAAAGACACATGGGATAATCACGGTCCCACATCCATGCAATTGTAAAAACACCAAACATTTCAGGATTGTATATTACTGTATATTATACTGTATATTATACAAGAATGTAAAGAACCACAGTCCTGAGTTACTTTTTTGGAAGTCTACATGCTAAAATCACAGTTTTAACAGCTAATTAAGTCCAAGCAGTCACCAAAGCCAGAATCCCCATTAGCAAAATCTCAGCACAGGGTGCCAGATTGTAAATGTGGCCTCCTGAGGTAAATTTGGATTATGTCTGCTTTAATATGCTGGCAGAGCTTCAGAGGCTGCTTTGTCCTGCCATGGTCAGCTGCGTGCCTTGGTCAAGAGAGCCCCTGGTGGGTCCCACAGGCTGTGTCATTGTTGCAAACTCCCTCCTGAAGTAGCTGATTTACAGCACAGCTTCTTGGCCATCTTTGCACAGAGAAGCTTCCTTTGTTTCCTCCTCCCCCTGTGTCTCTGGAACTGCCTGGTGTCCCTGTGCAAACAGGACATTCCTTTGAGAAATGTGCAAAGGCTGTCACAGTGGCTTTCTTGGCAAAGGTTGTAAAAAAGAAAGAGGAGTGATCCAGAAACCTAAGGCACAGCTGGAAGTAAATTTGGCAAGAGTAGTGAAAAATAATAAGGGCTTTTTTTTCAGGTACATTAGTCAGAAAAGACAGATAAAATAAATTGTACCCCTCCTGATAAATAAGATAGGATCTAGTAACAACTGACATGGAGAAGGCTGAGGTTCTCAACAACTTTTTTTGCATCAGTTTTCACTATCAATTGCTCTTCCCACATCTCTCTGGTCCTCAAATCTCCAAAAAGAAAAAAAAAATACAGTGCATATTCACCTGAAATGAGGCAAAACAACAGAAAAGCCTTCTTGATAGGGTAATGCCTCCAAGTGGAACAGAGATGACTGAAGCCGGAAAGCAGAAGAACATAATATTAAAATTATTTTAGCAGTAACTTCAGCAACTCCCTACAAAAGGTTTTTCCTCTAGGCATCTGAATAGCAACAGGCATTCCCAGAAGCATCTTGCATCTCAGCATGCATAAATCATCAAAACGGGCAATGAAAAGGGAAGAAAGAAAGCAAAAAAAAAAAAGAGAGGAGGGAGCAAGCAAGCAAAAAGACCCCAAAACTGACTCCCCTCAACCTCGAAGAACAAAAAAAATACCTCAGGGCAAAAAAAGCCCAAGTGAATCCCAGGGAGTTGAAGGGCTATATGGGAAACCTAGCAAAAGTTGTTCTGCTGGTTTCAGAGGGAGCAGTTCTTCCTTCAGGGCATCAAGAACAAAAGCAAAAGCTTTTTGGAAATGACACTTTGTCATCTTTCTCTTCAGTTTCCAGATGTGGAAAGAGTTGTCATTTTTGTCTACCTTGTGGAAAGAGTTGTCATTTTTGTCTACCTATGAGCAATCCTTAAAGCCACTAGGAGGAGGAGAAGGAGGAAAGTTAGCTAACACAAATAAAGGTTTTAATACTTAAATCATCTTGATGTCTCTTTGTTCCTGAAAATTCAAACAAAGAAGGCAAGAAAAGTCTTTCAGAAACATCCTCGGGCTATAACTACACAGATGCAAACATGCAACACACCACAATGTGCAAGGGAATAGTTGATCAGTAGAGTCTGAGTAGGGAAAGCCTTCCCTGTCACATTGTACTAGATCCCAGCTGCACCCCAAGTTTGGTACTACTTGCCAAGGTGCTGAGAGGGGCATTCTGTCTCCTTCTTTAGGTCACTGATAGACATGTTAAACAGGGCAGTTGCCAGGACAGATCTATGTGTTATTCCCCTTGTTCTTGGGCTCCAGCTGAAGCACAACCCCTTAACCACTGCTCTTCAACTGTCAAAACAAGTTTTTACCCATCTGCTTGTCCACGCTTCCAGGCCATAATGCCCTCACATGGATACAAAGATATTACAGGAGACACTGTTCTTCTTTCATCCAGAAACCCAGTCATTTATTAACCATCAGGTTAAGTGGGTCCCATCTCTCCCCACTTATCCTAAATCCTCAAAGGGTGTCCTGTGGTTTTAAAAGCCCTCCCAACAAAACAACCCCTATTGACAATGACAGCTGTGGAACTGGCTGTGGACCTCCAGGGTCTATCCCCCAGGCCCTTCCCTCTCATTGGCAGGACCAAGGAGGAAACCACCTGGGATGCTATGGTCTTGACCATTGCCTCCAGAGCCATGTAGTCACTTTAGACACATTCCAGCTCTTCCTAGCCATATTGTTGGTGCCCATTTAGAGGAGCAGTACAGATTATGTATACTCCAAGGGCTGGATGAACCTCAACAGCCCGTCTCCTGTCCTATACACCTTAATCGGGCCCTTTTCCTCACCTCTGGCTGTCATAGTTGTGTCCTTGCCTTTTTCTCACAAGGAAAAATACTGTAAAGAATGTCATCTGTAGAATGACTCCTCTCCTCTAGGACTCATATCTAGTCTGCACTTTTTTTTTTTGTATTGGAATTACCTACTAGTTCTCCAAATATAATATAAATATAGTTTTTCTTCTTTTTTCTTTATTTTTTTTTTCCTGTAGCATGAGTTTTCATTGTCTGAGTTACTGTTTTTTAGGGCAAAATAACAAGTCCACATGATCTGGATGAGTGACCACATGGCACATATTTCAAACTTGTAGCAGTACTTCAGAGCTCCCATCAATTCGGCACATTCATTGGATAAATAGGAAAAAAACAAACCTGAAAAAAAGTTGATGATACCATCTGCTGAAAGCCATTCAGCAAAGAGAAAAAACATCTTAATTCAACAAGAGGAATCATAACAAATAATTCATACAGCTCTGTGAGGGGAGACCACTGAACCATCTGCTCTGCTCTTGGGTCTAACTCATGTGCTGTCTTCTGTCAAGTCTCAGCCAGTCTGTCTTCTAGAGTCAGCTGTCCCCATGTCTCTAGGAATTTGCCACAGCAGAATTTGTGTAAGATTGCTAAGAGAAGATCCTTTTTTATCCCTAAGAAAATATCTTCCATTGCTCACCAACTACAAATATTTCCTCAGTAAGCTAGGCCAACAGCAGAAGGAGTTTATTTCTTATCTATGTACAAAATGTACTTCTGTACCCTGGACATGTATCTTAACTTGTGGCAGAGAAAGTAATTTTTTCCTCTTAAATTACCTTAATACTGAAGGCTGCTTGACTTCCCTTTTTTTTTGTGAAAGCAATGTAGTCACCCTTAAGGAACTGAGACCATACACCAGCTGTTCATTCTCTTCTCCTAAGGTGGCTGTAAAACTCTCAGAGCCTTCCATAGGGTGAACCTGCCTGCTGACAATCCAGTTTGTCCAGGTGATGAGATTGAGACTTCTGTTAATCAGGCCAAATGGGAAAATGGGCTTTCCTTCCTGTATCTGGGACTGTGGGGACAGTTTTGTTTCTGGAACAACTTATAAGAGTTAACTTATAAGAGTTAACATTTCTCAGTTGTGCTCTGACTCCTCCTGAACCACTGCGGGAGTGTGGACCCACTAGGGCAGAATCATCAGCAATTGCTGCCCCTGATCCTCTTCTTCTCAACACTGAATAGCCTCAAAAGCAGCAAGCCATCTTTGGAGACCACAAAAATGTTCCTGAACAGCAGATGCTCCTATACAGGATGGCAAAGGTAAGTTCAGACCCCAAATCTCTTTGCAGAACTTAAAAGCTTCAATATAGAACTGACTCTCTGACCTTACTACCTGTTTCTGCATTCATTAAAACTAATGATCTCAAGGTGGCATAAGGTCGTTTGTAATTTAGTATGTAAGTTTTAAATAATTGCAATGGTCATTAAGTATACTGAACAAAAAGTGAATATGTAAGGAGAAGCCTTTCAGGCAGGACTGAGTCCTGAAGAGAACTGCAAACTCTCATGCAGCCAGCTGGCCATGTTTGCCAGGGAAGGAGAAGACAGCAGCTGGGAAGTATTCCTCAGACAGCACCCTTCACTACAAAATTCTCCCTGAAAAGCTGTAAATCAGAGTGATCTCAGACATCATGGTTTTAAAATATTTATTTTATTTACTATGAAAGATTTATGGCAAGAGAAAACAGGAGCTCACCAATGCTAGGTGCTTTACACCAAGGCCAAGTCATTGGTTTCATAGTTCTCATTCAGCTGTGAGTCCAAATAATCCTTGTCACAGGGGAAGGATGTTGCCTCAGGACACATACAGTCCTGCAAAAGAAATTAGGTGCAGACACATATTGCTGCTGGGAAAACGCTGGCCAGATGTCGGGGGGGAGATGCAAGAACACATTGAGAGTTTTCAAGTGTCCAATTCTTCCCTGAAGGAGTGGGATCATTAGGAGTGTCTAGTGCTCAGCTTCTGTTTCTGCAGATGTGCATGGCAGGGATTTTTGGCTGGTTTTACCTATATTCAGTTTGGCGATTTAAGAAGGAACAAAAGCTCAAGGATCAAGGAGTCAGCACCCATCGTACAAAGACAAGGTGTGATTCAGGATCTCCCTCTGGTTTTACACTGTTTATAATATCACTCTGTTTGTAATTCCACTGGGAATATTACAGGATGAACTCAAGAGCTAAGTGGGAGTACTCCTGATTTACACCAGAGGATGTCAGAGCAAGATCTTGCTCTGCTTACTGCTTACTGTAAGGCTCTGCCTTTCATTGTATTTTTTTTTTTAAATACTAATTAATGCTCTGAAATAATTGTTTGCATGGACTGACATAGGCCCAGGGTACAGAGTGTTAAGTATCTTCCATAAACAAAGCCCTTAATGAAATTCTGAAATCCCTCCTGTTTTCCCAGAGTGCCCAGCCTGTTTGGAGAAGAGTCCTTGTTTTACATATACATTGGTTTTATTTTTGGTTGGTTGCTTTGGTAGTTTCAAGTCTTCTGTTACCACATTGATATTTTTTTCAGTCATCGTGTCTGAGTTTTGTTGCTGAAGAGAAGGTGTCTATGGTACTGAGTGAGGTTCTGCCCAGTACCAATACTTCCATGTGAAAACAAAAGCTGGTGGCATCTGCTCATCACCATCTGGGTTGTGCTAAATTCCTTTCTGGCCCTAAATGCTGAGCAACTGACAAATGCCCATTGGTATTATGCTCCTTCTGGAGTCACTGACAGATCAGTCCCATGAGAGCAAACCAGGGTCTGTCTGAGTACCTGCAATGGCTCCAGCTGGGCTCTGTGCTTCTCCAGACCACACCCCTTCGAAGAATAAAGAATAAGACAACTTCCAGTAGTTTACTCTGAGTATATTAGAATTTTGATTATATGAAACTTGATCTGAACATGAAGAAGTGGTTAATTTGTTTTGTTTTGGTTTTTTTTCTTGCTACAGGAGGTTTTCACTAACACTGAGTCAATATAATGAACACTCATTATTGGAGTTGGATGGTATTCAACACAATGAAAAAAAATTGAAGGGCTGGATCGTAGGAAGGCCTAAGAAGGACTTGATAACAACACTTCAAAGGACAAACACTTTTCTCCTCAGAAGGGGAAAGTTTTAAAATTTATGTCTGACCTTTAAGTATCTTTGAACAACATTATTATGCATAATCTCTCGTTCTTTATACTTTATGCTTCAGACAGAGCTTTATTTTGGACAGAATATACCCCATTTTCCAGTACAGTCTCTACATTTTCAAAGTTCAGTGGTACATTAACATTTACAGAAAGTTTTTACCATTATTGTAGGAAAAAAATGAATGCCAGAATCACTGTGGGATTAACTAATTAATATTTTGAAAGCACTTTGAAGAAGAAAAGTACAAAAGGAAAACACACTTTTCTATTTTTGATGAAAATTAAAGCTCCATTGTGCAGATTTTCAATTTAACTTAATGTCAAAAAGGTCCAAATTCAGGAGTCAGCTTAGTCATGCTTTTACATTAAAAATTGTTCAGTCGAATGCTCAAACACAGCTGGATGCTATCCTGAATTAGGACTGTCCTAGACAAAGAGAACAGCATGCTGAAATTCCACTTCTGGACCAGTAAACTCAATGGCAACAGAACAAGAGATAACTAACTCTCATAATGAAACTTTCATAAATGCATTCTCTTGTGCCTCAGTACTCTGCTCCTGATTGCAGAGTGGAACTGAGTCATCTCTGAGGTTCTCTCCACAGATCCCTCCAGGGCAGGACAACTAAGACAAGAGAGGCTGAGTTTATCAGACAGCAGCACAATGTCACTGGTGGGACCCCAAAGTGGAGCATGTCCTGAGAAGACATCAGACTGAGTTTGTACTTAGATTAATAAAGAAATTATTTTTTTTTCCCCATGAAAGTTCAGGCATTAGCTTCTGAATTGGCTTTGTGTTTGATAGTAAAACTTTTTTTGTTTATTATTTTTCAGTTGTGTTGCAGAAAGAGTCAGATCCAGACTAAGTCAGAACCATGGAATTAAGAATTGCAATATCTAAATGTGAGAGCCTGAGGAAAGCCTAAGTGTCACATATAACCATTGCAAACATCCCTAAAAGCCTTCAGAAGGCAATTTAGACCAATTTACTAAGCAGCTGCCTGTCTCTGTTACCTGTGTGGGAGAGTCAGGCTTCTCACTGCTGCTACAGAGTCAAGGGGAAGCCCTCCAAAGCAAAGTCAGTGGCACATGTCATCCCCAAATGAAGGTACTTGCCCAAGATGAAGATGGTCTAAGATCTGAGACCTTGTTTTCTAGGAAATGTTTGTGCATGACTAGGAACAACAACGTCACAATTCTGGGAATAAAATCCTTCAGGTTTGCTCCTTCCTAGGTGGGTGAGCTTGCTATGGGTACAGCCAGGCTGTCTCCTCTGTGCTGTGCTGTCACCTTGCAGCAGTAGAGGAGGAGCCCAGGGCATTCCACATTAGGTTATTATGAAAAAGGGAGGTAGTATGTCAATGTTTTGTGTTGAAATCAGTACAGTGCTATGAAGTTAATTTGTCTAAATTCTCTGTCCTCCCCCGGGAGTCACATGGAATTAATATAAGGGGGGATTTTTTTCACCTTAGGTCTTTATGCTTTTAAGCAAACATGCATTAACTTCATGGGCAACTCAGACACCAGGGCTAAATCAGGGAGTTATTCATGCTCCTGGGGAGGTAACTGGTGCCATAAAGCAGGATTGTCTTTGCGGGCTGGGTGTGATTTAATCTCTTTAAATAGCAATGCTTTTGGACTTTTCTAGAGAGGTGCAAACTTACACTTTGGATCTGGTGTTTGCCCAGAGTGTACTGTTCAGTATGTCTGCATTATTGACCAGGCCAGTTATTGTGTCCTCTACCTCATCTCCAGTATGAGTTTTGATTCATCTACGCCTTCCTTCTGGGGCAATGGTAGTTCTTATTGTCCTGTTAACCTGCATGGAATACTCTTCTCTGAGATGGAGCACATCCTTTCCTGATTCATTTCATACCAAGGAGAAGGAGTTAAAGAGAATGGGAATTGAAACACATGGGTAAAACTTTGATAATGTCCATGTCAAATGGTAGAAACCCAGGGAATAATCAGTTCCATAATATCAAGTAGACATTAAATGTAACTCAGAAACTGTTCTATAGGCCAAATAAGGGTACATGTGTCTCCATGGACAAATTGGATCCTGTCTCCATGGAGGAGTTAAATGGGTACTAGTTACTCCTGGGGAGATTCTAATTGGACACAAGAGGGGAATAATTCACTATGAAAACAATCAGCCGCTGGAATAATTTCCCAAGGGAGGTGGTGGATTCCCCAACATTGGACACTTTTAAGATAAAGCTGGACGGGGGTTGGCCCATCTTGTCTAGACTGTGCTTTTGCCCAAACAATGAGGAATGGCAATCCCAAGTTTGCCTTGGCTAGTCCAGATGGGATGATGAAAATTTCCTTTTAAACCCCTGATGATGGCAGTGAGTGAGGAACGAGCCTGCATTAGGGGAGGGGAAATAGCCCTGAAACTGAGGATTATCAGAACAGAAATTTTTACATTTTGTGTCAAAAGCTTTTGCCCTAAATATCAGTCCTTTGCCTTAGGTGTCTGGTTAGAAAGTTCTGTGAGAGCAGAGGCTCAGGACCTATACCACAGCTACTGCAGGGACCACAGTAATGGACAGGAGGAACTGTAAATGCCTGGGATGGGGACAAGGACAGCAGGATCCGTCCCAGAGGGGTCAGGACTGGAGGAGCAGCACTTGTACTGAGTGACTTCAGAAAGCTTTGGAAGGAGGAGATTGTCGTTTCCATTTTTCCTTGGCTTGTGACAAGAGCTGCTGAATCTAGTGAATGAAGTATGTGAACAGCTGGTGGCTGAAAACTGGAATTGTATAAATTCAGACTATAAATAAGGTACTGTGTTCCAGAGAGAGGGTAACCAAACCATGGGCAGCTCCCAGAGGGTGCTGGTGGAGTCTCCACCACTGATACAACGATCTGTTGGGAAGCTGTGCTTCACACTAGTGAACTCAGAGCAGGTCTCTCTTCTACAGAGTGTCGTACTAAGCAATCTGTCCTTTTAGTAGCTAGAACTTTAACTACTCTTTTCCAGCATCTCCACAAGACATTATTAGTAATGTCTCCTTCAGATCTCTTTACAATTTCCTTCTGTTTCCGATCACAAACCATCTGAGGAGCCACCTGGAGGATAAACTGTGGTGGAAGATTTTGAATCTCCCTCCATATAAATCCCAGTATTTTTTTTAGAAAATTAACTGTCCGAAGTTCTTAATCGTATTTTAATTTATCAGTATTTATTTTTAAGTCCCACACAGTCCGTAAGTGTGCAGGACTAGGAAGAGCTTTGTCCTTCAATGCCACTATCTGGTTACAAAACTAAATTACTAGAGAAATTTTCACTTTACCTTTTGACTTTCCTTTTCTTCTCTTTAATCAATACCTTTAAAGAACTCTTCCAGCAAATGTGTTACTTACTACAGTAATAAGGGAAGTGAAACACCACTGCAATTTAGCTGTGGCAAATAACAAACAAGCTGTTTCAGTGTGTTGTTAGCATACTAGTAGTATTCTTAACCTTTAGAAAAATCTAGTTATCTGCAATTATGTATAGCAAAACATGTAAGCCTGCAGGACTAGACTAATGATTTGGCTACCAAGGAGCCCCAAAGGGATCTGTATGCTTGCTCTCTGTCTCTGATGTAGTACATTAAAAGCTGAATTCCTTACGTCTGATTGCCCACCATTAAGTTTTCATTCATGTTGGTAATCTCCATGCAATAGGAACTGTGAAGTTTAAAAGCCAGGAAGAAAGAGAAACCACTTTCTTACTGACACAGTAAGTAAGCAGGACTCCTGGAGTTTTCATCAGTGCCTTATGCATTGCCATGCATTGAAATGACTGTTAAAAACTGAGTTTGTCAGAGGCACTGCATAAAATTAATAAAAAAGAAGAGACTCAAGAGTCTGAGCAGATATTTTTTTTAGGTAGATGTTTGGAGAACTGAATTTGATATTTGCTGTTACATTTTGCTGATATAAATGTCTTGTCAAAGTCTGATACCTAATGCTTCTATGGCTTTTTTTTTGTCCATCAAAGCATTAAATCTTTCATTCTGCCTGTTGAAACAACAGCAACCATCTTACATGCAGTGCAAGATGCCACTGCACATTGCAGACTACACATGCTGAACCTCACGATGGCATGTTCACACCACTGTGGTTCTGCAATGCAGAGGGTGGGATATAACCCAGAACAGACTGCCCTGCTACTCAGTCTTCCAGGAGCTAAACTCCCTTGCAAAAATCTGTAGTTCTATTAAAAAATATGGTTGTAATGAAAAACTAGGGTATGACAAAGCTTCCCCTATTTTAGGTCATCAATATTTTTTTTTTCATTTTTAAATTGTGCATACAGAAGAATATAAGGATAAAAAGTCATTAAAAATAATACTTGAGATTTCCAGACTAAAACCAAAAGGTGTAATAAAGAATAAATACTTTTTTTTTTTTTTGGTTCTGTGGTGAGCCTCTGAGCTACAGCTAAAATGGATTAGAGGCTGTCTTGTGGATTTTGAAAGTCAAAACAGAAGCTCAGGTCTACAGAAAAAGTTTTTGCATGGGAGGGAAAGATCTAAGATCTAAGCACAGCAGCAGCATCCATTCTTACTTCTGAGAAAGCTTAGATTTATCAGTGGAAGGTACATTGTGAGAAAAATAAAGGCAAGAAGAATGTGAACATACTAAAAATTGTAATAATATTCTCCTTAGTGGTCAAGGAGGAAAACCGGGTAACCTACACCTTCATCTCACTTTCTGATTTCTCTCATTGGATCAGAGTACAGTGGTCTTTTAATAATGTTTACAAGTTATGAAGCGATGTGTATTCCTCAAGTTTTGATAAAATATAAGAAGCTTGAGGTGAAACTATCTGATACGTAACAAGTATCACCTTCATCTGAGTCACGTGGACATCTTTACCTCTGCATAAAGAGAATGTGCAAGAAGGATATGCACACCAAAAAGTATGAAACAATTATTTGTTGGCTAACAAATACAAAAGATACATGGAATTTAAGGAGCCTGGTGACACTCACCACTCCATAAGGCACCCCAGAGCCTTGCCTGGTGGGGCAGGAGCGGAAGGGCTGGCCCCTGCAGCTCCTGGGCTTGGTCCTCCGTGGTGCTGCTTTGCCATCTCCTGTTGACCAAAAAACCTATGAGACTGATAACCAGGCGATTCAGCTGGTTGATTTCCTCAGTGGAGGGAGGCTGCAGAGGGGCTTAGAGAGAGAGGTTACCTATGGAGCAGCAGTGAGACAGGTACAGACCTACTGTCTTTGGCCCCTTTCCCTGTTCTTTTCCCTAGGTAAGTCCACATGTAATATTCCTTGCAGGGGCAACAATGTGAACTTTACTATTACATTGTTGATTTTTTTTTTTTCTGGTTATAACATAGCTGTAGCATTATTGCAATTAAAATGTTTATTTAATGTAACAATCCTTGCAATATCTGGTTTCCCAATCTATGACACCAGAGGCACACTGAACCCAGAAGAAAGAGCAGAAGAGGTGTTATAGTTATATTTAACTATATCGATTCTGATCACAGGAGCAAACCTCCTTCCTCTCACTAACACATAAACACTTTAATGTTCTTCAGACATTTTTGTGAATGGATAGAGCTCTCACTTGCTCACTTGGGACCTGAGTTTACAAAACACAGACTCCTTTCAAAGTCTCAGAGTGCTGCGTTCCAGAGTTTTTCCCACTGTAGCTCCCTAAGACACCTGATTATGGCAGTAGGTACATTGAAGGGGACTGCCAACAATTAGGCTCAAAACAAACAGAAGAGTTTTCTTGCAGATGGTGTTGCAGTTGAGAGGCAAAACCATGAGTTATGTAAAAGCTTACATGGCATCAAGGAGAGGCTGGAAAAGTTCACGGAAGAGAAATACCTCAAGAGTTCCTAATTTTATAGAAACTACTACCAGGTCAGCAAGTGCCCGAGCTGCAAATATAAGTAATCTTTGAGAACCATCAGAAAAATACCATACATGTTTGTCCCGCTCTCATCCAGTGCTGCAGGCTTTTGACGACTACTGGAAAGCAGATGGTTTGACCCACTGTAGTCATTCTTATGTAAGATAAGCAAAAACATGCTTATCTGATTGATGGTACAGTGCCAGTCGTATCATTGCATACGCTCAACATTTCTTTCCCATTAACTTTTTAATAATGGTGAAATAAATTAGACTGAAAAGGAAATATTTTTACAAAACACAGAATAGGCTTTTATCTGGTTAAAGGAATAAACCATTATGATATTTAGCTTTTTGATCTCTGTGCCTACTCTCAAGACTTGTAATGGCTTCCTTTACATCTTCTATGTTAGGCCATCACTGCAGTTTCCATTTGTGCTCTTATTGATCTCAGCTTCTTGTTTAATTGTGGATAAAGTTGATGTCCAACCTGGTTCAGTTCCAACAGCACAGATAAAACAAGCCAAGAGTTTCAGATCTGGGTCTGTCACTCATAGGCAGCTCTGACTTTTTTTTTTGTCTGCCTGCAGCCCCTACAAGCTGCAGAGGCACAGGAAAATAACATGTTGCTGCTCAGCTCTGCCAGTCTGGCTCCCAAAATCTGACCTTGACAGGGAGAGAAAAGGGAAACTAAAAATTATGCCAGTCACCAGACCTGAGACAGCCCCAATTAAAAGACAAAGATGTGAGAGAAACCAATGCATTCAAACATGTCAGCAGAGCTTTAATCTAAAAAACTTAGGGGCCAAAAATTGACACAAACTGTTCAAGCAGTGGTTCTGAAACAGGTGCCTCTCCTCTGTATGCAGCATATGATGAAGATGTGTATAAAAGTCCTGTGAACTTGCCTCAGATGTCTGTTAAAAAAATGAATCTTCATAAGTTAAAAAAGAAATAGCTAAAAATAGATTTAAGTTAAAAAATAATGAAGTGTTTGGAAATTTATTTAATGAGGCAGTTTCTGAAGTACAGCACCAAAAAAAAAAGATTATATAATGGGTGTCAAGATAACAAATTGTACTGAAATTCTTCTCATGTTTCTGAGTCATTTAGCCTGCTGTCCTTTTGAGCTGTCATTTGAACAAAAGCATCTGAAATGAACAAATTTGGTAACTTACCTCATTTGTCTTTCTTTGGGAAGCATTCCTTCTCTCCAGAAGTCTCTAATAGCAGGCTAAAAGGAGAAACAAATATATGTGAAATGCCAGTAAGAAAGATAATTAGATTTTTCCATGAACTGAAACTTTGAGATATCTGTTCCAGACACAGTTGCTGCATACACCACATACCTCTGATATTCCGCTCAGAATTTAAAAAGTCATGGAAATTATCTCTCTTATTGGAAAGTCTTTGAGAATCCAACAAGATAACCACAGCACAACTACAACAGAGCACAATTACAACATTATGAAAAAAGACCCAGACTGGCTTGGCTATCAGTAGCTGTACAGCTGCCTTAGCACGACTCCTCCCTGAAGCATCACACTCTGCTTACGGCATTTGTCCTTCCTCCGATACCCAGGTTTAACTCTCAGAGGGCTAACACACATGTAGCCCTGTGCAGGATTGAATAACCTGAAGAAAAGAAAAAAAAAAGTTAGAAGTTTGGGGTCATGATACAGTTTGAAAGGGGGACTGTCCTCCTGGCAGATCAGCACCTCCTGAGCAGTGACTCCAAGCTGGGCTACACCACAGATACCCCTTGCCCCCTTGCCAAATTGCAGAGCAAGTTATTTCATCTTTGGGTACCTTTGCTCCCTACCCACATGAGGATAAATGCAATTATTTGCTCTCCTCTGACCATTGAGGCTGGAAATGTGCTGAGGCCAGCAGCACTCTTGCCCTGTGCTCCTGTTTACCATCATGGCGTTAAAGTGTCAGCAGGAGGCTCCTAGTGCTATGTAGCACAAGTAGGTAATGATAATAATCTCTAATGAGAGACCTCTTCAAAAATATAGGGAGGCTGCCAGGCTTACCCATCCCTGTATGCCTGTCTGTACAAATGTGTGCCTATTAACCCACCTATCAGGTTATTTTTTTCTTATATTTGTAGAGAACCCACAATTTTATCTCATTTCTCAACATGTTTTTATTATTCTGGAGGATTTCTTTTCTTGACAATCACCTAAGTTGAGACAGACAATTAAAGGGAATTTAGTAAGGCTTCCTTCCTTACCCAGCTCAGATACATTCATGCTTCCAGCATTCTGAAAAGGTTTAACAGGTTGAGGCATGTATGAAAATTGCATGAAGCCCTGAATGTGGGTGGAATTTTCAGAGAGAGTGTCAACATGTCAGACTCACTAGTAGACAAGTAGACTTAGAGCTCAACACAGTAGATTTACTTCAGAATAGAACTGAAAACAGGATTATTTATATGGAAAAATCTAGTAGCTGGACTAAGGTGTTTTGAAAGGTAGCAGGCCATAAACTAATCAAAATGAGATTAGTGGAGATTTTAAGAACTCCCAGAAATATGTAGAGGATTGTTTGAAAACTTTATTATCCACAGAAAGACCTAGAGAAAACTAAGAATTAATAATGTTCTCAAACAGTTCTGTCATCACTCAGTGTTTTAACATGAAATAAAAGAGATAAAGCTTTAGCTTTGACAGTGATGCTATTCTCTAGCATCTCCACTGCCTTTATATCTCTCTCTCCCTTTTTTTTTTTTGACATTTATTAATATTTCATAATTTCCAGAAGGTTGTGGAGAAAATTCATTGGACTGCAATTCTCAAAGACTTAAAATCCATGAGCGAATAGATCTTAAAGCATGTATTTATTAATCTCTTCACTTTAAATGGAAACTGGTTGATTTTCTGAGCTTCAGACATGTGGAGCATGTGGAACAGCGAACGTGGAGCATGTGACGGAGCATGGGAACAGGCTCCCCAGGGAGGTGTCACGGCCCCAAGCCTGACAGTGTTCAAGAAGAGACTGGACAACACCCTCAGACACATGGTGTGAACTGTGGGGTTGTCATGTGCAGGGACAGGAGTTGGACTTGATGATCCTTGTGGATCCCTTCCAACTCAGGACATTCTATGATTCTATTACCATTTGTGGAGGAATAAACTGAGGCACATGCAGATAGAATGGCTTTCCTTAGTCACTCACCAGGTTTGTAGAACATAAAATAAATTTCTTTGATGCCTGTACAGAGAGCTGTTTGCTGCACTACAGTGACTTTTCACAGCTGGAAAGGAGGGTGAAAAGAGTTAATTATTTTCTGTTAAGAATAGCTCTTTGTAAGTGACATGCTTCTAATTGGAAACAGATACATACCATGTCAATTTTACTTTTGGAGATTGATATACAAGAGAGAGCAGTTTCCTACGGAAGTATGCATTTTTGCACCTAGGGTATGCCTGCAAGTGTGGAATGGAGTGTGGTTTGGAGAGTAATAAATGAATAGAGCCCTAAGTTTATCAGTTCATATGGGAAAGTGTAATCTTGCAGCTAACTTGCTTTCAGACTTGAGTTAGTGTTTAGTGTGGTCCTGGTCATGAGCAAACCAAGGAACCCTGCATCTTCTCCAGAGCTGACTCACATCTGGTACCTGGGTGTCCACCCTGGATACCCCCAAATGTCAAGGTTTAGAAACAGTATGGATGCGGCCATGTGTAAACACAGCCTTGAAATAATCCAAGACTGTAGTGACACTTCCCTTGCCAAACTGCCACTGGCTGTTTTTCAGGATTAATTTGGATTATTCAAACAATCTCCTCTAATTCTAATTTTTTGAAAGTTTGCCTTAGCATTCTAGATTGACAGTGAAAAAGGAAGCATTAGTCACAAGCTGAACAGAAGTTATTTACTCTGAATTTGTTGTGTAGATGTGCTGTCTATTCAGATTATCTGTATTGTAATTGCTTCTAATTCAGTGTTTCATCTATGTTTGCAAAATTGTATCCATTCCAATAGACTATTTCATCAGTTTCAGTGACAGACTTACATAAAAATATTTGTTTCCCCAAACAAATGGAACTTCATGATCAATTACTTTATTACTTTGATAACAAGTAGATGCCAGATATAAAGAAGATTAACTGATAGGGTGTATATATATATATATATATATATATAAGATATTGCTGGATGGATCTCACCCTTGATGAATTTGCAGATTTATAAAATAATGCATTTTACTGAACATAAGCAGAATGTTTACAAACGTAACATATAACATAACATAACATAACATAACATAACATAACATAACATAACATAACATAACATAACATACATAACAACATAACATAACATACATAACATAATATAGCATCAGTCTGTAGCCTGAAACATCTAAATTAGCTTTACAGCTCTGAGACATAAAATATAAAGTATGTGTACTGTTGACACAGGAAGTTTGGATCAGATCATCAAAAATTCTTGATTTTTAACTGCATTAATTCTTTGATATGAAGCAAACTAATATTAGAGTCCTTTCAATAATGTTGCTGCTTTATATTCTGACAGTCTTATTGGAATAATTGTTGGATTTTCATTTAAGTTGATTATTCATTTATTTGGCTTTAACCCCTTGACAGTCTTGTCACATAGCTTGCAAAGGAATAAAGGTGAAACTTAGAATAACATCTAACATTGTTGGGTGTTATTGAATATCACAGAATCCACTAGCCACCTGGATAGCTAACCCTAACCTCATCCTATAGTAAATTTCCAGAATCAAGACAATGTAACCCTGCCATAAAAGGCTCTGGAAAACCTTGTAAAGAAGTAAATGCAATCCTCCTTCCTAACTATAGGAGAAATTTGCTGTGCTGGTTCCAGGCTTTGGTTACAGTGAGGGTTAGGGCTGAAGAATGTGGCAATCTCCATTGGTAGTATCATACTGGATATTAATTGTCCCTTGTGGATAGAAAGATGGTCTTTTTGCATTTTATTGTCTTCTACAATGGGGAATGATCCTCTAGGTTTCTGGACATGCGTTAGGACTAGCACTATGGTGTGGCTGAACAGTCACATGCTGTGGGAAGCTGGTGGATGGTAGATGGTGGATGAATTTAAAAGACAAGAAGGGATTTGTACTGGCATTTATGTGGTGCTTCATGGTCCTTTACAACACTGCAGTACTCACACCAGGAATTTAATCATTCTGGGATGAGTTTAAGAAAGGTTCCAGGCAGGTAGCGGCTTGTGGGACATATATTGACTTGTGAACAGGAGATGACCTGAGTTGTTCTTGCTTTTTCAATGTTATATGTCCTTTCACAATGCCAGTGGTCATCTAGGCTTCAGAACATGTAGGAGCAGTGTCAGGTAGTTATTGTTGAGAAATCTCATCTAGGGAGCTAATACATTATCTATCCCATCCCTCATTGATGGGAAAGAAAAGAACTGAGGCTGTTGTAAAAGACCATGGAATACCAGTTAAAAAGAACAATTCCTACCCCGAAAAGACATATAATATCTTTAATCCACTGCCTTCTTAGACCATTACGCTTCCCATGCTCTTAAATATGTCTCACTTCTGTGACATACTATGCAGATTTTGTGTCAGATTTTTTGCTTGTTTTCCTTTTAATTTTAATTTAAATGTTTGATTGCGTCTGAACTGCTTCATATCTGTTGATATTACACAGCACAGAGCCAATAATTTTGTTTTCAAAATTTGATCAGAAATAGCAAATCGTATAGGGAATAATTTGTGGTAGAAATGGTCAGCCAAGATTTTAAATGCAGAACAGGGACACCTAAGCAATTATGTACTTATGGAAAATACAGATACCTTGAATTTATGTATGCAAATGCTGTAACTACTCTGAGCCCTTCTTATGAATATACAATGGTAATTGTGACTGTGAACATCTTGCATTTCACTCCTATTCCCAAATGGAAAATCTCAGCACTCAGAAAAACTCTGCCTATAAAACTTGAAGTCCATGAAAAAAATAAATGGAGCTTGTGTTAGGAATCTCATAATTTTGCCAAAGGATTTCTCTTGGAATGTAGATTTTTATACATTTTCACCAGCTACCTTCAAGCAGAGGATAAGCCTTCTTAGTTGACTCTAAAAAATTGTAGCCTTTCACTTGGCTTCAAAGACCCACCAAAAATAACAAATAATCCTTATGTAGCTCCTTATTCTTGAAGTAATTGATGACAATGATTTACATTCAACAGAAGGCAACTAGTCTGAGATAAACTAAACCATTTTCATCACGTGGATGTCCTGGGCTCAGGGGCTGTTTATACCAGCAAACAGAAAAGGCTAATTCTTATCCTCAGGACATGGCTTGCACTCGGGATGGGATGGCTTCAGACTGACCCTGCACCCAGAAGTGGTTTTTTACTAGCTAGATTACTAGTTCATATTTATAGAAATAGCTATTAATCCAAAGTCAAACCTACCCAAACCCGGTAAGAAGGAGTACAGAATCTTTTCACTCCCAAATACCATATTTAGTCATGAATTTATTGGGAAGATCTATGACTGGCATATTTGATTTCTGTGTCTCTCATATTTTGACTAGATTATTTGAACTCCAGAATTATAGGCAAATAATCTTCCTGTGTATGTTTGAGACAGCTCTTTGACTTCTTTTACATGAGGGTAAAGACTGTTTTAGGCTCCTTACCTGCCTGAATGACCCTGGGTTTTATCAAGCTGTCTCAGAAAACACATTTCTTCTCTAAGTGGTAAGAAAAGTGTGTTTTCCCCAGCACATCAGTTCACTGATGACAATGAAACCCCTTCTGTGTTGCAGCAGGATCACACAGAAGTGTCCTATTTACCCCTCCTGCCTTCCCTACCCCAAGAAGGGAGGACTCATTAGTTGCTGAGAAGCCACTCTGCCCTCAGTTCTTCAAGAAACTTGTGTTGAAGCCTGGCCAACAACTCTGGCTGCCCTGGGTGCCAGCGACTACTCTGCATCTGCTGTTGTGCCAAGTAATTTACATATCATCACGGGCTTGGAAAGATTTTGTTTGTTCCTTTTTTGCTGAAAAAAAACCCAAACCAAATGAAACTGTCTCATGTCTGCATAAAACTAACGTAACAGAGTAGCTAAGCAGGCTAGTCAGCTCCCAAAGATCTTTTGTGCATAAACAACTCTTACCAATCTTTTTTCTAGCTAAAATAACTTGATAGCACAACAACAACAGCAAATGAAGATATCTGAAAGAAGCAATGGTACCAAGCGTTGCTTGCTCCAAAAGATGAGATGAGCTCACAGAACCATAGAATTGTTTGGCTTGGAAGGGGCCTTCAAAGCTCATGAGTCCAAACCCCCTGCAATGAGCAGGGACACCTTCAACTAGATCAGGTTGCTCAGAGCCCCATCCAGCCTGTCCTTGAATGTCTCCAGGGATGGTGCATCTACCACCTCTCTGGGCAATCTGTTCTAGTATTTTACCACCCTCATTGTACATGACCTTCACCAGGAACCACTTCCAGGTGAGTGTAAGCAGCACTGATACCCAGGCAGGGTGTGAGGAGCAAAACCAGCTGTAGTAACCAGCTCACGAAGGTGTACTGGTAAATCAAAGTCACATCTCTAAGGCATGGATTCAGCTATCTAAATTGAGACATTCAGGTTTGACATTTTGGTCATAGAATTGGTTAGTATAAGTGAACATGATCTAAAAACTTTGAAGAAAGCAGAGGAAAGAACTAATAAGTTAGAGCTTCTGGCTGTAGTGTTTATGCTTGTTCTGAGGGCAAAAATCACCACACAGCACCTCTGGGCAGTGACTGTGGCAAAATGCTAAGAGGACTCTAGGACAGGTCATTAGCACAGACACTAGCGAAGGGGTGCAGCAGTGGGTAAGGATCAGGTCAGATGCATTCTGACAACCTCAGTGCTGAAATGTTCTGTTTGTGGCCTATAAAGGACACTATTCTTTATAACTATTCATTTTGCAAAGCAAGAGCAAGAGCAGTAAGAGCCATCTATTGATTTTCCTGTCTCTGAAGATTGCCTCTGGTAGAGCATTTTCTAGGGCTTTGCTTAGATGTCTGACTGAAATTAAGGGTTGGAGTAGTCTTCAATAACTGTATACATAAAAAGTATAAATACAAAATCTCAGTTGTGTGCACCAAAATGATTATTACATATTTTGCAGTTTCTTCACTCTAGAACTTGCATTTTTTAAGACTTTAAAAAATATATTAATTTTTTTTTTTTTTTTCATTTTGACATATTCAAAGTAAGTGTTGTTTCATTCAGATGTTCACCTAAACTTAATTGAGGAGAAAAGGCTATATGTTCCTCAAGATAATGGGAAACTTTCAATAAGCAAACAGAATTTGTGGTCGTGTTTTCAACAGAGTTGAAATTAGACTTGTTCTGCTTTAGTTCATGTAACAACAACTTGCCTACCATTTGTTCAACTTTGACATAAAACTTGACTTTCAGGTTTTTTTTGGAGACCATCCTGCAGTTAAGTATTTTTTTCCTGAAAGTTAGTTTGCATTTTTCCACCCATTCCACCCATTATTTCTATTACATCTAGGTACATTTCAGTGTATTCTCTTAAGCAATTTCGTCAAATGATATTTCCCACAATTTTTAATTCCAGTATATGTATTTAGCCTTTGATTTCACAACAGCCTTCTGTATATTTGTCTTATTCTTCTGCAGCCTTCAGTTTCTTCTACCAAGATACATTGCAATGATTTTCCCCAATGCAACCTATTGACACTTAATTATTATTTTTTTAGTTGTCTCTTCCCAGTTCTTTATCTTTGGTCGTTGTTATTGATTCTGAGGAAGTAAAATGCAGGATGAGCAGAAAATGTTTGGTTCAGAGTTTGCTCACAATCTGCTTTCTCAGAGCATTGGCAGAAGTAATTCACAGATGTCTACCAAGAGCAAATAAACAACCCCTCAGCTATGCTCCCTTGCTTGCACTTTGACTGGAACTGTTTCGTACTGCATACATGATGAAATATTAATTGGTCCAGAAGCCGACTATAGTCTTCAGTTCTAATGGCACTACTTTTGGCAGAGCAATTACTACCAGACCCCACATTCATAGAGAGGATGTTGCTGTGGTTTTGGGTACTCTCACTGCAGGGAGGGTGGACTAGACAAAGTTTAAAGGTCCCTTCCAACTCAAACTATTCTATGATTCTATGGAAATGTTGATTCATCTGAAATACCCACTGTTCTGAGCAGAAGAGTCATATTTTGGCTTTAGTTCTGGTGGTTATTTAGAAGAATATGTCTGTAGGTATTCTCAACGCCAGGAATGCTTCTGAATGTGCTCATCAAGGAAGGGAACACATGGCCCCAGTTATTTCTCAGGGCATGATTTGAGAGTGTAATGTGTCTCTGCTAAACTACTTACTCCCAATAACAGAAACAGGAGTGAAGGGAAAGGCAGATGGTGCATGTTTAAAGCACTGTGGCAAATACTCCTGATGAAGTCATTCCAACATACACTCAGATATAGGACATTTTAACACCATTGGCACATCCAGATGTATTTTATCTTGGCCTTTACGGTCCTTTTCTCTGCATCCCAAAGCTCAGCAAATAATGAGATTAGCCAAGATTTATTTTTTTTTTTTAGCTTCTCTTCCTTCCTGGATATACTAGGATGGACATGTGCCCACATGTGAGAGGCCACCAGTGCCCAGCTGTGTGTGAGGGTGATGGGGCTGAGGTGAGTGACACAGGCACTGGTTGATGTTTTCTGCTGTGAGACAAGCTGCACAACAGTGGGAATACTGAGTTGTGGCTCCTCAAACATTACCTCACATCCCCTGTTCCCATGAGGTCAGCACATAGAAATGAATGACAGGTGCCATTTCTATAAGAATGAAAGTCAAGAATACCCTTATGACCTTCACTGAACACCTTACAAGCATGAAAGATGAACAACTTTTTCAAGGAAATTATTAACCTTTTCAACACATGTGTCTGAGGAAGTTCTATGTAGAGATAAATTGATCTTTTATTTTTTTGTTTCGAAATGATGGGTTTGACTAAGAAGTTCCTCTGAACACTCATAAAGAAGCATTTCTGTTAGAAAAAAAAAACAACAACCAAACAATGTTTGAAGCTTTCCATGACTCATGATTAAATTTACATTACTTTTTAGTCTTATTTGTATTTATAATAACCTCTTTTCAGTTATTTTTAGGCTTAATTTTAAATTAAGCCCATTTGCATTACAAATGTTATTTCATCTTCATAGGCGAGGTTTTACAGTAGCCTGACTTTTAATGGTGTGTAAATAGTACAGTATATCACAGTTTAATTAATTATTTTTATTTCATATTGAATTAACAAATGAAAATTTGGACCACAAGCAAGGAGTGACCCATCTGGGGAAAGAACACCACCAGAAAAAAGATGTTACTTCACCATTAGAGGCTGAAGTATTTTTCATAAAGTTGGGTTATACAAATGCAAGACAATGAAATGGTGTCTGTCATTCATCAGGGGTAAGATAGTTTCCCCCTAAAAAAGGTATTTTCATCATCATAATAAAGACAGGATCACTTCCTGAGGCATTTCCCAATGGGAAGAAAAATTGAAAAAACATGGTAAAAACATGAAATGTGGAGCCATTGTCTCATAGACCGCTACTTCAGAAACACTAAAAAGGGTTTCCTTGTACAGACTTTTCATGGTTGTAGATAACAGCATGCAGTAGAACTCTGATAGCTAAAGGTTCACTCCTGTAACATCTGCAATAGACGTGAATAGTGATTAGTGAGAGGTGACACTCCTGGGATCCTGTAATCTGGGCTAAAAATTTCAACAATTACACCATAAAGCAGCTTTGAAAGGAACTTTGACAAAAGTTGTTGGTTTGTGAAAGTCATTGATAATATAAACTTAGATGTACCGTTCAGTAAAGTAATCAAAACACAGTCTCAAAATCTGTCTTGTTTTAAGAGCTACAACTACATTGACAAAATTGACAATTTTTTAATGGGAATTCCAGGTCATTTAGGTACCTCAAAAAACCTGAATCCTAAACTGCAAACTGTATTTCATCTTTTGTCTTTTATAGTTTCTTCTTTGTCTGAGTTTCAATCCCTGCAAAGCTCCGAAATTCATAGTGGGGAAAAAAAAAAAGTTAATTTTTCTTAGTCACAAGAGTGAAACATTCACATTTTTGTTTGTTTGTTTTTAAATCGTCACTTTGTTCATTAAAAACAAACAAACAAATATTTTCTCTGCATTTTTGGAAGATGAACTCATACTACAATTTACCTCATTGGGCCATGAACTTTCATAGATTTCCACCAAAATTAGTTGCGTTTCAGTTACTACAGTGGTCATAGGTACACCTTGCTTAAATGATGTTACTTGTTATTGCTACCATACTTCTTCAAAGAAGGCAATGAATGAAATTGTTCTACAGGGAGTATAAGATGAACAAAATAACTACTTTCTCACAGAAGGCCTAATTAAGCTGTGGAACTCATTTTCACATGATAATGTGAACACTGCAGGTTCAGTTGGGAAAGGTCATGATACAGGGATACTAAAAACAAAAATAAGACCTCGATTTTAGGCAGTCCCAAAGCTTTAGATTGCTCAAGTCTGGATGCTGGCACTAGCTCTGTTTTTGCGTTCTGCTCTATTCCTCAGCTGCTGGCTGTTATTGGAGCAGGAGCCTGGCTTAGCTGGATCTTTGTTTTACTCATTACAAATCTCTAATGTCTTTACATTTTCTCCTTTTGTTCTTCTTCTTCCTAGAATGACCATGATAGGAGATGCAGCGTGCTATTCAAAAAATAAAAATACAGTTCTGTTTTCCAAGACTTTGCCATCCAAGACAAGAGACAGATGGAAAAAGGCAGATGGAGAGTACAAGGAATCAGTGACACAACATCAATCAACGTTGAGTGGCAGTAAAATAATTGCTGCAGCAGTTTTACCATTATAAGTTTTGTTCCTAGCATTAGGGCAAGAAAGGTTTTAAGAAGACACTTGGAGAGGCATAATGAAGCATTTTTACGGGTGTTTACAAAAAATTCCTCTGGAGTGTAAGGGAGTGTAAAGTGTAAATGCTCTTTTTTTTTTTTTTTTTAAATAAAAGTTAAGGTTTTCACTTTAGATTTTCGTATTTTATGTTCCTGACCAAAAAGAAGAGTGCATGTGGCAAAACCTTCATTGAACTAAGGTCTTGCCCTTGCACAGCACTTGGGGTGTACAAAGAAGATAGGAGAAGTAAAAATGATCAAAAAGGAAGGTTCTAATCTGACAACATGGCGAAAGAAAAAGACATCAAAAAGTATCACAAAGAACTGAGAGATAGGACAAGAACCTGGACACCCTTATAGCAACATAGAAGAGCTGATCCTGCTCAGCCACAGTTCTCCTTGTCTGCAGCACATGCTCTTGTGTGACGTGGTCAGCCCAGGGCTGATCTTCTGCATACTTAACAGGAATTTCAGTCTGGCCTTCTGCAAGGGTGCCCTTGCTCACCTTCTTTCCCCGAGTAGCTTGTTATGTGTCCCCTCCAATGAGCCTCAGGACACATACTTGTGTTGTATGGGGATTGCCACCTCAGCTGGAGAGATGCAGTGACCCACCACCAAGAAATAAAGCCCTATTTTCACTCTTCCTGGTAATGTCTTCCATGTTGGAGTATAACAGAGAGTGTGAGCAAGAGAAAAGTACTGGGACCGTCTCATTGGAGACAGTGGGCTGTGTACATAGTAGAGGGGCAAGCAGTTTTCCTCATCAGGTTCATGGTAGGTTTGCTAGACTTTGTCTACAAAGTATACTTCTATTTCTGGTTCATATTCCAGATGCCCCCATTAGTGGGATAAGAATCATCTCAACTTGCTTTTTGCTTTGCTAAATTGAAATGCTACTTGAGCTGCTTTTTATTCATATTGAAGTCGAGTTTATGCCATTTTAAAAGGAAAAAAAAAATCACTTCCAGTCACCTACTGAGCTGCCATATTTCATGCCTAGAGGATTCATCAAGCACCTGGTGATTTTTCAAAAAGAGAATGAAACCTATTTGAGTTTCCATCAATTTTGATGGAAAAAATTCCAGCCCTAAACAGTTGAAAATCTGAGTCCCAAGAAAGAAAAAAAACGCAAACACCATACCATGAGTTAGGATTTGTTGTTGTTGTTGTTGTTGGTTTTGTGATTTTCTTTTTATATTCCAATTTTAGACTCTTAAGCAAACCGTTGAGACAAATTCCAAACATTTATCCTCACTCTAAAGGCAAAAAATCCTAACCCACTACATCTGCTTAGTAAATTTGCACCTTCTTTTGTTTGTGTTGTTCATGTTACTACTTTACAGTCTTAGTGTGAACTTCCAGGAAGTAGCTTTACACTTACTTCTTCACTTAGTGAGAGGAAAGAAACTGAATAAAATGCATTTTGCTCTAACTCAGTCCTGCAGGTTTACAGCGAGGATGTTATGCAGCTTTGTGGTCTCCAAGGTGTAGTGAAATTCAGAGCTAAAAACCACCAACTATAGCCAGAGAGGCTCTTGGGAGCAACTTCAGCCCTTGTGGGAGGTGCTCCGTGCCATTAAACTTCAGCAGAACTTCTCTTGATGCCCAAAAGCTGTCCAAGTCTTCATGCTTCAGTAGCTTCATGTTTCTGAAGCTGTCAGTCAGCGCGTGCAACAGATTCAATGGGGACCCACACAGGGCAGGTTATGCAGATAAATCCACTTGATATTTCTCCTTAGTCCCATGAGCTTTTCTCACTTGATTTGTTAGAGTCTGTTTTCATTTGGTGTCTCTTGATGAATGGCAGTAGTTAGACTTTGATCTGTGATCCCTTAATAATGACAGAAATTTCTCAGCCCCACATCTCTCCAGTACAGAATTTTTAAATCTGAATTTAGGCTGCCTACCTGTTACAGGTAGTGTCTTTTGTGCATGTAAAGATACTTTATGAGTTACATTTGCATGTATGTTGTTAATTCATTTTTACTTTGTGATTTCCCACAAGTTAAGCAACAGGTAAGCTCCACCCTATTAATTGTTAACTCATCAGTAAAGCGATGCTTGCCTGCTGGTGGGTAGGGCTTATCAGTCATCTTTTTCCCCTGATTTATGGTTTTGAAGGTCAGAAAGGAGTATCGTGATTTTGGGACCTTTTTATAAAGCAGATCCTAATATTTCACCTGTTAATGTGGGAAATTCACAAGAAAGACAGATTCACTCTCTTTTTTAATGACTTCACATAATTAATATCAACGGAAGAATCCACTGCATCTCTAGGTAGTGTTTCCAGTGGTTAGTAATTGTCCCTGTTAAAGGCGTATATCTCATTTCCACTCTAAAGGCACTAGCTACAGCACCTAGCTATTTAATCTCATTATGGTTATATGGACTAGACCAAACCCCTCACAACCCTTTGTCCACTTTTGCCCATTAAGGTGTTTTGAGATAGGGCTTAGTCACTGTTTCTTTTTCCTGCCTGATAACTAAGGTTCTTCAGTTGCTCTCTGTAATGCAGATCAATGTCAAAAAGTCAAGATTGCAGAAATGACTCTAAGCTGCAAGGAGTCATTTTCCCCTCAGATCAAGAGAGTGAACAGTTCCATCTCATGTTGTCTAATAGCTGTGCAGGTCCATTCATTACACAGGGAAGATAACCAGTGCAGTACTGCCCTCTGTTCTGGAGTCCACTATCAAAAAAGGATGGGACACATCAAAGAGTGAGCAAGTAGTTGGGATTGTAAAGATACAACTGCAGTATTAAGGTTTCCACATATTGTGCCAGTTAAAGATGAGAAGGGTAAGAAATTATTTCATTGTCGCATGTTTTCCTTAATAGCAGTATTAAGGAAAAGGTAACTGACAGTGTTGTTAGCTTTTTTCCTTTTCCCTGATGTGCAAAAGAAATATCAAGAACAAGCTTCTTAAAGCTGAAGTCATGCACATTCAACGTTGAAATCAGACATAATTTTCTAGCAATAAAGATAATTTCCTATTGGAGAGATTACATAGTGAAGAGATACATTTCACATTACGTTAGAGTCTTTAAAATGAGATTAGGTATCTAGAAAAGAACTTAAAATTCTTTAATTTGGCTTCTGGGAAAAATATACCTACATGGATTCCATATAGGAAACCAGACAAGGTATTTAGAACAACCACTTCTGGTCTCAAAGTTGAGTGAAGAAGTAAACTATTCTGTTTCATTTACAATATAACAGGCCCAGCTGGACTGATTTTTAAAGAGAGCAGGAACACAGCAGAAGATGTACTGGAAGCAACATCTAAAAGACTGCCAAGCAGTGTGCAGGAAACACTGCTTGGACCTGTTAAGCTTTCTTTAATTTATCCTTAATTCAGACTTCAGTGATGTTTGAAATAGCTGTATAGTGAAAATTTGTTGCAGACTTCAGTGCTTGTGACACCATATTAGACTAGACTACATTTTAAAGACAGATACTGTAATTCTTTACAGTTTGTTTTACTTGCTATAACTTCAGATAATATACTTAAATTCCTTTGCTCAGTTTTGAATCCATACACTTTCTTACATTAAATTTTCATTTAAAAATACTGATTGTTTTAGGAAAGTTATTGTGTTCTTGATACCTGTCTTTTACCTTCAGTTACTGGTACATACTCTCAGTTCTGTAAGGTTTTTTATTTCTAGACTGGTTTCTTTTTCTCCATTACATGTTATTGTAGACACACACTAAGTGTAGGCTGTGAAAATTTCTGTAACAGTTCTAGTACTTTTACTTTCAAACAAATTATACAGAGAACAAAGTGTGCAGTAGTGCAGCCCTCTGCGTTCAGATTGATCTATGAAGGCAGTGCAGTCATATTTTAATTTCTATTTATAAAGAAAACTGTTTTGTTACTCTGTCTCATCAGCCTAATTCTAGGGTCTTAGTAGTAGTTGGTTTGTTTGCCCAAGTACTGCTGAAGTGTAATTTCTTTCCTACAACTTCATTTTTCTCCTCAAGTGATTTCAGACATGTGGAAGTCCCCAGTGCTTCTTGTTTCTCAGTCACCCCAAAATAGCAATGTACCATGTAAGAAAAAACAATTTTATGTCTCAGTTCCCTAAATTTCATGCCAAAGTGTCTGAAAGCTTTTTAATTTCCTCCTTTTTCACTCTTTACTCTGAAGTGTACTGTGGTAATAGGTTCTGTCTCCATTCTGCCAGTTAGTGTTTCACCTCACTCAAAGTTTCTTTTGCCCCTTGAAAACCACATATACTGTGTTTAGCAGAATCATCTGTCTACATTTATAGACAGATGCACCATTTATAACAAGCCCTCAATTTTCAAAATGCTGTGCAGTCTTTTAGCCACATCGTATCCATTAAAATCAATTCCTGAATCAAAAACCATCCTTTCATGTCAGAAAACCTCTCTTATTGAGTGCTCAAGATACACCAACCTGCTACACTAACTCTGCTGTTTGATGTATTAGAATCACCTATAAATCATAGAATAAGTTATTTTCCAATCTCCTTTCTGTCAACACAAGTTGTTTCTTATTTAGTTTCATCTATACCTTTTAAAACTACTGCTGATGTCATATTTTATGATTGTATTTATTATGCATTATAAATATGTTTATTATATAATGTGTATGTTACAAATATATTTAAACCACATGCACACATGTATATGAGGAAGAAATTTTTTACAATGAGGGTGGTGAAACACTGGCTCAGGTTGCCCAGAGAGGTGGTAGATGCCCCATCCCTGGAGACATCGCAGGCCTGGCTGGACAGGCCTCTGAGCAACCTGATATAGTTGAAGATGTCCCTGCTCAGTGCAGGGGGGTTGGACTAGGTGATCTTTGAAGGTCCCTTGCAACCCAAACTAGTCTGTGATTATATGATTTTATTTTCCTATACATATGTAAAAATGTGGCCTGACTTCAAAAGAAAAAGCTCTCTTGAATTTCTAGTGACTACTTAAGGGCTTTGAGTGCTCAGTGTGATAGGAGATGTTTGGATAAACCTTGGTGTTAGTGCTTCGTGTGTTAGCATTGAAATTTACAAGTTCAAAAGTCAGATTCTGCACTTAGGATGGAGTAACACTGAGCACAAATATAAATTGGGAAAGGAGTAGCTGGAGAGCTGCCCTGCAAGAAGGGATCTGGAGGTGCTGATCGACAGCAACTCAATAGGAGTCAGCAGTGTGTGCTCTGGCACCAAGAGGGCAAACCCCTTCCTGGAGTGCATCAAACACGGCACGACTACCTGTCAAAAGAGGTGTTTGTCCTGCTGTGTTCAGCATTAGTGTGGCCTCACCTTGAGCAGTTTTGGGCCCCACAATTTAAGAAGGATGTGAAGGTCCTTGAATGCATCCAGAGGAGGGCAACAAAGTTGGTGAAAGGCCTAGAAGTAATGTCCTGTGAGGAGCAGCTGAGGACTTTGGACTTGTCTAGTTTGGAGAAAAGGAGTTTGAAGGGCTTCCTGAGGAGGGGAAGGAAAGAGGGAGGTGCTCATATCTTCTCCAAGGTATCAAGTAATAGGACACGTGGGAGTGGTTCCAAGTTGCACTGAGGGAGGTTCAGACTGCCCATTAGGAAGCATTTCTTCACTGGGAGGGTGGTCAAACACTTCCTAGAGAGGCAGTTGATGTCCCAAGCCTGTCAGTGCTTAGGAGGGATTTGGAAAATGCCCTTCATGACTTAATGCCATAACTTTTGGTCAACCCTGAAGTGATCAGGCAGTTGGACTAGATGATTGTTACAAATCCCTTCCTGCTAAAACATTTTCCCCTTCCCTTCCCTTCCCTTCATTTCCCTTCCCTTCATTTCCCTTCCCTTCCCTTCCCTTCCCTTCCCTTCCCTTCCCTTCCCTTCCCTTCCCTTCCCTTCCCTTCCCTTCCCTTCCCTTCCCTTCCCTTCCCTTCCCTTCCCTTCCCTTCCCTTCCCTTCCCTTCCCTTCCCTTTCCCTTCCCTTTCCCTTTCCCTTCCCTTTCCCTTTCCCTTCCCTTTCCCTTCCCTTCCCTTCCCTTCCCTTTCCTCTCCTTTCCCTTCCCTTCCCTTCCCTTCCCTTCCCTTCCCTTCCCTTCCCTTCCCTTCCCTTCCCTTCCCTTCCCTTCCCTTCCCTTCCCTTCCCTTCCCTTCCCTTCCCTTCCCTTCCCTTCCCTTCCCTTCCCTTCCCTTCCCTTCCCTTCCCTTCCCTTCCCTTCCCTTCCCTTCCCTTCCCTTCCCTTCCCTTCCTTCTAAAAGCTTCTGCAGAAATTTCTCTTCCCTTGTCCCCTTCCCCCCTCCTGCTTCCCACTTCTCGCTGCCCCTTTCCCTCTTCCCCTTTCCTTTCCTTTCCTTTCCTTTCCTTTCCTTTCCTTTCCTTTCCTTTCCTTTCCTTTCCTTTCCTTTCCTTTCCTTTCCTTTCCTTTCCTTCCCTTCCCTTCCCTTCCCTTCCCTTCCCTTCCCTTCCCTTCCCTTTTTCCTTTCCTCCTCTCCTCTCCTCTCCTCTCCTCTCCTCTCCTCTCCTCTCCTCTCCTCTCCTCTCCTCTCCTCTCCTCTCCTCTCCTCTCCTCTCCTCTCCTCTCCTCTCCTCTCCTCTCCTCTCCTCTCCTCTCCTCTCCTCTCCTCTCCTCTCCTCTCCTCTCCTCTCCTCTCCTCTCCCCTCCCCTCCCCTCCCCTCCCCTCCCCTCCCCTCCTTTCTATCAAAAATCTGTGTTAATCAACTACTCTGCATTCAAAAAAAATGAGTGAAAACTTAAAAATCATTCAATTTCTATAGAAGTTGCATCATATTAATAAATGGCAAATTTAGGGTCCTCCTCATTTTTTTTAAGAAGTCAAATAATCAGTCTCGTGTTTCCCAGGCTTTTCTTGCATCTATGAAGATGAGGAATTTGCTTTCCTGAGGTTGTCACATAATCAGAGTGTGAGCTCTGTATCCCCCACTGTCCCAACGGCTTCTTGACTCACTCTCTGAAAAGGGAGAGCAGCTTTACTTGGTTGGACCAGATCTGACTGGAATCATGTGGTCTGTGACACCTCCTGTATCTGTACACCCACAGACATAAAATAAAATAGGACACATAAGCAAAGTAAAGGTTATCATGAAGGCCAAGAGCATTGAGTCTTATCTTAGGACATAGCAGTAACCTATGACTGAAAACTGCCATTTAAATAACACATCTATAAAAACTGGCATTCTGAATGCAGGGAACATAGAGTTAAGGTAATATTTCAGTGAAATTCACACATATTCCAAGGTGTAAATCTGAAACTAAAGTGTACAAATACCCTGGGGTTTTTTTGCTTTTGTTTTTGTTTTTGTTTTTTAATGAGAGAAGCAGATAAAGAAATATAATGAATTTGTCTGAAAAAAAGTAGTTAAAATTAAAGGCAAGGATGGAGTTGTTCCTTAGCTTCGATAAAGGTATGAAATGGTAGTCTTTGTCCAGGAGGAAACATGTCCTTTTTAGAAGAACTGAAGGGTTTTAAAACTCTGACGGCTGAAGCATCATTGGTGCTCAGACAGGCATCTCAGCAGAAATTGGTACTAACAAACAGACAGCCCTCAATCTTGAATTCGTATACTGTTATCAAGGTCAGCCTTTTATTACTGTTCATTTAAAAAATTCTAGCATCTTGAAGCAGTCCCCCCTACCTGCCAAATCATAACACTATTTAAAAGAAAATTTTATTACATGAGACCTGCTGCCTTAGTGCATATTAGATATACCTTCTCCTCCCCTGCCTCATGATGTGTTGTGCATGGTCTGCCACAATTTCCCCACACCCACCCTGCATCTGTGTTTCTTATTATTCTTTCAAAGGCAGCATGCAAGAACTTGTAAATCACTTAATCTTCATCCCTCTCTTCCTCCCCATACCTCTTCCTTTATAGGCGGGCTCGTGTATAGGTGAAGGTACACCTGTTGTTTGCAAGATGGGAACTTACGGAGAGGCTGTGAGAAGGCTCCCCTGCATCTGCATCCACTTGGATTTTCATTGGCCAAATCCTGAAACTAAGAAAGCATTGGAAGTGTAAATACTTGAAGGAAAAAATTTGCTTTGTGTGTTTTGCCAGGCATAGGTACAAAACAAAATTAATGTACACATCTAAAAAAATAATCACTAAAATCAACACTAAGACACCAACTGACTTCAGTGAGCCTTCACTAATGCCCTTTCTGCTTAAGACTCTGTTATAAAAATAAGATCTCCACAAATGCATACAAATAAGATACTTGCATTGTATTGGCTTAAAAACTGCCTCAGAAATACTTCCTTTTGAATCTCAGTGCTGGTTATAATTACATTATACTTTCACATTTCATTTATTTCTGGTATAGTAGCATTGCCATGACAACCCTGAATTATGCCAATATATATGCATGTTGAAGCTAATTCTTTATTAAAGAACAACAACAACAAAAAAAAAAACCACAAGAAAAACAGAGTCAAGAATAGGGTTGGAGTGCATTGCTTGTGTCTTACATACAATAGGACATTTCTACAAACCTCAAAGCATTTTTCCCTAAGGTTGCAATTAAAGACACTTTTTTTTTATTTTTTAATTTTTACATATATATACGTATTAAACTATCTTTCTTGTTTGATTTAGCTGCAGTCCTGGAAGGAAGCTTGTTTGAAGTCAGCTGTATTGCAACAGGGGTGGATTTGACTCACAGGGAACATACCTTTTCCTTTACACTGAGAAATCAAATTTGCCAAGCTTGTTTCTTGCAGTCAGAGAGAAGGCTGCAGTGCTCTTGGTCAGGAAGAGGTACAGAGAGGAATGGTCTGAATTCAGCATTGATGACTGTGCAGAGATCCAGAGGCTGTCACAAGGGGATGAGGAGGAGCCCCCTTTCACCATTCTGTTGATGTCTTACCCCTCTTCCCCCCACCAAGCAGCTGCTTCTGTTCTCAGAGCTGTCCTCACTTCTCCACTGCAAACATCAAGACACCTACTGATAGACCTTCCCTATCTATTTAGGCTGACTAAATGTGATGCTACGGACCAGCACTGCTACTAAGAGCCTTCTAGAAATGGTGTCGTGTCACTACTCAACACAGTGCAGGACCAGCTGTGAGAAGAGCTTTGTGTGAAGCTGGATAAAACAGTGATTTTAGTCTCGGTTTAGGTTGCTAAGGCCTATGCAACAGTATTGCTGACATTTCAGGCTCTTCATAGAATAGAGGAAATAATGTAGACTTTATTATTATTATTGTTATTACTATTATTAATTATCAATAATGATACAGTCAAAATACTAAAAAGGTTGTTTTTATTGCTCTGTGGAAAGTGAAAACATTGACCTTTCCTTCAGTCTGATTTTTTACTAGTCAGCTTTATTTTACTCAATAAAATGACTAGACAGCAAGTAGAGGATTGTACCTTTACACTAAAGTAGAAGGAAAAATCAAATGTCAGACAAGAACTGCCTGAGCAAAAGAACAAAAGTCATGGAAAGAGTCAAAGTTAAGGTTGCCATGGAAACCTTAATTCTGCTTTCCCTGTGTGCTTTTTTTTTTTTTTTTAATTATGAACTTAACCTCCTCGTTGTGTCAAAATCAATGGGAATTTTGAGTTCTATCAGTCTATCAGGTTTTGTCTTCTTTGTTCATTTGATATATGATATAATAGCATCTGAGCCTACTTTCCTGAACATCATTTATTCCATGTACAGGAAAAAATGAGAAGGTTAAAGTAAAAAGATCTCTCAACTGTCATTCAAGGAAAGAGAAGTTTGTAAGAAATGGAAGCATAGTGGCCTTTCTGTATGGCTTTGAATAACACCCTTACCAAGATAAAACCATATTGATTGGACTGATTCTAGATAGCTGGCTTTGGAGCACCATCTGTGTGCTGTGGCTATGATTCTAATTATCTGGGGTTGCTATTCAGGCTGATAAATTGTATGAAGGATTCTGTTTTCCATCAAGTCATTCTTTGTTCAGCACTGATTGCATAATAATTAAGTAGCAGTAGCTGACTCTGAATGAGGATAATTCACAGGAATTAATTCTAATAAATAAAGAACCTAGAATGTATTAAAAAAAAAAAAGAAAAAAGGAATTCATTAAAATAGAATCTCTTGCTCTGTGTGCTGCATCCACTCCCCTGACACACCCTAATCAGAAAAAAGCAGAGAAGCTTTTTGCATGTTTCAGCTTTTTTGTTCTGCTAGCTTTGTTAGGGAGTGTTAAACATATTGAGCTAAGATGCCTGTTTCTTCTTAACAAAAGAAATTGCATACTCCAGGAACACATGGACTGAAGATAACCAGGACAGTGGGAAGCACAGATTGGTTGACATCATACACTAGCAGTACATGTGTGGTGACTAATTATCAGGAACTGCGTCATACACTGAAAAGCAGCATTCACTTTGTGTGAGTGAAGTATTCACTACAAAAAGTAGTAGGATTATTCAATGCCAGATACACAGGGTACCATTAGAGCTATTCAGTTTCCAAGGGCAGAACACAGTAAATAACTGGGAAGTCCAGAACTGGCCAGTTGCCATCTCCTGTTCAAGAAGATTGTAGGCAGAAGGAGTTTAGAAGTAGAAAATACTTTCTCATTGCATTAAGTCTCAATAACTTCACACAAATTTCAAGGGCTATTTAATGATCCTGCATTATGAGGTAAATACTGCACAAACGTCAGTAGACAGACAGACACTATGAGCTAGTGGGAAAGAGTCCTACTTGGTCTATGACATTTATGAACTCTAGAGATGGATGTTAAACTTCTTCTGGAAAGGGATTTTCTAAAATAAAAGTGCAATTTAAGAGCATTACATGCAGTATTGTCTACTATGAAATTTATAGGGATAGTGGATTTACTGACTTCTCCAATCTTGAATACATTCTGGCTTCAAAATCTAATAATCATTCAATAAGGAAAAGACAATATGCCCGTCAAGCTGTATAGCCTGGGCTTCAGTAAACTTTTAGCCTAAGTAAATGTAATATTATTGAATTTTGCTTTGAATGATGAATATTCAAGTCAGCAGCACACACATAGGCTGTTTCTGTCCTTGATCCAGTCTAGAAGGCAGTTTAGGGGCAGGGAGTTGTACTCATATTTGTCATAATGATATTTATTCAGCTAATTCAGTTGGAGAAAATATTCACTGTATTTAGCCCTACTATTTAAATTTTATCTAGCTGAATAAAACTAGATATTATGTGATTATATGTTTTCATACTGTAAGGCTACTAAATATAATTTATTATATTACTAAGCAGCTACAGCAAATTGATTTGAAACTTACCATTGTAAATTGTGTACAGTGTTTTCTACAGTGTGCTAAATGAGAACAGCCCCTTTATGTAAGCATGAATCTTATTTTTCTGCTGGTTTTGAACCTGGTGCTTATCTCCTTATCTCCTAGGTTTAACTTCTTTGGGGGATTGGACTAGATGAGTTTTTGATGTCCCTTCCAATCCCTAACATTCTGTGAATCTGTGATTCTGTATCTTTTCCTCCATGCAGGTAGTTTGGGACTTTAAACCAGAGACTGTGTCATTGGCCACCCTTCATCTCATTAAGCAGGTTCTCAAAGGTTTGCTTTGTTCTGCAGAACACATTCCATTTTCCACCTTCATTAGCAAACTGCTAAATATTTTACTTTGTCACAAAACTGGAATGTATAAACAGATGCACCTTCCTTTCTTCCTCCCCCATCTCTTCAAAACATGTTTTGATAATCTTCAAGAAAAACCTAGACAGATTTCATCAATTTATTACTGACAATTGGTAGAGAAGTAAGATACAGAGGAATCAAAAGACAAAAGGAATTTTTTTTAAAGGAAGAGATTATAAAAGTATAAATGTTGCATCTAGGGGAAAAAAAAAAAAAGACAAATCAAACAGATCGTTCACCATGGCTGTAGTAGTACCATGGAACTTCAAGTGTTTCTCTGGAATATCATGCAGAAGGTTGCCCTTCCCACCCCATGGGCTGTGCAATGTGCTGCCTTGCACTGTGCCACCTATCTTTGCAATACGTGACATTTCTGATAAGTTTCGGTAGTCCAGGTAAACAGAAGAGTTACTAGACTTATTTTACATAGGAAATGAATTAAAAGCTTAGTCCATCTTCCATTTCATAGTTAAGGAAAGCATTTCCATTTACTTCACACTTTTTTTTTTTTTTTAAACAGAAAGAGTTTCTCCTCATTAAAAGACAATATTTACCATACATAGTGTGATTAATGGCAAAGCCTGTGTCTTCTGGAGGGGATTCAATGTCTGACAAAGCACAGTACTTGGTTGAATGGTTGTTCTTCACTGGGGGGCCTGGGTTGATGGTCTGTTCTTTCTCCCATTTACAGGCAGGACCCACTAACCACTCCTGTTCACGTGGCTCTGGGAAAAGGGCAGCACAGAAAGGATGTGATTTCAAACACAGAATGGTTGAGTACAGTAAAATAACTAGAAAAAGAGTTTGTTCACATGGTGCAATAGCCCTCCAAATTTTGTGACCTGAGAGAGAGCTAAAGGAATCTGGAAAATAAAGTTGGTCCTTGTGCCTTTGTTATACTTTTTTATACTCTGGTTTCTAATAGCCACATGTCCTTCAAAAGCACATCACTCACATTATGTATGTCCACATTGTCCTGTGTTTGGAATTAGTGTTTGCTGCCCTCCATAGATGACATTCCTGACAAAACTCTTCCTTTATCTCTCTTTTCATGCTTACTAGAAGGTTTCTTAAGCTTCTCCTGGACATCAGAGAAACTGATGTGGTTCCTACCCTGGCAACTCAAGCAGCTGTAGTGTGCAGGCAGCTTGCCCTGACAAAGCGAAGGCTGCATTGGACATTATTACTCCAGAGGGGCTGGAAGGTGCTACTGTGAGTCCCAAGCACAAATACAGTTATCCATAGAAGATGAGGAGAATGAGCCATTTGAAGTAAATGCTTCTTTTCATTCCTTTATTAAGCAATCTCTTGGGAAATTCTTTTTGATTGCTTGAGGCTGGCACTTGAATCAAGAAAGCCCACTGAGCCTTTTATTATCAGGTTCATTTTAACTAGCATTTTGCTTCAGCAGTACTCCAAATGCTTTATTATCTATTTTTATTAAGCATTACAATGAGAAGGTAACACTGATTACGCCTCTCCCATGCGCTGCAGATTGCCTTGGCCGCATGCATTGTAATGTGCTCATTCTGCTAGCCCTCCCGCCGCGGCTGCGGCTTTGCCAACGAGGGCAGCCAGGGTTCGTGACTTCTTTTATTTGCAGGTTGATCTGCATTGTTATCGAAAGCTGGAGTAACGGTTGTTACAAAGAAGAGACAGGCACTGCGGAAATTGGTATCTAAATAGAAGTAAAGTTTATTAAGTCTTAGATTACCTTCCTAACAGCCTTCTCAGCAGGGGATTCAAAACATTGCGGCCTGAGAATTCAAAAAACTGATTGTCATAGCACCTGTGACATCTGTGATGAAACACCTTTTTAAGGCAGGGAGAACCTGCCCTACAGTCACATCACGTCCTCTTATTCTAACAGTTTCAAAGATATAAAATAAAAAAGAAAAACATTTTCAATGAAAATGTTTAATAGTTGAAATAGTTTCCTGAAGAGTCCATTTTGACAAGTTTTATCATCCACTGCTGTGTGTTTATTGCTCCCAGTTGATCTGTAAATCTTCAAGTGATTTGGGGATTTCCTGGCTGCATCTTAGTCAGACCCAGCCGGGAGCTGCCCTGGGACTGCAAAGGCCATACCCATGTGTCTGTGTACTGCGGCCTGGAATGCAGCTCAGAAGAAGAGAAATTTGGTAAAATGTTTCTGAAAAGGAAAGCATCCATTCTGTGAATGTGAAAAGCATGCAAGTATAACACAGGCTGCACTGCCAGGCTAGCAGTAGAAGTTGAACTTTCTTCATCTTGTTTTTGTAGAAATAAAAATGCTGCTTTCATGACTACAAGGTTGTAATTTCTCAAGGCAGTCACTAGAGTGGTTTTTGCTTTTGCTTCTGCATTTCCTGTAGTTGTTAATGCAGTTTCTTTTTCTCACATAAACTCTCATATATGCTTTGTAAAGTTAGAAAAACATCTTCAAAATGCCTTTTGATCAGAATTGAGAGAATAAGGTGAAATCTTGCCACTATATTGCTCAATATTCTCTAGTGCATGTGGCTCGATCCAATTTTTGTAGTAAATCATAGTCTCAGTTTATCAGGCTCAGGCTTCATTTGCTTGCGTTCTCTGAATCTTTGCCTCTCGAAAGATTTAAAGGTAAAACTCTTTTGGAAGTCTGAGGTAGATACACAGCTTTCAGACCAGATTTTTTTTCAACAGTATCTTCATTTTATGGATATGACATACCTGACAGTCCTTCATGTTAAACTTGTGTATTTATATCAATAAAAGTCTATTTTCTTCCTCTCTGTACTTTTCCTTACCCTATACCATTCTTGTCATCTGCTGAGGGATGTCAGTATTTTGGTGCCGTATACTCAGTTCAGTATTTATCATCTCCAAATTGACATGTCCTGTTTGCATATAATACAATTGTTGCCATTTTATCATGACATCTCATTTCATTTTGTGTACTGAATTTTTCACATGCCATTTGCTTTTAATCACTGTTTGCGTTCTAAAATTTTGCTGTTCTTTGAAAGCTAATTTTAAATATATTTTGTTCCAAAACATTGTATGCTATATAATATCTCACATGCATTACTTTCATATTTCTTCCAAAAATTCAACATGATGCAATGAACTTTAAAAGACAGGCTCTTAGCTGCCATTTGGCTGTGCCTCTTCCTGCCTGGTCTCAGTGCAGGTGCCTTCTGAATTTGAGTAAGCAACATGATGTAAAAGGCTAAAAAAAGGTCTCATATTCTGATACAAGATATTTTCCTAGTGTATTTTAGGAAGGAACAGAGTAGGAGCCTGCGTGTCTGACTCTGAAAGGCTCTCATTTGTGTTGGGGAGGGATGATGCTACTGGGAAAGTAATGAGACCTGATGGTCAGTAGTAAGGGAACAGTTACAGCTCCTGTTGGCTTCTGGTCCCAGCAATGTGGACAGTGTCTTCTCACCTGTCAATAGCACAGGAAAGAAAGAAAGAAGAAAGTTTTCAGATGCAATGAGAATTGTTGCTGGCACATGAGCTAAACTGTTCTTCTAATTGTAATGAGTGTTGGGGTTCAGCTGCCCATGAGAGATCTTTGGTTTTGGCCTTTCCTCTCACAGAAATGGCTAATAGAGATGCAGTTGCTCAGGTACCTGGTACCATCACCTGAAGTCATTCAGCACTCCATCTGCCGTATCAGGGACCACTAGCAGGACAGAGCTTGCTCCCATGGAAACCTTGCTTTAACAAGCACTCAATTTGTGGCAGCTTATATTGCTATTCAGTTATTCCAGCAATGGAAATCCCCACGTGGGCTGGAACCAAGCCAAAAAGGTATAACCTCTCATTTATTTACTCAGATAACACTTGCTGATCTATATTAAAGTGCTTTCCCTAGAAACTTTGGACATCTGCTGCCCAGAACTTGTTGGCCTTTGGACACAAAGTGAAACTGATCTGTTCATTTTTTTTTTTTTTCCCCAAATTGGGTGTAGGGGGAATAACATTGTACTAAAGATTAATTTCCATAACATGAAACAAAATTTTTCTTGAATTTTGGTGAAGTCTCGCCTAAAATATGACAGAGCAGCAGAACTGAGAAGAGGAAAGATGAGTTTTAATAACAGGAAAATATGATCTTTCAAACTATGGAATAATCTGTCAGGAAAATATTAGTCATGGCACCTCCATTATGGAAATAAGATTTGACAAATAATCATTTGAACTTCAACTGTATAGATCAGTCCTCTCTGGCCTTGGGGTATGCGGTAAACCTCAGACCCTGGGTACTGCTAGGGCTCTGTTAGCAAGCTCTATTTTCAGTCTGTTTTGTTGCCATCTGGAGGAAATATGGCTTTTCCCACAGGGGTCAAAGCCAATTATGACAAACAACAAATAGGTATTGGATTTTGTAAATACTTGTTCATATCGAAACACATAATTAGGTTAAGATTTCAATGAAAGGGCTCCATTAGCACCTTACTCAGCTGTGGAGTAGGGGAGTCATGGGGGAGGAAAGAAGGACTTTCAAAAGACCAAGGGAACCGGAGGGACTTTCAGTATGGCAAAAATAGGGTAGGAAAGATGCCCCCTCTAGTGGATTTAGCATTTTACTATAAAGGAGAGGAAATCTGTGTTCTAAGAGCACGATGCGGAGACAATAGGAATACTTCGTACATTATGAAGGGAAAAAGATGTCTAAGAGAGAAGGATGCAGTTCTAGGATATAACTGAGTAATACAGAAGGACAGAGCATATTGTGGTTGAATTGTCTTCTCTTTGGTTACAAAACAATCAAAAATAACCCCCCAAGCTCCCAGACTGTGTATCTCTTTAACACGGCTGTTGTTCTGAAATGTTTAGTAGCACTTGGATGAAATAATTCGTAATCTTCTTGGAAATACTTGCTACATTGTAGGGTTAGAAAGACTGCCAGAAGCCCTGAATGTCACTTCTTTGTTACTCTGTTGAGGAAGCTGTTAGTAACTCACCTTTCGAGCTGTTTCTTCTCAGGCTGAAAGGATAACTGCATCCTGTATTACAGAATCACAGAATGGTTGGGGTTGGAAGGGACTGCTGGAGATCAGGTCCAACCCACCTGCTACAGCAGGTTCACCTTTTAGCCAGAGTCTCTCTGGGTAGCCTTACATTCACCAAAAAGGCTGCGGATAGGAATCATGCTGCATCGGCTTCCTCTTATGTGTTTGCTGAGGTCCTGGGTGACATCGGAGCATTGTCACACGCAGGCAAAGGCTAAACTGGGCACTGGACAAGTCAGTCTGTAGAGACCAAGTAGTCATAAACTTTTCCTACAGCTTTCCCAAAAGATGAGGAAGCAGCTGCCAGCAGCTGCAAACGCAATTTCGCAGTCTTTAACCCATCCCCAAGTACTTGCCTTATCATCTGGTTTCATCCTTGCCAGTCTCCATTCAGACCTCACCCTCCCATCCCAGCTATTTCTGGCTTTAAGTCCCATTGTTCTAATTATCGCAGATCCTCTGTCCAACCAGTTCCTCCTTCCGGTGACACAGTTTTCCAGTGCCTTTGTCCACCCACCTTTAGTATCATCTTATCATCTCTTAACTTTCTAAATGAAAATCCAGTTACCAGCTTTTGTCTTTTTGTTAGTCTATCCCACTTCTTCCTCCATTTCCCAGTGTCCCTTTTTTTTGCTTAGGCAATCTCCATTTAAGTTTCCCCAGCACCACAAAACCACAACCAATTTTTTTCCCTACCACCACCTCCCCTACAAATATTGCTAAGATCTCTGCTGCATATTCTTCATTTATGCCAGACTTCTGAACATGGTACCAACTGTAGGTAGCATCAACCAAGCAAATACACATTACAGGTCTTGAAACTTGCCACGTGGACAAACGTGGGTAGACATTGGCACCACAAAGTAAGTCACTTAGCCAAATGAAGCACCTCTACTTCAAAGCACTGGGTTGAGAAATGCTTTCAAAGCAAATCTTACCTGAGTTGTTTTAGCAAAGGCATACAACATATTTCCCCTCACATCTCCTTCTCAAAAAAACCTATTTCTGGATATTACAGACAAACTTCAGTGCCAGGCAGAAGTTTCTTTCAAGATTTCAGTTCTAGTAACTGAAGAGTTGTGAAACTCTTAGGCACTGTAAAATATAGCAAGAAGGTGATGTAAAGAGTTATAGGCATTGAAGTGGCATCCCTGAACAGTAATGGCTATTCCAGGCTGCTAGATCTTACAGGACACAAAAAAAATGAACATCCCTGCTCATATTTCTTAGTTTTTACACTAAGTCATGCCATACCACACAAGCCAATTCCACTCTAACCAGTGTGGAAAACATGTTGAATGTGTTTGTTTGTAAAATCTGGACTATAAGTCTATGAGGTCAGGGGCTGTTCCATGGAATAGTAGAGTCCCTACTGTGTTAAAACAACAACAACAACAAAAAATAACCAACAAAAAATCCCACAAAAAAAACCAAACAAACAAAACCAATAAAAACAAACAAAAAAACCCAAGACAACAAAAACCCCAAACCAAAAAAAAAAACAAACAAAAAACCCCTTGATGATAAATAGAATTTTATAACAAATGAGGAAGGTCAATGCCTCTTCATGATCAAAAAATATTTACCTGTTTGCTGGTTTACTACCCAGCTTCTGTCCTTGCATTTGGATAAATTAATTTCATTTTGCAGCGTGTTTTTATTAACTTTTTGCTGTATTTAATCTAATACATGCACTTACCACTAACTGTAAACATTAGATGCAATTTCATGTTAAATCTAGTTTTTATTGTTCATGAATGATCAATCCTTTGTGGCTGGTAAGCGTTCTTTCTCCTTTATTTTTTTTAGGGGTAAGTTTATCACTTCAACTCTGACAAAACAGTACAGGACAGAGAGGAAAAGAGCTAGTTTGTAATCCGAACTGTTTTAAAGGTTACCATTCCCCATTCTCCCTCTCTTCCAGGGCAGGTGGGAGGAAAGCAGCTGGAGGGATCTCCAGCAGGGGGATTGGACTAGAAGATCTTTCAAGGTCCCTTCCAATCCCTAACATTCTGTGATTCTGTGATTCTGTGATTCTGTGTGATCTGCACATGCCCATGGAGGCAGCTGGAGAGGGCAGTGGTGGAGCTCCTGTGGCACCAGGCATCTCCTCAAAGCTCTCAACTTGAACATCTCAGCTCAGTAAGGGCCCCATCTTCTGGTTTCAGATCAGTGATTTTGCCTGATCTCAGTTCTCCTCGACCTCCCCAGTCACACATGACCTTGCCAGCCACCACCAGCTACACCAATGACCATTTTCCATGGGTATTATACCAAAAATCACATTCTAAGTTTTAAGCACCATTATTTTTTAATCAGTTGATCAGATCTTTTAGCCCATCTGTTAATCTTCCAAACTACGAGATAAATTTAAAACATTTTTTTGGCTTTGAAGGAGTCCACAATGACCATCCACCACCAAGGCTGAACACTGTTGGCCACTAAATACTTGGTCTCCATGTGCAGGGGATGGGAAGAATCAGGAATTGAATACTGGTGCTCTCACAAGCAGCCGAGCAGGAGGGCTCCATAAGGTATTGTGCAGAAGAGCCAAGGGCAGCAGAGCTGCAGTAATTATCTTAATGATAGGCTCTGTTATCCAATTATCCTTCAGCTCAAAAAGGAATTAATTCCTCGAATTTCTAAGATTTCTCTCACAGGCAGAGTAAAACATGATTTATATATGTCTGGACTCCCACACAATGAGCCACATTGCCCCAGACTCATGATGAAACACCATTAATTTGCTAATTAGATGAAACAAATGAAAATATTTTTTATGTGGTTACTCTGATCCTTCTCAGACAGGATATCAGATGCAGCTGTCTAACTCCACAATAACCACTAGTCCCAAGGAGCAAATCCAAGGCAGATGTGCCACATTAAACTGTCCCCCCTCCGTGGGGGTCTAACAAGACTGAAGCCCTGGTCAGCTGCTGTCCTCAGCCCAGCTTTGCTGACAGGTTCAGACACAGGAATTTGCTCGCACTTCTGACTGCCCCCACTAACGTCCTGTCAACCTGGATCGCCCTTCTGGCTTTTTTGACAACCTGGTGCTTAATGCAGGGTCCAATAAGGCAGAGCTGAGTGAATCCAACTCTTTCTAACTCTTTTCCATCTGTGCCATGTGAATTACAGACTCTTCTGCTGTTGACTTTCCACCTCAGCTAGGAGAAGATATTTAGACTACAGGGTGCTTCAGAAAGATGGACCCAGTTTCAAAGCGGTATATTTCACATTGGCAACATGTTACAATCACACGAAAATTTACTAACGGTTTAATGAGTTATCAAGTTTTAGTAATCTTTTCATAAACGCTGGGAGAGGCATCTAGCAGTAATCATTTCTAACTCTATGTGCCACCATTTCAAGTGGTAAGAGTTTCATTCATGGGCAGTTCCTGGTTGCAGAGATATAGTGATTTGAAATTGGGTCCATCTTTTTGAAACACCCCGTAGTATTCTGCATACCCTACTACACTTCAGCAAATTGACTCCCTGATAAAGGGGAAGGAGTGTTGGAAAAGGGAGATGTGTGGGTTTTGTTCACAGACTGAAGTTTCTGCAGAAGGACTAGAGTGAGCAGGTTTTGAGGAAAAAAAGAGGAAATGTTCCTAGAGCCCACTTCACAGCCAAACTCTCATTTTTCTAAAAACAGGTTTGGTGTCTCCTGAGGGATACTTTTTCTACCTTAGATACTCAGTCAAGCTTTTGTGCTAGCAGTGGCTTCTAAACACACTTTTTGAAGCATCAAAACTCTTTTCATGGCTCTAGCAGAGTGGTTGCTTAATGGAGTCTCTTTAGAGACTCCAGAGAGCAGGCAGCTGCTGCCTGCTAAAAGCAGCTTGCAGATGCTGGGGGTGAGCAGAAAAGTACAGGTCCCAGGGAAGAGACTCAAAAATAAACCTGTCACAGACTCAGGAGTATTGTCACTGTGTCTTACCATTTTCAGGCAGAATTGACTTCCTCCCTTGACAATGGAAGGCCCAGAGATGAGTGGTCATACTGGTGATGCTCCGCTACATGTAACTATAGACATTATTTACAGTTTTTATGTGAAATGAATCTACAGTGGCACGTAAGAATTTCAGAGGCTGGCAGGCAAAGTCTGTAAACATGTTCTCTGAGAACTCACAGCAGAAATGCTGCTCTCCAGAGGGGCAGCCATGGCCCCATTAAGGATGTTGTCTCGTGAAACCCTTCAAAGACACCTTATTTTTTTCTGGAAAACTTTGTCATTAGGAACTCAATTCTGAGTCAAATCCTTGATTCTCCACACAGGATCAGGAAATGTTTGCTCTCTCTCACCAGCATGGTATAAGTAGTTTTATCACTATTTATTCCCTATTATTCTCTGTTGCATGGGGGAGATAAACAGGTGCACTGATATTTGGAGGGATTTAGTAGGATTTCCTATTGTTAATAATGACTCCTTTTACATATGCTTGTGCTCTGGTATAAGCAACACAGAGTGCAACTATGCTTTTACACTTTGTGATAACGTTTACATAGTATCAACTTTGCTTTCATTGCCTAAGTTTCTCTGAGCTTTTAACAAGGAATACGGACAAATCCCTTTCCTTTCAAAAATCTTGCTTTGTCTAAATCAGAAGCTGAAATATCATGATCATAAAGTAACCTCTACATCTTCATCCCCAGACTGTCATGTTATCTAGTTTCCACAAGGCTAAATAAGAAAAACTCTGTGGAGACTTGTGGGCATTGGCATGAATAAATGGACATAAAGGTTCATATATTGGTTATCCCAGCTAGTCACTAAGCATTGCCATATTTGGAACCATCCCTGACTTGCAAAGTTTTTTAGTAATGAGCAAAACTCGGAGTCTTCCTTTAGATCTCAGTCATATTTTTATCATAAATTCTTGAAGTGGGATAATTGATGCCCAAGAGAGTGCTCCAGGAAACAGATTTTCTTCCAAGATACTTTGGGAGAGAGGGGAGCATGTCCTTTACTGCTCATCTCTACAAAACATGTCACATAGTCTCGTCTCTGTGATACTCCAGCTCTTCAGTCTGGCGTGGGGGAAAACTGAGATTAAGTTTTTCTCTAATAAAGCGTGGAAGCGTTTGAGCCTGTGAGCTTCTTACTCACCAAGCCGATCCCCCTAAGTTTCATATGTGTGTAAATACATTATCTATTTTGTTTTTGCATAAGTTCTCTGTCTTTTCAACCCTTTGCCCATCCACATCATGTGTGTCAACATAATGCTAGATTTCAGCTACACTGTAATGTGTAATGTTCAGCCCATGGAAGACTTCATTAAAGGAAAACAAAATCCAGCCTAGGGGAACAGCTGCAGCATATTTTCTCTTCTCCGTTTCTTTGCAGTTGGGAGCAAACTAATGTGATGATCTTAGCATAAGGGAAAAAAATGCGTAGCAGGGTTGCCCTAAAGTTCTTGCCTAATTTTGCTCCCTCCTCATCTCCCATGGCAGTTGTTGGTTATTGCCTTTGCCCTGTCCTTGTGCACAGAATCCCACGGCAGGCGAGGTGGGAGCTGGAGCTGTGCCTGCCTCCTGGGTAGCCTTGATTTCACATTCCAAACACGCATAAACGTGGGAGGAATAACCAAAATTTCTTGATGGGACAGAGAAAATAGTAAATTTTGGGGCTCATGGAGAGTTTACAGATAAGGTCTGACAGGACACAAAAAAATGGCATGATTTGTCAAAGCTGGAAACACTCAAGGACTCCCTGAATACATGGACTGTATTTATGTCAGGCTGTATAAACTGTCCAAGAAGATGACAACACCTTCAGCCCTGAGTTCTTATCTGAAAGCCAGCTATAAAATGACCTGTGAAGTTTTTTGGGTTTATTTTGGTTTCAAAACTGATCGTGTTCTCATGCAAGTAACAGCTGCTGGTATTCTCATGCTATGTGACAGTTTCAGCTTTCTCTTCTCTGGTAAAAAACAAGCCTTAGTATTTCAAGGTAGCAGATGCAAGTTTAAAATGAGTTTAGCCAGAAGGTGAACAAAATGTTGGATTATTTATTTACTCTTTGGGCTTGTCAAGCTGGAAGATTGTATCACTGAGCATCAGTTTTCCCCAAGATTTTCATTCAGTCTCTGAACATTTCTGTGCCAGCTTCTCTGTGCTGAAGCTATGAATGCTGTATCAAAATTTATGCCACATTTGAAAATAATTTTATAGCAGTATTTCATCCTTCTACATGTTCTGTTCCAGGGTTTAGTAGAAATGCTGGGTTTGAAACAGCAAGGAGAAATATCTACCTTCTGGAAACAGCTTTGTTTTACCTCAGAGAATAATGCTGGAAGAAATGAGAAACTTGTAGGGATATTTAAGCTACCATAGAGTCTTCTTATCCTTTCAAGTTCTGTAGACAGAAAAGGGGTTTTTGTTGTTATTCCTTCAGAGAAAAAAGGGCACACAGAAAATGAAGAGTAAACATCCAGCCTCTCTATACTGGAGATAAAAATGAACTCTTCAGTCCTTTCATCAAAGAGTTCTGACTCTACATTTCAAGGAAATAAGCCTTGCTCCCTAGCAATTACTCTGAAAGCACACAGCCAGTGGTATTTTTCTTCTAGCATTTGCTATTATCCATTACCATGTAATACGTGTAGTATGGGGTTAGATTTGCACATTATTAAGCAGTAAAACTGGAAACATTGCATCTGCCATGCTGACACATTTGTCTGTGCTTTCAGACATTCAGATACTATCTTCTTATGAGGTCCTGATCATGGATTAAATATGGGAATGTTCTTTTATGGTTAATGTCCAAATGCTCAAAGTCAAATATGAACATGTTCAGCTTCTGGACCAAACACGCATCTTGTGCCCCACAAAAAAACGTATCAGTCATTCACAAGGTCTGCAGCGCAAGGTTAAAAAAAATAAGATTAAGCTTGAAATAGACAACTAAAATGCATTCCAAATTAGTTTCTTCCTCTTTTATTGGGTATTAAAGTTCTGAGAAGTACTGCTAAGCTCTGTGACTGTTTAATAACAGGAATGCAGCAAACATTGCACAAGAGAATTACCTAAGATTTGGTGCAAAACCCAAATGACATCTAACTTTGAATGAAATAAAAGGTTTAAGACAGCTTCCAACTCCAATTCAGCTTTCAGGTAAAATTGCAGGTAAAAATGCCATGAGATTCAATAATAGTCAAAACCGCAAGAGCAACTGCTCTCAGAGTTTGGTTTTATAAGAACTACTAATCAAATTGTGTTTTTTTGATGTTATTTACTCATTGGCAATATGTGTCTGCTAGCACACGCTGAATGCAGCTTCCCATTGTATATTTATTTATGAGGCTGACAGATATCCACACACTTATCTAAAATTTTTCTCTTAATCTGGAGCAATTAAAATTTTTAAACAAAAATATAATTTGCTCTTTAAATTTGATCACTGTTAACCTTATGAAAGATATTCATAAATTTTTGCAGTCTACTGCTCTTAGTGGTTTTATCTTGACTCAGCATATTAGTTAGGAGGTGAAATAATTTACTCAAGAAAACCTTTTCCTGATCTTAGTGTCTGTTGGTGTGTAGGGATAGCATATGTAAGAGAAACCTTGTCAGAACTTTCTAACATGATATGGATTCACCTCTTTTTCCAGACAGAAAGCTCCTGCTCATCACAATGTCTTCCAGTATGGAGAATGAATGAAAAAAAGACCATGCAGAAATGAAAAGGACAATGTCCAATAAAGAATGTCCTGGGAGCTAACCACAGCTGTACTACTGACTGGTCTCCACTGTAGGTGATGTGCTGCGTTGTGCTTAGAAAGAAAACTACACATCCTGTGATATCTGGGAGAACTGAACCTCAGTGAAAATTATTTTCAAGAATGCCTCTTCTATATGGCATCTCTAATTTAAGACTATTTGCAGTTAATTATCTATAGTATATCTTCTATGTTTGCTTACCTAGTACCACTGACAATTGTGCTCATACTGGGCAGCTGGAAAGTGAGACTGCTTTTCATCTGCTTCAATTTCCACATCTAAGTTAGTCATCTTAGTCCAAAAAGGCTGCTCTAGGAAAAAAATAGGTAGCTAGAGAAAATGGCTGAGGAAGTTAATATGCATATGACAAATTGCTATATTGGATTTCTTGTTTCTCTCCATGAACAGTGATGGTAGTGTTGAAGCTCCATCAACACCAATAAACTGAATAGGTCTAGAGCATGGGCTTGAGCACTGATGTGCTGCCATCCACATGGCTTAATCATTATTACACTATTTTAAATGTCCTTTTTATGTTGATGGGAAGGAGAGTGGATAGGGAGAGAAATCATGAGATATGACAATAAGGTAATGAATAGTTTTATGAAATTTGTAAGGAGATAGTTACAAGTTTGTTTTGTTTGGTTTGATTTAGTTTGATTTTGGTTTGGTTTGGTTTGTTTTTTAAATAAAAGGCCTCAAGGACTTCTATAGAATAAATAAAAATATAATCGCATAATAAAAAAATGGGCATTAGAATTGTTACCCATCTCCTAGTATCTGCAGATATTTAAACTGAATAGTCTGGAGAATTTATTTGCAGGTTTATTGATAGCTTTTCCTGTTTGATGGAAAAGGTAATCTATGTTTCCAGTGAATGTGGCTCAAAGATTAGGTGACATCTAAGAGCCTGTTACATTTGAACCCTCTTCCTAGCTCTTATTGCCCTGAAATGGTCATTCGCACAATCCTGAAAGTCTTAATTAGACTGGAAGAAACTAGGACTTCTTCAGATACAAAGGAAATGCATTGGAGTTTTTCTTTACAAAATAATCTGAAAATAAAAATGGTAATTTTCATCTTTTGCCTTTTAAAGAGAAGAAATCACTCTTATCTTCCTGAGCTCTTATATGTGATTTAGTGCCCCGCCTGCTACATCTCTACTGTTTTGCAAAAATAATTTCAAATAACAGTTGGACCCAAGCTCTGATTAAAGTTACATCCTTCAGTGGAGATGTGTTACTCTATTCCACTAGTGCTGGCAATATATTATATGTTACCCAGTTGCTGCTGTCACCTACCAGATAACCAGTGAGTGCAGTCATGGAAAGACAGAACTCAGTTTATCTCTTCTTTAAGCAGATATCTGAAAAGAGGCAGGCACTAGCCTATGTCCTAGAAGTGCAGGTTCCTCTTTATGAACTGTATTAAAAAGCCTATAGTGTTGTCACAAGTGCCAGCATCCCCACTTGCAGGCACTGAAATTTAAGTGAGCTGAATCCCAGCATGATTTGTGGTTCTGCTATTGCTATCTGTGAGCAGACCTCCAGACAGTTTCCCTTGAAATGCTCTTCTTATGCCAAGGTCAGAATATTTACTACATTCTGTCAATACTCAAAATTAATTTTACTTCTGGTAAAGTTGTGATACTGAAAAAAAAGGAAAATATTTTAAGAGAGGTTAAGTTAGGGCATCAAATATGTTAGAAAACTGGGACCTGGTATTGCTTTCTCCAGGAATCTAGCAGGCCAAGGGCAATACTGAAGATAAATGTACTGAAATTGTTACTTTCCCAGTTGTCAAGTTGCTATCATATAACTGCAGCCAAAAGATCCAATTTAATGAGCTCATGGGATAAAACTAACCCCTTATCCTAATTTTTTATTTAGACACTCTCCCGTCCCCCACCCCCCATTTATTTCTGGATGGAATTCAAGTTTCTGACTCACTTTGTTATCTGTGGCGCAGCAACCATCATGAGAATGTCTTTTTGCATCTTGATATCATCAGGAATGTTGATTTGACATTTGTGGGGTTTTTTGTTTGTTTTTTTGTTTTTTTCCAGACCATCCTATCTACTGTCATGAACAGCCTTGCAACTGCCTGTTATTTCTTCAGAATTTTTTTCAGTTTGCTTGATGTTTATTTTAAATAGGAAATACTCCTTTATTTGATATAATAATAGCTTCAGATCAATAAGTGTGCCAACCTGCCCTGGTGCTTGGGCAATACCCCCCCACATGCAACTTTTGGCATTTCCCTTTGTTGGACTTTATGAGGACTCACCTCTTCAGGAACATGGTTGTCTAGCTGACAGATGGAGCAGCTTGTACAGAACAGGGTGTAAAAGTGTCCCAAAAACTGCTTAGGAGAGGAAGTGGCTGCTCAGCTACAGTGCACATGCCGTCACAAAGTGAAGAAGCTATACCTGGAGCATGAGAGGCATCAGCTGAGTGGGAGCTTCAGAGGGAGGATATGGCCAGCCAAGATTCAGGCTACAGGGAGTGCCTGGTGTTCCTGGGGCTGGGAGTAATGGTGTCCTACCTACTGGAAGTGTGCTCTGGTTGAGAAGCTGACTTGCCAGTTGAATGAGATGCTAGAGGACATGAGCAGGCTTAGCCACATCCAGGAGGATTAATGAGATCTGCACAGAGACTCTTCAGAAGCAAGAAGATGAACCTGCATTGCAGCAGGACAGGGACAGCCACAGGCGGTACTGGACTGAGGGAATGGTGACAGAGAACGATGAGACTGGAGACATGAAACTTAACAACAGAGGAAGGCTCCTACTCCATCTGCAGACTGGCAGGGACAGGTTCACTGCCCTGGGAGGTGACAGGGGCTTCCTTGCTAACAGTTTGGCCAAACTGGTCATAGAATCGTATAATCATAAACTGTCCTGAGTTGGAAGAGACCCACAAGGATCATCGCATCCAGCTCCTGTCCCTGCACATGACAACCCCACAGTTCACACCGTGTGTCTGAGGGTGTTGTCCAGTCTCTTCTTGAACACTGTCAGGCTTGGGGCCGTGACACCTCCCTGGGGAGCCTGTTCCAGTGCTCCAGCACCCTCTGGGTGAAGAACCTTTTCCTAATGTCCAACCTGAACCTCCCCTGGCACATCTTCCTGCCATTCCCTTGGGTTCTGTCAATGGTTGCCAGAGAGAAAAGGTGAGGTTAGGAGGGCTTTCAGCTGTATCTGCTGAAGGATGATAATAACAGCCTGCAGTTAGGTGAGGGAAGGGAAATTAGAATCAGTGAGTATATGGGGAAGGGTGATGTGAGCAGGAGAGTCCTGAGGAGAGTAAAGCAGGTCAGAAAAGGGCCTTCCTCACCTGCTCAGATATGAATACACACAGCTAGGGAAACAGAGAGGAGGAACTAGACTTGAACATGTTGACACAGAATTACCACAACACTGGAATAACTGAGCCATGGTGGGCCAGGGTGGCATGCCTATATACTTAGATACTTCTAGATATCTAGAAAGTCATGGCATTGAAAACAGAGACAATCACAGCACTACTCCCTCCCAGTGGCATGGCATTACTGCTTCATCAGTGAAGCCATGAGTTCCCTGCTAGCTCTGCAGGCTCTGCAATTCTTAAATCTGTGGGCAAATAAAGTCAGCATTGTTGGTTAGTGTGTTAAGTATGATTTAAGTATAAAAGAACAGGATCCCCAAGAGACATGGGTGAGGGGTGCTTTGTTAATGCCGGACTGGCTAAGGATAAAAATAAGGACCTTTTTTTTCAGATCCACCCAACACAACAAAGTCTCTGAGCAGGTAGGGGAACAGGACTTTCCGTGGAAGAATTTTAAAGAAAACTGTCAGCAGTGATGTCTTAGGTACCTAAGCGGGATAGAGGCTGTGTTTGTAGACTGTCCTGTTAGAATAAGGTATCTGTATTTCACTAACATGAGTTTTATGTACCTAATATCTGTTTTAAGACCCAGCAGCATGGTCAAGGCATGCTGTCATTCAGATGGCTCTTTCCCATCTGTGGCCGAAGAAAGCTGGTCATGCTGGTTGTGTTGGTTATGCAAGACTTGCTTCCTGAAAGAAGCTGTGCATTTTTCAAACATACAAATGAAAAGATGTTCTCATAAACAGAAGGCTATATGCTAAAGGTCGTGTCATGTCCTCTTCCTTGGCTCTCCACTGCAAAGTCAGACAAATCTCATGAAACAACACGACATATTTCCTGGGTTTTTAGAGTTGAGGAATGTGATGTTGCTATCAGTGCAGCCATGAGCAGAATGTACACAAGCCCTGGGAACATCTCAGAGAACAGAATTTATCATAGGAACATAGGAGTCATAACAACTCCCACAGGAGCGCCAGTCAACACTAAAGTGTTCATGTTGTGACTGGCTGGTACTGATGAGTTTAAGCTTTTGCATTTCTGTTCAAAGTGCACAGCCCTTTTAAACTAAAGTGGTCTCCACAAATGCCATGCAATATTTATTTTAATTTGCTCTTTTAGCTTTACCATGCTTTCTTGGAATGTTGTCTATTGTAAAATCATAGTTTCTCTGTAACTATGTAAGTTCAGTTTGCTTGAAATTAACCCAGAAAATTACTCAAATGGTTTACCCGCTCCTGTCACATACCTTTCACAGGATGACGCTAAGTAAAAAAAAGTGATTCCTCTTATGCCCTATCTGGGTCCTATCCAACTTTCTGTGGAATGACTGGAAAGAATCCCATCACCTTTTGGGGCACCTGGACTGTTACAAGAGCTGTGAGGGAGGTAAACCACTCTCAGACTTGTTCTGCTGTTCTCATTGCAAATGGAAAGCCAGATTTCTATGACTGCTGTACATACCGTGCAGAGTTTGTGAGCCTCTTTGAGTTCATTGCTATTTATAATAGTTGATAATTATATTTCATTTTTCAACCTGATGATCCCAAAGGACATTGAGTACATCTGTCATCTTTAATCCTCAGACCACTATTACTACCTCTGTCTCCAGTACATTTTGCAGAATTTCCAGTACCTTTCCCATGATTTCAGACATCAAATAGCTCAGCTGGAGGAGCAGATCTGAAATTCAAAATGTCTAAAAAATCATTAAAAAATGGCTGTTTTGTGCCAAGAGCCTGAAAAGAGGCACCTAACCACAGCCAGGCATTTCATCACAGATTGTCTGTTCAACTGGGATATTCTACAGAGAAAGAAGAGATCTTGAAGTATGTACCCAAGTGGGCCTGCCACTCCTTGTTGGAGTGGCCTTGTATTCACCAATGAATTCTCTGACCTCCTGTGTGACTCAGGGTTTTATTCACTAACTCTTATATTCAACTCAAGAGTCCTTGGCTGAATCTTTGCTTTTAGAAAGCTACCCTGTATTGCTTTCAAGTCTTCCAGTAACAAAAAAATACCTCACAGTCCCTGATGTGTTGTCCCAATAATTTATTATGTTGCCTTTTAAAAGGCACAGCTCATTCTTGTGCTAAATTTGGTTAACATCTTTGAGCCATGAGCCCACTGAATACACAGTTTTCAGACACTGAATTTGTATGCATAAATCTGTTCCAACAATAAACTTTTGATATCTGGTTTGCTTTTTCTAGAGAAGAGATTGTAAATCTAGTAAACCTTTTTGTTCTTGGAGTTCTGGTGTTAAATTAACACTTAGAAAAACAATATCTTTCCTAGCTAATGTGATTTCCTTGACTAATTTGTATCCATGACTAAAGTTCCTTCCTTTTCTGTCATATTTGAAGATATTTATGGCATCTTTCATTATGTCTATATAAGAAAACTGAAGACAGTCTGGCCTTGGGATCAAGCTTGTTATATCACCATGTGCACTGTTAAATCTGGAGCACTCTCTCTTGCATGGATTTGGCCTGAGCAAAGTGATTTCCCCCCACAATAGACAAGGAGATACTGATATTTCAAAAACGTGAAGTGTTAAGGGAAGTCCACAGTGCATATTTTGAAAGTTACTGAGATGTGCTTGGTGACTCCACCTAATGTACAGTGTTGGCTGTGTGGGTACAAGACATTCTTAAGGCATAGGGCAAGCAATACCTTGCTATTTTATTCAGATAGTATAAACATAGCTTCTGTGCAAGTAGTCATTGTGGCACAGGACTACAGAGGTGTGATAATAGAACACCACTAGGCTTGTTCAGAAGGAAGTGAAGGCCCTTGACACCTCCCCAAGGGTGCACAAGTGCCTGCAAGCACATTTAGAACTGCTGGGGAACACCTGGCTGGAGCTGTTGTGTGTCTGGTAGATGGTTGTAGAAGCACAGATTGATTGTCTGCTGAATGAGCAGCTGTTGTATGCCTCCAGGACAGATCATGCTCCCTGCTTGTACACTCAGAGTGCTCCATGCTTCCGTCTCGCTGGGAAATCCCAGCTGCATATGTAGTAGCCATAGGGACGCATGAAATTGTTACCGTCTATAATGTGTGTTGACAGGATCAGTCAAAACATCCATTATGTTTCAGTGCTGTGTTTTATATATAACCTACTCAGCCGTGTGCGGGAGACATATCCATAGAGGTACGTAGGTGCTTCACCATTTTTAGAAGCTGAACTCCCCCATTTTTACAGGAAATGGACATCTGAATGCCTTTGTCTTGTGAATAAAGAACTCTAGAGGGTGAGTGGCTTTAAAAAAAATTAATAAAAATAAATAAAAGAAACAAACTCTTCCTACTGTATCTTGTCCCTTCTTTCCTTATTTCTATTGTATTCTTGTACACATCAACTTTTTTTTGATTATTTGAATGAGTAAATAGATATTATGTTACAGTTATTTAATATTATTGTTATAGAGATCAATTTGGCAAGTAAAATTGCCCCTACATACATAATGACAATACAGTACATTTTAGAATTCATCTGAGTCAGATTTAATTTCTTGACAAGTTGTACACTTAAAAAAAAATCATAAAAATTAAACATAGTGTTTGTGCAGTCATCTGTTGCAGCCATCTGCTGCTGATATAGTATTTTGATTTATCATCCTTGGCCTAACAGAGCCCTATTCTATCCCAAAGGAAGTTAACTGTTATTTTATTATTCCCTTCACTCAAAACAGGATAGAAACTTCATTCTACTTGCTACTCCAGGTGAATTATAATGTAATCTTCTCCCACTACTCTGCAGTTAAGATTTTAAAGTGTCTACACCAAAGGTATTTTGATACTGAATTCTTTTCCAAGTTCTATTTAAGCATAACATCCCTGTCTTTAATATTTTTGGAGTCTCTGTAGATTGATGGTATTTTAAATTTCACAATAAAAAGAAGCAAAGTAGCACTTAAGTACAAAAGTATTTTGAAGGCTACTGAGTTATAGGCAATGACTTCTTTTAGGTGTCATGTTCTTTGGTACATCAACAACCAGGTTCATCAATTTTTTTTTCTTCTCTGTTTAATGTTTTTCTCAAAGAGCTACAGTTGGTTTAAATTCATGCTGTTTCCCTGAATGAATGTAGGGAATGTTTTCCTTTTGTATTCTTATATTATATAAAGCAACTACATGTTACACAGTAACTGTACTTCATAGTTTCTACCTTAAAATGTGTTTGTAATGTCTACTTAAACGGCAATATTTTCCTTAAATCTTGTTATTGCTCGCTGCACTCTATAATTAGAAATGAAAACCTTGTGGTTACAAGTGCAGTCTGTCCAGAAACTTCAGATGTGAGGCTTCAAGATTAGTTGCTGATTCTTCTAATAAAACAGCAACAGGATATTTTCTATTTAAATACTAAATACTTAAATACTAAATATTAAAACTATTTAAATACTAAATACTTATTCATATGGACATAGCCTCTTTCAATATTAAGAAATATTTTTTAAAACAATGCAATACTGCTTCAACTATCCTTTTATATGTATGAAATCCAGCCATATTACATATGCACACATCTGCTTGAACAGATGTTATCTTTAGATACCTATATAAATATTTTTATTTTGGCAGTGTTACATCATAGTTTTCCATGAAGTACAAGTATTAGATGCCTCCTGCCTTCAGAGACAACTTTTTGGGGATCTACCTTGAAAGAGAGCATGTTTAATCACAAATAGATTCTCAGCCATGAATACTGAACAGCTACAGGAGTGTGACCATTCCCAGATATGTTGATGGAAGTGACCAAGGTCAACAGTGAAGCAGCAATACTGTTAACTGCCATGCAAATTTCAGAGCACCAGATGAAATCAAAGCTAAGTATTAACAATGAACACATTAAAGCGCTCATCCACCCCTTATGATATTAAAAATTACTCAGTTTTCAGCATATCACACCTTCCTACAGCGGGAAAAATGAAGTTGACAACTGTGTGTAAATTAGTGGTTATTCAAGTAGTTATTTTAATGTACACGCACAGAAATTGGCTGTAACGTATGCTCTGCAGCACAGTCAAAGGGAATGTGACTAAAGCTGCCATTCTCTCAAGCGAAATTCTGCATGTTAGCTCCAGTCCAGATTATACTAATAACTGTGTATTAAGTGGTTATGACAAAATTGTGGATTTCATCCTGAACAGCAGGAGCTGAACATGGCAGATCGCATTTAGTGTTCATAAAGTCCTTGGAAGGGAGGTATCCTACAACAAAGAAGCATCTGACTTACAATAAGAAGAGACATTATCTAACTGTGATTCAGGGATCTCGAGGAACCTGCTCAATAACTACATTTATTGTGCTTAGCCAGACATTGACTTTGCACCTTCAACTCCCTGACCTCTCCCAGAACAAACTGTATGTAAAAGTGAAATAGTTATAATGAAGTGTTCCTACTTTAAAGAAAATCAAAATGAAAAGAAAAATTATTATGATTCCTGAGCATATTGATAAATCTAGACAAGGGTCACAGGGCAGAGGAAGGAACTACTTTTTCATTCTATACAAGTCCTTGGTCCCTTGTTCTCTCCATCTCAAAAAATAGTATCTTTATTTACTTTACCAAGCAAGCAGTTTAAAATAAATTACTCTATTGGAAACCAAACCAAACCAAACCAAACCAAAACACAAATTAAAACAACAAAAAATAAACGCACAACAACCCTGCGTGTTCCTCCTACTTAGGGGCCAACTCTCCACTGAATATAAAGAGAAGACTGATAACCAGGAGAAATCTGTCACCTTCAAAGATGAGACATCTACATCTTCACAGAGCATGAAAATAAGTGTGACACTCACTGACATAGGTTGTCAGAGTTGTCACCTGTTCAGTTGTGTTGGAAAAAGTTACTAGAGTAATTTTTTGCAGAAAACATACTTTAAAGTTCATTAATACAAAGATACAAATTTTGGTTCAGGAAGCCTCTAACCTAAAGTGTACTGGAGATTGAGAATGTGTACAAGGGTAGGTATGAATTCTTGCATTCCCCAGCCTTGCATTTTGCTCTAAGTACATGTTTCTGTCTCCCAAAAGCACATTTCTGAGACAGAGGGGAGGAAGCAGCTTCAGCGCCTATGTGGAAGTCACTAAAGATATGTAGCTGGGCTCATCACAGCCATGAAGGGTCTAATGATGAGGGACAGTAAGAATTTACTGAAGCAGAAGTGGTTCAGCCTTGATATAAGGAGAAACTTTTTCCCCAAGAGGACAGTCAGGCAGAGGCACAGGTTTTACACTCTCTGTCCTTGAACATCTTCAAGCCCTGACTAGATAAAGCCCTGAGCAGTCTGGTCTGACCTCAGAGCTGACCTGCTGTGAGCTGGAGATTGGACCAGAGGCCCCCTGAGGTTTCTCCCAGACTGAATTATCCTGTGATCCTGTGGTCCTGTCATCTTATGACTCTCCACTGTTTGCAAAAAAAGTGAGGACAAAAGGAACTTTTGTCCGACCCGACACCTTGTGTAAGTCTTCATAGACAAAACCTGTTCTCAGACCCCATGTCCATCTGTACTTTTTGAGAAAGAGAGGAACAACCTATGGTACGACAGCAGCATGTTAGGGTTACTCCTAAGTGATTGATCTTCTCAAATTGTTAACTGTGAGACCACATCTGGAGTAATGTGCACAAGTAAGACAGAGGCACTGCAGTGAGTCCAGCAGTGGCCATCAAGATGGTCAAGGCACTGAAGATCATAAGGAGAGGCTGAAAGAAGTGCATTTGTTCAGCCTTAAGAAGAGAAGGCTCTAGAGGGATTTTATTGCTGTCTTCAACCACCTGATGGGAAGGCTCCTAAATGTGAAGGAGCACAGACAATAGAAACAGGTTATGACAAGATAAATTCCAATTAGGTACAACTGAAAAAAAATCTTTGCAATGGAAGGTGGTCAAATGCTGTTGCAGGTTTCCCAAGGAGGCTGTAGAATTTCCAGCCTTGGAGGCATTAAGGACTTGATGTAATAAAATATAATACAATTTGAGTGCAATCTAAAAGCTAAATAAGTCCACAGTAGACAAACAGACTCTTGGGTGTGTTGAAAATCATCTGGACTACTGGGCTGAAGAGGAATAAGTCTGATAGTAGTCAGTAGCACAATATTCAGATGATAACTACTATCTTAGAGAGATGCAGCAGCACCATACAAATCTGGGTTGGAAGGAACACATAGTTGGTTCTTACCAGCCACTTCGAAGTAGAAACAACTTCACTAGGATTAATCAGTGTGTGAGATAGTCCAAGGTGCTCATTTCACTGACAATCACTGCATTTCTGCATTACTGAGGCATCTAACCAAGCTAAGATGCATCAGCTTTTCTCTGAGGTAAGTATAGAATTTTCCTCCTTGCAAAGTGATGCAATCACACAGCAATGCAGTTATTAGTGTCACAAGCCTTTCTCTGAGTCAGAGATTGCCTTTTTCTTCATGTTTGTACAATAACTAGCAGATACCAGCCTGTTTTCATCTATGGAACATCATAGATGTGGGCTACATATATGTCCCCTACCTTGATTATGATGTCTAAGAGTTCTCCCTCCAAAGCTTTTTTATCTATGTTGCAAGCATTTTTTTTCATGTTGTTTTAATGAATTATGGATTTAGAAGAATGAAAAAAACATATATAATGACTTTTTTTTAAATAAACCTTTTCCAGCAAAAAATATTTTAAGATATCAAAAACACAGTGTACCATTAGGCTATTACCCTTTGTGCTTTACAATTTGCTCTTTTTAAGTGTACTTTCAGACTGATTGAAGTTAATGATTGAATCTTCTGCTTTAATTACATGTGTCAGAAGTAATTTATCAACAGATAAGTAATTAATCTGTGCTTTAATAAGCAATATCTCATATGATCTGTAAAATATTTTTTAATCTGCTTTTCTGGCCCTTGGAAATCCCAAGGATATTTTACATGAGATTAAGTGAGAAACACATTTAAAAATTTATTCACTATGAGTTGCTTTTAGCTATAGCATACTAAAAGAAATGTAGTAGGAAATCAAGACATTTTGATAAAACTCAGATACAGATTTCATTCCTCAAAATACAAAAAAAAAAAAAAAAGTGTTTTAAACCTCTGAGTACCTAGCTATTCATAGAAATTATAGCAGAGCAGTTGTTTTACATGCAAAACTACAAACAGCACTGGTGCTATAGTCATCTTTGTTCGTAGAAGTGAAATAAGAAAGACATCTCTTAAAATTTGAGAAGATTATTCCAAGCTATATGTTAGTCTGATTCATTAATAAGGTTAATGATAGCATTGCATTCAAGATGTCACTCACAAGGCATTCAATGAAAGCCAATAAAATGACAAAGTTTAGTATGATTACAGCCTTGTTAACTAACAACAAATAGGGCATTTATATCTTAAAAGACCAGAAAATTAAGGGTTGCTATAACACACACATGCCTTTGGAATAGAATGGTATCCTGCTAGGAAATTCAATAGAGCTGGCTAATAACTAACTGCAATGAATAAATCAGGGTTAATGAGTAATACTCATTCTGATGCAAAGCTCTGCAAACCAGAAAATGCATTTCTTACAACAGCAGCCTACTTGTTTGCTCAAATATTTCAGTGTTACCTTAAAATAAAACCTTAGATATGACTGAAGCAGTATTTTGACAAAGAATTTCTAACATTGTCCAAAGCCTTGTATAAACATTGGTTTATACATTTTGCTTGCAAAACATACTTGCAAAACAAACCTTCCTTGAATTTTCTTGTCAAAATTTGAGATTGAAATTTAAAGGGGACCCTTTGATTGGGTATCTATGAAAGAAAGATAATGATGGAAAATATGAGTTTGGAAATGCAGATTTCAATTTTCTGTTTTTGGAGCTAATTGGACAATGCAAAGACCATTGTTCTATTATTCTCTTAATTGAGCATACTGAGTTTTGTGCATGGTTTTGCATGGTGTGATAATAATTAATTTTTTTTTGAGTGGTCAGAAGACCACCAGTTTGTTTATAAATGCTTACTTGACTACTAAACATTCAATGAAGTTTAGCAGGGACAATTATTTACACTGAGAGAGGGCTGGAAGTAATCCACTATTTTTCATGCACTAGTCTTATTTTTTTTTAAATGCCAGTCACCAACCATAAGCATAAAATCTTTGCAATTCAAAGAGCAAATCACAATCAGCAGGTAGCAAGAGGTTATAACGAAGCATTAAAAAAAAAGCCCTCCATGGGCTGAATTTTGTGAATAAAATGCCATCACACACACAAAAAAAAAGAAAAACAGCTTGAGTTGGTTTAGGATTTTTTTAAAAATAATTATTCTGTCAGCAGTATCTAAAACGTACGGAGTATTCTAGCCCTGCCATTAAAATGAATCTAATCTCTGCGACCCTCCCACATTTCAAAAGGGTAATTCTACCTAAAATGAAGAATGTGTACATGTTAGATATATATATAAAAATGAATGGATATGAATGTTAATATGGATATGGATATTCTCCTTATCAGAAATGTTGAAGACAGCCACAAAAATTGCCTTAAAGTCAAGTATTTGGGAAGAAAGATAGCAAAACTTTCACAGTAGATGGAAGGAGAAAGTTACCATTGGTTTGTCAGACTGTAATGAGTTTGTGTGGCAAGGTTTTAGTAGCGGGGAGCTACAGGGGTGGCTTCTGTGAGAAGCTGGTAGAAGCTTACCCCATATCTGATAGAGCCAACGCCAGATGACTCCAAGATGGACCCACCGCTGGCCAAAGCCAAGCCTATCAGTGACAGTGGTAGTGCCTCTGGGACAACATATTTAAGAAGGGGAAAAAACTGCTGCACAACAGGAACCAGAAGAGAGGAGTGAGAACATGTGAGAAATGGCCCTTCGGACACCAGGGTCAGTGAAGAAGGAGGGTAGAAGACGTTCCAGGTCCCAGAGCAGAGATTCCCCTGCAGCCTGTTGTGCAAACCATGGTGAGGCCGCCTGTCCCTCTGCAGCCCATGGTGGTCCACAGTGGAGCAGATCTCCACCTGCAGCCCAGGGAGGACCCCAGGCTGGACCAGGTTTGCTGGCAGGACTTGTGACCCCATGGGGGACCCAGGCTGGAGCAGTCTATTCCTGAAGGACTGCACCCCACAGAACGGACACATACTGGAGCAGTTTATTAAGAACTGCAGCCTGTGGGAAGGACCCACGTTGGAGAAGTTTATGGATGACTGTCTCCCATGGGAGGGACGCCATACTGGAGCAGGAGAAGACTGTGAGGAGTCCTTCTCCTGAGGAGAAAGGAGCAGCAGAGACCATATATGATGAACTGACCACAAACCACATTCACCACCCCCATGTGCCACTGGTGGGGAGGAGGTACAGAATTCAGGAGTGAAGTTAAGCCCAGGAATAAGGGAGAGGTGTTTTTAAGATTTGGTTTTATTTCTCATTACCCTACTCTGATTTTATTGGTAATAAGTTAAACTAATTTCCATGAATTGAGTCTGTTTTGCCTGTGATGGTAATTGGTGAGTGATCTCTCCCTGTCCTTATCCTGACCCATGAGCCTTTTGTCGTATTTTCTTGCCCCTGTCCCACTGAGGAGTGATAGAGCAGCTTTGGTGGACACCTGGTATCCAGACAGGGTCAACTTACCACACAGATGTGATTAAATAGTAGTTATTTCATTTCATCTTTTTCTAGCCAACCTGAATTCTTTGTACAGAGACCGCAGGTCTACTGGCATAGCACTACCCAGGTATGGCCTTCATTTATTACCATGAAGGAGGGGTTCCCTCAGATCTACCAAGCTCTCTCTCCCTGCTACCTTTGCTCACCTCCTCTGGAAAAGCTTAACATGAGAATTAATCCTTGAATAGTTCTTAGATTCTATTTTACCTGCTCTGTTTTATGCGTATTAAGTTTTCAGACACCTGTTATTTATGTTTGATTATTTATTCCCCTATATATGTCCAGTCCTTCCAATGCTATTTACATCATGCCTTCAAATTCTTGTCTGTTCTGCATCAGCAAATTACTCTGGTATCATTTGGTATAATTACTATTATATCATTGAAGTACATTGTCTAGTACTGTTAGCTTTGCAACTGCTACCAATACATACTTTCTGTCCTCAGTACCAAAAACTACTATAGCAGAGAAAACCCCAAACATTTCTAGAAAACATCTATCTTGTGGGACTTTGTTTTGGTTTGCTTTTTTTTTTTTCTTGCTGTTAATGCTTTTTGAGCTAATAAGATGTCACTAAGGAGAATAAACAGATGTGGTACAGCAAATATCCCATTTTTTTCCAACTGCTGTACTTCAATTAATGTGCTTCAAGTTAATTTATGGAGGTTTTTGTTTGCTAGAACTAACTTGTTTGAAAGCATGGTGCCTCTTGTTTAATAGTGGATGAGTGGTTGAATGTACAATCCCTAAGTGGAGCCAGAAAGGATCACCTTGAAGAAATAACTCTTTTACTATGGGCATAATTGAGTTTAAATACATGCAAATTATCTGAAGACAGTAATTACAGAAGAGGAAAAAGCAAGTAGTTAAAGGAAACATGTATGTGAATAAGAAAATGGAATGTAAAAGAATGACCAGATTCTCCCTTATAGAAAGCTATTCTGTGTCAGAAGGGGATAAAGTCAGATTTCAGTGCAGAAAGCACTGGGTTATAAACCCAGCCACAGCAGGGTGGTAAGCTCTGCTGGGAGATCAAGGCAGACTGCTGTAGGAATTGTCCCACACAGCCTAGCATATCCCCATGTTGTGGTACATCATACCACATCAGATGATGGCTAGGTCATATTTTGTCAGGTCTTTTCATTTGATCACTTCATAGAAATGCTACCCCAAGATGGGATTCAAAACCCCTTGCAGTCAGTGAAAAAGTCACAGAATCATAGAATTGTTTAGGTTGGAAAAGATCTTTAAGATCATCACGTCCAACTGTTGACCTAGCACTGCCAAGTTCACAACTAAACCACATTCCTAAGTGCCACATCAACACATCATCCAAATACCTCCAGGGATGGTGACTCCACCACTTCCCCGGGCAGCCTGTTCCAATGCCTGACAACCCTTTCCTTGAAGAAGTTTTCCTAATATCCAATCTAAACATCCCCTGGTACAACTTGAGGCCATTTCCTCTTGTCCTATCACTTGTTACTTGGGAGAAGAGACCAACACCCCCATGCTGCTACCTCCTTTCTGGTAGTTGTAGACAGTGATAAGGTCTCCCCTCAGCCTCCTTTTCTCCAGGCTAAACAGCCCCAGTTGCCTCAGCTGCTTCTCATAAGACTTGTGCTCCAGACCCCTCACCAGCTTCGTTCCCCTTCTCTGAACTCTCTCCAGCACCTCGATGTCTTTCTTGTAGTGAGGGGCCCAAAACTGAACACAGGATTTGGGGTGCAGCCTCAACAGTGTTGAGTACAAGGGGAAAATCACTTCCATAGTCCTGCTGGCCACACTGTTTCTGACACAACCCAGGATGCTCTTGGCCTTCTTGTCCGATATTAAACAGAACTGGTGACAGTACTAATCTCTGGGGAGCACCACTTGTGACCAGCCACCAACTGGATTTGAATCTATTCACTACAACTCTTTAGGTGCAGCCATCCAGCCATTTTTTTACCCAACAAAGAGTGTGCCCATCCAAGCCATGAGCAGCCAGTATGATCTGTGCTGAAGGCACTCTGCCTCACCTTCCAGGTTGTTAATGAAGATATTGTATAGTGTTGTCCACAGTGTTAACCCCTGCGCAGCCCCCTACTGATTGGCCTCCTCCTGAACTTTGTGCTGCTGATGACAACCTGTTGAACCTGACAGTTCAACCAGTTTTTCAGTTCACCTCACTGCTCATTAATTCAATGTGCACTTCATTAGTTTGTCTATGAAGGTGATACATGAGTGTCAAAAGTCTTGCTAAAGTCAAGGTAAACAACAGCTACTGCTCTCACTGCATCAATGAGCCAGTAGTCTCATCATAGAAGGCTATCAGGTTAGTCAGGTATGATTTCCCTTTTGTAAATCCACGCTGACTATTCCCAATAAACTTCTTAGCTGTGTGTTTGGATATAGCTTCCACTTCCCATCAATCAATGCTAGAAACCTCCTATGTTGCTTATGCATTGCTGTGTCCTTCCAGTAGATCTACATAACAGAAAATTCTGTCTCTAATCAGTTCTTCATGCAGGGCTTCCTTCTACCCTTGCCACACCACTGTACTAGAAACTCACTTTCAAATACTTTTACATTATGATGTGTCGGCATTTTCAGATCCATTGCTTTCCTTAGTTCACCCTGACTGGACTTTTCTTATCACTTTTTACCAACTGAGATTTTATGCATCAATGCATATTTACTTCCTAATGACTGGTAAAAATGTTGAGTATTATGAATCTTTACTTTAGCCTTGCACACCTTCACTGGAAAAAAAAACTCCGTTCAGTTAAAAAAAGTTCATTTTTCATAAACTTTCATCTTTTGTCACGTTCTCATTAACATTTCTGAACACTTAATACCTGGTTCTTGTTACTAAGCATTTTTTAAAAATTTGCATTATGTCAACTCAGATTCCAGTGAGTTTATCATATTTGCTCAGGTTTTACTGACTAAATCTGAAGCTGCACCAAAAAAATAGATAAACAGTTTTCTCAGTAAGGCTTGTTTTCTGTAGCTCCATGCTTGCTGACATGCTTTGCATTCACCATACATAAGACGTAGTTTATTGAAAACCTTATCAGATTTTTCATTACTTCAATTACTTTGTCAGTAGCCTCAGCTAGCAAAAGAATCAGAGTGTATTTCCGGACTGTGACTGTGAATGTGAATGTGAAAAAAAAAAAAAATAGCATTGCCTACATCAGATGACTGCAATGGATTAAATATGATAGATTTCTTTTTTCCCACAGCTGATGGGTCAGCTTCAACAGAAGCAGTATTGGGAGCTCTTGTATGAAAATGGAGTAGATAGCAAGCTTTGTGTGAAGTCAACCCAATCTGTTAAATTCTTAGCTATAGATAAGATCACAGGGAACAAGAGTCCATCTGAAATGGTATTTCTACATGAACAACAGTGAAACTTTAGTGTGGATAAAAGGACTAGAGACAAACAAACAAACAAAAAGTATATAATAGATACTAATCTCAGAAAAGCTACACACTGATCAGTCTTGCTGTACCTATATACAGCTGTATTTGACTTAGTGTAGATGGAGTTAATTTTCCCCATAGCAGCTCTCATGGTGCTGTTCTTTGTATCGGTAGCTAGAAAGGTGTTGATAACACACTGGTGTCTTGGCTGCAGCTGAGCAGTGCTCACACAGCATCAAGGCTGTCTCTCCAACATTCCCCCTTCACCAAATGGCTGGGCGTGGGCAAGATCTTGGGAAGGGACACAGCCAGCACAGCAGACCCAAACTGACCAAAGGGATATTCCACAGCATATGACATCTGCTCAGCAATAAAAGCTAAGAGAAAGGAGGAGGGGGTGCATTCGTTATTACATCTGTCTACTGGAGCAACCACTTATGTGTACTTGTTGGGAAGTGGTTGGACATCACCTACTGATGGGAAGACAAGACTAAATATTTAGTCTCTGTTTCTGAGCAGGGTCTTTGCTTTTGCTTTATTAAACTGCCTTTATCTTGACCCACAGGGTTTTTTTCCACCTTATTTTCTCCCCTCTTCCTGTACTGCTGAGGAGGGGAGTGACAGAGCTACTTGGTGGGCACCTGGTATCCAGCCAAGGTCCCACCACACCAGCAAAAAGATCAACAAAGATGACTAGCGGAAATTCTTCTTTATATGTTTTCTCTCTCTGTCCTTGGCTCTTTTTCTTCTCGATCACCAAACCACCACATCTTCTGACCCAAGCACTCAAAAGCAAAACAGATATATCTCCTCAGAAGTGACAGTGTTTATAGCATCACAGTAACCATAAGAATAAAAGGGACATTCCTCTTAAGAACTTCTGGTGGTCCTCAGATCAGGAGCAGCCTACGAACTGCTGAAATGTGCAATACTTTCTTTCACCTAGCAAATAGTGCAGGGACTGACCTTTTTGTTGATTCTTCCTCACTACGGGCAGGTGCAGGTTTATTGTTTGCTTGTTTGTTTGTTTGCTTGTTTGTTTGTTTTTCCTGGTGTTTACTTGATGCTCACGTAGCTTATTAACATTCAGCTTTCTTACATCTGACTTTTGTGTTCATTCTTAAGACTCCTTTATGTCTCAAGTTTGCGTTGGCTAAGAAAATTAAAAATACACTCTTTGTTCTCTTAAAGAATATTACTCTGACTAGAAAACTGCATAGACTATTGCTCGTGAGCAATACTTCCCTAGAAAAGAAGAGCAAAAGAGGAATAACTATTTCTCACCTATATCTACATTTCTCTTAGCTTGCAGTCATGGCTGTCATATGTGACTGATGATTTTAGATACAATCTACATTTAACTGTCTCACCAGAAATGCTTTAAAATGGTCTGATCATCTCAGGATCTTAGTTAATTCACCTGCTGAAAATTATTCTCCTCTAGGTTACTCCAAGTAGGAGACTTCAAGAGAGAAGCTGTGAAATATCATCTAACTTTGATTATGTCTACAGCAGCACTGTGGTTGGGATCAGGAGTGTAGTCTGGAAGCAAAATAACCTCTTGTTCCCACTTTGGTTCGTACCATGGAGTGGTCTCACAGAATGAAAATCGGCCCTTCCAGCTGAAGCTAAAGAAGAAGTGGAGCCCACCTCAGTGCTCTGGTCACTGGTGGCCCCTGAAATCACACGGTCAGGGCAGAGCTAGTTAGCCCATGTGAAACAGCCTTGGACATACACAGACTGTGCAGACTTTGGGTTCTCAAATCCATTTGCTTCTCCAAATGGTTCCCATTATACTGCACTACTTCCTAGCCCCTGCTTGGCTTTTGACAACTTCCAGAATCTTAAAGAGCTTGACGGAGTACTCCTTTTGATAGGGAGGGGAATAAAAGTTTAAAACCAAAGGGGCAAGCTTGTTCCTGAATTCTTGTCCTAGTTTTGTCTATTAGGTGCCTTCAGGCATGGTTATCCAATGGCTAACCCAAATCTGAGAGGGCCTGGAGTATTTCTCAGCTCCAGGCTATGAGTGTGTGCTTTGATGACATCCAGTGTTCATATCACTGTGAGGCTTAGATATGTCCTACCAGGCGGAAGGGTCCTGGTGGTGCACTAACACATGTCACCCTATTTGCATGACTGGAGGATGCACACAGCCTTTAGAAACACTGTCTAAACAGTCACAGTCTTTGAGGACATATACATTTCCCACTGCCACCAGTATATTAACATTTCAGTACAGTTCACTTGATGGGGTGCCCAAGTGTGAATGTGCTGTCGGGAGTGTTTAACCATGTTTCACACATAGATATTTGGCATGTTGTTAAATACCAGCAGCAGCTCCACATCAGTCTGCCAAAGGGTTTCAAACACTGCTAATGGTACTGAAGCTGCTCCGATGTCAGTGAGAACAGGGAACTCCCCTTTAAATAAACAATACCCCTAAGTAGTCCTTGGGGTTTTTCATAGTGCAACGCAATTTCTTAGTCCAACGCTATTCAGAAGTAGTGAAATTATACTGCTGTAAATCAGTCCAAGTGAGTGTCAGATGTGTTTTGATAGAAATTGCACATTAAAGATGCAAAATGGCAGGACTGAATAAAAGGAATTGAGCAAAGTAAGATAAGAGGACTGTTATCCCACAGAAGACCAGGGTACAAATCCTTGAATAAAGACTACAATATGGAGCCGGAGAAATCTATGTCTCCTGTGCAATCACTTGATTATTAATAAAGAAATAAGTGATCATTATCAAGTTGGACCTTTTTCCCATCCAACCTTTCTTCATAATCTCTTTCAAGGACAAACTTTAACAACCTACTAAACTCCTTGTTATTTCCTTCCATACCTTCACTATTGACCCTTCTGTATCCAATAGTAACTTTCTAATGTTCTTAAAAAATACATGATGGCTTATGTCTACATTCTAATATAGTGTTTTCCTATACAAAAGAGATTAATAAAACCAAGTTTTCTCCAAAATATATCAAAACAGAAGTAGGTGGTATAGGTAGGTTTCCTATGAATAGTATGTAGCAGAGCTAATTTTTTATTCCATTTCCCTGGCAGCATCAGGAAAAACAAGGCTGTGAGAACTATTTGTAGATCTCTTTTTCACTGTGTAGGATAATAAAAAAGTTCATTAAAGGAAGCAGAATAAGCTCTGTATGTCACATTAGACTGAACAGTCAAATTCAAATCTGCACCACAGCTTTCCATTTTGTTCTCTGAATCTTCCAAGTGAAAGCATACTCTGGAGCATGTTAATTAACATTTCAGAGCCACATGTGTGCAACATGTTTGGATATGTCACTTGGATACCCAGCTGTTGGCATACGGCTCCTAGGGTTTCCAGTGATGTTTATTTGTGCTTTGAAAGAAAAAAAACCCACAATCCTATCTTTAGCATCTCACAAGACACGTTTAGCTTAGCTCAGTATCCCAGCCCTGGTAGCACTGGGTATTTGTTTTCTCCAATGCAATTCTGTCAAATTCTGATTGACAGGGTGAAATCCTGTATTCTGAATGAATATTTTACAGAATTTATAACTATTTTTTCAGCAGTGAGAGATCACTGCAAGTTTACTTTATGCACAGGGCAGAGCATTATCTATGGGCTTCTTTTCCCATGCTAGATCATACAGACTGCTTCTCCCTTGAATGTAAATAGGAGAGCTTGACACTACACAGGTTTGCACTTTTTAATCAAGTAAAAATGGAAGGAATAAGTCTTGTTTGAATATTATTATATTTGTTGCAAAAATTATATTATACATGCTTAATTCTTGCTAATTAAAAATGTTAACTAAAATGGATGTCCATGATCATGTGTAGCCGTCCACTTTCAAGAAGGAAAGTTGTTAGTGCTTTAAAAGTGTCTTTACTAAGGATTTCCTGGCTTCAGAAGTCATTTTATCAATACTAAATGCAACATTGTGCAGGGAATTTCAATAGGAAGATTTCCTTGTTGGTCTCATTTATATCGACAAGCATACCTCATGCCTTTTACGTATGCAGCATTTATTGACCTTATCAAGCATCACGACAAGCATCATTTTCTGCTACTGTATTAATTCATGTCCGAGAAGGTGAGTTTGCTAAAATGCCTGCAGACATGATAATATAATAGAAAACTAGTGTAGTGGCTATGCTTCCAGATTTTATCCTACAAACAAACAAAGGAAACACGGCATATTTTGTATCTGGTCTGTATGGGTAATTTTGGAATCCCAAGCTTCATTAAAAGTTCTTGAAGTTCAAATGATTCTTTCATTTTACACATAAATGTTGCAGATAAAGGTTTGATCATCACACTTGACTTCACATCTTTACTGAAATGATATTAGGTAAGGTTATTATAATGTTTTAACCATGATATATGGACAGAAGGTGATGAAACTTTTGCTGCCTTTAAATTTCTTTTGACTTTCAGGAAGTAGAAGATCAAACACAAAATTCTGGTCAGAAATACTTTGCACTGCAGACATGGCCAAGGACATAGTGAAGGGGCTTTCTAATTCCTATATTAAATAATACATGACTATTTCTATTAATGGTAGGCAGGAACATTAAACGAGGGCTACTGTACTAGACAAACAAGAACTACTGTACCAGACACCAGAGGAAAAAGCCACTCTGACAGTCCTGCCTTCTAGAGTGCTGGCAGGTGATCATGTCAGACAGGGGAATAAATAGATTAATGTTGAACAGAAGATGGGAAGTTTTGCATAAATACGTCACAACAGAGAGTATAGATGTCACGTTCTACAGTCATCGATTACCTCTAGAAAATCATGCTTCGCATTGTCAAGTCTCATCCTTCAGTGGCACAGACTATGTCTGCAGACTTAAAGAAATGCTAGAAGCAATTTCTGAGTTATTTCACAGGAGTTTTAGTTCTGTTAAGTCTTAATTCATTAGAAACATGCTGGTTTTCATCCCTCCTTCTGTCCCGCTTTGTCACATGAAATGATTCTCATTTCTGCAGCTTAAAAGAACAAAGCTGACTCCATCCAAGCAAAGCTGCAAGGATTTTCCCAAGGCTGTTTTTGCTACAAAACTGACGTAAGCAACAAAGAAATGCAAATGAGCAAGTGTATGCAGAAGTGTACCACTCTTTCCTGAAGCAAAAGCAAAGGAGCTGGGCTGAAGGTGAAGGCTGTTACTGACAACCCACAGCAGACGGCATAGTCTGAACTGAGTGTTCAGCTACAGGAAAAATTGTTGACTCAGGCACACACATGCTCTGAGTACAGCCTACACTGAAGTCCAGAGATGCTGTTTAGCTGCACTGGGGAGGAAAACTTTGCCCAAGCACCCAGATATTCTCCGAGAAACACTAGAAGAGATAGTTTGGCTCTGCACTACTCATTAATGTGGATGGAAGCAAGTACTGTCCTGGAGCTTATCTGGGACAACAGTGCTTAGTCTGTCCACCATATACTCCACTTGCCTCCATCACATTATCTCATGGCTGTCAGGCAAGCAACACAATCCAGGGTCCTTTCTGACATGGTCCTAAAGGTGAACGCCACAAGACTACCTAGGATTTGTAAATAGCTCAACCCTTATACACAGTGGTAAGCGAGTTATTGGCGGTGCAGGAACCAAGGATTCATGGGTCTGCATTTTGGAACACACTAAGATGTTGACTAAGTTGTCTGGACGGTGTTCCCAAAGGCAGTGCAGGGGTAGTACCAAAGTTAGCTCCTAATTCAAACTAGTTTATTTAGAGTTACAGACTTTTCCCAGAATGGTAATGGTTAAAAACAGTATTAAAGCAACAATTGATCATTTGCAACTCAAATGCAGATATTAGGGCTGAGGAAGGTCACCTTCCATGTTTCCTGTGGTTTGCCTCAGAGCCCATGGCATCACCATACTGAGATTTTTGTCAAATAAGTTTGCCTAAAGCTCACTTTCTACACAAGAGGCTTTGAGTGATATGAATCATCATCACCTAGAAGCTCCTTTCATAACATTATATTAAATTAAACAAAGGAGAACAACTAACTAGATAAGACTTTGGGGACTACTGAATCTTGTCTCCTATTTTTGTGCATGAGAGTTTAGGTGAGCTGCTCTGTCTTAATATAAACTAGTGAACAGATAAGTGGCAAGTTCCAACAAAAAAGATAACTTTAAGAAATTTAACAACAATAAAAAAAGGAATACTATTATACAAGAAAAAATCTCAGTAACAATAATAAAGTTGCAATTGTTATCTACATGTTTCCATACAGCACCCCTTTTCCTGGTGCTATGGTCATGTTACCACTGCCCCTCTCACTCATAGGCTTCAGTCTGGTGGGGGTGGAGGGGGTTAAGCAAGTTGTCAGCGTCCAATTCCTTCACCAGGAGGAGTGGTGATGGTTTCTTTTTCTTCACTCTAGGATCCACTTTAGGTCACTGTCATATAATTGTTAGCTCACCTGTACAGTTTTTCTTCATTGATCTACAATGCCAATTTACTATATATGATGCATTTTACATATGGTAGGTAGTTGTTCTTTGTTACTCCTAAAACCAATTTTGTCCAGCTCTACATCTGCATTTCTTCCAATAACCATTGGTGGGAGACCCCATTGCACTAGAGCCATGGGGTCTCCAGTGCAAAGCCCCATCTCTTATCATCTCATGTTTGCAATCCTCTCCACTGCATCCTGCAAAACCATTTTTTCTGGATCTCTGCTATTTGACAAACTGGAATTTCTTCAAGCCACATTATTAAGTCACAGTCATAAACATTTCACTCTACACAGAATACCTACTTGTTACTAAGTTATAGTTGTACCATATGCAGATAAGCAACAGGAAAACAAGTTAGACTACTTGATCATTAGAAAAATTACTGTTATGATTAGATGAAAACAAAGCTCTAGGCTGGTCAAGAAAGGTTCAGACAAAGCCTTGCCAACTCAGTACAATGCCTGTGGCTTGTTACTAGTAATGGCTGTATTGCATTACTAGGCTACAGAGAAAGAGATGAGGCAATCATGATGTGACTTCGTGGTGGGTCTCCAAGCTTCCATTCACTTGGCATTTCAGATAATTGCACTGTCCTCTACTTCTGCTGTTAAATCTTTGGCTTTTTTATTCCATTGTTCTGATTTATTATTATTAATTATTATTATTTTGTTATTTTTATTTTCATGACATTGTAGATATATACAGATGTATAAATATAAAACTGAATGTCTGAGTAATGGAAGAGTTTTTCAAGTGGGACCAAATGAACCCATTGTTAATGACAGATTAATACTGGGAAAGAATTCTGCTGCAGAGGTTTTAATTTCAGAATAAATTCTTTCATATTAAGTCCCACTATAAATAATATTAAAATGAAAATGGAGTAATGGATCTTGTAAAAATATCTGGGGGGGACTAAAATTGAATTAAGAACAAATTAGTTGGTCCAGTTTTGATGAACACATAGACTTAATGTGATGAGCAAAGATCAGAAGCTTAATTCAGTGCCCCCATTTGAGAGTTAGAGAAAGCCTTCAAGCTAAATTACATGCAAGTCAGTCCAATCTGCTTATGAAAGAAAAAGTAATGTTATTCCATTCTGTCTGTTTCCCTGAAGGAATGGATCTTGAAAGTGTTCAGTATATACGTTCATCTCAACCACAAGACTTAAACAGAGAATGGACAACGTAAATAAGCAATTTATCTGGATTTAGGTGGTTAGGTATGCTTATTTATATGAGGAGAAAGAGGAAAGAGGATGAGTAGAGGAGAAGTTCTGTCTCTGCTTCCAAGCCTTGGACCTGGAGAGGTGAGAGCCCACTCTTTGTAGGCAAGTCAGGAGGAGATAGGAAAGGAAGCAGATTCACTGGATTTAGATTATGGCAATTTCCTCCTCATCTGTTGTTCCTAGCACTGACTGGTAGTCACCTCAGGGCTCAGAATCAAAGTTTTGGTATTAGGCACAAAAAGAACTCAAACAGTTCATATTCTCAAAAAACAAACCAACAAAAAAACAAAACAAAAAAACCCACATAGTATATCTTTACCAGACTGCCTCAGGACATAGTCATGTGAAGATATAGATTCCATAATGAAATATAGATGTGCTTCAAAAACTGCCTCCTAACAGACATCTCATCAAGCTCTTCAGCAGCCTCATCCTTATTTGAGTGGACATTTGTCCAAATAAATAATCAGAACCTCAGTTTTGTTACCATTGCCAGAGTAGGCTGTGGTCTTGTGTTTTTATAGTGATTTCTGATCACGGAAATATTTTATTGTAGAAGCCAATCACATAGGTTAGGCATGATTAATCTTGGAAAAATCATGCTGACTGTTTCCAGTTATGTCCTTGTCCTCTGTGCGTCCAGCATTGTCCTCCAGGAGGGCTCACTCTATGATTTTCCCACAGACTGAAGTGAGGCAGACAAACCTGTAACTCCTGAGTTTAATTTGTTGGCCTCTTCTCAGTGTGAGTACAACATCTGCCTTCCTTTGGTCATTGGGGAACCTTCTCCCATCTTCATGATCTTTCAGAGATAGAGACCAGCCTTGAAAGGATTTTTCAACTCTCTCAGCACCTTTGGATGCAACCTGTTGAGCCCAATGAACCCATTTGGGTCAAGCTTTTGCAAGTATTCCCCAGCTCAGCCTTCGTCTGCTGCTGGTCATTCTCCTCCTCCCTGAACCCCTTTCAAGGATGCCTTGGAGAAGCTGAGGCAAAGAAAACATAAGGTACTTCAGCTATAAAGAGTTGTTTAAAAGTCTGCTGCAAGGACATTGTGTGCTCCACTACACATTCCTGTTAGTTGTGAGAACACTTAGGAAATCATCAGTAGATATCATCTTTCCAAGACAATCAAGTTTGTATGATGTTAGTTCATGCATACAAATTGTATAGATTTTTCACTGCCTGAGCACTAAGCCTGGCAGAAGAATAGGTAATGAGTTTGAAAGAAGCATCGCAAGGTGCAGATCCATTAGTCAGTATCATCCATTTTCTTAAGACACACATTTTGTAGCAAAAAAAATCACAATCACAGAATGAGAGAACAGCTGAAATTGAAAAGCCCTTCTGGAGGTGGTCTGATCCAACCACCATGTTCAAATTAGGGTCAGTTAGAGAAGTTTGCTCAGAGACATGTCCAGTCACATTTGGAATATGGCCAAGGATGGAGACTCCACAAGTTCGCAAGAAAGCCTATTCCACTGTTCGATCACTCTTAGAGTAAAAAAGTTTTTCTTATGTTTAAATGAAAAAAACAGGTTGAGCTATCATTAGTCCTACGTGATGGGATTAATGGTAGCTAATTCTACTCTGTGAGAGTTGAACATCAACATGAGATTAATTTGACTTACCATGGAATAAAATGAATCTTCTTTCAAATATCTTTCCACTGACTGTGGAGTGGCATAGAAATACGAGTTTAAACAAGTAATTCAGATGACATGAATCCTACCAATAGTCATTTTTCTTCCATAGCACCACACAAAGTAAGAAATGAAAAAGAATAAAGACCCAAACAAAAAATCACTACTTTTTCTCTAGCCCTCTGGGTTGAAAATAACAATTTCCAGTAGCTATGTTTCGAAATATGCAGCTATTCTGCTTTTTTTTTTTTTTCATTTGCTTTGCTGTTCTTTGCTTATCCTCTCTACTCACGGAAACCACCTTTATGGGATCCCTTGTACTATGGGAATACAATATCTTATCCCACTCCACTTGTAGCCTCTGCATCTGCTGGCTAATTTCAACTAAACTGGGACAGGCATCACATGAGAAACCACCACGAGTTTTGTGAAAATCAGCAGATGGTTGATAAGGGGGAAAAGGAGCACAGAATTCAGTGTTTTTTTTGACCAATCTGCCACAGCTACCAGATGGCCAGTCGGCACGCTTGTAATTCCAACCTAGTTGCAGGACATGTTTGTTTCTTGTCTTGAAAACAGACAGGGAACACAGTAGTAAGGGAATGATATGGGGCAAGAGATATTGGTCGTGTGACAAGCTAGGTGATATAACGGGAATTCAGGGAACACAGAGAACCTGGAGATACTGCAGATGGAGCAGGTGAGGGTGAGTATAAGACATAATCTGTGAGAAGTGCGTTTCAGTAGCTCCACATATTGATCCACACAGTACCTCATACAGTCAGGAACTGAGAAGCAATTGGCCAGGCTTCAGCCTGACAGCAAATGCCCTAATACTCAGTATTTGCTCTCAGTTGTAGTGCTATAAATGTAGAAGAACTCTCGCATTTGTTATTTTATTCTTAGCTATCACAAGGTGATCCATCTGTTTGTATTTTCTCATGCAATGCATGGTTATGGCAAAATTGAAATTCCCATCAAATCATAATACTTCACATATACTTAGCAGCATCTAAGAAACCAAGGCTTTCACAGTGTTGCATTCCTACTTGTCAAGTAGAAGAGTACCATCTGATTAACATTTTAAGTGTCAGAGTTGATTGGATAACACATTTAGCAAGACACAGAATAACTTCAGCCATATGCTTTAAAATACTATAAGAGATAAGCAAGAATTAAGCATAAGTAGAAGCCTAATCTACAACCAAGACTAAAAGGATGGGTGCCTACATTTAAGCTCTGCAATTTGTAAATATTCATTTTCTCAAACGAATCAGTTTTCAAAAGATCTGGCAAATCCAGACTATTCAAGACCCTCACATATGCAAATTTAATACAAGGAAAGCAATTTGATTTGTGATCAGAATCCTTTCTTGTGTTAATATGGCAAGTCCTGACACATGGAACCCTTGTGTAATCCCTTTGATTTCATCAGATAAGAGAGAAAATAATTACAACTTATTCCAGGATTGAGGTGAGGCTGGCCAGTCTGTAGTTCCCTGGATTCACCTTCTTCTCTTTCTTGAAGGTAGAAGTAGCATTTGTTTTCTGTCTGTCCCCAAAAAACTCCCCTGAACACCACAGTCCTTCAAAGATAATTGAGAGCAGCTTCAAAATGACATCAGCCCCCTCCTACAACACTTTCAAATGTATCCCGTCAGGTCCCAGTGACTTGCATATGTCCAGTTTTGTTTAAATATTCCCCAACTTGATCTCTTGCTTCAGATTTCCCCATTGGTTTCAGAGGTCTGGGATTTCTAAAGGCAAATCTTACCAGCAAAGACCAGAGCAAACGCAGCAGTGAGTGCCTAAGCATTTTCCATGTCCTTTGGCACTGGGTCTTCTGCTCCATTCAGCAGCAAGCTTACATTTTCCCTCATCTTCCTTTTGCTCCTGAGGTACCTGTAGAAACCTTTGTTTTTGAGCTTCATGTCCCTTACAGTTTCAACTCCAGGTGGGCTTCGACTTTCCTAACCTTGTCTGAGTTCTCTTGGACAGTGTATCAATGCCCCTTCTGGGTCACCTCTTCCTGCTTCCATATCATGTATGCTTTCTTTTTTTTGTGTTTGGGTTTTGTCAGTGAAATTCCTGTTCATGCATACAGACCCACTACTGTCTTTGCTTGAATTTTATACATTGAGATGTACCAAAAATGAGCCTTGAGAAGGCAATCTTTGAAAATCAAACAGCTGTTTAATCGCTTTATCAGTGATCTGGATGAAGGGATTGAGTGCACCCTTAGTAAGTTTGCAGATGACACCAAGTTGGGTGGGAGTGTTGACCTGCTAGAGGGTGGGAAGGCCATACAGAAGGATCTGAATTGGCTGAATCATTGGGTTGAGGCCAATTGCATGAGGTTTAACAAGACCAAGAGCCAGGTCCTGTACTTGGGTCACAACAACCCCAGGCAGTGCTACAGGCTCAGGGAAGAGTGGTTGGAAAGCTGCCTGGCAGAGAGGTACGTGGCGGTGTTGATTGACAGCAGCTGAATATGAGTCAGCAGAGTGCTCAGGTGGCCTAAAAGGCCAACAGCATCCTGGTTTGTATCAGGAATAGTGTGGCCAGCAGGACTAGAGAAGTGATTGTGTCACTGTACTCAGCACTGGTGAGGCTGCACCTTGAATCCTGTGTTCAGTTTAGGGCATCTTACCCTAAGAAGGACATTGAAATATGAGAGAGAGTGCAGAGGAGGGAGATGAAGCTGGTGAGGGGCCTGGAGCACAAGTCTGATGAGGAGCAGCTGAGGGAGCTGGAACTGTTCAGCCTGGAGAAAAGGAGGCTGAGGGGAGACCTTATTGCTGTCCACAACTATCCGAAAGGAATTTGTAGCATGGAGGGTGTTGGTCTCTTGTCCCAAGTAGCAAGTGATAGGATGAGAGGAAATGGCCTCAAGTTGCACCAGGGGAACTTTAGATTGTATATTAGGAGAAAATTCTTAATGGAAAGGGTTGTCAGACATTGGAACAGGCTGCCCAGGAAAGTGGTGGAGTCACCATTGCCAGACATGTTTAAAAGGCATTTAGACGAGGTTCTTAGGGACATGGTTTAGTGCTAGAACTAGATTAGATTATGGTTGGACTCGATGATCCTGAGGATCTCTTTCAACTGAAATGATTCTATGATTCTATGATACTACATTTAGAGCAAGCAGACCACAAGTGCCCTCCAGACTTGCAAAGACTTTCACTAACCAAAACTTCAAAAAACATTTTATAAAACATGGTCTATTGGTCATTTTTCTGTTTCCATATGAAAAGGGCTACCAATTTTCCTCTCATTTTCTGAAAGAGATGATTGTGACATAGTCAGGGAAGGCCAGATCTGAAATAGTTTGTGATGAAAAGCTTAGCTGAGTTAGAGCTGAGTTGATCACCAAGATAACTAAGGCTGTATTAACTAAGGGTTTGTTAGCTAAGGACTCGATAGCATCCTTGGCCATAAGGACATAGTTTAGTGCTCAGTTACTAAGTTCATCACAATCTAAAAACCACTGCCAGACTGAGACTGCAATAAACTCTCCACCTTCTCTTTTCTTGACTGCCAGCTCTTCTTGTCAAATCTAAAACCAGCTCTGCTCACTATTGATAAAAACTGCTCTGATTCCATTGGCAGTGTGCAAATGAAGAAGGTTGCTTGTATGAACAAAGGCTCAGAAAAACAGATTTTTCCTTTAAAACAGGGAGTATATCTCTGCTTTCAGAAAAGTGTTCTGTAGATTTATGAAGTATGACAAATTAGACATTTTTTCTACTGAACTATGCTTCCATCTTGTTTCTTTGGACTTTGAATGTTTGTTTCATTTAGATCTACAGTTTTGACCTTGGAGCTGACTAAAGAGGAGCTAGATTTGTATAGCTTGATGGCCAGTTCAGTATCACCCCTCCTGCTAGAGAAAGACACAGGGCTGCAGCCATTCTTACCAGTAGTTACATACAGCTAAGCAAAAAACTGAACTCAGGGAGCTGTAATTTCCCAGAGACTTAACAATCCAGTCATGTCTGATCAGGCTTACTGAGCTCTTTGGAAAATAAATACATAAATCTGATCAGGTACTAGGAAAATGTTCTAGTGTTTCCGTGTAAGCCCAATAGCATATTAGACAATGTTATTTCTGCAGATGTGTAATACAATGTGTTTTTTTCAGGCACTTGAGCAATAATATCCATTACAGTGTTCTTCAGAGTTTTACAAGGTTGTACTTATTCTTCGGGGTTTTTTTTGGCATGTATTTAAGTGTCCTTAACTGTAATAGACACATTGCATCATATTACCAACATTTCGCATTATTATTTAATAAACAGCTTAAAAAAGAAATGTCAGCAGGATGATTACACTTTCACATTTCACTGTACCAGGGAGGGACAATTACAGTGCAATCCAATAAAAAAGAACTGCTATAATAGGGAGCTGAAAATACAAGGTGGCTGTCTAGAAATATCTGTATTGCTTTTCTGCAGATAGGGAAGACATTGTTTTTAAAAACACAGTGGAATTTTCTAGTATTCTGGAAAAAAAAAATAGATGCATCACAGATCTGAGAGGGGAAGTTAAATCTGTAAGCAAAGTTCACCTTCAGGAAATAGCTGTTGGCATTCAAACTGATACGTTTCTGCTTTTGGGAGAAGCAAAGTTAGATCTGTGGGTCGATGGGGAAAAAGAGACCAGCAAACAGACCAGTAATCAGCTTAAAACTGGAAGGCAGAAGAGATGAAAATAAAAAACCATGCACAAGGACATAATTAATTCACTTGTGGAAGACGAGGTCTGAAGCGAGAACAGAGACAAAGCGAGACATTTCCACAAATGTACATCTTGCCACCTTTAAAAGGTCACAAGAGAGCAGATTGTTCAGATAAATGAAAGTGCAAAGAACCAATACAATTTTGCAAGTATGAAAGAAATATTCAAGATTTGTTCCCCATTTTTTGTTGACTCTTCAGTTTTGCATATAAACAGATCTACTTACAGTGCTGGTTTATGTAACTGTCTGAAATTGGGATTCTTCTGTAATGTCTACAAACATTGCTGAGCACAACAGCTTCCATTCTCTGCCTGGGAATAACCAATATTACAAAAAAAATCCCTTTACTTATACTAAAATGTTGTATACTGAAAGGAAAAATGATTTTTAGAATGTTTTACGTCAGCATGTTTATTGCATAAATAAATGTCAAACACATTGCAGGATATGAAATTCAGACAGTTTACCTGAAGATTTGGGCACCTAAATTTAGGTATCTGCATGAGCCAGAAATTTAGCCTTTAATGGTAGCCAATAGAGGTCTGCCCAGTAGAGATATGGACTCTGAAGAGATATTTGTGTCCTCTAGAAGCAGACACCTACATTTGGCCAGGTAAATAGCTTTCTTTACTCTGTTGGCTGACTTCTTTAAATCTCCCTTGATAATAATGGGAGCTTAGATGCCTAACTCAGAGGTTAAAGGTGTTTATAGCAGTCTTTGCATTATAATTAGAGTGAGAGTAGCCCTCCTGTGTGACTCAACTAGAATATTCTAAGTTGCTTTAATGACTTTTCTAAAATGGCCCCCGACTGAACTGGCATTGTGTCACACATCTGTACATATCTGAACTTTTGTCTGAATCCTACACTTAAATCCAGAAGTGAATGATAACATTGCTCAATTCTTCATTAAAAAAAAAAATCTAAGAATTTTAAAATAAAATATCATAGCTCCAATTCATTACAATCACAACTAACAGGAAGGACTTCTGGCAAAAGGAGAAGGGAACAGGAAAAAAGGGGAAAATGAACCATGAAAAAGAAAGACCATTCTAGATCCGAGGCTATTATTGGACTTGGTTAGTCAAAATCATCCTTCTGTGTCAATTTTGGGTTTTTTTTTTTTGTTTTGTTTTTAAATTATCCTTTTTTATCCACTTTTGTATATGTCTCCTAACCTGAACCTGATATGAAGTGGTGAATACCACAAAAAGTTGGTAACTGGCATAACTTTGCTGATTAGCCACAGTCAAACAACTGACAGCATAATTTGATTAGAGCTCAGCAAAAGCCTACCTCTAAACCAAACACAAAACCCAAACACAATCCCAGTCCAGCTACAGACCACTTCAGAAAAGCTACTAAAGCAACTTGGAACAGTCCATTTTTGCCATGCTGTAGAGTGTCTCCTCCCTTAATTGTAATGCAAAGATACTGTGATTTTCTTTCAAGTTACTGAGTCAACTGGAGAACTTCTTTAAAGAAATCTCTGCTCTAAAGCAACCTTCAATAAATTTCTATAATTATGTTTCTAGCTGAAACAATTAGTAAATAATTATAAATTCTCCTTTGATGTCTTTCATAATTTCAATTACAAATTCATAAGTGCATTGTTAGTTCTGGCAGATCATTATTATTTTTCCTCCTTTCTCCCTAAAATGGATAGTATTCCAGTAGGCACTGCATGTTAATCAGGTATGAACAATCAAGCATATTAATTTGTCAAAAAGTGGAATACATGAGTGTGGTGGGCTCTAAGTATTTATGACTGGTATGAAAACACAAGGCTTTAAGTGGCAGTCTTTTCTCTGGCCCATCACAAGCTGGGTTTTATTTGAGTCTGGTCCAGCTTCATCAAAAGACCTGTTGATCATCAGACTTTTGTCACTGAGAGATACTTAACCAGGTATGTGAAAAAAATCAGATGATGGGATACCACATTCTAGTGAACACAGTACATGTCAGCGGTGACATAATAGTAATCATGTAAAACTGAACACTAAAAGAGGAATTGGTATTTGAAGGAAAGGACCTCATGGCATGGACCTCACTCAGAATGCTGTTATGTTGCTTCTTCAAACATATATCTTAAGAAAGTATCCAAACTCAAATGGATAAGGTGCTTGAGCATTGTGGCAGATGCAAAGCCCCTTCCCCCCCTGTTTCTTCGACATGGAAGGTGCATGCACATCCCCCTCTTCCCCAACACATCCCCCCCACTCCTTCAGCAGGGCAGTTAATAGCTCCTTTTGTTTGCCATTAGCCAGGAGAGGGGAGAGGCACAGAGAAGTCAGGAAGTTTCTGGGTGCCCATAGCCAGAGTGGGGGGTGTAGAGAAGCCGAGAAGCTTCTGGAATGCCCATAGCCAGATCTGACAAGACTATAAAAGGGGTTCCCACCGAGGATCCCCTTTGTGTGGTCCTCTCAGAGCCATGGGTCTGCTGCCATTGAGACCCCTCCCCTTAGACTGGGACGCTGTCTAAGGTAACCTCCTGGGACCGGGACTACTTCACCTCCATGTGTGAGTGAGTGATAACTTATTATATATTTCCTTGCTAGAGAAGCGTGTGTATTAAATGATTTCCTCACCAGATAAGCGAGTGTAGGTCCTCGCCAGAGACAGGCAACTGTATATCCTTAATATAATTCCTTGCTTTAATATAAGTGAGTGTATTTTCCTGGAGTCAGGGACAGCTCTGGCATTGTTTTTTGTGAGCCGTGCGCATGCACGCTCTGGATCTCCATTATTCTTATTTGCTGTGCTCCAATAATTTCCTCAATTGATATCCGAACCTGTATTTTATGTTACCAGAGTGCTAACTTATTGTATAAACCCCGTTTCTAATCAGTTGTTTTGCTGGACTTTCCTGGACAGAATAAAAGCCTGGTTTGGACCTGGTTGTCTGCCTAAAATGGATTTTGGGGTCCCTCCACAACAAGCATCATGTTGCTGAGCTATTGGAATACTTTCTTTATCTCATCTTCAGAAAGACAAACCTTTTAGTGTTGTTATTTCCATTTTTTACTGAGTCCATAGCCTCCTTGTCATAAAAAACCCCATGCAGCCATAAAAACATTTACTCTTGTTACAACATACATTTTAATATTTATTTCCCCACAGCTTTTCCAGCCTGGAAAGCTCAACGTTATCACTCACCTTAGGGTAAAATAACACTTTCAGAGCAAAAATTAAGTAAATAAATCAATAACATTTAATCATTAAAAAAAAGCTAATTGCTCAGCTAATGTAGCTTGACCTATGTCTTTCAATGCCCTTTCTACAACACAGGGTTTCCTGTTTTCAGGACAATCCACATACATTACTCTGGACTAGCATTGGTGTCTGGTCAGGTGGCATTTCCATCCCAGCAAACCCTCAGCAAGGCAACCTCCCAAGTGTGCGACTCATGTCTCCTGTTTGTGAGGTACGTAGGAGGCAGCTCTGTTGCTGGCAGCCAGCTCAAAAGAATCCTAAAGCATGACTCAGTTCTTCTTTCCAAGTTTTAGGAAATCAGTTTGCCTTTCCATATGTGCAAAACAGTACCTTCTTATCCATGCTGCAAGCATTTCCATAGGTCGCTTGTTTGGTACAGAGTCTTAGGAGGACTCAGAAGTAGCTCAAGAGCAAAGAGTTACAACAGATTGGGCTGCAGCTTTCTTATTTCCATGAAAACAGGATTTCACTGATTTCCATGCTGCTTACCAGACATCCAAGAGAAAATAGGGCATAGTGAGGCACCAGAGAGAAAACAGTTCAAAAGGCGTCATCAGAAGGCATTGGAGGAAGGTGCCCACTGGTGCCTTCAGTAACTTCTGTCAGCCTCTACTTCTGGCCGATGGAAAAGACTCTTGATTGATCACAGAGGTACCATCTTGCAGAGGTTCATAGTGCTAATCAACACAGCTTGTTGTAAGGGCTGTCTTCTGATGTGAAGGCTATCCTTGTCAGCTCCACTTTGACTGGTGCTTGTTCCTCCTTTAAGCTCGTATTATGTGTCTGAGAATGGGCACAGTGCCACCCAAAAGATGGCCATAAGTGTAGGCATGCTGGAAACCTCCTATGTGCAGATCTAAAGCCAGATTTCTCCTCCAAATAGGAAAATTGTGTAGAGCTTCTACATTCTTCGTTTGCTAAAGTCATCTCTAATTTAAATATCCCCAAATACTTTCCAGCACAGTCAGAGTGACTTTTGGGCTCTAGTATAGAAAAATTATTCCTGAGGGTGAGGAAAGAGATTATGAGACATGTCTCTATGCAATAAATCCATCTCTATACAATGCGTGGTGTTAAGCAGGAAATGAACTTTTCTATGGTTTTAAAGTTCTTCCAGAGGACATGTATACACAGAGTGGATGAAGAGAGAGATTCAGTCACATTTGGAAAACTTCTCAATTATCTCAAGGTTTTAACCCTGTTGTAATTATACATTCCACTAGTCTCCTGATTGCTATAAAATGTGGCAGGAAGTTCGATCATCTCAGACCAAGTAAGATATTAAACAGGTTTTTGGTTTTCATGGCTCAGAAGCTGAAATCTAATTTATGCAATGCATGCAAATGAAAAATATATATATATATTTTCCAGTGACAACCTAATAAAATCTATACACCCCTTTTTTTCAATACAAACAGCCATTGCAGGGCAGTTTATGTATCTTCTCCACTGTTAACATTTCATGTAGAAATATTTTCTAGGTTTTCTAAGAAACTAAGTGAAACTTTTCTTTTTTCCTGGCCTTGCTTTTAGTTTTTCCTCACGAATTTATAGCACAGAAAGTGATTTTCCTGTTCACTCTTTACTGCTATCAGCTCTAGCTGTTTTATAGCTTCTTTTATTTTATTATTTCAGTACCAATATAACATAGCTGCTTCAGCAGCAATCACAGGTTTTACATGGCTTGCAGGTTTTGTTTTCAGTCAGAGTGCCCTTTTTGTTCTGCTAGCTGTCTACACTTCACACCATATATTGCCTCTTTCTCAGACAGATCTCTGTGATTTGATTTCCTCTGCTTTACCACTCTTCTTCGTAGCTGGTCTAATCTAATGTCAGGTTCTCTTGGCGGAAAATTGATTCTGCTGGCCTGCTTTGTGACTTCCAAAGGGCTTTGAAGAAACAACTATGAGCAAAAAGGGCAATAGAGGAAGTCAGGACTTCCAATCATCTGGATCCCAGATTGCTGGTTCATACAATTTTAAGGCAGAAGAGATGAAGCTTCTCCTTCTTATTGGAAAGTCAAGCCTCCATGCTCAGGTTTTATTATTTGTTATTGAAAGTATGCTTTCAACTCTTTCAGCTTCTTTACACAAGTGAGGGCAAAACAAAGACACTTTCCTATCTTCCTCAGTCAACATTCCCAGCTCCTGACCTCTTCAGTGTCTGGAGTTTCTAAACATTCAAATCACAGTAATATAAAGGAAAAAAAAATAAAAGGAATAAGAAAAACAAACAAACAAACAAAAACAAAAACTTTTTTTTAAAGATACTTCTTGAAGGTGTTAAAAATCCTAAATTGAGTATCATCAGGTGAGTCTAGTAGCAGCCAATTTCAGCAGGAATTGGTCTGCTTGAGCAACTAATGAGAAGTCTTTCTATCATTTTTGCATTAAGAGAGTCACATCCAGGAGCCTTGACAGTTAAGTTTCTTTCAGACTGGCTAACGGACCCAGTCATCCAGGCCCTCTGCTTCTGCCATGATTGTGGGTTGGCAACTTCTGGGACTGACACAACTTCAAAATAAAAATGATTGCACAGCTGCACAGGACACACTAGTCATATCCAAAGATAAAGCCCTCTCTCCTCCTGCACTATATCCATGACCAGAAACTTATTATAATGTCTCTACACAAAGGTCTGTGATACCTAGCACCAGGCATTTTGCACTCAGATGCAAAGTGCAATATATGGAAGATTATGACTTTTTTTATGGAAGACATTGTGCATGGTGATTTTGCATTTGAACATAATCACTGAGTGAACTGGAGACCTTGTACATTGTGAAGAATATTCTCTATTGGCAAGTATGTGTTTGGTAGATGTCAAGTTTGTTAAGGTTACGAAGGGAGGTTCTGTGGTGGATGTGACTTTGGTTCACTAACAGACCCACACCTAGCTGCTCTCCCCAGCTATTACTCCCCATCATCAACAAGACAGGAAGAGAAAACATTTAAAAAGCTTGTGTGTCAAAATAAATACAGGGAGATGCCTTACCAATTATTGTCATAGGCAAAACAGACTCTATTTGGAGAAATTAATTTATTGTCAATTAATAACAGGTCACAAGTCCTGCCAGCAAACCTGCTCCAGGGTGGGCTCCTCCCTCCACAGGTTCACAGGTCCTGCCAGGATCCTGCTCCATCATGGGCTTCCCATGCGTTCACAGCCTCCTTCAGACATCCTCCTGCTCTGGCGTGGGCTCCATGGGCTGCAGGTGATCTGCTTCACTGTGGCCCTCCAAGGGGTAATTTCTAAACCATTCCACCATTTTTTTGTAAAAATTATACAACTGGGTTTTATGATGATTCTACATACAAAATCTTCATAAATATAACTATTAAGTGGTTTAAAAAACAATTATTCTTTTTTTCTTTCATTCCTTAAAGCTGTGATGGATTTATTCTGTATCATGGATGAACAAGTCAGAAAGTATAAACAGTTGAACATGATATTTGAGAAATTTTCTGCACTGACTGCAAGATCCTCAGACCTAATTTAAGCGTGACATTGCCTACATTTTCAGTACAGCCTTGTGGCTCCCCATCTCCTTCAGGTCTCCTTCTGTACAGAGTGCCATAAAAATGGTGAATACATTTTTTGTTTTTTTCTCAAACCCAGCTACATCTTGCCTGCCAGAAGAGACACCATGGTGCTTATTGCAGCAGGATTGAGACACACTGTACGGGTTCAAAGGGAGACGAGGCTCCCATAGGCAGATGTTTCTGGCCTGAAGTTCTGCAGTGATGTGCAGTGATGTCTGTGTAGTGACACACAGTATCTTTCAGGTGTCATCCCTATACGTGCAAACTTAGATATGAGAAATGGTAGGTCATGGTAGCATAATGTCGTGTTATCAGGTCCTGCCTCCCCGACTGAGAAGAAGGTTGCATTAATTCCATTGTCCTGCTTTCAGCAAAGAACTTGCTCCATTATCAAAACAATACACTGCTACATTGCCATATATTTCTGCTCCCATGGCTATTTTTATCTGTGAGCATGTGAGAAAGAAGAAAAGGAAGTTTCTCATCAAATCTTCTCCCATGTTATTGAGCACATGGAGCAGAAACCCTCCACAACTAGCAGGTGAGTTCTTCTTTCTTTTTCTAATGAACGACAACTCTCAATTAAAAAAAAAAAAAAAAAAAAAATCACTTTGTAGGTTGTACTTTGAAATTATTAATGTCCCAGTATGTTAGCAATGCCTTTGAACAGGGGTTCTCACTATATGAATGTTTTTCAGAATTTTTATTTACACTACAGGAAAAATTCCAAACTTTAAAAAGCTTTACAAACTTATATTTGGTCTTTATTGGTTGTCTGTGTGGTGGTATGGAGAAGGAATGAAAAACAGGTACTTTTATAGACAATTCCTGAATTAATGTTTTCTACATGGTAATCTGAAAATCCCGGAGACTGAGCTGGAAATCCATTTAGCTTCTTTCCTTTATTTGTTTCTTCATCTGTGAGTTGTATTATTTGTGGGTGAACCTGTGGAAAATAAGAACTGGAAGAGGTTGATGGGTCTGTTTGAATTAGGAGGAATATAACATTCCCAGAATATGAAAACCAAAACTGAAGTCTCATTGTGCATAAGAAAGAAGTATTATCACAGAAGAAGCATGATACAAAAGAATTTCCAGAATTCTACTCACAGAATCTGTCCACAAAATCTGAAATATGAAGTTATTTAGGTTTTCCAAACATGAAAAAGGGGAAAGAACTTTAGAATGCAGAACAGACAGTATACAGACAAGTGACATGTAAAGATGGTAAGTACAAAAACATGCACAAAGCTACTTTTCCTTCAACAGTTAAATTAGAAGTCTGTTGGCTTTATCACGTAAGGAAACGAAGCTGGATACCATTACAGATAGGCCACTGGAACCTCTACTTAATGTATCACAGTGATGGAAAAAAGCAAATATGTCAGACTGCATAAAAAAATGGGCAGGGGAAGAATATTGCAAATGTAATGTGATTATGTTGCTAGTTCTACAGTAACATTTACCATTTCTTAGAGAAAAATCGCACAAATTATAGAGGATTTGAGAGAAGGGCATAATTATTAAGAACACAGAAAAACATTTAAATGGAGATTGAAAAGAGTGGAATTGTTTCCTTTAGAAAGTAGGTTAATAAAAGGAGATGAGAAATAGCTATGTGAAATAAAGGAATGTGACAGAAAAGGTAGATGGGGAACTTCTGTTCTTTCTTTCTTGCAATGCAAGAACAAGGAGATATCTTGACAAAACCAAAAGCTGGCAGAATGAAAACTGATAAAATCCATTCCCTACAGCAGATGATTAGACTGTGGAGCAAATATATTGATAGAGGTGCAATTGAGGTCAAAGATTCTGCAAGGTTCAAGGAAATTTGAATGGTTACATAAATTAATGCCAGAGTGTCAGAAAGAAGATGAAGCCTCAGTTTTCAAGGCTAAACCCACTCTCTAACTTCCAGGAACAAGTAGAAGGCTCTCAGTATCAGGCTTTTTTATTTTTCATATAAACTGCATTTCTCACTGCTCTTAGTAAGGTTCCCACAGTGTGGCTAGTGGAATTTCTCACATAAATCTCTTTTACAGTGTTGTTGCAATTGCATTTTGTGTCTGTTCACAGTATCATGACAGCATTGCAGATGGTGTAAAAGCCTATCTCCAAAAAACAATCCAGTCATCATGTCCATTTTCAAAATCCAGAGATGAGTCATTCCCCTCCTACAGGTAAATGTATTTGCATGAACATCAAGCTCTACAAACTTCTATGTATATCCTCACAGTGAAAAACCATAACACAGTCCTTCTCTGTATTGATAAAACTCAAGTTTCACCCCACCCTTAACCAGTTTCCAATTTATCAAGTGCTCTGTCAAGCAGATGTAACTTAGAGTACTCAAATGGGTACAACAGTGTGACACAGGTTACCGATAAAGATGATAAATCAGACAAGTCCTAGGATAGACCTTATGACACTCTACTTGTTAGCAGTCCCCAGGCAAAGATGTTCCATTAACCACTATCTTTATCTAAGCCTGACCATTTAGCCATGTATTTACTCATCTGTTTGTCTGCACATCCAGACCATAACATCAAAACAGGGATACAAGAATATTGTAAAAAACAGTTTTGAAAGTCTGGATAAAGTCAAGGTAAGTGACTGCTCTCCCATTGTTCAAAAATCCAGTCATGTTATAATGGAAAACAATTAGGTTGGTTAGTCCAAATTTACCCTTGGATACCTCTGCTGAAGGTGACTCTCACTCACCTTCTTCTCTTCTGTGTTCCCACAAATGTGCACCAACAGGTCTTGCTCAGTAATTTACCAAGGGATCTAAGTGAGACAGACCAGCCTGTAGTTCCCTGAACTGTCTTTTCTTTGAAGACAGGAGATGTTTTGCCTTCCTCAAGATCTCCATCTACATTGACTGAATATAACCCAGGAAACATCTGGAATTAACAGCAGGGAATTTAATCCCCACTTGTAGAGAAATTCAGAGGCTAAGGGCAGTCTAGCAATGGAAACGGTGTCTAAGGTATGGCAGAGACCTGGATTCATACCACTTCTGTTTAATTTGACACAGAAACTTGAATTTATCTCATAGCTGCAACTCCCAAACAACACTGGGTTGGGTCTTTACTTCACACGTGCAAACCAAAATTTGTAAGGGTGGCCATCAAATATCAGACAGGACAGAGCAGAGGTTCCTGAGCCAAAAAAGGCACCTCACTGTAGTCTTGTTAACCATTACTGTAGGTAAACCCCCCACTTTCCTTCTGTATTTCCAGATAATTCTGGTGTCATTCTGCTCTGCTGGCCCCTGAGGCTTCTTTATTTCATTTGTGTAGCAACACAGGGTATGTCTGTCAAGCTGAGGAGTATGTTAGATAGCAAACGTCTTTAGTACCACAATATTTGAAAACCTACATAGGTTTCAAAGCAGCAAGGATGACTGTCAAGCTGCAAACAAGGGATAGGAAAGCTCATATCTCCCTTTCTGTTGTTTCATCTCTCAGAAACCTGTGGTGCACCTCCAGCTCTGGCTTTGCTGCTTAATCTGGTCAGTAACTGCCCATAAGCATGTCCTTTGTGGGTGGCTTTTCAAAACCTGTGTTCCTATGCATATTCTGTTCTTCGCACATCAGACTGTACCATCAAGCTCTATCTGTACCATCAGCTGTAAGTTGCACTGGCTGAAAGAGCTGTATCCGCTACTTCTCTGTGGAATTTCTTTTTAATAAGCACATTGTACAGGGCATGGAATTAGGGTACCGGCAAGGCAAGGTACATCGTGCTGCTTTGTTGGAAAAAGAATGGTGGATTTGACCTGTCACCCAAACATCAAAAGGGGGTCGGTGAGGGGCACTGTGGGGTGCTCTAGGCACCCTTTCCATGGGCTCCTGCGTCTGCAACATACAGGGTCTTCCTCCATGGTGCATCAAACACTGGAGTGTTTGACATCAAGTGGAGTGGAGTACTAAAGCAACAGTGCAGGATAAGCCTGGCAGGGAGCAATGACCAGGACATCTGTGTGCTTGCCAGCCAAATCCCCAGGCCCCAGATCCTAACAATGCAAATTTTCTCTCATCTCCTGAAAAATCACTATAACTCACAAATATATGATGGAAGAAGCAAAAGCAGTGCCCACTGTAAAAGGTTTTAGATCATTATGATGCCAAAAAATCACCACCAGTGATTCAGACTTGCTCACAGGTTTGCCTTGGACTTTTGGAGGACAATCATGAATTTGGTGCCCAGCCACCCAAGGAAGACTCCGCATTTCTATAGCACTCTGCTTCAGGCTCCAGGTATGACCCATGCAGGTAAAAATTGCATTTACAGGACAACCTGATCACTCACAGTGCGTGAGCTCATCAGATTAAGTCAGGAAGGGAACTGTGGGGGAAGTAGCTTATGTTTTTTGAATAAACCATAACATTTTCTTTTAACATATCACAGGAACTGGTTTTTTGGTTGAGAATGCCTCTGAGGCAGCTGAAATGCAATGGTGTCCCTGTAAGTATAAGGCTGAGTTGTTAGGTGATCTCTCACTAAGCCACAAGAAACTGGGGGAGATACAACAGAAAGCTGAGAGCAAACTAATCACTGAAGAGAAAAACTTAAAAAAGCTTTGAATGTCTTCTTCTCTGAAGACATCAAGTGAATTGAACTCCTCACAGGGTCTCCACAGCAGCTGTGGGTAACCTGGACTAACACAGAGATGTGTCTCCAGTTCTCCGGTGTGGCAGAGGAAATGGCAGGACAGTGTTACAGGCATGTTTCTACAAGAGATGTATTAATACAGGATTGCTGGAAGCCCAGGTCGTGGACTTATGAAGAGATGTGAAGTACCAGGGTAAACACCAGTTTGACCCCCAATGGGTTTCACCTGGATACACAGTTTGAATGTATCTGAAGGCAAATTAGGTTGTGGGTTTTGTGTTTGTTTTTTTTTATTTTCTGTATGGTTCCCCTCTGCGCATGAGAATGGTGCTTCACCTCATGGATTGCTCCTTTGAACTTGCTGGAGCACTTGAGATTTTCATGCAGCTCATGGCTGCATAGCCCTGCAGTTCTTACAGGCTTTGGATACCATCACCGCAGCAAACCTAGACAGACAGGTACATTTTTAGTTATGCTTCATCCAGACATGTTTTTAGATTAACATGGAGGGTTTTATAGTATGGAACCTGATGTCCAGCATAAACATTATCCCCCATGTCCCTCTCAGATGATATGCACAGCCATGCGCAAACACGCTCCATATAACCTGAAGTTCCCATGCCAGCTCCTGCCTGGGGAGATGTGACAGCTGGTGGGCATTTGCTCATGGAGCTGACAGGTGAGCCAGCAAGGCCTCCTGCAAGGACTGGGATGGCTCTGAAGGTGATGTGGGGCTGCTCCAGCTTAGTGATGTTGAGCAGAATCTGCCAGACAGAGCAGGAGGGCACGGTGTCTCTCTCCTCGCCTCTGATGAGATAGTGCTGGGGCTGTATCATGCCCCTCGAAGACCAGGTGTCAGAGTTCATCCAGGGAATCCAAGCAGCAAAAAACATCAGCACCTACAAGGACAGAGTCAGACATCACTGATGAAGCCACAAAGGTAGGAACAGGCATGACTTTCTCCCCCATTCTTTGAGAAGTCCCAGGAAAAGGGGTCATTCCTGGCACAGGAGAGAGAAGCTTACTGGCAGCGACTGTGGTGTTACTTTGGACCCAAAACGGTGGAATTCCCCAACACTGGCCACTTTTCAGATTTGAATGAATAGTGTAGTGGACCGTCTTTTCTAGACCGTGCTTTAGCCAAGAAAGGTTGGACCAGGTGATCCTTGAGATATTTTCCAATCTGGTATTCCATGATCCTTTGATTCTCAACACATGTGATACCCTCAGGGCACGGCAAGCTAACAGATATGTGCAGTGCTCCTCTGCCAGGTGCTGGGGCTCGGCAGGGAGCCCCTGGGGAGCTGGGGTGTCCCTTCAAAAACCCAAGCAGCAACACCCTTCACTATCCCTTGTTAGAAACCAAGGTTGGAAGGAAAGCACCCTGCTTTTTTACTGCCTGGTTGTATTTGCCTTCTCTCAGAACTCTCAGGTGAAATGTGAGCTTTTTAAGAATTGCCAGTATCTCGGTGTCTACAGCTACTTGGAAAAACTCCTTGCTTTGTGTTTGGGATTCAGACAACATCAGCCAGTGCTAGGATTGCCAGATGACATGAACAGAAAAGTGGGATTTTGCCTCCTTATTTGGGTAGTGGGTCAAAGAGCTCCAAATGGTGAGTCTTGTGACCTCACTGGGGTTTCTGCTCAGCCTTGCACAAAGAGAGTTTCAACAAGTGCAAAATGGAAAGTGCCAACACTGGAATTCTCCTCTGAATCAAAGCTAGCTTAAGTTATCTTCTGTCCCCAGACAAACTCTTCACGTGTTGGCTTTCTGGAGCTACTGGAGGCATTAGGGAAACGTGGAAGTAAACAGCTTGGCAAGGACCTTGCTTGTCCCTGGGGCAGCAGTCCTGCCTTCAGAGGGGGGAGGGTTTTGTTCTCATACTCTTTATGGAGCGCACATAGCTCTGAGGTTTCTGCTTTGCCTGTGGCCCATAGTGCTGGCAACTCCTTGGCTGCTGCCCTGGCAAGCCCAGGCTACTCCTCCTCCTCCTCCAAGTGTTCCTCATGGCGGTCAATAAGGAACTGCACCAGCTACGTCACCGGCACACAGCTAACCATTGGTTTCTATCTGGTGGCTGAAAACAGGTCAAACCGCCTTTCCCACTCCTGAATTTGGCTTCACTGCAGAAGCTGCAGCTGTGGGGCTGCTCTTCCCAGCAGCCTCCACACCAACATTCGCTGAAGAGCGAAGGCAGCCAGGAACCACCAAACAGCAAAGCTGGAGTGGGCCCAGGAGGTTGTAGAAGGCTGGAAACACAGCGTACCTTCAACACCTCCACCAGGACATCGACCGGGAGCACATCCTCCTCCGGTGGGCTGAGGAGGTCTGGCCCCAGACAGATGGCCAGTTTGTGGGCTGTGATCCTGGTGGTTTCAGCATTCCTGCTGATGTTATGGAACAGGATGAGCAGGTGCTTGAAGAGGAGGATGTTGGCCTTGGGCAACTTGCCAGCCTGAGGGAACAGGAACACAAAGTTAATAAAGTACGTGTCTGGACAAAAACACGGCTCTTTCAGGCAGGTTGTGGCTTTGCAGGCAAGTCCCGGGCTCTGCCAGTGCCTGTGCAGTAGCCAGGATGTGGGCCACACTTACTCCATTAGCCCTGCCAGCCTCTCCTGCCTGCTGGTCTTCTGCAGGGCACTCATCCAGTCCTGGTAGAGCTCTGTCTGGAGGAGCTGAGAGGGGATTTTGCAGAGGATCACCTGCAATGGCAAGGGCTGTGGTGAGGCTCTGCACATTGCTGCCACAAGCATGGGCAGCATCCTCAGTGCTCGGGCCGAGCAGCAGCTCCGGGGTTTGGGCTCCTGCTCTCCCAGGTGCCCGTCAGCACTGCCAGAGTGTGGAGCTGCTGGGCTCTGGGTCATCAGGGTTCACCTGCAGGATGACAGCCAGGAGGTGCACTGGCTGGCTTTCAAGGTGGACATGTGCTCCGCTGCAGAGGGCCTTCCAGAGCTCCCAGGAGGTGCACTTGCAGGCTGCCTGTAGGAAGACCTCCTCCATGGATTGCCCGTGTTCCTGCAGGAGAACTAGTAGGTCCTGCAGGGGAGAAAAGAAGAAATTGCTGAGCTGGAGACAGGCCCTGGGACAGGAAAGTAATTTTCAGGGGTACAATCAAGTGTGGATGAGTCTTCAGCTCCCCTGGGACAGGACAGTGCATGGCTGGAGGTGTGTGATGTAGGCAGGAGATGACTTTGTTTCCAAGACCCATCTGGGATCTCTCTGATGGGGACACCAACTCTCTGGAGGAGCCAGCATGATGGCAACCCCCTGGGGACCTGGGATGTGGTTCTTTCTGAAAACCAGGAAGCAGCATCCCTCACTGTCCCTTCCTAGAAACCCTGGTTTGAAGGAAAACCCACAGCTTTTTTATTATCTGATTGTTTTTCCTTTTCTCTGTTCTCTCAGGTGGAATGTGAGCTTTTTAGGAAGTGCCAAGATCTCATTGTCTACAGCTACTTAGCTGTCGTTAGGTAAATCTCTGATAAACTTGAAGCAATTCTCCTCTGAATCAAATCCAGCTCATGTTACCTTCTCTCCCCAGAAGAGCTCTTCAGGTGTTCCCTTTCGGGACCTACCGGCGACACCTGCAATGACAGTTAGGAAATGAACAGCTGGCAGGGACCTACCTGTCCAACTGCTACCTCAGTTCTGAAAGGCAGATCCCTTGGATGTGTTTGTTCAGTCCAGCTGTGCCACAGCTGGTGCGATCACTGCACAAAGTGCAATGACCAACCTGCATTAGCCTTACTTCGCAGTTTTGCAGAGCCGCAAGCTGGTGAATGATTTAGTTTGTCCCTGTGGCAGCAGTCCCACCTTCTGAGGGGGGAGGCTTTTATTGTCACCCTGTTTGTGGATCTCACATACCTTGGCAGTTTCTGCCCTGGCAAGTTGGCGGTCGATGAACCAGCAAGCCCAGGCTACTCCTCCTCCTCAAACAGCTCCTCATGGTGGTCAATGAGGAGCTGGACCAGCCCTGTCACCTGCACACAGCAAACCATTGGTTTCCACCTGGGGGCTGAAAACAGGTCAAACCACCTTTCCCACTCCTGAATTTGGCTTCACTGCAGAAGCTGCAGCTGTGGGGCTGCTCTTCCCAGCAGCCTCCACACCAGCATTCGCTGAAGAGCGAAGGCAGCCAGGAAACACTGAACAGCAAAGCTGGAGTGGGCCCAGGAGGTTGCAGAAGGCTGGAAACACAGCGTACCTTCAACACCTCCACCAGGACGTCAACGGGGAGCATGTCCTCCTCCAGTGGGCTGAGGAGGTCTGGCCCCAAACAGATGGCCAGTTTGCGGGCCGTCATCCTGGTGGTGGTGACATTCCTGCTGATCTTCTGCAGGAGGCTGAGTAACTGTTTGAGGAGGAGGAGGTTGGCCTTGGGCAACTTGCTGGCCACCCTGAGGGAACAGGAACACAAAGTTAGTAAAGTAGGTGTTGTCAACATAGGTCTCCCAGGCTGTGCAGCAGACAGGCTGCTGGCCACACTTACTCCTTTAGCCCCGCCAGCCTCTCCTGCCTGCTGGTCTTCTGCAGGGCGCTCATCCAGTCCTGGTAGAGCTTGTTCTGGAGGAGCTTGGAGGGGATCTTGCGCAGGAACTCCTGCAATGGCAAGGGCTGCAGGTCAGGCTGTGCCCACTGCTGCTGGCAGCACAGGCAGCATACCCAGTGCTCGGGCTGAGCAGCAGCTCCGGGGTTTGGGCTTCTGCTCTCACAGTTACCCATCAGGAGCAACAGAGCCTGGAGCTGCCGGGCTCTGCGTCAGCAGCGTTCACCTGAAAGATGGTGGCCAGGAGGTGCACTGGCTGGCTTTCAAGCTGCACCTGGGCTCCGCTGTCCAGGGCCTCCCGGAGCTCTCGGGAGGCGCGCTCGCCGGCCGCCAGTAGAAAGATCCCCTCCGAAGATGGGCCGTGCTCCTGCAGGAGAGCCAGCAGGTCCTGCGGGGACAGAGAAGGACATTGGCTCCCCAGCTCTCACTGGGGCACGACAGGAAGTGGCTGGAGGTGGGTGAACGTGCAGAGGAGCAGGCTTTGTCTCCAAGATCCATCTGGGATCTCTCTGATGGGGTCACTGCCTCTCCAGAGGAGCCACTGCATGGGAGACCCCCTGGCCAGATGTCCTTACCTGGATGGGCTGGGCCAGTGTGCCGTCCTGGCTGCAGAGGTCTGACAGGGGCCGGCCAAAGAGAGGCGCCCTGTCTCTAGCAGCCGGCATCCCTCGCCTCCCAAACGGCCAGGGCAGCCTCCTCCTGTGTGTCCCACCTGCTACCAAGGAGAACAGAGCAAAGAACCGTGGAGTGGAAATGCCAGGCAAGCACTCCTGGACCCTCTCAGTACTGTCCCCCCACTGCAGAGCACACAAGAGAAGCATCATTTGGGAACTAGGGACCCCAGGGGCTCAGCTCTCTCCCTCTGCAGGGAGATGGGGATGGACGTGCCCTGCGGGAAGGGCAGCAGCAGCCCCAGTGCAGCACAAGTGCCCGTTTGTGAGTCGCGGACAGAAGGGCCATCCTGCCCCTGTCTTCCCCAAACTCACCAGCCATGTGGCCAACTCCACCTTCACTGCTGGATGGGACAACAGGTGCTGGCCGCTGCTCTGCACCAGCCTGCAAGAAATGCGCCGCGCTCACCAAACACCCTGCAGCAGAAAGGGCCCCTGGCAAGCTGCATCAGGATCTGGCCATGTGTGAGAGGTGGGGACAGCTGAGATTCCATCCTGAGTGATCCTGACCTTTGCCTGGCTCTCCACCAGCCTCTCCAGGCTGCTGGTGTGCAGTGTCATGGCCTGGGCAAGGGGAAAAGAGCAGAAGGTGAGAAGTGATGCACCTGATGCTGGGCTGGAGCAGCCCCTGGGGACAGAGCAGAGACACTCACAGCATTGCGTGCCCTCAGCTCCTTCAGCAGAGGCTTGAATGAGGGCAGCTGGCTGACCTGGGCTCCCCCGGCTTCTTCTGGTGTTCTGTGCATGAGGAAGGGGCAAAGAAAGTGCTGTGTGAGACTCAAGCCTCCTCTTCTCTCTCCTGCAAGCTGAGGAGCACTTCCAAGCTGCCCCAAAGCAGCTGTGGACCACTTGGCAGTGGAGCGGAGAGCAGGGGCAGAGGTGACGATGGGGCTGGGCAGATGTTGGCTGAACACGGCTGGGTGAAGTCGCTCCACAAGCTTTACCCACTCAAGAGCTGCCTGTTCACTGGGGACAGATCTCCCCAGCTGGGAGAGATGTTTCTGCATCGTACAACAATGCCTGGAGCATCCCCCCATGACATGCTCATGGCCCCCCCAGGCTGCACTGCCGGGGACGGCTTACCCAAGGAGCGCGTGGACCCACAGCTCCTTCACTGCCCGGCAGCTGCAGAAAGAGAGGAGAAACAGCCTGAGTGCCGCTGCTCCCCAGCCTGTGGGCAGAGGTGGGTGCCAGCACAGCCCTGCCCCGTGGGGATGGTCACAGAGGCAGGACGAAGCCCTGTGGGGCAGGACTCGTCCCTGCCATGGGACGTGGCGCCGAGACTCACCGGAAAGTGACGACACAGGAGCCGCAGGGCCAGACGAGGATGAGCGAGGTGGCGTGCTTGCCGTCCTCCTCCTCAGTGGCATCACCGGCTGCCCCCGTCCCTCTGCTCAGCACCCGCAGCTGGTCGAGGGCCAGGCAGAGCTGCGGGCGCAGGGCACCGCCACGTCTGCAGAGAGGAGCAGCAGGGAGTGACCTGGAGGTGGCCGAGCAAGGTGGCTCCCCTCCGGCATCCCCTGCCACGGGCACGGCCATGGGTGCATCCAGCACCAGGGTGCCGGAGGCTGCTCCTTGGCTGTCTGTGCCCTGGTGCCAGGGACAGGGCTTGGGAGGAAAGGCAGGTGGGCTCTGCGAGTCTTACTGGGGCTTGCCGATGACTAAAATGGTGCTGAAGAGGAGGAGGTCCCTCTTCCTCGTCACACGGCCCTGGGTCACCCGCACGCGCTGCCGGAGCAGTGGCTCAGGTAATTCCAGGATGGGCATGCACTGCTGCACGAGCTCAGGGTCGCCCCTGCAGAGCAGACGGCGTCGGGTGTGAGAAAAGCGGCTGCTATGGGGTGTGGTTGTGCCGGGGTACCCCCGAGCTCTGGGGGGAACCTACCTGGAGCCGCGGCAGCAGTTCACCTGGCCCATCCTGGCGAGACCAGAAGCTGTCTTTGAACAGACACTCTGGTATATACAAAATAGCTCCCAGTTGGCTGCAGCAAGGCTGCCAAAGGGCTCTCCTGTGCTGGTCAGTGCTGCAGGGCAAGAGCTGGGCTCTTACCCGTGCCACTCTGTGTTGACACAGAACCGTTGCCGGGCCAGCGCCGGGTCAATAGAACATTCCATTCTAACTGCCTGGGTGGGGGAGGGGCACTGGGGGCTCTCCCCACTTTGCCCACGTCTCTCTCGTCCTGGGGAGCCCAGAGCTGGGCACAGCACTGCAGGCCTGGCCTCAGCAGCGCTGAGCAGAGGGAAGGGTCACCTCCCTCCAGCTGCTGCCAACGCTTTGCCCCGTGCAGCCCGAGACAGAGCTCGAACTGCCTTGCTGGCTCCTGGGCACTTGGTGTTCACCAGGACCCCAGGACCTTTTGAGCACATTGCTTTCCAGCTGCTTTGCTGTCTGCTTTGTGTCTGTGTGCTTGTGTCCCAGGATGCTTCGTGCCTGCACTGGTGCCATCCACAGCCAGTCCCACCCTCTTTCTGCAGGTGTCTTGGTGCCACTGCTGTGAGGGTGAGGGGGACATGTTTCCTTCAGCCACTGCAGTGGCTCAAGTGGAAAGGTTCTTGTTATGGGACAGGGAGAAAGAGGATGCACCCTGGCGACAGAGTCCAGAAACAGGGTTTCTACAAAACTCCATCTTCCTCTATTTTCCTTAACTTTAATTTGGGCTTGCATTCATCTACACATAGGAAATGGATGCAAACATGTTTATTCTAAAGCCTGTATTTTGAAAAAATCTGCTTCAACTTCATTGGAAGTTAGATAGGTGCTTTTGTGAAAAGTAGATACCAAAGACTTCCTTGAATATTGGATGGCTGTTAAGTGTTCAAGTGTGCAAGGGTATACGAATAAACCACACAGGTCTGTGTTGGAGATGCAAAGCTAAGCATGGACTGAGCTGAATTTGAAACCAGAGCTGTTTTTCTATCAGGTGTTAGTTCTGGCCTGTTTCTGCAGAAAATGTTGCTTGTAGGACAGGGCGGGTAGAGTGATATTAACCTAGTCGGTAGCAATTCCTTTGTTAAGTGCTCTACATGTTAAACATACAAAGAATGTGCTGGTGACTGACTGGTGTTGTAACTGTTGCCTGATCTCCCATGTTCCAATAAATACGCGCACAAACACTAACAAGTCTCAAATGCATGAAGAACATGGGAATAATGGTGGTTATGGGTCTGACAAAGGGTCTACGGCTTTTCTAGTGCTCTCCTTGCCACTACCCAGCACTTAGTTTGTCTGTTCATGGGCACATCAACAACCAGCCCAGCCTCTTGTCTGGGCAGCTGATCACGGCATGTCTGAGAGAGAGGCAGTAGTCGAAACCTAGTTCTTGATATTCTTTCTATTGTTTTAATAGAGAACCTGAAGTTGTCTGTACCTTTTTGTTTATATTCACATCAGCACTTCATTGGGTCCAGTTTAAATGGAAATTCTCTACCTGACGCAGCAAAAGTTGGGCTGAGCCCTCATTTAGTTACCAGGCATTGGCTAAGTTTGTCTTGAAACAGAGCAAACTGGGGTGGAATTGGAAACTGAGACAGCTAGGTACGTTAGCTGCATTTTCTGGAAGGAGGTGGCAAAATTGGTAAGGAAAATTTTTAATAGTATTAGCATCAAAGTCGTCAGAGTAGCACATGAGCATCAAGTATCTTTGTTCAGCTAAGGTAGTGGAGGATTCACTGGGTTTACTGCTAAGTTAGAGTGGTAGCAGGTACTGCTCTAGGAAAACGGCTTTTTAGAACTAGAGGCCATTATCGTCTTAAGTGACACATTTAGAGAATGTCTCTACATGAATAAGTAGCTCACACAGACAGGCTGCAGCTACTTGATAGCACAATATTTTTCTCACTTTAGAGTTTGGTTTGTTTTTAACATAAAACTTTCCAATAGTCATCACTGCAATTTGATTCTCTGTATAACAAGCAGTAAATGAAGGTGGTTTAATATATTGGAACAATCTGCATGTTTATAATTTTTACACCTGTTGCAAAGAAATAATTGAAACTCTGAAAAGTTTTTGCTCTTTATACTACTGAAAGCCACGCTAAACAGCTTTTTGCAGATTTCCACTTTGGAGAACTGCAGATTAATCACTGAAGTGTTTATGCAGAAAAAAAAAAAATCTTCCTTTACAGACAGTATTTTGCTGCAGATTTTAATTCTTTCTTTTCTGTTTCATCTGCCTTTTCTCCAGCTCTTAAATGTCTGTTTCCTCAGAAGTTGTTCCTGTCTGATATGTTAGAATATCTTTCTGTAGAGGCTGAAAATAAACTGGACCTGTCCTTTGTCAGTGAAATACCACGCTAAATTCTTATTTTCATAATGCATGCCGTTTTCCTTCAAAGAAAATTAGTGAACTTTTTGTATTGTATTTTCATATTGTATTTGTATTTTGTAATTGTTTTTGTACTGTATTTCTGGGAAGGCCAGAGTCGCCACCTGGGGTGTTACCCAGCACGCCCAGGCAAAGCAGCTGTGCCTATCAGCTGGTCTGTGTGCAGCAGCAGCTGCCCAAGAAGAATCTGCAGGGTTGCTCAAAACACCCCCTGGAGAGAACATGTCAAAACTGGTCAAACGCTTCATAGGGAAGCCAGTAGGAGTTCAACAGAGCACTTTGTCGCACATCAGTCCATTGAACCAAACCAGTCCCACATCCTATTGATGCAGAAGCTGTCTGGGGAGCTCCTGGAACCCTCCAGAGAATGAGCAAATAAGTGCACTGGGAGTGCATGCAGGCAAATTCCTTCTACCACAGTTGCAACTACAGGGCAAGCTCCAATTTCATTTTGATATCAGACTTACAAGTTAAATCCTGTAACTCTTGCCACAGCAGATATATTTGGTAACTAGAACTTCAAAGGAATGACTGAGATCAATATCTGAGTCTTTTGTCAGACACAATCTACTAAATTACTGTAGTTATAGCAGAAATTTCACATTTCAGTATTACAATGGTGTTCGTCTCCCCTCAGGATGCTTTGATGTCTCAGGTTCTCTTCAGGCTTCTTTTCTGTCATGATGAAAAGCGAAAAAAACGTGACTCCCCCACTATGAGCCCCTTGCTACTGGTCAGAGAATATGTATTTGCTTCTGCTGATCCAAAGAAAAATCAGATATCTCACAGTTTTCACAACAATTTAAAATGCCATTTATTTCCCTGAATAGTAAACTACTGCTTCTTCCACCTCCAACTTTATTCTCCTTGGTTCTTTTTTTTCTATAGCTCATGCATAATTTCACACCTGCATAATTTCTGAAGAACTTATCAATTTAAGCAATAAAGACTGACTACTCAAAGAAACACACAGACAACCATTTCACAGGCTGAACTGGACAGGTCTGGCCTGTTTATGCACAGGAGGTTTCCTTTTTGCAGCCTGCTGAGAAGTCTTGTACTCTTCATAATAATGTTAACAGACTCTCAAAGCAAAAATCAAGTGTATAAAACCCCATGAGAGATAAGAGGAAGAGTACAAAGAATTTAATTCACTAGAGAAGCACAAGCTGTGAGTGTGTCCTGTGATGCATACCAGACCCTTTGAAGCAAAGGACTCTTCTTAGAAGGCCTTCAAGTGTAAGAGTGACATCTGTTTTCTCTGCTCAGGTCTGTGTACTGTGCAGAGTTGGTGCCCAATCAGGCATAGCATCGGTTACACACATACCTTCCTGATCCAATCCTACCAAGACACCTGGTAGCAGTTCCTTAGGAAAGCAATTGACATCCAGACATGGAAGACAAGCTTTCCCCATGTCACATGCCACTGGCAAATGAATCCTGGTGCACAGCCAGTGATGCTGATACGAAATAGATGGTTGTCAGACTGGAGATGGAAAGGAGACAAATCACTCACAGAGAATGAGCAAGGCATCCCTGCAGTCTCTCCAGAGATTTAATATTACATAGATATAGATCATACATGTGCTATTACCTTACTTTAATCAGAAATAAGCCATTATACAGGGTGCTTCAAAAAGATGGACCCAGTTTCAAAGATACCGGGATTTCAAATTGGGTCCATCTTTTTGAAGCACCCTGTATTTCTAGAAACAGGCTTCGCCCCAGACTGAATATGGGGGTGCATCTATCTCAGCTCTAGAAAATGGTATTGCCATTGTTACTAGGGGAGGAGGGGTCTGAAGTAAGAAAGTAATAGTCTTAGTATTACTGTTAGCAGGGAAGAAAGAATGCTCCAAAAAGCACCTGTGCTCCCAGAGATCAGCTAACTTGACATTTGCCTAGCAGCTAGCTGATATTAGTAACTGCATACAAGACCATGCTCTTCAGGTTCCAGCTGGGAACGTTTGATGCAATGCTGTCTCTCCAAGGTCTCTGGCCATCTCAGAGAACTGAGTTTACTCCCCCAGATTCAGGGTTATAGCCAAAAGGTGTTGAACATCTGAGCAGCTTTGGATAGCTCTGGACAAGGGGACTAAGTGCACCCTTAGTAAGTTTGCAGACAACACAAAGCTGGGTGGGAGTGTTGATCTGCTGGAGGGTAGGAAGGCCATACAGAGGGATCTGGACTGGCTGGATTGTTGGGCTGAGGCCAATTGTATGAGGTTTAACAAGGCCAAGTGCTGGGTCCTGCGCTTGGGTCACATCAACCCCACACACTGCTACAGGCTTAGGGAAGAGTGGCTGGAAAGCTGCGTGGAGGAAAAGGATCTGAAGGTGTTGATTGACAGCTGGTTGAACATGAGTCAGCAGTGTGCCCAGGTGGCCAAAAAGGCCAACAGCATCCTGGCTTGTTTCAGGAATAGTGTGGCCAGTAGGACCAGGGCAGTGATCGTCCCCCTGTACTCGGCACTGGTGAGGCTGCACCTTGAATCCTGTGTTCAGATTTGGGCTTCTCACTACAAGAAAGACATTGAGGTGCTGGAGAGAGTTCAGAGAAGGGCAGCAAAGCTGGTGAGGGGTCTGGAGCACAAGTCTGATGAGGAGCAGCTGAGGGAACTGGGGCTGTTCAGCCTGGAGAAAAGGAGGCTGAGGGAAGACCTTATTGCTGTCTACAACTACCAGAAAGGAGGTTGTAGCATGGAGGGTGTTGGTCTCTTCTCCCAGGTAGCAAGTGATAGGATGAGAGCAAATGGCCTCAAGTTGTACCAGGGGATGTTTAGATTGGATATTAGGAGAAAATTCTTCATTGAAAGGGTTGTCAAGCATTAGAACAGGCTGCCCAGGCACGTGGTGAAGTCACCATTGCTGGACGTGTTTAAAAGGAGTTTAGACGAGGTTCTTAGGGACATGGTTTAGTGCCAGAGATTAGGTTATGGTTGGACTCGATGACCTCGAGGATCTCTTCCAACCAAAAGAATTCTATGATTCTGTGAAAGTGCATCCTTTGAGATACTCTTCTGTCTATCAGTTCTGTAAATCTGTCTAGATTGTCCCAGGAGAGGGGGTGGAAGTGTATATCAGATAGATGTGTAAATCTAGAAGTGTAAATTAGATTCTATAAGCATGCCTATGAAATGTGGTATAGGGAAAAAATTACACATTACCAAGACAAAACCTTAAGGACCCTCTTAAAGCTCTGGTAAGACATTAATACTTCCTTCTCTGGAATTCAATAAATGGCTGAAATCTTCTAGGAGCTGCATTCAACAGTTCCACAGCTTTGATACAGTGCAGCTAATACCGTGCTGAGATAGGATCACAACATACAATAGTGGCACAGCACACCGCATGAGGGTAGGTCACGCTATTGCAAAACAATTTATGCAAAAAGAAGCACCGACTGGTACCATGGAGGTAATTATGTTTATTATCTGTGAGCCCATGGTGACAGCAAATGCACATTGCAATAGCTCTATCTCACCAACACAGTATTCACCCTCACTGCTGATGCAGTCATGGTCATTTCATGAATATCTGAGGAAAGATATTAAACCTGCTAATGTAACAGTGCCTGGTGCATGGTTTTAACATTCTATTATTTATTATTCTAGTTTTTGCAACGAAAGGCCTGAAATGTCTTTTCCCTACCAGGGCTTCAGGCTGTGCCTGGGTTTACACTGGTCCTGTGGGGAAGGACAGTTAAACATTCCAGTTTAACATCTGACAGGTCTGAGTGCAGTTCCCCAGGTTGAGACAACAGATTGGCTTCATTTTATTTTTTCTTTTTTTTTTTTCAAAGATCCAGTGTCATCTTGCAGTTAAGCTAATGTAGAAATTATCTGGCTGGACTACAGGTTTTGGATTAGCATGTTTATGAGAGTGCTTTCTAGAAAAAGGAATTTGAACCTGCAGAGATCCATGCCAACAGCTTTAAACCAAGCCTGGATTTCTTTCTGTAAGACATTTTCTACTGAGAAGAGGAAAGTGGTCTTGAGAAATTATGAGACAAGGATTTTTATACAATTATGAAGACCAGACTAATTCTGTTGTCCTTGTTTTCTCTTCATTTACTGATGTGGTTTGCTCATCATTGCTCTATTGTCCCCTGGGGTTTGTGGTATCCTTCTCTTTTTCACTGGCTGAAGCCACATCTGTTTGGACCTCATTCTCTAGTTGTTTTTTCACTTTACCCAAGTACTTCCCCTGCATCCTTTTTTTTTTTTTTTTTTTCCTGAGTATGCCAGTAAAAGAATTTGTGTGTTTTCACCACTGTAAAAATGAATTGTCTGTGGCAAACTTTCTGTGTAGCAGAAATGGTCACCAGCTTTGTCAAACTGAATAAATCTGTGTAGTCACGAGCCGTTTAAGAAAATAAAAAAATCAAGGATTTTCTTGGTCTGATTGCTCAGTAAATAATCAAGAAGTCAATATTTAAATAATAAAATCTGATCAGTACGATGCATGGGGAAAAAAAAAAAAAGAAGAAGAAAAAAAGTGTTCAATTATGAACAGCGTTTTTCTGTATGGAATGGCAAATGAAGCTACATTAAAAAATAATGAATCTGCACAAAAGATAAAAGCACCAGTTTCCTTTCACCAGGAGGGCAGCCTTCCCTGCCTTTATGTCATCTTCCCCATTGCTTTTCCTCAGTCTGATGTGACTGTGGAACAGCCTCATCACCCTTCCCTGGCTCCTAGCACTACAGTCACTGGAGCAGCACCTGTATTGACACGTTATTGGTGGTAAGGAAAATGCTTCAGGTGGTGCAAAAAGAGCTGCTTTCCCTGCTTCCAAGTCATTGAAGTTTGATCACTACTTTGATGTGCTGCTCGATCATGAATAGTGGTTGTCACAAAGATGTGCTGCAATGGCCCAGGGAAGGGGAGAGAGACTTTGCAAGCCTGCAGCACTTACTCTTGTGTCCTCTCCCTGCTTATGGCTGCTGGATGCTCTACGGGATGGTGAACCCTAATGCCACAATCTCTCCTAATCTCTGCAATTTAACACTTAAGCATGGTAACTCATGGGTCTGACCAAAGCCGATTACTCCATCCCCACCAGGAATGTCTTATCTAGATTAGTAGTATGAGAAAACCTCGAGTGTTTGCCTTTTTTTTTTTTTTAACCAATTTGCAGACAATGAATTTATTAATGAGCTAGTTAAGCTTTAATCAAATATGCTGAAGCTAAATATGTCATCATTCTCTGACTACTATATATTTGCCTCAAGAAACTGTAATTAAGACAATACTGATTTACCACACATTTCCAGTGTCACAGATCAGTTATGCCACTGGCATTTACGCAAGCTCCTTTTGACTTGGAGCACGCAGCAAATGCTCACACGAAATCTATATTATACTTCCTGGAGGCAGTGATCTGCTATATACAATTAAAATTGATTAGGTCTTGATTTTCCTGAGTATCTCAGAAATTCATAGCTTTTCCTGAGATAGAGAAGAATTTTGTCTAATTCCAATATAAAATAAATCTGAGCCTAAAGAGAAGAATAATTCATCTTCTCTTTACTGGCAGGAAAAGTTGTCTTCCTCCCTTGAATTCCAGCACAGACATCAAACGTTTTTAGATCATTATGATGCCAAAAAATCAGCACCAGTGATTCAGACTTGCTCACAGGTTTGCCTTGGACTTTTGGAGGACAATCATGAATTTGGTGCCCAGCCACCCAAGGAAGACTCTGCATTTCTATAGCACTCTGCTTCAGGCTCCAGGTATGACCCATGCAGGTAAAAATTGCACTTACAGGACAACCTGACCACTCACAGTGCGTGAGCTCATCAGATTAAGTCAGGAAGGGAACTGTGGGGGAAGTAGCTTATGTTTTTTGAATAAACCATAACATTTTCTTTTAACATATCACAGGAACTGGCTTTTTGGTTGAGAATGCCTCTGAGGCAGCTGAAATGCAATGGTGTCCCTGTAAGTATAAGGCTGAGTTGGTAAGTGATCTCTCACTAAGCCACAAGAAACTGGGGGAGATACAACAGAAAGCTGAGAGCAAACTAATCACTGAAGAGAAAAGCTTAAAAAACCTTTCACAGAATCACAGAATGTCAGGGATTGGAAGGGACCTCAAAAGATCATCTAGTCCAATCCCCCTGCCAGAGCAGGAACACCCAGATGAGGTTACACAGGAAGGTGTCCAGGCAGGTCTTGAATGTCTCCAGAGTAAGAGACTCCACAACCTCCCTGGGCAGACTGTTTCAGCGTTCTGTCACCCTCACTGAGAAGAAGTTTCTTCTCAAATTTAAGTGGAACCTTTTGTGTTCCAGTTTGTACCCATTACCCCTTGTCCTACCATTGGCTGTCACCGAGAAGAGCCTGGCTCTATACACGTGACATTCACCCTTTATATATCTGTAAACATTAATGAAGTCACCCCTCAGTCTCCTCTTCTCCAAGCTCCAGAGCCCCAGCTCCCTCAGCCTTTCCTCATAAGGGAGATGCTCCACTCCCTTAGTCATCTTTGATTTGAGTCCATCTACGCTGGACTGTCTCCAGCAGTTCCCTGTCCTTCTGGAACTGAGGGGCCCGGAAGTGGACACAATATTCCAGATGTGGTCTCACCAGGGCAGAGTAGAGGGGAAGGAGAACCTCTCTCGATCTACTAACCACGCCCCTTCTAATACACCCCAGGATGCCATTGGCCTTCCTGGCCACAAGGGCACAGTGCTGGCTCATGGTCATCCTGTTGTCCACCAGGACCCCCAGGTCCCTTTCACCTACACTGCTCTCTAATAGGTCACTCCCCAACTTAGACTGGAACCTGGGGTTGTTCCTACCCACATGCAAGACCCTACACTTGCCCTTGTTATATTTCATTAAATTTTTCCCTGCCCAACTCTCCAGCCTGTCCAGGTCTCGTTGGATAGCAGCACAGCCTTCTGGCTTATCAGCCGCTCCTCCCAGCTACGTGTCATCAGCAAACTTGCTGATAGTACACTCTATTCCCTCATCCAAGTCACTGATGAATATATTGAATAATACAAGCCCCAGTACTGACCCTTGAGGCACTCCACTAGATACAGGCCTCCAACTGGACTCCGTCCCATCAACCACGACTCTCTGGCTTCTTCCCTTCAGCCAGTTCGCAGTCCACCTCACTACCCGTTCATCCACACCACACTCCCTCAGTTTAGCAGCAATGATGCTGTGGGAGACTGTGTCAAATGCCTTACTCAAGTCAAGGTAGACTACGTCTACCGCTCTGCCATCATCCATCCATCTTGTTATGTCTTCATAAAAGTCAATGAGGTTGGTCAAGCATGACTTCCCTTTGGTGAAGCCATGTTGACTGCCCCTAATGACCCTCTTATCCCTAATATGCCTTGAGATGGCACCAAGGGTAAGTCATTCCATCAGTTTCCCAGGGATGGAGGTGAGGCTGACGGGTCTATAGTTATACGGGTCCTCCCTCTTGCCCTTTTTGAAGACTGGAGTGACATTTGCTTTCCTCCAGTCCTCAGGCACCTCTCCCGTTTCCCAAGACTTGGCAAAGATGATGGAGAGCGGTCCAGCAATGACCTCAGCCAGCTCCCTCAGCACCCATGGGTGCATCCCATCCGGACCCATGGATTTATGGATGTCCAGATTGCCTAACTGCTCCCTAACCCAGTCCTCATCAACCGAGACAAACTCCTCCGTTGTCCTGCCTTTCTCTGGGGCCTCAGCGGTACAGGGCTCCTCAGGACAGCTTCTGGCAGTGTAGACAGAGACAAAGAAGGCGTTCAGTAACTCTGCCTTCTCTGTATCTTCTGTCACCAGGGCACCCGCCTCATTCATCAGTGGGCCTACATTGCCTCTGGTGTTAGTTTTATCTGCTACGTATTTCAGTTGTCCTTGACCCCTCTCACCAGGTGTAATTCTAAGGAGGCCTTAGCTTTCCTAGTTGCCTCCCTACATCCCCTGACAACAGCCTTATATTGTCCCCAAGTGGCCAGCCCCTCCTTCCATGATCTATAAAATCTTCTCTTCCACCTGAGCTTACCCAGCAGCTCCCTGTTTAACCACGCAGGTCTCCTGGCTCCCTTCCTTGACTTCCTTGACGTGTCAGGTTGCTCTCATCTTGTGCCCGGTAGAAACAGTTCCTGGACACTAACTAACTATCTTGGGCCCCTTTACCTTCAAGAAGCCTTGCCCATGGGATTTCCCTTAGCAAGTGCCTGAAAAGGCCAAAGTTTGCCTTGCTGAAATCCAGGGTTGCAATTCTACTTGCTATCCTGCTCCTACCACATGAGATCCTGAACTCCACCATCTCATGGTCGCTGCAACCAAGGCAGCCCTCAACCTTTACTGCTTCAATCAGCCCCTCCTTGTTAGTGAGGATGAGGTCCAGCAGTGCACCTCTCCTAGTCGGCTCCTCCACCCTTTGCATCAGAAAGTTATCATCAAGGCACTGGAGGAACCTCCTAGAATGTGGCTGGCCAGCCGAGTAGTCCCTCCAACAAACATCAGGGAAGTTAAAATCCCCCACCACAACCAGGGCCTGTGATTGCGAGGCTGCTCCCAGCTGTCTGTAGAAGACCTGATCAACTTCCTCACCCTGACTTGGTGGCCAGTAATAGACACCCACAATAGTATCACCCCTGCCAGCTTGCCCCTTAATTCTCACCCACGCACAGACTCTCAACTTGCTCCTCATACGTGCCTGAACAACACTCAATACATTGTAGTTGCTCTCTCACATAGAGAGCAACTCCACCACCACGCCTGGCTGGCCTGTCTTTCCTGAAAAGGACATAGCCATCCATGACCACATTCCAGTCACTGGAGCTGTCCCACCGCGTCTCTGTAATTGTCACCAGATCATAATCTCCTGCCCTAACACAGGTTTCCAACTCCTCCTGCTTATTCCCCATGCTGCCCGCATTGGTGTACAGGCATTTCAGAGAGCGAGCCGAGCACTCCGATTTCACCTCAGGGGTATGGGGGGCCTCCCAGCCCTCATGAACTCTAGAGTGAAGTCCTACTTTGAATGCCCTGCTTTGAATGTCTTCTTTCCTGAAGACATCAAGTGCATTGAAATTCCTCACAAGGTCTCCACAGCAGCTGTGGGCAACCTGGACTAACACAGAGATGTGTCTCCAGTTCTCCAGTGTGGCAGAGGAAATGGCAGGAGAGTGTTACGGGCTTTTGTGAGCCATTTTTCACCAAAAAGGCTGTAAAGCTTCTTCACATCTATTAAGACTTGCTGCATATTAGAATTGAGCAAGCGTATCATATACAAAAATTTTCACAGTTGATTCTATGCCACTTCTCTCTCTTTTATTTCCTTCTTCTCCCAAATTAAAACCTATACAGTTGTCTATTTTTAAGTTCAAAATACCACTTCCCTTAGAATTTTTTCCAGCTGGTAGGATTCTATGACATTAGTGCAGTATGCCAGTGTGTATTGCTACCAATACAGATATACTCTAAAACAATGTATATTTGTGGAACAGCTGCTAATATCCACTGTAATATTTTAATACAAACTCATTAAATACATTATGGTCAGGCCTCTAGCCTTTCTTCAGCTGGAGGTGTGATAAACTTTACAGTAGTAGCAGTTTTCAGAGAGCTGAAGGAATGGTAGCATATGAATTTCATTCCAACTGTATGAGAAGATGCTGTGAAGTTTAATGTGAGAAGAAATGACAGAGAATATTTAATGAATAGTTAGACTTACACAGGAACTGTGTCTGTGCTGTAAAACTCCACAGGATTGCTTAACAACCTGTGAGGAATCAAGATCAGCCGTGCAATTACTTCTCCCTGTTGTGTCTGGCACTTGTATTTTCCCTTCTGAAAGGAGGTCGACCCCCTTAGACAACATATGGGGCTCAAGTACCGATACAACAGAGACTATTTGTCATCTGGAGCATTTGGAAAAGCTGCTTTCCAAACTCCAGCTATGACTAACAGAAAGGGGAGTGTTTGTATCAGTCCAGAGAAGGTTGATTGGCCAGAGAAGAAGCAACTATAACATGTATCCAAAAAGTATAATATTTATCCAAAAACATGTTTCTACAAGAGATATTAATACAGGATTGCTGGAAGCCCAGGTCGTGGACTTATGAAGAGATGTGAAGTACCAGGGTAAACACCAGTTTGACCCCCAATGGGTTTCACCTGGATACACAGTTTGAATGTATCTGAAGGCAAATTAGGTTGAGGGTTTTGTTGTTTGTTTTTTTTATTTTCTGTATGGTTCATCTCTGTGCATGAGAATGGTGCTTCACCTCATGAATTGCTCCTTTGAACTTGCTGGAGCACTTGAGATTTTCATGCAGCTCATGGCTGCATAGCCCTGCAGTTCTTACAGGCTTTGGATACCATCACCGTAGCAAACCTAGACAGACAGGTACATTTTTAGTTATGCTTCTTCCAGACATGTTTTTAGCTTAACCTGGAGGGTTTTATAATATGGAACCTGATGTCCAGCATAAACGTTATCCCCCATGTCCCCCTCAGATGATATGCACAGCCATGCGCAAACACGCTTCATATAACCTGAAGTTCCCATGCCAGCTCCTGCCTGGGGAGATGTGACAGCTGGTGGGCATTTGCTCATGGAGCTGACAGGTGAGCCAGCAAGGCCTCCTGCAAGGGCTGGGATGGCTCTGAAGGTGATGTGGGGCTGCTCCAGCTTAGTGGTGTTGAGCAGAATCTGCCAGACGGAGCAGGAGGGCACGGTGTCTCTCTCCTCGCCTCTGATGAGATAGTGCTGGGGCTGTATCATGCCCCTCGAAGACCAGGTGTCAGAGTTCATCCAGGGAATCCAAGCAGCAAGAAACATCAGCACCTACAAGGACAGAGTCAGACATCACTGATGAAACCATGAAGGTAGGAACACGCATGACTTTCTCCCCCATTCTTTGAGAAGTCCCAGGAAAAGGGGTCATTCCTGGCACAGGAGAGAGAACCCTTACTGGCAGCAACTGCGGTGTTACTTTGGACCCAAAGCGGTGGAATTCCCCAACACTGGCCACTTTTCAGATTTGAATGAATAGTGTAGTGGACCGTCTTTTCTAGACCGTGCTTTAACCAAGAAAGGTTGGACCAGGTGACCCTTGAGGTCTTTTCCAACCTGGTATTCCATGATTCTATGATTCTCAACACATGTGATACCCTCAGGGCACGGCAAGCTAACAGATATGTGCAATGCTCCTCTGCCAGGTGCTGGGGCTCGGCAGGGAGCCCCTGGGGAGCTGGGGTGTCCCTTCAAAAACCCAAGCAGCAACACCCTTCACTGTCCCTTGTTAGAAACCGAGGTTGGAGGGAAAGCACCCTGCTTTTTTATTGCCTGGTTGTATTTGCCTTCTCTCAGAACTCTCAGGTGAAACGTGAGCTTTTTAAGAATTGCCAGTGTCTCGGTGTCTACAGCTACTTGGAAAAACTCCTTGCTTTGTGTTTGGGATTCAGACAACATCAGCCAGTACTAGGATTGCCAGATGACATGAACAGAAAAGTGGGATTTTGCCTCCTTATTTGGGTAGTGGGTCAAAGAGCTCCAAATGGTGAGTCTTGTGACCTCACTGGGGTTTCTGCTCAGCCTTGCACAAAGAGAGCTTCAACAAGTGCAAAATGGAAAGTGCCAGCACTGGAATTCTCCTCTGAATCAAAGCTAGCTTAAGTTACCTTCTATCCCCAGACAAACTCTTCACATGTTGGCTTTCTGGAGCTACTGGAGGCATTAGGGAAACGTGGAAGTAAACAGCTTGGCAAGGACCTTGCTTGTCCCTGTGGCAGCAGTCCTGCCTTCAGAGGGGGGAGGCTTTTGTTATCACACTCTTTGTGGAACACACATAACTCTGAGGTTTCTGCTTGTGCCTGTGGCCCATAGTGCTGGCAACTCCTTGGCTGCTGCCCTGGCAAGCCCAGGCTACTCCTCCTCCTCCTCAAAGTGTTCCTCATGGCGGTCAATAAGGAACTGCACCAGCTATGTCACCTGCACACAGCAAACCATTGGTTTCCACCTGGGGGCTGAAAACAGGTCAAACCACCTTTCCCACTCCTGAATTTGGCTTCACTGCAGAAGCTGCAGCTGTGGGGCTGCTCTTCCCAGCAGCCTCCACACCAGCATTTGCTGAAGAGCGAAGGCAGCCAGGAACCACCAAACAGCAAAGCTGGAGTGGGCCCAGGAGGTTGTAGAAGGCTGGAAACACAGCGTACCTTCAACACCTCCACCAGGACATCGACCGGGAGCACGTCCTCCTCCGGTGGTCTGGCCCCAGACAGATGGTCAGTTTGTGGGCTGTGATCCTGGTGGTTTCAGCATTCCTGCTGATGTTATGGAGCAGGGTGAGCAGGTGCTTGAAGAGGAGGATGTTGGCCTTGGGCAACTTGCCAGCCTGAGGGAACAGGAACACAAAGTTAATAAACTACATGTCTGGACAAAAACACGGCTCTTTCAGGCAGGCTGTGGCTTTGCAGGCAAGTCCCGGGCTCTGCCAGTGCCTGTGCAGTAGTCAGGATGCGGGCCACACTTACTCCATTAGCCCTGCCAGCCTCTCCTGCCTGCTGGTCTTCTGCAGGGCACTCATCCAGTCCTGGTAGAGCTCTGTCTGGAGGAGCTGGGAGGGGATTTTGCAGAGGAACACCTGCAATGGCAAGGGCTGTGGTGAGGCTGTGCACATTGCTGCCACAAGCATGGGCAGCATCCCCAGTCCTCAGGCCGAGCAGCAGCTCCGGGGTTTGGGCTCCTGCTCTCCCAGGTGCCCGTCAGCACTGCCAGAGTGTGGAGCTGCTGGGCTCTGGGTCATCAGGGTTCACCTGCAGGATGACAGCCAGGAGGTGCACTGGCTGGCTTTCAAGGTGGACATGTGCTCCACTGCAGAGGGCCTTCCAGAGCTCCCAGGAGGTGCACTTGCAGGCTGCCAGTAGGAAGACCTCCTCCATGGATGGCCCGTGTTCCTGCAGGGAACCAGTAGGTCCTGCAGGGGAGAAAAGAAGAAATTGCTGAGCTGGAGACAGGCCCTGGGACAGGAAAGTAATTTTCAGGGGTACAATCAAGTGTGGATGAGTCTTCAGCTCCCCTGGGACAGGACAGTGCATGGCTGGAGGTGTGTGGTGTAGGCAGGAGCTGACTTTGTTTCCAAGACCCATCTGGGATCTCTCTGATGGGGACACCAACTCTCTGGAGGAGCCAGCTGGATAGGAACCCCCTGGGGACCTGGGATGTGGTTCTTTCTGAAAACCAGGAAGCAGCATCCCTCACTGTCCCTTCCTAGAAACCCTGGTTTGAAGGAAAACCCACAGCTTTTTTATTATCTGGTTGTTTTTCCTTCTCTCTGTTCTCTCAAGTGGAATGTGAGCTTTTTAGGAAGTGCCAGGATCTCATTGTCTACAGCTACTCAGCTGTCATTAGGTAAAGGTATGATAAACTTGAAGCAATTCTCCTCTGAATCAAATCTAGCTCATGTTACCTTCTCTCCCCAGAAGAGCTCTTCAGATGTTCCCTTTCGGGACCTACCGGCGACACCTGCAATGACAGTTAGGAAATGAACAGCTGGCAGGGACCTATCTGTCCAACTGCTACCTCAGTTCTGAAAGGCAGAACCCTTGAATGTGTTTGTTCAGTCCAGCTGTGCCACAGCTGGTGGGATCACTGCACAAAGTACGATGGCCAACCTGCATTAGCCGTACTTCGCAGTTTTGCAGAGCCACAGGCTGGTGAATGATTTAGTTTGTCCCTGTGGCAGCAGTCCCACCTTCTGAGGGGGGAGGCTTTTATTGTCCACTGTTTGTTTCCACTTTTATTGATCCACTGTTTGTGGATCTCACATACCTTGGCAGTTTCTGCCCTGGCGATTTGGCGGTCGATGAACCAGCAAGCCCAGGCTACTCCTCCTCCTCAAACAGCTCCTCATGGTGGTCAATGAGGAGCTGGACCAGCCCTGTCACCTGCACACAGCAAACCATTGGTTTCCACCTGGGGGCTGAAAACAGGTCAAACCACCTTTCCTACTCCTGAATTTGGCTTCACTGCAGAAGCTGCAGCTGTGGGGCTGCTCTTCCCAGCAGCCTCCACACCAGCATTCGCTGAAGAGCGAAGGCAGCCAGGAACCACTGGACAGCAAAGCTGGAGTGGGCCCAGGAGGTTGTAGAAGGCTGGAAACACAGCGTACCTTCAACACCTCCACCAGGATGTCAATGGGGAGCATGTCCTCCTCCGGTGGGCTGAGGAGGTCTGGCCCCAAACAGATGGCCAGTTTGCGGGCCGTCATCCTGGTGGTGGTAACATTCCTGCTGATCTTCTGCAGGAGGCTGAGTAACTGTTTGAGGAGGAGGAGGTTGGCCTTGGGCAACTTGCTGGCCACCCTGAGGGAACAGGAACACAAAGTTAGTAAAGTAGGTGTTGTCAACATAGGTCTCCCAGGCTGTGCAGCAGACAGGCTGCTGGCCACACTTACTCCTTTAGCCCAGCCAGCCTCTCCTGCCTGCTGGTCTTCTGCAGGGCGCTCATCCAGTCCCGGTAGAGCTCGTTCTGGAGGAGCTTGGAGGGGATCTTGCCGAGGAACTCCTGCAATGGCAAGGGCTGCAGGTGAGGCTGTGCCCACTGCCGCCGGCAGCACAGGCAGCATCCCCAGCGCTTGGGCTGAGCAGCTGCTCCAGGGTTTGGGCTTCTGCTCTCACAGTTACCCATCAGGAGCAACAGAGCCGGGAGCTGCCGGGCTCTGTGTCACCAGCGTTCACCTGAAAGATGGTGGCCAGGAGGTACACTGGCTGGCTTTCAAGCTGCACCTGGGCTCCGCTGTCCAGGGCCTCCCGGAGCTCTCGGGAGGCACGCTCGCCGGCCGCCAGTAGAAAGATCCCCTCCGAGGATGGGCCGTGCTCCTGCAGGAGAGCCAGCAGGTCCTGCGGGGACAGAGAAGGACATTGGCTCCCCAGCTCTCACTGGGGCACGACAGGAAGTGGCTGGAGGTGGGTGAACGTGCAGAGGAGCAGGCTTTGTCTCCAAGACCCATCTGGGATCTCTCTGATGGGGTCACTGCCTCTCCAGAGGAGCCACTGCATGGGAGACCCCCTGGCCAGATGTCCTTACCTGGATGGGCTGGGCCAGTGTGCCGTCCTGGCTGCAGAGGTCTGACAGGGGCCGGCCAAAGAGAGGCGCCCTGTCTCTAGCAGCCGGCATCCCTCGCCTCCCAAACGGCCAGGGCAGCCTCCTCCTGTGTGTCCCACCTGCTACCAAGGAGAACAGAGCAAAGAACCGTGGAGTGGAAATGCCAGGCAAGCACTCCTGGACCCTCTCAGTACTGTCCCCCCACTGCTGAGCACACAAGAGAAGCATCATTTGGGAACTAGGGACCCCAGGGGCTCAGCTCTCTCCCTCTGCAGGGAGATGGGGATGGACGTGCCCTGCGGGAAGGGCAGCAGCAGCCCCAGTGCAGCACAAGTGCCCGTTTGTGAGTCGCGGACAGAAGGGCCATCCTGCCCCTGTCTTCCCCAAACTCACCAGCCACGTGGCCAACTCCACCTTCACTGCTGGATGGGACAACAGGTGCTGGCCGCTGCTCTGCACCAGCCTGCAAGAAATGCGCCGCGCTCACCAAACACCCCGCAGCAGAAAGGGCCCCTGGCAAGCTGCATCAGCATCTGGCCATGTGTGAGAGGTGGGGACAGCTGAGATTCCATCCTGAGTGATCCTGACCTTTGCCTGGCTCTCCACCAGCCTCTCCAGGCTGCTGGTGTGCAGTGTCATGGCCTGGGCAAGGGGAAAAGAGCAGAAGGTGAGAAGTGATGCACCTGATGCTGGGCTGGAGCAGCCCCTGGGGACAGAGCAGAGACACTCACAGCATTGCGTGCCCTCAGCTCCTTCAGCAGAGGCTTGAATGAGGGCAGCTGGCTGACCTGGGCTCCCCCGGCTCGTTCTGGTGTTCTGTGCATGGGGAAGGGGCAAAGAAAGTGCTGTGTGAGACCCAAGCCTCCTTTTCTCGCTCCTGCAAGCTGGGGAGCACTTCCAAGCTGCCCCAAAGCAGCTGTGGACCACTCGGCAGTGGAGATCAGGGGCAGAGGTGACGATGGGGCTGGGCAGGTATTGGCTGAACACGGCTGGGTGAAGTCGCTCCACAAGCTTTACCCACTCAAGAGCCACCCACACATTGGGGACAGATCTCCCCAGCTGGGAGAGATGTTTCTGCATCGTACAACGATGCCTGGAGCATCCCCCCATGACATGAGCACGGCCCCCCCAGGCTGCACTGCCGGGGACGGCTTACCCAAGGAGCGCGTGGACCCACAGCTCCTTCACTGCCCGGCAGCTGCAGAAAGAGAGGAGAAACAGCCTGAGTGCCGCTGCTCCCCAGCCTGTGGGCAGAGGTGGGTGCCAGCACAGCCCTGCCCCGTGGGGATGGTCACAGAGGCAGGACGAAGCCCTGTGGGGCAGAACTCGTCCCTGCCATGGGACGTAGCACTGAGACTCACCGGAAAGTGACGACACAGGAGCCGCAGGGCCAGACGAGGACGAGCGAGGTGGTGTGCTTGCCGTCCTCCTCCTCAGTGGCATCACCGGCTGCCCCCGTCCCGCTGCTCAGCACCCGCAGCTGGTCGAGGGCCAGGCAGAGCTGCGGGCGCAGGGCACTGCTACGTCTGCAGAGAGGAGCAGCAGGGAGTGACCTGGAGGTGGCCGAGCCAGGTGGCTCCCCTTCGGCATCCCCTGCCACGGGCATGGCCATGGGTGCATCCAGCACCAGGGTGCCGGAGGCTGCTCCTTGGCTGTCTGTGCCCTGGTGCCAGGGACAGGGCTTGGGAGGAAAGGCAGGTGGGCTCTGCGAGTCTTACTGGGGCTTGCCGATGACTAAAATGGTGCTGAAGAGGAGGAGGTCCCTCTTCCTCGTCACACGGCCCTGGGTCACCCGCACGCGCTGCCGGAGCAGTGGCTCAGGTAATTCCAGGATGGGCATGCACTGCTGCACGAGCTCAGGGTCGCCCCTGCAGAGCAGACGGCATCGGGTGTGAGAAAAGCGGCTGCTGTGGGCTCTGGTTGTGCCGGGGTACCCCCGAGCTATGGGGGGAACCTACCTGGAGCCGCGGCAGCAGTTCACCTGGCCCATCCTGGCAAGACCAGAAGCTGTCTTTGAACAGACACTCTGGTATGTACAAAATAGCTCCCAGTTGGCTGCAGCAAGGCTGCCAAAGGGCTCTCCTGTGCCGGTCAGTGCTGCAGGGCAAGAGCTGGGCTCTTACCCGTGCCACTCTGTGTTGACACAGAACCGTTGCCGGGCCAGCGCCGGGTCAATAGAACATTCCATTCTAACTGCCTGGGTGGGGGAGGGGCACTGGGGGCTCTCCCCACTTTGCCCACGTCTCTCTCGTTCTGGGGAGCCCAGAGCTGGGCACAGCATTGCAGGCCTGGCCTCAGCAGCGCTGAGCAGAGGGAAGGGTCACCTCCCTCCAGCTGCTGCCAACGCTTTGCCCCGTGCAGCCCGAGACAGAGCTCGCCACTGCCTCGGTGGCTCCTGGTCACTTGGTGTTCACCAGGACCCCAGGACCTTTTGAGCCACATTGCTTTCCAGCTGCTTTGCTGTCTGCTTTGTGTCATGAGAAATGAATTTTGAAGAGAAACATCATTTTTTTATGCAAGCACATGCTTCTCCTCACTTATTTCTGTGATACCTGATCTTCCCTGTAAGACCCAAGAAGAGGCATCAAAATGTAAAGGCAAGAAGAAGCACTAACCAGTCTTAGCACCCTTCATGTAGCATTTAAAAATGCATAGGAAACAATGGCAGCTATGGAAATGAAAACTCTCTCCCTGGTAGTATCAAACTTATTTTCAAACTGAATAAGGTGTTACTAGTCTCCTGGTTTAAGCATCCTAAACTGTCTCTTTTGGGGCTGCTACATACCTCAAAAAAATTGTAAAGAGCGATAAACTGGATAAATAAAGACAAAATAATCTAGCTGTAGCTCCCCCAATGGAGAAACAAGCACTAGCTGCAGCTTATGCCTGCCATAGGGTGACAACAGCAGGAGTGGGGATGGCCCCAGTCTGCTGCTTCCCCCCTCTCTGGGGCAATGTTATACTCACATCGTTGACTTTGACAGTCGACATGGAATTTGTCTTCTTCAACGCTGATCACTCTTTCACCTTCTTCCAACTACCTCCCAGTTCCCTGTGCCACACAGAGCAGCGTGGCCCTGCCGTGTAAATGTATGGCAATGTGCATTGAAGCCACCCATCAGTAGGAGAGCACTCTGTGTGGCCATCAATGAAGGCTCTCGTAGATGATTAGCTGGTCATTTTTAAGATTCAACAAGCATTTTCTCTTGCAGGTTTCGTTCTGCAAGGAAATTGTTATGTCCTCAGGGATGAGGATATTGATCAAACAGCACTGTCAGGTGCTACAAAGCCAGAAGAGGCTTGGCATTCCCTGTTTTAGAAGAGGCAACATGACACTGTTCATGTTGTGAATATGTTGTGGAGACGTGGCGGAAGGCATCTGCTCATCTTCCATCACGCCAGCCCTTGGAATAACATCCGTGCTAAAACCTTCCTGTGATCACACTATCTCTGCTGTATTTCTTCAGCCATTCTTGTTTTGAGGCCCTGGGCGGAGCTCATGGGCTCATCACCCTTCCCTGGCTCCTAGCACTACAGTCACTGGAGCAGCACCTGTATTGACACGTTATTGGTGGTCAGGAAAATGCTTCAGGTGGTGCAAAAAGAGCTGCTTTCCCTGCTTCCAAACCATTGAAGTTTGATCACTACTTTGATGTGATGTTCGATGATGAATAGTGGTTGTCACAAAGATGTGCTGCAATGGCCCAGGGAAGGGGAGAGAGACCTTTGCAAGCCTGCAGCACTTACTCCTGTGTCCTCTCCCTTCTTATGGCTGCTGGATGCTGGGATGGTGAACCCTAATGTCACAATCTCTCCCAATCTCTGCAATATTAACACTTAAGCATGGTGACTCATGGGTCTGACCAAAGCCCATTACACAGTCTCCACCAGGAACATCTTATCTAGATTAGTAGTATGGAAAAACCTTAAGTGTTTGGCGCTTTTTTTTTCAAACAATTTGCAGACAATGAATTTATTAATGAGCTAGTTAAGCTTTAATAAAACATGATGAAGCTAAAAATGCCATCATTCTCTGACTACTATATATTTGCCTCAAGAAACTGTACAATATTGATTTACCACACACTTCCAGTGTCACAGATCAGTTATGCCACTGGCATTTACGCAAGTTCCTTTTGACTTGGAGCACGCAGCAAATTCTCACACTAAATCTATATTATACTTCCTGGAGGTAGTGGTCTGTTATATACAATTAAAATTGATTAGGTCTTGATTTTCCAGAGTATCTAAGAAATTCGTAGCTTTTCCTGAGATAGAGAAGAACTTTGTCTAATTCCAATATAAAGTAAATCTAAGCCTAAAGAGAAGAATAATCCTTCATTTTTCTACCAATGATCTTCTCTTTACTGGCAGGAAAAATTGTCTTCCTCCCTTGAATTCCAGCACAGACATCAAGATATAACCCTTTTCTCATAAGTTACAGCCTCCAATGCTCAAGCTATATATAAACCCCTGCTTAGCCTGGAATTCAAGATTATTACTGCTATTGATGGGTTTTCAGTAGCAGATTTATATAATGTGCTGCAATATTACTTTTTCATGATTCAAACACAAGCTCAGCAACTCCTGATAAAATATTTCTGAACAGTTTTCTACAGGTAACAGCAGCATCTCTGTTCTTTTTTTTCCCTCAGGAAGTCCTACCCAGCCTAGCGTATACTGCATCTCCTTCTTCCAACTTCCATTTTCTTCTAGACTGCTCTCTCACCTCAGATTCTACTGCTGGAGAAGAAGTAGTGTGAAATTTCAGAGCATTCTCCCCAGGCATTGATATTTCTGTGTGCTAGTAAGAGAGCTGGAAAAGTTACAGTTCCACTTGGGGGAAGAATTTATTAGAGTCTGGGATATCTAGCACGTGATGTCTTGGTATTCTGATAATAGAGTTCTTAGTAAAGTAAATGGAAAATCAAATCAACTTCTCAACACTCTCGTGTCTTCAGAACCAAAAGAACTGGATGGATCAGAAATTGTAAATGCATCCAGCACTCAAGAGAGGTGAGAAATGAAGTTAAACAACTCGTCATAACCCATTATCCAGCCTAGCATTTCCCAAGGCAAATATCTGAAAGGAAAGAAAAGGAAAACAAATAAATAAATTTGTAATATTTGGTCCTAAAACTGTGAATAAGTATTTATTAGGTGTATTGGAACAAGTAAATAATATTAGTAATGACCAGTATGAACTGCCCTGTAACAACTCCGGTGTGTGACAACAGATCTGCTTCTTACCTGACACATTGCCAAGCTGCTGTCACTGTGGAGGGATCATTCAGGGTTTATGAAACTCAGAGCTGACCAGTCACACGTTGCCAATCACAGGACATCGTGACAGAAAATTGAAAATTACCAATAACACATTCAACAGTCTTGTTGCCTGAAGAGCATTGCACTCTCTAATAACTGAGATGTGAGGAAAGAAGTGCAAATTATGTAATATTATGTCTATTTCCATGGACTCAGAAGAGACATTTTCAGGGTCAAAAGAAAAAAAAATCCAATTACAGTTCTGTTTTACTTGCTAGTCCAAGTACTCAAATGATTATATTACTGTATTAAGTATATTATTAACATTTCTTTTCATATTTCTCTGGACCATATGTAAAGCTTTATTTTATCATTTGTGAATGCACTCTGGTAAAAGTCATCCTGTACTCTGGTAAAATAAAAAGACCTCTGATCTTCATCTGGTCAGTTAGTTTTCCCTTCAAACAGAGTGATATTTTTGTCTGGGAAATCAATTATAACCTCAGCATTATATAATTAATTCAGTTGCCTGAATACAGTGTCATTTTGTGGCATCTACGAGATCAGTGTGGTACAGATAAATGTGGCCCAGGATCTACAGAAGTCCCTTGGCCACTTAGGAGCTGGAAGCCAAGCAAGGTGGACTAGGGCATCTCAAATGCAGAAGAGGTCTGCGTTCAGGAAGCTAAACCAAAATCCCTTGCACAAATATTGATATTAATTTTCTGTCATTTTTAAGAGAAGTCAGGAGTACAGGTGATGGCTGAAGGTTTATTCTAGCAGCACATAAAACAGGGAAAGTGACAGAGAATCGTAAGCTAGATCTGTCAAAAGATACACTAGATGGCAACTCAACCTTTTCTCTCTCTTAGCTACACTCTTCAGTTGCACCACCTTCTGCCTCCTCAGCTTAACAGAGCAGCAAGCAAGGTGAGCACTTTGAACATTTTTGATGGTGCTACATTCTCTACTTGAAGACATACTATTACATCAGGCACACTTAAAATGTTTTATGTAGATGCTTTTTAAAGATGCATGGTCCCAGGAAAAGAAACAGGTTAATTAAAACATTATATTTCCCTTGGGCTTTACCTTGCTGCCAGTCACAAGAACACATGAATTTCCTGAATGCAAATAATCAGAATTACACACAGTATTCCAGATAAGACTCCAAAAGTACCTTATGAAATGACATTGATATTTCTCTCTGCCTATCAGGAACATATCTCTTGTGCTTAAATTTTATTTTCTCACACAGTGTTAGTTGCTATAATCATATACTTTCTCAGTCAGTACCCTTCTATCTCTTTTTCTTCTTCTGTCATTTCTAAATTATGAGCTTCCAGTTATTACAGGAATACCTGCAATTAGCCCTGGCATACATTATTTATCTTTTCATTCTACTTCTATTTTATGTAGCCTGAAGGCCACTCTGCTCTTCCCTTACTTCATTTGGCTCTTGATATGTTGATAACAATTCCCAGCTTTGTGCCATCAATAGACAAAATTTCTTCTCCTCTGTAGCAAGGTCTTTAATAAAAATATGGAATCAAAGTAGTCCCCACCTTCAGCTTCTGTTCCACTTAGGCTGTGCATCTCACACATGCCTACATCTTAGGAGGCCAGTAAAACAGAACTGAAATATGTGGTGTGCTCATATATACAGAGTGGAGAAAATTTGTCTGTGTAGGCCTACAGGAATAGCTTCTTTATTCGGTACTGTTGTCTAATTTTCTCTGCCTCTGTACAGAAATCAGGGAGGAATATTACATGTAAGAAAACTTAAACAGCCCTTTTTGCTTTAAGCTGTTATTAACAACATCTCAGATTTCATCCCGCAACACCTGTGCTCCAGGTACTCAAGCAGAGTCAACAGGCAACGGCTTTTCCCATCAAGATGATGAAAGATTCCCAAGTCTTTCTTGTAACACTAATCTTGGCCCATCGTTGGGTCTTCAGTTATTTCCTTGGTCCATGTGTTCTTTTTTGTTTTCCAGGAATGGAGTAAATTCTATGAAACTTGTTTGTGCTCAGCCATTTCAGCAGAAATCCACTGTTTTGATTTGTCCCCCAGTGAAGAATCACCATATGGCCTTTCCTGCTCAGTATCCTTTTCAGCCTAAAATCCTTACCTTGTATGCTTGCTACCAGAAGACAGCTCACCTCTTCTTCCCCAGACAAACTCTGATGTCCAGTCCATGTATTGTTATTAACAGTATATTTCCTCATTCCGGATGTCATCTCCAAGCATGTGGAGGAAAATAAGGTTATCAGGAGTAGTCAGCATGGGTTCACCAAAGGGAAATCATGTTTGACCAACCTGATAGCCTTCTATGATGATACGACTGGCTGGGTAGATGAGGAGAGAGCAGTGGGTGTTGTCCACCTTGACTTCAGCAAGGCTTTTGACACTGTCTCTCACAACATCCTCATAGGCAAATTCAGGAAGTGGGGGCTGGATGAATGCACGGTGAGATGAGTCATGCACTGGCTGGATGGCAGAGCTTAGCGGGTTGTGATCAATGATGCAGAGTCTGGTTGGAGGCCTGTATCCACAGGGGTCAGTATTAGGTCCAGTCTCATTCAACCTGTTCATCAATGACCTGGATGAAGAGACTGAGTGCACCCTCAGCAAGTTTGCTGATGAAACCAAGCTGGGATTAAGTGCTGACACACCAGAAAGCTGTGCTGTTATTCAGTGTGACCTGGAGAGGCTGGAGGACTGGGCAGAGAAGAACCTCATGAAGTTCAACAAGGGCAAGTTTAGGGTCCTGCACTTGGGGAGGAATAACTGCAGGCACCAGTGCAGGTTAGGAGTGGACCTGCTGGAAAGCAGCACTGCAGAGAGGGACCTCAGAGTTCTGGTTGGCAACAGGTTGACCATGAGCCAAACATGTGCCCTTGTGGCCAACAAGGCCAGTGATACCTGGGGTGCATTAGGAAGAGTGTGACCTCCCCCTCTACTCTGCCCTGGTGAGGCTGCATCTTGGAGCACTGTGTCCAGTTCTGTGCTCCCCAGTTTAAGAAGGACAAGGAATTACTGGAGGGAGTCCAGCAGCGGGCTACGAAGATGATTAAGGGTTTGGAGCATCTTTGTATGAGGAGAGACTGAGAGAGGTGGGTCTTTTCAGCCTGGAGAAGAAAAGGCTGGGAGGGAATCTCATCACTGTTTATAAATATCTCAGTGGTGGATGTCAAGAGGATGGACCAGACTCCTTTCAGTGGTGCCCAATGATAGGATGAGGGGCAACGGGCACAGACTGAAGCACAGGAGGTTCCATCTGAATATTAGAAGAAACTTCTTTACCTTGAGGGTGCCAGAGCCCTGGAACAGGCTGCCCAGAGAGGTTGTGGAGTCTCCTTCTCTGGAGACATTCAAGACCACCTGCCTGGACACATTCCTGTGCAACCTGCTCTAGGTGAACCTGCTGTAGCAGGTGGGTTGGACTAGATGATCTCCAGAGGTTCCTTCCAACCCCAACCATTCTGTGGTTCTGCGACTCCTGTACATTACACTGTCTCCTCCTGGTGCTGTCATGACTTTCAAATTCTTTTCCTCCCATTCTTCCCTCAGCCTGCAGATCAACCTGGACTCTCTTATACCAATGTCTCCCGTATAAGAACATAAAATCAAACTTTTATTTGAAAGATTCATCTACCCAACAACTTGTCTGCAACAGCATCCATAGGGAATGCTACATAACGGAGAGCATAAAAAAAGTATTATAAGTGTCTCCCAGGCTCCTGCAATGAAGCACTAGTGGCTTCCTGAGCTGACAATTACATGCAGTTCAACATGTTCAAAATCAGCTGATGAATCTACTTGCCATCAGCTTTTCTAATTGCTTCTATTTTAGTCTCTGAAATGTTCTGTTGGCACTGAGAGACACAATTTGATTACACACTCAATGAAAAAAAGTACTTTCTCTTGAATTACTTGTTTTTAATCTGCTGCCTGTAACCTCATTAAATGCTCTCTAATTCTGGCATTGTAAGAAACACAGAATAATCATTTTCTAACCACTTTCCCCATAGTATTCAGAGATCTTTAGCATAGTCATGTCTTTTCAAACCTGGGTAATTCTTCCCTATTTAATTTCTGAAAGATATGCAACAGCTTTCATAATTGTTGTTGCCCTTGTCTGTACTTTTTCTTATTTCTATTGTATCCTTCTATGCTGGAATTATCTGGACTGCATATGGGCATTAAGATGAAGGCATCCCTTACATTTATGCAGTCACATAAATGAGCTTTACTGGACAAAGTGAGATCTCAAAATGCAGTGTTATGTTAATAGAGGAGTAAATCTCCCAGCTGAAAAGACTCTGGGAATTGTCTTTATCATAACTTCCTGGTTGGCACAAAGTATTCCCAAACCTACTGTAGATCAGAACTGACTCCCACATAAGAGTTATTAAAATTCCCATCTGATCATTCCAGAATAATTTTCTGGAAGAGTTTTGAAGACAGGCATAAGCAAGTTATCAGTCTCTTTCTTGGAAAATATTCACCAGGCTTAAAGCTGGTTGTTGCAAGGGCAAAAATCCCTGAAATTTTAGGACAGGTTAGACCTTCCTTAGCTTTAGCTTTAGCCACACAGAAGCCATGAACATTCAGCACAGAAATATCAGAATGAAACTCCTCTGTCAAAATTCTGAATTATTTGAGATTCTGTTTTCTCCCAGTAACACATTCCACAGAAAAATACTGCAACCCATTCCAGTTAATGGTCTTCCGTGAAAATCAGCAGAGCAGAATGAGTCATATTCTCAGTTGGGGTTATAGAAAAGATGAAGAAGGAATGAAAAAATGGGCAACACCAACAGCATTTGAAAGGCTGATGGCTGATGATGTTACAGCATGCCAGCTTCCTTTGTTCTTGTATTGACAGCAATGAGCTAGTGTTGATATTTCATTGTATTTTCAAACTTGGTTCTCCAGGACTGAAAACTGGTTCTGTTCTGTTGTTCCACAGCATGGAGAACTGAACTGGAATAAATTAGCTGTTCTAGTATCACCCAAACCAGACATTATCTTTTCAGCAATCTGTTAAATTTCTTAAGCAGCTATGCCTCAAAACTCCTAAAGTTCAGTAAAAAAGAAAGGATTTAGGAAGTTTTCAACATGGAAATGTCCATGAAAACCAAAGCTTACACATCAAGGGATACACACAATGTGTATTTAAAGCACCTATCATTTTGTTGTAACACATTTTACTAGTTTATTGTTTAACAATATATTTGGACTTGTACTATAAAGTGAGGTGTGAGAGTTAGGAGTGAAAAGAGGTTCTTTTCCACAAGTATTGTCATTTACTTTTTGGACTGTTTCAATTGAATTGTGTTTTAGTGTATTTTAATTCTGCTATCCATAGATAAGCTGTCAAGAGAAAAATAAAAAAATTCAATGATTCATCATGACTTTCAATAGACTTTTGCATGATTTATTGATGTAAATATACTGCAAATAACTGGTTGGACATTAAAGGGCAGACAATTTGGAAATGAATAGTATAAATAGAACATAGTCATCACAACCTTATTTTATGTCATTCCGATCTACTGTCAATTTATTTTCATATACAAATTCACCTTTTTTGTAATCTTGAATACCCAGAAATCTTGCATAATGAAACGTTATTTACACTGTGTATGACTCACAATAATTACAAATAAAAAGTGTACAAAATGATTAAAATGTATCATTACATGAAAAGCAAGGAAGATACAGTAGATGTTCTGATTAACTATAAATGCTTACATATTTGTACACATATTTCTAATCTGAAATAGCTAGATGATATATCTGCTGATTTTGATCAGGAATACTGGTTCTTGTGCCTGCACTACTGGAGAGGAAGCAATATTTCCAGACATAATGAGCCACTTAAGAAACATTTAAGAAACTGCATAGGATGAAACGTAGTTATTTTAGAAAACAAAAATAAAATATTTGACATTGTAAAATATAAGCAGTTTACTTCATGCCATACAGATACATTGTATATTAAACAATACTGTAAGATGGCATTGTAAATAAACCATAACAGAGCTATAACATTTTAAAAATAAGCAATTCACATGGCATTTGTATCATAAAATAGCAGATGTACAATATTATTTACATTGCAAACTGAGGAGATAGTAACCCCATGAAACCACAGAAAACAAATTATTCAAAACATTGATCACAGACCTGATTCATAAAATATGTAGGAATGTGTGTAGCATGTATGGAAAAATAAGTCCTTAGATATCCAAAATGCTGCATTAGATACGGGGTGTGTGACTCCCATCCACAACCACCTGATGAGGTATGGCCACAGTCCCGCCGGCCTTGCTCACAACGTTTGCAGAAGCCCTGGCCACAGCAAACTGCATGAGGCCCCCACGTCCTTTAAGGTACCTGGTGACTTGAGCACACGCAGGACTGCAGCCTATGGCCCATGTAACTAAGCTTTAAACCCAAATGCAGGTCAGGGGAAAGTGCTGTCTTGTTCCTACATGGAATGTGTTACATATCGATGTGCCAGACTACGGTTCTGTTTACAGACTGAGCATTACCCAGCAAATATAACACTTGCAGAATCAGACCACTGATGGTTTTGTACAGCAAGGAGTGTGGGATATGGTTTCAACGCTCTTTGCAGACTTTTAGCCCAAACAAAGACTCCCATTAGCCATAGGAAGAGTCATATGGTTTCACTTTACAAGGGTTTTCAGGAGGCAGGAAGTCTGCAATTGTTCAGAACATCGTGCTTCTGGCATGGCAGCACAGACAAAGGTTTTGACTGTGCTGTAACAATCAGCTTTATTTGTGAAGACTTAGGACCACCACAGATCAGTCCTGATTTACAATAACATTCAAAGTTCCTACTACAAAACCTCACTGGAAAGTGAACCCTACCTGCCAAGTCCCAGCAGGGCATTTGGGTATTGACCATTTCAGCAATGAATCTTTAAACAATGGTTATTAAAAAGGACAGTAACCTCCTGCCCCATGGCAGTATTATAGCTACTCAGTACAAAATTTACCTATGGAAACTCGGATAGGACTCATAGGAGAAGGATGACCAGTGCTGACCACTGTATTTGAATGGTGTTAGCTCCACGTGTGGCAATGGCAAAGGAGAAGGTTTAAGAGAACATGAAGTTGACAAATGAGTTCAACCTCACAATCCCCCTCACTTCTCTTTTTTTTTTTTTCTTCTTCTTTTCTTATTGTTCCAGAGAGATTTCATGAAATAGCGGAGTAGATAGTGCCAATCATGTCCTCCTGCCAACATCTGAAATTCCAAGTGCTGCAACTTCCATGTTTTTCCTTACTGTTTTTGCCAGACTGCAATGCATGACCATGTGTCTGCACTACCTGAGCAAAATACCAGCATGTGTTGTGCCTCTGCACATCACCTCTACGGAGTGAGGTGAGTCCAGTGCACTTTCAAAGTTGGTCTGCCCATAGCAGTAAACCTGACGTATCCATACAAAACTCTTCTCACCTGGGATATAGAATTGTTCTGCAACATATTAAGTGTGGCCTTTTATCCAGGATTTCCAGACATTGGGTGGTCCAAACGGAGGTATAGACACGGTTGAAGAGGCATAAAGAATATTCCAGACAGACAGAAAAAGCCATCACAAAAGCAGTGAAGCAGCTACTCTTTCATGTGGTAGCATGGGAAGGCAAGTTTGCAACATACTATTTGATGCAGTCTTGACAACTGAGAACTCAACTAATGCAAAGACACCAACTTAAACTTTTTTTTTTTTGCCACTTTAAAGGGGGAGAGAATAATAATAAATAGACTGTGGATGGCATCTTGTACACCTGACACTATGACTGAGCTGGCACTTTTCTTATCATGTTATTGCAGTGCTTAGGAAACCAAGTTCTGTCAATGAAACCCAATGAATTACATACCTTTTTACAACATTAACTTTTTTGTTTAGTTTTTATTTTAAGCTCTGTTGACTTCAAATGAGAGTGTGGGGGAAGAAACAAATGTTTTTGAGCAATTGTTATGTGTATCAGCACATTTTAATGAGAAAAAAATAACTTACTAACTTCCCTACCGTACCATTTTTTTAACTAAGTACACACATTTCCTGTGTGTAAAATTTCAGGATTTGTCTTAATATTCTGTTTTCTTTGATCACCTCTTCAGTGACTTAGCTCTAAAATATGTAAAAGAGGTATCCTGTTCACAATTAGGAACAAAATGTTATTCCGTGGAGTTTCCCTAGAGAAACCTTTTTCTGTATATTGTGTTACTAATATGACAATAAAATAATTAATGTGAGCTACCCACCAAATAACTGGGTCAAATAAGGTGAGAAGTGACTTGAAGGAAACCTATATGACTTTTTTTTTTTTTTTAATCCAGATAATTCCTTCCAGATAAAATAGGAAGCAGAAATTAGAACAATCCTTGATGAAGGCTGGTGCCAGTGTTCATGGCAAAGGCTTAATCAAACATGTCTGTTATAATGACTCAAGAAACTGCAAAACTGAGTAAGCAATGCAAGATCTTTAGAACTTATACACCTGAACTTCAAAGGGGTTTTTTGTTGTTTTGCTGATTGCTAGTAACTCATAAATGAGATTTTGGATCTAGTTATCTTTATGAATCAGGTTCTGTGCAAAGGTCATTCACTAAAACAGCTCATTACTTTTCCCTTTCAAATGCATTAATGTGGAGTCAGATTAGGATGGAGCCCACCACAAGTTAAACAGAAGCATGAGAAAAGAGTATTTGTTGAATATAAGTGTTACTGTTAGTATTTAGACAACTGTTAGTATTTAGACAAGGCAAAACTGCTTTGCTTGGCCCTGTGAAGAACAATAAAACTTGTATTTTGAGTATAAACATTTATATGAGTACTAGCCTAAAACTAGAGGCATTGAAATAGATGTATAGTATATTGTATATTGCTTTTCTTATAGAGTGTACCTTATGTTTCTTATATGGCGACAAACAAGTAAAATTTTTCAGGACAAACTAAAAGGACCTCATTGTAACAAACACCATTATAGCAAACCACAGTACAAAAGCAAGATGTGAAGTCACAACACAGTGCAGGCACGCCATTAAAAGGTAATTTGGAGTACTCTTAGAAGGCTGTTTTATCCTCCTGCTATCTCTTAACAACATGCCTGCCTGAGTTTTGTAAAGTTTCTTCTTCTTGTTTGAGGCCTTCAGTGGCTTTGGAACAAGGAAGGGCAAAAAAGGCAAACTGTTTGCCCTCAGTTACACTTTTCAAGAAACATATCACCAAAGCCTACTCAAAAGGAAGCAGAAAATTAAGAAGTATCAATAGAAGCTGAACAGAACAAGGCTGTTGAACAAACAATTTGTTTCTTCTAAAGAAGGCTCAGGCTATTGGCACTGTTTGCATTTGCTAGAAAAAAAGAAACAGCTTATCAGAAGGAGATTCAGGAAAGGCATTTGCTGATCTCTCTAGCCTGCAAGATTTACAGGCAGCATCTGCTTTCCCATTTCTCAGCAACACATGGAAAAAGACCCCTCACTGTATGGAGGTCTGTGTACACAGTAACTCACAAAACAGTGATTTTGAAACAAGAAGAAGAAACTTTAGTTTACATTTTTTTTTTCTTCATAAGCTCATAGGTCACAGCTATCAAGATACACATTCTGTTATAGGAAGAGCAGTACAAATGTTAAAGCTTTTAAGACCATTTGTAGTTCACTGCACACACAATTTTCCAATGGCCTATACATATGGCACACCAATATGTTACATAGACTCACGTTCCCATAGAGGGATAAATACTGAATTCTGATGTGTTGTACTGGTGCTGCAACCTTGAATAACTCTTGCTCACTGACGCAACACAGGCCTCGCTAGTACATACATTATGCACTTCAGCTGCTCGCAGTCAAAGACATAAATGACAGAACCAAACTTCACTGTTTTGTTTTCAAGTAGATAAGTCTTTGGTTAGTAATAAATTCAGTTGGCTTGGGGAAGCAATCATAACTGAAATAGTAATTTTCAACCAGAGGTACTTACTATAACTTCCAGATCACTCAGACTGCCAAATGAATCCCAATAAAAAAAACAAAATGCAGCATGTGATAGTTTGTATGGGCTCTGCTTCTGTTGGCAAGTGGATTCCTTTGCTGAACAGCTAGGACAAGTAACTAGACTCAATTTTGCAATTACTCCCATGGTTTCAGTGTGGGAAGACCTTGGCTTACATGCTCTGCTGAGCTTTTCTGTCCGTGCTGGCTCACAGCGAAATTCTAACCTGCCACATCCCTTCCCAGTAGATTGCAGGCTGATGTTTTAAAATAATGTTCATATTTACATAGTACTATAATTCCTTAACCATTATGTTGACAGAAATGTCTAGGGACACTACCTTAACTCCTCTGCATATTACTAAAATGGATTAGTTAGATTATCCTCATATCTGTAAGAAATTTTACACAAACAGCTTCAATTCACAAACATCACAGTGCTCTAAACCTCGATAGAGCTCTAGTATTACTTAGTGACAGCCAATATTATTTTAATGCTAAGCATCATTTATTGATAATGCAAGCTTGTAATCTTGTTGCTTAATGCACAATGCTTGAACAATTGAAATCCAAGTCTCTTCAAAGAAGCTTTATAGAACACACTAAAAAAATACTAAAGAATTACAAAAAAAGCCTTTCACCCAGGGGAGACTGGTCCATTTCCACAGGAGTGCAGACTTTGAGGTGGTTAGTCTTCACACTTAAAAAGTACCAAATATTTTTATCCAAAACACAATTTTTATTGCAAAACAGAGAAATTTGAAACAAGACAAGCAGCAATTCTCAGCATTCATAAAGCTGATATTGAAACTGCACTGTACTGCTCCTCTTTGTTCTGCTCTCATTAAATGACAGATCACCAATATGTGGCTCATAACTCTTACTAAAAATTCCCACTCCTAAAACTGAGCGTCATGAACTCAGGTGAGCATCCATCTTCCTACAATCCGAGTTTTTTACACATACCTACAATGGACCTTCACGTATGTCTATTATTGGAGCTGTTTATTACTATCTTAGACAGGAATTAGCCCTCAGATTTTACTTTGGCAACATTGAAATAAAAGGGAAAAGCTGAAAGATACAGCCCTAAGTAATCAAAGATTAGTTATCCTCTAGGGTTATCTGTAGAGGAAACGAAGATGATCCTGAATGAACTGCCAGTTAAATCACCAGTTTCACATTTCAGCAGGCTCCGGAAGAAAGGCTTAAACAAGTATCAGAAGTATGAGATTTTCCATTCATTGTTTCATGAATTTCATGTGTTTTCCATCACATGGGAGAGTTAGGATCACAGTGACAGATAACTGGAAAATTCTTATCAGTTCTTCTAGGCGAGATATTGCCTGCAAAGTTCAATTTGTTCTCAAAGGCTTTGGGAAGAGACTGAACTATGACTTGATGGACTCAGGCTGTCAAGTTCATGCCAATAACACTAGGTTGTTTTGCAAAAGTTTATCCTAATAATGAATTTATCTCACTGAATCAAACATAAACCACCAGAAGAATCTTAGTAGCATTCAGTTCCTTCTCTATAGTTGGCCATAGGCACAGAGGAAAGTGGCAAGAAGAGTAAGGGGATTACTTGTAGCTGTGAAACACTGATAGGACTCTGCAGGACAGTGGTCTGAAACAGATTAACACTGGTGTGCTGCACCAGTGGACTGCACAACCAGACTACACACAGCCTCTTCAAAACACTATGGAATCCTGTGAAGAGGAACTGCAGAATTTTAATAAGCTAGGAAAGGTGAAAGTCAAATCAAGAAGGGATGTAGAGTCAGCCCTAGCAGTGAAGCCCACCATATTAAGAAAAAAAACCCAAACCACAGTAGTATCTTTTACGATACTCGACTGAAAAATTCCTGTGTTATTAATCTCTGGGCTCTAATGTAACTGAGTTTTAACAACAAAAAGGATGATGATGACCATGCCTCTCACAAAAGCAAGGATGGATGCCAAAGAAGCATGATTTGCTTCAGAGCAATCCAAAGAGTAGGTGATAATATAGCCATAATATCTCAAGATAGCTATCAGACACAGCAGTGTCCACATATTTTGTGTGTTTTTATTCCTAACTATTTTTCTACATATTTAACCAGTCATATTATGTTCTATCAAATACAAAGTACACCGCGAAATGTGTGCATAATGTGTAGGATGTGCAATGCAGATAATTGCCTGTGCTGCTTATCCTGACATTTCTATTTCACAACTGAACCTTAACATTGCAGCAATAATGGTACACAGTGAATGCTAGATAAATGATATTGATTCTAATTAAATCCCAAAAGCAAGATTACTCCTGACCTCTCTTAGAATGATGATCAAAGACTTCTACAAGAACAGAATCTGCAAAAAGGACTCTAGCTTATAAGATACCTAGAAGACTATAAGCATAAATACTTCTCAAATATTTTTCACAGTGATCTGATTCCATCATATTATCTAGACCCTACACTTGTTAATGCCTCAGATCTGAAATGCAAGATTTTATAAAAGATGTGCAGAAAATACACATACTACAGAAACAATTTATAAAGAAAGTGGTGAAGATTATTCCTGAGCTACATATAGGTCTGCTTCTGAATATAAAAGTAAAAATAATTACTTAAGCCATAGTACAAACTGTATGCTACTACTGCCAGCCTTGCCTTCAGCTGAGACTCAACCTGTACCGTGTAGAACTTTTCACCTTGACCAGATAGCCTGAGGCTCCCTATCTGCAGTGGACTGCTGTTCCTTCAAGGTCATACACAGTATGGTAGAATTGCTCTGCTATGGAAAATAAATAACTGAAAAAGAATAAAAAAGTATTTGGATATATTTTTTTACATCCAAGTAAGTAGCAATACAACTTCGAAAAACTGCAGCATAAAAGAGAATTCTTTAAAATGCAAATGTAAGATATAAGGAAAAATAATTATCCACCTTTTAGTAAAGATGCTGAGGTTTGGAAAGTTGCTTTCACTGTAGCTCTTGTATTAGATTTGGGCTTTGGGAGTTTAGTTTTATTTTTCAGTTGAGTAAGTTTAGTGATAAATTATCTGCACACACGCCCCCACACACACCCCGAAGATAAAAATGTTAAGCCAAAGACCCTTCTTTTTAATTTAGCATAATGACTTTCACTGCCTAACTTGAGGTACGTGACTTTGAAAGGACTGTGGCCAAACTGATTCAGTTGATAAAGCAGCAACTGCAAGCTCATCTGGAAGGTAAATAAAACAGAATCAAGACTAAACCCTGTCATTCCTGTTAGTGATGCAGATTATTTTTGATGTAATTTTATGGGTGACTTGCTTTGAGTTGAGCATTTTCTCCAGATGTTATGATATTTTGATATGTGTTCACCTCTGCTACTGAATTCATCCTTCTCTGGCAAGCACACAATATGTATTTTTAGCTCCATGAGCTACTAATCCAGTTTCTGTGACAACTGCAGTTTGTTGGAAGAAACTACTAGTGTTACATTGTCTCAGAGCTATGAGCCCATTTGAGAAATTAGCTTCTTAGCTGACCTTTAAAGCAAGTGAGCATAATGTGCCTGCAATTCCTCAGGGTTTGGATTTCATTATCACAGCAGTGTGTATGAGACGAGACGCCTCCGCTGCACAACTTCGCCTCTCTGTTTTGTTTTCCTGTTAATTATAGAAACTGTTTACTGTACATGGAAAATCTGCAAGTTTTCTCAGCTCTTGAGGACAATGCTATTTCTAATTCTTTTTCTCTAGAGAGGGCAGCAGTTCGCAGTGTGGAGGGCTGTGTATGATTGCTTCTTCCCAAGAAGGACTTTCCCATGGCCCCCCCTAACCAGAACTGCAGTGGAAATCGCCACAGATGTCTAAGGGTCAGAATGGCAATTGCAAATGGAAGAGGGAAGTATGGGAGCAGTATAGCAGAGTGGCAGCCCTGGTCCTTCCCACTTACCTCTAGTTCTCAGCCTGACCCAAGACCCTGTCAAAGAATCTGGGTGCTCCAAGTGCATAATAATACAAGTACAATTTAGCATGGGTCAGACAAAAGCTTCAGTAACTATGATTGTAGTGGGAGAAGATTTGGCCAGCACTTCCCTCTTGGCTCCCCTGTTCTTTCCCAAGTGATTGCAGAGATGGACCTATATACTGTTTCAGAAAAAAAAGAAAGGTGAGGAAAATCAGTCATTTCAATGTTAAAAAAAACAGGTATTCATCCCTAGGAGGGATGGACTCCTTAAGTAGGACTGTGCTGACTGTCACAGAAGGAATCAAGCAGTAAATAAGGTGATGGCTCTTGGTGAAGCCTGTAGGAGTGGCATACCAGTACTGTCTTAGCTCAGAAGTAGGGAGTTGGAAATAATCACAGACTGTTCACTTCTAGTCGAAAGGAATATTCTTTTAGTTAGGATAAATCTCTTAGCCAGACCTCCCAAATATTAAATATTATTGATTTTACCACCAAAACCCTTTGAATCTCTGGTTGCAGCCTGATGTGTTTCTCTCCATGTGTATTGCTGTTATGTCCTATTACATCCTCTCATTGTTATCAGCAGTGGAATTCATGTCGCCTACAGCATGGCAGCTGATCTGAACTAGTCCTCCACCTCTGCGCTGTAGTCATGGGGGAGAGAGGCAGTGATTTATCTCACCCTAAACACTTTAACCGGGAATGATCATCCTTTGAGGTGCCAAGGCATCTGCACTGACTGCAGAGGGAGCTGACTTTACTAGCTCAGACAAGACATAATATTTAAATACGTAAATTTAGGTTAGCTGAATTTCACTCAGTCTTACAGCAATTGCCAAACTCATTGGTGCCCTAGAGCATAATGGGTCACAGTGTAACTTGGGCAGAATGGGACATAAGGATAATAAGCAATATTCCAGCATCAAAGACATTCAATTTAAACTGCTAATTTTCTAGAGACGCAATCTAAATGCCATGTATTGAGATGGGAATTTTGACTAGACTGGGCTTCCTTTAGACTTCATTAAAAGGCACAATGCTGACACCTTAGGAAGTGCATTTAAAGCCTTGCATTGGGGTGCACTGGATCTCTTAATACACCCTAAATGAACTCAGTTAAATCCAGGCCTTACCTAACATGATCACCTTGGTGTTTTTGCAGAAGGTGCTTGGTGAAATACGTCTCTCTTTGAATTTAACTGTAAACAACTGTTGGTTGAATCATAGAATCACAGAACCGTTTCAGTTGGAAGAGACCCTCAAGATCATTGAGTCCAACCATAACCTAACTCTAGCACTAAACCATGTCCCTAAGCGCCATGTCTATACACCTTTTAAACACTTTCAGGGATGGTGACTCCACCACTTCCCTGGGCAGCCTGTTCCAGAGCTTCACAACCCTCTCTGTGAAGAATTTTTTCCTTACATCCAACCTAAACCTCCCTTGGTGCAACCTGAGGCCATTTCCTCTTGTCCTATCTCTTCTTACTTGGGAGAAGAGACCAACACCCTCCATGCCACACCCTCCTCTCAGGTATTTATAGACAGCGATAAGGTCTCCCTTAACTCATAGAGGAATTCTGAGTCCTACCTCCAGAAAATTCAAATGATGCAGGGACATTCTTCTTTGCATTTTGCATTTAGAATTTTTAGACTTTCTTTCCTCCCACAATTTCTCTCTGCAATAACAGATTCAACTCTTATTAAATACAAAGCAACTTTCCCTCCTCTTAAAATAGTGTACTTCTCATGAAATTCCACTAAAATCCTAAGGATTATGGATTCTAAAACTCATTCTATTGCCTTGAGAGTTCATGATATTACATACAGCACTACCTTCTATTTTGCATCATACCCAGAATACTCTCTGGGTCATCCAGCTTCCAAATGCAAGCAAGCTGAGAATCAGCAGCACATCTACACACAGTAGCTCTTTCCTACACACATACTTCAGTTTCTTCAGAAGCTTTGTCTCTGTTGCTTCTTATCTATACATTTTGCAGGACCTGTGAGAAGTTTCTGGAAAGGAATGCTTACACATATAACCACTGCATGTATGTGGGACTTGACAGAGATGTAATGAGAAAGTAAATCTTAGAGTCAGCTTGTCACTTACTCAGTAGATGAGGAAATTGAATGGATCTGGATGGGCAGTTCTTTCTCCCTTAGAATCCCTCAGAATATTATAAAGGTGGGTAACGAGCCTCATCACCACTGTGGACCAGAGCATTCATATGCTTACAGCAACACACCTCATAGAATCATGGAATGTCCTGAGTTGGAAGGGACCCACAAGGATCATCAAGAAACCATACAAGACAGGGTGTTATTCTGTCATTTGATGTTCTTCTAAAATGTAGTTTGTTAACATGATAGGTGTTGTACAAGAATCTACACAGGAAGGATTAGCACAGCTTTACTTATTGCTTCAAGAACAGTCATTATAGAGTATTGCTAGCAAAGAAAGAGCTCAATGCGAGACGTTCTGATAATGCAAAGTTAATTTCGGGCCTGCAAATTCACAGAAGCACATAAAATGTATGTTAATGATAAACTGACAACCATCTCTCTGCTCTTTAGAATTTATATATTTTATTACCATCTTTACCATATGATAATAAAGTTTATGTAGGCATTCTGGCATATACTTCAGGTGAAGTTGGCACAGAAGTTTTGTATAATTGGGCTAGAAGCTCAAAAGCTTTTCTAAATCCCAGTCCTAGCAACATCCACGAGTTGTGACTGGCAGTGCTGATATATGTAAAGGGTTCAGGCAACAGAAGGAAGAGATTTCCTGAACTGCATTAGCCCCTATTCTTGACAGTCACTATGGCTACCGTATCAAACCTTTATTTACCCTGGAATATGCTTATCTATCCCTCTGTCACTTAATTTAATTCAATTTGTTTTGGCTAATGCAAAACTGTATAAAGCAGCACAGACTAAAAGATTTAAGACACAGCACTTGGACTGGAAAGAGCTTAATTCAGTGGGATCAATCTCACTTTTCCTGGCCATCTTAAAAAATAGATGTCGAGTCTAAGTTTGCCATCTGTGGTCACTGAGAAAGTTAAGCATGCTCACGGATTTAGGCAGCCGCACACTGTGTTTAGAGCAGAGGGGGCAAGTGCCTGAAGCACTTACTTGTCCTCTAGTCTTCAGAGGAAACTTGATTCTTGGAATGCTAAAGCTGAAGTGGGCCAGGAGCTGAAGGCAGAAGTGAGCATTGCTGCAGTCGGGGCAGCCAGTATGTCCCTCTTGATGCCCTTTAACTCCACTGCCTCTCTGATAGCTACAAATGAGGGAAGATACTTTTTTCTCTGAAATTCTGTCTCTCCTCTTTTTATCCAAAATAAAACACGTTCAGCCTCACCCTGCCTTTGGAAACTAAAAATCACTGGAGCAAACAGCCTGTTTAACATCTGTCTCCACTGATCCTTCTGTTAATGCTGCATCACTTTGCATCACTTACTGCATTGACCTCTCTGATGTGAACCCCAGCCCACAGGGAAGCAGACTGAGATGCCTCATGCTGTTTTCCAGAAGCCATTTAGTTGCTATAGTGACACAGCCATACTAACCCAGACCACAGATTACTGGAGGTCAACTTTCCTAAGCCACAAGAACAAGTAAGCATCTACAGAGGTGAATGATCTGTCACCGATGACTGAATTGTTACATTCCCAGTTTCACTGTTTTGCTTACTTTCGTGCATGAATAATAGCCAAGTCACAAAAGATCAGTCATGTGTATGAGGTTAAACAGTTTACAGATTTTTGTTGTAAGGCAGCTCATGCATTGCAAATTAGTGACATTGTTAAGGAGTAACTCCTAGCTGCATGGATAAATTTAGTGCTTGGAAAAGTTAAAAACATGCCATGGACTGTTAATGTACTGACTTCTTCACTCGACAACTTGCACTGCGGTCTTCTCCCTCTCTCAGGATGTGAGTGCCTGCCATGTCACTGTCACAGTTTTGTCTCTGCTACAAAGAAGAGTAAGATCAGCCCTTTAATCCCAGTTATTCTTTAGATTTAAGCAGCCATGTCAACAACAGATCCTAATAAGAACAATAAGAGGAATCACTCGCCATCTGTGTCACATACTAGGTGCTAAAGGAAGGAAAGTAGAAGTTTTGAAGAGTGGAAGCCTGACCAAGAGCAGGAAATATTGTGCAAAGTGATGGAGCCATGAGCAGCAGCAGGAGCTGATCAGCTCCTGCCTGTCCATGCTCCTGCACACTCAGCATCTTCCCTTCATCCCAGTAAAGTCCTATGAATGACGTACTACCTTGAAGAAAGGGAACCGTTTCTGAATTTGACAAGCTTTTTTACGCTTCTTGTTTTGTTGACAACTTAAGCATGTGGCTATTTCCAATATTTCACATGTATAATTTTGCAAAAGATCACCAGAACCCAAAAGCAAAGCCAGAGGCTCTCAGACTATATCTAAGACAGGGAATTAGCTCTACTCAGTGAGCTCTGAGCACTCAGCAGAGGTGATGCAGTGGCCTGAGACTGGAAGAGGAAAACCCACAAAATGCCATAAATTTGCAGTGCTGCTGTTGGATTACAGACGTCTTGGCAGGACAGTTTGCAGGAAGCATGTACGTGTGGACAGTTTGTGGCAGCTGACGAACCTGAAGGCTGTCCAGCACTTCAGCTTCCCCTAACACCTCATGCAAGTTCCATACTCATTTGCAATTCAACACAGCATTTTTGGGTGGTATTTTTTTCCCCCATTTTTAAATGATCTGGGAGAAGGATCTATTCAGAGGAAGAAATATAGAATGTGAAATTGGTTAGGAGAGTTTAAGCCCCAGTGCAGTGCTATGATACTTTTAAATGCATGCAACATGTCACGGTTCTGCACTGCTTGCTTTATACAGAAAAAAAATGAAAGATGTTAATGGAAAACAGAGAAAAGGTGGTTATACACCTGATACCTCTGCTGGGCTTGGCAGGGAATGCTGTAAGCACAGGAGGAGATAGCACTGTGAAATGGCATATGCACACATGTGAACTGCAGTAGGACCTTTTAATGACTCAACTGCAAGGGTTTCTGCTTCAGAACAGGCAATTCCCATAGAAGATTTCCAAGGTTTTAAAAGCTTTGGTTTTCTGTTTGCAGAGGCATGTTTCCAGGCTCCGAAGTGCCTTTTGAAACAGACTCAGATCTGAAACTGGATGTGGGAATGAGAAGTGAAGCCAAAACCACAACCACAGTTAATGACTATTGGCTCTCTGGAGTTGAAAAAGAAGTATTCCGTGAGATCCTGCGAGAAAACCACACTTTGAGAGTCTTGGCTTCGCAGCAATTCCCCTGTGCAGTGGCTTTTGTCTTTGAATGGCAGATATTACCAGAGTGATGTAGAACAAAATTTATTTACCAGTCTACCACCTCCATCACTATTTCCTTCTTACTCTGAGTTCCTGACCTCTGCACACTGCATCACAGAAGAGACTGTGTGATGGGGAACTTCAAGCAGATGAAAAAGTTTGGCACAAGATCTGTAAAAAGTACTCTGGAGGAATGACTGTTGCCTCTGTTTACTTAAACTTCATGACTTCTGTACAAGAAGTTGGGCACTGGGTCTGCCTCTGTGGTCAGTCGATGGTCTCTGGTCCCTCTGAGCCTGGAGCAGAGGGAAGCTGCACAGAACAAGTTTGCAGCAAACAGACTGATGACCCCAGCTGGGGTCCTCACATCGTCCTTCCTTTGCCATGTACAGGCAATATGCAGTGAATCTCCTTCCTCTGTCTTCAAAGAGAGTGAATTTGTTTCATACAGAAACCCAAGACAGCAGATGTTGCCACTTGCAGCTATGTGAAGAAACACTAGTGTGTGAATTCCTGATCAGAGGAACAAAAGATCATCTGTTTGATAGGTAGGAAAATAACAGAAAAAAATTCAAACTACAGTATGTGATTTCTGGATCCATTTCAGCACCTCTAACCTCTCTAATTCATCAGTCCAAGGTATGAAAACTATGAGAACCTTTTTATTTATGAAGACAATGCCAGGCAAATGACAGTTTTCCCTGTCACTAAAAGTAAGTGTTGTTGAAGAAATGTTGAGTCTGACTACCATGTAATTGACTTCATAGCATCAACCTTGACAATAAATTTCATTACACTTCATAAAGGCATCTAACAAAATAAACTTGCCACCTAATACTAAAGGCAGCAGATGCAACTACTAAGTTAAAAAGTGCTGAGAATTTGTTTTACACTTTTTTCACACTGATAGAAAAATGTCCCTAGAGAGCCCACATTTTTTTATTAACTTCCCTTGTCATAACACAGAAACAAATAACACAATACTTAGTATCAGCACTGAAGTTCTGGACACATTACCTTTAAACAAGCTTATAAAAAACAGAGAGTGTATATTCTTATACAGTAAATCTACACTAATTTGGGGAGCTAGATGATTTATTTGCAAACACTGTCATTGTCTCCATGGTGATGCTGACACTGACTTTCAGATTTTGCACTGAGTTCTGTGATTATAAATTTCCTTATAGAATAAACAGTCACTTGAGAGGATGAGGATGGCATCACGACATTTTTTAGATTGCTTCTCCAATTAGAAATTATCCATCATTTCTCATTAAAATGTTTCCATATTTCTACCAAGATCAGCCACAGAATTAACCTAGACATTTCCTATTGGCAATTGTGAGAGGCAGGTTATTGAGCTATAAGTGTTTGGTTTGAACTTCTATGTTTGTTCTCTTCACAAAGGACTATGGCTGGTGAGAAGAGAAAAAGAGTTTGGCCAGAGAGACTGGTACTCTCTGAACAATGAGGATGTGTCAGTGAAGCCAGAATGAAGTCTCAATCTATTTATAGCTATTTGGAAAATTTTCACTCTGAGGAACTAAGTAATGACATCAATACCACAGCTTTATTAGTTAGGAAGTGGTATTCCTCTTGAGTGGTGAAACATGAACTTTGCTCCATTTACAATTCTTGCATGTCTTACTGATGTTCCCAGGAAAAAAATGCATGCTACATCCTGTATATGGACAAACTAATGGCTATAGGATAAAATTTGTCATCCTATGCAGGAAATTCTCAGATCTGTGATTTGGATAGAAATTCTGCAACCTAAAGCTTTTTTGTTAAGTCATTTTCCAGATAGGCAGTAGAGCTGGAGAGCTTCTTTATCAAGGTAGATAAAAGACTAACTTCTCCAATCCCAAGGATGCCGTAATATCAACAGAATAAACCTTTAACACCAGTGTTTCTCTAGAAAGCAAGGAAAATTCCACTTAAGTAAGTTTCTGGGCCAATTCCCATGCATCTTCCCTCTTTGGGGGAACCACAACACACCTCTGTAAGTTCAGATGTCCTCTGCCTGCTGAAGTTGGTATAGGTTCAAGATAGTCCTTTCTCATCCAAAAAAGCTTTGTGGAAAGGAAGCCCGAAACATGTTCGGCACAGGCTAGCAGTGCCACGCTGACTCGTTCCCACTCTAACATGGGCTACTGGCCAAAGAGGAGAAATACAGCACTGCCATTCCCTCCACAGAAACATCTAACTGGATAATTTGGACACATGGCAGAAGTTATTTACTTATTTTCAAAAGGTGCCTCAATTATGATTACTAAATCCATAATTAAACCCTAATTTCTGGTCTCAATTACGGAAATGCGGAGTTTCTCATACCTTCTAGTGCTGTTCAGAGTCCTGTCTTTAATTTCAGTGAGCTTTGACCCGGCCCACATAAAGCTAAGTCACTTTGGGGTCACTGCACAAGTGTTAACTTGTGATCTGCAAGAGCAGAACAACATCAGCCCACTTCAGTACAATGCTAAAGGAAGTTCACCTGCAGAGGAACACTGACTGCCACATCTTTGAACAGAAGAACCTGAGAAATAAAAAATGCCTGAAAATGTGCCTGTTCAGGGACAGATCCACATCTTGTTCTAGTTGGATTCATTGAAGACAATAAAGCTATACTCATTTTCAACAGCAAAGAATTAGCCTTTTCTAAAAAAAAACGACAGGGACTTATTTAAACCTTGAACTGCTGTTTGCATTAAATCTGGGAAAGTATTGCCTTCCTCTTTTCAGTGTGTTTTTGGTCTGCATTAGATAAAGCAGGGACCTTTCAGCCAATCAAGCAATAGAGGACATTTCCAGGTGAGCATCATTAAAAACAGATGGGATTTCCAATAACGAAACTGGAGTAGAAGCACAAGTCCTGTTAAAAAAATGTGGAAAACCAGTATCCAGAGATCTTCCAGTGTCTGCTGGAATTCCTCAGAATAAGTTTTTCCAAGACCAAATTATTTTTAAAAGTCCAAGACTTCTCCCCAAAATCAGTTTGGCTGATAATTTAGTGGGAAATAGGGCCCACAGAACAGAATTTTTTTGTTTGTCAGTACACTGATCTTCTACACTTCATTTGCATTGTCCTGGAAGGACTGGACATACAGCACTGTAAGACAAATACTGAACATTATTTTATATAAGCAAGACAATGCTTATCTAAAGCCTTAGCAGAAACATCAGGTAAAGAGATTTACCAAAGTGTTTTTTACTGTAAAATATCAATATTTATAGTGCCAAAAAAGTCAAAAAATGACTTCTTGCCACTTGTATAACAATAAAGATTGATAGGTATAATGTATGAAATATAGAGTAGCTTCTTCTGAAAAGCTAAGCTCACTCAGCTTACTGTATGTGGAATGTAATTATCCAGAAAGTGAAGTATGTATAAAAATAGGTAAAATTCCTACAATATTTGTATTGAATTACAGTTCCTCCTGCCACGAAGGTTACAACAGGTCTACAGTATATGTATGAAATGTTTGTTCATAAAGTTAAAAAACATCATTGCCTTACTGAAGAACACATTAAATGTAGGAATGCATAATCAGAACTGACTCTCAATTCTGCTTAGCTGGTGCAAATCTACAGAGAACCATCATCCTTTCTGCACAAAACAAAACCAACCTCTAATTTGAAAGCTGGGGTTTCTGTTTGGTTTTGTTTGTCATAGAGGGGCCAGACTGAAGTTTTTGAAATAAATTCCTCTGGAAGTGGAAGTACATTGTTTAATTTTTGTTTTCCTTACCTTCACTTTGTTCACTGACAGCAGTCACCCACCTTTTGAAAAGATTATTGCCTGACATTACATGGAGCTTTTACTGCTTGTTCAGAACAAGGCAGTGAAATAGAAAGAACCTCCAACTCCCCTGTCATGACCCAGTTCTGGGTTTGTGCTTTTTTGACAAGTCTTTAATCTGCAGCAGGCCTCATAGGCTGGTCTCCCGGAGGAACATGGTGCCAATGTTGTAAGAAACCTTTCTCACTCTGGCAGATGTGACGGAGGATTTTGGCGGCTTCTGACCACTTCTGACCTCGAGGAAGTAACAAATCCCAGGAATTTCCTTTGGAAAGTTTTCTGGAAGCTCTTCACGGGAACGAGGGATAAAAATAAAGTTTTCTTCCTTTTTCAAAAGCCTGGAAACAAAACAAAACAAACACCAGAGGCATATAAAAAACTGTACAACACAGTCCAGAAATACCTCTTTGCAAGAGATATATCCAATGTGGTCCCAAATAAAAAAATGAGTTAAAAACATTATGTAACATCTAAAAAAATTTCAAGTGAGGATCTTTAGCTGATATATATCAATTTAGTATCACCAGCTTCAAGGAACTCTGTTGACAGAGATCAGCTGAAACAACGGCCTAAATAAACACATTCTCTGAAAACCAGTGTCAATATTCAGAAAATCACGTACCAGAAAGGGAATCAAATTCATAATGGTCATTATCCACTACATATCACTCGGCTCACTTAAAACACTCCAATCTGGTCAGTTGTGCAGAAATGAACATTTCAGAGTGACAGCTGCCACCAGATCTCCTGCTGGAAAGTAGTTATGATGGTGACAGTGCTTGGGAGCTCTCACAGGTAGAAGCAGGGTGGTCACTTTGTGCCCTTCTCATACTCAGTAGTACAGTATTTCATAAATTAGGTTCAAATACTGCAAATCCAGCTTCAAGAAAAAACAGAATCAAGTCTGACATTATTCATCACAAGTACCTGTGGGTTTAATCTGGGCCACCTGGTCAGGGTCAAAAGAAGATGGAGGTTCATGGGAGCCATGAAGCCATCATCATGCCCACCCAGATGGTACAACAGCACAGACCCGGCTATACGGCCTGTTGCCATTTGCCGTCTTCCTCCATCGTGGAGAAATCTCTGTCTGGCTACATCTGAAAGTTTAGGATATCTTTATCAATTATCTTCCCTGAAACTAGTCAAACTTGTAAAATAACTCCTCACATTTCCCTTTTTTCCCCAGTAAATTGCATTAGGGTTACTCAGCCCTACATAGTACTGAAAAGATCAGTTTTGAGCTAATGGTAAATTCTGAGCGCACTTGGATATCTGAAAGCAGTCTTTATCTTTTCCCCTCCCAAGATATTTATTCTTTCTCTCAATCAGTCTTACTTGAAGCTCAAAAACATCAGTGGGAAGAACTTTATTAGCTTCAGCAGATTTTGTAATAGCTTGTTTATTTAATGTCTCTAAAGCTGATTTCTGGGAAATGAATGAATGAATGAATCTTGTTGCCAGAAGAATTTTCCAGGATTCTTAGCACATATAATGGTACTTCCTTTACTGAGTATTTTCCATGGGTTTTGGCTGAGACAATCTGTGTGAGCTCATTGAAATATAAAGGCATTTTCTTCCAAGCTTTTAAATAATCAGTTGGTTATAAATCCAACAATGTTTTTGCCTTTGAACTTCTGTGGTGGTCTTTGCTTAGCATGCGGTTTGAATGTCATAATGTATTTTCCAGACTGTCAATTTTATGATCAAAATACTGTCATCTTTTCTAAATGGCATGAGAGTTTGCAGAGGCCTCTACAGAGAAGCTTCTATCTTTTCACCTCTGCAATGCTTGCGGTAAATATTTTGCATTTTAAAACTACAGTCTTAATACACTGAAATAACTCTTTGTTGCTTCCCAAACTAGATTTCCGCAAGCAACAGTTGAACTATTAGAACCTTCAGAGCTAAATCTGTAGCTTTTGTTGCAGTTGTTCTTCCCCAAAATGCCTATTCACTATGGAGCATCTGGCCTTGTTAAAAATCAATTATTTCCTTCTCAGAGCCTAACATTATCTAATTGTAACGACAGTTGTACAAGTCTGAAACTGTAAAACATATATATCTTTTTGATTCCGTTCAGGGCTGGCACTGAATTTAGTTGCTATTTCACACTATTTTCCTCACAATACAAAAGTGCAAGATATTAATTAAAGGCCTTATTTTCACCTGTTTTGTGAATTGTAACTTGGTTGCAAAGAAATGGTCTGAGAGTATCAAAGGTGCCAGGAGTGATGGATGACTAACTAATTCATCCTCTGGAAATTCCTCCACTACTGTGGTGCTTATGATAGACTCCATATCCCTATATTAGGTGCATTGTTTCAATCAGCCTCTCAACCTCAGAAATTGTCGAGCTAGCCTCTATTGGGATAACATTTCAGCTCCCAAGCAAACATGGCAGGAAACCATCTTTACCAAATGCTAATGGGAGCTACTTGTGATCACATCCTACCTTAGCTACTTTAGTTTGCACTTTTAAGAAAAAAAATATTTGCTGGCTCATGTAATAATACCATTAGAAAGACTTCAATCAGGACATAAATGGCCTCTTGTTAGCATTCTCCTAAAGAACAGGTTCTTCTGCTTTCTTAAATATATTGGTCCTGACACTTGGTTTCCCAGGCTGAGAATGGGATTGTGGTTCAGAAATTGCCTCTGATTTCTTACAGCTTTGTGTATACACTAAAGAAATAAATTACCTGCTAATACTCAGTGCCTATCAGTGAGGACATTTTTCTTCAGGAATCCTCCCTCCTATATTTCGGCCATTTGTGATGTAAAAAAGAAAACAGTAGCAGTTGATGGCTGTGCCCCAGATATACAGCCATTTCTAAGGTTTTTGTCTTACTTTTCATGGGTACAAAGAACCTGAAAAGATCCTTCTGCTAAGAAAAACAAAGAGTGCAGATCGTCAGTGAGGGCAAGGCCAAGCCACACAGTTTTTGCATTTCCTCTCCGGCTGAAGGTGAAGGTCTGGAAGGTTTCCTGGGTGGTGGCACCAGTTCTGGTTGTTTGTCTGGGCCATTCTCAGAGCATTTTGTTGTGACCAAGTCAGATTGCCTGTTCTGAAAGTCTGAGGGCACAATCTATCCTGAGAGCACAATCTATCCTTCACATTCAGGAAATTACATGGCAGCTTAGACTCTACACAAAATGTCCCCACTGTTCCATAGTCATAGAGCTTAAGATGAAGTTATACAACCTCTGCAGTTCAGGAATATGCATATAACAACTAATCTGAAAATATTTCACAGCAGTTATCTCAGCTGTATTTCCTGCACCACTTCTGTGTATTTCCCTTAAGAGCACTATTGCAAAAGATATTTCTATAGTAGGTTTTTCACAGGTTCAAAATTCTGGGTTCCACTCAAGTGGCTGGATACACCTTTTGCTTAAACTGTGAAGGTCAGGCTGCTCGAGCATTCCTATTAATTTTCTGGAACAAGGCTTGCCCTCAGCTTGTTTTCATTCTTGATGTTTCAGGGGAGGAAGAATTTCTTAAACACTGATGAACATTGACAGCGTCCTTTCCTAACCTGAAATCTTCCAGAATAGTATAAATTCTTGCTCTTTCCTTTCCCTGGTGGAAAAGCTGTTGCTTCCAGACAAAAAGAGATGGTGCCTGAGAATCATCCCATTTAAAAATTAAAAAAAAAAAATAAAATAAAAAAAAATTGTCAGCACGGAAGCAGAAAACATGCTTATTTCCTAGTGGAAACAAGAAGCATTTCAAGGTCAGGAGGTCTGTGTGTGAATGCAAATTGAGATCATACTTAGTGGGAACCTTGAAGAAGCTTTTAAAAGCTGTAGCTCTTTTTTTTTTTCATAAATGAAATGATAGGGTAATTATATTTCAAACTATTTTGGCAAGAAACAGTGACATCGTCATCACTGAGTTCCTACATTCAGAAAATAAACTAACAAAGATTTGTTACTACAGAATTATTTTTCCAAGGCCCTCTATGCTGAGGGCATGCTTTCCACAAGGATTCTTATTCTCTCCGTGCCCATTGGAAAGCAGTTTCACCTCTTTATCTGTCCATCTCTCAGAGATGTCAGACCTTTGTACTTATCACTGGCTGCTGTGAAGATTAATTAATACTTACACCAAAAAAAAGGACGTCTGCCTGACCTTAGGCTCAGCAGGAAGGATAGCTGCAAATATTTTATTATTGTTTTGTGAAAAGTGGGCTAACCTGCTCCATTCCTGCCCAAATAATATAAGGTCAGAAACTGAGCAATCTGTCCAAAGGGAGGAATAACATGGTGAGAGGAGCAGCCACTTAGCAGCTCCTTTGGAAATATGAAAGAGCAGCTCCTTCGGAAATAGAATCTTCCTTGAGAACTGTATTTCCACAGCTACAGGAATAAATGATTACCACATGTGCTAACTCAACTTTAGCTGCTTTGAGAAATGGCAGTGCTGAGGGACTTCAGCACGCTCTAATACTGTGAGTTCCACCATGAGGGCTTGAGAGGACACATTGCCCAGACAGTGTCTGGAAACCTTTGAAACCTCCTCCCCACTGCTGTGACTAGTGCTTGCTGGCTATGGCAAGCACAGCTTGCCACCTCCCAGCAAACTTTGCAAATATAGCAAATGCCTTTAGGTTTGTTTGGCTGCAGGAGCCCAGCACACTGCACGGTTTGTGGTGCTCAGGGGCCTGTCTTTTGTCTCTCCCTTTACACCAGGCTTCTCTTAAAAGCCACCTTCAGGCCATGCAGTCTGGGCAAGTATTTCCAGAGTCACTAGACAGCAGGGAGCAAGCGAGCGATCCGGTGGTGATGCAGCCCGTCCTCAGCCGAGCTCCTCGTCTTGCTGGTCAAGCTCATCCCTCGCTGTCCCCTGACCGCATCAGCCTCCCCAGAATGCAGCACAGCACCTTCACCTGCCTGCACGGTTTGCTCCTCTCTGTCTTCCTCAGGCCCTCCATCAAATGCACAGTGGATATACTTCACATCACAGTTTCTGCGATAAATGCCATAAACTGATCTATATGTATATAAAATATGTATTATATAGTATTGTTCAAACACACATTCATATCTAGTTAGATATGAAACTAATCATAGTATTTGCTGCCTCAATAAACTATGGAACAGGATTGTAATATTCAAGTAAGGTATTAACAACAGTGAAATATTTATTCAGCTTTGATTTTGCATATACATACATTTTGGCCTCTGTATAATAAATTTCCACATACCCTAAATAAAAGTCATGTTATGATAGGATTTGGCAATTTGCTGAAGCAGACTTGAAAAAGCACCCACTCAGAACTGAACTCCAGTGTAAAATTCTGTTAGGAAAACTGCTTTGTATAGACCAAGATTTGAACAATATTTCTAAAACAAATAGAATGCTCTACAATAAATGAGAATATACACTGCCTTCCTTGATATACTAGTAGGCACCAAGAAAAGCAAAGTGGCCAGCTCAATCTTCCACAAATGTTACCTTTCACAGGGATACCTATCAACAAAAGAAAAGGTTATTTTTGCTCTAACATTTAAAGAACTGTAAAAACAGTAGCTAACCTAGTTCACATCCACCTATTAATTGGTGCAATTAGGAAAATTTAATTAATGGCTTCCCAAACGGGTTACCAGAAGACTGTCTCCTGCTGGATTGCTGAGCCCTTGCTCTGCAGCAACAAGTGTTGGTCACTTCACCAGCTGGGTATGTGGTTTGATAACATATGCCAGCTCATTTGTTTCCCCATGAATTCAGATGTTAAATTATTATTGCATTTCTTAGAAATATTGGTGGGCTGATCATAAAATACACTGTGTGAAAACATGCATTTGCAATTGTAATGTCAAAAATCAGCGCACTTCATCCTAAATTTTAGTAGCTTTGAATTTCTCCCTCAGTTTCTATACATGCAAGTAAGACCAGAAGACTGAAAAAAACTTGACTACCTCTGGATCTAATTCATTTCACATTGTATTTCATTATTTTTTAAACTATGGAAGTTCAGGTATTGGTGGTTTTCATTCATACAGATCAACTGTAAAAAGATTTTGAAAGGACCAGCCATGATTTTTTAAGGCAATATACTGTATATCACATGCGGTGGAGAGTGTCTATCACTGACCTTTAATACTTTTATTCCTCACGCACCTAAGCAGATGAGTTTCTGCTCTCTGTTTGGGACATTAGAGAATTAGGCTTAGTGAACAGGATTGGCCATCACTAGCAAAAGGCCCCGGGCTTTGCATTGATCTACCAGTGCTGGCCCCAGGACTTGTCTGGATTTGTCTAGGCTTTTTGTAGTTTTAGCAGTTGTCTAGCAGTCAGATCACTATTGCCTTTGGTTTAGCTGTGTGGAACTGAGGCGCAACATATACTGTTAATCAATTGGTGGTGATCTAACACAGAGTTATCCTGTGTAGAGTGAACTACCTCTGGTCCTTGAACAAAAATGTAGTGGGCAGGCAGCAGAGGCCCCAGGACCATAATCACAGTAATTATGGGGGTGCAGCCTCATGGAGGTAGATGATACCGGGAACAGAAAATCAAGAATAAACCAGTGCATTTTGAATAGACTTTTATGCTTTCATTAGACTAACAATACTTTTTTGTATCCACGTATAATCTGTGTTCCCTTTCTGTCACTAATATGTCCCTTGAAAGCATACACAGTGAACCGACCAACATAAAAAGAAATATTTTTTTAAAGGATGGTCAGAAAGAAAATTTAAAATAATCTGAAAAAGGAGAGCAAATCCAATTTTTTCGCCACATGAGGCAGAAAAATATAGGTATAGATTAGATATAGATGATACATAGATATAACCTGTAGGAAAAATAATTTGATGAAAATAAAAATTTACAAGGAGTTTATAGAAATGCATAGTTTTAGTTTAAAATCCTGATAGAGATGTATAAACGTCCTTCTTAATTAACTAAAAGTAAAACTTCTTCAACAAAATATTCTGTGAAATAATTATTAAAACTCTATTCAAATTCTGCTGGTTTTAGTCAGTTCTAAAGGCTGAGAGGCAACTGAGGCAGGTGAGCCAGCAGTGACCTCACCCAGCTCAATAAGGAGGTACACCTGGTTGCTCTCCTAAAGCAGATGAGGATGTGGGATACAGGCTGTTCATCTTTGCCTAAGCTCAGGTGCCAGATGCATTGCCCATTATGTGATAAAGGAAAGTATCTGTACCCAACAGTTGATGCTAGAAGCACTGTCTCCATAAGGGAAATAGGTGCTGGAAAAGACCAGAGGTGGAAAAAAGAGGAAAAAGATAATTCATTTTTAAATACAGCACTTGACAAATAGCAACAATTATGTTTACCTGCTTTTGATGACTGCTTTGAAATCCCAAGGCATTATGTTGTAATACTATTAGGGAAACAGGATTAATGTGGGTGTATTATACTAATATCTGATAAATATCATTATTCAAGGCTGAAACAAAGAGTTAATAATATTTAATCTCATAATAATAATATTTAATCTCAAAAATATTTAGTCTCATAAATCTCACTGTGCTTCCTTCCTCAGTATGAAAAATAAGATAAGTTTATTCAATTCAGGATAATGCAGATGAATTAAAAAAACCTTGAGCTGGATTTGCCAGTTTACTAAAGGAACAGAGAATGTGTTGATATTCTCCTATTCCTTCCTGGCCATGTGTTTAAACATGGACCAGTCTGGGATCCTCTGCTCCCTCTCCAGTTTCCACATGTTTCACTGGAAGCTTTACCAGTGCTGTTCCAGTTCTTTCATTTTACAATGCTCAGTGATTCAAAGCAAATTAAATGAAGCTCTGTAATCCTTCAGTCAAAAGACCTGCCTGAGTCAAGAGAAGCAGGTATTTTGAACAGAAGTGATCTCTTATTCCCAGCGGATTCACAGGCCACCTTTGCAGAAAGTGCAGTTTGACCCCTCAGAGCTCTGCCCGGGCAGGTGTGAAGGGAGCAAGGCTGCCCAGGCTCAACACTGGTGCCAGGCACCACCACATCTTAGATTTACAGTTTTATACTCTGATTCCTACCTAGGAAGATAATTGGCTCGCAGGGAAGTGTCTGAAACCAATAACAGGCATTCTGAAGTGTGACTACAATTTGAATGCTAATGACACTTTCTAATGAATAATCTGTACTGTAAAATGAAAGCTGATAAGTATTAGACATGTTTCCAGTATCTGCATGCTTTGTAAGCACAAAACGTGTATCAGAATTCTCATCAGGGTGCATGGTAGACACAAACATGTAATGATAAATGCCAGTAGATTTAATTAATTGAAAATCCTGTTATTTTCATACTGAATACAGAATTATCTATTTTGGAAAATATTGTTGCTTCTTAGATAATAAAAAATATGAACTGAGTACGCAGCAGCACAGTATGATCCAATAGAAGCATTTGATGGAATATAACGTCAACTATAAAGACACTTCAGTTTGTGATTAATCACTTTATTTGTACACAGCAAATTATATACTCATGCAAATTATATTTAAGAAAAGTTATACACAAAAACAGCAGATCACTATTTGTTTATTTGGTTTGTAGAAATAAAATATGCTCAAACCTCACAGATCACCTTCAGTAGCTCTGAATAATTCTGCCCTATTGAGTGTTTTGTAATTGCAGTCTCCCCTGGCCCCTGTGTCAGCAGTGCCATTTCTTGACATCTTCCCTGTCATTCTCATGCTTTCAATCATGTCAGAAGGTATGGTTAGAAATAGCCTTTCTATGTGGCCTCATGCACTTCCCTTTCATTTTCTCATATAATATCTGAATCATGTAAAATAAACGTGTATCTAGCCTTTTCATCATTACTTTTAGCCATTCGTCTTCAATGATAGCTGCTTCTCATTCAAACATATATTTTTCTTGCCATTTCTATTTCCTTTACCTGTAAACATGTGCCTAGGCTGTTGCTTGTTCTTGAAGTTCTCTAAATCGAGCACTGAATTTGTTCAGCAAATAGCAGCAGATTTTTTACATAGCACCATAATGCTGATAACAAGTAACAGTAATTCTGCATTTTGTTTTGGTTTGCAATTTTACATTATAGCATTACTGCACTGTCAGACACTTTTCTACTATCTTCCCTTTTTGAAAGCAACAGTCCAAATTTGTAACCTTCTGGAAGACAAGCCCAGACATTACGATCACACAAGGTGAAAGTTTGACCTGAAACAAATGGTCCTATTCCTACTGGGTTTCTAGGATTAAAGGGAAGCGAAAAAATTGTAGCCCCCTTTTTGATACAACTTGGAAGATAGAGAGGTTGAGAGAATCTGACTTGCATTATGCTAGCCAGGTCTCAGAAAGAACGGTCTCCAAACCCAGGTTACCCACATCTGACTTGCTACAGTACAGTCTGACCAAACCAGGTACAGGTGAGACACTGACAAAAAAAAAAGCCATATTTGTGCTACAATGTACTTGGAGACAGATAAAGGGCAGTATAAAAACACGGATGTCTAGTAAACTCCATATATAAGCCCTCAAACTGGCTTTTAGAACAGAGTTATACCAACAATGTGATGGAAACATAACATAGAATCATACAATCATAGAATGGTTTGGCTTGGAAGGGACCTTTAAAGCTCATCTGGTGCAACACCCCTGCAATGAGCAGGGACATCTTCAACTAGATCAGGTTGGTCAACAGTGACCTCAAATCTATTGTCTCAGAAAAGGTGCCATATAACTCTCATAACCAAAACCAACAGAACTGGCACTGGCACACTGAAAGTGACTCCAGCTTCTGCATGCCAAGTAAAGAGTTTTGTGCATCATTGACCCAGCATATACTTACAACTTGTATTCCCAGCTGTATTTTTCTTAAAATATTATGAAACTGTCTATCTCCCAATTTCTGCTCTCAGGGACACTAACTTGAGCAACACCATAGCCATAAGGGGAATCACACCTGTAAATCACATTTGTGAAACAACTAAGATGTTTCTTCTGAAAAAACGTACAGACTGCATTTTCAGAATACCTCGAAGACCATCTCATGTTTGAGAATGTGCCTTTATAAGAACTGTTGCTGTACAAGAAAATTCCAGGTCCCTGTTACAGGACTTTGGTTGCCCTTTGCCAGAATCACCTCCGTTTGTGTAAAATTAACACCAAAGGCCCTGCTACTGCATAAGTTTTGAAATCTGGAACACAATTGGTGAACAATCTTGAGTTCGCTTTTCAGACAATGCCTTAGATGGTTTATCCACTGCCACAGTGGAGTATCAGGAACCAAAGCCATTAGAACATTGCACCTGGAAGGTCCCAACGACAATTTCTTTTCAAGTGGCATCAAGTTCCAAACAGCAATTTCCTTTGTATTTACTGAGTTTATTTTTAATTAAATGAACAGATTTTCTATACCTGATAGCAGGCTGAGTCTGTGTTTCTCTTGCATGTTACTAGACAACTGTATGAACCTCCTTCTGTGCACTTTAAAATCAAAAGTCTATTCAGTTTTTCTATCTCTTGTTCAATTAGCTACACTCGCTCCAGTCATTAAATCTGATCTTGAGTGAATGGGCTCTTCACATGAATGCTATTTTATTCACTAGTTTTAATTACTTTAAATCTTTAATTTATGACTGATTTATATTCTAGTGTATCATATGCTTCATTTCTTGGATGAAGAAATTCCATTTAAAACTTTAATTTACATAGACAGGTATGGGTAAAAAATATTGAGATTCACAGGTCTGTATAAGAAGAAAAAGAAAGAAAAGCTGTATTGCTTTAGCAATTGTGTACAGATTCACCACAGAGAAAGTCCCAAAACATGAGCAAAACTGTACTTCAGAAAAGTACTGCAGATACAGAATGTCAGAAAACAAGATTGAGATCTCCTGCCAAAAAAAAAATGAGTACTTCGGCAGTAATCCAAACGGCACAAATTCTAATAGTCAACCTGTCAAATCTGAACAATAAGAAACATTTTTTTTTTATTTAGGAGTTCTTCCTCCTAACCAGATTTAATCAAGCCTTCTCTATTAGCATAATTTCTTTAAAGAGCTAAGGAAAATGCATTGCCATTTTCAATCTTTCATCTTACATTAATAAATTGCTTCTATTAAGTGTCTCTTTACAGTGCTATGTAAGAAATTTTGTCTTTAAGAAAGCATAAAAGCTCTTTGAAAGCTCGTCCTTGCTAGCAAAATTAAAGACTTTCTTCTGAGCCAGTGGGAATGTGCTTCTCTCCATGAACTGTGTCTAGTGGGAGGAACCCAAGTCTAAAGCCGTAGTAGTGTATAAAATTATGGTGCTATGGGAGACAACTCCCTCTTCTTCTGTTGCACAATATTTTAGGCAGGAATGGCTGGCCCTCCTGTTCTGCTGCTTTACCTCCACAGCCTGACTTCTTTGCACATTCTGATGGCAAACAAAAGACTGACAGCCCCATGCAACACCTCTTTCCAGTTGTACTGGTGCCCTGCCGATTTTCTGTTGGAGTTCACATGTCGAGGACAGAGCATGTTACAAGATCAAATGCAAAACAGGCTGAAATAAAAACTGCATGAAAAGGCTAAGAGGACTTACTGGTACGTGGTTGGACTGACATTGATGCGGCGTGGGTGACTTCCTGACTCGAACTTGCTTGCAAGGGTGACATTGTTCCCAAAGAGACAATAACGTGGCATTCTTACACCAACGACGCCAGCCAGCACTGATCCTGAGTGAATGCCTATCCTCATCTGGAAAAACACAAAATCCACGTCAGTCCACCTCTCTTGTGCTGCCCACAGTAATTTCATCAGCACTTATTTACAAGCCAGTCAATGCAACCCTTTCAAAGAAATAAAAACCAAAGAAGAGTGAAGTGGAAGAAAACCGGCTCTCCCATTCCTCTAGCTTAAATCAGATATAGTTGAAAAAAAGAACAACAAAAATATGGTTACTTCTTTGCTAAAACTATTTTCTTCTGTGCATGTTTGCTGGAAACTATGACTCCATAAGTGAGCAATATTAGTGCATATTAGTGAGGTGAGCACCTGCCCTCAGCAAATGATGAGCAGAAAGTCTCGTTCACACAAAAGCAAGTTGTGTGAATCCTGTCAACTTTCAATAAATAATAAAAAACTCATTTACGATGTCTTGTTTTTGTGAGATAGGAGAAGGATTAGTTATTTTGTAAACAATTTTAAGAACAGAGCTAATGCTACCTATTTGTTCACTACTACTCTCCATATTTATTTAAGTATGACAAATAAACCGCTTGCTGTGACCTCTTCTAAGGTACATTCAGTCACATATGAAGGCCAGATTGAAACTCTAGGAGAAAGCACCAGCTTTGTTTTGCTGTTGGAAACTACAGATCAGAGTACACATTACAGTGGAAGGAAAATCAGTAGCAAAATATACTAAGAAAATAAAATTTACTTTTGCAATGTATGCAGTGAAAGATGCTTCCTTTTATGTGCCCACATAGTTTTTATCTTTCAGTGCTTCATTGACAGGGGACTTCCAAAAATTTCCAAATCTATCAGGATTTCCAAATTCTCAGTAGCAAAAGTTTAGGCTCTTTTGAAGAAGCAAAAACTCAATCACACTGTAAATGTTTTCAAGATATTTTATAATGATTGTCTCAAATAGACACTGGGGAAAGGGTCTTTGTGGTTATGACTTTTCTGCTCATGCCAAGGAAACCAGCTGCAGATGTTACACTGTCAGACTTGCTGAAAAGAACAGAAGCTGATATACCACCTTTAATATCAAATATTTTCCTTTGCAAGGTTACATGAACGAAGCTAAAGCCACTCCAACTTCCATGGGAAAACTGAGGGTGGAAGCAAAACTAAATGGATATTTAAAATTTCACTCAGGAGGACATAGATTATAATAGGTCTTCTGTGAACAGCTTGACTTGCAGAAGGGATTAAACAGAAGAAGAAAAGAAACAGCTCTTTTATTTGCTGTAGTGCGTATCTAAAGAGATTTTTAAAACCCTTGGTTTGGCTGAGTACATAATGTGTTTTGTTAAAAGAACATACTCCTACAATAAAAAAGGTAGATGTTTACACAAACACATGTTAAACTACATAGAGCTACTGACAAGAGTGTCAAAAACCAGTTTTCACTAGATGCAAGAAATTTCATGCAGGTTTTCTCATTAAACCACACAGAGAAATTACACCAAGAATGGCTTGCAACAGAGGTCTAGTTATGATTCGTTATATAGTTCTCGACAAGAAAAAGCCCGCAACACTGACGCTATTGCCATGAAGTATTCCTTATATCAAGAATAACCATCATATTGGTCACATATTACTTTCTAGTGAAATATGCTTTTCATAAAAATGCATTTTCAATATTTTATTTTATCTGCAGATAAGTTATTCTGGCTTTTTCCTCATTGTGTTGAAAAGTGTTGTGTCATCCGTTTAAGGTGTGTTTGTTTGGTTGGTTTTTGTTTTGTTTTTGGGGGTTTTTTGTTGTTTTGTTTTGTGTTTTTTGGTGTTGTTTTGTTTGGGTTTTTTTTTAATCAAAGGAAAAAGAAGTGTGATCAAATTATTGCAACCAGACACTTATTGGGGCACAACAACATCTCACATTAACTTTGCAGCAAATCTGCCTACAGAACTTGACTTGGAACAATAATAACATTTATACATATGTAGTTACAGTTCCCAAGCTATATTGTATCTGCAGTCCGTATCAGTGCTTTCCCAGAACAATTACCACTAAACATTATCAATAACATATGAAATGCAAATTGGGTGGCAACATCAGGATGTATTATTTTTCTATTCATTTATGTCCTTTAAATATATCTGTAATTATATGTATGTTAACTATCTTATACTTAAACTGAGCATTTTTAGTAAAACGTATGCTCTCCATCTGTGCTGACTGTTCCTTTATCTGTCCTTAATTATTCAAGTAATGATAAAAGGGCAGCATATAACTAAGACTGAATGTTCAGAGGCATGATGCATAGAAATGGAAAGACAGCCCTTTTTGAAACTATCACAAAGAGAAAACAATTGTGAAAAAAAAATCAGAAAATGCTGAAATCCCACAGTTAAGGAACAGGGAAGGGATGGACAAAGGCAAAAAAACATTTCTAGAGCAGAATATTAGAAGGCACAATGGGGAATGAAATATGACCAGGTGTGAAAAAGAGCAAGAGACCTGTAAGAGGCCTTTTAGATAAAGAGGAAGGAATTGAACTTGCTGCAAGGGAAAGATTTAGAGTAGAAAATGACAGGGAGAAGAAAGATTAATTAATTTGATCTTTGCAGCAGCTGTGGTAAGGGTGAGGTGGAGATAAGCTGATATGAGTGTCAGGGGTGCTAAAGAAAAGCAGCCTGTATTGATGGATAGAGGACAAGAGGAAAGACATATCTATGTGGAAAGGAAAAGAAGCTTCCAAAAATTTTAAAGAAAATGCAGTAGTATTAGGATATTGGCTACAGGATAAGGCACAGGGAGCAGAAAACGCTGATACCTGAGTGACAGGAAGGATAGTGGTTTAGTTTAATAGTGATAGATAAAGAAGGTTCATAAGGAAAGATATGGAGCACTGGAGCTGCGGCCATTGTCTGATGAGAAAACATGCCAGAAGTGGTTATCAATGAGAACTGATAGTCCAGAAGGGAATGAGAGAGAAAAGTCAAGAACAAACAGGAATAGGGATGATCACCATAAAAATACTCTGGATTTCCAGACTGAACATTCTGTGGATGTGTTTTTCTGACATATTGAATCTTAAACATGTTGTGTGTTACCTGTTTACACGTCCTCATCGTCAAAGCATGATTGTTCTTTTCATAAGCAAAAGTGCTGGGTTTTGGTTTGGTTTTTACCTGCTGTGCAGTTTCCATCACTTCCAATAGCTCCAATGCCTTCTTAGGCACCATACTGAAAACTGTACTCTTTCATCAAAATAAAACCTATTTCAAGTGAGATAAAAGTAAATGCAACATTGTAAACTCAGAACCCATCTACACTCGCTTCATGGTGAAAAGGCACAAATATTTTATGAAAAGTAAATGAATGCAGTGGCATGCCTGAAGTAAAATTCATCACTGCTAATTTATTCCTTAATAGCTTTTTCCGTTAATCAGTACATTCGCAATAAGCAAATCCAGTAATTTTCTTTATGTTGAAAGCTCTTGAGCTTTTTCTCTTTTGAAAACCTGTTGAAAAATGCATTCTTCTTTCCCTCTCCTAATTTCCCCGAATAATTTTGGAGGAAAAAAATCTCTAACATTAAAATGGAAGTGAAAAGACACTATTCTACAGTTTTAGAAGTAGTACTTGTCTCCCCAACAATGTTTTATAAAACCTTGTCAAATCTAAGATTTTGACCAATGTATGTTTGCAGGTTGACAACCAAAAGAACACAATAAACTCCATATTTCCCTTCAATCAAAACTGGAACGTTGCATTACAAAACTTAAAAATATTTCCTGTATTAGTTAGACCACACGATAGTGGTTCAAACTGTAATGATTCCTGAAAGGAAAATTGTTTATTTAATTATTCTTCAAGCTTCTCATGTACATGGTGCTGTGCATAAGTATCTGCAATCTTGGTTAAGGGCTTGTAAATTTATTTTTAAAAGCATAATCTGTGCTTAATTCAGAAGAGCAAGGAGACATCAGAGACATCTTTCCTTACAGGTGACAGCATGAAAAATTGCATAAGGACATGACAATGAAGAATGACTTCTGAGTTGAAAAGGCTGTGGACAGTATTGAAAGGCAAAGCATGAGAAAGAAAAGTCTGTGGATACCTTTCTCTTTGTCTGCCAGTAAAGAGTAGTTGATGTTATAACCAGCAAGCAGATTTTCCAATTCAAACCAAATGTACACGGAACCTGTCTTCAGATAGGCACAGGGCAAAAATACATGCTCATTTCCAAAATTCTCCCTCTCCAACCAGTAATTTTTAGTTCAGGGATTTCTGGAGGCAAAAGAAATCCTTTCTGTAGAGGAAAGGTGTTTGTTGTTCACAGCTCCTCCTCAAATATGAATTATGATAATATTTAATGGGAGTGGTAGCTGTATACATTCTTTCGACCACACTCACACAGAGAAGGACCTTAATAAACACTCTGAAAAAATTTATTCCTATGCTAGAAAGAGAAGTCTCAGATTGCCTCACAGGTTAACTGTATCCAGAAGGACTCAAAATTCATTTTCACAGCACTGCCTGCCTCACACAGACCCTCAGCTGAAGAAGTGAGGGCAGGCTGGGAAGTAGGTGACACAGTTTGGAAAGCAACCACGAGCAGAAATAATCCCACGTTCAGCCAGCCTGGAGCATTTCAAGCCTTAATAATGTGACTGACTGGCTGCTGCTCAAGACTTCATGCCGAGCTGGTAGCAGAGCTCAGGGCTGATACGAGGCAGTAGATATAAGCAAATATTTCCAGGTACATGGATGTCTCAAGCCAGAAAAGCATTTAAATACAATAGGATGTATTGTATTGGATCTGCTGGATCGGGACTTTCAATATCAGTTTCAATAATGTACGTGGATATCTGTACATTACCATTTCTCAGACAAATAAAGCACTTTCTGCCCTAATATACTGACTGATATTCTGTTTCAGTAAGGACCTTCTCCTTTCTGTCCTTGCAGTCCCCTTCAGAAAGGAGAAAGTCACCTCTCAGTGTCTTAGCTATTAATTTGTGGCACACTGCCAGATCTTTTCAAATAGAATGTGCCAAATTCTTTGAGACATTTATCTGCTCTAATATTCTGTAGCAGCTACTACGACAGTGCTATCTCTGAATCTCAACGCATGCTTTCCACAGGGATATTTGTTTGTAAAATGTATTAAAGCAAAATGGACTCTACAGAGCTCAGAGCTCTAAAATCGGGGCCACACAATGGTGAGTCAATGTGTCTTTCTGCTCCTTCAAAGAACCGCAAGTTGACAGGACAGACAGCTATGCCCTGACATATGCTTTAGTGTGTGGGCTATCTGTATTCTTAGATAGATTTATAAATATCACAGTGTCTTTCTGGAAAGGGACATATGACAGTACAGCTCACTACAAAATTGTTGCCAAGGAACAGACCTGCTCAGAGGAAAAATTTAGATCACTTTGAATTTCACAAGGTGTTCTATAGAACTAAACTACAGGATATATTTTCCCCATATTTGAACAACATTTGGAAAAATGAATACTTAGCTTTTTTCTAATGAGAATTTCCCGTATTTCTTACTCATAGACTTAGTATTATTCAACCTTCAAGCAAAATACACATAAAATTATACAAAGATAATGAAAAATACAGTAACAAACTAATAAAGACTGAATTCCTTGGGATCAATAAATCCATTTTAAATAGATATTCAGTAAAGCAATTATGCAGTTTGTGTAAAAATTAGATTACATTATAACCAATGTGATGCACAGTATCTGTGTACATCCCTGAAGTAAGGTCTTGGCATACAGTCGTCTCTATTGATTGTGGAACAAGCAGCTATGAAGCATTTGTACATAAAGAAGCCCCAGACTTGAAGGATGAAATTCTTTTTCTCTTTCCACTTAAGTTCTTCCACTATGATCTAAGTTAGCCCTGCTTTGAATAGTGATTGAATCAGATGACCTCCCAAGGTTCCTTGCAACTTAATTTATTCCATTATTCTATATTTCATATCCTATAATGAAAAATTATGCCCCTATGCATCTTCATCAGCAGTAAGAAGTAGAATTAGATGAAGTAAAAATCAAAATCAAAGACTCAGACCAGTTTGGGGGGCTCATTAATTCTAGCACCAAAGGAAAATTTATATTGGGGCAAGGTTTTTTGGGCCAAATTCTGTCCTTAGGCATCACATGAATTCATTATGGCATTGCCCAGGGTCTAAGTTTGAAGAGGATATGCAGCATCTGTAAGAAAACATCTGACCTGAAATTATTCACTAGGCAGGAGCGGAATAGCCATGTAAATAAGAATTTCTAGAGTTGCTGAACAGAAGAATAAGTCTTGTATCCTTTCCCTAAGAGTCCAAAGAAAAGACATTAATGTGCTTCTTCATAAGCTGCTTGTCCCTCACCAATAAAATGTTGCATTTCATTGCTGATATAGCATTTAATCAAAAACATTCTTTATCGTTTTCTTTCAATAGTAATTTCCACATCAGGAATTTAATTACTATGTGAATCTGTGTGTTCAGGCACTTAAAAATGAGCTAATCATTCAAGCAAGCCCACATAGCAGTGGAGGATTTTTCCCAACCTCCTCTCCACTAACACCCAAAAAAGAAAAAGAATCATCAGAAAGTTCTGTTTGATCCTTAGTGTAGGAGGACATCTTTGTCTCACAGTACCATCATATGACATATACTGAATGGATTGGGTGATATTTTAACAAGGATAAATGACACATGCTCAAAATATTTAAGGGAACAAAAAAACTGTATGCTAAAAAAATTTAAAAAGTTGGGCATAAGGGTTTAACCTTAAGAAACAGTCTTCAATACTTTTGTTAATTTAGTCATTTATGGTAGATTTCAACCAATATTCAAGCACCTGGAAGTTAGACAGCTCAGTTAAGTTAGATTTCTAGACTTCTCCTAAACCAAGGAGGTAAATAACCTCAAGGCTGCAATTCTTCACATTCCAAAACTGGCACCTAGGCTGATCAATCACTCCTGAAAGTATCTAACTCTCTCGATGGAACAGAGAAGGACATTTAACAGTGAGTTTAGCCTGGACACCTCAGGCACAGAAAGCTAGAGGTAGGTGGCAAGGCTAACACATTTTAATCTTTGTTTAAAATGAGCTACACTCCTGTGCATAAATGATCAAAACACAGGTGTTGATGGATAGGACCCCATCAGAAGATCATTCTATTTGTAGGACTGCAGAAATTTCATCAGTTATTTTAACATAATGGTCTTTGAATCTAGCTTGCAATATTTGAAATTGTAAAGTGAAGTGACCTTTCAATGACAAAGACATGCTTTGCCTTTTCATCTTAACAGGTGAAATTCACTTCGATCTGCTTTCAGAAGAGCTTAGAACTAATCAACAAGGATCTCTTGCAAAACACCTTTAAAATTTGCAGAAAACATTGATGTATAAGAATCTTACAGCTTTACCCTTAGAAGCAAACTTATCTAGCTTCTGTACAACAGTGACATATCAGTATCAAGATTGTTCCCAAAGGCTCCTACACTGTTCAAGCAACCTCAGTTGTTGCCTATGTCAGCTGAGCCTTTACTATTGCAAGGTGTTTTAGCACTTTTGGCACAAAGACATTTTAACTTACATTTTAAGTCTGTCATTTCTACTGGATCCCTCAGCTTCTTGCCATCAGCACCAAGGCAAACATAATCAAGATAAAAAATTGATTAATCCCCCTCCTCCATATGGACAGAGTAGACACAACAAAAAAAAAAAAAAAAAAAAAGAAAGAAATCAGTGGGCTAGGTTTTGCAAATATGCCTGTTCACAAGTTGGAAAAAGTGGAGAGACTAGCACCTCTCAATCTAACGAACAATATATCTAATTAAATGTAGACAAATACTGGAAACTAGTCAACATGTGCCCTCTTTTGAAATACAGTAAATCAAGGAATGACAACATGGAAAGATTAAGGGCTGAGAATATCCCAAGCTGTGCATAAGGAATGCTTAGTGTTGCAAGTTACAATAGCTAAAAAATATTTTGCTTCCTTGTGAAGAAACTTAGGGCACTGCCATCATCATAGAGAGAGAATTGAATACTAAATGTCCACCATGACCTCTCTTTCTCATGTTTAACTGAAGGATAAATTAGTTTGTAAAGCACCAAAAGTTTCCATATGACAGTTGAGGTGTCCAGATACTCTATATCACATATGTTTCTATAGACTTAACACAGGACAATGTAAGAGCTAGATGACAACAATGATTTTTGACCCTTCTCTTAAGGCTGGAGAAAGTCTCAACAGCTGGTAGGTAATGATTAACGCAACAGGCAACAGTAATTGTATACAGAGAAAAGAGGCTCTGTGATTGCACAGATCCTACAAACAAGAGTCTAAAACTTCACCTTGGCTATAACTGGGAGGGAGTTTATTAACACTCCTTATTGGCCATGGTACTTCACCATTACAGAGCTTCAGATTAATGCAGGGAAAGTGAATTTCTTCCTCAGTGAAATCAAAACACACATTCACTTATAGGGATCTTTTTTAAGTCTTTCAGACAGGCAAATCGACCTAGTTGAGAAAAACTACTTCATACAACAGAGGGAATGAGCATGAAGAGAAACGGTGCTGTTCTGCACTGAACTGAGGAGTTTAGCAAAGCATTCACAGACTCTCATGATTCGTGTACAGCCAGCACTTCAGCAACTCAGCCAGACTTCCATGACAGCACAAAACATATATAACAAAAGCCAGCATCAGAACTCAGAGTATTCTGTACAGCTCTGTTACCTCCACTGAAAATCTAGGTTAAAAAAAAAGAAAATTTGAAATAAAATTGTTAATGAAATAAATGAAAAAACTCTATAACTCATGTAAAATGAAACATTTTCTATTCCTAAATTTAAGCTGCAAATCTACAAACCATGTCTGATTATTATTGCATGACTGGTGTACCACAAATGAAACGAGATACTATTATACTGTTTGCTTCAACTGTTCAGATAAAATTGTTAACTGCACTGCAATTTCAAGAAGAATTTTTAGGATACATTTGAATGTTCAAATGTTTTTATGACTAGAAGTATTTCAACCTCCTTTTCAAAGCAGTTAGCAAGTGAAGACCTGATGATGTCAAGAATATGACAAAATCCAAACAGCTGGAGACAAATTGCTCTCAGATCAAGGTGAATCACTTACAGGAAGGAAAGATTCAATGTTCTGTCTAATGGCTTTCCTTCACTTCATTCAGTGATTCCCCCCCCCCAGAGACACACTGATAAAGAACAAAGCAGGGCAACACATACATCTGTTTTTAGCTTGTGGATTCTATAAAATATCATAATCATAATACATATAACAATTTAATTGTTATATATTATGCATTTTGCAAATACAAACACTCAATAAGTTAAAACACTTAGCCAAGAAGACCTCTGCCCATCTACAGAAGCTTCTATCAACTACATTATTTTTCAACAATCCGCAAATAAATAGACACACAAATAAAAGCATATTTGTGCTTTTATTTGTGTGAAAGAGAAAGACCAAAAAAAGAAAGACAAAGAGACTTTAAGCCTCAATTATCCTTGCAAGTTCCTTTGTAAAATCACTAGACAAACACTAATTTAGTTTTGGATGGAGTAGCAGATGATGGCATGGCATATCTATAACTTCATTGTCACTGCTGCCCAGGCAAACTTTAATGCCTCTAATTGGGTGAATTTGGCAGCTGAAGGACACAGATGATGCTGAGCCCTGGATTTTGCTTATCCAGCATTATCATTACTTGTTTCTTTGCTGCTGTTGCTCTTCTCTGATTTTGCTTCATTTAGGATTTTTCAAGTCAACCTCCCCACCCAAAGCCATCTCTCTTGGTTCAATCTTTGTAGCTGACAGATCCTTTACTTTTTAGTTCCATTCTTTACTTCTTTCCTCCCAAATGCATGCAAGATGTGTTTTCTTGGAAAGAGCCCCTTTATTCTCTGGTGCCCCATATTTTTCACACCCTATGTACATGTCATATTTGTAACTGGTGTAACTGAGAAACAAGAGTAAAACACAAAAATTCTTCTTCCACAAAGAAAAACAGCAACCAACTGAGCAATCCTTCTCTCTTCAATTGCTAACCAAAAATAAAACATATTTGTCTTTAAAAAATAATTCAATTTTTATTAAATGATATATAATCAAGTCAATGTGAGAAAAGCAGAAAGAAGCAGGAACCATTCGAATCACCTGAAATAGAGTGTTTTCCCACAGTAGGAAAACAGAGGAAAAAAGAATGAGTAGAAAAGTGACTTTTACATTAATTGGTTTGTTAAAATGAACACTAAAATTTCTGACGATAATATTGAGTTTTTTGTAAGATAGTATATATTTAATAGGCCATCTGCAGATAGCATGCAGCCAAGACAAGCAAACAAATTATCTACCAAACTTTGCTAATAAAATAAGAGTTCTTTTCAAATCAATAAACAACAGAAATGGCACTAGAAAGCTAAATATAGCTATGATGATCTACAGGAGAAAAGAAATAATTTTTCTTTCTAGTATTGCTTCAAAGTCTATCTTCTAGTCTTAATAAATTAAAGGAAAACAGTTGGAGAGAAAGAAACCATTAGACATTTCAGAGACTCTGGCTGTGGTTTTGTGAAGAATAAATCATGTCAATTTAATCATTTTTATTTCTATTTAACTTGAGTTGAAATTAAGTGGATAAATGAAATAAAGTACATGAAATACGCCTGAACTTCATCCCGCTTGTACTTGTGCCGACTAAATAAAAATAAATTATGCTGAATTTTATTTACTGTGTTAGTTAATGATCTGCAATAAACAACACACATTTGAAGTTCACTGATCATACAAACTGAATGCATCTGGAAATATACTCCAAACTAAAAATACACAATTCATGAGAGAAAACTGGAAAATTCTATGTAACGTCTCCTGAGTAAAGATCACAATGAAGCTGAATTAACATGCAATCTGGTCACAAAAGAAAGAAAAATAAAAGTAATTTGGGGCTATGAGCATCATATGAAACTCTCAAACAGTTCCTTCCTGCAGAATTCTAGCTCAACCACACAAAGGATATTAAGTTAAAATGTAGGTACTGTCAAAAGGAGTGATTTCTGAAAAGATCAACAATCTGTTCAGATCCATGAAATGTTTTGTTTAAGGGGGAAAACTAAAAAACCACAAATATTCACAGCTTGGCTAAGTGTTGCTCAATAGGGAGAACATGATAATCATCTACAAATATCTACAAGGTGTTAATGTCAAAGAGGGAGATATGGCAGATGGGGACACAATTAGAAACAATAAAATGGAAATGAAGACAGATGAATATCCAGCTTCCCTAGGCCTAAACAGACTATATTAATGGCAGTGACAGACTCATGAGGTAAGTGTACTAAGCTACATCATATAGGTATTTTCTTTAAGGCACTCATAAAACACTTGAAAACACATCTTAAGGATGTTGACAGGAAGATGGACAGGACGTTTTAATATATGTATGTCTTTTTAAACTCTAACATCATACTCTGTATAAGGACACCTTATTAGCTGGTGGTGATACATTTGAAGGTTTCAAATGACTGCCTAAAAGTCTGTCTTCCTGTCATCCTTAAAAAGAGATGGAGTAGGAGAAATATTTTTTAAAATCCTGAAACTACTTAAAGAAACAGAATTTTGAACTTCAGTTTTAAATTAATTGTAATTCAGTTCACATTCTCTTTAGAATTTCACTTAAACTTTGTCCAAAAACTTGGGCTGAACTAGGGTTTAGCATTTTCAAAAGACATGTAAAAGAACTTGAAAATCTCCTTTTTCTTCTTGAACAAATCTAGGAAAAACAAGTCAGCACCCTGCACCTAGTACAAGCCACACTCAAAAGTAATTGAAAACAGTCACTGAGATAGACATCTATTTGTATGGTAACAGAATCTGTGAGAACAGAAAGAGGAATACATTGCTTTTGAGGAAAGAAAGCTGTCATCTTTAGCAGAATCCAGGTTGGAAAACATTAATTAAGAAATAATGATTTAAGTATTTTGGAAAGCAGATGAGACCAGGATCCCAAACTCAGGAGCATCAGCAGAACCAGGTCTCACAGGATTTGTACCTTCTCAGATCCTCACTGGGCAAAAGGGTTGGCTCCAGAGACATGAGGGAGCATCTGAGCTGTGCCTAAGAGCCTGGGAGCACAGCACGGAGACTTGAGGCCTCCAGCTTCCTCATATGAACAGAGGATTTGTAGACTGCAGATCTGATAGGGATGAAACCCTAGAAATCATGTGGTCTCCATTGGACATCAAGCCAGCTGTCATAGTTCTTAAAACCTGCATATCTGGAAAACATCTTTGGTATCATAAAATTAAAAACCTGTTTTGGCAGAAAACTTCTGATCAGATCAGGGTATAAGACTAATCTAGTTACTAGAGATAAAAATGGAGAGTAGAGAAACTATGTCGAACCATTTTTACTTACAACGTAAGTTTGGATTTTCAACTTTCTTTTAAAATAATAGCATTATGATCTATGCCTAATGACATACTTTGCAGTATTGAGTACATCATGCATAGAAAATCAGCACAATCTTGACAGGGAGACAAAGTAAAATTATTTTTTTTAGACAGTCATGCTTCAGGAATGTGACTGTCAGTTCTGTTAATACACTGCAATCATATATTGAACTAGTCATGTTATTTTGCCATTGGTCTGTTGCTCATCACAGATGATCACAGTTAATCTTCATGTGGATAGCTATCAAAATAAACCCTGTCACAAGAAATACTCTGGCAGTTCTATGTTCAGGCTCCGTGAGGATGAGAGAAAGGATCACCTCACTAGAGGGCAGCAAGGTCCAAAGCAAAATGAGGCTATGTCCTACAGTGGTTTTTGTTCAAAGAAATAGTGCCGTTTTGAAGCACATGCCCCAGTTGTCCCCACTTACTCTACATTGCTTCACTTTAAAAAGCAGGTTTGGAGTGCATGAACTAGACACCTGTCAGACGAAACTGAAGCAGCAGCTGTGCTGAAGATATACACCAAAGTCAGGACAGACTTTTATGGGCACATCAGGGTCCAAATCAACACTTGGTCTTTCAGGTCACATATGGTGGTAGCATTCAGTCCAAGGAACAAAATCAGCCCAAGTGAAAACCTCAAAATGCATTGAGTGTAGTTGTAAGAGCCCCAGTACAAATTCCATCAATGCACTGATCCTTTTCTGTTGCACTGATCTAATTCATGAGCAAACACATCTACTGAATCAGAGCAAAGCTACCTACCTAACATTAGCCAGCCACACTTTTAATCATGCATTTAAAATATTTCTTTCTAAAATTCTAGTCAGTAAATGACATTTTATAACAATAAATTAAATACCAAGTAAAAATATTACAGCTGTATTGGAAATGTTCAGGACTGAAATGCAAAATGAAAACAATGACATCTTTAATTAGAGTGGTAAGGCCCATAAAATTAATAGACTCACTTCTATAAAAATGCTCTAGATGAAACTTGAATGAAATTAGTCAAAACACACTTAAGATTTCTCACTGAAAAACTGTTTAATCCCAGAAGCTTCCCACATGAAGAGTTTGGCTTCATACATTTCAAAACTGTAGCATGTTAAATTCCAATTACTTAATAAAAGGTAGGCAGCGTGCATACAGAAGATACTTGCAACAATAGACTGCACTATGGCATGCCTCAAAGCTCATTATGAAGCAGCTACTACAGTGGACTGTGTCTGATAACTCCCCACAATTTTTCTTCCTTTAGTCTTATTTAGAAATTGATCTTGGTTTGTAAGCAAATTCAGAGAATCCTAATGCACTTCTAATAATCCTCATGGGAAAGATGAATAATGTTGAGAATATGTCTTCCACAGACACCATTCCCTGTTGTAGAAATGTGGGAAGAATAATGAAAACTTCTTTCCTCTTCTCTGAATTAATTATTTTCTATAAAAATTAACAGGGCCTTTATTCACATCAGCAACCATATAAATTCATGTAGCTGAAATAAGTATGTGAATTTGAGGAAAGAGAAGAAAATCTTCTCCTTTACATACATTTCATTAATGTCTGTCGAAATTGTAGAACAGTGTACTTCAAAAAGCAGACAGATTTTTAAAAATTAGGCTTACGTGTGAAGAAGCTGTTAACAGGCAGTAGATTTTCATATTAATCATGAGGAAATGTTGCCAAGTAAACACAAGTTCTTTGTATCTCTCTTTTTTGCCAAACCAAGAAAGGCCATCTTTCTATTTGAAATATCTTGAAAGCTATTACCTACACTGCAAGTTTCAGTGACGCATACAAATTCCAAGCTATGTTAGGATGAGCTTGTTATATCTGTTCCAATACAGCCACAGAAGCACAGCACTGCCATCGGGTCAGCCCAAGGGGCCGTGAGGACTGCTGTCCCCACCCAAACCATGGCAGTTGTCAACACCTATGAGAAATGATCAGAGCATGACAAGTGCAGGATGACACCTTTCCAGCTTTCCTTGCTTCCAAACCATTGTGACTCTGGATGTTCTGAGGTGAAAGATGTATCTCCTTCTGGCGAGCCCCATTTCCTGTGAAGTCCTCACTAGTCCATTATGGCTGCTCAAACTAACTGGTGTAAACCTGAACAGGTAACTCTGATATCTGCCTCTCCCTTAATTGCCAGCATATTTCTGGTCTTCTTTCTTTGCTAGATTTTTCAAAGCTAGGCAGTGGGTGAGTTCCTCAAACGTTCGTTGTATTGAAGAGAGGCTTTTGTTGGAACCCTCAGGCACTAATTAATGACAGCTTCACAGAATCATAGAATAGTTTTGGTTGGAAGAGACCTTTAAAGGTGATCTAGTCCAACCCCCCTGCAATGAGCAGCTTACTTGACTGCAGCTCCTTTTTCCTTGGTTGTCCTCCTGACTGTGACCACAAGGTGATAAAACTGTCCTTTGACTCAGCAGCAAGAGTCCCTGTTCCCCTCTACCTCTCCTTGACTTCATTTAAACAAACTAATTCATTAGAAAATTGGCATACAAGGGATTTTTGAATATTTTTCATAGGAATGGAACCAATTCTGCTTTGCCTGGAGACATCTGGAAACCCTTTCCAAAAATGATTTCTAAAAGTAACATTTTTGATAATCTGTGATTTCTGTAGAGGTTACAAGTGGTGCTTCTAATGTCACCTCAGTCCAGTCTGACAGGGTGCAAACCAGAACGTACCATCAAAGCACAAGATCTGCCTGACTGCATTTCCACCCAGTTAGCCCTGTGCTGACACCAGTAGCTGACAGCACGCTGTGGCAGATCAGGATTTCACACAGAACAGTGTCTGAAAGTTTTTAATGAACTCCAACTGACTCAAAGGTTGCCTGAAAAAGGCTTTAGGTCAAAAGTAAAGTAGGACAGCAGAGGGCAATGCAGGCTGGGGAGTGGGCAGTCTGCTCTGGGACAGGTAGGATGCCTGGCTAAGGAGAGCAGCTATTGGGAAGTGAAGAGGGGGTTGTATCCTATTTCCATTAAAATAAGAGAAGGTCTTTTATTAATTTTTGCTCTAAAACTTATTACATTTTACATGTATAGCTGCCCGGACACTGTTTAAATTGACTTTTTAATGAACTGTAACTAGGGCTTGTTTTTGGAGTAAGACTTATATTTCGAGCATCCTCAAAAATCCTGAAAAATTATGCTAGGGCTTATTTTAGAGGTAGATCTTATTTTCAGGGAAACAAGGCAGTAGTTAAGGGTGTGACATAAGACCGAACATTCCTGAGAAAGATGGCAATGCCTGTTAATACATGTTAATCCATGGGGATTTTAAATGCTGTAACTAAAAAATCATAAACATGATAACCAATATGCCTGGGCATAACCAAGTGGAGTAAATGAGACTCTTGCTTATACAAAATGCCTTAAAAGTAAAATTCCAATACAAGACGAAACAAAGGAATGGGAGGAGTGTGGAGAGGGGAGACCAGCGTAAGTTAAATTTTGATAGGCTAAGCCCTATAGTGAGATATGCCAGCAACAGATAAAGATGCATATCTGGTTTTCATGCACCAATAAGAATTCCAGATGTGTCACAGCAAACATGGGGAAACTATAATAACTGTAACAGCATTGGGCTATAAAGGTATCATATTTTGTTAGCTCAAAATAATGGGAGAATACAAGTCATGTTCACATTTTGGAACCATGTCACAATAAAGCATCAATATGCTCGGGAAGCAGTTGCATCAGGGTGTGAGGGCATTATTCATAACAATGTCATCACTGTGCAATACACATCAGGAGATGGACTTAGAAATGTTTGCAAAGAGAATGAATTAAAGTGAATGCTTTACCTAGATGGTAAAATAAACTATATTCATGCCTGCAAAAGCCCCACATCCTGCTGGGGAAACAAATCCAGTTAAACATTTGTTCTTTGTTGATGTTCTTGGAAAGGAAGCAGCAGGAAAACTGGTATCACAGACCCCTCTCACAAAAATTTCCACAAATCTCAGTGTTTTCTACAGCAGGTAAACCTGCTGTTTTGTTCTTATGCACATGGATTTGCTCTTCAGAGGTGCCAAATCACCTCTACCAAGTTTCTCCTATTGGCTTTTTCCTTCTTTTCCTTTTTTTGGGGAGGAGGAAGGAAGAGCAGACAGAATAATTTTAGGAAGATTTCAGGGTTCCATATTGCTTTCCTGTCTTCAGAAGACCAAACTACAAGTAGCCATCTGTTGCATTTGGTCATAGCACCAAACATAGGCATTTATAAACTATTTTTTGGGAGTTCGGATGTCCACTAACCATAGACAAGTTTCCAAAACATGCATTTATTTTTCACTTTCTACTTTCTTGAAAAAACTTTTTGATTCTTCTTGCAAAACATTGTTTAGAACTTAGCTTTCATTTTAATATTAGTGCTATGTGGACTGTGCAATGATGGTGCTTTGTTAGGGTGAGCAAGAAAAACATTCCATCTTGTATAAACTGCAGTTTTTAAGCATCTTTTCTGTGAAACAAAACTGAGGTCATTCAAATTACAAAATTAAAAAGCCACGACAGGCTTAAGAACAGCCCTAATGTTATTTTGGGCTTAATGGTACTCACTCACATGGAGTGTGGGACATCGACCTTTGCCTAATGTAAGCCATGGAGACTGAGCTTGGTTTTCTACACTCCACTTAACCATTTGCTGCTCTTAATGCTTTTTTATCTTTCCAGAAATGCCATCCTAAAACATAGAACTTTTTGTTCTACTAAAACTTAATTACAAAAAGAGCCTGTGTTTTCATATACTCAAAACATTTCACCAAAACCAACCTACTAAACAAAGAAATCTCAGACGGCTCTACTTAGAGAACTGCCAGAAACAGAAAAAGGATGATTATACCTGAATCACACTTCTAAGCTAAAGTAAGTTGAGCCCTATACAACCACTCTCCAAGATGCCATGGTGAGCCTCACTGAAATCTAGATTGGAAACTCTTCACTGTCTTACAGTTTGCAGTTTGTAGAGTGTGGGTCCATAAGTTTGTGTAGATGTAACCGCAGACACAGTTCTACTATGAGATGACCTTTCTCCATCCTGCAGAAGGTACGCTTGCAAGCGATCATTTTGCTTCTGAATGGCTGTTCACTTCTTTCTAGTCATGAACAATCAGAACAAAAAACTTACTGTGTTCACTGGGGAAAAGATCTTTGCAAAATTAACCTCATCTCCTGTAAAAAACAGTCTTCATGTGTCAACAAGAGTAGGCTTTCTTATTTAGCTATTTGGCATTCATTCTCATGCACTAAGAGTTCTTCCTTTGTCCAGGGAGAAAGATTGTCACATAATTTAGGTGACCAAGATACACAATGCAACAAATGGCAAACATCAGGGAAGAGATCAAAACAAAAAGGCTAAAAATTCTTTGGCAAATGATCAGAAAAAATGAAAGCTCTGAGAACAGAAGAAGGATGTTGTAGTGTCCTCAATATGTTCAAAATTAGCAATTTCACAACCTCCCTGTGAGTGTGTTGGGGAGGAAATGCAGTGTATAAGCAATCATAAAACGTTTTAGATACCATGACCTCACTCACAGCAGACAGAAATTCTGCACTTTCTTTTGTTGTTTTTGTTATCTGAGCTATCCTAGCTCTTAAATGTGCCATTCCTTCAGGAAAAAAAAAAAACAAAACAAAACAAACAAACAAACAAATAAACAAAAAAGAAGTTGACATTTAGGTGCAGAGGTCTATGAATAGGAACAAGCAATAAATTAGATTAGAATGTAAGAACAACTGTATTGTAGCAGACCAAATGACCATCTAGTTCAGTACTGTGGCCATGAACGCTACAAAGAAGGAATGCTTGAAGACAGTTCCCAGTATGCAAGGGATGGTACCCTGGAGACAAATGGGGTTAAATGAAGGACTCACTGAAGCCTGTGAAAACTTTAATTACAGTAAAGAAAAGGTTTCAGACAGAATGCTATCATGTTTTGTTCTCCCTGGAAGTTTAAGAAAAGGGAGACTGTAAATTTGAATGCTTTTGTGGCAAACACATACAGAAATAAAAGCCCTAAGTTTGAACTCCACATCATATTCTTTTAATTTTTACCTTTGAGAAAGTTCTTATTCACAGACAGACCAGTGAAATAGAAACTGATAATTTGGAGTTAGAAATAATGGAACTGTCTTCATCTCACTACAAAATTTCAGGGCTTACAATACTTTGTCCATGTGAAAATGATTTTGTGATGAAATTAAATTGATTAGTGTTTGAGAATTAATGTAGGACAAGGGAAAGACTCAGTCATTAACTTGGGAGACATTTTCTAGTTGTCTTGGTGCATATAAGCTACGACTTTAAAGTGACATCCTTAGAAAATATCCATAAATTTATTTGCAGAAACTATGTGGATTTCCTAGGCTTCCACTGGCTTTAAAGTTGAAATTGTGATTATTCCAAAAGCCAGGTTAAAAAATAAAATCACTACCTGGACTTGCACTATCTTGAACATATATTATTGATTCTTCTTTCAAAAAAGTAGTTCCACTAACATACTTTGAACTTATTTTATAATTATCTTTTAATCATGAAACACCTGAACGATTGAAAAATCACAAAATTACACATACTATGATTATTCTGACCTTTAGTGATAATGGTATTCCGTAAGGCTACAAATTGCTCCTGTGTACGCAGATCAGTCATACATGGGTTGGCTGAATCTGGCCTTTCATAAAAACATATGTGAGTGTATACACACACACACACACACACACACACGCATCTATATATGGAATATTTATATATATTTAAGGAATGATTTCAATTTGTTCTGGTGATTCAGAGTTTTTGTTATTATTGCTTGAATCTAAATATAATTGTGTGTGGGATGTGAACCTGGTTATTAAATAATTTTCTAAGGTGAATAGCTGTTAGTATTCTCTTCAGTAAGTCCAGACAGATATCTTATTCCAGAGAGTCAAAACCAGACCAATTTAGGGCTTGTAAGCATCAGCTAAAAGTACAGAAATTTGAAGGTCTGCAGTAATTTGGTAGGTGCAAGTCATTCACTTTGTAATTCAATACAGCTAAGGTACATCCAGTACTTATATAATACAGATTTCTTACATGCATTAATCATTTTTTAAAAAGCACCTACTTAAATAAAGTTTACTTTTAAAAACATACTTAATACTTTACAAAGCCATGTGTCCTATAAACAAAAGCTCTCACAGATCAGGCCAGACCTTCAGAGCCCTCCATTCTTCAGAAAATTCATTCCATTAAAGTAAGATATATAAAAAGAGAAATCCAAAGACCTATTGAGCAAATACGGCTCATGCTGACTTTAATGCCTCAGAGACATTGCACACCTTTTTGGTTTTACAATATGGTACCATTGTACCACTTCAAGAAAATTCTTGAAGACAGATGTAATACAGAGAAGAAACTGTGCAATGTTTCTACATATATCCCTCCCAGTCTCTGTAAACTGATAGTCAGAAATGGTAGTTTCACTGCAGAAAATCAAAGGCTGAAAATAGTTAAACGCAAAAGACTTCAAAGGACTTGAGCTCAGCTCCCAAACCACTTGGAGATGCAAATGTACAGTTAGCTAATCCAGTTTGAAATGTTTCCGCTGTCTATAAACCCTGGATGGTTTTTGGTTAAACTAATAGGAGTTTTGGTCAAAAAGACCTATGGATAATGACGTTATTTTCTAAGTACCAATAAACAATGTGTTGTGAGATCAACTTTTCATAATAATAGAAAGAAAGTGCAAGACCAGTACAGGCTGGGATTTGTGTGGCTGGGGGTCCTGGTGGACACCAGGGGTGACCTCCTGCAGCAGCAAAGGCAAACTAGATCCTGGGCTGCATCTGCAGGGGCATCACCAGCAGAGACAGAGGTGTGATCATCCCACTCTACTCAGCACTTGTCAGGCTGTGCATGGAGTACTGTGTCCCTGCTGGACCCCACAATTCAAGGAAGATGCAGACACACTGGAAAGTGCCCAAAGAAGGTCCGTGAAGATGATTAAAAGGCTGGAGAACCTACCCTACAAGGGAAGGTTGAAGGAGTGAGGTCTTTTCTCCCTGGAGAAAAGCAGGCTTGGGAGGAACTCATCACAGTATTCCAGTACTTAAAGGGCAGCTACAAAGAGGACAGAGTCTCTCTCTTCACAAGGAGTCATATGGCAAGGGACAACAAGTACAATTTGCACCAGGAGAGATTTCATCTTGACATAAGAAATATATTTTTTACAGCGAGAACAATCAGTCACTGGAACAGCCCCTCTAGGGATGTGATGGAGTCCCCGTTGCTGGAGGTTTCCAAGATGCAATTGGACATGGTTCTGGATAACCTCACTCAGGCTTCCTCCCCAGCTCATCTTTCGAGGGTCCTTCCAACATGGTCTGTTCTACGATTCTATGACTTTCGATAAGCTTTGTTTTAATCAGTTTTTGTCATTTTAGATTTTAAGGTAACAGTGAAGGCTTTAACCCATATTAGAATACTCAGAATTATCTTGCTCAGATTGGGAAAACTATATCACAGTAAGAAATTATCCAGGGCCTTGTGTTTTCTGGAGTGGAGATTTTTCAGGAAGGCAAAATGGGACCTCAGAAATACATCACTTCCCATCTTCCTCCTCAGGGTTGATTCTTTTCTTCAAAGCAAAGCTTCAAACCCAGACAAAAATCAGCTCTTCCTTCAGCATAATGATTAATTGCCTCCCCAAGTTTTGCCAGGTGGGAGAAATCACAGTACATCCTAATACACTTTTGTTTATACCACTTTCCCCTTTCTTTTTATTGAACTAATCAAATAGGTTACATCCTAGGAAGAAGCCAGAGAGCCCTTTAATTAACTGAACATCCTTAGATTATTTGTGCCTTGTTTTCCTTTCTTCTCCATTCAAAGGTAATGTCTTTACCTCTCCTCTCTTCACTTTTTAAAATATTAAAGCAAAACCAAAACCCGAATATGAGATATACTAAAATATGAAGATTATTTAATTTTTTTAAAAAAAGTTATTCAGTATGAAGTCTCTGAAGATGACTATTAACATTAAATGACTTTTACCCTAGTTTAAATTTAAGGAAGATATTTGAACAGAAGTAGCTGTCACAAGTTCCCCTGAAGAATTGGCATTTTTTGCAAAATACTCTGTGTCTCATATGAAAGGAAGCTGAAATACCACTAAACATTTAGTTTATGGATTTGTTTATGACAGGAAATACATTCTTCCTTAGGGAACAAAACTATTCTGAAACAGTTGAACAATGCTGCTGAACTTGTCAGCTTCAAGCAGAAAGCCAAGCACAACCTTCCAGCATCCACCCCCCATCTCAGCTTTTCACTCAAATATAGCACAGTGTAATGACCCACTCTTCAGCACAAAATAATGACAACAGTTATGTGATAGAATTTTTAACTAATGCTTAAATCTGCAGACTTTGACTTTCCCTCTCAGAGGTGTATGTGTTGGAGGGCATGAAGGAAGAAAAGTAGAGAATTCCCATTAACAAATACGCTTTCTTGTTAATCTTGCAGAGGAGATGCTGGCAGCTGTTTCTAAAAATCCCGTAATTGTGCATGCCAGAGTATGCAGCCACATCTGCATAAAGGTTAACATATCTAGAGAATTACCAGTGGGGCTGAGAAAGACGCTGTTCTCCATGAGAAAACCCACAGGCAGCTCTTTTGGGACTTGGTGCAAGGCTCTGCTTCCAGTCCAGGGTCAGAAAAGACAAAGACTACTGATGAGCTCTTACTTGAAACATGAAAAAAAGTTTGTGTTGGGGGGGCTCCTTCCCACAGTGGGCATAATTCTCCCAGCAAAATTATATTAAAGGGGCAAAATAACCAATAGGTCATGGAGAAGAGAGCTATGCTCTTTAAATATATAACAGGAGGTGTGCAGCATAAAAAAGTGCATGCAGCTCTCCTCCATTTTTTTTATTTCCAGTGCACCTTATCCAAAACTATCCATGCAGTAGGAGACAAAGAAGAGGGGAGAAGGAGGAGACGGAAAGAGGCTCTTTCTTGAAACTTTTACTCCAGCCTGCATCAGAGTGAACAAAAAAGGAGATATGCTAGCACTAGCACCTGGTGTGTGACTGCCCAAGTAGCATTATCCAGGAGTACGTGTTACTTCTGCACACAGGAGGGCTCTTGGAGGTGTAACATGATCTCTCGTTTTTAGGGGAGGGTCAGATCAAAGAAGGAGGCAGATTCGCCCAGTTCACTGCTAAAAACTGCGATTTATAGCATGTTATCACCCCAGATGAAGTAAAATATTTGGATTAGGCAACTTCACTGTTTGGACTGTTGGGAGAGAGAAAATGAAGGGAAATCAGTGATGTAATGATGGTTCTGAAACAAAAATATTGCCTGATGTAGAAACTACAATACATAATTGAGATGACAAAAATAAATAAATATCACTAGCACTGGCCAGAAGAGGCTTCCTTCATTTGCAAGCAGGCAGACCAAAAAGCAGGTGCGGAGAGCTGGGTCACTGAGGGTAGAGGCAGCTGCTGCAGCGATGCAGCACAGGGCAGCAGCTGCCTGACAGCATCTCACAGCTGGAGACACAGACGCTCAGGTAGCAGCCGCCCCTCCAGCTGCAGAGGGCACGTTCCCCTCTGCCTCCCACACAGGGGCCTCTGCGGTCACCTGGGCCTATTAACGCAGTCAGGTGGCAATTCAAGCCCAGCAGCTTTTTCTGCTCATGCTTATGTGGTCAGACTACATAAATGCCAATAAAGCACTATTTTTATGCAAAATCTGTGCTTCTTTCTCAGCGTACTCCTGCTTATCTTTTGTGAGCCCTTGTAGGTTTGAGTATTATCTCATATCACTACATTGATTTAGTTTTTATGTAATGTTTTCCATCTATTTTCTATCTCAGGAGATAAGAAAGAATAGTCTTGTAGTTGATAGTGGAAACCTGACTTAATTTTTATATGACAGAAGACACACTGAGGGAAGAAAATAACAGATGTTTATGGCTTAGGAGAAATAGAAGTTCAGCACTCAGCTAGCCTGGGTTCCCTACCCCAATTCTTTAAATGTTCATGGCTAATTTTAAATTGTAATGGTTTATGATATATAAATATATATATATATAACATCAGTGTACACATAGCAATTCTCACTTTCTCAGGATTTTTGTCCATTGTTCCCTTTATAAAGATGTAACCATGTCAACCTCCTGAAACTCCTGTGTACACCACAGATTTAATTATTTATTCACCTGGTGGGACGTGTTGCTGTTTTTTTGTTATTATTGCTTTCTTTTTGTCTGAATAAAGAGTCAATAGCAATAATAACAACAGAAAATTTCAGCTTCAGCACGGAAGTTCTCCACTGACTAGAACAGTCAAAACCAGCATGTGAAGTTTTGGCAGCTGCGGAAAGTGCCCGAAGCCAAGCCGAAGGACAAAACAGTGCCATAGGGTATCTTCTATCCTAGATAACCAAGAATGCAGGATTTTTTTTCCATAAAGGTTGCAACTTCAATGCTGTACTCTGTTTAAAGTTTAAGGTTTGGTGGTTTTTGTTTGTTTCTTCCAGGTAATTATCTTAGCAAGTAATCTATTTACTATTCTGGAGCAAGTTTTTCCTCTGATCAGAAATCTACCAGGAACTGGTAAACTTGCCTGATGAAAATGTGGCAAGACATTTCTATGGAAGTTTTTGATTTTGATCATTCAGTGTTCTCAGTCAAAAAGTGTTTTCCATGGAAAATTCCCAACCAGCTCTACTACTAGCCAGACATCTGGGGTACTACTTGGAGGCGTTCGTGTCTGGAAACAACTGCTGAACCGTGAGAATCAGACCAGTGAGAGATGTCACACCGTGACCTCAAACCTGACCCCAGGATCCAGCTGCACATCCTGTGGCCACAAATCCCACGCAGGAATCTACATCTTGAAACCCTTGCCGGTTTTCCCTGTGCGTGTACTTACATCACCTGGAGATGAGACCATAGTAAGATTCTGTCTGCCTTAGGGAACAGGACATATGACTGAATTACAGAGGCATTTCTATACTCAGCTACATCTAAATACTGTGAGTCACAAAGAGTTGTGAACATGTAGTAGTCACTGTGATCTAATAAACAATGGAAAAGTCCATGAGGTGCCCTGAATAACTACCCTGGTTTCTACAAGTATGTTTTATTTTTGCCACAGAGACAAGTATCGATAGAAAGGTTCTTGTGATTCTTACTTGCAGGACAATAATGTCAGAGAAAGCATGGCATGAGAAGAAAATGGTCGGGTACAAAGGCAAAACTTTTTCTCAGTGACCCTCACATTATTAATCAGCTCTCTGCTTGTCTTTCAGGTCTCTTCCAGCCATCAGAAAAATAATAGCCTTCTTAATTCATAATCTTTTAATTAACTCAAGTTGGGCTAACACTGGGTTGCCAGCCTTGATATCATGCCTCTGCCCTGCACCTGCATGCACAGCAGGCTGACCCTTCTGTTGTGCAGGATCAAGCCCTGGTAGCTTTCAAAATCTACCTTTATCATCTACTGCAGACTTCACCTAAGTACTTGATTAAAACATGAAAGAATAGCCAATCCTTTGGGAAACTTCCTTTTTCAGCAGAATAAATATGAGCCTAAGTTTTCAGACCAGCTTCTTCCACAAAGCTGCTGCTGTGCACTCACTAGTTGTATTAAACCCTGCTTACCCTTGTTATTGCAACACATATGCAGTAACACTGTCAGTGGGTGTAGCATGTAACTGCATACGATAAAGTCCCTTCAGAAGAACAGAAGTTGCAAATAAAGAGTGTGTGTTTGGTTTTTTAAAGCAATTGATAATTATTAAAATCAGACAAAAGGAAGCAGTTGAGTGAAAATTTTCCCATAGGGTCACCTAAGAAAACTTGCAATTTCCCAGATGCCTGGGGAGATGTGCTTCAATACAGATCAGCTCCTCTCATTTTTCATTTCCGAAGGCGCTGTGCACAACTGCCCTCAAGTCCAGGTGAGTCAAAGCCACCAGAGCTGACGTTGGCTCACCATCTCCCAAGAATGCCCTCAAGAAAAAGTACCAAGCTTACCCCTCAGACATGTGGCTCTGAATGCTCCCCAAAGGAGCTGTGCTGCCCTAATGTTGGGGAGCCTGTGATCTAAGAATTCTTGAACTAGCTCATTGGTCATTTTTAGTAAAAATGTCTTTTAATGCAAGTGTTTCTTCTGTGAACTGTTTCTGATTTTTTCTTTTAATACAAGGACATTTCGAGTTTGAAGTTATGCAGCCTGAAATAGGATATTTTATACCTTCCAGAGTCTGATGTAGACATTAGGTAGAAGGCGAGGTTGCTAGGAGACCACAGATGGAAAAAGGAGCGTTGCAGTAACGCAGCAGCTTTTCACACAGGGCTGATGAGAACGCCTGCATCAGCAGTCAGCCGTTCACAATTTAAAACAAACCAGACAACCTTTCACTGCTTACGTAAAGATGTACGTTTGGTGAGGACCACCAAATGGTTATAAAACTAGCATGCCACAATCTGAATGGAAAGCAAGGCAAGAAACACTGAAAAGGATTACACAGACAACACTCAATAAACTACTCTCCCTCACTATATGCTTGGGAATGGCTGCTTCATTTAGAAACTAAAAAAACCCTAAAACATATATTCAAGCACTTTCACTCCATTTGTGTTCTGGGCCCAAGTGCCACATTATGGTAATGCGAAGGGGAATACTTAATGAAGTGGCAGAGGGTGCTACACACACTAAAATGCATTGCCCACTTCTATGTTACTTAGGAAAGTGTGCCACTCTCACTGTGGACATGAGCCATTATAATCCACAGAGTCCTTTTGCCTCTTCTGTACCCTTACTCATGAGACAGAGTTCAGACATTAAAATTTACTACTTGGCAAGCAGAGATTAGAGGTTTATCAGACTCAGACTTTCATCATTCCAGTCATCATGACCACAGGTATTTAAATAGGCAACACAAACCAAACTAATGCAGCTGTATGGCTGCAAAGTCACAGAGCTTAGGCACACTACAGAAATATTTCTACTTGTAAAACATTGTCACCTATATACAGGAAGTCGAAGCACAGAAAGTCTGGATAACATCTAAAATTCAAATGGAAAGGCTGTGACTGTGTTTCAGTCCAGCTCCTTTCAGTGGGATCATCCATATTTCTGAGAGCTCATTAACTTGTTCACCCTTGAGGTAAGACTTATCTGACAAATATTCATTTGAATATTTAATTATAAAGTAGACACTGAAAGTATATCAGATGAATACAGACTAAAAGAGCTTTACTGTGGCCATTTAAAGAGGGAGCTACAGTAACAAGTTCAGATGTAGCTGTTCACATTGTCGGTGTCTGAAATTAGATGAGGTTAATCCCACCCTTCAGAAGGAAGGGTCCCTTTGCTGTGCTGTTCTTTCTTCTCTAGCTGATAGATGAAGCCTGGCTCTTGTGTTGATAGTGCTGATACCACACTACATTGTTTGAGGGCAGCTTATAAATCCAATAATAAAGCAGGTTTGGCAACACACATCTAAAAGTTAGAAGCTGCAAATGCATCAAACACTGTCTTGATAACAAAGAAGCAACTGAGCTGAGGACCAGACTACGTGTCTTGCAAATACAATGTCTCATCTACCTCACCTGGGAAAAAATTAATCAAATTGAATCCAATATCAGCTAGAAATTTTCCACACTAGTCTATTTAGATTATTTCACAAACTAGTAATTAGCAAGTGAGCAAAAATAAAGGTGAGGATACGTACTTGCTTCAATTTTTGATTACAGTATTTACAGGCCTAATTCTCATGTTACTATAGCATAATCATTTGAAAGATACATGACATTTTTCTGCTGTAGAGAAATATTTTAAAACATATTTTGAATTAGTGTGGTAGAGCCTAACCTTTACGTTTTAGACAGGAACACCTGTACACAACAAATCTACATAACTGAGTTAATTTCAGCAGCTTCATATAAATTGTTTACTTTTCCTCTGTGTGTTCCCAGTTCTGTATCTCATCGCGACCCTATTAGGATCACCTTCATACACTGCAAAAATAAGCAGATAATCTTAGAGAATAACCTCTTGGGAAAGCTCATTAGTGAAAACTAGGTATGTTCTGCCAGAGCAGCCCTTTTAACAATAAACTGCAAAGGAAGCCTTTCTGTTTCTTTGGGATACACACTGCACATTAATTAATTAGGCAAGATTTGAAGCATGATAAAAAGTGATGCCACCAATAATATCCTATGGGTTTTAACACATCAAATGAGATCTGCATTGCAACCTTTATCTCTAAAGGTCAATGCTCTGGGGAATTCTTCTTACAGCATTATCTCTAGCTATTAAAATTAATGTACTTCTACTTTATCTAAAAAATGTAGTAAAATATGAGGCATATCCTAAATTCAAGTAACATTCACTTAAACATAGAAGGCAATTTTAAATCAATATTTTCAAACTACAGTCATAGGGCACTACGTATAATTAGTTGTACAGAATCTAACTTGAACTAGCGCTTCCGGATTAAAAAGTGGTCTGCTAAATGGATATAAATGTATATCCAATTCTACATGCAGTGTCTGAGCCAAAAGTCCTCCTTTTGTACTAAGGCCTTAGCTCATGCTAAAGTAATGGGATTTTGCCTCAAACAGAATTGATTTTTAAAATAATAATAATAATACAGGGACGCAAAGCCTTACCCATCACTCACAAGAGAATGATCAGCCCATTTTCAGTCACAAATATTTATTTAGAAAAGTGCAGAGTGTGTTACGACACTGATGATGGGATTTGTGGAGGCTGCTCACTATCTGCAAAACAACGTTTTTTCATTACCCTCCAAATCAGAGGCTCTTCATGCAGGCATAAAGACTGAAGGTTTGGGGTCCCCATCCTGGTGATGTGTTTCTGCTGCCTTGGGCTCTGCTGGAAGCATCAAATGCCTGAGTAGGTGTCAGGGGTTCACCACGGTGCTCTCATCAGCACGCCAGGAGCTCTGACTCTGGGGGCGAGAGCATCATCTGGATACAAACTAGGTCTGCTTCATATACCCTGTCACCATCCCAAAGTCCATCACTGGTTACTGGCCACAGGAACATTGCTCTAAGCACTACAGCTTTCATAAAGTGTACATGGTTGTACAAACAAGGTATTTTTGTGGTCTCTGCAATGAATACTTTCAAATGACAACTGGGTACCCAGATAACAAACTTCATTTGATTGTCTGCTAATGAACTTTATAGGTGAAAATCTTATCCTAAATTCCCATTTATGTGATATGGTATTTTTTCATTAATTAATTTACTTTTTCTTCCTAACTTCCTGGGACTCTGGTATTTAATAAAATATCTGCTGCAACCACAGGGTTGAACAATTCAAGCATCACAAAAAGTAAATATTTGCATTCTGGTAAATTCAGTCCTGAGATATATCCATCCAAGTAACTCAGAAAATACATACATTCCATAAACCATAGTAATAAAGTTTGACATATCTAATTGAGTAATCATCAAATAAAAAGCACTACATTCCCTAATGGCAGTTAGGTTTCCCTTGAGCTGAAATCTCTGCAACCAGGACAACCCAAATAAATTCATAATGAATGTGTCTAAAAAACTGTTTCTCTCTAAGTAATTAGCCTCTTAAATGTGCACTGCATCAGTCAAACCCCACAAACCGGGGAAATAGTTTCTGAATTCATGGTTTGCAGTGCTGACCTGAGAGAGATGTAGGTTTTTTGATACAAGAAAACAAAAGCTGCACCAGCATTCTATATTCACCATACTTGGCAAGGACTCAGGAAATTTGATTTGTACATGTTAACATGAATCACAGATAAGAACTAAGGGAAAATATAGTCAAAATACTGCACTCATTTTGCCATCCATATCAACAGGAGCAGCTAAAAGTAACCACATTATAGTGAAATTTAATTCGATGTTTAGAAGTCAGGCCATTTATAAATGTCTTATAGCCTACATTGTGTACTTTGTATTTAATGTTAATGAATATTTAAATTTTAAAGGCAAGGCTTAATTGTAAAATGTGTCATGCAGTAATTCTCGTGTTAATGTTCTGAGCTGAGTCCAGAGTAACTGTTACACACACAGTTCCTTAAGCTTCAGGTAAATTATAGAACCAAGTCCAGCTCTTGACTTTGCACAGAGCAACCTAAAAGTTAAACCATAGATCTAAGAGCATTGTCCAAACACTTGAACACTGACATGAGGCCATGACCACTACCCTGGGGAGCTTGTTCCAGTGCTTGACCACTTTTTGCTAATATCCAATCTGAACTTCCCTGATGCAGCTCTAAGACATTATTACTATGCACATCACAGAATCACAGAATCTGGGGCATGACGGGCTTCACATTTTTAAACTGAAAAAAACTTCAGTTTTTTAAAGTGAAAAACTGGAAGCTAACAAAAATAAGGATCACTCTAGCCAATTCAACATTGGCTGGAAGGCAAAATCATGCCAACTTAATTTAGAAATAAGCATATGTTTTTTAACTGTGACGATCATTGACATAACCACTAAGAAAAACTGTGAGTCCTTTGTCATTTGTAGGAGGACTCATCTGACAGAGTGTAGAAGCTTACAGTGCAGACATCCACATTTAGGCTAAGTCCATAGACTTCCCTTAGAGTCAACTGAGAAAATACACATTTTTAGGGTGTGATTCATCTCATCCTAGAGTAGACACCTAAACTAGGACAAATTAAAGTACACTTCTCCAAAAGTCCTTATTTCAATAGTTTTACAGGTTAGATATCCACGCAAGACGAATACTAACCTTAATATATTTAAAATCAAATCAAAATGCTTCTATGAAAAATAAGCTTTTTTAAACATGATTTACCAGTTTAGGTTCAAAGGAAACAGCAACATTCTACAATATCACCATCCCTCCTGCCCTGAAATCTGTTACACCAAAACCTGAAAACAGGATGACAACTAACACCTACTGAGGAGTTGCTCAATACCCCTACTTACAGTTTACATACGATGAATTGACTTTTTTCTTCTGAATTCTAAAGGCAATTTATTAGGATTTTTTGAAAACATTTGGTTATTCCTAGCTTTTTATACTATACAAGCGTTTTTCCTCTGCAGTGTCTTTATAGTCTTTCTTTTATAGGTTTTCTTATGCAGCCACTGAAATCTTGAGGAATTTTCTGGAAAATAATGAGTGGTAATGGAAACAGTCACAAACTGTGACTCTCAGAGTAAAACACACACGTTCAAAATTTCCCTACAATTGCAGCAATCATTCAAAGTGAAAAGATGGAGAGGATCTGGAAGAAAGCTCTCCCACCATGCGACAGTGTAGCTAGAATGTATTAATCAGCTATAGTCATTGGAAACAATGGAAACAATCATCAAACAACCTAGAAAATCTATTTTAATAGGATTAATTCAATACCTGTTAGAAAAAGCCTTATATCAAAACTTAAAATGCTATGTTTTCTGGTATCTTAAGACAACGTTTGCCTTTTAATACTTATTCCTTGTTTGATAAATGTCCAGATGAAGCTTTAAAAAAAAATTTCTTCAAGATCCATAGTCCAAGATATTTCTTCAGAAAGTTATTCTTTGAATATACAGACTTTTAAAATATCTCTGTTTTTAAAAATCTCTCTTGATTTACCATACACAGAGAGTTCAAGGAATATAGTTCAAGATCTGACCTAATTAATAGATAGAGAAGAGTTGGAACTCAAGAATGATACAATTTTATTGCTCAAGGACCATCACAGCAACCTCCCTGAATACATTTTTTTTAAAATGTAACTCCTTTCTGCCAAGTTTTAGACCTTCAAAACAGCCTTTCAATTAAAAAAAAAAAAAAAAAAAAAAAAAAAAAAAAAAAAAAAACAAAAAAAAACAGCATTTAGGATGCCACCCTCATTTTTAGCAGACATGAGGAACTGCAGTTTACAAAGTGCATTTCAACCATAATGTAAATCATCCCATGGGAAGTCTGTCCAGCTTTCTCATCCAGCTACACATGGCTTTTGTTATATACTTTAGACAGTGTTGAGTAATTGTTCTACATAATACCCTCATTTGCTTTGAAAACAAAAGGTTTGGATTATGGCAAGAACAATTTAACAAGAAACAGGAGTGAGTACACATAATGAAAACAACGCGTAATCTGACCCTTGAAAAAGAATGGCACACATATATCTCCATGGTTCTTCTTCCCTGCTGAATCTCCATCTCCTACCTAAATGTTACCAATTCCAAATGCTACAAGGCTGGTATAAGATCAAGAGAAACATGACAGCAGTGGAACTTTAAAATGGTACAAAAGGACACGTGGTTTTCTGCCTCCTGCTAACTCCTGTGCCAATCTAGGAGAAGGAACTGGAGTAGTGTGGGAAGGAAGCACATAAACACTCAGAAAAAACAGGCAGTCTACACATTCTTCTTCTATACAGGTCACCAACTATTTAGAAAAGCAGCATGTGGCCTCTTAGAGCCACAGACCTTTTTGAGTGCCTCTGCGCTAGTGCTGAAGATTAGATCAGGAGCCTGATCCCTACTGCCACCGCATACTGTGCTTTGTCTTGTAGCATGGGACAAACCTGGATCATGTGAATTGTCTTCTCACACTAAACTGAGTTGGAAGAAAGGCTCCAGGAGTGCATTTAGTGCCCTCCAGTCACAAATAGGCATTCAATGCATCCGACAAGGTGACAGCTGGTCTGTGTGGTCTACTGTGCTTACTAAAGTAAGGCATAGTTTACATGACTGTTGATGGGCACCAGTGAAATAGATGTCCGTAAAAAAGACTGATATATTGAAGTAATTTTAAATTCTCCTAGCATTAAACAGATTTCTACTGACAGAACACAATGGAATTAACCAGGTCCATGTACTACTGACTAGCTGACAATAAAGAGCAAATGGGTTACCTTAATAGGGCTGCCATCTGGAGTTAGAACCTCTTCTGAAAGCTCCATCATCTTCAGTGCCATCAGGGCAATGGCTTTAGCATGACTAAGGCTTTTCTTATGGAGTCCTGCTGCAACGCAGTACGCATCACCTATTGTTTCCACCTGCAGCAATCAGATAAATCAAATGTTAAAGTATGATGATGATAAGAGAACCCTACCATTAGTTATCTGCAATCAAATAGCATTGCTTAAAGCATGTGAGCAAAACATCCATAAAATAAGCAATTAGACAACGGAGCATAATTACCTGAGTTTGCAAACAGGTGCAGTCAAAACCTGACATGTGATTGCATAGTGGTTCATCACCATTACAATAAAAGAAGATCATTATATCTAGAACAGTTTATGCCATCAGATGAGGGATGACAACATTTTCCCATAGCAGTAATACAGAAAACTCTATTTTCCTATAAGAGAAATTGCTTACAGCTTGCTTTGACGCTACCCTGGCTGAGTTTGCTGTTGAGTAAGAATAAGTGCTACACGATTATAAATCATAATTATTATTTGCTCTGCTAGAAAGGTATATCAGGAAGAGCATTAGAAAAAGCAAAACATCACCATAAAACACAGTGAAGAATCTATAACTTCTCATTATCAGGTAGCTCTTTCTGGTATAGGGATAATTTACAAAGAGGTGCCATTGCTACAGACTTTTCACTGCACCTGTCTCTGTTATTTTCAAATAAGAACTGTTGCCTCTCTGTACTATGCAGGCTACCTGACTGTGAATCCACTACCTTCAGGCACCAAGTTCAGCAGACTGATCCCTCTGGTCTTTTCAGACAGGCCTTGCCTCTCTCTTATCCTTGATTTTCTTTAAAGAAAGTTGTCCCTTGAGAGGAAGCAGGAATGAAAGAAATTACAGAAGCCCTCTGGCTCTGGATAAAGGCAGCCTGAGAAACACTGAAGCCCTCAAGTTCTCAACTTTATTGACAGCATTGTGTTTTGCAGTCTGCTTGCCCACACACTCACAACATGCTCTGCACATAGTCCATTAACACATGCACAAGCAGACTCAGCCCTCAAGGATTAGTTTGGTTTTGGTACATAACTAATTTGGCTTTCACCCTGCCCACAATACTACCAGAATGCCAGAAAAGGCTTCAGCAAAGACTAGAGTAAGAAGAAAGCATGCACTGAGCAAGGAGTTATTCAGGGAATAAACATACCTGATTCTTCTCTCCGCAGGAATTCTACTAGTATTAGTAGACCTGGACCTTCTCAGATTAATTTCCAGTCCTGATAAACAGAACTGGAAATACCACCTCAAAAAGTAAAAGTTACATGTAAATGTGCCCAGAGCATGAATCTAGAACATCAGTATGAGCAAACACTTCCCACCATTAAACTTACAGGAGCTGCTATAAGCCCATTGCTAAGTTTGGCACCTTAGCCTTTCCTGCTGATAGTAGAGGAGGACATATCTAAGAAGCTGAGGCTTTCTCATAAGCTGGGAGCTGACACAGCTGGCAGAGCTCCTTCATCACCTTTAGAAGCTCCTAATAGTAGTTTTAAGTAGAAAAATAATGTAGGAGCAATCAATATTGCCTGCGTGTTTTACCCAAGCCATATCTCAGGATCTCTATCCACAAGAAGCAGAGACTGCCAACTCCCTGCAGCTTAGGAAGTTGTCTTTCCAAAGACAAATGGATGGGCGAGTATATCCTAATGACTGGTGAAAAATACAGGAACTAGGGAAGAAAATACAGGAGCAAAGTGAGAAAAAGTATCAGAAGTTTAAAAGGCACTCTGGATGGCTAAGGAATAGATGGTAAAAAAATCTCTACATCAGAAGGAAGAAATAGCAGAAATCCAAATAACTGCACATTGTCATTCTTCAAAATTGTGGATGAATATAACCAGTTTGAATAAAGGGGTTAATACAAAAAGACTTGGGTCTATGATGTCAAATACAAAAATGAAATACAAATTCTGCTCTTTGTTGAATTATTTAATTTCAGAATGACTTTTCCATTAAAGTTAGTTGCATTACACCACTGTAAGCAAGTACAGATCTGGGGCCATATACTGCTCCTACAATGTTCAGGCAAACCTACTTATTTTGTTAGCTTCTTTGGAAATTTCCATAGCTGTACAAACCAGGATAACGGTTAAATTGCACTGACTGAACAAGTGGCATCATCAGAGTTGCATTGTACATATCTGTGTACTACCACAAAAATGGGACTGAAGCTGCCTCATATTAATCTTGCTCTGAAAATAAAAATGATAATAATTTCATTGTAGGATACTCTTTAAAGTGCTTGTCCGTATCAGGTTCCCCTGACAGTAATACTGGAAACAAGACGAATGATTAAGATTTTTGAGACTGATCTGGTGGCTGAAACTGGATGTGATGAGTACTGATATGGTTCTCTAATGATTTACCATTCTGTGACCCTGTTTTCAGCCACTACTAAGATTTTCACCAAATAAGCATTTTAGCTGAAATTTCCATGCAGAGTATCTCCACCAAACTTTAACTTTGGTTCAGTCTTCCTTCAAAATCAGATTTGACCAATTTTCTGATTATATGTGGGTTTTTTTCCCCCAACTCCTTTTTTTAAAAAAGGAGAACATCTGAAAAAGTTCTTATAATTCTCATTGTTCATGGGACTTTGTATTGGTCCTCTCATATGGAGTCATAGAATCATGGAATGGTTTTGGTTGGAAGGGACCTTAAAGATTATCTAATCCCAAGTCGTCTGCCACAGACAGAGACACCTACCATTAGACCAGGTTGCTCAAAGCCCCCTTCAACCTGGCCTTGAACATTCCCAGAGATGGGGCATCCACAGCTTCTCTGGGCAACGTGTTCTCACCTTCATTGTAAAAAAAAAAATCTTTTTAATATCCAGTCTAAATCTAGTGTTCTTCAGTTTATAACCATTGCCCCTTGACCCATAACTACATGTCTTGGTAAAACGTCTCTCTCAGTCTATCTTATATGTCCTCTTTATATACTGAAAGGCCACAATAAGATCTCCCCAGAGACTTCTCTTCTTCAGGTTTAACAGTCCCAGCTCTCAGCTTGTCCTCACAGGAGAGGTGCTCCAGCCCTCTGATCATTTTTGTGGCCTCCTCTGGCCCCTCTCCAACAGGTCCATGTCTTTCTTGTGCTGGGGACCCCAGAGCTGGACACAGGACTCCAGGTGGGGTCCCATCAGAGTGGAGTGGAATGGCAGAATCACCTCCCTTGACCAGCTGGTCACACTTCTTTAGATGCAGCCCAGAATATGGATGGCTTGCTGCACTGTAGGTGCACATTGACAGATGACGTCAGATTTTTTATCTGCCAGTATCCATAAGTCCTTCTCTGCAGGGCTGTTCTCAATCCATTCATCCCATAGCCTACATAAATATTGGGAATTACCCTGACGCAGGTACAGGACCTTGCACTTGGCCTTGTTGAACTTCATGAGGTAATATGAGGACATTAAAATAGAAACTGCAATGACAGTGAAACATCACACTTCAAAATTCCAGGCTGGGCCCATCAATGAGTCAGATGTGCACAAGGAAGAATAGGATTTCTCTTAGCTCGACTGAGGAGCGGGAATTGGACCAGACAAACAAAGCACTGCTTATAGCTCACGCCAGTCTATCGCTGGGCAAATCCTGAAGTCACTGTGCATGCCACAGAGCAACTCACTCCATAAATATTCAAGTAAATGTCAACAGAATGAAGAGAAAAGGAAGGTACTACTCAAGGTGGCTAAATATAGCAGCACTCAGTTCTGTTTGATGCTCTTCAAGATGATGATACACAGTAATGAAACTCCAGAGGAAATCTCTACCATGTGATAATCAGAGTTTTTGACTTTGTAATGTCACTATTAGAGTGTACTATTAGTAGTAGATTTCATTTTATTCCTTCCTAGATACATATGCAGGAAAAGGTATTTTACTATCACTATAAGATTGGAGTACCTTATCCTGCTTCTTTCAAAAAACAGAATGTATTATGTTTTGAATATTTCAGCCATTTTTGCATATAATTGACAGTTCTACCTTTATTAAGATTTAGTACATTTTTGTTCTAGCTGAATAATCCCTTCTTACTGCTTTTAATATTAGTAGCCACTCACTAATAGCCTGATCTACTCTTACCTAATTTACATTCCTTTTGACTGATTTACATTCACTGTGAAAAGCTTCCCTAGAGCTTTCATTAATTGGGAATTAATATACAGCACTATAGAAGAGAAGTGAGCTTGAACTTAGATTTCAAAATGAGACCAATCTATAAAAAATGTAGGATATAATTTTTATTCTTAATTAAAAAAGAAGCCAGGAATCATTGCAGCTACTTACAAAGCCATAAAAAGGCCTTTTCTAAAGCCTTCTATAACTCTGCGTCAAGTCATTGGAAATGTCCAAAAGATTTTCAGTCAGGGACTCAACAAATCAAAGATTAAGATTTATAATTTCTGAAGCAGTTGTATGTACTCTGCAATTCAGGAAAAGCTTCTTGGTAGATATCCTGAAACTGCAGAACATTGCAGAATGACAATGCATAAGACTTGCAGCAGGAAGCAAACAAATCTGTTTTACTTTTGGGAAGTTATTTTCTACGTACTCAGCTTCTGTTAGTCCTCGGTAGATACCGTATGTCTGGTTTAGACATGAACACTACTTTTTATAGAAGTTGAGCTCTATAGTAATTGTCTTATAGTCACTTATTCTTAATTCATACCATTTTTAGGCAGAATATGGCTTGTACATGAATCTCTTAGCCCAGCAGACAGAACTATACTTTCTCAGATTCTCATGTGTCCAGAGAACAGAAGTTAATAAATTGTTCTCCTGGCAGCTCGAACAGGTCTCTTCTAACTACCAGTAGCTAAATCTTATATTGTGTTATGTTACTTAACTGAGAAACTGGAAGTTGTAGCTGAATGATGTTCCCTGGGTATGCATTCAGGACGTTGATTAAGTGACAGTTCAGAAGGGAAAATGTGGTGCATTGAAGTAACATCCTTGCTTCTGTACTCTTCCTCTTGAACGCATTAATATGCACCAGGCATTACATGTATGAGCTCCTACAAGTAATGAAGGAACTGAAGTGTCACACTTCATTTCACAAGGTTACACACACAGGAGGAAATACCATTTTGTAAGTGAAACCTGCAATGGCAAATTTTAGTTTTTCATCTAAAATATTCAGAAATCCCAACAGTCTGAGGAATCTCACTAGCACCTTTTTCAAAGCACAGCTTGGAAATAAAAAATTTAATAACAGGGGTCACTCCTGTGGCAATTCTAATCTGAAATTCCTACAGCAATCAGAAATATTAAATCCACTGAATGAAGTAGTTAGAGGGAGAGCTGGCTCTAGTTTTAGTCCTGTCTTTCTCAGCAGGTTTCCTATAGAAGCCTAACAGAAAATTTTTATTATAACTGTTACAGTGGAGTACTCATTATATTTTTTTTTTTCACATAAGAGCCGTAAATAAGTCTGTGTGCCTTTTTTACTAGGTTCAATTATACTCATAACAAGAAGGCTTGTTTCCTTATGATCAAAACTAAATACGTACCAAAAAACTGGGTCAGAAAATTCAAAAATTGCTGTCTTCTTCCAAGAAAAAAGTCTACACTTAACAGCATGTCCCTTGTAGATCCTTCACTTTCCTCTGAAGGGTACTCGTAGAACATTGTTCCCAACTCCAAAAGATTCACAGGGCTGCATAGCTATTTATTACCTCACTCCTAAGAGTTATAACATTTAGTATTCATTCACCCTAAAATAATCTATGCCACTGTCTCTATGGGCTCCTCAATGCTTTTTTGCAAAATAAATAAATAAATTGGAAATAAAAAGTTGGATCACCTTCACTATAGAGATAAACACAGTCGAAGTATTATCTCTAACTCAAAGTGTCATCCATAAATAAAAGCCCTTAATGCAGGTTTCACAAGTGATTTTAGTTTGAGTTGGCTGTCCTGCTGAGTTAAAACTAACTGCTAATGGAGCCCTTCTCAAGCCAAATCCATTCAATGGACATTCATCCTTCAGCATCTTCCTGATATATATCTATATACAGGAACAAAAGACTTTTTTTTCCCCTCACAAGGTACTGGAAAAAAATCAGAGTGCCATTCAGGATGAAGAACTACAGGACACTCCTGAATACCTCAATACTCGATCACACAGGTGATTGAGTAAATACAGGATTAGTTTGGAAAGTAAATACAGAAGTATTGCATAACCATCCTTTGCTCAAGGATGCTCTTCCTTGAGAAAATAAAACATTTCAATGGTACATGTATAAGGAAAAATACATTATGGTCTTCAAAGTTTTTTTGTTTATTCTAGTAGCATATATACAGGGTTTTCAAAAAGATGGACCCAATTCGAAATTACTATTTGAAATTGAGTCCATCTTTTTGAAACACTCTGAAGACCAGGGATGTCAAACTCATTTTCACCGGGGGTCACATCAACCTCGTGGTTGCCTTCAAAGGGCCGAATGTAATTTTAGGACTGCATAAATGTAACTACTCCTACATTTAACTGTATCACACACACAGACTCTAGACAGAGTAACTAAACATATTCTTCAGACTTTTTCATGTCTTGTTTTCTTACCCTCTATTTAAAGAGTAACAGATATTTCTTCTAATTCAGTTGAGTTTCCACATGCATCAAATCTGGCTTGTGGTCTCACATATTTCTCTTATTTTAATCACCAGAAATATTTATTTCTGCTTAAGTAAGTATGTGTTCATAATAGTTGTAATTTTAAGTTGGCAGAAAAACTTGGAATATTAAACAGTTTCTCTATGCTCCACACCCTGTTTACAGCCACAGTATATAAAGTGTATATGCTATATTTAGCTGAAGAGAGGCTTGTTACTAAACTGTTTCTTATCACTTATGAGTAATCTGCCAATAGCCTGAAACCCTCCTGCTGCTGGGAGATATTCTATAAAATTTCATTTTATATTGAAATTATAACAAATGGGAGTTGCAATGATATGTTTGCTCTTACAGAGCTTGAGAGTGAAAAAAATACAAGTAAGCAGCAGGAAAGCGGGTAATGGCTTAGTTAATCACAGTTTAATGCTCTTCATCTTCCTCACTTAACTTTTCTCACAGAGAAAACTAACTTTTCCACTTTGGGTGAGGTTTTTTTCCCCTGCACAGAAGAGCATTATTCTCCATCTCAGAATACCTGCCTCTCTTTCACCTGTTGCCAGTTCATGTTTCTTCTCTCCTACCCAAATACAGACAGTGTTCTAGGTGCATGCAATGTGTACTGATTAGTGAACACCTTTCAAAATACAATATGTTAAAACACTGTCTAGAATTTTACTAAGTAAATATATTTTATTTTTCTGACAAAGGCTGTGCTTCTTTCCCTGATAATACCCTTGCTTGCACTCTCATCAAGCCTACAGTTGATACCAAACTGGGCGGACCAGTCACTTTTTTCTAGGGCAGGGCTGCCATCCTGAGGGACATGGACAGGCAGGATGAATAGGTTGAAATTCAACAAGGACATGTGCAAAGTCCTGTCCCTGGGAAGGAATTTCCTTGGAATGGGTACAGCCTGGGGCCAACTTCCTGAAAAGCAGCTGTGGGGGAAAGACCCTGGGGGTCCTGGTACGCAGCAAGTGGCACACGAGCCAAGAGCGAGTCCTGGGAGCAAAGGTGGCCAATGATAGCCTGGGCTGTACAAACAGAGATTGGGGGAAGTGGCTGTCACCCCTACCCAGCACTCAGACCACACCAAGATACTGCCTCCAGTTTTGGGCCCCTCAGTACAAGACAGAGATTGAAAAACAGGATCCAGCTCAGTGAGGGGCCAACAAGATGCTGGGAGAGATGGAGCACCTGCCCTGTGAGGAGAGGCTGGGGAAGCTGGGCTTGTTCAGCCTCCAGCAGAGGTGGCTCTGGGGGGACCTAAGAGCACCCCCAGTGCCCATGGGATGTCCTCAAGGAAACACAGGTGGGCTCTTCACAGCGGTGCAGTGTGGCAGGAGAAGAGACAACAATGACATCGGCGTCCGTATGGATTAGGAAAACAGGAAGCCTGTGAAATTTATTGACTACAAGATCTTTCTCTGATAAAAAGATTTTTTCAAGTATTTTAAAGAGCAGTTCTCCAGATAGTGAGGATTTTAATAGATGCTTCAGCAAATACAGTGATAAAGAACATAATCCTTGTATTTTAGGGCATAAATCTCAAAATGAAAATGCTAGAAAGAAGTCTGCCATATGTACCTGACATTTCATAAGTAGCTCATCTGTCTTCTTGTACTTATTCAAGTACCCACATTCAACATGGACCATTATAATGCACTAGTTAAGGCAGTTGCTACTGTAATCCAAACTTTAACTACATGGTACACACAGTCCCCCAATATATGTATTAGCTATATTGATAATTATCTGAAATTTCAGTTGTCCAAATGTTTTCTGTCTCCCCTGGCATTTAGATAATTGAGTCACAGACTCTTCACTTTAATTCTGTGTCTTTTCATCCCAAGAAGAAAAACATGCTGCACAAATTACAGTGGAAAAATTAAAGCTGAATATTATCCACACTTTCTGAACTTTTAATGATGTAATATTTAAAGTGCCCAAGGAATACGAATGTCAATTTTAAAAATTATTATTATTTTTCCTCCATTGGTAATAATGAAATATCTTCTCTTTTTCTGATTTGTGACCTATATTCCTATTGGGGGGGGGGGGGGGAGGGGGGGAAGGGGAGGGGAGGGGAAACAATTTTTGAAAAAAATCATTTTTTTTCTGTGTATTTTATTATAGATAACTTTATTGCTCAGTTGAGCCATGGAGCTGCATTGTTTGGGGCTGCAACACTACATTTTCCCTGGTGATCACCCAGCAGATTAGTGTCTGCCAGAATGTCAGACTTTATCTTTCTCCAGTGATCGTCAGAAAAATTACCACCTCAGTTTCCTTGGCTGATGAAATGCTCTTAACATTTCTCTTCTTAGCCAAAAGTGAACAGAATCAGCACTAATGTTGAGGACCCCTGAATACTCCATTGCCTCTTACAGTCAGTCCTACATGTTACTGACCATTTCAATGGGAGTGAGCGATACATAGTTTTTTGGATGACAATAATCATAACCATTTGCAATAGCCATGGAAAGTCAAGCTTTGAATTAATCAGTAAAGTATTCTAAGGGACCTTATTTAAAGACAGTGCAGTATTCATGCTCAGTGATGGTGGGAGTTATTCCAATGCCCATAAAACAAAAAGCAATTAAATTAGGAAACATATAAGTTGGGTTGATGCTGATTGTATGAGAGAAATTAAAATACAGTGAAACTTCATTTTGTACAAGAAAAATACACTGTATGCATTAAACAACATAACATTGAATTAACCTATATAAGTTGATTAAATTACTGTGAAAATAAAGCACATGAAAAGTAACACAAGCAGGGAAGAAGCAGTATTTCAACCACTCAGTCAGTAAATGGATAAGATGTAGACTATGTGGGTGAGATTTAGTTCCCCTAACCAGAGATATCTCAATTCTCTTTTATAATCAATGAACTGAAACAGGAACTCCAGCAGTCATTTGACCTATGCTAAGCATCTCCTTCAGGAAAAGATGAACCTTACACTAAAAAAGTTTTACACTTACCCTATGAAATCATACGTTTCTCTGTTGATTCTGAGGGTAGTCTAGATGACTAGTTCTATGATATAAATAGCATAGATTCACCTCTGTCTGTACAGAAGAGAAAGAATTAACAAGACCGTGTGGAGAGGCAGAAAGGCAGACTGAACATGGGAGGTCACAGAGGCAGGTGAATTTTAGAAGTAGGAGAAGGCAAGTTCTGGGAAATCAAACAGTCCTTCAGGAAAGCTGATCTCTAGATGGGAAGATGAACTGGTCAAAAATCTTTCTACACTCCATAGGTCAGTTTCTTTTTCGCTCTTAGAGATTAATCCAGGCTCAGAACATGAATACGAAGTTCCTTCAAATGAATACAGCAAAATTCAGCCCTAAGACGAAATTCTTACAAGTATAACTCTATAAGAAATCTTTGAAGTCATTAGTATCTCCCAATGGGCTTTTCTTTCATCTGTTTTTTGCCCCAAGTTTAACAGCAGAAAATTAGGAAAAGGCCACGGTATATGGCAAAGTGGTGCTTCAGACTTATCATTTGGGCTTCATTATTCCTGTCTATGACTTCTAGCTCAGCAGCAAACAGGATACTTTTTTAAACCGGTATGGGGCAAAGACTGAAGAGGAGATTCTCTCCATTCTAGTTTTATTTTAAGTCAGCAATGTCAGCAGTCATCACAGGGAACCATTTATTTGATATCCATATTCTACCTCAAGAAGTCATTGACATCTCCCATATTTGCTTCTCCCCAAATCTTTCTCTAAATATATATCTGCAAATCAGTAATAATCTTACAACATTGTCATTCAGGACAGGACTCGTGCTACCCTGTGTCAGTTGCACAGAAACCAAGCTACTCATCTATACTCTTTCTATAGTCACTAAAGAGAAAAATCTACTTCCAGGGCATGAGGTATTCCATCCTGAATTCTGGAAACCTCATTTTTTTACCCATCTACCCAGGAGGACCCAAATTTTTGCTTAATTGCCTGCTTCCATGCCTAGACTGTCATTTGATATGCAAGATCCATGCCATGTTGTCATCAGTACCCTTTTTCTGAGAACTGGCTGAAAAGCAGGTTTACGTGGGCCACGATGGCCACAGACTGGGAAGGCTTAGTTTGTGAAACTCTCAGAAGACTCTAAGCGAGCTGTTATCTTCTCATGCCTGACTCGCCCCATGCTGTTGAAAATGATCTACAGCATGCACGTTGCTGCTCCTATGAAGTGCCCAAGAACAAGAAAAAGATTGTGTGAGTGCATTTACTGCTAGTGCTAAGATACTGTTTGTCAGCACAAGAGCAATATCCTCTTTAGCTCAAAAAATCCTGCATCTTGGTGTGCATACTTTGGCATGCAGGTCAGGGATGTTATTAATCACTAAGTGGAGGGAGGGCAGATGTGAAATATTTTGGGCAGTTTATGGTAGAAAGACTTGAACAATTCATTTAATCTAAAATAAAGATCCTAAGGAAAGGAAGGTCAAAGAAACACACTGGAGAGAAACTAGATGGGTTATTCCACTGAGAGGTGGGGGGTGTGCTCTTTCTCTGGGGGTGGTGTAAGTGCAGTTCAGAAAAGCCTCCTCTGAACACGGTTTAAGTATATTCGATCCTGAGCTAGCTTCTAGATACACTTTTCTGTCTATGTCACAAAGAGTGAATACTGACTTTTTTCAAATTAATCAAAACCTATTTGTTTTCTTGATGTTGTGTGAATACAAATTAAAGCCCAGCTCTCTTTAGATTTTGAAGTATTCCATATGTTTTCCACTGCATACATTTGGCAGAAAAGCTTTGAAACACAGTTGAATTGTGCAACACTGTGAAGCTTAACAACATGTCAGCTTAAAATACTTAAGTCTGGGTTTTTTTCTGAAATTAATTCTACATGTTGGTTACAACATTATTAATAGATTCCCAAAATCTCTGGGATAATATAAAAAAACTCCTGTTTTTTAAAGATTTTAAAATTTCTCAGGATACAATTTGAGAATAAGACTGTCTTTAAATGGACCCAAGAATCTCCTTCAGTTTCTCCCTTAGTGTTTGGTTCTCTTAGCTTCTGTTTCTCAGCTTTGCAAAATGAACTCCTAAGCAGTGAAATCTTGTGCCTAACTTTCAAGGTAACTCTGCAATGCTTTTATGGCACTGCATTCTGCTTCTGGACATAGTTCAGTGTACAGAAAACCCCTCCCACATGAGCAGGAATGGATTCCAAATGTCCACTTATGAAATTCAGAAGTGAAGCTCATTTTTTAAAAGAAATGTCTTACTGTAAAACGCAGCTCCTTTCCCGAGAGCCTAATTATGAAGCAATTGCTCTTACCGGGCCTGAGGGCATTTTATTTTTAGTGAGTTTAATGATGCTACATGCCGGCATGTTCAGGAGCATTTTGCAGGAAGAGCTGTATTCAAAATCTTTCTATAGTACCTACTTAGCAGACTTAAGCAGAAATCTTTCATTATCCAATATATGGAGGAACTCTTTCATCCACACTTTAATTCAGAGTGCTGTTTTCTTTACAACAGAAAAAGAGAGGAATACTATTTGCTGTGTAGAATTATTATCTAGTATTTTTAAAGGGTTTTTTTTTTGCTAGTTAAAATAGAGACATGCTAGAAGACTTACAGTTTACATTATGTCAGCATCAGGTTTGCACACAACAGTTGTGGAATACAGAAGCCATAGTGAATAAATTATTTCTCTCTTCTGTATGCAAGTATGAAATTGAAAAAAATCACACTAAATAATTGTGATTAATAGAAAATGGCCTGGCTGGCATTCTGCCTTATGTGAGGTAGTTGAAATGTCAAAGTAAATATCTGTTTAACAAAATAAGCAAATATTAAAATAATCATGCATAACTTAAGACACACATTTCAGTTTAATGTGAATGGTCTTCTCCAGAGGTAAGAGCAGGCTTTATTTGCTATAGGTATTCCTGGTATTGAAACTACTCCTGAATAACAACATCTTCTTTAAGGTTACATAAGCTTTAATTTATCTGTCTTGAAATTCACACATTAGCTAGTTTCTCTTAAATTATGTAAGTATCCTCCATATTCATTTAAAATATTTAAGAAATTGAGGTATAGTTACAAACGTTATTTGCATAAATGAAACCGCAGCATTGCTCACATATATGAAGAGTCAGACGTATGTTGTTACGGGTGTGCTTTGTGCCCTCTCGATCTGACACAATACCAGGTTGTTTAAATGGAAATAGCCTAGGCTGATAGAAAGTGAAATGAATTTTCTCCAGTCCCTCGGAGGGACTAAAATTTAGAAGGTGGAAAAACTTGACAGAAGAAACAAGGGATTTAAGTATTAATGGTGGGTTTTACAAAACACAGCACCCTTCGGACTCCTGTCCAAATAAAAAGTCAGGATATGGCTCGGGTTCACACACAGAAACTGAGGACTTGGGAAGAACTCCCGGGACAAGTTGGACATTGGCTCTAAGGCTCCCAAGCAGCTTGAGAGAAATGGAGGGAACACTTCTAAACAAGTGTGTGTTTTTCACATAAGAGAAAAATGGAAGGAGAGAGACAAAAAAAGAGAAGGAAATACATACAAGCAAAGTATTGCTGAAGAAGAAATTATATACAGACACAGAACTCTTAGACTATTTAGAGGATTCTTGGGTGATTAATTGGCTAAAGCAGGCGAACATGCACAGATGTTTTAGTGCTTTGTTCAGGTCTGTATGTTTATAAAGTAAAGAATAACTCTTCTGGAGCCTGCATGTCTGTTTGCTTCATTTGCACATCTCTCTAAAGACTAAAAGTGTAAATCCTCCACAAGGCTGCAGAAAAATACATGCTTGAAGTAATGGGAAGTCTTAAAATATTCTGGAGCTCTTGGGCAGTGATACTGCAGATCTGCAGGGAAAATCCAAGGAATCTTTTGTGTTCCTTTTTTTTTTCATTTAACCCAAGAACACTTCTGAGTTCTCAAAACAGACAGGTGCCCTAGCTTTGCCCTTCATACTCACGTGACACACCTGTGTGCCAGCAAGTAAGTCCACACACAGCCAGAGCTGAAGGAGAATGTCAGTGCTATACCCTGCTCAGAGCAAGGAAAGGAACAAGGTTCGGTAGCCCATTGTGGTGGGACCTGAACAGAGCAGTGTGCTGAAGGGCAGCTCTACCAGGCTGGGTGGCATCATGGAGAGAGACAGCTTCTGGGTACCAGAAATTTTCTTTTGTTACCCATTTTCTTCTATTACACATTTGAAAACCACTGATTTTACACTAACAGGAAGAAGCCACACCTTGTACACCAGTAATCCCCAAAGCTGTACCTATTCATCTTAAAAAAATTATATTAACGGTATTTTATGTATATCATATTGCCCATATAAGGGTATCAGTATTGTTTACAGATTTTAATTATATTTCATAATAATCTTCATTATGCAGATGCCTAAACTGAAGCTTAAAGAATTTGAAACCTTCTCAAAATGGTTGTGTAGTTGCACTGAACTTAAAAGTTTAAAACTGCAGAAGTGATGGAAAGAAGACAAAAATAGTGGCCATAGATTTTACATGAAAACGTGGAGACTATGGTTTTTAATTTATGAAACATAAAGCCTGGAAAACCTCAGAATAGTCTGAAGCTCATTACTTCTGTCATTGCAGTATTCTTTAATCATTATAGCACTGATAGTAAGCTTAAGAACTTATATATGGATATGTACAAACATCGGTTCTCCAGGAGGGATAGTCATGGCGCTGAGAAAGTACTGGTATTTTCTGTAAAATGAGTACTGATTTCTGCAACTTAAGCTACCAGTATAAAAATGTGAAGTCATATTTTCAGAAAATGTGAACTTAAAATTAGGTTCCTAAAAGCATTGTCTCACAACCTCAATATAAAAAGCATTTTTCAGAACGGGTGTGTCAGTCTCGAATGACCGCAGAACAGTCCACGCTTCCCACCCTTTTTTAGTCTTTCTTTTTCAATGAGCAAAAATTAAGGGTGTACCCAGAGTTAGGTGTATAATGAAGAAAAATTAAGATCTGGCATACTAACTGCATCATTCATAAAAAAAATAACATCATTCAGTGTAAAGTAAGTGAAACAATGTTGGCAGGAATAACAGCCAAAGAGAACCCAAGGAAGCTGGTAAAGGACTTTGAGGCACATGTGTGGCACCACTCAGAACATCAGTTTAGCCAAATAATGAAACCGAAAAGAAAGCAGAAATTCACATAACAAAGTTGTGAATTCTAACTATAAAATTACCTTAGGAATTATATTGTCTTATTCAATAAATACTCAACAAACTTCCAATTAAAATTTTGACAACAAAGACATATAGCAAAGAAATTCTGGCAGCTGGCAATACTTGATTGTCGAAAACATTTAGGACTCTGCTTAGACATGGCAAGAGGGACTCGGCACTTCACAGAAAGTTTAGTGTTAGGGGAAAATCTACAAATGTCTTCAAGGACAAATGCTGCACTGTGCAGAGAAAGGACAAAGCAACCAACACCTACAGGAACAGGCCTGGTTCTGCTCTCTTTGGTTTGGCACTACCCAGCCAACACTTAGAGCCACTCACCCAGCACTTATAGCCATACAGCCACTGCATGGATGGCCCGAAAAACAGCCGCAATACATGCTGCCTTTACTCCACGTAGTAGTTAAAGGGTGAGGGAGGGAAATCGGGTTATTTCGGAAAGGAAACTGAGGGGAAAGTAGCTGAGAAAGCAGGCCTACACAGGCAAAAGTACTCTACAAAAAAAAATATTTAAAACAATCCTATGCCAGAGACATATTACTTAGAGGGAGATACAGGAGCTTCAGGAATCTTTAGCACGGAAGATTTCAGTCTGCAGGGTTGATTTTAAATCCCAGCAGCCATGGCTGCAGCATATCTAAATAGCTTATTTCGTAAAGTGATGGTTTAGCTGAAGCATTGCTTCCCAGCTCTTGGCTCATAAGCAATAGGAACTCAGAGAAAAAAAGGTCGAAGCAAAGACACAAACAGTCAGACCAACCAGTATACACTTTACCCAAAGCAATTGCTGTCAAAATTAATGGAGATCTCTCTCCCATTACTTCTGCTCCTGGAGTCCATGTTTCTATTTGTATGTCCGCAGACACTAGCTTACGAAGCATCTACATATACATTGCTTTGATTTGCACTCCCTGCTCGATAGTATATTTTTCTCCCGTTCCTCAATTCCAAGCCAAATATAATTAGCTCAGTCAGTAACACCATTTTCCAAATGAATTGCCAGGTTTCAGCTCTCTCACATCCTCTCCTTTTTGTCAGTATCCCAAGAGTGTCCTTCTTGATCTTTTCAGAAAGGCTATATGTAAGCAGATTCTTTCTAAAGTTTCGCTCTCTAAAACACACATTCTTCCAGATTGCTAAAATTGTCACCAAGGCTCGTATCACCGTGCACCTTGGTTATTGCAATTTTCTCCCTCAACCTAGACAGATGTCATCTGTCATTGGTATCCACGCAAAATGCTCCTGTGAAGTTCATTTTCTGAGCCCATCAGCTGCCTGTGTCATTGTTACCTACACATCCATCCACTGGACACCCTTTCCCCCCCTCATCGGTTACAGCTACCTACTTTCATTTCCAAGAAATTTCAAAGTCTAACTCAGTCCCCTTCAGCCCTCTTATTTCAGCATTTCTTATTCTGTACCCAACAGCTCATTATCCTTGCCCTCCACATCTGACTTGTTAAATACGAGTATCTTTGTTCCTTTTTCTGTGCCATTCTTCTTGGTAAACATCCCTGAATGAATAGTATGAGACAATTGAAAATATTATATTCATTGTCTGCATCCAAGATTAGAAGCACCGAGGTTTTGAATTCAAAATGTGGTAACAGTAAAGCTAGATGAATAATTTACAGCATGGAATATATTTAATGAATTTTGCTTAATTTTCTGTTTACAAAATGGTGAATTTGGTATTCAGAAGCACTCATCCAATAATCTTTGTAAATTACTCTTGCCATGTTGCTTAAAAACAAGCAAATTTGAAAATTGATCTGTTTTGATGTATGTATAGCTTACATGGTAAATTTCTGTAGCCTAGTTACAGGAGTATATCTTAAGAGGCAGGCTCTGGGTACAAACGCTAGTGAATACATATCCAAAAGTCACTGCCTGGCAATAACTTCTAAAATTACAGTTGTTGTGGTGATCATCCCTAGGAATAAACTTAGCTTCCAGAATATCATTCAAAACAAAAGATATAAACACACGAGCTATTTTCATTTTAAAATGCAAATGCTTTTTTGAAGTAATTGTCATTTTATTTTAAGCCTAATTCTCTAAGGCAAAGAAAAATGGTTCATTGCCTGTGTTCTGTCTTTCTGTAATGCTCAACTGAGTCATTTTTGCTTAAACCCACAGTTACTTTTTTAGAGTTCTGGTTAAAAAATAAATGAAAAACAAATTTGGGAGGAGAAAAAAAGGTATGTACAGCTTCAAAATAGCCACAACGTACATTGTCTTGCTCATGCGTGGGCTGTGGAGGGAAGCAGGGGATGTGTAGGGAGGCTCAGGGGACATGCAGATGTAGGGAGATGGAGGAAAACCCAGGATGAAAGGATCTGAGAAAGAACTGATTATATTGAGGCAGTAACAGTGGAGAAAAGGTTTTAGAGGTGTAAGACATTCTTCCATAGAAAAACAGGCCTTGTTTATTCCTCTGCTCATATAATTAATGGACGTCTTAACTTGCTGGAGTGTTTATTCCTTTTCTGAATGCATACATCTTTTCTTCGCTATCTCAGCAGCCATCATCTTATTCCACTGGTCAGGACAGTATTTCCATAAGGTAATACCTATCTAAAGTGGCACCAAGCTAGGTGAAATGCAGTAAGCCATGGTCTAAATGATATCATATTAATGACCTATGTAAAAATATTCTTTCTTAGTATTCTCACAGGGCTCAGCCAAACTTCCTTCCAAACAGGACATAGAGTTTTACATACTTTATCTCCTATTCCCATGCAACCATAGTTTTCAACAAAGAATGCCCTGAATGCCTCAAAACAGTTAACTAAAATTAATCATCTGGGAAAATACCCATGTACCAAATAGAGTATGTGAAACAGGGTCACTAGATATCACTCATGACTGAGGGTCAAAAGTTCCTCAAGCCCCATTCTCAGAGCTGGATTGAGATCCAGTGCAGTGACACCAGATAAATACAAACTGAGCTCAAACTTCCAGTATTTTCTGGCTATATCACTGTAACAATTTTCAAATGATGGTTGGTACCTTCCCTCGTAGTTCTCCCCGAGCATGGCCTTTGGCTTCAGAGCACTAGTTAATAACAAATCCTTAGCCCAGGAGCACAAAACTGCAATCTTTTACTTTGGTATACTGTCCTACCAGCCTGTATCTATACCATGTTCAGTTCTGTGGTACATATTGTAACTTTTGAGCCACCATTATAATTTAGGTGGGTAATTAATATTTTTTGATGCCTTTTAAAGTGTATTAGAAGCTATAAATGAAAGGGACAGAACTCATCTGAAGATGCCAACAAATGCTATTTAAACCAGTTTGAAACTAGTGATTTAGTTTGCAAGGCTCAGACAGAAAACAAAGTCTATATAAATTTAGAACAACATTTTTTTTCCTTTGGTGCATTCAGTAATAAAAAAGAAATTTGCTCTGCCTTTCCTATCACAAAATTAAAGATATTATATAAACAAAACGTATTCTATGCAGATTTCACAGGATAATGATACAGATAATTTCTTAACTGCATTTATTAAACTCTACCTCCCCTCTTTTTTCTCTCATATACATACTGGACACCAAACCCACTGAAGAGAAGTAAAGGTGATGAAGTCTGCAACAGGACCAACACGTGTGATTGCTCCTTTACTGCAGAGCACCACAGGAGCTTGGAACCCCAGTGCTGTGTCCCACTCACCCCCTTTACTGTGAATGGATGTCTGCCGTCCTCTTCCTGTTTTTCAGTGGAAGTTTAAATCACTTATAACACTTCTTTTTAGTGAATGCTCTTCTCTTTATGGAAAATTTGAATTATTTCAGAGGAAAGATAAGTGCCCAAAACCATTTAACTGAGACAGAAAGCATTTGAGTGCCTTCCAGCAGTGTCAGCTTGGGCTGGAATCACTGCTGCGCACTTCATCACCCCTATGACACTCTGGCTGATGTGTCACCTAAAGGAAACCATGCTATAATAGAGGAAGTGTACATACCTACAGGAAAATGGGAATATGAGGCATATATTCCCATGGGGGAACCACGATGACAGCTCAACATCAAAGTATTTGATTTTCAATGGGCATATTTCAGATTGTTTTTTTTCACATGAAACAAAAATATTCTTTCCATTTTTTCAGGGAAAGTGTGCAATTTAGGAAGATGGCTACTGGGATTTTTTTCCTATCTTAGTTTCAATTAGACTTTGCTAACTTAGGACTTCAGTTATTACCTTGTAGATGTCCAGGAATCCACACTGATGGTCAAACCGCGTGTAGAGTTCATTCAGCATGCTGATGACCTGCATGGGCGTGCACTGTGCACAGATGGCAGTGAAGCCAACAATGTCTGAGAAGAGCATGGTGACATCATCAAACTTCCTGGCCTGAACCTGCTGCCCCTGCCACAGCTGCTGAGCCACTTCTTCAGGGAAAATAGAAATAAGGAGATCTACTGTTTTCTTCTTCTCCTCTTCCAGGGCTTGGTGTGTGCATTCTAGCGTTGCCTTCAGCTTATCCATTCGTTTCTTCAAGCCATCCTGGGCCTTTGCTTGCTCCCCAACCAATATGACATCGCGAGTAGCATCATGGATAGGTATGTCCGAAAGATGGAGGCCTCGGCCCATGAGTTCATCCAGCTTGTCCACACAGGGGGAACCCAGAAACAAAACTGAATTTGATTCTGGCACGTGAATCATTTGTCCTTTAATTTCCATCACCTGCAAAGTAAGAATAGAGGTTAGAAAAGGAAAAATTAGCTAATATATGTGGATCCCCACTCCATTTTCTCCACCTTTCCTGTTCAGCTAAAATGATAAACATAAATGTAGCCTTTTATACAGAAGCCTCTTACACCTACCTGTTCAGGTAATGAGACTCACACAGTCTCCTCACCAACGTGAGTCAGAAAATAGCCTATACTAACACCAAAGTATTCCCAAATCAGATGTCGGATTCTATTTTAACCTAATTAAATAAGAAAGCGACCGCAATAACATGTATTTCTCAGAATAGTGTGTAAATAATGCTTTTAAATTTTGCTCCTGGAATGTACCTGGCCTTAAAAGAAAGTTTCAGAATACCTCCTACAATGTTACTTAGCTTATTATCAAAAGCACAAAATAAAAGGGAAATGAGAACTATCTGAAAGCAGATTAGCGAAATGGTGAAGTAGCTTCCATTCTTTTTCAGCCAAACAGCTACTAAGTCAAATGCAGCCATGTTATAGAGGAACCAAATTAGAAAAGATGTGAGAAAGAACTCCATAAAATAATAAATGGCATGGAAAAAGTGTACCCGTGCTTCTGTTTCCTATTTGCCTTCTCATACATGCAGCAGAGTTGAAGGCTGACATTCTGCTAGAGTCTGCAGATTTCTTGGTAATATTGATTCATGTAATTTGTATTTGAAGAACAGAAGAAGGAACAGTAGGAAAGGAGTAGCAGGTGGTTTGTCACTCTGCTTTATAGATTTCATATTTGCCTGTAAATGGGTAGATGTTTTGAGTGCTGTCCAGTGGTTGATGCCAACAAGGCCCTGGCTGGATACCTCTTGCTCCATGATGGCAGTTGAGCACAGAACTACCACACTGAAATGGACATTGAAAACCAACTGTGATGATATATTTGGCATTTGGGGCTACATACATTCTGATTTTTATTCACTTACTTGGGTCACACAAAAGTTACTGTCCAATACTGTAAAGGGACATTTCTCACCTGAATATAGTATTTAAAAACCAAAACCACATGAACAGAAAACTAAGATGAACATGTTTTGTTTAAGCAGAAAATAATTAAATCAGATAAACTTGATTTCTTTGTAAATACAGCCTGCCATAGCCTCTGCCATGAAAAACAATCATGGTTAACGTTTTAATTACAGGACTGAACAAAGACCAGGGCAATACTGTACTTGGTGATCTAAAAAAATTATCTCATAGACAAAACAGGCACAGCACACAAACCTTGTGCATCTAAGCACCGTGTTAGGCACCATAATGCCTTAAATCTGTATTCTTCAATTCCACACAATCCACTGAAATAAAAAGGTCTCCTCCAGTCACCCTTTCTTTCATCATGTAGGCATTCTCTCACTCTCACATGATTCACTTTATCATTTAATCCTCCTTCCATCCATAATCCTCCCAAGCAAAACAGGAAAACCTCAACCACAGAATCCAGAGGTGTCTGTGACTTTGATTGTGATTGTGATTGAAGTGTCCAGAGGCCTGGAAGCTCCTGCAGAGCTGACGGCTACCCCTACATGGCACTTTTGTGTTTGGGGAAGCTGTTGGGAAGCTCCTGTTTCTATTAGGGATTTCTTATATCAGATAAAATTCTGTCACTGCAGATCCTACTGTCAAGATGGGCACTGAGCCTACCCTGTCCCTATGCCCCATACCCCATGCTGCCAGCTACCCGACAGATGTAACTTCTGATGTCAGCATGGGAACTCAGCAAATAAAAGTAAATTAAACTAATTAAAATTTACAAGTTTCCTAATTTACGTTCCCACATACTTGCTAATATTTACATTTCTAAGCTCAGTTTTCTCAGCTCTGTTCTGGGACAGCCATCTCTGTGAGAAAGCCAGCTACCTAGATGGGCAGATTTAATGCTCCAAGAATAATTGTTCTTTTTAATTTTTTAAACATATGGCTCCCTACTCAAAACATAAGGGAAACAGGTGCTTTCTTTGTGCATGCAGCCTTGTCCTCTCAAGGGGCACATAAAAAATTGTTTCAACTCTGAAGTACAAATTGCCAAATGTGAAATACATTATATGGCATTTCTAAATTCTCTTCTTATTTTGTTCCCCTTTGCCAGAGAGTTTTTCTGTTTTCTGTTCATAGAAGTTCACTGGTGTGCAAAATAACTGTATCTCATATTATCACTTCTCTCTTCCACCTCCAGGTGAAAATAAGTTGTCAGCTCAGGAGAAGGGAGTGTGACCGCAGACCCTGGCTGAGCCAGCCTGGCCTGGGGCTGGGCTGCCTGTCAGCAAGGAGCCGTGTTCCTTCTGCCAACCTGCTGTGAGACTAGAAGAAAATTAACACATCCCTCTGTGCTCCTGCTTCGCCTTTGTCAATTTGAGGTGTTAAACTCTTTGATGTGATCTCTGTCGGTGTGAATATATCGTGCCAACCCTCCCCTGGTGGATTCTTCTCAGGAAACACTGATGGAGTGAATAACATACTAAACAGGCACTCTGGAGTCCTCTGCTCTGCTTCTGGGTTACCCCAGGCAAATTATCAACTCTGAGGGCTGGTTTGGCCTTTCAGCACAGCAGGAATAAGGATATTGACCACCCTGTAACACTTTAAGACTTGCGTGTGAGAAGCAATAGGAGACACAAACAATCCTGTAAAATGCGTAACTAATAATAACTTGTTCTTCTGCCCAAGTGAGCTGAGCCCCTGCTTCAACAGGTTGAGGTTTTCCAGAGTATTTTTAGAAACTTTTGCAAAGATATTCTCCCCATGCAACAAGCAGTTGCATGAGTTTCCTAAAAGTGTCAAAGGTTCAGTACTATTTTGGCTTTATCCTCTGAATATTATTATCACTTGCTCTGCTTAACAGGAATAGTTGATGTTGCCTATCACTCCTTTGATGTTACGTTACTGATCTTGATGTCCTGCTCTCTCTTGATGAATGAGGGTTTTTTTTTTTTAGAAAATGGCATGCTGGTCTCTTCAAGTTGCCAAATCTGGACACCAGAAACAAAGCCGGACCTGCTCGCCTAGGGAAAAACACTCAGGTCTTGTAAAACACAACAGTAGAGAAGAGCTAAGACTGCATCACTCTCCTCACTTTTTGCAAAGCCCTTTCCTTTCCAAATAAGTTTCTGAGATGATTCATACTCTTTCTAGAGGACTTTGGTTGGCAGCTGTGATCCAGCATAAGGTCCACCTCTCTTCTGTGGACTCTTGCCTCTTACATCCTGTCTGCATCTTAAACTGAATTAAATGGGACATCAGATTTGCCTGAAGCTTGCCATAGCAAGTCACACTTCTGGGCATCTCCCCAGACATGGACTGCTTTACACCTGGACCGTAAGCCCACAGTCAATCAGTATATCATCTTTCTTGTAAGCAGGGAAAGATTGAAACATTTCTGTCCTCAGATGTATTTCATTACTGCTACATTTAATTGTTTTTCTGTTTCTTTAGTTATAATCTCACTGAACAAAATGAGAATAATTCTACTGCCTTCAGAGGGCATTCTCCTGATCTACAGTGGTATAAGAGAACGTTTTGAAATGAACAATTACACATCATATTTTATGGGATTACGTTGCTGTGAAACAATGGTGCAGCTCTAGGATGAAAAACAAAAACCTATTGATGAATATAACTTTCACTGCAAATCCACTGCAAAGAAAGGGGAGGAAACAGAAGAGGCCCAGCTTGTCAGGAACTCTTTCAGCCTCTCTCCCCAAAGACCCACCCAGGGAACACTGACAGACTCTAAAGCTGCTGTTTGAGAACATGAGAGAGTCTCCTACTGTGCTGTACACCAACAGCTACTTCATTAGGTACACAATATCCAACGCTCCGCATGCTCTGGATGCGTGCCACCCTAGGATTAAGTATGGATCAAAAGCTTATGAATCAAATGCCAACTCCACTGCTTGGTCTTTAAGGAAAAGCACAGGAAAAAACCTCATTTGTTGCACTGGTGGAAGACAACACTTCTCTGTACAAAGGTGGGTGTTTTGCAAGGGTGACTGAGATAAAAGTAGGTGTAGACACCTTCTGGAAAATATTAAGGGAGACAGTATTTTTTGAGAAAGAATTGGGGTCTTAAAAAATAATTCTCTTCATCATAAGGCCAGGCCACATATCCTGCAGCCTCTGCAATCCACAAATTTTAGTGGAGCTGCTGCTTTGACTTTGTTCAGTATGCAATCCCTCCCAAACTGTGATTATAGCCTTCTTTATTTAGGAGTTTTTATTGGGAGTGGGTCAGGAAACTTACAGTGCTAGGCCACACAGCTGTAAACAGTTACACATGCATGCTTGACTTCATACAATGAAAAAATTAAATGAAAATAAACAAACATGCTTTTTTTCACAGGCCCGTGATTATTTAGAGGACTGGGAAGAATGGAGGAGAATCAGCTTATGACAAATGAACCTGGACACCACCATCACTTCAAGGTACAAAGAAAATAACATAAACTCAGAAAACAAATAAAAAGCATCACTGCACACTGAGGACAAGAGTATAAGATGACGATTAGAAAGGTGAGCCAGCTGATAGACTAAACTTTAAAACAGCTATATTCACTTCTCTGAATATCCTGTAGGATACATGGCAGTGTCTCAGGGACATTTACAGCAAGATATTCCAAAATATTTAGTGGTTAGGGGCTTAAGGGACTTTTTGAGCACTGGACAAGGCAACAGGACACTTCTAGAAATAAATGTTATGACTCTGCTTGTCATTTTTCCAAGTGACAGATCTAGGAGAAGGGCTGCAAGCATGATGGACAACACTGGAATTAAAAAAAAAAAAAAAAAAAATCTCTTAAACTGTAGATATAGACTAAAAATAGAATTCAAAATAAGGACAATAAATATGCTTAGGCAGAAATAATCAAACGCAAAAAAATACAGGCAGGCTAATAGTTCCTAAGAAGACGGCCCAGAGTCTATAGAGTGAAACAGCCAACAAGTCATGCTGTCATTAAGAAAGAAAACACTACGCGGACTATGTAAACAAGAATATAGCTTGCAAAACACAGGAAGTAATCCTTCTGCTCTGACCACCAGTGTTCAGGCCCCAGATGGACAAATCTGTTCCTGTTTAGTATAACAAAGAGGTGGATCAATTGGAGAGTCTGGTGAAGAGCAATGAATGTGATGAAAGGTCTAGAAAATATGACCTACAAAAAAATTTGAAAAACTTGATGGTTTATCCCAAAGAAGAAAAATCTCAGGGTGGGACTAGGAAACTCTTCAAATATGCTAAGAGCAGATGCAAAGAGGTCAGAAATAAGTCCTTCATTGGTTTAACATATTTCTGTTTTCAATGCTCAAACATCATTTCAGTTAAAGAAATCTTGATATGCCCATAAATTTAACCCTGCCCTGTTGTCACAACTCTGAGGTTAAACAGAGATAAATGAATAGCCATTACAACCTCCCCTGTAGTCCAGCTCTGCTTGTAGAGTGGGGTGAGTCAGAGCCACAGCCAGCAGAGCTAACTGTGGAGAAAGATTCATGCAAATAAGAAAAATTCATATTCAAATGAAGCCCTCACAAAGCTTGAGGGAAAAAAAAAGGCATATAAATTCAATATAATGATCAGAACACGCCAGCTTCCATTACACCTGTGTTATTGATAAAGCTAAGAAAAGTATATATCTACTTCACAGAAACGAAAAAATATTTTTTCAATCAATGCCTAATGCAATTGAATAAACTAGTCAACGTTTGCTGCACACAACTCAGGACACGCTTGGGTTCTTGCAAAAGTATAAGTCTCAGCATTTGCTTGCAAGTTTGGGTTTCCAGCTCAATGCATTGTCAAAAGAACATTATTCCACACAGCAGCAAAGTGACTGTTACAAATTTCTGCTTATTTATAGAAATCCCCAGGGTGTTACATAATGTGCAAAAGTCTCCAGACCAAAGTGAGCAAATTTAACATTTTCTGTGCATTGTAGATACCTCCCAGACATAGAATGGCAGCACTAATAATGCAGGGAACCCACCTTTAGGGAATTCAAAACTTTGGTGGGAATACATTCATGTTCTATAACATAAAAAGAGAGAGTGACAATGAGACAATCATTAAAATCCTTCAGTTGTAAACTTGGACCTCCAAAGTGATTTCTTCATATCAAAAGAATAAGAGTGTGACAGACTAAAAGCAGACAAATTAGGGTTAGAAAGACCTTCTCCACATGAAGCATAGGTATGCATAGCAAATCGATGCATGGAGCCATCTCTAAGTAAATATGAAAGGAGAAGAGGTAAAGGATATGGCTCTATTATTTGCACATTACTCTGTCAAAGCAACTAGATAAACAAAAGGAAATGGTGGATTACACCTGAAAAGATCACAGAATGAAAAGATCATGGTGATTTACAATTTCTCCTTTCTTGCTTCAAGACACAGACAGAAGAGGTTCAGAAACTGCAGAATTTCTGCTCTCAGACCCAGAAACTGTAGGATTTCTGCTCTCAGACCCACACACAGCACCTGAAGTCATAGACCATATGAGCCCCATGCAACTTGATAGAATCATAGAATCATAGAATCATTTAAGTTGGAAGAGACCCTCAGGATCATCAAGTCTAACCATAACCTAACCTAACCCTAGCACTAAACCATGTCCCTAAGAACCTCACCTAAATAACTTTTAAACACCTCCAGGGGTGGTGACTCCACCACTTCCCTGGGCAGCCTGTTCCAATGCCTGACAACTTCTCAATGAGATTTATACTCTTGACATAAAGTTTAAAATGGACAGGAGGATTAACTGCTCTGAGAAGCTGCAGATTCTGGGAGATTCCAGTTCATGGGTTATTTCACCATTTTTTCAGATAACTCTGAGTCAGCCAGGAGCCTTTTTAAAAAAACCCTGAAAACCAGAAGCCCTGCTGCTTGACACAAACTGTGAGAACAGTGCTCGCAATAAACATGCTCCAAACAGGACGTCCCCAAGCCACACACTTATATTAATTTTGCATTTAAATACAAGCAAAATGCTTTTTTTTTTGTACTTACAACCCCACCACAGTTTGATTAAAACAAATCAATCAAAGTGTAAGTGAAGCTTCTCGTATTTAACAATATCTGTGTTTATGTCAGACAAATGGAAGAGAATCACACTACATTTCCAATGAATGTATGTTAAACACTACTTCTTATTTTAAGCCTTTCCTGTGAAAAAATAAATGGATTATTTTTGTTGCATTTTTCTTTCTATTTTTAAAAAGGGATGGAGTATGAGAAAGCAAGAATGTAACATTTAAGAAAGTCACTAAAGCTCTCTGAAAAATTGGTTCGTCAGATCGAATGAATCTCCATTACCCTGATAAGGCAGTGAGATGGAGGCTGACACAAATGCACATTTAGTTTGCAAACTTCACAGAGGTAAAAATTATGCACATTACAATTAAGTTACCTGAAATCATTATGCTAAATTAATAGATATAGACCCTAATACAATACTTTTCATGTCGTCTTCTGCATCTGCTAATATTTTAAGAAAATTCACATGAATGATCTTTTATAATATCAGGTATTCTTTGACTTCCAAACATTCCTGTGTGTGACTCTTACAATGTACTTAGTCAAAAGAAAATCTTGTAAGCCATGTGGGAAAGTTATGAGCCTCATATTTTGCTCCTACCCCAGAAGCTGATCTGAGGGTCCGCACCACAGCCCGGCCCCCAGCTGGACACCTGTTCCTGGGACTGAGCTCAACACACGTACTGGAGACTCTCTGGCTCACCACTGTTTTCAATGGTGGCTGGGCTGGTCCTTACCAGAGCAGCCTTTACACAGAGAGCTCTGAATTTCAAGCAGAAAATTCCACTTCTGAACAAAAGATAATGCACCATCATTAAGTACCTTTGTCTGCTTGACTGCATCTTTGAAACCTTGTCTCTCTTTTCTTTTTTTGGAACTTATCTTACTAAGTAGCATAATTACCAGCACCCAGAGCAAGGTAATGCTCGGCACATTACACTAGACCCAGTTTTACAAAAAGTCAAAGCACCTGCAGGGAAATATTTGTATAAGTCTAATATAAAATAATAAAAATAATTTCAGATTGCCTTTAAGTTACAACACTTTTTATTTTAAAAGAAACATGTAATTTTATTTTTACCTTTTGTTTACAACACAAACCCGGTATCAAAAATCTTTCCATTTGTTTTTAAGAACCATTAAGATATGCAACAGCAGTAGCAGCTGATTGAAAGACACTAAAGGATGAGCAAAATCCTTCCTTTAGCTTAAAATTCATCCTGTTCCATACCTCTAGATCTCCCTTTTTTTTTCTTTTTTCCTTTTTTCTTGGCAGTGCAGCTGCCACAGAGCACTGTGCATCATGTGCATCACACCTTTGCTTTTCTACTGAGCTTACACTACAACATGCTTGACTTAACACTCAGGACGACACAAGTGAGATCACCAAGATTATCTACCTGGCTAAAAAAAAGTCCTACATACATTCACATGCTCAAAACTTTAATTATCTCATGCCTGTAAAGACCTTTATAATTGACAAATGTTAGCTTGTTATGGACAGATATTTTTATTTATTTCTATCAATGCCAACCAAGCAAGATTATGGAAGAATGTGCCAGTGCACTGAAGGCAGTGAAAAGGCTCCCATTTTCCACAGTATTTTCACTTTTTGGATTAGTTGCTACTGTTTTCACTATAAGAAATCAGTCCTGCCCCTAATCCTTCCACTATCAGTATTCAGCTCCTAGCAAAAGCCTCTTGCCTGACCATGATCCGTCCCAGCTGCCTGAGATGACCTGCTCACAGCAAGTACTCTTAGTCATTTGGTGATATTTCTTGCTAAGCCTTTTTCTTTCTCAGAACCAGGTTAGTTTGTTCCTTTCTGCAAATTGTTTTTATCAAAATGCAATGAAATGGTTAAATTAGAGTGTTTATTCATGAGAACAGCAGGCAATGAGCAGCAGAAGCTGCTTTCCCCTTTGATCTGTGCAGAACAGATAAATATAGCAACCATTAGGAGATGTGACATTTTATCACCAACCTAGGTATCTTAAAATTCCTGTGATTAAAAGATCTCTTAGCCCATGCACTAACTAGCTTGCACGAGTTCTTCTCCTTAAGGACTTACATGCTCCAACTCTTTCCCTATTTCATCTTAGGTATATAAATCTGATCCAAATTCCTGCCAGCACCACACGAAGGAAACTGATTAGATGTGGAGTCCTCTGTTGGTATTTTTACTTTTTTTCTTTTCTCTTTATTACCTCATATATCAAGTACTTTTGCAGCTTTGATAAAAGACTCTATCATTAGAATTTGATACCAAGATTAATCAACTGTGATCTCTTGGTGCAGTATAAATTTTCAGACCACCAGGAGAAGAAATTTCTTCTTTTCCCAGTACAATCATTCTTAAGTTAGATATAATTAGAAAGACCCATTCTACCTCTCAGTGAAGTCATTGTAAATATATCCAGCTGATTTTAGTGGGAACTGTACCAGGTCTTTAAAATTAAATTTCCTGTATTTTTCTTAAAAAGGTGGAATTTCTTTCAATATGTTCAACACAATACATTAGAGCATTAGGCGACCTTTCATCCATAACTTTCTATTAGTTACCATATTTGACACCTACAAATAAAAGACAATCTTCATGTGGAGTCTCTTACAGGCCATGCTAATGATCTGAATTTGGGAAGAATGCATTGGCCTGGTTTAGCAGTTCCAGGTTAAGGATGTAATTTTTAACAAAATACACAATGTATTTATTTTACAACACATCAAGAAATTAAAAGCAAACAAAAACATTTAAATGCCTTTAACTTAATTTTAAACAGAGTATATTATATAGAGTGTGAGAAGGAACAGCCAGATGTAGTGAATATTCACATTTCTGTATGCATTAAAATATTCGTTTAGTTTCCAATTTTGTCATTGCAATAACTTGATTTTTCCTTAAAATCATGACAAAGAAAATCATGAAAAAGAATTAGGTGGAAGGTGGTATTTTAAAATGAAAACATGGTCTCTGTTGCCTTAATTTTCTAGCAGAAATCGAAGAAAGTAGTTAGGAACAAGTTGTTTCTACGGCCCAGGCTGACAACAAAAGAGAAATATGAAGCTCTCCCCAAGGTCTTAGCTGCTTCACATTGCTACCTGGAGGCCACCAAAGCCTGGAGGAAGGTTGGTCCTTCAAGCACAAAGGTATGGGGCAAGTGTCAGTGTGGATGCAAAGGGGAGACCCAGCTGTCACAGTGAAGAAGAACAAGGGAAGCGATCACTCTATAAATGTGGAGAACTGCCGCCTTAGGAAGCTCCCCACTCAGCTTGCAGCCTTCTGTCCTCAGATACCTCCAGGGAGGTTTGCAAAACTGCTCAGTACTTGCTGTGAGCAGACAGACCACGAGCCAGCCCAGCTCCAGACACCACGGGCCTGCCCCAGCACAGTGTCCTGCCTCTGCTGAAGCGCCCTGCTGAGCAGCACAGAGTATTTGCTCAGGCACAGCATGATGCTAACCTGGCTTTGGGATCTGGGCCAGCTTACCCATTGCAGGCTGACAGACCAAGCGGAGCTAATGAGAAGCTGTCTGTACACACATCGACAGGACCAGCTCGTCCAATTAATGCAAAGACTGACCTTGCTATATTTGAAAAGGCAGTTACATGGCATGGCCTAGCCAGCAGGGGCCTTGACAAAAGTTTTCCAGACAAACCCAGACTAGATGCAATGCTGTTGCTGCAAATGGAAGGGGCTGATGAGCCTCCTGTTCATCACACTGTTCGAAACTGGCATCACATCAAAGGGTGTCATTGTAGAATTACAGAGCCCTAGTGCTGTCCGCAGCTGTAACCCAGAAGTGTGGGTTTTGTGGGCTCAGTGGCAAGCTTCCCCCAGGGGCTGTGCTCCCTCAGACCCTGCTCGGGGTATTAAGGACCCTGCCTGATACTTGGTTACAGGAGCAGGGGCTCCTTGATGCTCTTCCTTCCATAGCCCCTGACAGAAAAAGGACCCTGCCTAGAATCTCTCAAGAAAAAGACCCCATGAGAAGATCCCACAAGAAAACAGACTCCCGCTGTGGAAATTAATTTACCTTAGTTTTTCCAGTTTTTACCTGGAAATCTGCAGCCTTTTGTGGTGATGATTCACCATACGGCTCAGTTTTATTAAGCATCTGTGGTACCTACTTCCTCTGGCATTAATGTTTTCATTATTTGCACTGCATTTTCATTATTTATTTGGGTTTTGCTTTACATGGCCTGTCATTGACTCATGTAAACTTACATGGTATATAGGCTTACTTCTTTTACATGCATACACTTATAAATACCTCCTTCAGCACAAGTCATGATCCACTTGGATTCAACAAGCCAAAGGTAGGCTTAATAATACACAGTTTTGTCTTACATTATTTTGCACAAATACCAGATATTCCTAGAGTGCTGTAGGACACTGTAATATGTACATTTTTCCTACACGTTTACACTGGAAATCCCATCCTCTCTTCTGAGCATTATCTCTTTATGTTTAATGATACTCAAACTAACATAAACACCAAAAACAGAAGTATTTCCTAAGTTTTCAAATACAACTTGCAATATTTGGTGTCCTCCAGAATGTTCAATTTTTGTTATTTTATTATTTTCCATAATCTCATACTAAAGTATTAAGAGTATACAGAGCACTTCAAGTAATATTAAATGGTATTGCATTATCAAGGAAGTGATTCTCTGAAATAAAATTCTAACCCTCAAAATGGCACTGGTTGTACTAGGAATACAGAATATAGGACCTAAGCCTCTCATGTGTGATCATATGATTTATTTATGAAGTTAAAATAAATAAAAATAAGCCAGTTTTCCAAAATAATCTATTCTTGCACCATATTCCATCAGAAGAATAATTACCAGAAAAAAAGGGACAGTAAAATTTAGCAGTTCTTAATCACACTGCAACAGTCTTTTGATTTCAGTCAATGGGATTATTCACAGATCGGTTGATTTCTTTAAAAGGAGAAACTATTCTTGTATTCACCAAGGAAATGAGAGAAAATGAAGATGATTACACAGCTTCAGGTAAGACAAAATGGCACAGAAAAGCAAACTGATTTATGTGCCTATTTCTGTGTTAAGACACAAATTCTCTCACAAGACAGCATGTTACCTTTTGTTTAAAGAAGTTTTCCAACTGCTTTAAAAATGCACGGCTTTCTGGGGGGGAGGATGTTCCTGAGCTGTAGCAATGAAAAGGCCTAATCTGAAGAAGTATGAAGTTAATGGGGAGGCTGCCCCTGACAGCAGCACGGTCTGCGACAGAGGGTCGCAAATGAGTGGAAAATTCCTCTTCTGTCAAATGATCAAAATACATTCATCTTTTAGTGGAGGAAACTAAAGATTCTAGGTTATGTCTACCAAGGTACACTACAAGTATATTATAATAAATGGGAACAATCTGGCATAACCAGCTCTCAGATGACATTTGCGGTTTGTCAGTCCCAGCTAAGCAGTGCAACCAGCCATTTTCCCCAATCGCTTCCCACACATTTGTGAAAGGGAATAACACCCTTCGCTCAACAGGCAAGAAAATAAGGATTGTTTACCAGAACTCATCTTGATGTCTTAGTGACTTGTGAAAACATGGAAGAGTGAAAGCTCCTGCTCTCCTTTCTGCTTTGGTTGATGGCCCCTCAGTCAATCTAAAACACGTCTGTATTTCACACACAATAACCAAACCGAAATATGTTAAATGACCACAGATTACCAAGGTACATCAATTACATTTACATCCTCAGAATAAAAATCCTGACTTTGTGAAATAAATGGCTAAACAGCCAACTTTTCTATGTAGAGAACTCCACTGCAGCTTCTTTTCTGTGCCATGAAATTATATACTATTTGAAGACTGACAACCATATATAAAATACACTGTCTCTGCTTACTGCAAAGGTTCACAATATCTTAATGCTGTATTTCACAAAAGCAGTTAACAACTGAACTCAACAATGAAATTCAATCAAAGCTTACCCTGTGAAAGCTTTCCAGAGACCAGCTGCCCCACATCTAGAACTTCCTTGCATGCTTCAGATCAGCAGAAGCCTAAATTCTGCAGATCTCAGTCAAATCTCAGAATTCCATCAATGGCAGGAGAATTGTCTTGGAGTCACACAAGAAACGACAACAGCATCACTCTCTCACAGTGCCTAAACTTGTATCCTGGTGTATCAGGATATTCTTGCTACACAAGTCAAAATTCCTGATTTTGCATTAAAATCAGATCATACAAGAAATGAAAAATTTTAGAGATGCAAGATGGTCTCAAATATTTTAGTATGTAACAGAACAAATCTTTCAGAATTAACACTAACCTTGAAGTTAATTAGTAAAACAATGTGCAAATTCATTCTTCTGGAGTGAGGACTGAAATTGGCAACATATCTAAGAAATATATTTTAAACTTCACTTTTTTTCATAGCTGGTGACAGTTTAATATTACAAGCTGTTGTAGCCATGCATTTCCAATAATGCTGACTTCAGCAAGCTCTTCAGTCACCCTCAAATACAGTCACCCCAAGGTAAGAGTGGTAGATGTGTCCTTAATACTTAGAGAAAACAGTGACAGTAGCTGGTCAAAAACATCACAGCAAATGATCTTTGTGTGTGAGGATATGATGATTCAAGGAAAGCAAAGTATTTCATGAGTATGCATTAATTAAACAAAACGATAAAACAAAATATGCATCCACACGGACCCAAATTCAAAATTCTTTAATTCCATCACGAGTACAAATAAAGTGATAAAGTATAAAATGAATGGCTTTATCTTTATTAAAGCAAACATATTCAATCTTATTGAAAGAAAAATACTATATTATAAAATTTATGTTTGTCTCAACATGTTGAAAAAACAAGGTATAGTTTTTGATTTTTGAAAAAAAAATGTGAAATGACAGAATTCTCTCAGTTTAAGGAAGTTGAAGTTTCGATCATTTCTAACAAATACAGGTGATTAAAAGATCACGTTGTGTCTATGGGGCGCTATACCCTGAGCTGTGACTAACAGAAGTTTCCTCTTCAGTGGTTATAATCAAAAGGGCTGGTAAGGTTGTATTACTTGAAAGCATATCCCTTACTACATTTAGGCTAAGAAAAAATTATTTTCAGATATATCAATACTATCAGATTGAAATTAGGTTCAGGTTGCAAATACTGGATACTCATCAAACCTACCTGGCAGACTGCTAAAGAAAACCGATTCCTTTGCTTTGGCTATATGATGCAACACTGAAGTGATTTCCCCCTCTTCTTCATTTTGACCCCTGTACACCTACACAGGTAACATCAGACCATATTTTTCTTAGCCCAGCACATGTTGCATGTCACACTTTCTCACGCTGCTGCTGTGCTACTGCTCGCGTTAAACAGATGGATCCATGAGCAGCCTGGCTCTGGCAAGCGGCATCAGCTCTGCACACCTCCAGATGAGCCAGGCTGAATTCCTGACACAGAAGTAATGATTTTCCTATGCTTCTTCATACATCGACCTTGGAATGCAATGTATTCCTTTTAAAAAAGAGGTTGATAATGTGCTTTTGTACTGGCACTGTGATAAAACTACAGTTACAGTACTAAATTTGCTGTATTAGACTAATCCATGGTCCTTCTAGTCCACCAGTATCTGCTATTGACCTACACCAGATGGCCCAGACAAAATCACTGGGGCTGCTGATGTATTTTGTGGGTGAGGAGAGGTGCTCAGGTTTATGGTGGGTTTTTGGAGGTGATTTGGGGGTTTGGTTTGGTTTTGTTGTGTCTTTGTTTGTTTTTCTGAGAGCTATCTCGAGGAAGTCTAAAAAGCTGCTGCTCAAGGTGAGGAGGAAGAGATCAGGACTCCAGAACGACCCAGGTAGGAAGCCCAATACCCCACTATTGGGTGCTACTGATAATGTCACACTGGGAGCTGTGGGACAGCACAACCAGAACTTCTCTCCCAATTAAGCAGCTTCGCTCTGAGAGGTTCTCAGCTTTGCTTCAATGTAGCTAATTTTTGGTGTTCAGTAATCTGGTTCTGATTTAGCCACTAATTGTTTTCCTTTTCTTGTAAGACCGGATGGAGAAATTTTCAATGGCATTACTGTTTTTAGTCTTTATTCAACAGTGGGAGTGAAGAGTTTTTACTCTGGCCCATAGCATCAGGGATTTCTTAATGCCTTCAGAGGAGCGAGTGTCACCTCTTTGGTTACTGAATTCTCTGAGTGATCTAAGGCCAATTTCCAAACATCTTCCTTCTCATTGCACTGGTAATCAACAACAACCTGCTGTCTGTATCATCTGGCAAAAACATTTCTAATCTGGAAAGGGAGCTTGCTTTTCTAACACTGTTCAGCATCATACCTGTCTCCAGACTACTTAGATTCTTTATTCTTTCTTTCATATAATTCACAATAAACGGCAGCACTGAAGCCTAAAGAAGTAAGTCCAAGGACTAAATGAAAGTAGTAATCTGTTTACTGTAATCTCTTGACTTTTGATTTTAACATGAACTTTTTCTCTTTTTTTCTTCTCACTGAACTCTGGCTTTCCTCTTAAACTTTGGCCAGTGATTTCAGGAAACATCATGTTCTCATTTTCAGTAGTACAAATTTTAAATAATTCCAACTGCAGTAATCCAACTTATTCCAAATGTGCAGCAGTGTAATAAGGCAGCACATGATTTATAGCTGCTTCCAGAAACTGACTCTGTTATCTGCCATCAAATTTGATGCTTTTTCCTTTCTTCATTCAAAAGCCCAAAGGAAAAGCGCTTTTTTTGGTCAAGTTTCAGCTTGCTTTTCCTTAGTCTTTCTTAATTTAAATGCTCATATAAATATATATCTGTATTTCAGAAGTCTGACATTTTACAGGATTCTCCTACTTCTTTCTACTTCTAATTACAGAACATGGAAAGTCCTTTAATTCGATGGATCAGAAAATAAAACACACAAGATCTATTGCTGCTCTAGTCACAGATTATGTTTCCATTTTCTCTTAAAAAAGTCTTATCTGCCTCCAAAAGAACACAAGCTTCTAAAAGAAAGGTGGTCACAAGCATTATAATGTAAAAGAAAAATAATAATAATTCTGGAACTTTTTAAGACAAATCAAATTTCATGGGATTAAAATTAGGGCATTTTAAATACTTCACGTTCAGCACCCACCATCACACCTGTGTATCTTTTAATATTACGAAAGATAACAGAGACACAACATTACCCAGGAAGTTGTGTCCCATTAGTGGATTCAGGCTGCCTTAAAGATATAATTTTTTAATGACTGATCAAATTGTGATGTAATATTACATTATTACAGTAAACTATTCTGGACGTGTATTTCATGTTTAAATTCTTTGTAGAATCTCACGTCATCAGTGAAATGTTCATAATAAGGTATATGAAAACAGAGACTAGAAATGAAATTCACTTCATCCTTCCTCTTTGGGTGAAAAGACAAAATTAACAAAATGGATTACTATTTAGAAAGAGTAAATATTTTATTTGTCTTAAATCCTATAAACTGTAACATAATTTGAAGTCAGTAGCATTTATTTATTTATTTATTTATTTATTTTCAGCAGATATGAGAGTTTGTTTTATTCTCTTGCGAAGAAGAGCAGCAGGTTCTAAAAAGATAAGAGAATATATTGTCTTTAAAAGAAATTGGAGTAAAAAAGGGATAAATAGAATAGAAACTTCATCCTCATGTGGTCAGGAGTCCTTTCCTTTCAATCTTGGATGATTCATGACTATATTTAATTTGTTTTCCTAATTTTCCAACGTAATTCCTCCTATTCTGGAATGTATGCAACATCAAGTGTAAACAGATACACTACTAAAATGTAGTTTCTGACGCACATGTACAACCACATAATAAATCTAAACTTGGCTTGATCATCTTTTCTTGCCATATCCTTGCGTATCTTCCTAAAGCAGCCTCAGTAATTACTGACATCATGTGGCACAATTACGGACTTTGAATCAAAACAAAAGGCAGCAGATTGCAATAATTTTAGATGGTAATGAATCTAACATTAGATTATCAGAACCGTAATGAGAACCAAGGTGGTTTGAAATGGCATGCTCAAATCAGAATTAAATTCTGTATTCCTTTTGTAAAAATGAATAATTTAAACTTCCTGAAAGTGTTATAATCTCTAAATGACAAGGTGTAATTGCTCTTGCCTCATAAATAACAGATCAGACAGGACATACATGCTTAATTTATGTTTTATGAATTCTTGGAACACACATATACATGTGAAAAGCAGACAGCTAGAATAGTTATATATAGAGAGAGAAATCTGCCAAAATATAAAAGAGGAGCCAAGAAGATCAATCAGTGCCACCTTTAGCTATTTTGCATGTCAGAACTTATGAGAACAAAATTATCTTTTTCCCTCTTTTATTGTTTGAATATATTCCAGATTTCTAAGCATAGTCTAAGCATGGTCCCTTCTTGTTTGGAAAAACTGCAGCAAAAATAAATATGTCAAGGGTCATATAAAAAAATCCATGCCAAGTATGTTCTTGGCTATAAAATGTAATAACTCAGATTGCCTGAGAGCTCCCAGATTATCACAGCACCCATTCAAAATTGTTTTTCCACAAAGTTAAACAATATAAAGACTCCTTCCAAGATTTCTTATTAAGACTCTCCCCTCTGTTTAGAAAAGACCCCCTCCTTTCCTGTTTTCTTAGAACTACAGTAGAGCACATAACTTTTTCAAGCTAAAATCCCAACCTCAGTGCAACTATGAGCATGTGAATTTTGTCAGATTTTGCTTTTGTTCGATCAGTTATCTTCATATTGTTCAATTTCATTAACCATGAGTTGTCTAAGATTCAAATTACATGTTTCTAGATCTTCTATCTATAGCATCTTGTGGGTGCTATAAATAATAAACAGCACCTTGTGTGCTTCTTACTTTAGGATCCAACCCTTCAAACGGTTATGAATCTGTCAGCAATCACAACACCTAGGACAGTCAAGCAACAAAAAATGAGCAATGAATAGCAATACATGCCATTTTGTTGCTATTTTTAAATTTCAGGATAAGAGATGAAAAGCTCCAGTCAAATAAATACTTTTTTTCTGGAATACTGTACCTTTCTTATCTATTAGCGATTATGATACATTCCATCTGTTCCTATGCATAGACTGAGAAAGAAGTTAATACTGGGAAAGTCTTATTGATAGAGCCAATTACATAGTACATTGCCTCACTAACAAGAAGCATGAATCCTACTGGGATAAATTCTTCTCTCATTTATACCAATATCTACAAAAATAAGCCCATTGAGTCAATGCAGTTAGACCAGATTTACAGCACTGTGATTGAAAGCAGAACTCTTTGCTGTCTTGGATGACTGAAAGAGGATTTGGCAGGAGAAAAGAAACATTCATTAAGCAAATTCCCGCTCTCTTCTTACTCAAGAAGTCTCTCTGACTTCAATGGAAATAGGATCAAGCCAGCATTCAAGCTTGATCAAACTTCTCTTTTTTTTTTTTTTTTTAACCTAGCAATTATTGTCATGTTGTCTGAAAAAAAAAAAACCCACACCTATTAAAAGATTATTAATGTTCAAAAGAAAATTATAAAATATAATCTGCAGCCACAGAAAAGGAAATATTAATTTTCTTTAAACTAATTCTCTTTTAGAAAGAACTAATGAAGAAAAAGAACTGCTAAAAGAACAAATACACTTTCTGTTGGTTGCTAATATTGTTTTTATTTTTCCTCTTGGCTGAATGCTGAAGGTAAAGTTGTACTTAGCAGACATAATAAAGCAAAACTGGGAAATTATATCATTATTGTTAGCCAACCATGTCCAATTTCGTACTAGTTTTCATCCAGCAGCAAGTGTGTGCCCCTTAAATTAAAGAAATTAAGTCAATTTGGCACAGCCTGTAGCATGCCTTTTTCTCACAGGACAATGCAGAAGCCATCTACTCGATTAGCCAACAAGAGTAGTCCAGAGACTGCTGAATTTGTAGTTCAAATTGAATAGCCAAATTAGGGAGTTAAAATCCATGACAACATGGAGAGTGACTTTTAGTAGCCTGCCATTTATAGTACAGACTGCATGAAGGGAACTATATTGAAAAGTACATTCTGATTTTACTGCAACATCCCTTAGTTGTTCTGTTGTTACTGATTTACAGAACGGAACCAGGAAGTTGTTTTTTACCAGCACACATTTTCCCTCCATTCTACGGAAGTGTAGCTTCAGAACTGATCTACACAAAATCATTATCTCTGTTATCTCAATTATTATTGCTGATTACCCAGAGAGAATCAAGGGCCAGCTCCAAAGAAAATATTTCAACAGCTAAAACTGGACTTAAGCAGCCTTCTGGCACAAGACCTAAACTGCAACCTGAAAGGCCTCACACAATGGTGAGGGATACAGGAGCACTGTGAGCACCTCCCTGCTGGCCCTGAGCACACTGGAGGTGCTGCACACATGTCCCAGTGCTGCTCCAGCGGGGCTGGTGACAGCCTGCTTCCCACCTGAGATACACCCAAAGGCAGCAAAGCAAAGCCCAGCCTCTGACCCTATGGAGTTCCATAGCGTGAGTGTTCTTCAGTGACCCCGCTGGCATGGACAGCACTGATTTCTCTCTTACAGACACTCATAATTAAAAAGGCAGCAGAGGAGGTTGTCACGCAGTGTTTTGCACAGTAGTCTGGCTGTAACTACACTTTCCAGAAGAACAGGTGTGGGCCCAAGCTCTCATCGGTTCACAGGTATCGCATTCACATCTGTCTTTGGGAGAGGAATCTATTTTCCAAATCTCATTGAGGCTCCAGCTCTTCTCTTCTTGCCCCAATTTACACCCTTTGCTTCCAGAAAGATGAGATATTTCCAACGACCCCCTTGCAGTCTGCATCTCCTATTGCTTCACAGCAATGAAGGTCTCATTTTGGATTCTGACGCCTCTTCCTGGGAGCCTAGGCGCCTCTCCCAGGTCTGTCCTCAGTCCCCTTCAAGAAGAAAGGGATGTTTTACTGCAAAGTTAGATCCCTTCTGCCTGTTTCTGTTTTCAGATCAGTTCTTTCCAGCAGCTCAGAGCGGGTCCAGGCTGGCAGAACCCCCTGCAGCCCACCCCAATGCCGGACACCGTGGGACGCGAGGGGACCCGCTCCGGGTGCTGGCTCTGCTCCCACGTGAGCGTTCCCTGGGGAAACCGACCACGGGCACGGGACACGCAGTGCGACACGGGGACGTCTGCGTCATTACATGGTTTTGGCAATTATATGCTCTGGGTGTGAGGTAAATAAAATAAAATAAATAAATTATACCTGTTCCCTGCTGATAGATCTGCTAATTGCTCATATGAATCAACCTGATGACTCCTGAGCATGTCACTATATTTTTTTTTTATTTGAGTCCCACCTGATTTTAATATGAATTTCTGCAAAGCTAATCAGGACAATTCATCAAACTGGGCTGTTACAAAAGTAGATTAAAAACTGTGGGTAACAGTGCTTTTATGGTCAATTTAACAAATGTATTACAGTTTCTCTCCTCTAAAAGAAATCTGATATTCCCACAGATAACAACAAGGATTCATTATGACCTCTACTACTCATACCCAAGCCTAGATTGTTTTGTAATGGTATTGTTGGAAAATATACCATTTTTTAAAATGTCACCACTATTAGGATTTGCTGTGGAAGTGAAGCATGCTGCAAAGAAGTGTCTCATTCTATTTGCTCTTTACAGAAAATGAAACATGCCAGGCTGACACTTTCCAAACATGCTGCACTATTTGATTATGTCATTAATGACAAAGATTGATTAGTGATTTGAGCCTATCATTTGCTACTCATACCAAAAATTGTATTATCTTTTCTGTAGGAAATAATTTAAACATGTTCTGATCTGTGCAGTTGATGAAAGAGTCAACACAACTCTTTTCTGTACCTGCTAAGGCATATGCAGGACAGGGAGGTGTGTCAGGACAGTAAGCATGGCTTGAGCAAGGGCAAGTCCTGTCTGACCAACCTAGTGACTTTCTACAATGGATTAACTATTAATACATTAGTGGACAAAAGGAGGGCTATGGATGTTGTCTGTCTGGACTTCTGTAAAGGCTTCGGCATGGTCTCCTGCAACAACTTTGTCTCTAAATTGGAGAGGTATGGGTTTGATGGATAGTCTGTTTGTTGGATGTGGAACTCTCTGGGTGGTCGCATACAGAGAGTAGTGGTAAATAGCACAGTGTCTGGATGGACAGCAGTGACAAGTGGTGTCTCTCTGGGGTCCATACTGGGACTAGTACTGTTAACATCTTCATCGGTGACATAGACAGTGGGATTGACTCAGTGGTGTGGGTGGCACTAAGCTGAGTGGTGCAGTTGACATGCCTGAGGGACAGGATGCCATCCAGAGGAACCTGGACAATCTCGAGAAGTGGGCTCATGAGAACCACATGAAGTTCAACAAGGCCAAGTGCAAGGTCCTGCACCTGGTTTGGGGCAACCCCCACTATCAATACAGGCTGGGGAATTAAGGGATTGAGAGCAGTCATGTGCAGAAGGACTTGGAAGTACTGGTGGATGGAAGATTGGACATGAGCTGGCAATGTGCTCCTGCAGCCCAGAAGGCCAGTTGTATCTTGGGCTGCATCAAAAGCAGCGTGGCCAGCAGGTCGAGGGAGGTGATTCTGCCCCTCTGCTCTGCTCTGGTGAGACCCCACCTGGAGTCCTGCATCCAGCTCTGGAGCCCTCAGTGCAGGAAAGACATGGACCTGTTGGAGAGGGTCCAGAGGAGGCCACAAAATGATCAGAGGGATGGAACACCTCTCCTGTGAGGAAAGGCCAAGAAAGTTGGGGTTGTTCAACTGAGGAGTGGTGGGTGGATGCCTGATTCAAACATCAGCAGCAGTTGAGTCAAGCATGGAGTGACAATATGTTGCATCATGGGCCCAGCATCACCTGTGGCAGGTGAGAGACATGTTCAGGAACAACTCTTAACCATTATGGTTAACCAGTGGCTCCAGGGAGACCTCATTGCGGCATTTCAGTACTTAAAAGGAGCCTATAAGGAAGATGGGAACAGAGTGTTTAGCAGGACCTGTTACAATAAGAAAAGGGGTAATGATTTTAAACTAAAGGAGGGAAGATTCAGGCTAGACATGGGAATTTTTTTTTTCCAATAAGGGTGGTGAAACACTGGTCCACGTTACCCAGAGAGTTGGTAGATGCCCCATCCCTGGAGATATTCCAGGCCAGGCTGGACGGGGCTCTGAGCAACCTGATCTAGTTGAAGATGTCCCTGCTCATTGCAGGGGGTTGGACTAGATGACCTTTGAAGGTCCCTTCCAACCCAAACTATTCTATGGTTCTATGGTTCTAAATACATCTTTGGAGAGGAAATAATACTATCTGTGGTCAAATCCTAGAGTTTTGGTGCATTAATGACAATTCACCCCTTCTCAGAGACCCATTTAAGCGTATGCCAAGTTTCAAGAATGCACTTAAATTGAATTGGTCTACTGACGTGTAGTAGTACTTGACTAAAATCAACACTAGACTGAAGAAAAAACAACTGAAGCAAATGAATGGATATTCTGCTCTTAGAAAACAGATTTTAAAAATCCAGCATGTTTAAAAACTTTGTACAGCCTTCTTCTATCACTGAAGTATATCTAAAGAGCATCAACAAAGTCTTCAATTTTCATGATCTTCATACTTGAATTTTAGATGATTACGGACATGAAAAAGCCATTACTCAGTATCTTATCTGTTGAATTATTAAACAAATGTCATAGGGAACATATGTACTCTAGTTTTAACAGGAGGATAATGTTATTATGCTAAAAAGTAGATTTATAATGGAATAAACCTTTTTCTTAAAACACTAGCTACTGAAAACCAGACCAAAAAAAAAAAAAGGATGTAGGTGAGACTCAGAATCTTGCACTAAAACTATGCTACTGTGACAAAGTAAGGCTTTGTAAACTTACAGCTTAGTGAAGGGAAAACAAACCAAGGGAGAAGAGATTTTTCTTAAAGAAAAAACAAAACAAAACAAAACAAAACAGCTAACGGCCACCATCAAAAGAAGATGAAAAAAGACTGAATAAGACAGATACTTCAACAGTCATGAATATGACAAATCCCTACTAACTCATTCGAATGCATAGCAAACCATCATCATCACGAGGTGTTATTTTATATTACAGTAGTGTGTTGTCTCATTATTTCGCAGTGGAGCACCACTGTTTTCAGCATCGCTAATTGTATGAATTTTGGGGTTACATACAAATAAGGTTTTATAAATCTAATAAGCATAGTGTAAAAGCATGAAATATAGGTATTAAATTCACTGGCTGACACATAGGCATTAGTAGCATTTGAAGTGCGCTGTGGTATCACTCTTGGCTTCCTACTGCTGCTCCAAAGGAGCACAGGTCTCCCACACTTCCTGACAGCCTGATGAGGGTTTCTCTTGTGTTTTAGGGTGTCTCAGTCACACCAGATGACACAGTGTAGACAACTGAATTGAGCCCTGGGTGCCTCTTTTCCTGTACACTACCTGGGAAGACGCATATGCCTCAAGAAGGTAACTGAAAACCCTGTGTGTTCAGGATGTAGTCAGACTGCTGTAACAGTGATGTAGCTGAGATTTAAGATTCCTCCTATTTGCAAATACTCCATCAAGGTGTTTTCAGGATTCAAAACTCACTACTCACAGATTTTCTTTAAACATCAGTGTTCATTTTAGCTAACTTCCTGTACCTTTCACATTGACATTGGAGCCTGCACAGAAAATAATGAAAGGTTCATACAGCTCATAGCACAATAATTAAGAGCAAAAATATTGAATCATCTAAGTGTTTCAGTAAAATAGTAGATTTAGATGAGACGTGTCTATTATAGTGTTTTCATTTGGATTGAGATTTCACTCCAGAAGCAAAGCCTGGCAGAGCAGCCTTAGAGAGCAGACTGCTCTCCAGGAGTTTCCCTGCTGAACTCCATGTTCCAAAGAGCAGCCAGCCCACAAGACCAGACCAGACTAGAGCCTGTTCACAGTAAAACCCACAGAAATACAAATAATGTAGGTGCTGAGTACTCAACAGTTACTGTTTTGCCCTCCAGGTCTGTTCCTGGTTCTCCACAATGCTTGCTCGTGTAAATACAGTCATCTTTCATGCCTGGGGTCTGCTTCTAATCCAAAGTTTATGTAAAGTAAAATTCAAGAATAATCTTGGGAGCTAGTTTCATGTATGCCAATCTGTCTGACATGCCCTTTTTAGCATGCAATTTAGGTCTCCTGAATTACACCAACTTAACTTTACACCAACCTGCCAGCATATTTACCTAAAGCTAACTTGGAAACCAGCTGTGAAATTGTCATGACCCCAATTCTTCCTTGCCTAGAAACTCAAGCAGTCATCTCATTCAAATGCTAAATGAATGCAGCACACTCCTGGCAGGCTGAATGTCACTTTACCTAGGTTTGAATGGCCATGAGTGATGTGCAGCAGTGGAGAACCAGGCCCTGCGTCATTACTGCTTGTCAAATAATCACGTTGTCAGTTGCCATTAGCAAGTGCTGCTTATCTATCACAACTATGTAACTGCTTCACAAAACAATCCATTTCTGTGATCACGGATTTTTATTTGTTTCACAACATAAACTACAGCTAGGATTTTCAAAACTGTCTACGTTGTTTAGGAGTACAAGTCCTATTCAATATCAGTTCATTCTTTGTTTTTAACACAACAGCTTCTGCAAATGCTGTTTCACTGCCATACAGCATGTAGGTTTTAGTCCTTACCTCAAGTATCAATTCGTCACACCATGTCCTATGGTTGCAAATAATAAAAATAGTTGGCGCTATCTCCCCAAAGCCAGCTATCTCTGCAATTCCTGAATTATAATGAAGTCCATTATAAAACCAGTATTCTGTATTTAATACTTCAGCCCTTTGGCAAGGCATTGAGACATGGCAGAGTAGCTTTTCCAGATCACATATGGGTTTATTTTTTGTAATTCCAATCTACCTAAGTTTTAAAAAAATATATTTCTAGAAGGAAAGTTAGAATTTATAATCAGTCTTGTATGCTTTTGCCATTGTTATGAAGTCTCAGACTTAAGCCAAGACAGTCTCATTCTCACTGTGCATTTCATTAAGGCCAAGTAGATGTAAAATGCCCATGACATTTTGTGTGCACTTTCCAGTCCCTTTCATTAGTTTGCCTCACAGGTCATTAAGTATCTGACACTTAATTTTGCCCTGTTCCCTGCTGCTGCAGACAATCACATCATATAGTTCACTTTCCTACATGTATGAACTGCCATTTTGAAGCTGTTAGTTTTTTGTACACATGCTGCACGTCAGCTCCACCTGCTGCGACCACAGAGGAGACCCAGGCAAGCCCACACATGACAAGGGGTCTTGCCACCATCATACCAAAAGCCAGGTATGTCCACCCCAGATGGCAGACAGCTTTCCGAACCACCCAGGTGAGTTGCTTCATCCTTTCACGCTTCTATTTGTGGAAGGAGCTATGAATTCATAGACCTACCACACCAGCATGTGGTGTAAAACACATAAAACTCTTCACCAAGGAGAAAAGGACATTTTCAGGGAGGTGAGATCATGTCTTTGTAGTAATTTTTTTCATGCAAAGGGTGCTAAGAAGCTCTGAATAAAGAGCCATAGTCTGAGAAAGATACATCAGAAGAGCTGATACTGGTAAAAAATGGGTGATTAAATAGCCACAGCCAGCAGCCTGGGAAGATCCTCAGTCAGTGGGTCTGTAAGGTCTTAAGATACCAACTTCCAGCTGAGTTCAAGAAGACATTGCGTTATTTCTTTCCTTTTTTGTTAGCAGCTCAGTCAGCTAAAAAGCTTCTTGTTTGACCATCTGAATTGTAGGTGAGTAGAACTTTTACTTGGTTCTAACCAGTTCATTCATAATGGAGTGATTGAAATAGAACTATTGCACACCTTGAGAGGCATAATAGAAAGCAAACAGAAGGACTTTTCAAAAGGAAAATGGAATCCTTTGAAAGGAGCACTCAGCAAAAGGCCAGAGCACGTATAACATTCAGAAAGCCCTTGGAAAAGTTTTTCATAAGAAGATAATATGGAAATACAACTGTTGTATAGGATAATATTCTGTCAGTTCAGGAGTAGGGTAAAGGAAGGAATGGAGAGCAAAGTGACCAGCTTTTCAAAGGAGGGCTGTTAAGATGAGGATATTTAAAGGAATTGCATTGGTTTTTCCTTAATAGTCTAAAAAAAAAAACCAAAACCACAGTGATACTGAGATGGCAAAACTTACAGTTAAGAGCTCTAAAGTATGCAACCAGAAAGGCTGGAGGGGATCTGTAATATGGACATTAAAGGAATTGAGCTTGTAAGTTTAATGATCCTCTCATAATGAAGGAGGAAGGCAACATCTAATGCAAGAAGACAGAATGAAAAGCAGAAGAGGGAATATTTTTTTATTTAACACTGAAAAATAACCCTGTTCAACTATTGAAAGACTCACCCGACAAAGTATTTAGTAAAAAAAAAAAAAAAAGGATTTAGTTAGAAAACATTTAGTCCTTTATATGGATAATTAAAACATCCAAAGTTAATCCATAAAAGATAGCCTTCACACCTCACACTAGATAGAAAGTCAGAAAAAAAGATCCCCACCATATATGTTAGCATGCATGCTACCCTTTAACTGCCTCCAGGTATATTCTGCCAGTCATGGAGAGAGACAAGATCCTGAATTAAATCAGCCGGTCATATGACACAGACAAATGATTCAGAAATACACCTCTTGCTGCTCTTCAGACCATTATATTCCCCTGAAAAACTGGTAATGCTACCTGAAAATACAAATTCCTGCTAATCTTTATGTTGCAATGACTCAGACATCTTCAGGTATCTTCTCAGTAGTTAGATTTAAGGCGACTTTGGCATTACCCTCACGGGGAGGGGAGGAATCCCAGGAACCTTGGATTGGAACAGGCTGCCAGGAATTGAGACCTCACAGAGACCTGTGTGACAACTGAATAATTCAGAGAGACCCAAGGAACGTACATGCCACCTCACCCAATGCCTCACCAAATGGAAGGGAGTAATGGGGATGGAGTCATAACCTTCAGCTTCATTTTATTTTGGCCTTCTTTTCTCCTCAGTATCACTTTCTAAGCCATCTTTCCCACCACAGATAGACATTTTAAGCTAAGGTCAGAAGGACTGACAAAACCACTACAGGCTCAGGTATGGAGCTCCTGAGTATCTTCAGAGAATTAAGGCATTCCGCTGAATATACTACATACACATGCATACTCTGTTTTGCTGGTGCCTTCTCTCTTTTTTTTAAGGGAGGAATTTTAAGCATCAGTGTTCACAGGTAACTGAGCTAACAACACATAATTATCTGTGTCCTTACACTGTGGATAAAGCATTTTTCTCATAAATGTAACTTAAGCAGATGGCAAATGCCATAATCTACTTCAATAATTACACCTGTAAAGAACTGTTCATTGTCATAAGCCAATACCATCTAAGCATTTCAGTTGCATTGCCCTTCACATCCTGAGAAAGTTAAAAACCACTGTGACTAAAAGCTGTTCTGTGTGCATCATAAGCAATATCACAAGCCTCTTTTACCACTAAAGGTGACAAACATTTCCCACTAACAGACCTCATTTTCCATTGCTCATAACTTTGTCATATTTGAGCCATTCAAACTGAAATTTCCCATTTCCACTGTCTCACTCAAGCTGTCATGGCATTAGAGAATTTGCAGTAAAGTGGGGCCACTTAAAAAATAAAATCAAACAAATAAAAAATCCCCATGATTAAGCAAATCAATCCTAATAAAGCAGGAAATAACAACATTTACATTGGTGATTTCTAGTACTTGAAATTTACCATCTGTATCAGGCATGTGGTTATGTCATTCTGTCAACTCATTCAAATTAACAAATGCAGAGACCCTTTAAAAATGTGTTTATCAGGCAGCTGGTGGCAGATTTCAGCAGATTTATGCCCTGTGTGTGCTATAGTCCAGGGATGAACAGACATTTTCCTGCAGTTCCAGACCCAGAGGACTGCACACACTGCTGGGTGAAAACACAGGAACTGAGCATGAGGAGGTCGCTCACCTTGTACCACCATTACCCACCTTTCTGGACAAAAAAAGAGGCAAAATGAAAACAAAATGTTTTATCAGTATACAGATAAGGTAAAATCTACCTGTTCTCAAGGAGGTAGTTTTAGGCACATTTCTAACTTCAAGGGAGCATAGTTATCTTGGATTTACTCATCAGCAAGCTACTGTTCTTACAGTACACAAATATTATTTATATTTTTGGCGGTTAAGCGTGCAGTGCTTTAGCTTTCAAATTTCCCTCACGTTGCAGACAAAAGCACTCCACACTGGAGCGATTTTTTGGTAACATTTATGGTAAAAATCTGCAAGACTTATTAGCAGTACAAAGTTAAAGATTAAGAACTGTTAGGAATCTTGATAAAGATTCAGTAAGCATCTATGTTAATTCCAAACCTTTGACTCAAATTTCAAGGAAGTTAGGTTAATAGACTTTGTTTACAGCAAAGATCCAGCTGAAAACAACAAATCAATGACAATCTTTGAGAATTTTGAGAACTTCCCAGTATTTTCGGATATTTTCCCTATGTTACAGAGAGACAATGTGCTGCTTTGTACTAAATTTTCACTCCTGAACCACAAAAATAATAGAAAATATCAGCCTTACATCAACTGCAAAAGTGACAATTATGTAGCGACATAGAAGTCACCTTTTCCAGTTGATCCATGACAACTACTAGCAGTTAAAAACTCCTGCCATAGTGTTCATGCAGAGCCTCTTCTTCCAACTAGACCATAATTTAATCACTCATTTCTATAATGCATAGTCTGCACATTACTTTTAAGATTCTTCTCTGTATTTCACACACACCCAAAAAGAAAGCACCTAGCTGAAAAAAGCCCTCTCAATTGCAAACCAAGAGAGAATTTTTCACTGAAAAGTTAACTGTGCTGCCCTTATAACTATTCCAAAGCTGTTACACAGCAGTCAATCGGAATAATGATTTACACGTGCAATGCTATTGGCACCACAATACATTTTCAATTGAAATCACATAAGAAAAAATGGCTAAAAAAAGACCTTGTCAGAATATGGTGCTTTGAAAAGAACGAATGAAGAGAAAACGGCAAATCTCAAGTTGGCATAAATACAGCAAAGATTAACTTTTCCATGTAAGAAAACAAACTAGCCAGTAATCCTCCACAGGACTATCGCACACTTGCATTTAACAATCTGTCAGTAGACAAAACTGACATGTTATTATCCTTCTGCAGGAATATTCGTTCTCTTTTAAAATGCAGTTGAACCCATAAAAACATTAGATTTGGAGGCAAGTCAGGTGTAGAAATGGCTATAGTAAAAAATTACCATGAAGACAGCAGCTGACGTGCCATAACATGTTTTACCTTGCAATGATTCTAATGTATCACACTCAGTAAAAGCTGCCCAAGCTACTTTGCATTTCCCAAAGAGTAAGAGCACACAGGTTGGCACAGTGCATGCCCTATAAACAGCACTGGCTCCCTTGCGGAAACATTTTCATGGAGCTGATTCATGACATCGTGTCGCTGATCCTTGTACTTTTTTACTATGGTCTCTAAAGTAACATAAATATGCATGAGCACAACGCTCGCAAACGTGAAGCCATTTACTCAAATTGTAGTAAAGCCTTGAAAGTGCTTTAAAAGTCAAGAGTGTGGCCATCCTTTGCATTGGAGGTGTCAGGCATTGCAGGCAGAGAGTGGTTATGAAGGCAAGTTCTACAGAGGCGAAGAAATATGGGCAGAGCAACAGAAACTGAACAAGGATTGAAAATCCATGCATACTGGTATTTAATTAAGTCCCTCTATGAGTAAAAAATGTACTGAAAATTCTCTGTGAAACAAATATATACCAAAAAAAGTTGCTTCAGCCTTATTAAAAAAGCAGTGTGGATGGGATGTCATGATACCACCTTTTCTTCTGAAGGCAAAGATGACAGAGGGCAATCCAAGCCACACAGAAAGATATTTAGCAGTGTCACCATAGGAACCATTTTGCAGAGGCGTGAAGGAGCAAAAGAGCCTGAGTGACGGAAGCATTGCGGAGGGGGACAGTAACAAAAACCTGAAATGTAAAATCAGCTACAATGTACTATGACTGGAAGATAGCTGAATCTGCGAGGTGCCTGATACACGGGTAAATCAAGATTAGAATGAGAGTGTGGTTCAATTCAATGCAAAGACACTGCAGATGCAGATGGAAATATGCAGTCATCACAGAAGGGAATTTTAAAGCAATCCAGAGGACTACACTATGAGAGAAAATATATCTCTTCCACACATGGTGAAACCAACTGGCAGTGGAAACAAGCTGTGTTTCCTTGGAAACATCAAAACAAAAGTTATGTGACTTTCAGTCAGCAATATTTTCTGAGACAGCAGTAGGACCTATATTAAAGGCCTGATCTTAGTATTATATACATTTTATTTAAACCAGAATAATTGCTCTGAAATGAGCATTCTGGTATAAAATCAATATAAAATCAAAAACTTGTTCTTCAGATTGTAAATACGGAATTAGTTTTATTCATGAAGATTTATTTTCATTAATATTTGGTTTTGAATATAGGGCTATTCCAATCTTTAAATGTTGTGGATAATTATATCACAAATCCAAACTGGAATTTTCAGCATATGTATACAGCAGATCAAATAAAGTCTTTTTGCTTCTGAGCTACCCTGAATTTCATAAGACTTAAAATGTCAGGACAAAATGTTTAAGCTAAATTGTATTAATAAAAAAACCTATGCACAGAATATGGCTTTTAAAGAGCACAGCGGTAGCAGCCAAAGAAACAACATAATCAGTCACACGCTTAAAGTAAAGCATCTAGGAAGGCAAACTCATGCAGTGAACCTCGGCTTCTGTATATGTCATCTCAAAGCTTTGAGCATTCAGCAGGCTTAATGGGTTGTGATATAAAAACAGTATAGGCTAAGCTATGATTAAAGAGGAGAAAAAAAACACTATTCCCTTTGGTCTCATATGTCATCTGACAATCTTTTATATTAATGAAATATTCCTTTGCCTAGGGCATGGCCATTCATATTTCATATCTCATAAGTTCCTTAATCGTCAGCACCTAGATTACTGTGGCTTAGGAATACCTTCAGCACTCTCTGAGAAACAATAAATGTACGCAATCTAACAACAAACACATTTAAACAGGAAATTAAAGAATATCTCCAACGATCAGGATAGTAAGGTACTGGGAAAGTCTTGCAAATAGGAGAACTGGTGGCAAAATAAAATCTAACCAACTTAATTAGGCACTTGTTATTTGCAATCACATTGGTCTAAATATATGCAGTGTTAGTGGGATTATGATGAAAAACAGTTGACACAAAATGAAAAAATCCTTCCAGCAAAGTCAGAAGTATTGGATAAACAGAAAAAATTGTTACAAATGATGAAATGCAAAATGAAAATACCTAGACCATTGGAGAAGGAGTAAATTCCAGATTGGTGTAATAGGCAGACTACATAAAGTTACTCAAATTGTTGAATATAGCCAAAAGGATGAAGAAATGAACTGAACATGTGGTACAATCTTTTAGATATGTTACTTACTCATCTCGTATCTGTTAGCAACTAAATTATTCTTCCCAAATTACTTCTTTGTTAAGTACAATTGGGACTAATGCCTATTTTACTAGACAGAGCAGATCTGAAAAGCAGCTAATGTCTCTAATGTGCCCCATCAGTCTCTAATTTGCTACAGAGAGACTCTAAACAAAAACTCCAGAATTGAAAAAAAGTATTATTAATTCAGAGGCTTTTTTAAAAAGCTGTTTTTTTCTTCTTAAAAAGAGAAATACAGTAGCATTACTAAAACATTAAATACAATCTAAATCATAAAGATTTGCATGGAAAAGGTGCTGAGTGTATTACCTCCTGTAAAGAAAAGAGGGAAAATACTTACTATACCAATTGACATTAACAAAAAGCAAGCTGAAAATGTGAAGGGATGAGCAGGAAAAATGAGACATTTTTAAATGTAGAGCTCCTGAGATGAGAGCACAAGGGAGTCATAAATAGTCTTCTGAAAACAGATGCAAATGAAGGTGCATGTGTGGTAAAATGCAATCAGAATAGGTGCCTTCAGCAGAGAAGCACCACTCTGATGGAAATTCTGAGAAACAAAGTCCATGCATGATATCTTCCTTGATTCTGGTAAAGACGTGGTTTCATCCATCAAGTTAATTATTTCTAATGCCTTAGTGTGCCTAGGAAAGGAATTAATTAGACTGGTACTTTGCTGTGCTATATAATAGTGAAAAAAAGATGATCCTGCCTTAAACAATATAGAGCCCACATGAAGTTTCTTTTTTTCTCTGTCAAATATGAAGGTTACACTTTTATGTTAAATTCCAGTTGTTGCTTGCTACTCTGTCTGAAATGGATCATGCTCCATGCATTAATTGTCATTCTTTATTTCATCCAAGTAATTCTATTTGAACAAAGAATTAGATACTTCAGTTCCCACACTTCAGACTTACCCTGGTAATAGCTATAAGCAGAATTGTTTTGTGCCTCTAAGAGACAACTTCACTGTGACAACAACACAGACTTCCCCGAGGAGAAGCTGATAGGGGCCATATCTCAGTGGGCCTCTTCCCATAAAGCCTGGAAGGAGCTGGAATCAGCCCATGGCCTTTGCATCCTCAGCTCAAAGTGAACGCTGAGCTACCTTAATCCAGGAGAAAAAAAGTTATGTCTGTTTTCTCCTTTTTCAACCCCATCGAAAGATAAGAGATTGTGAGAAAATTGCAAGATCCAGAAAAGCTAAGCTTGGGTTAAGATAATAGTTTTATACTGCAGAAATGGTAAATCTAGACTGGGTAAATCTAGGCAAAGCATTCTGAACTAAATCGTCAAAGGGGACAAAAAAAGATGCACATACATGTCTGCCACTCCACATATTCAGTGCCTCACTCTAGGGCAAGAACACAGCATCACACACTATTGCACTGACCAAGATTTCAGATGCTATGTTTGTTTTTAAAGGCTTGCTGTTGCAGATGAACCTGTACATGCAAAATATAGACACTGTTTCTGCTTTGGATTTCAAAAACATTAGCTACAATTTCATGGTACATCTTGTTTAGTTATTTATTGCCCCTTCTTTTGACAGATTCGGCGCTAAAGAATGACTCTGGACAGATGTCATTGTTACATCTACTGTTAAAAACGTGTTCTGCCCCTGTCATGTCTGTCCTTGGCTGAAGCGCTTCTCCATGTGTCCTCGCTTCACTCTTGTGCCTCTTGTTCTAACACTGTCCTGCAATGCTGGGGGGAGCATGGGGAATGGGTTGGTCTGATACTTAGTTGTCATTAAGTCTTAAAGAATTCTTTTTAAAAATACAAATCTTGCTGGATTTAATATGATAATATTTTTTTAGATATTGTTAAGAGTTTTTTATTGGAAGGGTTTTATATTGTCCCAGCAGATGGATTTAGTCCGAGGTCTTTGTTGACTGGATCTGAGAACAAACTATAAATGGTTTCGACTGTGAAAATGATATCGGGACTGCTGGCTTGGCCTTATGTCAACACATAGCATGGTTTATCATGTGATGTTGTATTTAGCCAAAAATTCCATACCAAAACAAAGAAAACATTTTGTTCTTATTGGATATCTGAAATGGCCAAACACATAAACTTGCTCAAACCCTGGTAACATATTTATTACTATAGCTTATCTTCTCTGTGAGAGAGTCCATTAATAAACAAATAATACTTGGGCAGTCACATCATAACTGAAAAAACCACATAAAAGGTCAAATGTTACAACTTCATTCCACTCATCAAGTTATATGAGAAAAACTTTGTCCTTTCAAAATAATTTTTCTCTGTTTCTTTTTCCCTTCCTATTTACAGCATCAATTAATTTTTTTACTTAAAGAGTTAGCAAAGCTTCCAAGATACACAGCACAATGAGGCAGCTTGTGGCAGACCTCTAATACGGATGTAAGAAAGCGAAAATAAAGACATTTCACATTCAAAGCCTCAGCTTTCTACTTTGTGGTGCACTAGCAGATCACCAAAACCTCAACAGCTCCCTAGCCCAGAGACAGAACAGGGTTCCCTGAGGCGCCCAGGGACCAGAGCTCTTCCCAATTCCATCCCGCTCAGGAGGTGCCAGCATTGCCACTCACGTGTATTGAAAGGATTAAACAATGTTTGGTTGTGTGTTGGTTTAGATTTGAAGACAGAGTCAGAATAGCTCCATGCTACTTTGTACTGTGCAATGTCTAATATATACTCATATTGATTTACACATAATTCTATGAGGATTTTGAACACTTCATCTCACAAGAAAATCACACTCTAAATTGAATATATATGACACAATAAACTTGTATTTTTAAAAATAAGAGAGTAAAACATTTAAAATCTCTAATTAAAATTATCCAGTAAAAGCACCAGAGAAATTTGTCAGCCAATAATAATAGCATTACAAACTAGGCTTATTTGTCAGGTAACGATGGAACTTCAAGTGCAATTCTACACTTCAACAGTGCTTCCTCCAAGGCCTACTGTCCTGAACAAAAATCTAAATTACTAGGAGGTAATATCTTCTTTCATCTAAAGAACGTTTTTAATGCAGTGTATCTCAAATTGCTTTTCATGTTCTAAACAGGAAATATATAAGCTTTTATTAATTAAGATGGATTGAGAGAAAGGAGCTGTTTCATTTGACACTGACAAACACTTCAAAGCTAAAATTTTGCCAATGTCTAAGAGGACACAGGTACACTATACACCTTGTGAACTCCTAAAATCTATGTTTATTTTTCATTTCCCAGTCCTCTTCTTAATACAAGCATATGTAAATAATGATATATATGTTCTCACTGTGCCGTGTGCAGTTTGTCTGTGTGTTATCAGAATATCTACAGAAGGTACACTGTGTTGTCATGTACACATTATGATTACGTAAATAGCACACTATAACCAAAGAGTACAGATATTATGCTTTTCTAAAAGTAAACATGGCCACATGCCAATATTAGAACAATTAAGATATCATTTAAAAATATTATTCATGCTATTAATAAATTCAAAAGAAAATTCTGAATTTCCAAATATCAACAGTGGTATAATCAAAATATGTACTGATTACTATATTCAGGTGTTCCTATTTACTTAGCAGAAATCTTTAAAGTAGAAAATGAAAACCCTTCAGTGAGAAACGAAAAAGAAAATAAAGCAACCTGGTATTCTTAAAATTAAGTACCTTGCTGGATTATCAAGAGAATTACATTGCATAAGTAAAAAGATATTTCTTCACCTTTTCTTTTTAGACTCCTGTGCAAAGAAGATAAGAAAGGCTACCATATAACTGTTCTTTCTCTCTTAAACAAAATGGAAGATACTAGAAAATAAGACTTCCTGAATTAGAATTTGACTTTAGTTTTACAGTATAGTGCTTCTGTCATTCCAGTAATAGCCTACTTGAAGGCATACGTTTTTGTCTGCTTTCACCTTAGCTAAAATCCTGCCACTTTTATAGTAATTTGCACAAATCCTGGAGAGAGGACTTCTCTTCCCACAAAGATCAGTGCTAATAAAACTTTTGTGCACCAAGCTCTTGTGGAAGTGCAGTGTCAAGTACAAGATTCTGTCTGGCTGTCTCAGCCTCTTGTTTGTCTACATAAGAACTTATTGGCTTCTTACATCCTTTTAGCTCTTCCCAAATCCCAGTGTTTTACAAAAATACATGTGTAACACACATATTCACAGTAAATGGGTCCCAGTAACTAGGGCACTCAGATAAATTTTTCAAGATGTTTCTGATCCCAGTTTAACACAATCCTTCCCCTCCCACTCCTCCAGGAGGGGTTATTTTAAATCTAGATCAATTTCATGAACAAGAACAGAGAGGTATATTATTAGGGTCTTCTCACAGATCTGCAATACCAGATTCACAAATTTCCTTTACTGATACATTTCTTCAAAGGGAATAAACCTACAAATTAAACTCATTTCTCAGTCTTATTTCTGCTAAAGGGAAGACAGGTTTACTCTAGTCCTTTATAATCTGCTGTGGGATATCAGTCCTGCTCAGCAGAATGCCTTATTTCTGTTCATTTTCTCTAACTCTAGTGGGAAAACACCAGGCAGCCTTTAGGTAGATTACTACCTACAAATACAAATGCTTGAAGAATTACACAGGGAAAAATCTGTTAAGCTTAAACTCCCAAGGCATTTTTTAATGATTCATACAGCACTTAGTTCAAAGAAGCCTCATGCTTTTTAATCTACACAGGGATCAGAAACTCCCTCTTTTTTGTTAATTCCATAACATGTTATCAAATACTGATCATCTGTACAATTTTCACTTCAGCAGACACAATTCACAAACACACGCAGATAACCTAAAAATGTTAATAACTCTTCCGCTTCTTAGAAAATTGAATGTTTTTCCTCTGCATGTAATTCTTATGTTTCCCCAGTCGTGTGCAGAAGCTTTGTTTGAACAGCAACCACTAACGCTTGCTGTATAATACACCATAGAAAGTAATTAACAGGGGGAAGCATAAGGCCATCTCTAATCTGGCAGTTGGCTATTTCTGACACAAGTTTGGATATTGCATAGCCAGGTGTGCTGATTTGACTGAAACCTTTCTTTTCGGTAGTTAGCATGGTCGTTATTTGGATTTAGTTTGAGAATAAGAAGATAACACCACAGGACAGAGTTTAAGTTTTTAATTTTGTTGTCTGGGCACCAAGGCCTCTGAGCGCTCTGCCCACAGGTGTGAGGCAGCGAGGAAGGGGGGCATGGATGGGTCAGAGCTTCACTGACATCCAGACTGATCAGTGACAATATTCCATGCCATTAGTGTCATGCTTCGTATTTAAGGAGAGTTGGGATCTTCTGGCTATGCTGGATACAGGACCGGAGTAGGAAAGAGACCTGTTCTCGTTCTGCTCTGTTTCAGGGGAGTTCTGTCTGGGACTTTCTTTAGTTCAGCTTTTTGCCATCCTGCCATTTGCAGAGGCCCCTGGGCCTTTCTGTCTTTTTCTCTCCCTCTCAGGACCAGGTGCTGCTTCCTGGGACTGACTGCTCGGTGTGCACGGAGTTCGTGAGGAGTTACATTGAGTATCTTTTATTTTACATTCTATTTCCATTTTATATATATTAGTAGTAGTAAGAGTGCATTAGTGTTATCATTTGGGTTTTTTTAATTAAACTGTGGTTATCCCAATCCACGGGTTTCTCCCCTTTCAATTCTGTCCCCTATTCAGGGCAGCAGGGGAGAATGAGCGAGCATCTATTGTGGTTATATTGCTAGTTTGGGATAAACCATCACACCAGGAAAAGTGTTACAATAAAGTCTCCTTTCAGAAATGGCCCCTAAGTAGGAAAGTACCCAAGCATCTGCTTGAAGAATGTTCCTGAGTATCCGCTGCTCTGAAGACCATTCACAGGGGGGAAAGTTTGCAGTGGTGTGTCCATTAATTTGGACGACTAACTGCCACAATTGTTTTAAAATACCAGGGCTAACACAGCTAAAGGTTTGAGGCTTCTCAAGTGGGTTCACCGAGCAAGGACCTGGAGACCCTGAAGAACCACAGCTGTGCTTTCTTCAAGGAGAACCACATTGCACAAGGAAGCCTTGCCCACAGAGATGGGAGGAGGACTCCCCCCACTTCAGACTGCTCATGAAACACAGATAAGCTGAAGGCAGCTCTACATAAAGGGATTAGAAGGCGGTCAAACAAAGAGAGAGCAGCATGTCCCAGAAATAGTTTGTTCATAAACATCCAGTAGTCATTAAGTGGTATCAGAAAGAAAGTCTTTGTCTTGAGAAATTCTTGTGCTTGTGTTCCTTGCACTTCTGCCACATCTTGGCTAAAGGCATTAACCTACAAGCCCACAGGACCTACATCTTATGGGCCTCTTCATTGTAGAGGAAGGTGCCAGGGGAGAACAAAGTGGCTCAGGCATAAATTCTGGCGGTTTCTCTCACAGACAAAATCAGGTAAAATTACTAGGAAAGTAAGAACAGTGGCATTCATTAAAACAAGAAAACAGAGTAACAGAGCGTATGTCATAAATTTAATCATAAATGGCTATATTATATACAAGATCATAGCAAACTGAGCTTAAACTGCAAACTGAACACAAATCTATGCTCAACCATTATATATTAGGATGTTCTTGTATTTTTTCCTACATAGTACCTATCTGCTTAGAATCTGAGCAATCCAACACAGACTGTGTCATTCTACATATGTACATACAGGCATGAACCATAGACCCTTTGGGGTAATGCGTAAGTATAAATAATAAGGGCAAAAATAAAAGGGACCTCAGCTGGAGGACTCTTTGGGCCTCTCCTACATAACATCATGTCCACCTGCATTCACATTAAGGATTTCACCTTCAGATCACAGTTTCAAACTGAAAACCTCATCTTAGAGAATGTTTCCAGCACACAGATTGTCAGAAACTAATTGATCAAATAAGATCCCGGACAATGTCACAAACGTCACAAATGATTTAATAGCGTTTCACTGCTGACTTAGAGAAAAGTAATCAGCTATTGGATCCAACACAGGACACAAGCCCACAAACAAACAACACTTTTAAAACTTCTTTTGTTAGGAAGAAACATAGTACTCTGGTGGGAAAATGGTGCTAGAGAGCATAATAGACATCTGTAACTCTGGAGAACCAGCGCTGCAGGGCTGCAGCACCAGCAGCAAGGTGGGATGGTTTGGGAAGATATTAGAATATGAAATGCAGTAAGAACAGCCACCCAGTGTGGCAGCTAAAAGTGATGTCTAGGAGAGACAGTAACGCCCTATACCCATTGTCCCCAGCAGGCACGGTGGCAGGGGCACAGAGCAGCATGTCTGCAGGGAGGCAGGCGCATGGGAATGGCATGCCTGCCTGCACAAGGGCAGGTGGGCTATTGCATCTGCATGAGCAGCGTGGGGGCTGCAGATCGTGGTCTTCTGGGGTGATCATCTGCTTCCGCAGGAACTCCTGCACTCTCAACTCTGTAATTAAAGTAGAAACGTCCAGGACTGTCCTCTGGTGTGGTGACCAACAGGAAAGGAAGGCTGTGGATCCACATGACTGACTGTCTTCACCCTCCCAAAAAGAGTGGTCACATCCAGATTCCCTCTCAGAAACTCTTGACCCTGGGCCAGGTAATGTTTGGGAGATTACTGAAGGATACTAAGCAGAATCACACCAAGAAGCATCTCACCATTTAAGAGAATAAACAATTGCTTCGCAGAGCCTCCAAATGTTTCCTGGCAGTGCTCAAGTCACTGGTCCACACACCGTCAGTGATAATGTGATGTGATGTTCACACTCCAGCTGTGGACCCAGGAATGGGGTTGCAGTGGACCAAATGTGGAGAGCAGAAAGCAAGCGAAGAGCCAGGACACTGGTTTAGAGTCATGGTCATACAGTAGAGGAAAGCATGAAAATGGGTGAGCGAGAGGGCACAGTGTCCCTTCAGGTGACAAGACAGATGTGCTGTTCACTTTGCATATGGTCAGCTCATTTACTGATTGATACAGTTCATTTGTAGCACTATTTAAAAACATATATTTACTCTCCATCACAGCCCTTTCTTTTCAGAGAAAGCAGTGTTAGCTGCTTTTTAATACGAAATATTACTGATTTGCCTCAGTGATGCTCAGTTGCAACAGGGTTGGGACCAGCTGAACTGAACAAAAGCATAACAATTTCAACAAGCAACAGCATTGCTGCAAGGCTTGCAGCAGTGGTCCTCACTCATCTGAGATATCGAAGAAGCCTGAGCTCTGAAATGGAGCTGCCAGCTGAGAAACAAGAGCTCACACAGATCTACAACCTCTCTTCCCCAGCATAATCGGTCTGGAGGCAGCAACACTTCTGTAAGGTCATCAGCTCTTAACCAGCCACTCACGCTCTGGGGGAATTTCAGATAATTTCCATGCCCCAGGCACCCTTGGGAGGTTGCTTTCCTGCCACATAGGCTGTTGACCAGCTGTCAGGAAAAGCTGCAGCGCTGCTCAAACAGCCCCTGCGCCAGCTCATGTCACACCAGCAGCAGGGATGGCTCCTTGCTCACAGCTGGCCAGGCTGCACCAGTTGAGAGGTGGAGCTCACCCACATTTTCCAGCAAAATACCCACAGGCTATTTTAGAGTTATCGGTGCTCCCACTATGTTTTGGGCCAGTCCTGCCAGTGCAGAGTTCAACACACAGGAGTAATGGGCTACCATGTCCTTCAAAGTTTCACCCAGCAAGACTGTCTCCACACACCTTCTTTCAATACCAAGAGCTTTTGGTGATACAGCATTAAAAAAAAATAAAATAAAATAAACCCACCACCTTTCTGCAAGATATTGTCGTTTCATCATTGCATCTCACACCTCAGTCAGGTTTTGCTCCACTTGGCAGAGTGCAGGTTAATTCCTTGTATATTATGATTTTGTAAAATGAAACCTTCATTAAGATAATATTAACAATAATTTTAATATATCTATTTTGACAAAATATTGGATCTGTCCTGTTTCCTTAAGTCATTTCTTGGTTAAATTCTCCTTGACTTCACACAGAATTTGTATCCTTACCCAGTAATTACCCAGACCAGCAGCTGATGACTTGACTGAAACATCTCCCAGTGAAAGGAGCCCAGGGTTTGGCCTACAAATAGCCACTTGTAGCTGAAAACAAATCCAGAAATAAACACCTGGGGAGGTGGTCAGTCAGTTCTTTCACCTCATAATTTTGTAGAGCTGTGCTTTGGCATAGGTAGAAAACAAGGTGTTAGTCACTGCTTGTTATTAACCCATTAGTAATTCTGTGGACATTTCCCATAATGAATACTACAGTCTCTACTTCTACAGTGACTATAGAAACAAGTTTTAAAATGTCAATCAAATTAACACATACAAAACCATAAAGCTTATACAATTTTTTAAGCCACATTTTGTTGAATGGTAAATTAAATTTTTAGTGAAAAAGGCTTTTTTTCATCAAAAAATCATTATTTATGGCTGTCTCTCTTTTAAACTAAAAAAATACAGCAATACAGTACTGATGAAGTTAATGCCTCCTGTTTAGAAATAAAAGTCTGATTCCCTGAACACGTCATATGGACAGCTTCTGTTACCAAGAAGATCTTCATGCTCAAGACATTTGTAGGAGCAGTTACCAAATTTATTTTCTGCATTTAATATCAAATAAGTTTTTTTTATTTTGCTCTCCTTACCAAAATAAGTACCCTTCTCCCAAAGTAATCCTGTTAAAACTGGACTGATAATAACTAGTAAGACAAATCCAGTAACCCCTTATTTATCCTGAGCGACGGTACCAGGTTTGGGTCCCACAGTATCAGGATGATATACTAAATTTAGAATTGTAACTTAATTTACGCTATCAGTTAGGGGTTGGGAGATCCTGACCACATCTGCTGGCACTTCTTTTTGCTTTTATAGTCTCATGCACACCTCACTACACCAATACTCGCAGAATGAATATTGGTTTTTAATTGCTACAGTTGTTCCACAGAATATTCTCCTAAAAAAATATGGAATTTCTAGATAGTGCAAGCAGTCCTGCTAGTCTGGTATGGTACCCTGGTATATTCATCATATTCAGTGAGCCCCTATATGATTATATGACACTATGGGAAAAAAAAAAAAAAAAAAAAAAAAAACAGAATCAGAGCAAATAAGCCAGTTATTTTTAAATCCTGTTTACGGATTTGTCAGTGTTATTCCCATGTCCCCAGAACTCTCTGTGGAGTTCCCCATCACTCAAAACAGATCCAAAAGCCTTTCAAGACCCTCTGATGCTGCTGAACATAACTAGGAAACCTCTCAGATGTTTCTGCATTTTTGGCTGACAGAAAATATTCTCAGCTATTTTATCCCCATATTCCCAGGAACAAATGCCAGAAACCGAATGTCCACTAACTGAATTTGAAGCCTTCCTGAGCAAAGAGGAAATAGACTGGATCAGCAGTCTACTGAGATGAGTGAGAAAATTTGACACCCTTTTAATGATTTGTTCCATGCTTCTTTCACATGAAAATTAAACAACACTGCCTGTCTGCACAGCACTGGCATTGTTGCTGTAGTCAGTATTTTTATGGCATATTTTTCCTTTAGAATGAAAAACTGAAGGCAATTCAATGAAGCTGAAAAATCAAAGTTCTTTCAATATGAAGCATCTCCTTTAATATTTGCCAAGCACTGGTATTTTCCCCTTGGGTTTCAGTGGAGCTGAAATAAACTTAGCCTCTTCTGTTCTTTTCTTGGTAGCTCTCCTTTATTGGCATAACCGAGCCCTGGGAATAGGGGATCTCTTAATTCCTTTTGCCTGACTTCTGCCAGGTGCAATGTCCATGGAGGCAGAAAGTACTTTCACAGGGGAGTCAACTAAAAGCCTGCACTGCAAAGAACCCTGAGCCACAGCAAGCACAGCTAAGATTAACCTCAGGCTCTGCTAATCCATTCAAACATTCCTTCCACTGGATGCTGTTGAGGTAACAAGGCAGAAAGCACCACCAAGGGTTTCACCAAAAATTGCAGCAATTCTTTTCTATTTAAGTAAAATATTTGCAAAATAATTAATTTATAATTCACTGGGCATTCCCCATCCAAGTTTTACACTAATACAAGACATCGGACTGTGCTCTATCATATAAGATCAGTTTTAATGTCACTCCTTTCTAAGCGAAGTCATGCAGATAAGGCAAAACTACTTGATGACTGAAATCATCCAACACACTTTATGGGAAGAATGATTAAAAGATGAATTTAAGTGACAAAGATCCTTGGCATTGGTGGAAGGAGGGGACATAACTGAGTCCCCTGATTCACACCTCATGTGTATTCTGGGGTCCATGTCTCAGTGTCTAAGATATTCCATTCTCAAACAGAACCAGAAGAGCAGAAGGCACGGAGGTGTTGCAGAGGAGCCCACCCCTATCACACAGAACAAAAAAGAAGTCAGCCTGCCCAGTTTTTCCTCTCTCCCTCAAGCCACTGAGCATTCCTTTGCTTTTGTTCTGTGACTTCTCACTCATGAACTCGTGGGAGCTCATGCACAAAACCCACTCAAACCACAGGGCAACATTCGAGCTTTTCCCATTCTTTCTAAAGCCACCTCAGCCTCTGCAGAGACTCAGCTTGACTATGTGCATTGCCCAGTTGCAAGAGCCTGGACAGGAGGGAGAAAGGTAAAGAGTGACATAATGTTTCTGCTTTAATTCAGCCATCCCAAGGAAAATGTCTTTTTTTGACATCACACCTGTTCAGATTAGAAGACTGTGATGCCATGAAAAGCACAGTCACTCAAGAACTCACATAAGCGAATGAGGAAAAGGATAAAAATATATTGTGAATAAGCAATACTTAATTTTAGTTACTAGAAGAGAGAGAGATAGAAAAAAATGTATTCCTGAAAATCACACAGAATTGTGCTTGAGTATTATCATTATGTACAAATTAATGAAATGTCCAATTATGACATAGTGTCATTTAGAAACTTGTTCAAAAGCTTTCAATCAAACAGAGAAAGATGGACACTTTCATGTGCAGTTTCCTTATCATACAAAATTATACAAATCATGAGGGGAGAGTTCACCAAGGAGTCAAATTGTTATAATGGCCACTTGACTCAACAGTTGCTTTGGTTTTCAGCTAATGGAAAAGAGAAAAGAGTATTTTACCTTTAGGTTGTTAAACTTTCTCTTCAGTCCTATCACTGAAAACACTTTAAAAATGACTTTTATCGTTATTAAAGTTCTTCAATGCACAACCACTAGTGAAATAAATAAGTCTCGTCATCTATTGTTTCTTATAACCCATCATGGTCTCAGAAGCAGTCAAGCCAGCCAATCCAATTCATCTTGAAAACCATCACAGTCCAAACACATTTTGACAAGCAAACGGGTGGTAGATTAGCATTAGCAGAAACAGAAGACAGAATTTGATTCTGAGAGCTCCAGGAGCCTGCAAAGCAATGGAAGCTTAGTATCAAAGACTGACTAACTGTGAATAAATCAGCCCTGGGAAAAATTAGAATTCCTAGATCATAAGTGACAGATGTCCCTCATGCTAGAATGACTTTCAGGCCACTTCATTTGAATTTTATTAGGAGAGGAGGAAAAACACAGTTACAGAGCAAAAGCAAAACACTTTAAAATTGTGTGTGGTGGTTTTTAAATAAGTCTGTCAGTGTCAGCACTGCTCATTTCTTTCAGTTGGTCCAGAATAAAAATTAAAAGTAGCAGATAAAGAATAGACTTTCAATACCATAAAAAAGGGGGGAAAAAAAAAGAGACAATGTAATTCCTGGATTATAAAAAGTGTTATTTTTATACAGTTTCCAATGGTAAACAAACACAATGGGAAAGTGCTCTGCTAAAGCAATGGGTAAACAGGCTTCTTCACCAGCTTTGCATGCAATGTCCTCACAGACCTGGCAGAAAGTGGGCACCAACCAGAGAGGTCTCATCTTCACAGTCTCTAGTAAAACAGTGGACCTTACATCCACAGGATACCACAGATGCCAACAGTATGAACTTCCTCTGGTTCAAAAGGTGCCAGAGAAAATTATGGGGGAGCGGTCCTGCGGGGGCTATCAGGTGCCACATCCTGGATGCCAGCACAAGAGAATGTGCTTTCATCCTGGACAGCTAAAAGCTGGGAGGGTGTATTACAGAAAAGAGCACTGCAGACTTAAACTTTTTCATATATTTTTCCATTAAGCATTTTGTGTTGGTCACTGTGAGAGTCAGCATCGAATCACAGAATTGTTTCCGTTAGAGAAGACCTTTAAGATCATTGACTCCAACCGTACTGGACTGGATGAACTTTTGGTCTGACCACAGGTGGCAAACACACAACTGAGTGACTGAAAGGAAATATTCAACCTAGAGGTGGCACTTCCTCATACCATGGAAGAAAGACTAGATGAATAACTCCATAGTTAAACAAAACAACAGAAACTAACGGGAGAAATTCCTATCAGTTTCCACTAAATCAGCTTACATTTTAAAAGGAACAGTTGTTTATTACTCAGCATTTTTTAAAATGTGGCCATTTATTACATGTATGTCCATACAGCTCAGAATCTAACTTTCCAGATACAGCTTTTTCAATCTTGGCTCTGGACTGGTTTATTTTTATTTATTTTGCATTTATCTAAATCAGTACACTGGGTCAAATCCCTGCTAGTGCAGACTTGCTCATCTGCCATGAACTCTCCTCCCCACTGACAACAGATGAGGCGCTGGCTCAGCCAGCCTGCACACTCAGGAGAGCTACAGAAAACTGACACTACCATTTTGCTGGACATTTCATCATTACAGAGCTGGTGTTTCTTGAAAATTTGAATAATATGAGGTATTCAGAACTTCTTGCAATATAACATTTTCAGAGGACTCTTTTTGTCAAGCCCAAGGTTTCATAATTTTTAAATGCTGTATTATCATTTATAATTTAAAACGTTTTCCTAATAAAAGTATTTTGTAACTAAAATTATTGAACAAAACATTTTAACACAATAAAAGTAAATTATTCTCCAAAATACAGTTTGACGAACTCCTGGGGAAGTAATTTCATAAAAATGGCATATTCAAAGAGAATACATTCCACCAGGAAAATGTGGCCACCTTCAGTACCACAGTTTTAGGTGCCAGCTTTATTCTTAGACAAGTTGTCTGAAATTAAAGTGTTCACAGGCCTAACAGTAAGTCAAAGGCCAGCGAGTATCCTTAAAAAAATGATTTATTTCAAAGGTGGAAAAGAGCTGTTAGTCTGCACAGGAGAGCAGTAGTACAAGGAAAATACAGCTGCACAGTATCTGGCAGGGAACCAAACAATTTGTTTCATGATTCACTTTCAACTTTCTTTCGAACTGGATGCCAAGTCACAGTTTCAGAAAGGGATCCACAAAGCAGTGCTGGCAGGGCAGTTGTCAATCCGTGCACCAAGAGGACTGGCTTTGGATTGAGGCCCTGAGGACATGGCGGGTTGAAACAGCCACATCAACACACTCTGCACAGGGGAGAGTCAGGGAGAGATCTGGATACAAACTCCCTGTCTGCTTTGTGCAGACACCTGGAGGTGTTGCCAGGGAGGGAGCGGTGATGCTCGGCCAGGAGGACCCAGGACGGAGACGGTCCTCCAGGAAGGTGGCTCCTGCCCCGCTGGATCTCAGTGCACACCACCAGCTCCCTCGCCTGCCAGCACCTTCACAGATGGGCCTGACAGGGGCTTCACTGAACACCAGAAGACAAGGCAACACCTATTCCTCACAATTTACATTTCATTAAACTCTAATGGAGTTGTATTAACCATGTGTGAGGCTATAAGCAATGAATCACAAATAGTTAATCGTCACAATAGATGTATTTTTGATTGTTGCAATAAATGATTGCTCCCAGAGAGAGAGGTTTAGAATGAGTTTCCTGAGAGAAGTGAAACAGCAAGATTTGTGATCTTGTGACTTAGAGATAATACTCAAAACCAGAAAATCTGATTGCATACAAGTGAAGCTCTTTAGATACACACACAAAAAAAATGAATAAAAATTAGTATGAAATGTGAAAAACAACAGAATGTTTGTAGAAGGAGTAAAGCAGCAGAGCCCTAATACTCTCTTCAGCGTTTAGATAGTACCATACTATAAACAACAAACTGTAACAAGAATTTAGCTGCATGGGAACACTGGAAAACTCAGAGGCCGATTATGTTCAGCTTTTATACATCTAAAGTGCTGTCTGCATACTAGGAAACCTTACCTAAAGACAATCATAACTGTTCATACAGACAATTTTGAATGTGCAGAATAATCAAGACAAAACCCCAAAGCATCTGTGTGGATAACTTGATCACTGCAGAAAATAAAATAGAAGGACAGAAGCAGGAAGGGAAGAAAGGATAGAAGTAAACCTGGATTAGTTTGTACAGTTTGGTTCTTATTCTCCACAGACTTACAAATGTGTTTAGTTGCAAACTTATGATAAGTTCAAGTAAAGCCAGTGAGACTGCTGACCTAATAAACTTACACAGTTGCTTACTGTTTTGCAGAATAAATGCCTGCATTGTCCATACGTGTCCACAGTACAATGGAGACTGAAATATTGGCCAAGCAGACATCAAAACATTAGATTATGACCTAGGAGTTTGGATGCTGTTGAAAACTGGGATTAAAGCTATAGAGTCCATGTTCTTCATGTGGGGAGTTCTTTTTCCTGTTTGGTCCCTACAACAGTGGGATCCCGTAAATGCTCAGAGCTTCAAGGGACAGCTGGTGACATAGATAATTAATAAAACTTTGCTGAGATACTACACACCGATGCCTGAGGCTGGACAAAGGTGGACATACATCTTCTCAGGAAGTGCTACCTGCCAGCCAGACCTGTGAGGCCTTAGGTCAGAAATTTAGGATAGTGTTATAAAGCAAAGCCATTTATTTCAGTGATTCAAATCCCAGCAAACTGAAGCACACCAATGAACCTCTGCATAAATGGGACAAGCACCCTGAAACTCAGAACAGGTGGGGGTTTTTCAATTTGCTTCTCGATGCTGAGTCAGGGAAAGATCATGATTTGTGACTTACTTTCATCTGAACTCAGAGCTGGTGCCAGGACTAAATTAAAATGGTTTTGTTATTCTATCTTTCCCACTGCAAGCCTGAGAAAAAGATCTAATTTATGTATTGAAATGAAGATAAAAGTGCTTTGAAGAGAGGCTGAAGGGTCCTCTGTTCATTGCAAAGCCTTTTAAAACATTTTTTTCTTCCTGAGGAACACTGAGACATCTAAACAGCTTCAAAATTGCAGCAGAGTTACCTGGGTTGCATCACTTAAACTGGCCTTTAAAGTAACCAAGTCGGAAAAGTGTTGAGGTTATTCCAGAGTCTTAATTTTCTAAAAAAAAAGATAAATGCCTATAAGTGGGATGCAATTCCAGTATGAACTGCATAGAGGTGTATGAGAGAAAGAGGTAAAAATCTAAGTCAGTTACTTGTGACTTTCAAGTGGGGTCATGCTCACATCACTGATCTACCTGCTCAGTGCTCAAACTTCCAAACAAGTGCTGGCAAATTGAAAAGAATTCCAAAATGAGCTACATGAGTGATGTGAGCTCTGGGAAAATACTATGGCAGGCAGTTCCCAAGGCTCAGTCTATTTTTTTTGTCCAGGAGACATTAGGGACTTGAGCACAACATAATAGTATTGCCATGTTGATCCTCTGAAAATCTGTGTAAGCAAGACAACCACAACCTCCAAATCTGTGCAACCTTTCATTTTGGAAAAAAAAAAAATAACATTGAGCATCACATGCTGAGCTTCATTTAACTACTCACAAATGAAACTTTTGGAAAGTTCTTATAAAATGGGTGAGTCAGGAGAAAATAACTCATCAGCTAAATGGATGTTTTCAAATTAATTCCCGTGCCTGCAGCACAACATTTACCTCAGGTCCCTTGCACTTCACCATCACCCTTTTCTCTTTCACTTACACCTTACTGGTCAAGACACAATTTTGCTCTTAACTGCTGGCAGACAAAGGATTTCCATTACTGCCATTCCCTTTTACCTGCTTCTCAAGCAAATTGCTACTACAGTGTTAGTGCTGACACTTGTTCACGTCCAACTCTACACATGACTTTAAGACAGGGAAGGTTACTCACTCTCCTGAGTGGCAGCTGGGCCAATCACCAATTCGATTCATTACCCACCTGTAATGACACACGGTACAAGACACAGCAACGAAGCAAGGATACACCAGTGCTGCACAGCTTGATGGTACAGAACAAGCTTTTGAAATCAGAGTTTCTTCCCCAACTGGCTGTTAAAACCTGCCTCCAGCAAGCTCCACTCCCTGTCACTTATTCTTTGAGCAAGCCACAGGCACATGAAACTTGCCCAGGTTGAGTGTTTTGGTTTTTTGTTTAACTTGTAATTAGATAGGAAAAAAAAGTTTTAAAAGGCCCCTCCTTCCTGAAACTGTCTTCCTCTTCAGAGTGATTTACAGCAGATTCATGAAGAGCAGATGGTCGAAGGGCTGTGACTCTGTCCCAGGGCAGGAGAAGGTGCCCGAGAGGGATGGGCTGGCCCCGAGCGAGGGAGGAGCAGGGCACAAGTCTCTTGGAAAGGAGAAATGACTGTGCTGAAAGGTAGCTCAGAGCCAACACCTCCAAACTTTTCACACAACATTTCCTTTCATAATTAAAGATTAGGGTAACTTTGAGGATGGATTCTGAAAAATAAACTCCCTTTGGGTTTTAAATAGGTTGAATTACATCAATTCTCACTTGTTTGCCTCTCTTGGGGTTGTTTCCAGGGGAAAACGCAGGCTAAACATGTTTATTGGTGCCAAAGAGGAATGCCAAAGAGGAGCTGGCAACATTGCTGCTGTCAGAACTGGCTATAATTTGAAAAGAACCCAGAACTAGATACTCAGTTACCATGGGACTCTTTCTGAAACTCTGGCCCAGTGTAGGTAAGCAAAACAGAGGTGGAGTTTCTCAAGTTATATCCAGACCACCTGAACTGTAAAGGTGGCACCCATAGGCAGAACTTAGGTGTCTAAGAATCCAGTGTGATTGAGATTGACTGTTCTTGGGTGCTGTCTCTTAAAAACCCTGAAAATCAATAATTCCTTCACTTAGGGCAGCAGTATTTCCAAGGCACCCACACACAGGCTTGCAATGTAAGCACTAAGTACAAGTACTTTGGTGCATAAAGCTGGAACCCAACTTCACACCAAAAATATTTCCCATAATTCAAAGATATGCAATGAAACAAACTTAATCCAGCCTTTGGAGAGGTCCACTCTGGAAGACACGTTCTCACCTTAGTCACCTGGGATGCACTGAACTCAAGATAGGGCTCACTAGTAAAGATAGCTCTCTTCTAAAACATTGAGGAAAAAGGCAGCGTAGGAGGACAAGTGTCTATTTAAATTACTGGAAAGTATAAGTGATACTTGATAGCTCTTACAGCTCTGGTTCCCTTGAGCGCAGGGTAAGAGATAAGAAAAAACACAGAGGAAAGCAATGTTTCAAAACACGGAAGCAGGATATAATAAAGTGGCAGTGTGAGCCCTGCAGTGAGAGTCTTTCAGAAAACATACTGAAAGCTATGCCCTAGTAAATGGCTTAATAACTATTATCCTCATCATAATATATCTAGAGTGAAATTAAGGATTAGATATGGGCATTTTGTAAAATTCCTCACCCTTTTGATTTAAACTGCACTATTCAACTCCACAGTGCAGTATTTTCTGAATGGCGATGTCATGATTTGCTACAACATCACACGCAAAGCTTACAAATAATTTAGGAAAATATCCACTTGGCTGGGGAATACCATCTAGCCCCTGTTTTCAAGGCATACGTGAGTTTTCCTGGAGTATGCAGGACTTGTGCTGCTTCTCTCTGGATAAATAATCCTCTACCATCACACACATACACACACATCCTCTTCCAAATTAATGTTCTTACCTTATCTTTATTTTCAGAGCCAGAATCCTCAAGTTTGGTCCGAATGACAAAGGGAGTAGATAATCTCATGAGAACTCTTTCAAATGTGGCACTGATTTTAGGAGAAACTATGTCAAAGCAGTCTTGGAATTTCAGAGTTTTATGAGTATCAGATTTGAGCTGCTTCCTAAGACCTTCTCCAAGCTGGAGAAGCAGCATGTTTGGATCAAACATCAGGTGAAAGGGGAAAGCTCTGCAGAAGGTGCTGATGCTAATCCTCAGGTCTAAAGGGGACTGGGAAGTTCCTGGTGGAAGTGCTTTTGTGATATTTGCATTTTCATGTTCTTTGATAAGGAAAGTCAGACAGCTGCAGTTACCTGGGTTCGTCTCCTCTGAACACAAGTTATCGTTAGTGACCTGTTCTACTTCCACGTCCAAGCGGTAAATCTTCTTTGCTGCTGCCTTTATCATTCCCATCATTGCAAATCCCACAATTTGATGTGGGTGAAAGTAATGAAGCATGAGATTGCCTTCAGGGAGCTCTTTGCATAGGAAAGAAGGGGATTCCAGGGTGGCCTGTCTTCCAAATGAAGTTCTAATGTGCTCCAGCAAAGCATCAAAGCCATTGAAGAAGTCTTGAAGGGTCCCACCTACAGCTCGAAGAACTCTTTCATTCTCATCAAAGCAGATATTGAAGAATTCCTCTCCAAACTTTTCTTGCATTTCCTCAAACTTCAAACCTATAGGACAATCAGACACTGTTATTAACAACATAGTATTGCTAATGTGTCATATTTTCCCTTTGTTCTCTATTTTCCAAGTCAGCGAGAACAGCGTTTTCACTGGATACGCACCCATAGGACTGCTCTTTGGTAGCTGGGAATAACCCCAGAAGCTGATTTTGCCTGTCATTTTAAGTCCTTGTGCTTTCAGCTCCCTGTCCCAGCCAGCTGCTCATGGGATTTACACTTGCCTGTCTCCTTTTCCCTGCTGGAATCCAGAACACGTTACAATTTCCCTGAGTTTTGCATGTCACACACAGTCCACTGTGTGAATGCACCCAGCCACAGGTGCGTCCCTTCCATTGCTGACCCAGCCACCAACGAGGCTTTGCTTTTGTAAGCCCCTCTGTTCACTGCCACTCTGAGGGATCCAGTTCTTACCAGCTTGAAGAATAAGCTACTGGGACTCAAAGGCCCTTGGCTTTCCATAAGCAAAGTAAAGCCCTGCAGACAGACGACACTTTAGTAGCTGGCAGAGGGAGGTTCTGGGTTTGGGGTTTTTTTCGAGACAAAATACTTTTCTCATTATAGCTATTGGGCACTGCCAGAAGATAGAAAGGAGTAATTACTTCTTTTTTGTTGCTTGTAAAGGGAAGCAAAGCCTTTTCTGCTTTTACACTCACCCATATTTAAAAAACCCTGCCTCTTAAAGCAATCTAAGCTGCTATTAGATAGAACAGCTCTGTGATATCTCATAATGTCACTTCAAGTTTTCACTGCAGAAATTCAAAAGATTTGATTTACAGAAGTGATAAGGCTGGTACTGCTGAAGGGATGAAAAAATATCAGTGATAGAAGCCCCTAGACACAGATATGTGTCAAACCCTACTCCAGTTTGTTATTTACAGTTTTAAGGATAACCTAGAAAAAATAATTTTGAGAGGGTTATTAAACATTTTCTTCTGTCTTATTTTAGGCATGACTTGCTCTGTTAAGTTCCTCTGTATATAATCCCTATATCACATAGTAGAGTTACAAAATTAATCAGATATGTTTGCATTGTTCCACGCTGTAATAGAAGAAAAAGAATTATGATCAGCTCTATGCAAATTACAAATATCCAGCAAGAGTCTTCCAAGGAAATTAATACATGAATTAACAACATTGTTCCTCCAGTGTACTGAAATCAAATCATATTTCAGTCAACTAGTCAAACATCTTAAAATTTATCTCGAATTCTAACAGAAATGAAGGGCACTTATTTATTTTCTACAGGCACAACAGGCCCTTTAATATGTATTCAGCATACTTTATAACCTGGATAAGATCCCAGTGGATCACTGAACTTCTCATTGTTTGTTTAAATTGCCTGTAGGCTTTTAAATTTGGAAGACCAGTGTGATTAACAATGTTCATGTCCAAGAGGTATAACAGCGGGCAGAAGTCACACATCTATTGTTTATAGACAATAACCTTTGATCTTCTCAAGGCGGCATCTGAACTGTCTGTGCAGACAAGCAGAGTTACATTGATCAATATTCACAAGGGATCTGAGCATTCAACAGCTTTGCAAACTATTTGCAAATATAGTTTTTTTGACCTTTGATATGATTAATAGCAGATTAAAATGCATAAAATTACATATATAAACAAGGCAACAGGACAACATGACAAAGCATATTTTATAAAAGAAGTAATAGTAGTAATTTGGGAAAGTTCATTCAAATGCCATTACTCATAATCAAATTTGGTCACTAAACTAGGTTATTACAAAAATATTCCCAGGATCTTTCATGACCACAGATGGTCAGATCTGTGGCTAAGCCAAAAGAAAGTACCTCTGGTACACAATGCCCTCTGATATCCTGACTCAGAGCACAGTGTGCCAATTCCTGACTCATTACCATTACGTCTGCATAACATACTATTGTAACATCTTCCATAAAAATACTCACTACAACCCAAAAAGAATTAAATTCTAACCTACACCAATAACATCGTCATAACTGGATATTAATAGCAATGAGATAAGAAATTATCATATTCATATGTATACAGAAACATGTATGCATACGTTTAAATGTCATTGTTCTGTGCAGTGAACTGTGAATAGCTCTAGATGAAGTCTGTCCGTAGATGTGATCAGTCTATCAGGCTGTGAGACTGCAGAGGCCCTTGGAGTGTGGGAACAGGACAGTATCAGAAACCCCTAGGCTATTCACACAAAAGACCAAAAACTGCTACAGAACCATGTAACATCCCATAAAGCTGCCCAAAATGATAGCATAGTTGAGCTGTCTTTAAATTGGGTTAAAAAATTACCGTGAAATAGCTGGTTGCCCTTAAATACGGTACGCAGAACTGATCACTTGTGTACTTCACTGCTACATATGTAAGCGTTGTCTCATTATCATTAACAGGAGTTGTATCTTAGTATTCAGCCTAAGGTTTTGCTGATTGTCCTGTTGTCATCCACTCTGGAGAACTGGCTGTTCAATCTGGACACAACGTACTGACTCCAAGCAACATGAACTATCTATGAAATTCAGGTCAATGACCTGGCTCGAGGACATGCCACTACTTTTACAAACATTTTAGCTTTGAATTGAGTTACACATAGTACCAGCATAATACCAGATTAGCTCAGAATAGAAAAATGGATATGCCCAATCGTGACCAAACTGCTGGTCTTAGTCAGGAATTTTCTCTCTGATAATGGACACTATGAGATACTACGAAAATTTTTAAAAACTCAAACCACCTTCTAAAACAAACAAGTATAAGGCACCTATTGGGGAAGTTTCTTCCTAAGCCTCACCAATAAGAGGTCCATTTTTGTTTGACACGTGATGTTTTTTCTTTAGATCAAAAACCTTCATTTAAATTCCTATTATACAAACACACACAAACTATTTTTTTTCTGTATTTCTACAGTGCTCTTGGCTTCAGTGATGTTCTTGTATGAAACTGCACAAAATACTTAATTTATTTTTACTGACTTATTCCTGCCTCTCATTCTGAAAAAAAATGAACAGAAGCACACACCACCTCACATTAACTCTGCATATATTTCATCATAACCTTTTCATTTGCTACCACATAAATAGGCTCAATCTTTTGAATATCTTCTGTGGAGTTTCTCCCCACCCATTTCTCTACACTTATATCTGTTTACCTTTCAAAAGACAATAGAAATTGCCATCATCATCAGAAGGTGAGAAAATGTCAGACTGCATCAGATTGCTATTCAGCTGCTCAGAAATCTTTTCTCAGCAGTAACTGGTATTTGATGCTATAGAAGAACTGTAAAATTTGTTGGAAAATCATGAAGAAACATGGTTGGGAGGAAGCTCCTCCGTAACTGCTACAGTAAATTTTGGCTTATTCACTGAAAAGGATGAGATTACCAGACCAGAAGATAGTTTTGTTACATACAGAAAAACCTGTTTGTTACAAAAATTCCCAGAACTCATTGTCTCTAATAGTGTATATTTTCCTACATTTATACACTTCCACAGGCTAATTATTATCTTTAAAAACTACTTTTGGTATGACTTCCAGTTCCAATGTATTCTGTATTGCCTTTGTTTTTTAATTTTGAGAAAGACAAATAAAATCTTCAAAATAATCTTCTTTATAACCTTCAGGCTGTACATCTGCATAAAGAGCCCAACCTTTTCAAATACCTCTCATATTAAATTCTTTCTCTGCTTCTTAATTTTGTTTTCATTTTGATTTTGCAGTGGAATAATTCAAATTGTAGAGGGCACTGAAAATGCGAGTCAACTTCTGTTCACCAAAACTGACGATTTTCTATTCCTTTCTGAAAAGCTGGCATTTCCTTCCTTTATTTTTCACTATGAACCTCTCATGAAAATTTTCATTCAGCTGCCCAGGAAAAAAAAATAATATTTGATATGTGTATGTGTGCCCAGCACTTCCAAATGCAGAGGCCAAAGTGCTCTCATATCGTCTCATGCATGACCCCAACCACCATAGATAAGGCTTCCTAATGGGCTCTATCTTGCCATCCATTGGTAAGTAGGAAAAAGTCTGGCTTAGTTTCACCAAGACACTTCACTGAACAGTGGTGATACAAAAGAAGCCAGAATTCATCCCAACACTCTCAGCTGTTGCCCAAGTGAAAGCATTTTTTATTTTGAGCTTCTGCTAATGTACCAACCAATCTTCTATATTCCTACCACTTAATCCACTTCATCAAGAAGACATATCAAGTCTTAACTCTAATAAGGTTTTTTTTTTTCCTTATTAGTTTCTTTTTGGTTTTTTGTTTGTTTGTTTGTTTCTTACAATTACATTTTTATTCTAGCCCATACTGGAGAGAAACTAAATATGCACATTGTAGGAGGAAACTGAGGCAAAGCAAGCATAGAATGAAGATATTGCTCTGGGTCTCCAATACAAAGCACTTCAGGATCCACAACAAAAGTACTACATAAGGTCTATTATTGTCCTCTGAAAATGTGTCTCAAAGACATTTAGAGAAGACATCCTATACTTGTGAGCCAGATCCAAAACTACCGAAGTCTTTAAGCATGGGCTCAGAGTGCAAATAAAGTATTTCACTGAACTGGAGTAGAAACAGATGACTTCATCCTGTAATAACATGCTAGTAAAAGGTCCTTCTTCATTTTCTTTTCAGCAGTTCCTGAAAACTGCGAACCCACTACAAAACATCAAGAAACGAATACAGTATTTCTAAGTATTTTGGACATTACTAAGTGGAGAAATTAGATAGGAATCTGTTCTCATAAAGAAAATCACAAATCATGAGCTTTTCAGAAACAAATAGAAGATGAATGATGTGCTAAAAGCATCAAAGTAATCCACTAACTTGCAGAGCACACAGAAGCAGTTACAAGACATCCAGTTCTTCCTTAAAGTATAATAAATCATGGAGACAATGGCTGCAGAGCGGCCAGCATCTGATTCCTTTGGCACAGAAAAATACTTTTTGTTTCTCCGGGATATCCATTAAGAATCTGTAAATGTCAAATATTAAGGAGATGAGATGAGACAATTCAATATGCAATTCCAGAACTCATACTGAGGACGGAAGCAGAATTTGCCACCTTCAATTATAGCAAATACCTCTTAAATGTTTCTGGATTAGCAGATTTTTGGCATAAGTAAGATCTTTTCCTTAAACGGTCTTTTGGACAGAAAGCCAGGTGGCAGTTCGGAATTCCAAAGCAGAATTTAAGATGATAGGGAAAACGACATTTACTTTCTCAATAAAAAAGGTTCTGATGTGTAGAGGCTCATGCTGAAGATACATTAGATGAATCTTTTGGCTTGTAAGTGAACCTAGTACAGGATCTAATTATTGTATAAAGGACTTTGATCTTACTTCATTACGGTGGTGAATTTATATCAACCTGGGAATCCAGACAGTATTTTTATATTATAATTTTTAGTGGTTTTAAATGTAAATACAATAGCATCATTTTATTCCTTTACATATGGTTTTGACACAACTGTAAAATTCATAACACACTTCTCCTCCAGTGCCACAGAGGGCCTGCATATCTTTCAAGATTTTCTAAAATAAAAATGAGGATTATTGTTTAAAAGAATTCCTCACACTTGTTCACCTATAATACTTGTTTTATCCAATTTTAATGAGGCATTTTCTTTCCTTGTTAAAGTGAGGGTCTCCTCTGACACATGATGCTTAGAAATATCATTTTAACTACCACCTCTTGGTGAGGACGTGATCACCTCTGTTCAGCATATGTGTAAAAGATTCTCCTCCAAACTACTAACACAGGAAGCTCAGCTGAGCTATTATGATCAGGCTTTTTTTTTTTCCCCATGCAGCACTTTCAGCAGCAGCCAATTCTGCAGGCAAACCCAAGCTGTTTGAAGCAAGACTATTACCATTTCGTGTCCCCCATCACATCTTGGAAACCTCACTTCTTAGATTTGCACAGGGTTTATTAAATGAAAACTGCACTCACTACAGTGGGGATTCCTAAAAATAAGGCAGATCCAGTTTGTTTCATGTTAGTTCTAGAGATCAAACAGCAATAAGAACAGAGGTTTTTAATTGGCTTTTACACTAGAATAAGCATATACATCTTTGAATTAACATAGAGAGTAGCACTTCACTTCTTTGAAAGAATAAAATTTTAATAAAATCTAAAAACTTCTCCCATGAATGCAAAATCATCTCTCATAATTCCTCAGACATATAAAGGGCTCAATTCAGCTGAGTAAATATAGAAATCTAATGCAACTTGAGTCTTCATAAGGCATCCAAGACATCTACAAATGGACTAAGAGATATTATAGTTACATCTCCCAGGATATGAGACTTAAGGGAGACCTACACATTTCTAAAGGTTTGACAGAGGCCATACAAGATGCCCCACAGCACCCAAAATAATGGCAAACACCTACATTTAGTCCATGAATCATGCCCAGAATGTCTCCTACTTTATAAATAGACTTCCACAAGATGTAATTGTATATCAAAACTTCAAACTGCTCACTATCTACTGGTAATTCATCTACTTTGTAACACTAAATAGCTCTGATTTGAGAAGAGTGGGTTGTCTAAGGCCATTTGGTATAAAAATTTGTCCTTTTCTAATTTAGATGTATTCACCTCAGCTTTGAAATGCCATGAATTATGTGATTTTTCTTTAGATTACTTTAATATTTGACAGTGTACTATACTATCTGCTAAATAACAGGGTTCCTGTGTGTACAGCTTAGAGCTCCCTCAAGAATAGAGTTCCAAGTACTATTAAAATCCATTAGTATCGCCAGTCCTCTGGGCCATGTAACATTTGTAAACTAACAACTTTAATTATAAATCAGGCTGTGTATCCTAAATTAGTTGTATCCTGATGACTTCTGCAGTTCTTAGCTCAAAGGAAAACGAAAGTGATAGTAATTTATGTAGTTCATATATATAAGCATTTACAGTTCTCAGACACCTGCCGAGCAGTCAGTGTGCCAAACCCATGCCTGTCATTCCCAGTTACATCACCTAGTCTAATTTCACTTTATGCTAAGATCTGTCCTGGCATCTCCTTTTCAGTATATTTCCTGCCTCTTCAAATGTATTATTTCTAAGGATTGATCTGCTGCTATTATTTAATAGTTCCCAGAATTATCCCAAATGTATTTCTCTTTAACTACAAAATATGGGTAAGAGCTGAGATTTTCTTAGTTTCGTAAAGGAAACACAGATCTTTAACTTGAACAAATGTACAGAGAACAAATGACTTTTATAGAATTATGCCCTTTGCACTAAATGAAGAAACAGCCATACAAGATATATTTAGGCATGAAGTGATTTGGTCTATATAAAGCAGCCTACAGCACGCATCTTCTTCGCTGGTGACAAGCAAACGTCACCGAGAGCAGGAGTTCTCTGAACCCTACATCAGTGATGGATTCCACCTCCTCTTCAGTGTCTTGGGGAGCCTGAATCCAAAAACATGAGTTATCTCCCTGACAGGACAGGGCTCTCGGCTGGGATTCCATGTAACTTATTACTGGGGAATTTAGGAAACCTCACTGCTGTGGCATATCATCCTCCAAACAGAAGATGCCCAGACAGATACTCACTTAAAAACGACAGAGAATCAAAGTCCCCACACCACTCTCAGAAGCAAGATCAAGAGGCCACGAATTATTATTAACCTGTAAGTTACGAATGTTTAACAGTAAAAATTTTTGCAATACATTTAAGTTCACAAGCAGAGCTGACTCAGCAGCCATCGACATGCTGTGCATTTTTTAAGGGAAATGAGGTAATAGTAGTAAGATTTTAAGAGCCAAATTTTTATAACAGATGAAAAAGAATAGTCAGATAGGTACAATTATTTCTCCAGGCCTCCTTGTTGAAGCAACCATCTGATACAAGAATATTTGTAACTTCAGACTGCACAGCCAAGGTGTTGGAAGTGTTATTTGTGTAATGTATATCACACGGTGCTGCAATACATACAATTTACATATCCTAGTCTAATACACAAATAGGCTTTCAAAGGCAACTTTTCTTTCATGTCATTAAAGACTGGGTATGAATATCTACTTTTGCTTTGCTAATTTTGCACCACAAGTTTTAACAGGTCTTTATTAATTTAAGTTACTTTTCATTAGATTTACTGTCAAAGTTATGGCAGGTTACAGAGTTCCTCAGAAAGATTCAAAGAGGCTCCAAAAATGAAAACAGGTAACTCCAGGAAACTCTTTTTTTTGTGTGTGTGTGAAGGACTGAAATAAGAGTGAAAAATAGTTCACATCTACAAAGGCTACATTAATTGTGTGCAGTGTTTGAAAAGAATGTTTGAAGGACACGAGGTGAAGGCTGTGCAGTTTTTAACCTAGTTTGTGCATTTGGGATGGCTGAAACATCATGTAATATATCAGAAGTACACAGTGGGGTTGAAAAGCAAAAAATGAAAACTGGACATTTCTCTGTTGCATCATAATACTCAGTTGTACAGACCTGCTTGGAATATCTGCCCCCAAAACAAGCAGGAGACAGGTCATGAATGCTTTATGTCCCCAAAATAAATTCCTTACAGTAGGAATTACAGACTAACAATTTTTTAAAGCTTTCATCTATATTTTTCTGTTGACAAAGTTTTAATTTGGAACTACCTGGAAGTCTTCTGCTTTATTCTAACTAGCTGCAATTAAGCCAAAATGGATACTCTAACCTTGCTCGAAACCAAATTATTTTAAATTATGGGGATAAAAACAGTCCCAAACAAGATTTGTCTGCCATTGTTCAAAGTGTTGAATGTACAAATGGTATGCAAATGTCTTTGTTTTGAGAAGGGTAAAATCTGAACAGCATTGACATATGGTTTAAAGGATTGGGGAAAAAAAAAGTTATCTCCATTATACAGATGGTAAATTGAGGCACAGAAAGAATAAAAGCTTGTGCAAGGTCTGATAAGAAATCTCTTCATATACAATCTTCCCCTCTAACATACCTCAGTTTAAATTTATAGTCACTTATTAAAGAAATATAGTAGTCACCCACATAATTTACTTCATCATAGAAATCTTTTTATTATCATTATTTCTGAAATAAGTTCTAACTAACACCACCAATCTGCTCTGTACACCATTTAGCTAGCCACATAAAGCACTGTCTGTGTCAACAGGATAAAACATACCAGTGCTTATTCTTTGAAATACCTTATATCAGACTAGAAACTTTATAAAGGTTGCCTTTAGATTTCAAGATTTCTTTTGTCTTTCTCCCAACTTCCGATATATTGTCACTTGTTTTTCCTTTGGATTATATGCCTATGGAGGACACTGTAGAAGCGGGCACGCACCAATTAAAGAAAGCTGAGTCCATCATAAAGCTGTCTGGACTATTTTGAAAAGGGTACAAAGTTAAATTAAATATTCCAGTCTCAGAAGTTGTCACTGCAAAGGAAAGCTGTGCCATTGATCTGGTATCAAACACAGTTTACAGCATGTGAGCACAGTGGACATAACTCCCCTAATTACAGTGGATTAAAGCGGGAAAAGCTCTATTGATGTCTAAACTTGTAGTAGGAGCAACTAAGAGAGGTGATGAGGAGAATCAGGTCCTTCCACTGCAGGAAGATAGTGTCACACTTTAGTGATAACTTGACAGGAGGAAAATTCCGGTATCCGTACTTGATAAATCACATACATATAGACGAGCATACAGCTTGCAGTCAGCACTTCACTGTGTGCAGTGGAAGCACCAGGACCACAGTCGGAAGCATCTGCTCACAGTCTTCTAAGTTTACTAGTGACTGCAGCAGTTGCTGTCTTCTGATAAGTAAGGAATGCCAAAAGACTATTTTTGAGGCATTTTAGAGGGTCATGAGAGGTGAACCATGCTGCTATTATCTAAGGTAAGAGAACAGCAGGTTGTTTTCAAGCACCTTTATGAAAACACTTTCTACCAGCCTCAGACAGCAAGTCCTTGTTACTGCTCATATAAACAGAGAGCCAGATTGGGTTCAACAGTTCCTCCAGCCTCCATCACAGCCAGGTTCGTTCTTGTCTTCTGCCTCAGCAATGCCAATTGCTCCAGGTACACACCCCAGTGGTTACATCCTTCTTGCACAGAACAAACTCTTACTAATCCTTTTTCAACCAGAAAAATAACTACATATGTGAGAATTAATTACACAGCCTACACTAATTATTTACCTGTTGTGATAAGAGCTACAATTAAAAATAAGAAGCTGGTTTTACTGTTCATTCCCTTATGTTCCTGTCCCAGGTAAGGAAAAGTAAAGAAGTACTGCTTTCAAATTATCTCAGTGTTTTGCTCACATTGATTTTTTTTTTTTTTTCTGTGAATCCAAATTCATTCTTTAAAAGGTGAGCTTTCCAACAGTAAGTCTCACCAAACTTATTTTCAATAATGTCTCTTTTAATAATTCCCCAATACAGTAACTCAATTCCCTTTTTATCCACTTCTCTATGGTTCTGGGCTTCCAACACTGGATTCAGTAATCCAGATGTGGTCTAACAAGTACAGAGTAGAAGAGCATAACAAGTCCCTTCAACCTCTATCTTTGCTTCTGTTCATACAGCCCAGGCTGCTATTGGCCACCTCTGCTGCTAGGACTTGCCACTGGCCCATGTCCTTCTTTCTGGCCACACCAAGGGCCTTCCCCACAGAGAAACCAGTGTGACAACTCTCCCTTTGCAGACTTCCATGAAAGCAGCAGATGGCAAATGACAATGCTCAACGGCTGATGCCAGATCGTGGTGGGCACACAGACAGCTCCAACAGCTCGGCCGCTGTGCTGCACGTGGGGGAGCTGTGGTTACCTGGCTGCAGGACTGAGCCTGAACAGAGTCCGGATAAATTCACATCGACCAACAGGACCACATTGGTAGTACTTTCTCAACAGTAGACGGCATAATTGCATACAATTAATATATGAGAACACTTTATATCTTAGAACTTACTTAAAAAGTTACCATCAGTTGTTACAGTCCTGGAAGTAGAGATGTGTAACATCAGCTTTGCTACACTGCAAATGACTATCACAAATAACTTAGAAATTACTGCTTTGAAACAATTATCTTTAAAAGCAGTTACTACCTTTTCTCCCCACAGTTCCCTGTAAAACTCAGGCAATCTATAAAGTTGTAGCTCAATCTGTAAAGTTTACTCTGAAATAAGGAAGATGGCCAGTTTCACAGAAGTGAAACAGTTAAAACAACTCCAGTCAAAAATTAAGTTCTTAGTGTTAAACTCTGCACATTTTTTTGCCTCTTATGATAGATTAGTATCAGCAACACAGATCTGACTGAAACCTTACTAAAGTCAGCTTTAATAAGCTTTAGTAAAGCTTACTAAAAACTTGGAAAGGAGAATAAGCTGGATAAATAATATGAATGGATGCAAATGGCCAGGTATCTAATTTTGGCACCTATTAAGACAATTGCACTTTGGTGATGGATGGCATCATCTTGACATGCAACATTTCTAAAAGCTTATTGCAGCAAGCATTCTTCAGTATGAATGTAGGTTTCCAGAATATTTTGTGTCTCAGGTACATCCTGCTGTTTCTCAGGCTCTCTATCCACCAGGCCCATAGACGATAAGGGTACCTGCTGTTCTGTAGGAGCCCTATAAAATCACTTGAGATAATTCCAAAACCAAGGCCTGCACAGACACAAGTCCATTTGGACTCAAAGCCTTTGAAACTTTTCTAATTATTGCCATCAACCTGGGTATTGCACAATACAACTCCACTGACTCCACCAAAAAATCTGTCTGGATTGTCTCAAAGGAACAAAATGTAAGTAGAAAAGAAGACAAATGTTGTAACAGTGCACTGACTACATCCTAAATTTCCTTTGTTGGAGCAAAAATTCGTTGGTTCATTGCTGGTATTAGGCTGGTCAGTAAACTTGCCTTCCAAATAAAGGAAACAAATTCCCTTGAAAAAAATACATACCTAGTACATTAGCCGTACACTGGAGAATTCCTGAGACATCTTCAGTTTCTTCATTGCCAGGGCAGTCTGTATAGGAGCATCTGTCTGATCTATTATGAAAGTTCTTCTCTGCATCCCTGTAACTACAGTAAAAAAAAGTTCAAAAGTTATAGCATATCCTTATACAAATGCAAAGTCGACAAACGGCTTTCAGAAGTGGTGGTAAAGGATGCCTTTACTCTTGTCTCTTCCCTCTTCTCCCCTCTATCACTCCCCTTCCATTCATGCATTACCACACACAGACGACAACACATTAGTAGCCTGGGTATCTCAAACATTATATTAGAATCTGGAATATTATCTGTAATGAGAATGAAGACATAAGAAAAAAACAGCACCAAAGGGCTGAAGCCTAAGGGAAGGGTATCAGACATATCTGTCTTATACATCATTCCTGCTGGGATGTTGTCTGTAACAAAGTTGTACTGTAAACTCCAATCAAGATGTTTATGAGGCAATGGTGAGTATCTAATAAGAAGAATAAATCTTCCACAGCACATTACATTAGCACTGCAAGTTTAAACCCAAGCTTTCTCTGTGGATTATCTTCTGCAAAGATCTCAGCAGAAAGAAGGATGTCAAGCTGCAACTCACCATGCTATCAAGAATAAAGTTTGTGTTATAGCCTGTTAAAAAATAAAAAGAATCCCACCACTGATGAAAGGTACAGAGCTACTGAGTCCAACCAGAAAAAAGCAGCCACCATCTAAATTATTCTATTTGATTTAACTTTGCTGGATTGTTTTTCCTTAATGCAACAGAAACAGAATAGAAGTTCAAACCATGTTTAAAACACAGCTTTATGCAGGTGATAATGATGACAAGAGGGAACACAAGTGAAGAAAATATTAGCAGCAGAGTGATAATGCTCTTGGCAAAATGTACAATTGATTTAGCTCAATGCAGAGAGAAAAGCTTATCTAATGAGTATTTTAATAACAGTTTTGCTATGCTTTCATATTTTGTTTATACTTCATAAATCATGAATTGCAGTTTTACGGACTGGACTCTTCATCTGGTTAATGCCTGTAAAGTCTCAGCACCTGGGTTGCCAGAACCTGTGGAAAAGGAACTACAAAGAATTCAGAGCAGCACATCACGTTACCCCCCAACAGGGAAACTGGTTCTCCATGTGGACTAAAGCATATTGGGAAGAGTGGGCTCATGTTAGACATGGAGAAACCTCTGGGAAGGGCTGCTGAGCTGCATGGTCTGTACCACTTTGCATGTCTCCAGCAATGTCAGGACACGTGCCGGGCACGAGGCCATGTCCTGACACACTGTCCGAGCTGACCCAGAGCCCAAAGTCACAGCCTGGCCCCACGCCATGTCAGGGGCCAGGGCTCTTCAGCCAGTGTTACCAACACCCTGCACAGCACCAGGGCCACTCCTCACCTCTGATCTTGACCAGGAGGGGAGATTGGATGAACATTTATGTTGTACCAGCTGTCAGCACCCAGCTGTTTGTGTGGGGGTCTACAGGGGCTGCTGTAAGGAGAGGACAGGGCTGCCCCGTGTTGGACACAGCTGGATCCAGCTCCAACGGCCCCATCACAGGGCACAGCTGAGCCCAGCAGCCAAGCAGCTGGCGTCTCTTGGAAAATGTATTTGAGAAACAGCAAATCACCTCATGATGGTGTGAGGGATGAGGAAAAGTAGTGACAGAAACAGCCCTGCAGACACCAAGGTCAGTGAATAAGGAGGGGGAGGAGGTAGTCCAGGTGCCAGAGTGGAGATTCCCCTGTAGCCCCTGAAGAAGACCACAGGGAAGGAGGCTGTCCATGGAGGACCACAGCAGAGCAGATATCCACACTGCAGCTGGTGGAGGACCCCATGCCAGAGCAGAGGGATGTGCCCTGAAGGAAGCTGCAGCCTGTGGACAGCTCACAAAAAGCAGGAGAAAAGTGTGAAGAGGAAGGAGCAGCAGCGAGGAGCTGTTATGGACTGAGCACAACCTCCATCCCTATTCCCCATTGTGCCACTTGGGGTGAGAGGAGGTAGAGGGAACAGCAATGCCTTTATCTCTACTCCCAAGCCTTGTTCATCATGTTTTCCCCTCTGTCCTGTTGATGAGAGGAAGCAAGAGAGCAGAGCATCTGGAAGTGGGTCCAGGAGCTGGCCAAGGTCAACCACCACAGTTTGTACCAATGGTTAAGATCATGGGGCAGGGCAATTACAGGACATCTGGTAGAGACAGATGCTACTTTAACAAACTCATACTGATGTTCAAAAAGCTGAGTCACTGTATTGTAATTCACAGGAACTACAGGTTTTCAGAGTGTCCTGGCTTTAAACTTCGTCCATTAAAAAAGTGCATCTGAGCCACATGTAGCCATAAATAAAAAGCCACGTTGTTACTGCACATGTTTTCCTCGAGGCACTGTCTCACACTCTGAAGTATCCTAACATGAAACCTCATGCAGTTTTTTCAGTAACAGAATAAAATAGCAGGCAGAAGGCTTCATCCCACTGCCAGCCCCGCGGTGGGTATCACAGCTACCTGCGAGACGGGCCCCTCGCTGCCCGCAGGAACCAGCCCATCCGCTAATATGGCAGGTATCACCCACCAAGCCAGGGGTCCCTGGGAAGTTTAACCAGACTTTGAGAAACAGGCAAGGACAATTCCCTCCAGTGCACTGAGCTTTGAAACTATGTCATAAATTCTAAAAAGATCCTCAGCATAGCATGAAAAAAAATCCCTTACATCCGTGTAATTAAATTGAGAGGAAAGCATTCTTCATTTGTCATATGGCACAGCTGTTTAATGGCTATAGACACACGGCCATTATATTCTGACTCTGTTAGGAAAAGTAAGTTATCTGTGACAATAAAATATAATACTTGTGCAGGTAAGGAAAAGGTTGAGAGAAGATTATTTCAATCAATGGGAGAATGTCTATGGTTTTCATGATGACACTTCCTATTACTTTCTTTTTACTCCTCAGTCACCTATTAATTTTTTTCTACAAACTCTTTGGAGATGGTTTTCAGCCCTGCTTCTGCAAAAACCTGCAAGTATGTAACAGTGCATCTATGTAATGAGCACTAATGCAGGATTTTGCAACGTTTGGACCTCAGGTCATAATGTAAATAACTTTGCCAGCATTCTCAGCTGGCTCTGTGAAAAGCCAATTGGAACAGATCTTATATTTTTACAAAAAAGAATCCCTGTTGTCCTTACATAGGAAACATCACTGTTAATGGAGCAGTCATGCTCTGATGGGATTGCATGGAAGCAGGACTGGACAGCAGTTTACCGTTCACGTCTGTAGAGTGTATAGTTACCCCAGAGCATCTCTAAGAACTTGTGGGAAAAATTTAGAAGCTGGTCAAACAAGGATGTGACTTCGGAAGCACAGAGTAAAAAATTACCATGCACCTTCCACTACCTCTTATTAACACTTACCCAATAACTTGATGTTCAAAATACTGCAGTGTCCTTTGTAGAGTTTGCCGAATGGTCTGAGGCTACGGAAGAATAATTTAAAAAATCATAAGATTAGGGAAGTACAATAGGTTAATTAACATTAACTTTTATAACACTATTCTTCTCCATTTTTACTCCTCCTCATCTTCTACCTGCTCGGTGCCCATCATGGCAATAGATATGAAATATTATTCATCCTTTATATCTTACTTCACCATCTAAATAGGAAGAAATTTTACAATGTGACAGAATTAATACTGCTTACAAGACTAGCTGTGCATAACAAAGGAGACACTTCACTATTAGCTCTCAAAAACTATCACCCACCAATTATATCATTATTTTTAAATAATTAATTTAAAATAATTGCAAGAAGATGCTATTATTTTGTGATGAAAGTATCACCAGGAAAAGGCATCGGGTTTTTTAACTTTGTATGCTCCCTAGAACATGTTGTACTAAAGAATATTATAATGACACAATTAATTTTGGCTTACTTTCCTGACAAGCTATGACTCTCCAGTAATCTTTTAAATTATCAGGAAACTAAAGTTCAGCAAAAGGAAATCATGACATGTTTCAAGCATTTCTATGCTATTTCATTTTAACAGGTGTTCACCAAACTACTTTCGTGAATATGTGTTTAATTGCATTATTACTACTACTACAGTGTTCACCAAAATGCATATTTACATATGTACCTATATATTTTTATTTTCCTTACTACTATGGCTGCTGCTGCAATTCCTATTATTTTGAATCTCTCATGAGAGATCTTCAGGTAAATGAAGAAAATGTGAAATCTATGTCATTCTCTTCAGAATTTTCCAAGTCACTTATGGCAAAACATCATTCTTCCAAAATGATTGCTTTGTACCAAATCTGAGGTTCTTCACCTGTCCATTCTGTCCTTGTGCCAGAGAGCAGACAAAGCGACACAATTGGGATTTATAAGCCTTCCTTCTGTATCAGAGGCACACAGGGATATTTTTATCAGACTCACAATAGCAGACACTCAAATTTTAGAGATAATGGGTATTTCCATACCTTTTGGAAAAGGCATCTAATTGTTTGGGAAAGTAATAGTTGAAATGCCCCTTAATCAGAGGAAGATCATTCTAAAACCACCATCATCTTTGAAAGTCTCAGATTCTGCTTACTGCTGTACAGATCCAGCAGTTCAAGAACTGAGCTTTCTTCCAACTGTCGTCCACGAATTTGCCTTTTGCAAACTCAGAGGTATCTGTTTTGATGACGACAGGACTGAAAAAGTGTATACCAACCTGCACTAGGTTTGTGCAATTGTAAAAAATTAATTTTTAATATCAAACTACAATAATGTGTCTACGCTTTTGAGTTCAAATGTCTAGAAATGCATGCACTGAACAAAAATAAGCTTAAAGTAGATGTAAACCTTGAAAGAGGGGTTTTTTTGTTAATTTTGTATCAGATAATTACTTCTCTGTGGGAGCTAAGTTTCCTGTGCTAAAAGGCATTAAAAGTTACATGTTCTCTTGCAAAACACAAGGAATGGAACTATCACATATCATAAAACCATCCCCTTCTCAGTGGTACAGCAGGTGTCGAAGTCCTTAGGCCTGGTGGGCTACAAATATATTTCATGGCATGTTCTCACAGAGATTCAGAAGCTTTCTGTGCTCAGCAAGCAGAAAAATCCATTCTTCACATATAGAAAAGATGCATTTTTCCACTCTAGCAATGAGATAAAGCAAAACGGCTCTAAGCAAAGAGGTCCAGACAGCTGCCAACTCCCATCTCCATAGAGTGCTTCCCTCAGTCTCACGTCCTACACACAGGACATCAGGACTGCACCAACACCTCCTCTGACATGAAACAAGGAATGGTAGAAATGTCAGATTGTTAAATTAAATCTCCTTTCTGGTTCTCCCAAAGTGCTTTTACAGCAAGTGTATGGAAGGCAGCAATGCCTGGTAACACAGCAGAGATGAAGAAAAACATTAATAGCTTTTTGTCTTCTCAGGAAGTTTTGTAGCTTATGACACCTGAGCAGTCCTCCACAGATTGCCTTTGACCTTCTCATGCCTGACACACAGACGTTGCACCCCTTACCCAGGGAAAAATCCTTTTGAATACCTAAAGATTTGACCATATAAGCAAACTCCAAGTCCTGAGCTTATTTCATCAATAGACCTCCCTTCTCCTGCACTATTGAATTTAAAAAAAAAAAAAAAATCAAAAGTACTGTTAACTCTCTCTTGTGAAAGCTAAATCATCTGCCTAGCTGTTGTCATACAATCCCATTAATTCATACCCCTTTTCATTAGTATCTCCCATCAAATCTTAGAAAATTCTAAGTACAGACAAAAAACAGGATTTATTATTAAAACACTGGTCATAAACAGAGCTCTATGTAACGTGCTTGTAGCCAGTATGAAAATTGACCTAAGGAGTCATATAGTCTTTCTTCATTTTTAACAAGAATTATTACACCATGTCACTGTGCATGGTTAAAAAGCCACTGTGGTCATCTTCTCAGTTTGCTGTATTTCATCACTGGTGAATGTCATTTTGCTATATTTGCAATTCTGCAATACGGCCATGACTAAAGAAAATGGAGAGAAGATGGTTACAGCTACCTAGAAGGGTAGGTTGGTGTACCACTTCTTCCAGGGCTGACTACACATTGCCTATGAGAGAGAGAGTGAGCAGGAAAACATTTCCAGCTCTTTTCTGCATCCAATGGCAAGACTGGATGGAGGCAAAATAGCTAAATCTTGTTCTAGTGGCCTCTCCAAGAAACACCTTCTGCCAGTCACGAAGATAAAAGAGAGCCTAAAACAATGCACTTCTACCACAATGTACATTCATGCCACACAGGTACCCAGTGGTGCTTATTTACTGAAGAGGTTTTAAAGCTTCATGAGCACTTAAAACGAAAGATTTAATATAAACATAAAATTGTGTATATTACCTAAAATAGTAAATTTTAACAATTAATTTTTATTATAATGATTTACTAATATTTGGTATGCATTACAAATAGAATAGTCACATCAGTTCATGTTTCTAACGAAAACTCAAGACATGTCAGTACTGCTATTGTTAACTGTAAATTAATGCAAGAATTGCCATACCAGATGATATCTAAGCTCCATCTGGAATGGTGAAATACGAGGTAGAATGGACGGTGAAGGTATTTAGACTAATCTCTTGCATGCCAGAGGCCACAGACTTCCCTGAACTAATTCTGAATCTAGTCATCAGGCCATGGGTAACCCTAATGTGTCAGAATAAATAATAAAAAATCAGAATCACACAACCATGCTGTAATTTGTGTTATAACTGGTTGTTCATAACTGGTTGCTCAGATCTTTCTCCAGAAGGGTGGCGATCTCACAATCCCTCTGGGCAACCTGTGCCAGTGTGTGAATACCTTGGTGACATTTTTTTCTTTTTTTACACGGATTTGTAATTTCCCATCCTCTAGCTTCCTTGCCTCTCATCCTTCTGCTGTACACCATTGTGAAGAGTGTGGTGTCATCTTCTCTACACACCCTCATCAGGTAGCTGCAACAAGATACTCCCAAAGCTATTTCTTCTTAAAAGCTGAAGAGACACATCTCCCCTAGCCCCTCCTCAGATGTCACATGCGCCATCCCTTGACCATCCTAGTAGTCCTCTGCTGGCCCCAGTATTAGTCCTTGAGGCATATGGAGAGGTAATTGTTTGCTATTTTGAGTTTGGACCTGATGGCCAGCCACTTTTTGAGCCTTAAGGTCCAGCCAATATTAAACCCACCTTATCCCCTTAAGAAGTCCACATCTCACCATTTTGGCTCTAGTGAGACTACGGGAGACCATACCAAAGTCAATCAGGTTGGTCAGACATAATTCATCCTCAGTAAAGGGCATAAAATTGTGTAAAGGGTGTTAAAGAGAATAAAGGGGTAAAATTTGGCCTGGCTGGTACAAATCACCATCTTGTCCTTTTTTGTGCTAAGAAAAGGCTTCCAAAAGGATTTGTTCCACAACCTCCCCAGGCACTGAGGTCAGGCTAATTGGTCTGTAGTTCTCTGGATCCTCCTTGTCCTTCTTGTCACCGTATCTTGGATGTGATGTTTGCCTTTTTCTAGTCATCAAGTACCTCCCCTGATTGCCATGAGTGGGAGACTTTCCTATCTCTATCCCTGAATCCCTCAATGTCCCTCCAGGGCACCCCATCCCACCCCATCCTCCAGCTACTATAGATGTCTTCTTTTTTTTTTCATTTGGGCTCTGTGCTAAAGTCCCTGTTCATCCATACTATCCTTCTTCCATGCTTGCTCTATTTTCTGCACATCATAATGAACTCTTCTTGTGTTTTGAGAAGGGTGTCAAAGGGTCCATGAAGATCAAACAGCTTCTTGTGCCCATTTACCCTACAGGCTAGTTGCTCCCTGGATCCAGCCAAGAAGATCTATGAAGAAGCCAAAATCTGCTCTCCTGAAGTGTGAGGTTGTGACTCCACATATTTGTCTTTCCCATTTCTCTTCATATTTTGAACACCAGTATCTCATAATCACTGCAGCCAGGGCTGCCCTCAACATTTATACCTTCAACCAGTTCTTCCTCGCTTGTGAGCAATAGCTGCAGCAGAGTATCTCCACCCCTTGTCAAGGCATTGATCTCCTGCATTAAGAAATTGTCTTCAGCGCACTCCAAAAAATCTCCTCCATTGCTTGTGCTCAGACCTATTGCTGTTCTAGTGGATTTTGGGTTGGTTGAAATCCCACACGAGTACCAAGGCCTGCCATTTTAAGGCTTCATCCAGCTGTCTAAAGGTTTCCTCTGCTTTTACTTCTTGACCAGCCAGTGTGTAGCAGACATCCCACCACTCCGGCTCACCTGTCCTCTGCTCCTGACCCTCAGGCTCTGGGCCAGCTTGTCCAGAGGCAACTGCCCCCACACTGCTGCCACCTCTTTACACAGAGCGCAGCTCCTGCTCCTCACCTTCCCAGCCTGTCCTTCCTGAAGAGCCTGTGTCCATCTCCTGCAGCAGTCCCATCCTGAGAGCCATTCCACACAAGGTTGTGTGCAATCCCACAGGAAGTCCAAGCAGAGGCAGCATGGGGATGTCTAATGCCACCTGTTTGTTCCCCGTGCTGCCCGCATTTGGGCACAGGCACTTGAGATGGGCTCGCAGTCATGTGGCTTTTATGAAGTGAGCGTAAGAGCCTCTTCCGTCTTGTTTTTCCCCTGATATGTCTTAACTGCTCCCCCTTCTCTTCAGCAAATGAACCCCCTTCCCCAACAAGCATAAAGTCCTCCTCACAGGGTTGTGAAGCCTGTTAGAAAAGGCACCTTCACCTCATGTTCTCAGATGAATGTTATTCTTGCTCAGCAGTTCTCGCTCCTCAGAGAGTGCTCCATACCCATAGAGACCAAAGCCCTGCCAGCAACACCAGCCACACAGCCAGGGACTGCCTTACTATATGTCTCTGCTCCAGCCAGAGCCTTTCCCCCTCACAAGCAGGATCAAGGAGACACCAGCTGGGCTACCACACCCTTTGTCCTTGCACTCAAAGCCATGTAGTCATTGCTGATAAACTCCAGGTCTCCCCTGGCTGTGTCACTGCTGCCCACATGGATGAACAGCAGGGGTCACAGTTCAAGACACAAATAAGCTTTGGGAGCCTCTTTGCAACACTATGTCTGAGCTCTTGGCAAGCAGCAAACCTCCTGAGGCATCACAGCAGGTTGCCAGATGAGTGCCTCTGTCTCCTCAGGAGAGAGTTTCTGACACCTACCACCCTCCTCTTCTTGAAGCCTCTAAGAGTTGAAGCTCAGCTGGCTCTGCTGTCTCATCCCAAGGGAGGTCATCTCTCCCACTTCTTCCCAGGGCACTGTACCTGCTCTGCAACTGCTGAACCACAGGTGGAAAAGGGGCCCTATCTGTGTTGTCAGCAGTAAGAAACCTCCAACCTCCTCCACCTCAGGAGTTTCCAGCCTTGACCCTCAACGTTAGCTCTGTTTTTCTCTCCCTCCTTGCAACATGGGGCTCAGGTTCTCAGCTCTACAGGGCCTCTGTAAAGACCTGTCCATCCTCCTTGACACGTACAGCCTGCTCACTGTCTCCTACAGCTCTTCCACCTGGCAAATCAGTGCTTCAACCAAAGCCCGCTGCCGTTGCACAGCAGCGATCCTGACTATGGCAGCCCTGTTATGACAGCTGCTGTGACTCTGCTGGCCACCACTGTTTGCAGGATGCACACATAGAGAAATCTGCCCTTCTTGCCAGATCTCACCCAGTTTTCCAGTAGCGTGAAACTGGTTCAAGACCTGAAGCTAGAAGCGCTCTTCAAAACTGCTTTTATGACTAACTGGAGAAAATCTCTATGGAGATACTTCTCTAAATGATCTTGAAGGATTCCATGTTTTTTAACTCTGACAGCTTCCTTTGAAAAAGAATTCCAGTTCAAACATTGTGTACATTTTTTTTCTTTTTTTTGAGTTTAATTTTCCCTTCTTTAAACTCCATTGCCTCCAATTTTTGAGACAAAGGGGAGACGAATTCCACTTTAATTGCATCCCTTGTTATAAATGTCTTTCCTAAGGCAATCAAATGTAAGCTTTCCAGTCTCCTCTCAGAGGACAGAGACTTTAGCCTGTTCCCTACCCACTTTCTGTTGCCTCTATAGTTCCTATGATTTGATTGTAACACCTTTAGAAATAAATGGTAGGGCTCATCTGCCCAACTGTAGGCACCCAAAGTGATCTATTTCATCCTACAGTTGGCATCCAATATATGCCTAAGGACTCAGTCTTTAGAAATACTCATTTCTTTCATCTAGAAAATATGTTGAGTGATTGCTTTAGACTTGGACATCTTTTAAATGTTTAAGTAAGGACAAACCCCACTCTGAGGTGACAGAACTGCACACAGTATCCCAGATGACTCAGGCTAAATTTACATAAACACAGTTTCAAATTCTCAATCCCATTCCTTTTGCATCCTAAGATAACCAGATAGAATTAGAGAAGAAAGGGACTCTATGGAACAGGGTGGGCCGAGCCAGCAGTTTCTCCTTAACCCTAACAAGGCTTCAAAGATTTTTCCTGGCAAAAGCGAAGTGGCTCCTAGCTGAGCATCAGAAGTGCTTCAGCAGTCATGCTCTTAAAAACTTGAGTGCTTAAAATGTTAGACATGAAAGCTGAAGCATCAAAGAGCACAATAGGCTCAGCTAGAAATGACTTTGCTTCTATCAGAATTTCGAGGAAGTCCATCGGGTCAGGGGGCTTCTCCAGACTCTTGTGCCCTGGGGAGCTGCGAAGCCCTTCCTAGCGGAGCCTGCGCTTCTGCATGCAGGAGAGACAACCTACCACAGATCTCAGCCAAACCAACATTTTGATGGTGGAAGTTTTACATGCTTCAAATCTGTAGTGTTCAGTCACTAACTCAGCAGATGTGTAAGTCTTCAATTGCCAGCTTCGCGGCTGGTGATCGTTCATTAATGAAAAGCATTCCTTTTTTCATATTTCAGACCCAATTTTAGTCAGGTCTTTGTGCATAGGTGATTACAGATCTCTAAGTACACATGAGTAGGTGTGTACCTGGCCCATCTGGAAGGAAATTAATGACAAAATAGTCACTTTCACATCCAGTCTGGGCTTTTTTAATATTTAACCTATGACCATGAAAGCAGTGGAAAACTGTTCTTTCTCTGTCCTTCTGGTCACCAAAATATTGATGTTAAAGGGGCTGTAAACAAAGAATCAAGGCTCCAGCTGAAGACCAACATTTATCAACATGCCTAAATGCCAAGAATGGTGAGATAAGAACTGAAATCACTGCAACTAGGGCAAAACAGAACTGAAAAACAAAAGGAAGGCTCCCTTGGCATCCTACAGTTTTCTGATGCAGAAAGAAGGAAGGCTCTCTAGCAGGTCCTCACAGGTCCTGCACAGCCAGGATCCCTCCTTGTCCCCTTCCCAATAGCTGAAGAATGGAATGAAAGGACACAGACAGAAATCAGAAATGGAGCAAGAGTCCCCAAATAAGCCACTATTTGAATTTAAAAAAAAAAAAAACAAAACTTTGGAGGTTTAATAATGCTTTTGATACTATAACCAGGAAAAGCTATATTTTTACTCTCTAGCTTCTGAACCTTTAGGGTGCACTAATTTGTTTCTCTGTAAATCTACAAGATAAAAATGTATTTTTTTCTTCATGAAAACCAGCTTCCTGATTCCAGAGGTTTGTGCTTTAGATAAAAGCACCAACTGCTTGCAGACCTCCGTGACTAGCACCAGATTTGGTATTAAGATGGGAAGATGCAGAATCCCCAGGAGGGCACTGTTTGGGGATTCAGAGTGGGATGATTGACAGCTGGAGGCAAAACAAGCTGCCCTACAACAGCTCACAATGATCCAGGTGGGACCAGGCAGGGGAAAGCATCTGAGCTCAGTACCACCTAGCACCTGAACCTGAGACTATTCTGCTCCCCAGCTCCTACAAACTGTGGTACTCCTCACAGAGAAATACCTGTGCACATCAGAGAAAATGCCTTAAATTAATAAATAAGATTGAGACTAAGAATTTTACCCCATACTATTTAATGGAAATAACAATCAAAACACTCTGAAGAAATAAAGCAGAGCTAAATAATAATTAGAAATTATAACTCCTGCATCCCCAGCTGCCTTTCAACTAGAAGAATCACAGACATTACAGATGGAAATTGCCTATTAGATCATCTAGTCTAACTCCTTGACAGTGAAGGATAAATATCTCAGGGTGCTATCCATTATAATACTGGCTGGGATCACTTTGTTCATCTCTGAATTTCAGCATGTCTAGAATGGATAGAAGCTCTGTGCTGCAGAAAGAATGCATTCAGTAGGTGAGAATATAATAGGTGATTTACTGCTAATGCTACCTGTTCATCTTCTAATGCAACTCACATCTACTCCATAAAATCATTGGTGCTGCTCTAGCAGACATAGGAAATGAAAGGCTTTATATGTCAGTACTTCTCAGGGAATTTCTTCTGCTCATTTAGAAAAAAAAAACAATTTCCTCAGTATGACTGGACCTACAATGCAGAGCTGCAAACATGCTTATCCCTTTGAGACCTACAGACAAATCAAATGCCTTCATTTTGAAACTTAGTTTGAGAGTTAGCAAGAAGACACATTTGGATATGAGATGGAATGATTTCTTCTACTCAAAGCATTTTACATTAGCTCAAGAGGTGTAAGAAGAGAAGAGAGGGCTTTCTCTGTGTTAACATTCTAAGTTTCAACGGGAGTACACTGGACCGCTGTAAAGTGGCAACTGTCTCTGCTCAAGCAATTGCAAATTAAGGACATTCACTCTTATTTTGATGTAGCCAGGACTACACATTGCTACTTAGGGGCATTTATTGATGATCATAACATTCCCTTCTACTTTACAATGGCTTTCTTGTTTGCACCTGGGCAGTTTGGCCAGGGCAGAGGCAGAGGAGCGCAGAACAATTGAGATCAATTTTCCCGGGTGAACGCTGGTGCTGCCGCGCTCTGGCATGTCTGGCCTGCGGGCAGGCCTGACCCTGCTCTCTGCTGCCAGGCCGCAAAGATGCCTGCAATAGTATGAATGGGTTTTTTCCAAGCACCGTAGGGAAGTTGAGATTTCAGCCTGGAATAGCACAAACATTCAGAAAGCAACTTTCGCTATGATCAGTCTGAGCACTAGGTGTCAAATATTCAAACTCACCCTAAATAATGTTTCACCAAGGTCAATACAATGCTGCAGGCCCTCGGGTGCAAATAAACTGATTTTTTTTTTTCTATTTTATTTGCTGAGGCTGAAATTCCCTTGCACGAGATGTTAAACTACTGAGCAAGACCAAAAAAAAAGAAAACCCCACAACATTCTCATATTAAAAATGCTTTCCAGAGTGTTCCTGTTTAAGACACCACAGCTCTGTTCCAGGCTATGAAACAGCAGATTGACTGGCAACACACTGCCCTTGTGACCTTGGTATAAATGGCTTTTCTCTCAGTTAAGTTGAAAGATACTGGGCAAAAGCTTGATCCTATTATACTTTAAAAAAAAATTATCTTGTTTGCCTGTTGGAATTAGAAATCAGGAGTTTCTCATTGACGTGCCTTTCTTCACCATCTTCATGCTTTTTTCTTCACACCCTCATTCCAGAGAAGGATGTTACTCATGTAAAGCTCATCCAGCCTGGGCTATTAAGTGAATCACCTCATCACACTAGTGATATGGATACCGTGTGACATTACCTTACTTCATTCAGAAAGACAGGCAGAAGTTATTCCTACAACAGCAGAGCTTAGATATATCTGATGGCTTAAGGCAAGTCATAAGGAGCTCAGTATATTTGTGCAAAGTTTTTTTAAAATCTTAACTAAAAATAAATTTGTTACCTCTCCTGTTAGAGGCAACAATTTGTTATTGCTCCTAAAAAGAGTAGAGACTAAATGGTAAAGATGTATGATGGAATTAGGTTTGATTTGAGCTGCTACATCACAATTTCTCTGCCAAAACCCCACCACCACTCACCGGAGGATTCACTTGCAATTAAGAAATTTGAAGTTACAGTGGTTCTGTGACATAAGTAATAGCCTAAACAACAAGTCTTTAGGTTCACTCTTCTCCCACTGTCAGGAAGAAAGGCTGTAATCAAAAAGACAATTCTTAAATTCAAAATATTTGGAGCAGACAGTAGCAGCTTCCTCACTTAAATAGGAGAAATTGTTCTTCATGTAATGTGTCTTCAACTGGGCCTTTAGAGAATAGCAGGAATAATTCTGAATGAACAGAAGAGTATATCAGAAGTGATTTTCACTTAATAATGTTTATAGTTCAAGAGATGTGTTACATAGGCCACTCCAAAACGAAAATCAAATGGAAACATAAGTCAGTTTAATGCTGTGTCATGCTGTAATTCTCTTTCAGAAAGATCAGTACAGCGCCCGGGGGTACACAGTCTCCTCTGAACGCATGCCCGGTCACTCAGGCCCTTTAGGGTAGTCCATGCCCCTTAGATGGAAGCAGAGGATTTGACTTTTCAAATCACTGACTTTTTTTTTTTTTTTTTTTTTTTCTGATTTTGATTCTATTTTCAGCCTGGTATTGGATACAAGTCAAAATAGAACTGGAGCAAATGTGAAAATTGCTGCAAGGAACGGGAATTCAGTAACATACTAAATGGCATTTCTAAAGAATAAAACTGTGTCCACTGGTGCCAGGATATCATTCCCACATGGCAGAGTTCTTAAAGGCAGAAAAATGTATGTAGATAATGAATAACATACAGTATCATCATCTCTAGTTGTAATTAATCAAAATTTATGTCATCGTGGGTGTAAAATTCATCCTTTAAAATGGAACACAGCAACAAAGCTGGAATCAAAAGAAAGGTTAAATTTGCTCGTGATGTGCATGTAATCATTGCAGATGATTTCTTAAAAACAAGGTCATAAATCAATGTCCCTACTAGGTTTCAAACATTTTGTTATTTATCTCCAAAAACCTGAACCCAGCCCAGCGAGAAGGACACCTGTTTGGAAAGCAGCTGGATCTAGATCCAAACTTCTCTGAGGGCATACAGAGGCAGAGACTCTTTGATGATGGTTCAGATGAAGGGGGACAGAAGGAACATCTTTGCCCAGTCAGGAACATGATTTAGGACCATGTTAGAGTTGACAGCAGCTGCCTACACAATCGTGGGCTCAGCTTCGTGGGAACATCACAGGGGTGAAAGGCTGGGAGAGGGCAGAGCCAGACATGGGGAAATAAGAACGGAGCACTGTTGGCCATGACTTCATGAGACACAGGAGTCACAAGAGCTGAGTGTGTGCAATGTCCGGGATTTATTGCACTAAGCAGCTAAGTTGGGTACCACAAAACCCACCATCTTCACACTCAGGCACTGAGCGCAGCCCTGGCCGGGCACAGCTCCCTGATTCTTCAGTCTGCAGCACCCAGCTGTGCCCAGCTGCTGGAAGAGCCTGAACCCTCCTGCTGCCAGTGTGCCTGCTTCCTCAGTGACATGGTACTTGGGGGGGGCAACAGGGCAGCACCTCAAAGTAGTGTTCAGGATATGCACTGTTCATTTGCTTAGTGCAGCTGTGACAAAAAGCTGCCTCTCTTCTTGCATTGCCACTGCTCTGCCTCCCTGCCCACTGCACCCTGCTTCCCTGAGTTTCCCCAGCACACCCTGCTCATTAGTTCCAACAGTGGGGTACATATGGAGACCTGCTCATTTTCCTCATTACCACATACTTTTCTCCAAAATATGCAGCTCTTTTGGTAGAAGTGAGCCCTATCACCCTCCTAGTTCTGGCTGCCAAAAAAAAGAGGGTTTGGTGTAAAGCACGTTCCACATGAACAGTGTCCATCCTTCAGCCATCCAGGCAGAAACATGAAATGAGTCTGTGCTGATTGAGGATCAGACTCCGACATCCTCTAGCATAACAATTGCAGAAAAAATCTCTAAACATTTAAGAGAAAAGTTGGAAAATCATGTGTGCTGGACAGTACTAGAAGCTGTTTTCCAGGAGCAAGTAGAAGGCTTGGATTAAACGCTGCAACACAGGAGGGTTTACTTTTAATTTTTTTCCCACAGTTCCACAAAAAGTAATATTTGTGCAAAGTCACACTGAGCTACACTTGAAACCAAGATTACAAGTGATACAAAATACAATAACTTCTTTTCACTATACTCAGAATAAAAAAATCTCAAATACTGCATTTTACTCCACAGAATCTCCTTCTATTGACAATACCGTTGCACTAACTCATGAATACATTGCGCAGGAGATACTAATATTTTCACACACACTTTTGCACTACCACTCATAGGACGTAGCCTGCTTGTGCAACCTTCTTGTTGCTCTGTCCCGTGGACACAGCTCTCGTTCAGTTCCTTTGTCCCCTGGATGCTCCTTGCTGCTCATTTTGAGATTCTCCACAACCCCAGAGCAGCCCTCGGTAGCCCCTGCTACTGTCACATTGAAACAACATCACCCCAGATATCTCTCTGCATGCCACAGCAGTATTTAACACACAGACAGATTCGTGTGGAAATGCACAAAAAAATTTTACTCGTAATCTCAGTCCTGGCCATCACCAAAGGAAAGCACAAAATTAAGGCTAAGTATAAACATCAGGAACCTGTAGTATCCTTCAGCTTTGAAAGTGTTCAGCACTGGGATGGGCACAAATTGCTGCTGCATTCATGTCGGAATCGCATCAAGCCATTGCATGTGATATATATAGCATATACATTCACAGACACTCATATGTACATAAATATATGTTCACACACTTAACAGAGACCAGTATCTATACTGTTATGGAATGAAGATATATCTACATCTATAGCAAAAGTATTAAAGCTTTTTGTTCAGAAAGAACAAATGTCAATGCACCCTTCAGATTTGCCTTTTAACTTTACAAATAAAGGGAATGAACCCCATTTGACATTATTTTATGGGCAAAGTATTTTTTTTTACTTCTAATTAAAGTTATTCCAGATTTATATTAGCAGGTGTGAAAATAATCAGATTCAAAGCATTAGACACATGGTAACTTGACTTGTTGCAAGAAGGCATGTAGTCAGTATCACAGAACAGATTCTCAGTAAGAAAAGAATGCACCAAAATAACAATGCACCTGAACAGTGATTTCTGCGAGTGAAAAATGAAAAGATGTGAACCTGATTCTTTTCTTATACCATAACTGTGAGAACATGACTTTTTTGACTTAATCACATTCATTTATGCCAAAATGTGTAAGATGGGAGTGAAGCACTAGTTACAATGCCAAAATAAAAAGGGAAATTTTAAGCAATAAGTATCACATATTAAAAATTAGAAAGAACACAGCACTAAGGGTTGCTATAATTATCTCCCAAGGAAGCCACGGAAGCTGTTGTTTGGGACATCAAAAGCAGGCTGGATGAAATTTTTTCATTCTTAAATTAAATTTCTCTGAGAGCAGGAAAGAAATAAGACTGTAAGATATATAAAAGTTTTCCTTGTCTCTTAATTCAAATAATGTGTTTACTTTAAAAACAAATTCAACAATTCATCAAAGCTGTAAAACTGTAATTGACTTTTAAATTAGCTCAATACAGGAGGTAACAGTCAAAGCTGGGAAAACACAAATACTAAGGTTATCTAAAAATACTGCACTGGGTTACTTCAGAATACTTCAAATATTTTGGGTAACACATGCTCTAATTATACCATTATATTATTATCAAATTAAATAGCTTTGCTTTTTTTTTTTTTTTTTTTTTTTTTTTTTGGTACTAAAACAAGACAGGTCACCTGAGATACTATCTATTAATATCAGCATTACAAGACCAGATTCCCAGTGGAGTGGGAAAGAATCAATGGGAAATAAAAATCTTAACTGAAACTGGATGGCTATTAGCTATGTAATGCAGGCAAACTTCTTCCATTAGACAACTTGCCTACTCCTCTCTAGCCAGGTTAAGAAACATCAAACAGAAAAGAGCATATTAAAATCCCAACAAAGTGATAGCTGATGGTGATGAGACCTGTACATAACTGCCAAAGCTGGATAACAATCTGCAAAAAGATGATCCAATGCCACAGCAGCAGTTGTAGTCATCTTAAAGATTAAGACTACTTGTTGCAATTAACATTTTATACCTTAAGATGTTGAAATACCTCAGAGACCAAACGAGCATTCAGTTGCATCTGAAACTTTATGAGGAAAATTTAATGATGGGTACAGAGGTATTTATAGGAGTGCAGTACAATCATAACAGAAAGGCTGGAGAAGAATGTTCTGTCCTACGTCAATCTATCAGAACTCCTAAGCCACTGATTTCAGTCTTAAAAAGCGATACCAGCACATGTTACAGGTTCTACCTAAATTCCCTGCTTATTTTAGCATACACAGTGCTTCATTGATTCTCAACTACAGGTGTAGCTATCTAGATAATCATAAGTCATGGATTTCAAAATACACGTTAAAGAAACTGATCTCTCAGGAATGTCAGCGCATCTGGAAGGCACAGGGAAATCTGTTGCTGAAATATTTCTGAACAAGTGAGAACTTTTTTTTTCTTTACCTTGTTCAGTACAGAAAAGCCCTTTAAATGTAAGAAGTTCACATCTTTATGTGCACGCATCACGTAGATGTGACTTTTTTATAAAAACGTTACTAGTACCAGATAGCAATAAGCACTTTACGATTTTAGGATTTTTTTAATTCAGAAAGGGACTCGGCGGAAGTGATCAAGCCAGCTAAACCGTCAGCTGCCGGCATTTGTGCCTTCCGACCCGATTTCCAGCACCGGGCTGCCGAGACCCCACTCCCGCAGGTTTGCGGGGCTGACACCCCGCAGCCGGGGCGGGCACGGTGGGGCAGGGGCTCCCGGCCGTGCCGCGGGGACGCCCGGCAGGAGGGCGCGGGCAGCGCCGTCTCCTTCCCGACACAGACCCGACCCCGCGGAGCAGCTACCGGGAGCAGCGCGGGGTCTGCGCGGCGCGGGGGCCGGGGCCGGGCACTCACCGCGGGGGCCGTCAGGCGGCGGATGCTCTCGCCCAGCGAGTCCAGGTTGACCCGCCGGCGGCGCGGAGCTCGGCGCGCCCCGGCGCTGGCCGCGGCGGCAGCGGCGGCGGCGGTGAAGGGGGTGTCGGCGGGGCCGGGGGGGCTGCGGCTGCCGTTCCAGCAGAGGCGGGACACGGGACACTCGCCCTCCTCCTCAGGGCTGGTCTCCGGGCAGTCCGAGCCCAGAGAGCTGAAGGACTCCGAGGAGATCTTGCGCCGGGACATGGTGCCGCGGGGCGGCGGCGGCTGGGCTCAGCGCGGGGTGGCAGGCAGCCGCGGCGGGCAGCGCCGAGCCGTGCGGCCGCGGGGGCGGCCGCCTCGCATGGCCGCGAGTGCCCCTGGGCGGGAGGCGGCGGCGGAGGCGCCGGGGCCGGCGCAGCCCGTCCCCTCGGCGCCGCTGCCCGGCTCCGCGCTTCGCCGCGCCTGGCCGGGGGAGCGCGGGTGCTCCGCGGCGCCGCGCCGGGAGCCTTTAAAGCGGCGGCGGCGGCGGCTGCCCTCCTCTGCCTCTGCCGCCCGCCCTCGCTCTCCCCTCCCCCGGCTCCCTCGCTGCTCCGCGGGAATCACGTGTTGTTTGGAGCCCTTTCCCCCTCCTCCCGCCTCCCCCCGCCCCGCTCGCCGCCTGTCGCGCTCAGCCCCGCACGCCGCGGCCCGCAGCCGCCGCCCGGCCCCGCTGCCCCGCGCCAGGGTGATGCTGCCGCCACCCCGCACGGACCCCCCGGCCGGCAGCACCGGCGGGGCGGGCCGAGGGCCGGAGCCGACGCGCAGCCCGCGCTCCCGCTGCTGCCGGCTGCTGGGAGGGCGAGCAGGGCGCTGCGCTCTCCTCCCTGAGCTTTGGAGCCAGGCGAAGGGCGAGCGGGGAAACGGGACGATAGCCGCACTCCGTGGGGAGCGGCGGTGCCCGCGCAGGAGCTGGAGGCGCTCCGGGGCCATCCCGGTGCGGCCGCCCCAGCCCCGCCGCGCCGCTGCCGCCCGGCCCGCGGCCGTGCTGGACAGCTCCCTGCGGCCGCGAACGGGCGGGTGCGGCCGGGAGAGCGGCGAGGGAAGCCGGCCGGGAGAACGGCGGAGGGAGCCGGCCCGCATCCCCCTGCCCGTCCCTTACCGCCGGCGGAGGTTTTGGAATGGCATTCGGGAAGCTGGAGCTTAGGATATAAATGATTTTAAAAGCCGGGAAGGCTGGATGCTGTCGTCAGTATCCAGAGGGAAAAGTTCTTCTCATCTTCGTGCAAGCACTGCTCCTGCTAACATTGCGGGACATGTCCAAACATGAAAAGAAGAAACTAAATTCCCTTATATTAGCCCTCTGCTACAGCCTTGAAGTAGAAAAAAGGAAGGGGCTGGAGGACACATATCAGGGGAGCTTGGATACAGGATGACACCTTGGAAGACAATGCAAGGCGCCTTCTTCCCAACTTTCCCTACCTGTGCCATCTGTTTAAAGACACCTTGAGTGTTTCATGACAATAGCAATAACCCCATCTAGTCCTTCTCAGCAGAAAGGCTCCAAGGACATGTGATCTCAGCTGTAGTGGTTTGTCCTACCATCAAGGAAGACAGCTTGTCATTACTTATCTTCATCCAAACAAAACTTATTTTAAAAGGCAATTATTTAATTTAAGATAGATTTTACCCTATCTTTCCACTGTATTATGAAATATGTTCTACAACAGTATCCTATTAAATGTCTGAGTGCAGCCTAAACAAGAACCCAGTGGAGAGACTGGGAAGATTTCCACAGGTACGAAGGAGTTTTTGAGTGTGTCCTTAAGCAGCACAAATGGTGTTTGTTCTTTCAGAAGGGGCACAGGTCTGTGGCTGAGCATGCTGCTTTTAAGTAGGGCATGACAGCCCTTGCTTTCACTGTCGTCATCCCTGTTTCTCTTGGCTCACCCAGTTTCTATTTTTTTTTTTCCTATAGAAATATATATGAAGAGAAGCAATGAATCTCCTTTTGTCTTGCCATACTTTTTAAATTGAAGCCTGTGGCTTGAAAGGATGTATAATAAAGCCAGAGTGGTCCACACTACCTTCAGTTGCCTTATTAAATATTACATTTGAGATGCAGAGTCTTTCTTTTTGCAGTGCTGGTGATGCCCTCAGCAGCCCTAGGACAGGAATCAGACATGACTTCACCTGAAAGTTAATTCACACATGACCCTCCAGGTCCGTTGTCCTCCTCTGTCTTTTCTCCTCTGTGGAATAACAATGTCCAGCAGTACCTGAGTGCAGAGAGGTGAGACAGTTACTCTGCCTTTTCCTTCTTTCCTCTAAAGAAATCATCTCTTTAATAGCTTCTTTGAGATCTGCTGCAAAAGCCCCTGCCTACCTTCAGGCCAGGCTCCTGCCATTGAGGGGATTCAAGAATTTAAGGGGTCTGGAAGGTGCCCTTTGGTGCCAAACAGTATCTCTAGTACAGGATACTCTGTGTTAGAATGATAACCTTCTTCACATGCTTCAGTTTCCATTTAAACTTATTTCTTTCTTATAGACCGTATTGTATAGTCCTCAGTGAAGCAAACTTCCACCAGTTTTCTGGCTGATGCAGTGACAATGACGAGTAAGAGCCACGTAGTTTAGCAGTGAAAATGCAATTACATATTTATAAGTCTAAACTGCTAAAATACTGAAGTGTCAACTGGTTTCATGTGCAGTATTTCAGCTGTGGGGTAAGCAAGTTGCTTGTGGGCATATTTGCATTTTATTTAGTGTTAGGGAAAAACAGTTTCAGGATGACAAAACTGACACTTTTATGTTTTCAGTTTCCTCTTTTTCTTAAAGTTCAAAGTAGCACTTCCCAATGCAACTGGTCATTAATGTCTGACAGCACTCCTGAGTTCCCCTCGCAGCATTAAAAATTACTTTCTCCATTCCCCTCATGGCCATATTCCTTATATGTCTGTAATGCGGTGACCCTGAAATGGGAAGGGAAATGCTTTGCTTCAGTGACTATTCCTAAGGTCAGGATTATTATAACTGAAAGCACTTGTATACCAAACCAACTCCTCTCAAGAACGTAAAAAACCATTTTCCTTCAGCATCTAGGTAGTGAAGCTCACCACTCAGAAGAAAAAAATGCAGTTAGGGCTTCAAATCTTCTGTTGTTCCAGCTGAAGCAGTGCTTTTGAGTAAACCCAGAATTAGTGTTGCTATTCTGTCGCTATTCTGCTCAGCTACATCCTTTAATACTTGTGGAAGGAAGCCTGATACCTGCCTGGTCTGGTTACAAGAAGCTGGTAATCTGTGTACCTCAACTCTGTTTGGGATTCATGACATAAAATACATGGAATTGGATAGAGGCACCAGCTGGAAAAGTACCAAACACCATCACAAGATGTCTTGAGCTAAATAGAAATCGACAGGAGAAGATCCAAGATGATGCAGGTCCTGGAGATGAGTCTGATGAGGCCAACAAGTCATTCAGTCCTTGGTTAATTATTCTCGTTTTACTCCTCCTGATCCAGATACAGCCTTGGCAAAAGCTAAATACCACACACGGTTGCTTCATCTGACAGTCAAATGCCTTTGACAGCACATAGACATAAACAGTTACAGCACGTAAGAGAACAAATGTTCTTCTTTTATACATCTCATCAGCCCAAATTTGCAGTTGGCACATTATTGGATGAATAGCAGAAGCATCTGTAAAATGTATAAGGTTCACCAAAACAGTGCCTGTGTAACTTCCATCATACTACAACAGAGTGCAATTTATGTGTCTCACAGGTACTGCAAACAGTTCAGAGAAAAATATTAATACTTTTAGTTATTTTACAATCTCTAATGTATAATTGCTCTTCTAAGACAATTATTTTCAAGTGCACAAATATTTTATAAATTTTATCTGTTTTCAAATTTTTGTCTTGGTTCCAGTCAGCAAAACTCACAATACGGAGTTCAACCCGGACAGGAAATGCATGGTCTTTAGTTTCCATTAATTGCAACATGTTATTTTATTGTTATTTATTGATTATTTGTACCTATTTGTTATTAGCTAAGCATTTCTCAGGAAACATCTAATGCTGGAGTTTTGATCTTTTAATTTTTATTTACAAATTATGTTTTTCTGCAGTTCACAGAACCTTGGAAAATCAAAATCACAAAAACAACTTCATCATAGTGCATTGCATTGTCCTATCTACATTTGTTGAGAAAATGTTAGCTGCAGAGCTGCCGGAAGAAGCTCTTTCAATTAAATCTACTTAGGGATTAGTTGCTTAGATCACATACATCACATACATATTTCATATCTTTTCACCTGTTACATTATATGGCTTTTTATAATGATCTTTTTATAGTACTGCGAAACCTGTAAGTACTTAATTTTCCTTTAATAGAAAAGATTGTTGTCCCGGGATCAATGTCTCCCACAGAGAAAGTAAACATCTGTTTTGCAAAGCATTTCTAGAGCAGCAGGAGACCATTATCCTGTGACAACATTCTATTACAATTACTTTATTGCAGTCAGGCAAAATGAGTGATGTGTAGCAAATTTATTCTTTTTTGCTCACATTCTGCTAAACCTTCCTGTTCTTTATCCAATGACTTCCATCTGGAGTATTGCCTGGAAGAATGGCTGGGGCATTCTGCCATTCGTCATTAATGATCTGTTGAATTACTATTGGCTTAAGGAACAGATCAATTCTGTGTCTCAGATACTCAGAAATAAAGTTTACATGCAAGATACACATTGGCCAAAGTTGACGTTCTAGTAATCATGTTATGTTTGCAGGCATTATGTTGCACAGTGCCTCACTGAAGGAGTAATTAATCTATTTTGCTCTGCAGGATGAGATATTGCATAGTGAAGACAGCAGAATCTGGGTCTTAATGCTCATAAAATGTCTTTAATCTGTGACACTTGGCACACTTTTAAGAGTTTTGTTCTTCTCATGGATGAGGAAAGCAAAACACAGGTGACTGATGTCATGAGTCTCACACTACATAACAGATCAATAGCAGAATCAAGAATTCCTTGTTGCCTAATCTAACTTCAAGACAACTTTATTCAGAATCAATTGGTTTGAAACATGAATGGCCAGCATCAGATACATTTGTAATTTAAGGGATTTCACTATGTTGGCTTGCCAAAGAAGGATCAAAACAAGATGTCAAGGCTGTGGAAGGAGATATGTTGCATTGACATCATCACTATTTCACAAAAAAAAAAAAGTGAAGGAACCTGCTGAGGGAGTGAAAAAATGGAAGCAAGCTCAAATCACAGTGCTTTGACTCGGATCTCAGACCATTAGGTCACAGTGAGATTGCTAATATCTGGGAGAATATATGCTGGCATACAACTTCAGCTAATTGTCTAGAGGGAACACAGCTGGTTAAACATTCATACTTAAAAAATCGTAAAAGAAAAAATATAACACAGTACTCAAAATCTCTTATTCCCATTTGGCTTGCACAGAGAGCCAGATTTACTGAATTCAGCGTTGGGTGAGGTAAATTGAACCTTTTCTTGATCACCATTTATTCTTGTGTCCTGAGTATTTAACAGGTAACACAAGCCCCATGAGTTCTGCCTCAGAGTTACCTATAAACCCCATCCAAATTTATTGAAAACACCAAAACATGGCATGTAGATGCTCATCTAGAGCTACCCCACCCCAGCATTCTCTGCAGCTGAGTCAAGCCACTATTTATAGAAGAACAGCTCTCCAGAGAGGCCACTTTATTTTCACTCTTGCAACCATATTTATCCCAGATAGACTTCCTGCTATAAGCAGTTTTTGTAAGGATATTGATGTCAACGATCAGGCTAATCCAAAGAAAATATAGTGGTAGCTACATATGAGATTAAAGACAATTTGCTGTCAAGCAGCCTTTGTGTTGTATAATAGTCGGTGTTCAAACAGACATTTTTCTAGACTTCTGGAGCAGCTGCCTGCACTCTTCATACGCCACAAGAATTCAAGACAGCAAGGACTTTAAGAGTCTCTTGTATCCTAGGAAGAGCCTGAATTAAACCATGATCCCCAGATTTTCTCAAGTGACCGCTGGGACTGCCTCATCTCCTGAGGGAAGGCAGCGTGGATGCCCATGAGGCAGGTGTCTTTCTTGTCCCAGTGCTCTGGTTTGCTTGTGGGACCTCCTCTTGGCAGTCTCCAGCGTGGCACACAATATTTTCCAGGCAGCACTGAGGTGTTCAGTGGGCTGGCACTGGGCCAAGAGAGCATCGAAGCAGCTCTGGAAGCAAAGAATCATAGAATTATAGAATGTCCTGAGTTGGAAGGGACCCACAAGGATCATCGAGCCCAACTCCTGTTCCTGCACATGACAACCCCACAGTTCACACCATGTGTCTGAGGGCGTTGTCCAGTCTCTTCTTGAACACTGTCAGGCCATGACACCTCCCTGGGGAGCCTGTTCCAGTGCTCCAGCACCCTCTGGGGGAAGAACCTTTTCCTAATGTCCAGCCTAAACCTCCCCTGGCACATCTTCCTGCCATTCCCTCAGGTTCTGTCATTGGTCACTATAGAGAAGAGATCAGCACCTGCCCCTCCTCTTCCCCTTGTGAGGAAGCTGTAGACTGTGATGAGGTCTCCTCTCAGTCTCCTCTTCTTGAGGCTGAACAAACCAAGTGACTTCAGCTGCTCCTCATACGGTTTCCTTTCCAAACCCTTCACCAACTTTATAGCCCTCCTCTGGACACTCTCCAGTACCTTTATATCCTTTTCATCCTATTTATATCCTATTTATCCTAATCCCAGACCTGCACACATTGCTCCAGGTGAGGCCACACCAGTGCAGAGCAGAGCGGGACAATCACCTCCCTCGCCCAGCTGGCAATGCTGTGCTGGATGCACCTGGACACAGGTGACTGCCAGGACACACTCATGTTCAACTTGCCATTGACCAGAACCCCCAGGTCCTTCTCCGCAGAGCTGCCTTCAGCATCTTGTCTCCCAGTCTGTATGTACAGCCAGGGTTGTCATGTCCCAGGTGCAAAATCGGGCACTTGCCCTTGTTGAATTTAATACGGTTGGTGATTGCCCAGATCTCCAATTTGTACAGATCCCTCTGCAGGGCCTCTCTGCTCTTGAGAGAGTCAACAGCTCCCTCCAATTTAGTGTCATCAGCAAACGTACTAAGCAGTCCCACAAGTCCTCTGTCCAAGTCATTTATAAAGACATTGAAGAGCCCTGACCTAAGATAGATCCCTGCAGAACCCCACAAGTGACTGGTCGCCAATCTGACATAACCCCGTTTACTTAACCCCTCTGAGCCAGGCCCATCAGCCAATTGCTCACCCACTGCACTGTGTGTTTACTCAGCTGTATGCTGGACATCTTGTCAGGAGGATACTGTGAGGGACCGTATCAAAGGCTTTCCTGAAATCCAAAAAGATCACATCAACAGCCTTCCCTTGGTCAACTAGGTGGGTAACCTTGTCGTAGAATGAAATTAAGTTTGTTAAGCAAGACTTTCCCCTCATGAAGCCCTGCTGGCTGGGACCAACAACTCCATTCTCATTCAGGTGTTTTTCAATAACTCCAAGAACAATCTTCTCCATGATTTTGCCAGGAACAGAAGTGAGACTGACAGGCCTGTAGTTGCCAGGGTCATCCCTGTTGCCCTTCTTATAGATTGGGACAACGTTTGCCAGCTTCCAGTCACCTGGGACCTCGACAGATTCCAAGAAGCATTGAAAAATCACAGAGAGAGGTCTTGCTATGACATCAGCCAGCTCTTTAAGCACCCTTGGATGAATCCCTCTCAGGGGGGAGTAATTTTAGGGTTCTGCTTACTTGCAGAACAATGTTTAGATGTCTTAAAGATAAGTGCAACTTTAAAGAGTTTGGTGGCAGGTTCACTCTATTATTTACTGCATGAGGGAAATATGCCAAGCTGAAAGCTGCTTGCCTTCTCTCCAGATGCCCGTACCCATTCACAAAGCAAACTTTCAGGCACCTTCCCTCCCTGATAACCCTTCACTCTGGGGGCTGTGTCTTGAAGCTCCAGAGACAAACTTTCAGGGGAGGCCTATGTCTATCGCAGTGCAAACGTTCAGGATTCTTCTCTCCCTGATAACTGTTCACTCTGGAGCCGGTATTTTAGAACTCCAGAGGCAAACTTTCAGGTGAGGCCTGATAACCGTATGTAGAGCATATTCTTAGGAAAAATTCTTAGGAAAAAAAAGAATTTAATGGAGTAGAATAGCAGGTGGGCTAGCTCAAGCTGGATACATGTGAAGAGGTCCAACTGAGCATAGAAAACCATAGATTTTTATATCTTTACAAACATGATTCAGTCTAATAGCAATATTTCACTTTGAGGTCTTCTTGCTTCTCATTGGTTCTTTTTATCTGATTCCACATGGGCCTTTGTTTTGTTCAGCTGTAGATGTTGTTTATGTCCCATAGTCTTGCAGATACTGTTTTGCCTGAATAAATCCTTTCTTCTCAGCGAAGTGCAAAATAGGCATTATCTTATAAGTGTTCAGTGTAGTTTGTAGCTGCTTTGGGTAAATATGAGCAGAACTTTACAGCTTAAAATTTCAGCATTCAAGTAACATGAATCAAGGAGTATATTAAAAATCATGCAATCTTGTATCTCTAAATAATCCATTACATTTGGTGTGCATCTACTTAAGCTAAATGACTAATATTGAACTTGAATTAGGCTCATCCACTGACCTGTGAGTAGTAAAACCATTGCCATACAGCTCACTTATTTAGCAGGGAGAGCTCAAAGTGGGCTCATCCAGGCTGTCGTATTTATAGAATGAAGTGGTTGACTCGTAGTCAAATTGCATACAATAGGAAAAGTATGCACGAGACTCCCTGTGCCCACAAGTCACCGGTGTTCAGTGTGCCGTTCTGCTTCCCTGTGGGTCTCCTGGAAGGAGTTCTTGGCCTGGATGTGGCTCAGGCCTTTACCTCCTCTGGAGCCTGGACCAAACTGCTGCTGGTTTGGCTGGGCGGGGAGGGGGAGAGTCGAGTGCATCCACCACAGTCTCATCAGGTCTCATTGACTTGTAGAGATCTAGCTGGAGTAGCAAATTCCGTACAAGTTCTGGATTCATTGGGAGTTTATCGTGCTCGCAGCCATGGTTTTCTAACCCAGGGTTATGGAGGCCCCCAAGTCCATCATCTGCGTTGAAGACCGAGGTGAAGAAAGCATTAAACATCTCAGCTTTGTCTATGTCCCTGTTAATAAGGTAACCATGCTCATCAAGTAATGAGACAATGTTATTTCTAGTTTGCTTTTTGCCATGAATATATTTTTAAAAGCCTTTTTTATTGTCCTTCACAGTACTGGCCAGCTTCAATTCTAATTGAGCTTTGGTAGCATGAGTTTCCTCCCTACAATGACAAGCAGCATCTCTGTAGTCCTCCCGTGTTGCCTGACCTTGCTTCCACTGACCATGTAATTTCTTTTTTTGCTGTATTTCAAGAAGGTCCGTGCTCAACCAAGCTGGCTTTTTGCCTTGCCTGCTAGATTTTTGGCATTTTGGAATTGCCTTGTCCTGTGCTTTTAGTAGGTGGTACTTAAAAAATTACCAACACTGATGGACCCCAACACCTTCAAAACTTTGTCCCAGAGAATCCTACTAAGGACTTCTCTGAGCAGCCTGAAGTCTGCTCTCCTCATATCTAGTGTTAAGGTCTTGCTGGCTGTTTTCCTCCTATTAGCAAAGATTTGAACCTGACTGCTTTGTGGTCACTGTGGCCAAGTGAGCCACCGCTCGCCACATCTCCCATGAGACCCTCTCTGTTAGTGAGAATCAAATCTAGGAAGGCACCTTTCCTGGTTGGTTCCCTTAGTACCTGCACCAAGAAGTTATCATCCAGATGTTTCAGGAATCTTCTGGACCTGTTGGTGCCAGCTGTGTGATATTCCCAGTTGACGGCTGGCAAGTTGAAGTCCCCCATAAGGACAATGGCATATGACTTGAAGGCTTCGCTTAGTTCCTTAAACTCATCAGTGTCATTGTCCTGGATGCGTGGCCTATAGTAGGCACCCACAATGACATTCGCTTTATTTGTCTGACTCTTAATCATTACTCAGAGGCTCTCAATCTTGCCATTGCAAACTGCCAGTTCCATGCAATCCAAACTGAGTTTGGGAGGGAAGATGCAGCTGTCCACGTCCTGGGCTGCAGAGTGTGCCCGAGTTTCTGCTCAGGGACTGATAGCAGCAGCGAGCTCACCTGTGGGTGATGTGCCCAAGTGAAGGAGCTGCTCAGTCTGGTGATAGAGCTTCAAGAGGTGTCCAGGTTGAGGAGCATCAGGAAGTCAGAAAAGGAGATTGACTGGTGGACTCACAGTCTACCATCCCTGGCACAGGAGCAGAAACCAACCATGGCACCAGATACAAAGGACCACCTACCCTCTCACCACAAGGCTGTAAGGGGGCAGTATGGAAACAGGTTACCCTCAGCCTGCTCCACCTTCCCAGATGCCTGTATACAACAGGTATGAGGCCCTGGAATTGGGTGGGCCAGTAGCTGATGTTGCTAATTAAGACCTTTCTGGGAAGGAGGGGTCCTCTAGGCAACCCACACCATACAGGAAACTCAGCAAAACCATTAAACCCTCACATGTAAGAAGGAAAAGAAGGGTAATTGTCATAGGTGACTCCCTTCTGAAGGGAAAAGTGGGCCCAATATACCGACCTGACCCAACCCACAGGGAAGTCTGCTGCCTCCCTGGGGCCAGGGCAAGAGATGTGGCTCAACAACTCCCCAAGCTGATAAGGTCCTCTGACTATTACCTGCTATTGGTTTTTAATGTTGGCAGGGAAAAGATAGGAAAAAATAGTATTAAGCAAATCAAAAAGGATTTCAGAGCTTTGGGGCAGCTGGTCAAAGGCTCAGGTGCTTGGGTGGTTTTCTTCTCCATCCTTTCAGTAGTGGTCAGGAATACAGAATGGAACAGGCAGGCCCAACTAATTAACACCTGGCTATGTGGCTGGTGTCATTGATGGAACTGTGTTTTTTGACCATGAGATGGTCAGCCCTTTGCAAGGTCTTCTGACACCCGAAGGAATGCACCTCTCACAGAGGGGAAAAAGGGTGCTTGCTCAGGGGCTAGCAAGGCTGATTGATAGGTCTTTAAACTGGATTGGAAAGGGGACAGGGGCAGTAGCAGGCAGGTCAGTGACGAGCAGTGAGAAGGCACACCAAAGGTTGAGGAGATGCTTCTCAGCAAGATGCCTCAGGCTGCGCCACAAGGTGAAGGGCACAATCAACCACACTTGAAGTGCTTCTACACCAATGTGCGCAGCATGAGGACAAAGCAAGGTGAACTAGAAGCCTTGGCCTGATCCCAGGGATATGATATAATGGGCATTAGCAGAATCTGGTGGGATGAATCCTGTGACTGGTGTGCCATGATGTGTCTCTGCCCGCCCATGCATTTGCCTGGTTTCAGGTCTGCCCCTCTTATCTCCTTGGTCCATGCTCTGCAGCAGAACTTACCATAACTGCCTCTGTGCTCCTTGCTCACTCGTCACTGATGGCAAAGGCAAAGAGTTAGCAGGCAGGTCCTGAGAAAATTAGAGTAGTGACAAAGTACTGACCAGGTTTTACCAGGTTTGAACATGACTTGATGAAGGAGTGGTTTGCAAAGGCAAGCAGTTCTGCACAGCATCTGGGAGACAAGTAGCCTGCAACAGAGCTTGTACAAGGAGGGTTTTCTTTACTAGTTCAATCAGGACCTGTCTGGGAGCATGGCACCAGGTTCTACCAAAGGAGGCCAAACCAGTATAGTGTTGTACTGCATCATCTTCAGCGTCATCTGAGCAAGCTGGTCCTTTCCACAAACCTTACACTTTTATTGCAGTTCATTTCTTCACAAACTGACACCTTCTACCAGATGTTTTCCAATTTATAAATTCTAAAATGTAAATCATTGTCATTATGTACCCTTACCAACTGCCCTTACCAACTCACACTGACATCTTGTCTGATTAGATTACCTTTTTCCTTTTTATCTTAATGACAGGGAATTCCACAATATTTTACCCAGACTTGTTTAAAAGTGAGACCTCATATTGTGTAATGAGTGGGAACACTTTCTCTTGGAAGCTTCTTTGCATCCTACAGTGGATGAACTGATTAATACATGGTCTGCAATGACTTGCTCCCAAGAAGCACAAAAAAGAATAAAGAGGTTTTAATTATATGTAGTTTCAGCAACAGGAGAGAGAGAGAGGAAGAACATGCTCATACCTATAGATGTAGATAATAAGAAACCATTAAGATAGAACCTGATCAAATAAAAAATATCTGCAATATCTACCTACAGGATATTATTCGCTGAACACAAGAGTCAGCCAAAATCTTGTCCAAATGAAAGATCCTACTGAGCTTCTAGATAATATCTGTTGTAATAAAATCTACTCTTTCACCCAGAGATGGCAAATGATCTTGTTGCAAAAAGCAATTTCTGCAAGCAGGAAAATGTAGTGTGCATAGCTCCTTACAGTGCTGGTTTGACTGTCCTGGCCTCTTTCACTCGATGTATCTTCAAAGTGAACTTCAGTCTGTCTCTACTCAGCAGTACACAGCAGTTTTAAGTACTTAGTAGCATTCAGGAACCTCTCCAGATGTTCAGCTGTCTAACCCACGGATGTTGTGGCTTCTTGTGTAAAAAGAATCTTAACATTCTAGACAAAAATTCACAAGAGTTGCAAAATATGGTGACTTAAATTTTAGCATCAGTTCAGAATCTGCTTTTCTCTTCCTTCCATTTTTCTCTTGTGTCTTTAGTCCTTGAATATTTAATTGCACTTTTTACCTCATTCTTCACTTTCAGTTGGCTTCTTAGACAAGGCTACAGGTAAACACCAAGGTAAATAATTTTCCTCTCATTTAGTTCCTGTCACTTCGTTTTGGGAGGGGAATACAATTTTCTAATATGAGCACTTGTGCTTCTCAGAGCACTGTCTCTCTTGCCAATCTTAGCATCAGGATACAACAATTTCATATTCCAAGGTTTCTTGTGTTCTTTGCAAAACAGATCATCCCAGAAGAATATGTCTATGCAGAGAGTAGTGTGAATACTAATGGGAAAGCCATGCATGGAGAGAGTTTAAATAAATGTATTTTATAATGGTAATGCAACTGGAAACAAATATACATGTGTGCAATTTCAGCTTCGGAATTTGAGTTGAACTCTCTAAAATGTTCTGTTTGGGGGGAGGAGGGAGGAGAAAAATAAACAAAAAATGAAAATACAGGGGGAAAAGCCCAATCCTTTTCTCTATAAAAAATATAATTGATTCTCAAGTCCTCTTTCACATCAAAAATTTTTATGCAAAAAGGTCCAACAAAGGTAGGTTACTGTGAGGGAATTGCATCTGGAGGGAGTTTCAATGTGTTTGCCAAAACATCCACATTTCACTTTTGTAGCATGTTTCATTCCAAACTTCTCAAGGCAATTTGCCTGTAATTACAGAGCAAATGTCTGTAATGTGAATAAGCTTGAACAATCAACCAAGATTTCACGGTGGATTTAAAAGTGTTGTGGTCCAAATCCAGTAGTTTTCATCCCTATTGATACTGGCTTGGGTGCTCAGGACTTATCTGAATCAGGCTCTGAGTGAATCAGGCTCTGAGTGAATCAGTCTCAAAACCTTTTACAAGGAAAAAAATGCACAGGCAAGATATGTACTGCTATGATAGGAACTTAACTGCTTGTAGCAATGCAAAAATAAATTCTGGCTACCAGCAACATTTGCTGCTACAGAAATGATGTTTTCAAAACCAGGTATCTTTAGATAAATTAAACAGATTTACGAAGTATTTTTACAGAAAAGGTCAAAGTGCTCATATATTTGGTTATGCACACAATACAAATCTCCTGTAGAATATCATGCCCTGTTTTTACCATGAAGTGTATGCCTGCCGTATCATCCCAAATTGACCACACTGTCTTTTCTTCATGCACATGGTTTGTCTTCAAATAGCGTCATATTTTCCCTCCACTGACAATAGTTTAATGCTTTACATGACTCAACATGAACAAGGTGTCAAAAACGTTAAAAAGCAACTCCTTTGTCAGTTGGATACAAATGCAATGTTATGCAAATGCATTGCAGCAGAAACAGGTTAACACTGAAAACTTCCGTACTGCCTCAAATGCTGAATGCTTCCCAGATTTTGAGAAGCACTTAGAATTCATTGCAGCTGAAAAGTAGTAAAAAGTTCATGGCATTGCAGCGTTAACACGCAGGCCATCACATATCCGAAATTCATTTTTGCTTATCGCAAAAGCATTAAAATGGCTTCATGCAAAGTAGATTTGAAAATGAAAAAGAAAAATGTGAAATCACTTTAAGGCAAATTATAGAAACACTAAACAAACGAGAAACACTAATTTTATTGCCATTTGTATGAAAATATAGAATGTGAGTGTTCTAAAGGTAGAATAACCAACAAGTTCCTAAATAAACACCTTTTTTTAAGAAATACCGGAATAAGTAACAGAAGCACTTGCACTGCTGTCTGTGGTAGCTTCCTCCCTGTCCACTGAGGCCTGTAATTCTTTAACATTTCAAGTTTCAAAATTCTTTCTTTTCTTCTTCTTTTCTCATCGTCTCCTGTTCCGCTCCCCCTTATTTATTAAAAAAAAAAAAAAAAAACCTCAACATATCGCTCATTAAATATTGAAAACATTAACATTCTGATTCAAGAAGACTTGTATAAGTGCACAGATATGTAAAGCAGAAGCAAAAGCTCTTATTCTCCTATTAGTAAAGCAATTGTACCTGTTATTATCAAGCAAAACAATTTCATCATAATCTGAACACTTGAGACAAGTAGGAAGAGAAGAATTTTCAGGATAATTGGATTTTAAATAGTGTGAAAAGTCTTCTGGGGAGCCTCTGTACTGAGAGAAGTTTCAGCTTTGGTAGGACGGAAATACAGGTGTTAGAGACAGACAGAGACAGATGTTAAAAGGTACAAATTAGATAAAATTAGATATGGATAAGTAAAGGATTCAAATATAGATACATGACTTATCGAAGAAGACATTCCTGTCGACTTAAACTTGACATTCTCAAGTCAATTTCTCATTTCTTCTTTAGATTTTATTGGAAGTTGCCATGTTCTGGCTTTACATGAAATGAGAAGTCACTCCAAGGAGATCTCCACTTCCTGTAAACAACCCATCATCCGTTATGGGCCCACCCAGAAGCTGAGTATCTGTTTATAATTCCACATTAAGAAATTAGCAGGATAAAACTTAACTTTCCTAGCAAATTCTGGGAAATAACTAGGTCACAGTAAACTTCAACGAACATTAAAACTCTTACACTCTTCCTCAAATTTCTTTGACTTAAAAAGAGAATTTAACTTAGAAAGGGCCACGGGATTTGTGTTCTTCCCTTCTTCTCCTGAAATCTTTTGCATTTTTTACTGATGATGAGAGAGCAATCTGCATAGCGCATGCGTAAGACTCTATGTTGAAAACAACACTAATAATAGAGTTCTATTATTTTAAAGGAGTGGAATTTATAAAGTTTGAGTGGTTTTTTGCTGGGTAAGAAAATGAAGATGACTAACAGAAGGAAAACCAGGCTCTACTGGGAACAGCTGAACCGTAAACACAAAAGCAACAGGATTTTAAAAGGTGAGGGGATAAACATCTTAATGCTATGGAAGTTCTGCATAATCTTGGTAGAAATAAGACCAACACACTACTATGCTTGGAAGAAAAAAGAGGCAATAATATTCATCTTCAATCCTGGAGACGTGAGTAGTTGGTGGAGAGAAGAGATACCACTCCCAAGTGCCTGGGAGCAGCACTGCCCTCCTCAGCCTCACAGCCCAGGGCTGGGGATGCAGTTTGGGGGCAGGTCTCAGTGGGACACATAGGCTGTTCCTGCACTCATGGGGCCCCTGGGGTGCAAGCCCACCCATGTGTGCCCCAGCACCTTCCAGCCACCCACCCAGCGCCCTCATGGGTGCCACAGCCCCCAGGTGTCCTGCTGGGTGGCTCACACTGCCAGGCTCGGTGCAGCGCAGAGGAACGGGGGATATCACTGCGACTCTGGGGGGAGGCAGGGAAAACAGCAGGATTTCTCCCTCTCCCTGCTCAGCAGTTTCTCAGCACCTTTGTGGCTACCAGATGATTTCACACCCTGTACACTGCACACCTCTCCCAGCAGGGCTGCCCACCAGTGTGAGACTCATGGCTTTCATGTCTGTATAGGATCCTGTAGTGATAACATTACTAATTTTGACAAAAAAAGATCTTCTTTTCAATACTCACCTTTTGAGAAGAGGGGTTGAAAGGTACATGAGTAAAATGACACTGCGCTGGCTGGGGGAGCCACAGCTGTGTTACACCCTGCTTCTCCTGGGAAATACATTCCCACTAAATCCTCTTCCCCCTTCTGTGTCCTCTGCCCACTCTTATGTAGCACACAGGTGAGAAACCCCAGCAGAGAGGAAAAGGACAGCACAAGGCACGGTGTGGCCCATACCCCTAGAGTTTAAAAGCATATGTCCCCTCTAAGCAGGGAGCAGCTAAAATCTATGTCCAGAGTCAACTCCTAAGGGTTTTAGCAAGGCCAGGATGTAACTTCATCAGTCAGATTAACAAAGAGGAAATGAATAAATGTATCCAAACTATAGCAACTGCAAAAATGCAAAACTAAAATGTTTTACAATTGAGAATACGAACATTATCAAACGAGCACACCAAGCAACTCTTCCCTGGAATACATTTGTCTGAATGCTGCACATTTAGTGTCATGTAAAGGACTCACTAGGATCTGAACAGTTTAAGCTTTTATTTTGCAATGTATATTTTCATTCCTCCTGGCTGTGAAGATAACCTTGAAACCTGACCAACACAGGAGTTCTAAGAGTTATGAATCCCATCGCTTCTCATTACTCCTACTGGCATACTGCCTTCAAAGTCTTAACGATATTTTAAGGACTTGTATTAGTTATTTTATTGAAAACTATTTCAAGAAATAAAAAAGTTCTGGAAATTGCTACAGAGAAGAGACATAGAAAGGTAGGGTAGAGAAAAGGGAAACAGAAAAAGGAAGATATGGAAGGCAGAGATTAAATGGGCAGAAACAGAGCAGTCCTTGGTATGAGTATATTGCCCCAAAACCATCTATTACTATAATGTGAGGGTCTGAGCCAATAATAAGTAAAGATAAAATCTGAACATCCACTGATTCATTTGGCCAAAAGCAAAAACCTGCAATGTAGGCATTTACCTTTCGGCTAGTATCTTCACTGCTCTTTACAGTCAACTCACAGAAACAGGCACTTCTCGGGGGGAGAGAGGAATCGTTTAATCCTAAAATAGATGGCTGCAAATAGGTCAAGTGAATCACTTCTTGAAAATACCTACTTCTCTCGATCAACTCTGAAAGGAACCTAGGGTGACTCGTTTCACAGTAAATGCTGACACCATAGATAGCTGTGATTAGAAGAGATGATCCTGCCCCTAACCACTATGAAAAACAAGATCCTTCCTTCATCTTTACATGCATCCCTCATGAAGACAGTGGGAGCTCCTGTGTGGATCATGATTGCAGCTCACAGACTGCATTTTGGTCCCCTCCACCAAATAGATTGTATTATGTATGTTTATTAGGTAATATAAAGTTGTATTTACTGCAGTCAGATACCAAACTAGAACCCAAAAAATAAGTATAATGCCTGAGAAGGTGTTGTAGACTAATATGAATGTAACTACCCAAGCCTCCATTGTTCACTTATAATGAGTTTAATATAAGCACTACAAATACACAATTACTGTGGTCAGATTTGAGAGAGGATAACATTTGGGGTACAATCCTATTTAAAATCTCTCTACAAGTGAAAAAAAAAATGACATTTTGTAAGAATACAAAACACTGAAAAATATTTTGACCATTGGCAGATCTTGCGTTTTAACAGTGGCACTCGAATATAGAGACTGATGAACAGTACCAAAGGGAAGGCTGCTGGGTGCTCCCACACTCGGATACAGTTTGTGCTCACTGGAGTGTCAGGTACTCAAACAACAGTGGCCCCTCTGTTTCCTAGTTCTAACAACTACTGGGGGAAAAAAAAAAAAAAAAAGTATTTTCCAAATATTATGTTGAGAATAAACTGCCTTAGCTTATTGAATGGAAATCTAGGGAAAAGGAACTTCTCTAACCATTATGACTTGGTAATGACAATACCATTACTGTTCAGCCTCACCAGCCCAAGGTCCACACAATTTGTTTTGGAAAGGTCAGGGTGCCACAGCCAGCTACTAGGAGAAGCTTTTCTTCTCCCTTCTACTGATCTCATGTGCTTTGGAAGGACAAAGCACAAGTTCCTTCCTGTGGTAAAAAGGAGCCCTGGAGGATTCTGAGAGATCCACACTGTGTTGCTGCCACTGCCCCTCACAGCTACCCAGGACAGGTTGCAGGGGAGGGACAGTCACCAGGAGCCGGGCTCAGCCAGACGCTCATTGTGGTGCACGCACTGGGGACACTGGGGACAGCCAGCTGAGGCTGGGATAGCCCCAAAACCTGTGACCTCCACCACAGCCTGGCAAAGCAGGTTGTTTCTCCATGCACCATCCTCTTCCTCTTCTCTCAGGCAGCTCCACAAAGCTCTCTGGACTGCAGGTGCTCTTTGGCAGGTTTTCTCCTAAGCTGAGAAAGAGCCATTTACTCTTTTATCCTAGTGATACAGGGTATAACAGGTAATATCAGGCAAAGATACAAACAAAGGACCAGCAGGCAAAGGAAAGGGAAAAAGAGTGCTCCTTTCCCTTTCTTCAGCACAGGTAGATGGCAGCAGCTGAGCCAAGGTGCTGCGTCAAGGAACAGCCCTTACTCTTGTCTCATGCCAACCTTCCTGCCAGGTGTTTCCCCTCACACTAAAGAGCCTTTGGGGAACTGTAGAAAAAGAGAAACAGCTAAAGAAGGAAGTCTTGGCTCTGTAACAGCCTTCATTTCACTGGGAATAAAGTAGTGCTTACAGACAGGGGAAGGCAGGGTTTGTGAGCAAGAGGATGAAATCTGACCATGGGAGTATTTGGTTGCATGACAAATTGTGTAAGATTAAATCAATGGAGATGGGTGGCAGGAGAAGGAGAAAAAGATAGTATGAATCCCCAGGAAATAGAGGTGCTATTCCTCAGGAAGAAAGAAGAGTCTTACTTTCCAAACCAGAAGGAGGGAAGAATTGGAAACAAAGCCACATCCACGGATTGACAGCAATGCCTTTATTTCCACAGAGCTTCAACAGAAGCTGGAGGGTGGAAGTAATATTTTTTTTCTTATAATTTTCTCTTAGTGTATCTATTGCTATCCTTGTGCCAGGTAAGGTTCCTAACCAAGGCTTTATTGCCTTGGTATTTCATTGTACCGTCACACTTAGAATTACATAAGCACATGACACAAAGTCTTTTCTTTTCTAAAGCATTTTGGACCATCTCAGATACAAGCTTGATCAGAAATTTATCCAAAGCAAAGATTCCCATGGATTTGAAGAGCCTTCTGTATCAGGTTCCATGTAGATAAACTGAGTTTGGGAAGACAAAGCAATGCCAGATATAAGCGTGTTTGCAAAAAGAATCTCATCACAGGAGTGTTGTGAGCATTAAGGCTGAGCAACAGAGTGATTTTGTGATATAATTGAAGAGCCACAAAGAAGACAGAGGTATGGGGACAGGGAGAGAGACAGGTTTTCTTTTCTCCTCTCACAGTCCAGTAATAGGCTTAAAATCTGAGATTTTGCAGTGTGTCTGAAAAATGAATTAGAATAAATATTTTGCACCTGTGTATCATGTCTTTCTATTTAAGATTCAAAGATGAATCTCAGAGCTTCAGGTAGAGCTGTAAGGATTGTAGGATAACTAAAAGCAAACCAAAAACCCTAAGTTTCAAACCCTATTAGTATAACTAATAAATTATAATGACCATTGTCCAAAGGAACTACTGCCATGAGAAAGGTAGAAAGGTGTCAGGGTTTGGTCAGACTGCCACTCCAACATCACAGGACACAGCGCAAATACCTTCATGGACAACCACAGCAAGTGGCACAATATCCACATTAACAGACCTGAAAGTATTTCCTACTTGATGGAAACCTCAGCTACTACTCAAACACATGCTAGGGCCACACCTGCTTCCATGGCTGTGTCAGAGCCACCACATGTTCCTGTAATCTTCCCAGGCTGGAAAGCTCCTGGAGTAAGACCAGTGAGGGCACAGTAGGTCATGGTCATGCAGTCATAACAATGGAAGAGCTCGAGAACTTGTCCCTGCTCAGGAGCTCACATCTTTAGTGTTGGGGCATCTGTCTTTTGCAGGATTCAGGTGATGGCAGCCCATTGACTTGGTCATAGATGTCTCATCTTCTCACAGGTGTCAGCTGGGAGCAATTTCTCTGTAACAGTGGGTTTGTTCTTGTACAACTAAGTGTGAGGAACAAATTGAGCCCATTATATCTATGTTAAAAGGAAGTCAGATTGACTTTAACACTGTAGGATTATGATGTAAAAAAATATATATATATTTTGCTGAAGTTTTTAGGTGTTTTAAAGATGAAGGGTAGTTTTTAAATTCATAAAGTTCTGCAACAAAGACAGAAATTTAATTTGTCCTAGTTAGCTGCCATTTTCTGTAAAAAATAGGAGGTATTTTTCACATGTGCCAAAATCTTACTGGGTTTTCCCCCATGCTTCAGTCAGGCAGATAGCACATGTGCTGGTCTCCAAGAAATGCTCAGGTGTAAAATGATACCTCTTTGGGCAGAGAAGTGCTCCAAAGTACAACTGATGTCATGCTTATGGATATCTGTGGCTGGCAGATATCTGACAGACTGTAATGATATGGAAAATGTACATACTGTGTTGTTTGATGGCCTCTCTAGTTAGCAGTTTCACTCAGTATTGAATCACACACCCCCACCTGGCACTCCATAAATTGCCATCATCTGTTTGTCTCTGGGTGAGTGTCCCCTGCCTTTGTGACTGACAGAGAGCAGAATACTGACAATGAAACAAACATCTAAAACAGACTGATCTGGCTTCTACCTGCAGCAGAAGAGCAGTGAGCCCAGCAGCAGCACAATGAATCACAGGGAAACTCCCTGCCACTGCAGAGAGATGCCATTTTTCCCCTTTCGTGCTTGGCTGCTTTCTGCACAGCAGCTTTCACCTGTGTCTGGTTTTTCTGTCACAGAATTATTTTAAAAAGAAGCTGACCAGCCACCACCAGCAATCAGCAAACTATACTGGCAATGAGCTAAGATGGGCAAACGTTTTAATACTGAGGGACACGTTAGTATTGAGGGAGACATCCTGCGGCTCACAACCATTCCTTAGGCTGATGCCAGGCTTTTGAGAAAGGGTGTGCCAGGTGAAAGTAGAGCTCTTTCCCATGGGGTACATGCAGTCAGGCGTGAAAAGCCCCCAGGTGCCCTTTAATGATTCACTGGCTTGCTCTGAACATTTACAATGGCACTTGACAAGAGTAGGAGACCAAATCGGGGCAGCCGGCAGGTGGTCTCCACCTCACCGCAGGCTGGGTCAGCCTGGCTGGCTGCTGTGTGCAAGCTGCTCCTCACTACTCCTGTAACAGTTTCTCTCTGTGCTGGGAGAATTTTTCTTCCCCATGAGGGTGATGAGGCACTGGAACAGGCTGCCCCAGGGAAGCTGTGGATGCCCCATCCCTGGCAGTGTTCAATGCCAGATTGGATGGGGCTTTGGGCAACCTGGTCTAGTGGAAGGTGTCCCTGCCCATGGCAGGGAGTTTAGAATTAGATGATCTTTAAGGTCCCTTCCAACCCAACCCAAACCATTCTATAATTCTATGATTCTTTCCTGGGCAAAAAATCAACAAAATGTTCACTCCAACATGGCTTTCTCTTTCAGGTGTTTGCTTTTCCCTCCTCTTACGCAGTTCCTCTTCACAGTCCGATTCCACCAGGCTCCTCTGTGCTCATTTTCTCTCCCCTTCATGCCTGCCCTCTCTTCCCACCTCAGACTCTGTCTGCCACCTGACCAAAATCCTGCTGTGGCTCCCTGCTGTCACCCCAGGCTCTTCCCGCTGCCAGCCGGGGCAGAGAGGCCGGTGGTGTGGGGAAAGAGGGCTCTGCCTGCCAAGGGCTGCAGGGAGGGGGGAAAGGCCCTCTGACACCAAAGCACTGACAATCTCAGTGAAACAAAGCAATGCCAGTGTCCTTCTGTTGCTAATGGCTTTGGCAAAGCTCCCTCTAAGAGGCCTTCAGATGGAAAAATGTGTTTTGTGTCAGCATGGTACCAGGCATCTGAGGCCCGGCATTCACCTCTTGCTCTAATTTTTATTTTGTGGAGCACACTGCCATGGACTAATCTCCAGAACGGCACCTTTCTCTGTTCTGTGAGTGTTTTAAGTGCCAGAACATCTGCTGTTTATCTGGCTTCTGTGCTACACACAGCAAAATATGGATGACAACAAGGGGGACATGCTTCCTCAGCTGGAGGGGAAACCTCAAATGGTGCTGTGGAGCTGTGGCTGCCATGAGTTCTGGTACCAGTGGGGGATCTGCTCTGGAGCTAATTCACCCTGAAATAACCTTTATAAAGCAAGTCTTAGGGCAGGAGGTGCTTGGAGAGAGGAGCAAAGGCAGCAGAGACTATAGTGGTGGTGTGACAGAAGGTTACCTGCCTGCATGGACAGGCAGGCACTGGGTGTTCAAGAGGATTAATGAAATGGGACTAAAAGGCAATTCCTGTGGATTTCCAAGTGCAGGTATCTACCATCTGCTAGCCACATGACTCCAAAATGTCTTACACCCTGATTTGCTGATTACTACTTCCACAGATCAGGAATGCCTTTTCCAAGCACATTATTTGGCCAAAGAGAATTTGTTCTGAGTTTCCCAAGACCAAAATCCCCAACACCTCAAGTGCTGATGCTCTGAGCAGTGTTTGGAATGGATGGATGAGGGCTGGTCTCTCATTCCAAGTAAATCTTAATAGCAGACGGGTAGCAATCTGTAGCAAACACATTTAGAACAATAAGCTGCCCAGACTTCTCGCACCTTGAGAAACAGACCATGCTGCCAAAATTGTTCATTTGAGCACTAAGGAAGAAAAAGTCTTAAGCTAGAATCTTCCCTCTGGAAACCTGTCTGAGAGCTTTGCTTGTTACAGCAATAGCATTTTTATTACCTTGATTTTCAAGGAAGGTGTGGCATATGCTATGGCACTGTCCATGTGAGGGTGTGAATGTCCCTAGGTCTCCCCAATGACCTCTGAACCCCTCGGCCAATTTTAGACAAATAGGAAATGGATGGACACAAAGATTTCATGAAAAAGGCAGTTTGGTAGAGTAGGGAGATTTTGCTGGTGCCCTGACAGTGAGCACTGGGGCTTGTTCATTACTAGTGACCACAGACTTGTGAGAAGTCGGCCTTCCTCTGTCCTTCTACTCACACTATTACTTGTTTTGAATCTGTGGCTAGCTGTAATACACAGTCTATGTCAAAATGCTATCTGCTCTGGCCACCCCACAAGGCTTTAGTCTACACCCTGTCAAGTTGTACTGATGTTTTCAATGTAACATATCAGATCAGTAGGTTTAGAATATGTCTCTTGTGGTGCTGGTGTGGAGGCCAGGCGTGACCACAAGCTAGGAATACATGGAGACTTATAAGGGGCATACCTGAAGGCAACAGGGTAGAGCAAACTTCGCACATTATGCATGAGGTCATAGTCCACAGAGAAATGAAAAGTGTGCAGAAACATGGCTTTTGTGTTCATAGGAGCTCCATAAAACCCCTGGAGCTCCTGCCCTGTGACAGGACAGCTAAATGCTCCCAGTGGTTAAGGGATAATTCTCACGCAGGCTAGTATGTTCTATGCCTATAATTATAGCAGCAACAGGAACAGAGCTGATGCAAGACCTTCTCTGGCAACCGGACAAGATTTGCTCATCTGGAGTGAAAGTTACCACTTTGCTACTTATTGCTACAAGAATGTGATGAACTCATCAGCCTCATGTGGATCTCTCTCATAAGTTAAATTATCTGAATTGCTGGTTTAGGGAATTGAACCACACTCTAAATCACTCTGCATCAATTAATAGGCACCTAGTACTAGCTGAGATACATTTAGATGCTTTTATCTGGAAACCAATCCAATTTCGAATGTCTGTAACCTTACAGCTGTGGTCAGGACTTCTCTCCATGCTCACCAGGACCATGAAGCCCTCCTAAATGCAATCCCAATTCCCTGAGCTGGTAAAAACAGCCCAGGCAAACACATGTGGCCATCATATCACCACAACCCAACCTACCCAACCAGCTGGCTCAGCATCTTCCAGGTGCTTCCTCATCCCACCAAACTTTAAGGCCCAGAGTCAAGCAGAGAAGGACATCAACATGGAGGATGGAAGATTTGCAGGAAGCAATAGGTAAACAGGAGCTGAGATACTTTAAAATTTGTCTTTTCCCGTATCCCATAAAAGGATTGTTTCCAAGACGTAGTCTGAACTGCTGTTTCTGGGCCATTGCTGAAAAGCAGACTATGAAAGTGCACTGCTGTAGACGCTGCTTCTCCCATTAGATCATTCCAAACTTGTTCCCCCTTTTTTGCAAAACAGGCATAAAAGTGCAAGCAGTAACAGACAGCCCCTGTTACTGAAAGAATGGAAACATTACTGTTCATTACCATAGTTTCACTTATTTTGCTCATTACTTATGGAGAGTCAGCTGCCAAGAAGTTAGATTTTTAAAACAACAGCAGCTATTGAACAGATATTGTGTTCCTTTAACTCTGATCAGCTCCTCACTACAGGCCTTCCCACCTCTCCTAATGTGCAGAAAAGTCAGTAGAGCTTCTCTGGCTTCTTATCACAGATTGACAGAGCAGATTTGTAAAGGGAGAGTCCTTCCAGCAATTTTAGTAAATGCCATAGCTACTGTGGAAGATCTTCTGTAAATGAAACCTGGCTTGACCTGAATGCACAAACTCTTCAATTAAATCCCATCAGGTTGGCATACACCCTACAGAAGCCTCATTATGAAAGCATAATGCTAATATTATAACATCATAAAGATTTGTCTTCCCCAGGCCACTGCTTTCCCTCTTGATTTGCCTGTGTTTATTCACACTTTAAACACATAAAGGTGCTTGAAAATAGAACACATAGACCATTTCCAGATTAATCTGCAGACTTCAGTTAGCCTTTAACTTCATTTAAATAATTGATCAACACTCTCCGACTAAAGCAGTTAAAGTATTCCTCATTCCTAATTCAAGTCATCACAACTTTGTAAATGCATGATGATATTCTCAATAAGGACTTTAATGGGCTTTCCAAATGTGAATAGAAAAATAGGAAAATCCAAGTGTATTTGTTAAGAATTACTATTAGTCCATTCTGAAAAATGGTGACATGCCCTGCCTCAGAATCAATTTTGTTCTCTTCAGTAAATTAACATTTCTGCACTAACAGATATCAACAACAGCAAGAATGATGGAGTCTGTTGAATAGCAACACATAAGATACACTGGGCTCAGTCTTCACCTTAGCTGAATCAAAATAACTTTGGAACAGCTCTGATGGAACCAGCTAGGTCATGACTAGGCTGTTTCTGCAGCCCCAGGCTTCACCTGCCCATGGCTGCACGTATTCTGCAAGCGAGGAATGGAGAGCAATATCAGACTTTATTCTGCCAGCCTCATTCCCTCTTGTTCATTTCCTGCAGCCAAGAGCAACACCGAAGAATCTCTCAGGAGACACATTGCTCACAGTCAGTGGGTGGAGGGCTCTAAGCCAAGCCAACGTCCTTACAGTTCTACAGTATTCAATATAAATATCAGACTTCGGGTTTGCAACCAGTAATTCCCCTGCCTGCTCTTGGCAGGTGACTTCAGTGGGAGTCCCGCGAGCTGAAGGTCCGTAGCCACACACAACCTGAGTGAGGTTCTTCTCAAGCTGACCTGGATGAATCACTCACAGACACGAGGTGAAACTCGTGCTGCAGTAGCTACAGTTAAGTGGTTAAAGGATTTGGGACTATGTGAAATCAGAACCTGGTTCAATATTTTTACAACTCCTCACATTTTTATGCACACACAGACATACACATGCAACCACTATCAGCTTCAGAGGATTTAATAGTTGTTCTTTGTCATGAGTATTGGCAAGATAATAACTATAATAATATAAAAATACCAATATAATTATAGCACAAAAAGTACAGATCTCTGTAGGCCTTTTTTTGTCAAACTTTCCTACAGTCCTGCCTGTTTTATTTGTGTTAAATGTGAACTTAATTAGTAATCAGAATTCCAGGTCTCTCTTTTCAATTCTAAACCCCCAGTAAAAAATACTTTAATATCTTTCTTTTTCTTCTTTGCAGAATGCTAAATGAGGCATGGAAAATTCAACTTTATCCTTGATAAATCTTTCTTTATAATATTCTGAGAGGGCTATAATTATTTAAATTTTAGTTCATAAGTATTTAAACTGCTTGGAAATAAAAGAACGCAAATCTAATTAATCATATTTTGACTAATAAAATATTGTAAAAGGTGATTTATGATGTCTGCATGTAAACGTATTTACTGGTAATTTAAGATAACTGACTGGTTTGCTGTAAGGATCAAGTTTAATCACAACAAGCAGCCAAGAAATGGAAAAAGGTAATGTCTTGCACTCACCAACAAGCCTGGCGTTCGTCAGGTCTGCAACAAGGTGAGCTCAGCCCATGGGAGCGAGAGGGTCTATCATTAAACCTGCAGATCATTCCTATGCAAATACAGAAAAGACAAAGCACCGCAGTTAATAATAGTGCTGGTGCATCTTGACCCAACGTGAGCGACTACTCACGGGCTGGAAATCACAGTGAGCTCATGCCTACTTTAGGGTACAAATATGTTCTCATGTGTATAAATTTTTGCCTTACACTTCCTTAGTCATCCATGCTGGAATGAGTTGACAGAGCTCAGCGCAGCTAAGCAACTCACTTGGATTACTGATCTGTTCAGAGAAGAAGATTAGGACTCTTTTGACTGTCATTTTAAAAGCCTTGCACTCCCGCATTGCAAAGCCACAGCTGGTCAGGGAGCTGTGGCTGGAGACCCAGCCCTGGGTGCCAGCACCAAGGCCTGCTTCACCATACCTGGGGTAGATGGCGGAGAGGGTAGACCACATTGCTGAAGCAAGGTAAGAAATGCCTAACTCTAGTTAAGCACCAGAACAGGCTGCCTGGGCAGACTCTGGAGTCTCCATCAGGGAAGAGTTTTGAAGGTAGATTGGAAGTCCAGCAGTGAGGCAGGGTTTAGGCACAGCTAGACATGCACGGGGGCAGGAGGCTGGAGCAGGTGACCTCTTAGCTTTCTTAGAGTAGTATTTTTTCTGACTGTGCCACAGTGCTGCTGCTCAGGAAAGATGACGGGTGTTGTATCCCACTCAGCAACATCCCACACAGATGCTTACAGCTCTGCAGGCCCTCAAGGAAATGTAAGCAGAAGAGCATCCCTGTGAAATAGCAGTAAGGACTGCTACTAAAAAAAGAGTTGCTACTCTACCTGTAGGAAATGATGACTTCTGTACAAAACAGCAGTTTTCAAGAAATGTCTTGGCGTGATGCTCCAAGTGGCCAAAAGTACATTAGGAGAACTATTTGGGCATACTTCCTTCTCTTCATGAACTCAGTGAACTCTCACTGCAGAAATCTCTGCTCCTACAAATTATGTGATCTGGATAGAGCGTATGATTTTACTCAGTGCAGCTCTACCTCAGTCTTCTCCATGAAGGTTTGACAAAAATCAAGTCACACAGAAATGTGTCATTTATTAATATTTCTGGTGGCTCCATGGTGGAAAATATCCTGAAAAATATCAGGGATATTTGCAGGTATAGTAAATATGGGTAGACCAGAGAGGTCATGAATCACAAGGAATTCGGCTATTCTCATGAGCGAGATAGGGGACTCTGTTGGTGGCATGGGAGATATAATCCAGCCAGGGACTTGGGTGAGGCTGTAGGGGTGCCAGCCCTCCAAATGCAAGTCAGGGACATAACTGTTGTAGGATACAAATGGTTATTTTTCTCAGATCTTTGGTTTCTCCCACACAGCTCATACTTCTTTCACATTTACTAAGAATTACCACATCAACATCAGCCTTTATCACTGGGTTCCTTTTGTATCCAAATTATGGGGGTTTAACCTCTCTTTTTTTTTTTTTGGAGGGGGTTTAGACCTGTGCTTAGGATTTGTATTGCCAATAGTCTCCCAAACAATTTATCCTATTGTCCTCCAGCTGGTCTCCTGCCTACCCCTGGAAAGCAGAGGTCATTGCTGCCCTCATTCCTCAGGCACCATCCTCACACCAGCATCGACACTGCTCATTCCCAACCCACCTCACACACAGACACTATCGCCACCAGTGAGTCCCCAAAGCAAGTTTCCCTCTGTCAGAGTGGTGACCACCCAAGACATTTGTGGGAGAAACAATACAAGACTGAGCAGTCTGTCCAGGAGAAGTTCGTACTTTGGTGTTCTTGTCCTCATATGGTTAAATGCCAAAAAAAAAAAAAAATCTACTGCTGCTGACACATGATTAATAGTCGTTTCCCCAGTGCTCATCACTGTGGTATTTTGAGAGAGACATAATGAAAATGCTCCATTATCTTGAGTGCTGGGACTGATCTTATGGGACCTCATAGCCTTTTATGAGAACGTAATGAGGTGGATGGATGATGGCAGAGCGGTGGATGTGGTCTACTTTGACTTCAGCAAAGCGTTTGACACAGTCTCCCATAGCATCCTAGTTGCTAAGTTGAGGAGGTGTGGTCTGGACAATAGAGTAGTGAATTGGATTGCAAACTGGCTTAAGGAGAGAAGCCAGAGAGTGGTAGTCAATAGTGGGGAGTCTAATTGGAGGCCAGTATCTAGTGGAGTGAGGCCTGGTGAGACCCCATCTGGAATATTGTGTCCAGTTCTGGGCCCTTCAGTTCAAGAAGAACAGGGAACTGCTGGAGAGAGTCCAGCACAGGGCAACAAAGATGATTAAGGGAGAGGAGCACCTCCCTTATGAAGAAAGGCTGAGGGAGCTGGGTCTCTTTAGTTTGGAGAAGAGGAGACTGAGGGGTGACCTTATTAATGCTTATAAATATATAAAGAGTGAGTGCCACAAGGACGGAGCCAGGCTCTTCTTGGTGGCAAACAATGATAGGACAAGGGGTGATGGGATCAAGCTGGAACACAAGAGGTTCCACTTAAATTTGAGAAGAAACTTCTTCTCAGTGAGGGTGACAGAGCATTGGAACAGGCTGCCCAGGGAGGTTGTGGAGTCTCCTTCTCTGGAGACATTCAAAACTCGGCTGGACAAGTTCCTGTGCGACCTCACCTAGGCGTTCCTGCTCCAGCAGGGGGATTGGACTAAATGATCTTTTGAGGTCCCTTCCAATCCCAAACATACTGTGATACTGTGAGTGCCTCAGGGGTCAGTACTGGGGCCAATATTATTCAATATATTCATTAACGATTTGGATGAGGGAATTGAGTGTACTATCAGCAAGTTTGCTGATGACACTAAGCTGGGAGGAGTGGCTGACACGCCAGAAGGCTGTGCTGCCATCCAGCGGGACCTGGACAGGCTGGAGAGTTGGGCGGGGAATAACCTGATGAAATTTAACAAGGAAAAGTGTAGAGTCCAGCATCTGGGCAGGAACAACCCCAGGTTCCAGTATAGGCTGGGGAATGACCTATTAGAAAGCAGTGTAGGGGAAAGGGACCTGGGGGTCCTGGTGGACAACAGGATGACCATGAGCCAGCACTGTGCCCTTGTGGCCAGGAAGGCCAATGGCATCCTGGGGTGTATTAGAAGCGGGGTGGTTAGTAGGTCAAGAGAGGTTCTCCTTCCCCTCTACTCCACCCTGGTGAGACCCCATCTGGAATATTGTGTCCAGTTCTGGGCCCCTCAGTTCCAGAAGGACAGGGAACTGCTGGAGAGAGTCCAGCACAGGGCAACAAAGATGATTAAGGGAGTGGAGCACCTCCCTTATGAAGAAAGGCTGAGGGAGCTGGGTCTCTTTAGTTTGGAGAAGAGGAGGCTAAGGGGGGAACCTTATTAATGTCTATAAATATATAAAAGGTGAGTGTCATGAGGATGGAGCCAGGCTCTTCTCAGTGGCAAACAATGATAGACAAGGGGTAATGGGACCAAGCTGGAACACAAGAGGTTCCACTTAAATTTGAGAAGAAACTTCTTCTCAGTGAGGGTGACAGACACTGGAACAGGCTGCCCAGGGAGGTTGTGGAGTCTCCTTCCCTGGAGACATTCAAGACCCACCTGGACATGTTCCTGTGTGACCTCACCCAGGCGTTCCTGCTCCGGCAGGGGGATTGGACTAGATGATCTTTTGAGGTCCCTTCCAATCCCAAACATACTGTGATACTGTGATACCGTGAAGTGCCATTGGTCAACTCGGTCCCAGCAAAGACAAGTTCTTTGCAAAGAAACTCAGAAAACAAAACATGAAGGCAAATAAGAGGAACCCATTAAGCACTAAGAGCAAGTAATGTCCTCAGTTTTAGGTCTCTTTTGGCATTCCTGATTATAAGTTTCTACCATTATCTATAAGTTTGTGCATTTCTTCAACTTTGAGGGAGGAGAGGAGGAGGGCTGTAAGTAGGTTGCAGTTTCATTATTTCATCAACATGGAACTATATGCAACTTGGGGGTGAGGTGGAATTTTCTTCACATTTCTCTCTTGTCTGCGTGCCTTCTTCCCTCCCCATCCTACCCCCCAAACAAACAAACAAACAAAAAAAAGGAAATTTATTGGAAATGTCAATATTTTGTAAATGGCATTTTTTTCGGTGGAACATTTCACATTTTCAGGAGTGTGTAAGTAACTGAACACTATTTGAGATTTAATTTTATGATCTATATACCTTCACTAACACTCTCACATTTAAGAACCTTTGGAATCTAGAATACAAAGAAAGTTTGAGGTATAATTCTGAATTCCACATAACTGACCCAAATCTTCTTTTGTTGGCTGAAATTAGCACGCGACTTCTTCCTTCATGAATTGTGAGAAACAGCTGCACTGAGAATCAGCTTTCTGAAGGCAGACGCTATGGGATGTTCAACCACAGATGTTATGGGATGTTCTGTCTTGTATATAGACAAATCCCTTGGAATACAGGGTGAATACAATTTGCTATTCCCTCTCCCCCAGTCCGAGTGCCCTATTAATGAATTTTAGAGATTTGGATGTTCTTGTTTGTTCTCTGGCCCCAGAAGCATTTAAGTACCAACGTAAATTGGAACAGCTTAACCAGGACAGATGAGAAAAATCCACCCCTTGTTCTGACACTTAAAACATGTCTTAGGGATGTGGTTGACCTTCATTGCAACTCTGTTCCTGCTCAAACAGAAAGGAGACTGGAGTCCAGGCTTCCTCGCACAAAGCCATGGCCATCCTTGTCATATCAGGGCACTCTATTCTTACACAATGTATGTTTGAATTTCACTTCCAAATTGTATTTCCATGATTCCAAAGCTTCAAGGAAGTTAACCTGGGACTGGAGGGATGTGAGTGCTGATCTTTGGACCAGAGAGCAATGGAAAGTAACCTTTGCAACTGAGTTTGTAATCTGGTAGTTTGAACAGTCTCTTGCAAAGGCAAACAGGCAGACTGGATCCCTCTCAGAGAGATCCCTTCTGCCTCCCCCACTACGAGGAAAAGATCTATGCAGACAGCAATTGTATAAGTGAAAGCTAGTCCTTAATCTAGAAATAAATATTTTCTGCTGCTAAATTTTATGTAAGATGCAATTCTGCTGATGTTGCTAGACATGATCTATCACAACATGATCTGAAATATCTTTATAAACTGAACCCCTCAGGGAAATCAAACTAAGGATCTCCTGTATCACTTCTATGCCAGTACCATTGCTGTAGCCACGTTCAGCCTTAAGTTTACCCAGGCACTGGGCTTGAGTCACTCTCTTCTGATCCATGGCAGCTGGGTCTCAACCACTTTCTGATGGGAATAAAGCTGGGTTCTCCAGCTCTCCCAGGTACCTTTCCACATCACTTTGACAAGATCTTCCACTTTGCTGGCTGTCTACAACCCAATAGAGCTCATATCTCTCCCTCAGCACAATTTACATAACAGGCTCCATCTCAACAAGAACAACAAGGTTTTCATTTCAGTATCAAGCCCAGCAGATGTTACCAGGTCTAGCGAACAGAAACAATCAGGAGAAAGGATCAGTGTCTTAAAAAGCTACTGAAATGACAAAATCGGTGTCCACTCTTCTCCCCTGATAATAAAGGCAATCTATACCTCAGACTTAAATGTAGATTCCTGTCCTCTAGAAGTGAGGCTCTAATCAGATGAATTCTATCCAATATATGGCTGTCCAAGAAAAATACCACAGTTAGATATCTCTCTGTCTACTGAAGAAGTAGTTCCAATCCAAAATAAAAAAGAACCATTTAGCAACTTCTTTCTGATCTATTCCATATATTATCAAGAAGAAAACACACTGCTTAAGTGTGTTTGTTTGCCTTTAGTAATGAGAACAAGATCACTGATACATTTCAAACATAATGAAGTATTTGGATGACGTTTCCCACAGTGTAATGCGACATTTTTATCCAGGAAAAAACTGAGACACTTTACCTGCTTTAGAACACCTTTTTAATAGGAAAAGACCCTTTAAAACACTCTTTGCAGTTCTGTTAAGAAAGCTGGAATAAAGATGCTACTCTCCTTGGTGAAAGGCCAACAACATTTTTCCATGTTGAGTCAAAAGCAAACTCCACAGACCTTACTACCGGGCAGTCAAATATTTTGTTCAACAGAGACAGACATAAATACATAGCAAGGATCACATTGTAAGATAATATCAGAAAGAGGCATGAAATAAAAGGCGAAGGGGTAGAAGAAGCATCGGAAAATAGATTTAAACCCGGAATGCTTTTCACTGACTGCATGGCTGTCCATATTATGCAGACTGACAATCAACATTTCCATTTTCCAGTATCTATCTCCCATTTATAATATTCACTCAACACTCCACCATAAATCTAAAGAGCATAAAAAACTAAAGGGCAAACATGAGAGGAGATGTATGACTTCATTTTATAGTAATAAAAGAGGATTTTTGATTCAGCCTTTCCTTCTGTGTTTTGATTTTACACTTTGTTATATATTAAGCCAAGTAGCTCAACCCAAATGAACTGATCTTGGCCTTTATTATTACAAAAGTAACACATAAATCATGCAGTAATTGATGACGAAGTAGAAATGAAGCTTGTAGCTAGCCACAGGGCGGGTGAGAAAGTTAACTCTCCCAGTTCTTTGGTCTTTGTCTCCTATTTCAGAAATTTTCATTCCAGCTGGTACCAATACCTACTTCAGAAAGTGGGATGCTAATTAAGGGAGATCTTCCTTCTCCCTGCTATCTACGCTACATGTTGCCAGTAATCTGAACATACCACCCCCTTCCAGCACAGCGTGAGTCAAGGAATGTGATGTGTTTTTCCTTAGGGACCAGTAAGATTCCCCAAATTGAACAGAATGACAGTCAGACTGATAACATCTACTCTGTTCTGCCTGTTTTAAATAATTTGCCACTCAATTACTACTCTTAATGGGGGAGGAAGTCATACACAGATTAACTCACTGCTAGAGCTTCCAAAATCTCTTTAACATATTCTCCAACTCTAAAATTTGGTGGGGCAGGGCCTCTCAAACTGTTATATGCTATGACTCCACTCACAGTTGTTTTCAACTAATCCTCTTTAGAGGTAGTCAGTTATTTTTCCTGGGGCTCTGTAGATTCATGGGCACAAGAAGTTGGCAAATGTCCTTGGGACAGAAAGATGGGACTTCTCCAACACATGACAAAGGCTAACTCCAAGGACGTAGTATGCAGTGTGGAAGTAAAGAGCAAATAAAGCTAAACCAGAGCTTACACCTTTTCCTAGCCTGGCCTGGAAAAGGAAGCAATTTGTGTTGCCTCCCTGTACATCATTTCTATGTTCTTGTTGCTGTGCAATTACCTGTGTGTAAGTTTTCACTGAAACGGAATAATTGTGAGAACATGTCCAAAACTGAAATCATTCTCTGACATGCATCAACCCATCTTTGGGAAAAGTCAAATATCTTTACCACTTGACACAGTAGTAACTAGTCAGTCATGTAAGGGATAAATGTGACTCTTCTGTTGGTGATGCCAGTAAGTCTCACAAACTCCGCTGATGGATTTTGATATTTCTAACAATGGCCCACAGAGCAAGTATAAATTAACAAAAGAGAAACCCAGAGACATGTCTGAAGTTTAACCTTCCCCTGACTGTCCAGCCTACTTCTCTTAATTGTGTATTATATACACACACACACACACACACACACATGTATCTATTAGCCTTAAGGAAAGTAAGCCATGCAAAAGGATATCTTCATACCAATATGTTGCTTGGATAGCTTTCTCCACTACAGCTTTCATTGTTACAGGCGTCAACATCAGCTCATGCTCCTTCAAGGACAATCTGGTTCCTGAAGTTTTTTCATGGATATTCTCTGGACTGTAGCTCTAGACTTCAGCTCCCCAAGTGTACATATCATCTCTTTACAAATACTTGTACAGCAACTGGTAGAGGTAGGAATCAATTCATCAAAGAAGCACTTTCATTTTTTTTTCAAACAATGTAGTATATTAATCACATTTATATTTTTAAAACAAAATATTCCCTTCAATATGGAAAGTAAGTTCCTTATTTTTAAGCCTAAGAAGTTACATATGTTTTCCTCTGTCATTCAATGTCTGCATATCATTCTTAAGGGTTATCCTTTTATTGATGTCCCAGATCTTTCTTCCACCTTTAATTTTTGGTCTGTTTTGTTCTGCTTCCAGGGTAGGAATGTTCTTATCACAGCCTCAGGGGTGTCAAACTCATTTTCACCAGGGTTCACATCAGCATCAGCCTCGCGGTTGCCTTCAAAGGGCCAAATATAATTTCAGGACTGTATGAATGTAACTACTCCTACATTTATCCAGTCCTAAAATTACATTTGACCCTTTGAAGGCAACCGTGAGGCTGATGTGGCCTCCAGTGAAAATGAGTTTGACAGCCCTGGGATTAAAGGAAGGTGCTTAAAAATACCCAGGTGCATTGAATCATTGCTCTCTTGAAAATCTTTGTAAATTTAAAATATAAAGCTTGAGGCTTTTGTTTCAAAATTTCTTGATAATGTTAGATGAAGTGACAGGTTCTAAAAGAGAAAGGAGAGGCAATCCACTGGTTGTCCCCTTAATTTGTCACCAAGTGGAATTGTTGATTCTGTAGGTGGCACTATGAACCAATGCTTCCTCACATTTGAAGTTACAGTGCAGCACCAGAGACCATCCTTCAGAAGAGGTGCACAGCTTGAGGTCCTGACCACTTTGTGGTTATTAACAGTCTGAAAACACATGCTGCAAGAAGGAAGTTGTTTATACAATGAGTTGTCCACAGTGAATCAGCCAACATCCACTGGCAGAGATCCAAGGGAATCTAAGCCTCTTGTTCATCTTTTATTGCGTGAACCATGATCTCTCACACATTTTTCCCAGAGTTGAATCTGACAAGAACAAGATATAGCTTATATCCCTTTCATCCACTTTTTACATTGTGCAGATACTAACAAAGGAGGGTTTATAAATATACCGATATAGTGATAAAATTAGGTGGTACAGAAAAGAAGTTTCTTTTATCTGGTACCTTCTAGTCACAGTGGCTGCTCTTTGCTATGTCCAGAATTGAGATTTACAGTTATACTCTGTTCCCTTGAAGAAGATCAAGAAGTGAGCTTTTGCAGAAAACAAGGCTTCTGATTTCTTTGAGAGTGCTGCTTTTGGATTCTCTTTGGCAAGGAAAGATCTGTAGGGAATATCAAAGGTTACTGGGGCATCTGTCTGAAATAGTTCTGGCAGCTGGCTTGGGAAAAGTAAAAAAAAAAAAAAAATAAGACAAGAAAGTCTGCATGGTATGAAAGAGCTAAGATTGGTGGGGAACATCATCCATTTCTATGCTGCTTACTTTTCCATGTGGGGCTATTTATTTATTTAGCAGCTTGCCCAAGATTGCGGCTGAAGTATGGGAGAAATATCCCTGTTTATTAAAGGAAACTGATATTCACTCAGGATTTAGAAGCAAAATGATACCTCTACAACAAGTTTATATACCAAACAAGCATATACCAAACAAGGAGGTATTTGATGACCAGCTTGCCAGTGGGAAGGTGCAAGGGTGTCATTTGGCCAGACCTTTCAGAACCCACCTGGACACATTCCTGTGTAGCCTCATCTGGGTGTTCCTGCTCTGGCAGGGGGATTGGACTAGCTGATCTTTCGAGGTCCCTTCCAATCCCTGACATTCTGTGATTCTGTGATTTTGTGACCTTTACTTTCGCAGAGCAAATGTTGGCAGTCGTGTGCAAATCAAGGATGCTAGAGCTGTTGGTCCTGTTACAGGTAAATGAAGAAAAACAAAAGTTATATCAAATCCAGCCTGAACTGCTCTTGGCATGTGTTTACTAAAGGAGGAGTGATGGCAGATTTAGGAAACATCAAGAACATACTCACGCTGATTTCACTGGAAACTGTTCCAGAGACTGAAAATTGAAAACTGCTGCTGTTCCTCCTCAGAAAGACCAAGCTTTAAACAAATCAGTACTTCAACCATTCTAAAAGTACAGGGTCTTAATCAGTTGCTTAAAACACACTGCAGCTCTACACACAGTGCACTGAAGTTACCAAAACTAAAGAATTTTTTGAATTGATATGCTACAGCTGTAGCATTTTAGGGATGCTGTGTGTTCTCCATGGTGTGCTCCACAGAGAGGCAAACTCCCAGAAGATGGCAGGAGAAGCGATTGCACCAGACTAGGACCAGCAGAGAAGAGCCAGTGAGCTTCAGAGACTGCCCATTTAAAAGGCATTTCCACTGGCAAAAAAAAAAGGCTATGGTTCAGGGTATAACCCCATGGGTGGGCTTGTCACTACCTATTCACTAACTGACCATTCTGGTAGGGAGCTGGTCACTTGATGAGGCAAATTGAAGGAGTCTTCCACAAATGGCAGCTTATAGGGTCTTCAAGTCATCAAGGAACCTGAGCAGGAGAGAAGAGCTGAGGGATCCTCCTTTGCAGAAAGGAGGTAATTTTCACTGTGGAAGCAGCTAAGGAGTGAGAAGATGGGCTGCAGGAGACTTGTGTGACTGGAAGGAGAAGCCATGTGCACTGCATTCCCTGGAGGACTGATGAATAAGGAGGTAAATGAGACATTGAACTGTGTACAGGTGTTTTATAGCTGGGTCTCAATCTGTACAACTCAGAGTGAAAAGCAGGACTGGGTTTTTTAAAAGATCTTACAAATCCAGGGCATAGTTTGCTCTTACGTGGTTCTCCCTGAAGAGAAAATTGTAAATTCAGACTGCTTGTGGTGAAATCTCCTGGAAAAAATTATTTAAACTTCTGGCAATCTGAAAATATAGCTTCAGTACAGGTGGTCTGTGGCTGTTGTGCTGCAAACCCTCGTCTCATGAGAGGGAGGCAAAGAGATTATTCTGGGCAGAGAAGCCAAAAGAAGCAAATGAGCCACAGTCAAATCAAATGAGGAAAAACTAAAGAGAATATGTATCCAGTCTGCTGTGACCCAAATGCAGCACCTGAGGAAGCTTTCCCCAGGCACAATGATTTTATAATAGAACACAGAAACCCCCAGCTGATTTTTCAACACCAGTAAGTAAATGTTCCTAATGAATCTGGCCCTTATCTCAGTTAGAGGTTTTGTAAAGCAATCCATATAATCTATTACTTCTGAATGATTTTTAGTGGCCTGATCATCTGTGGTGTGTACCAATGGATTTTTGGACTGTGTGATTGACCATGTAGGTTAGGTGACGCCAGCCACACTCTCTGCGTGACACCATGGAAGGTGAATAATGGCTAATGGGCACAAAAAGCAAATATTTTTGTTCAAGCATGGGTTTTCTTTGCTTCATATAATGTACGAAGGACATATGCAGATATGTTCTTCTAAAGCATGCTATAGCAATTTCTCATTTCATGGAAGGGTATAAAGACAAAGCAGCTGGGACATACACTTCTAGTCTGCAGAACTAAAATACGCCACCCCTTTCCCCCAACACACACACAATTCTTGTTCCATTCAATGCATGTTTAAATCAAAATACAATAAATTGTACACTAGGTCAGATCAAAGGCCTATCTGGTCCCACCAACATGGCAGAAATAACAATATGCATCCTGTGACCCTTCTGTCTTTCAGCAGGAACTGGCTGAATAATTTATCTTCTGGATGACAAATGATAAACAGAACGATTGTCTTTGGTGTTAATGAGAATTTTTCACTAAATGATTCTATTTTGGAGAAAGAAAAGCAATGCTGAAGGCAAATATCTTTTTGGAATTACTTTGACTTTTATTTATCTCTGTTCTTGTGTGCACTTAGGAAACTATCGGGAGTGAAGAACCAGGTAGCCCATAAATGGTGAGATCGATATTCTAGAATTACAAGACATGCAAAATAAAACCTGGAACTTTCTGTTCTGCTTTTCTGTTAAAAACATTCTTGTAAATTTTAGGTGTCAGTGACTGTTTCCTTGTCATGGGCCATAATCTACAGGTAATTAGATGTCCAGTTGTACTGTTTGGAAAGTAAAGGAAATCCTCCAGAATACCTATTTTTTTCGCTTCCAAAGAGGAGACTAATACAGTTATACGACAACACACTTCATTTCACTAGGATGGAAAGAGTCTGAAATGTTCTTGTACAAAACTCACAGTGCCTGAAATGAAATAACTTCTTAATTCAGGCCAGTCAAATCCCTATAAGCAATCCCACGTACAACAGGCTGGTTCTGATAACCAGCCCCAGTGTACATCACAGTTCTAGGGTACACATTACGGGCTGCTTGTAACTAATTAATTCAATACAGATTCCTTTTACCTTTTCATTCAGAAGACCTTGACTGAGTCAGAAATGTGCACAACACTAGAATATGCTTTTAAAAGAGAGACAGGGAAACAGTGTTTCACACATCGATACAGTCTAGATAAAAAATGAATTTCCATAGAACTATAAGGGCAAGGAAATAAAATGGTAGTTGGCACTCGAAGGAAAGATATTCCTGTTGAACCTCCCTTAATAGCTGGTCAAAAGGAGAAAAAATTTACATCCACAGATGAAATGTGCTGCCTTTATATCCTATGATTTAGAAATCTCATCTGCATTCTCTTTGTTTCATTATTCCTAAAACACAGTCCAGTATCCTAAGCTTCAGAACTCTATTGCATACAATTCCAGCTTTTTTAAGCCAAGAGGACAGAACTCAAGTGGATCAGCTGTCAGAGTTTGCTGTGACCTGTCTTAGCAGTTCTATCCAAAGGTGTTTATGAGACATGCCAGTGTGTACAATGGTTATTATACGTTAATGCATGAACGCTTGAATTCTGTGTGCCATTGGACACTATTTGTTCACTCATGTGTCCTTGCATTTTCACCTCTGGAGCAGTTGCCTGTCTCTCAAAGAAATTGCTAACAAAGGATCAAAGAAGACATTTTAAATCCAAGTTAAAATAACTATAGACCAAATTTTGTTCATTCACAGCACTAACCTACCCTTGTCCTCCTTAGAGCTACACAGATGCACACAAGAGAAGAATTTAGTGTCAGGTTTGCAATTATATTTACTATTGATTAAGGATTAAGGATTTAACACTAATAATTGTATTAAGTGAGAAGATACTATTCTGTGGGGACTTAAGTACAATTTAGTATTGTTGCTGTGAAGTTATCTACATATGAAGTAAATGCTGTTTAATAAACATAACTGGTGCTCACCCCATTGCATCTGAACATCTCGGGTCCTTTAATACAACATTCCTTTGGGGCAGAAAAACATTACTGAGTCTGTTTTACAGAAGAAACTGGGGTTTAAACTGGGAATCTGAATTCCAGCTGCAAAAAAGGGCTTAAATAGCACCTGCTGGCTCCAGGTCACAAACCTGGATGAGCCTCCTGACACTCCACTACAGGGAATGAGGAGAGGAAAACACCTAGAGTAGAGGTTTAGATAGTCCACTTTTTCTTTGCAAATGCTAAGGTCTGGTCTGAAACAGATTTAAGTCTGTTGCCTCTCTACCCGTGTACTTGAGATGCAACCTCCAAAACAGATATCTGCTCCCAGGTTGTCACCATTCTGTGGGGTACATGATGCTACCTCACTCCTTATTTTTAAACTGAAGGTGATACAAAAGGCTGGTGGTCAGAGCAATTGCCCAGGGAGGGGAAGATACAAATGTGAGCCCTCCTGGGGCTGGATGAGTTTGGACTGAAACCCCTCCTGCCCAAGGGAGTACCTAAACCCCTGGGATGGCATCAGGGCTGTCAGACAATCACTTCTCACTCCTCCTGGTGACTCTGTCCTCCCAATTGCAAGAGCAGATTTGAAGAAACAGAAAGCAAATGAGCCAAGAGAAGACTTTCTAGCCCAGAATGAGGGTAGATGACACAGCGATAAACCTGGATTTTGAGGCCTTATTCTTGAGATATTTCTCTGGTTTTGCCTTAAAGTATCAGCAAGTGAAATACAAAATTTCATGTTGGAAACAGTCAAGCATAAAGGTCTGTATCTAGGAGCAAGAGATGCAGTCTTCATGGTTTCTGAAACACAAGGGACAAGGGGTCGAAGTGGGCAAGCTGCAGAGCAGCAAGGTCTTGCCGGGGTGGCAGCTGCAGCATGGAGAAACAGACAGCAGCTGCAACTCAGCTCATTCCTGCTTACAGAAATTGCTACTGGAATAATTTGCTCAACTCAAGGATCTGACACAAAACGAGAGGTGGTTTTTTTTTTAGAGATTAATTATAATTACTAAGGGCTGGGAAAAATACCTCACAAGGCTTAAAGCACTCATTGTGGTTCCTGGAGGGTGGAGGCTGGAGGGTGACCTGACTGCAGAGAAGATGTTCAGTACCACATGCCTTCTTCGTCTTGCAGAGAAAATAAAAAATAGTTGCAGCAGTCAGAAACTGAAGTCAGATGCATTTAAATTAAAAAATAAAAAAAATACATGCAATTATACGAACAAAGACGGTTAACAGACAGAACAAACTATCAAGGAAAATGGTATATTCTCTCCCCCTTTGTGGTTTTACATGAAGACCGTATGACTTTTTGTAACATTATTTGTGGAAAAATACAAGTCCTACTGTGATCAAACACAAACTGCTGGGTGCAAAGCAGGGTGATAGGTCCTGCAGGTCCGACTAGTTACCAGTAATACTTAATGAACAGCAACTAATTCTAAATGTACACGTTATTAAATATATATAACAAGATAATCCCCACTTGCTTCCCATGTGAGGCAAGAGCACACAACATTGTGCCCTGCTGCTGTAGCCAGGCTCTCTCTGTAGGAAAACAAGGGTAGAGAGGTGCTCACCCGTCCCTTCCCCTGATAGTCCAAGCAGTGGCCAATGTCCAGCAACCTGGAAGTTTAAGCATAGACACTGAAACCACGAATGTCCACGGCACAGTGAATTTGCAGGTGGACAACTCACAAGGCCTAGCTCTGATTATTTTTGTGTTTATACGCCTGTTTGAAAACAAAAGGAGAGGAAACCAAGCAGGTATCTATGCAGGAAATGAGGGCTCCTGTGGAATATTAAGTTGTACTTTTGTTTGTTCAGTTTTCATGTGGAAATGTCCTTTCTGTGGGATGTGTTATAGAAAGTCAGTCAGGCTACTTGCCTAGTCAGAGTAGGTGGGCTGCTGACAGCACTCACAGGGAAAGGTGCCTCCCAAAAAAAGGTGACACAGTGAGGTATCTGCAGCCCTCCCCCACCCCAGTCCTCTTTCCCGATAAAGGCTGCCATGCTACAGACAAAACGGTGCCCCTGGCTCTTGGGATTGAGGAGAGGAAGGGTTGTGCAGCCCCAAGGTTATACTGCAATGATTCTGGCAACACAGGTCATCCGCCCAGCAATCTGAAGGACACGGGACATCCGTCCTTGTAGGCACCTATAGCACAGGGTGCCACGCAGCTAGACCCTGAAACAAGTGTTTCAAGATTTATTGCAAACATTCACAGTTATATCAAAAATAGTGGCAGAAAAAAAAAATACATAGAAAGGGAAGATCCCACATGATTGCCTTCACAGCAAGAGCAGGACAGAGGAGCTAGCACAGGAAATGGTTAGCCATGACTGCCATGTGTGAAATGTTAAGTTTTGCTTTGAGTATTTGTAGCATTATCTTCAGTCCCTATGAAATAAAAACAATCAGTATATGCAACAGTTCTTAAAATACGATGCAAGTAATCCATATGGGATATGCTGGCTTCTGCCAGTGATGTCTGTTGCTTCTCAGTAAGCGGGAATGAATAACTCGTCATTATAGTGTTTACACCCTATTTTACAGTCTGTCTTAATGCCGGTTCCCAGAACCATAAAAAATCCTCAGGCTCTCAAGACAAAATTTCAGATCATGGGTCTAATTTGCCTTATTGAGAAATATAACGATGTGTCAACACACTAACACAAATGTAACGCCTGCATTGCATACAAGATAGCTATTTAATGTCACTATCTACAGGGTTTTATGCGTAGTTTGAAGAAATAACTTTGCATCCATGTTGGCAGATCGCAGTTAAAGTTACGTACATGCTTAGTCTCAGGGGCACATTTTCATCCCACGCTGTACTAGATTAATGCAGGTAATACAGACAAGAGTATGATGGATATCATCTACAGCACATGCAGTCAGCTTGCAAAGAAAGGAAGATATTTTTTCTCAGTGCCCAGGAAGGAAACTGATACAGCTGGCTGATATTAGCCTCCTCCTGTGCAGGCTGTGTTTTGCTAGGGGATGGTGCTGTGGTGGCCACAGTGTCACCTCCTGTGGGGAGCACACAGGGAGGACAGAGAACTGGCAGCCAGCTGGGGGGGTCCCTTGGGGAGCACGGCCCGTTGCACCTGAGCACATGTGCAGGACTTCATCTCGGCCAGTGAAGTGCAGAAGCACAGGGGTATGGGCCACTTCCCATCTGTTGCAGATAAACAAAACTGAAAGCAGGTCACTAAGATTTGAAGTTGCCCTGTGCAAAAGTAAATGAGAAAGACTCCGGAAAAGGCTCAAGTAACAGCTATAGGGTAGGCTGCCCGCTGTCTCAGTTAGTTCAGGCTTGAGGCAATGAGAGCCCTATGGAAATGGAAGCAGTTTCTCAGCAGGCAAAGAGAAATAGCAACTGCTATCCCTAAATTGCTACAGATCCTTGAAGTGTCTGGTTATGGTATAGTTCTCAGTGAGTTGTGGGGAGTTTAATATGTTTATACTTGTCTATTATAGAGAAATCAAGTGACACAATATGTAGAAATATCTTGTTGGGTCTGAAAGATACAGCTTGAATCTTTCAAGATACAGGAAAAGGAAAACACTCTAGTGATGTCTTGTATAGTCCCATAGGTTTCTGTGCTCTGCAGTGCATGTGGCTCACACCAAGTAATGACATGATCGCTCCTGTCAGACCAGGGCATGCCAGTGACCTTACCCACCCCACCACTAGTGACCTCAGCTGTACCTGGCATGGACATCTTCCTGCTGGACCTGGGCAGCTCAGAGAAGGATCCTTCACCTTTTCCATTCCCAGTGGTTCTGCAGGTCACAGCTGACCTGCAGGTCTAAGGATTTGCTCCCAAACCACAATTTCCACTTGATCTTCTAAGCAGAAGGTATTGGTTTTGGGGAGGTAAATTAATCATGCTGCAGCAGGCCAGAAAGGTTCTTTTTCTCCAGCAGGTGAAAACAGACCTGCTCACCACCTGTCAGCTCCCAATTAGAGCCAGATAAAACCCCCTGGCTCCAGCATATGCTGAAACAATCAGTGGCTGATAGATTACAGTTGTCATCAAATCTACAGCCTAGGTCTAGTGGTAGGTTTTTAATTTGATGAGTTCAACCACTGACTACACTGAAGCAACGACTGTGACTTGGGGTAAGCTTGTGCTCAGCAGCGCTTGGGTTTTTAGTCAGGAAAAGTGAAGCTCTTGTGGAATTATCTAATCTCCTTAAAATCTCTTTTGTCAATATTATTTTCCTGTCTTTCTATCCTGTAATCAATCAAATCAGTCACCTGCGTTCAATGCCTGCACTTTCCTTCTCTCAGGTGGTGAGACTGAAGAACTTCCCTGGGTTCCCCACACCAAAGGGGATACAAAAGCACAATAGGCACCCTCCCTCCTGGCTGTGATTGGTAACACTGGTCATTTATTTCCTTGACCTTCACACAAGGCAGACCAAACCCTGTGCTCGCATAAGCTCATGTAAGTTTGACTACACTTGGCACTGTTCTCCAGTGGGTGATCCACAGCTGTGCAGATTTCTTTCCCATTCCTGCCATCGTTATGCCATTGCCCTGATTTAGAGTCCCTGTTTCTATTTCTGTGGCTAGTAGGTTTTTTTTTTTTTTTCCCCAGTCTAATAGCTAAGACTGCCTTTTGTTCCAGTGACAAACACCCTGTAAATAGAAAATAGAAGCATTTGCCCTCTTGAAATTGGAAAGAGAGGTTGTATTAACTTGACAGGTTCTAACTAATGGCCTTAGAAAAGGTGTTAGTTGGAAATTAGTTTCCATTTCTACTGACCTGGGTGAATTTCAAAGTGCTGAGCTCTTCATAGCAGTCCCCATATGCACACCCATAGCTTGAACCATTCATTCCCCTCTGAGTATTGATGTTAGCCCTAGAATCCTTCTGTTCTGTACAGACATGTTATCCAGCAGCTGTTCAATACAGTGAGTTTTTATTCTTACTTATAAATACTGAATTTTGTAACAAGTTACAGAGAAATTTAAAACAGAGGGCTGAACATTGTTTAATTGCAAATATCTCCCTTTGTGTGTTTTTTGTTGTTTTTCAGGTTGCTTGCTCCTCCTGGCTTTCCTTAAGACAAGTGTTGCACATCTGGGCTTCAGCAAGTTTCTGGGCTATGCCAGTACAGTAAGGAATATTTTTCTCCTCAAACTGTAGCAGGCAGGGAATAAAATACTGCCAACAGCTATGGAGCCCCTGAAGAGGCTTAAGTACCATTGTGGGTAATTTTGCCTGGAGAAATTTATTCAGAAGAAAAGACAATGCCTAAACATCGCTTTATTTGTATGTTGCTCATTTGAATAACATCAGTATGAACATCCTTTTTATGTGAGCTTTTTTCTCCCTGTTGAGAGAAGGAAGGTGGGGGTCTGGGAGAGCTGGGAGGGAGCACCATGTTACGTTACACTGCGACATTCAGGCACACCAAGGGACCTTTGTCTCTCAGCACAGCATGTAGCAAAAAATATCACTATAATCATCACAGGGCAGCAAATAAGATGGAGCTGCCTTAGCCATATCTTGAAAATCTGCATCCCCCACAATGGGCTAGTGGGAATCTCGCAGCACAAACAGCTCAAATAGCAGTTTTCAGCCCGGTGCGAGTGTGTTGTGTGGAGCTGTTTCCTGAAGAGGCTGCTGGTGCTGAGCACACGGCAGGGGAGCATTTCCAAGGCACAGAGCAGGGCTGCTGCAGCATGGCTGGTGCTTGTGTCCAACAAAGGCTTGCCAGGTTGACATAAGAAGCAAATGCATTTGGAAGCTTCCTTCTCTTTCTGAATCCAGTATCTTCAGCTATGCCCCTGAAGTTTCACACACCCCCTTTTCTATTAAATCCAGTGGCACACAGCATCTCTTTGTTCCTAGAAAGACTGTTACCATGCAGAGGGCAAAAGCCAACACAGCTGCACTCATTCTTCACTGCTGTTAGCAGCAGCAATCATCTCCCACTGTTATCTACTCAATTTTTCCTTTCCTAGATGCAAAAGGAGCCAAATCCTGCAAGACAGCAAGAGTGTCCCTAGAGGGCTTGAGCACCTCCATTACTCACCCAGCTCATCTAGACAGTTTTTTTATATTTCACTCAACAGAAAAAGCCACTTACTGCCATTCAGCTGTAAGAACTCTGCTACTGGTGCAAATAACATGCTCAGATAGGCTTTCTCACATATAGCCAGATTCTTATGATCTCACCTTGTAAAGAAATCATAATCCTTTGTTACAATAACTGGTCTGCTGCCCTCATAGCTATAACAATGTGCATTTTACTCAATAACAAGAAAATGCAACCTTCAGTAAACCTCAGAGGAGTAAATGGTGCCTGAACTGTTCAAAGAGGAAAAGACACGGCACAGAATCCTGCTCAGAGTGGTCACTTTGCTGCAGCATCCGTTTGACTCTGCAAATTAAGGGCATGAATGCAACAAAGTTAGAGGGGTTAGGAATTTGCCAAAGATGATGCTTTTTGGAAAAGAGTCTGCTTTTGTGTTGTGTAAATCATCATTATCTCTCATCGTAATAAGTGTGAGATCAATAGTACCATAGAAACGAGTGATGGGTAGTGTTCATGCTGCAGCCCGCTGAATGCTCTTAGAGATGTGTCTGCACCGTTGCGTCAGGTCAGATCAAGAACACACATTGCAGCCACCCCTTTTCTGGCACTTTGGTTTACATCATCACATGGGTCTCAGCAGATGTAAACTGGTCCCTTTCAAATAAAGGTTAGCTAAAGGATTCACTGGACCATGCTTGTCCTTCCCCACCATTCTCAGCACTGAAAGGGCCAACACTGTCTTCTGAAAGTGCCACTGGTATTGCTAAAAGTCCTTAGACTGCCGAGGGGAGCTGGGAAGTGGGACCACAATTGTATTTCTGTCCCACAGTTACTGGTATCAAAGGGTACTCCAGTAAGCACATGGAGGGGTGGGACTGTCCTTTGTCCTTGACATGGCCATAGTAGGGAAAGGTTGCTAAATCTACTAGCCTGTCCAGCATATGTCTGTATCAGGACAAGACAAGTCACACCTTCTTTCTCTGTCCTTGGACTACAAGGGAAACCTACAGACTGGCTCACATGTGCACATCTAAAACTAGGCCAGATAATTTCTGTCTTCTATGGCAGACGTGCAAAGACCCTGACTTGCCTTTATATCTGGCTGCACCTATGAACGAAACATGTTTCTCTAGCAAAGAGTGCAGGGCCTGATAGACAGGGACAACCACAGCCATGGAGCCAATGCAGTGAAAGTGCTCAGGGCCCTGAAAACCTGGGGCTCCCCCCACCACATGATGTAGTCTGTAGTCTAGGGTAATGTCTGTAGTAACCTCAGTCCTGACTCAGGTGTTGTCTAGGAGAGGGTGTGAGGTACCCTGACTGTAGACTGACAGTAACTATGTGAGCAGTTTTATAGCAGGAACAGGCTTTAATGGGTTGCAGACAAGATCTGTTGAGTGAAGGGGGCAGACTGATTCACAGCAGTCTTGAAAAGTATGTATTTCATGGCAGCACTGAAGTTAGTCAGTTATCACTAAAGCCATTAGCTGGTCTCTGTTTGCCTTAAGTCATTAAATGAAAGAGGCTTGATTTTAAAAAGTAACACTGTAGTGCAGCAGAAACTCTGGGCTACTAGGCAGAATAGCAGTTTGTGTAGGAAAGTGACTGTCTTCCCAGCCTTTCAGTCAGTCCATCTGTCACGAAATATTACACGGAGGCACCCCAAGGTTAATTTAAGGGACAACAGAGTCCACAGCAACTTTTATTAAACCAGTAAGAAACAGGGTTCTTGCACTCCACCAGTGACTTAAATACAGGTTCGGATATCAGTTGAGGAAATAATTTGAAGGGGCAGCAACTAATACAACAGCGGTCCACAGTGTGCATGCACGTGGCTGCACCAAAACAATGCCGGAGCCAGCCTTGGGTCCCGGAGAAGCACACACTTGCCGAACACGGTGCAAAAGAGATGCACGTACTCGTAGTGAGTACGAGAAGTGTGCACTCGCGATTCCGCGAGGGTAAATTTATAATACACTCGCAATTGTGCGAGGGAATAATTTACTTACCCGTGCCAGTGTGCACGGAATCCTACACGTGCTTATGTGAAAGCACGGGAGGAAAATACACTCGCGGTTGTGCGAGGGGCTCTCAGCGGCCACTCGCGACTGTGCGAGGATTAATTTAAAGTACCCGTGCAAATGTGCACAGAAAATATATGTGCAAATGTGCACGGAAAGTATAAATATGCTCGCAATCCGTGAGAAGTTTTACTTACACACGTGGCGGCAGGGCAAGTGGAGTCTCCATCCCGGGGAGCGGGGGGGCCCGTGGCTCCCGGCGGCAGGGGCCAAGCTCGTGCTCCGAGGGACCCGCACAAGGGGCCGAGTCGCCGACGAGTGTCCCGTTTTTTATACTGGCTGATCAGATTATGACGTGTGGGCACTCTAGAAGCTTCTCTGCACCCCCACACTGGAGTGGGTGCCCCTGGAGCCTTCCATCATCCCACACACTGCCTGTGGGTGCCCAGCGACTGGGCTAATGGGCCTGGCCAGGGTGCTCTGGGGCCAAACAAAAGAAGCTGTTAGCCTCAAGTATCAGATAAAGAGGGAGACGTGCCTGCTCCTTCCAAACTGAAGGGGGGTTGCATTCCACGACACCATCCCAGGAACACTCCCTTATTGTTCTGTGTTCGTTAAGACGACATGTTTAAATAGCAGAAAATGAAGTGGGTTGCATTTAAAGAAAGCTGTGAGCATCTGCCATAAACCCTCCCAGTAATGCAGCACTACTCAGAAATGGCAAATTTACCCCTGGCTGTACTGCAGCAATTTCCTCCCCTTTCCAAATATTTTCATTTCAGATGTGTCGCTGCTAATCTGGGCTCACCTGCCTTACTGCAAATTGCACCCACATGGGTGTCTCAGCCTTCCCCTCAAAACTGAAAGGCCATGTGGTCCTCCACCAGCCAGGCTGCCTGCATGGGGGCAGGGCAGAGCATCTCTACTGCCGTGGAGAGCCTTGACACAGTCGAGTGTATCAGACAGTCATTTACTTTTCATCTGGTGCAACAGGCTGTCACATACTTGTCTCAAGGTCACCAGTGTCCCACTCCACCTGATTCTTCTCATCAAAGGAGAGAGCTGAGGAATTCTACTGTGATTAATAACGGTATCTATCCCCCTGGGCTTATCCTTTTCCCTCCATCTTTAATTTTATGTTCCGCTTGCCAGCTGCTCTTGTTCATTAAAAAAACAAACCCTCTCTAGTTCTCATTAGCACCATATGTCTGCTGGTTATTTGAGAAATGAACGTGAAATATATTTAAAGGATTAGTCAAATCATGATAGGCAAAAAGATTGAAAGGCAAAAAGCTAAAGAGATGCACATTAGACTGTATCTTCTTTCTGTTCCACGTGTTCTCCACAGTTAAAGCCAAACCAACATCCCGCTACAGTCTTCCTCTGCCTGCTCAGCTGCAATGAAATCACAGCGATGTCTCTGACTCTCACTAACTCCCCAGCAGAGACTTTTTTTCCCCTCAATCCTTCTTTGGGTGAGTTACCACTGACCCAAAATGGCTTTCAAATGTGAGCCAAGAATCCGTTTTAATTGGAGAAAGTTGTTTCTAAAACACTTGCAAAGTTTCATGGGGCTGTTCCAAAAGATTCAGAAACCTGTGCAGCACAACACACAGCCGACTGCTGTTTTCTGCTTCCCTCCTTACAAGCCCCTCTCATACAGAGCAGCCTTCAGCATGGGATGTTTAAAGTACTTCTTTTTTTTTCTGAAATCTCTCTATAGTTCCACATCCAAACATATTAATTTAAACTGTGAACACAGTTAATCAGTTTTTTTTGAGACATAATAAGGCAAAAAGTCTAACCTATTCCTTTTCTCCAAGATCTTCTGTCATCAACAAAGCCCATTCCAACGTTCATAAATTCAGTCCCCATCCTGACATCCTGATTGGTAAAGGAGAATATAAACAGCCCAGAATTTGGCTTGTCTTAACGCCTCTGCACTTCTTCTGAGAGTGTGACATCTCATCTGATGTGCATTACCTTCAGCAGCACACAATCCCTTGGCAAAATGAACGTGTCCAGATTTTTTAGCCAGTCTATTACCATCAGACCCAGAGGCAGCAGAGCTGCTGGCTGACACTTTCACAGCCCCAGCATTGAAATTCATTGTTTAGTGCAGATCTGCAAATGGCTATGCTGAAAGGAATGAAAAACTATATATTTATCTTTAGATTTGTAGAGTAATTTTCATATTAATATCTATATATTTCCTCTGGTAACTGAACTTGCAATATGAACAGCATTGCTAATGATGGTCCTTTGTTTGTTTGCTTTATCGTTTTTCCGTAGGAAAAAATAGCAAGTCATTAATAGTCTGAGAAGAGATTTCCTGCCCAGAGGATACAGGGAACAGGAATGGATCGAAGTGGATCTTCCACAGCAGAAAACCCTGTTTAGAATAATAACAAAAACTTGCGGTTTCTCCTGAGAGGCTGAGCATATGCTGGAGGCGGGTTATTTTCATTTTACCCTGAAGCACACCTGGAAAAACTGAAGCACATGAGTCACTAAAGATAATGCAGGAAAATGTTGAAAAGGCAGAAAAAAATCCAATTCTTCTGATCACTCACTCAGCATAGTGCACAGAGGACTTCTTACAGTCTATTACAGGAAATGGATTGCAATAGTTTAGGGGACTGGGCAAAAACACTGAGGCAGAAAGAGCTTGCAACGGGTGCAGCATGGTTAATAAGGTGTCCATACTGGGCATGGGGGAAAGCACATTGTCGTATTTGACTTCAGTGGTTTACTAGCATAAAATCTCCAAAGGTTCACATAACTACATATATAGTAGCTGACTTGGTTGATGTGAGGGGAAGCTTCAAGTGCAATTTAATTCTATTCAAACTATTTCTGACCACGTAGTTAATTTCTTAGGTACATGATTTTTTCTTTATTTTTTACTGTCAGCAAGGTGCCAGTACTCCTACTCCAGCCCAAGGACATAGGTAGAGACCTCTGGCAATGGGTGCAGGAGCCATGGGAGCACACAGCTGCCCCCAGGCTCCTGTCAACACCACACCGGGGCCAGGTTTGCTTGGAGCAGGTCTGGGGGAGAAACAGGTACCCCAGGGCTCTGCTGCACCTTCAACCACCCACCCTTGCTCCTGCCTCCCTCCTGGTCCTCGGGCTCCCTCTGCATCCTGAGGACCCAAACTCACCTGAACATCAGGCTCACCTGTTTGAGCCCCAGCATCGCCCACAGCCCCAGCAGAGCTCTGTGGATGCTTTGGGGTAGGTAATATTTTCATCAGGAGCAGCAAGGCCTTGTATACTTTGCCTAATGACTCCTCTTGCTAAAAGAATTATTGCTTGCAGGAGGGACAGCATGTCTATGTTGTGATGGTAGTTGTTTTTTTTTAAAAAAAAATCAAACATATTTAGGGTTCAAGTTTGAGGGATTTTAATTTGAACTGTTGGGGAGGAACTGATGAATGATTTGAAGAGTGTGTTGAATAACTACAGCATCAAAACCAGATGTGGTTGACCTATGGCTCTCCCTTAGTTCTGAGAGATCTGCCTGCCCTCTGTTACTCTCAGAAAGTCTGAGTTTTTCATTTTTTCATTTCTCAAATCAGACTTTCAGGCCCAGATTCTCAAGGGTACCTAAGAATAACTAACTCCCTTCTGGATCAGTGGGAACAAGGAGTCTATGTTTTTGTGTGTCCAAGACTTGGCATTTTCTGAGCAGTCTAAGTTCCTGAGCAGCTGTCAATTAAAGTGGCTTATTTGCATGCCCTTTTCCCTGCCTCCTCTTCCCTAAGCATTTCCTAAACTGTATTTCTTTAGCATTTCCTAAAACACAAAGCTTTTGGAAAATACAAAGCTTTTGACAGAACCATTTCACTCTCAGGAGAATGAAACCTGCATCATGGTGCATTTCCAGACAGTCAAGTCTCAGAGTAATTTTTCCTTTTGTACATCGTCAAAAAAGGAAGGATGCTTAGGATGGAATTAGCAATGAAAGGCACCAAGTGTACCAAAGCAGTAGAAATCTGATCTCAGAACCATGATTAAATACCACTATTACCATGTGTCAACAAATTTACAGGAGTTTGTAAATTAAGCTGGTGTAGCTGTAATTACTGGGGAACTGTTCTGTCTTAAAATGTTCTTTCAAATTGACGTGACCCCACTTGGAAATAATATGATTCAACACCAAAATAGTGCATCTTCCAGGGGCTGCTGCACCCAGAGGAGGTTTGGGGTCTTCTTTTTTAAAACCTACCCTCTTCTCAGGTGGCAAGTGTGAGGGTTTAGTGTGGATTTCTGCTGTGTTTCTTACACAATTGCAAGCATCCAAGCAAGACTGCAAGATGCTGTTATGACTCCATTTGTAGGACACTGATGGAGAGAGGGCATTAGCATGTGAAATCGTTCATTCCCTGTGTAACTGTTGAGCAGAGTGCCTCTTGGCATCCATACTAATAAACCAGTTCTGCATAACACTGGCAGTTTTTTTCTGAACTTGCAGCTTGGTAACCCAAAATCCTTGGCTGATTTTCTTTAAAAAATAAACAGAAAATTTAGCTTTTCTCCAGAGAATGTTAGGCTGTTTCAAAAGGGTTTGTTCATTATGGCCCTACAAATTTTGGTATTTATTGGTTTTACTTAAATTATTACATACATCTTATCAGTGGGCAAACTAAGGCAAGCACCAAATGAATTTCTGAATACATGGATTTGTCTCTTCACACAGTTAATTTTAGTCCTTATCTGGATTTGGTATTGCAGAAGAAATGCTGGCATAAAGCTGAAACTAGTTTATTCAACCAGGGTGCAGATTAATGAATGCTGGGGTGAAGCTGTGAGCGCAAACATAACATCTCCAATGCTGATAATGCTCCCATGTCCTCCCGTTAAATCCCTGCCGACCTCTCTCGCAAGGCATGGGCAAGGCAGAGGCCAGCACAGGGCAACAGGGTTGGGGATGGCAGGCAAGGGTAGGCACCACTAATGGGGTACAAATATTTGTGGTACACCAGCACCATCTACATCAGCTGCATGCTAAAACGACATGTTCATGTCCCAGATAACAGCTGGTTTATATCTTAACCTGGAATACAGTATGGTGACCTTGTTTCAGCCTAGCTCTGATTAGGCTGCCTTATTGTCTGCATCTCTCACTCAAACCATTTCCTGATATGAGCAGGTATTTGTTGGATGAGTGTCGGTAAAAGGCATATTCAGCATGTGATGGTTGTTTTTACTGGAAAATGGCAGCTCTGACAAGTCTTCCTTTTGAAAAACTGGACCAGTCTGTCTATTGACACCTCAAGGGGGCTGATTTAATTTAATAACTAGTTTTTGCAACTCCTGTAGGAGTCCAGCTCAGTGCAGCACCAGGCAGGGTGTCTAACCAGCCTTTTTGCTTGTCCCTCTGCTTGACGCATGTGTCTAAATTGGGGAGCTTCAAAAAACAATCAATGACTTCTGCTAGACAAAGTGAGTTCCTAATCCTTTCGGTCATTGATCCAGAGAGCTTAAACCCCTTAGGGAACAGCGGGTTCCCTCGCCTCACCGCAGGTATCACAGCTACTGCCTGGTATTCTTGTGTTCCTCCTCCAGCCTAACAACCTGTGTTTGACCAGACTCTTCCAGAGAAGTGTCCTCCTGTTGCTGAGAGTCCTCAGGAGGTGAAGACCTGCTCCTTCCCTCACTGCCTGCTCTAATACCTACTCGCACTGAGCTAATTAATATCGGCATCCTGTTTTTCCTTACTCAAAATTTCCATCTTCAGCATCCAGCCACTGGATCTCATTATACCTTCCTCTGCCCTGAACTTAATAAACCATTTGCTAACTGATATTTGCTTCCTGTCAAGGTTTTCCAGGTCTCAATCAAATGGTGTTTCAGTTTTATTTTTGGCAGTCTGAATATACCAAAACCTTTAAAGCTCACACATTTCAGCGTTTCCTCTAAACATTACGTTCTTCTTTGGGGTCTTTTCTGTGTCTTCAGCAGCCTTTCTACATACTTTATAAAGCCCGTATTAGGATGCAATGTGTCACCCCCCGAAGCACCTCCAGTGACTGAAAGGAAGGCAGGAGACCCCGGATTAGATGCGTATGTCTGCCTCTAGTCACCTGAATCCCTCCTCTGAACCATTTCCAGGTGCTCAGTGTGGTCTCCCAATGCCACAAATACAGAGATAAAATCAGTCTTACTTGTTACCCCTCTATTGAGGAATGTAGAAAATGCATTTTTTCCCAAAGTGTCTCAGAGGGGGCTGACACTGGACCCCTGTGCCACCATAGTCCTTTCTGTTTCATGTTTCACCCAAGGGGCACAGCTCCAACTGCATGTGTTCCTCTTTATTATGACTTTTTATTATGACTCTTCTTGTGACTGTACCTTACTAGCACTGGAGATTCTTGGTGGGGTAGGGACAACACAGCCCAGACTCCTCCACCACTCAGATACTGTGTAAAGGGCATAAGGATACACAACTAGAAGTAAAAAGCTGTTGTTTATTTTCACTTAATGCAATAAATCTAAGGAAAGTCCAAAAATAAATAGAATCTAAGGGAGAATATTTTCTGAGAAGAGTTACTAGACAATGCTAAGCCTGGCTTTTAGTAGGGACAGAATTTTCCGGTTCTCTAAATATAGACCAGTGAAAGGACTGTGCAGCTACCAGCAACATAAAGATTGTTTGTGACAAATATTCAGGAAAAATTGTTGCAATACTTCCCTATGTGTTGTTTAACTCATGAGCCTGGCAGGATTGCTGCTTGCAGGGGTTATATGCCATATAAATTGTCAGTATGCTTCATGCTATCAGATAAAACAAAGCAAACCATTTCAAGACAGATCAGGGGTTTTGAAGCATGCTCTGTTTGCACACTGTGTTTGTACATCCTCTTTCAGGATCACCAGCGGAAAGCACAATAGAGAGGAATCTTGTTCTGGGCTGCAAAGTTAGATACTTGCTGCTTATCCCTTGTCAATTTAAACAGCCACCATTTATGCATTGACAAGGCAGATCATAGGTCACAAATGTGCTCCAGCAACCAAAGTCACTGCTGACAAATGAATCAGTGTGCAGTGAGACAGCTGTTGTCACCGCGGATCCAGTGCTCCTCTCTTCAAAATGCCAGCGCGTGGGGCAACAACCTGGCAGAGTCAACACATCACACAGACACTCCTGCAGGTTAGGCTCATTTTCAGAAGGCTTCTTCTCCTTCCCAGCAATGCATTTGAATGACCTAGAATGGTTTACAGAGAATAACAGAAAAGGAGGAAATATCCCAAACTGGGTAATTGCAGAAATGACAGCTAGGCAGAGTGGAAGGAGAGGACCATGGAGCTCGAAGGATCTTTATCTGCATCCCAGCAGTCTCGCCAAATCATTGGGATGCATTTTTGCTTTATCTGTTGACAGTAAGTTCTTCAAAACAGGAACTATCTCTGCTTCTATATTATTGCAGGCAATGTGGCACACATCTTATTTACATTTCTGGACATCAGTAAGTAACAAGTAACTAGTAATACTACTTAACTCTTTAATCCAGTTAATGTGTTAAAGAGTTATTTTTTCAGAGCTGCCACTCTTGATGGCTCCAGTGGTACCCAGCACTGAAAATCTTCACGTAAACATTTAAAAATGAAGATGATAACACTGCTGAAGGTGTTTATTAAAATCATAAACAAACACAAACACAGTAGTAAGAGAAAACCTGATAATCTATGATGACGGATCTCTCATATTATTAAAACTTCCTATTCCCATTGGAAAAAACAAGAATAAAAGGAGGAAGCCTCTAGAAACTTCTGAACTCCAGTCTTCTGTGGAAGAAAAGTTGGACTTATACCAGTTAGCATGCAACAAGTCTGCAGCACATTGCATTTTGAATTGCATTATTTGGTTTCCTAGGCAACTAATCTTGAATTTAGTTGGGATCCTTCCGGAGCAAAATCTACAAAGATGAACTTAGTCATCAAACCACTGCTGAAAGCCTACAAATAACAGGGAATGTAATGCAGTTATTAAGGAATATAATGTTCCAATTCTTACTCTAAATAAGAAATAAGCTATACTTAACAATTACAAAGCTTCTGGATTACTTGTAAGGTCAAAGGAGAAAACAACTGATCACTGCAACTGGTCTACTCTCGCTAAAGCAAAGTGATGGTACAGACTGAAATTATGATACGTGCCACCCCATCTGAGCAGCCTCAAGAAAACATGTCCCAATCATGCAACAGGTCACGAACTTCACTATTTTAACCCCAATTATCCAACCCAGAATTCACACACACATACCAAGGAGTCTGTGTTTTCTGTGCATATCCATCTATCTTGGTGAGGCAGGAAGAAAAGGATGGTCATGCATGCAGACTGCAGGTTTTTATCTGATCAATATAATCTGTTTATGATAACACTACTGAAGATGTCTACTAAAATCATAACCACACAAAAATACAGTAGTAGAAGACATTTTTAAGTGGCATTCAGATTCAGCAAAATCATACATTTCTGTTAGAGGAAGAGAGAGAAAAATGACTGTCATAGTTGCAAAGACATAGCAAGTGCTATCTGACTCCCAGGTGGCCTATCAAAATCATTTAACAGCTGAGGCGTATGACCAACCCATCTCACTTGTTCACATTCATTACACCGAAGTATCGGTTTTAAAGGTCAGTCCTGAGGATCTGATGCCACCGATTAAGTAGCTTAGTGCCAGTCATGCTGGTGGGTGAGAAAGAAAGGGAGAGGGAGTGAAGAGCAAACGGAATCAGGTCTGGCCAATAATACAAAGTTTGGCCATTGCAATTGTCCAGGCAGTAGGCATTTTTGACCACCAGTACCCAAAGTCTGAAAACTGCCATCAAGGAATTTAAGTTAATTAGTGACACTAACCCTCTGCCAAGACAGAATCCCTTCCCTGTCCACCCCATGCCGGCATGGATGCAGGAATTGTCTTCTGGCAAAAACAACCCTTAGGTGTTGTCTTCCAAGACTGTGACAGACAGAAGCGCTACAACCTGACATGAGCGTGTGCCCGGAGCATCCGCACACCTCCTCCACCACGTTTCTGTTGGTGAATGTCACCAAGGGTCTGAGTCAAAGTCACTAACCCTTGACCATACAGTAAGTCAAAGCAGAAACTGATGTACTCCAAGGTCCATGCTGATGTATTTGGTATTATGCCATCTTGCAACCCATGTCAGCTTTCCAACATATTTCTTTATGTAAAATTCCCATTGACATCTGGACAAAGAACAAAAAGTGTCTTCTTCCTTTCCTTTTTGCTAAACAGAGTCAAGTTAAACTTTTTAAAAACAAGTCATTAATTAATTGAGATGAAACACTGGAGAAAATGCAACCACAAAAATCTCTATAGCAAGAAAAAAGGAGTGTTTGCCATATCTAATATAGCTGCAGATCAGATATCAACACTGCAATCACTCTCATTCTTGACATAATTAATATTAATATATTACCTGCCTCCAGTTATCCTTGAAGGAATACCCATGAAAGGAAAAGAGGCAAACAAAAACAAACACCTTCAAGTATCTGACCTGCAATATAAAATTATTTTTGATTGAAATAAAATGCAGTTGCAAAATAATCATTAAAATTGCCTCAGTCTCACTAGCAGGACAAATAAGTGCACAAGGGTGAAATACAGAAAAACACTGTCCCATAATATGTGTGATGACTCAACCTCCACTGCACAATGGCAGCTTCACACTTATTGAGATCATGTTCAGAGTAGTTAATTTATGTGATTATTCAAAATGTCATGGACAATTAGATATCCTGACATTAGATCAGAATTTGACATATATCTCACCCAGAGAAAGAAAGTGGTGTTTTGGCATGGACACTGAGCTGGCACATATATAACAAAGCTACTGCTTTATGCTAGAATTGGAGCAGCACTTGGAAGCTCCCAGGAAGCCAGAACACTATGGGACAAGTATCCACATAGGGTTTCATTCTTCTCAGCTGTATGTACACACTTGAAAGCCAGGTAACTAGACCAGTTTCCATCTGTAGACACAGAAGACAATGTCTAAAGTGGTGGAACCAAACCATCATATGGAGACAATGGTGTCTCCATGAAGGAGAGAGAAACATAGATACCTGCCTCTGATTAGGCACCTAACTCGTATGTGGCTCTGGTGAGGTGAAATGAATCCTGCAGCACTCTAGCTGAGCTTGATTCCTCTTTAGCCCAAATAGCTGTTGATGTGCTAAAATATTCCAGCTGTCAATATTACTGTTGCAGGCTGGAAAGCCAAACATTTGCCCAGCTTTGGAACTGGGCTGAGGGGAAGTATGTCTGAGGCAGCCTGAGCTTCTGAAGTGGTTTGTCATTTCTGTTGAGCTTCCTGCTCCTGGTAGCATTGGACTTACCTAACTCGAAGCTTACCAGCTACATTTCCATGAGCTGCAGGTATCTCAAAGGCACCATTATGTAGGTTCCCACTGTGAGATACCATCCTGACCTCAAATAGCCCAGAGTAAATACAAGAAAAACACCAACAGGTGATAGGGGAAGTGAGATAATTTGTTTAATGATATCCAACAAATCAATGGAAGAAATTATGGCATAAAATCTGAATCCTCCTGCACGCAAAACAGGAGAGAACAGGCAATTATAGTTTAATCTCACTGATTACCTATGGTTCTTCCCAAGGAGAGCCTGAGCTCTTTTTACGTCAGTATTTATAACATGCAGTCTGTATTATAATTGTCCTCTGAGGGACTAAACTTCATGACATGAATAAAGACCAGTAATACAATGACGTAATTTAATTTTAGAGTATAATTCACAGAGAAACATGGCAAGCATCCTATTTCCATTAGCCCTGGAAGCTGTGTCCTTGACTTCAACACTGGCAGTGATGCTGCAGGAGCAGCAGCAAACTGGTGGCGATACAGAGAGCCAGGGTCTCTGCTGTACCTGCACCAGCCTGGCGAAGCCACACTGCCTGCCAGCATCCCCTCTGAACGCAGGGAAACGCAGGCCACTTCCAGGGATTCTGATGGCTTTATGAGATGTCAGATGAAGAGTAAGCCTCAGAGACACAGCCTTATGAACCTTTTTCCCAGTTTCTGCTGGACAGCATTAAATAAAAAGAACCACTCTCATACAGGATATATACCCAAATTAAACAAAGAACAGGGAACTACTCAGCAGAAAAAAAGTGCTTCTGTATCATCACTGTAAGGCCTTCCCCCTCCTGGGATGTGAGAAAAAGGAAAAAGCAGCATAAAACACATGAGCAGCAGTTAAATTCTTCCTGAAGACCAGGAGCATGCAGAACAAGATGCAAATGCCACTGACTCTTTCCCACATTTTAGAGACACCTCCTAGGAAAAAATCTATTGAGCAGGGTAAGTTGCAAGTCAGATCTCCTCCTTCAGTGGTTCCAAACAGGCAGAGCTGGATGACACTTTATCTCATCTGGAGGTGAGGCACGGTCACCTGCTCTCCCTGTCAGAGGACTTCAGGGACCTTCAAGATCTGGTGAGGGGTGCAGGTCAGGACCTTCAGGTGTGAAAAGAGTGGAGTAACAAGGGAAATCCTTGATCCACCTTAGAAAGGAAGATCACTGTCCGTACTATTGAGATCAAAACAGACACCTCACTTCCCGTGATACTTTCCAGCTTTCTTAAGATGCCTGGACACTGGGGCATACATAATATATGGAGTACTTCCAGAGCACTGAGGATGTATACTTTCCGTCTTTGTAGGAATGACACCCACAAAGAAGTCCGATCTCTGCTTATATTAAAGGACAAAGGCAAATATTCAAGTCCAGCACCTTGGGAAAGAGATGTTCAGAGCTATATACTAGCAGTCCAAATGACTATTTACCATGTTTTTGTGGCTTGAAGTGAACATTGCTTTTATGACCAACTTTTGATTTGGCATCAAGTGCCTCTGCTGATTGCCTGTGAGCCAAGGGCTGGCTTTGGGTTAGAGCTTTGGAGATACTTTAAAGCTTTAGTACTTTCTCTGGATATCTATTAACCAGACTCCTTGAGCTCTTTCTATCAATTACTGTGAGGGAATCAAGTGCTGTGTCAAACTCAGCAGAGCTTTCCTACAGCATTTTTCTCCTGTAAACCCTGAGGATCACCTACAGGCAATCTACAAAAGAAGCACTGCTTCATGTATTCCCAGTCCTTTCAAGCACTTGCAGAAGAAGAATCATTTACCCATCGCTGGAGTTTCAGATGTGCCATCCATGTGCTCACTCACTCTGTTCCCTCTTTACTCTACCCCTGAGAGCCCTGAGCTATCAAGACAATTGCCAACACAAGCAACAGCTCAGCCACCACGTGGAGTGTGAGGGCTCCAAGATGCGCACATAACTCACTCAGGTACTGCAAAGGCAAAAAGCTCCAAGCTTTCTGCATGCTCTTGCAAGTTTTAAGAAATAAGGCTGAAGGAAAGAGTATTTTATGCATTTCAGGGTAAATCTACCTACTATTCTTAGCCCCTTCACTTCCCAGTAAAACTGTGACAGGGAGTTCATCACTGCTGACCCTGGCTAAGTCAGGGGAGAGGAGCAAACTGGGAACACAGCAGATTGTACCACTGATAGCAGGCTGATCTGGGAAGGGTTGTACATGTTTGTGCTGCTTCTAAAGCTCTGCGCCCTGTGTTATCCTAAAAAAAACGCTGTGCACAAAGTTAACATGTAGTCTTAGGTGAATAAATAGAGATAAAAATATGGATTTATCCACCTCTCTTTGGGCTTTGGTCACCAACCCCTGGCATCCCAGTGTAAAGCTCTGTGTACTAGGTTAGCAAGCCTCCTGGCACAGTTTTTGTCCCACCTGCTCATATGGATCTTGTCTTTCTCTCTGCTGTCCTCATTCCTCAAAGGAAGTTATCAGAGATTAAGCTCTGTCTTAGACACTGGCTGCACAAATGGTACTAGACTCACGGAATGCGACCACTTTGACCTGAGAATCTCCCATCCACCAGCAGGATTGAGGGAACACCTCCTGGGCCCACATGGCCTTGGCCCTTGCCACCAAGGCCCAGTAGCCACTCTTGATGTACTTAAGGTCTTGCCAGAAGAATGACCAGTGTCCATGTGGACAAGCAAGCATGGAGTAGTAGTCTGAGGGCTGGATAAGTCTTGTCAGCCTCTTTAGTACACCTCATATCACATCCTTGGTCAAGCAGCAAACCTCCTGAGACATCTAGCCTGGCAGGCCAAGGGTGCCTGTGTTACCCGCAGGAGGGAGTCTCCCACCGCTGCCACCCACAGCTTCAGAGTATGGATCAGGCTCAACCAGCTCAGACACCTCCCCCAACACAACCTTCTGGGGTCTCCTGTTGAGACCCTGCACCTCTGCAGGTGGTGAAGGAACCTTCCTCCTGTTGCAATGCCTTACAAGCATCCAGTCATACCCACCGTGGGAGCCCCCGTCCTCCATCTGCTTGGGGATTATGCTTTGCCATCCCTCCTTCCATGCAACACGAGGCTGGAGTCTTGCCTCAAAGGACAGTTTCCTGTTCAACCCCCTGATCCTGTGTAGTGGGCTCAGGTCTTCCAACAGCCTCTTCATCTGGCAGCTGAGCAGCTTGTCTGGAGCATGACCCCAGTAGAGATGTGTAGAACGTCCCTGTGGAGATCCCAACCAGCTCCTGGGGCACTCTGGCTTTGCAAGAGCAAACCAGGACCAGCTGCCAGCCTGCTTGGGACTTTCTAACATTAAGGCAACTATAATTAAAATTTATTATTAAAAAAACAAAAAAAAAAAAAAGAAAAAAAGAAAAAACAAAGTTAACTCATACTTGGAGGTAAGCACAGAGAAATGAAACAACAGCTTATCTCACAACTGCTTCTCCATCTGGTTTAGCTTCAAGACAGCATCTGTGTCCCCTCTCAAGCCCATCTGACTCCACTGATGATTTCTGGAGCAATTCAAATCTGCAGCTCTCTCCTCCTGATGAGTCAGGTATCACCCCCTGGTTAAAGAAGGGCCGCTCTAACAAGCACTGCTCACTCCTTCTCTCCCCGTGCCAGGAGCATGTAAAGGGATGGCCTTTCTCCCTGCTGTTCTGCTCTGCCCCAAAGGAAGTGTGTGGTACCACCAGTGAACTGGGAAGCAGAGGGTCCCCAGGGTGGCCTCAGCCCAGCCAGGAAAGCGGTGAGTTCACTGATGAGGATGTGATGAGAACTGACAACTGCATTGTGCTCCCACACAAAGTGGAGCTGTGTGCGGAGTCTGGGAGATTTGTGTCCAGCTCTGATACCCACCTGGCTCCTCGCTGTAGACTAGACCATTTGTTTTGCAGCAAGGACAATATGTACAGTGGGCACTTGGTGTCTGGAGGGCCCCAACCAAGCCATCAGTTCCCATCAACACCTGTTGGTCATCTATAGACAGCAGCCCTGAAACAGCTCCTGGGGAGATTTCTGTCTCTCAGACTGGAACATATCACCTAACACCAAGCTGGAAGAGCTGAATTTCCCCCCTTTAAACAGAGAAAGAACAGGGTTAAGTTATTACTAAATCTCAGATACTGTTCCTGTAACAAGGACATTGCCACTCATGAGCACATGGACTATACATTGCAGGTGTCCATATTCACTCAGGTGTATCCCACCTGAAGACACTGCAGTTCAGATGTCTGTCATTCATAATAAATAATCTTAACAAGAAAATTTATCCTCATTCTAATAAAGCACCTCAGATTTAGTTTTAAGTGTTGAAAGTGACAGGACTATTCATGCACCTACATTAAGCTTATGTTCTGTTGCTTAACTGAACAGCAGCAGCATTGTATAATTAAAACTTCAGAAAAAAGGAACTTTATACAATGCTAATTAGATGAATCATAATAGTTTTGTCTGGATTGTGTATAGTTTCAGCTCACTCTGCTCACATTATTGAACAGAGCAAAATAGTAGGCTTGACAAGATAACAGATCCTTGATAAGCTATCCTCATCTCAGCCTGATCCCTATGTTTTCTAAGAACTGCTGAGCTGGCTGGCTGCCCTCTTCATCATTCCAGCACAAAATGCTTATTTCCAGGCTCAACTTTTATGAGCCAGTCCATTCAGATTGTGAAAAAATTCTCAATTCAAAGGATCCACAGCCTCCCTTTGCTAGCGTCACTCCTGGCTCTGAATGTGGCCACAAGCCTGTCTGTGCCAAAGAAACCCTCGACAGACACAATCATCAAGTAGCTCTTCAGTATACTGGAGATGACTGGAAGAGGTCATTATACCTGGGAGTTTGGGAGAATTGTAGCTCACTTCACCAAAGAAAGAATCTTCAATATCTAGCAGACTGTTAGAGCTGACAGAAGGTACCTCAATATTGACAGAATTTCCCTCCCTGACAGGAATATCTGAATGTATCTCCTACGAGAAACAGAACCCAATTGAGTATGAATGGACTTAGTGCAAAACCATCTCACTTCTGTTTCCTTTAATCACCTCTCATGGGACTTCTTCCTCCAGGAGCCTGCCATGAACCTCTGAAAGGGTGAGTGAAGGGACGATGCAGTCTCCAGTGAGCACATTCCCTGGTCTGAGGGCACAAATGCAGAGACATGACATTCCCAGAGATCCTTCTGGTGCCACATGGACCCACAGATCACCACGCGAGTCAGCACCAACGCAACACCTTGACCACTGCCAGGAGCTGGGAGGCAGATCAGGGGGCTCACTGCATAGCCTGATCTGTTTTCTAAAATCCATTATTCTTATACACTGTACTTAGAAATTTTAAGTATTTTATGCTGTGGACTTTCGCTATTTTTAACTCAGGTTTTACCCATAGGATGGGATTTGTCTGAACCAGGAAAGTACCACAGACAGCATCAAGCTCAACATTTCTTGGCCCTACGTATTTGCAGACCACCTGTGAAAATTGTTGAACTCTGCATTTGAAGCCTTCAAGCGACAGATTATTTACTGAATTTGCAGGGACTCTAAAAAAAAAAATGAAGAAATATAAGGAGAGCAGGAAAGCTTCATGACAAATGGCTCAGGATCTCAAAGTTTAGTCAAAACACCTTGATAAATCAGCTTAAAAACTCAGAAATTCTTATTAATGCATCCAGCAACAGTAATGTAGCAAATCTTAACCTAAACATCAATTAAAATTCTGTTTAGATAAGGTCACTAGACTTTTTGTGCTTTAATGGTGAGAAAAAAAGGTTGTAAAATGTTTCCAGTTACCCATCCAGAATCAGTCTTCTGTGCATGATATTAGCATGCCAGAAAAAATTACATAGAAACTTACTTTAATTTTGCCATGATATAAAGCAGGAGAAACAAGAACTAACTGGTGAGGTAAAAAGGCAGGAAACAGTTTATAAAAGCCCTCTTCCAACACCGTGGTATAACAGAGATTAAAAATGAGCTATGGGAGCACAAATATAATAAAGAACTTGAATAATTTTTGTTTTCTTTCTTTTGGCTATTCAGCTGGCATAAAACAAGCACACCTCAGCACTGAAGGAACAAAACATGCAGACCACAAACAGTCCAAAAAATGTTTTCTATTATCCAAGACTATAACACTAAAAAAAAAAAAAAAGGAGAGAAAAAAAATACGACTGGGAAAACTCTCACAAGGTGGAGCTAACAGTCTGAGCCCAGTGATCAAGCTTATTGCCTGCCTCTCTTTTAGCCGAAAACATTAAAATGTCCACAAACTACTAAAGAATTAGTACAGATCAGCTCCATCTCTGTTATGGAATGGTATCTAGAAAAGTCTTCAGCCCTGACCTAGAAAAGCAAACGGGTCCTAAACCACTCAAAGAAGTGGGGTGAAATTACACAAGAGGACACTGTAGACTGATTGTCAGGAAAGATATTTCTGTGTGGCAAATCCCTGTTATGTGGTGGGAGGCCCAACTATTAAGGGGGACACTTAAAACTCCACATGAAGACCACTAGAAAATGCCCAACTGGAAACAATCTAGACCTGGGAAAGGGATCATCAGCATAATAATGGCTTCTGTTCTCATGGGTTTTACACTCACCAACATGCCTTGGGAAGACAAATGAGTGAGTTCTTTCCCATTTATAGCTTACACAGTTCCATAAGTTTTCATTAGAGGTTTATAAAACTGAACTTGCAGGCAAATGGGAATCCAGAAAATGTCTGAACGTTGCAAGGCAATTCTGCAATGTGGGATTTAAACTTACTTTGTGCCACGTGAGGAACTTGATTGGGTGACATCTGTGGCATTCTTTTTGTCAGCATAAAAAAGTGATTTGACTATTCACTGCACATTTTACAGGCCTATGAAAGCCTTTGGGATTATGCTGGAGGAAAGATTTAGTTATGTTTCTATGGAAACCATAACTCTTATATAAAAGCCTGTTTAACAAGCAGGAGTGTGACACTGTATCTCATTCTAGGTGAGCCACCTTGGAGATAACTCATTCATAAACTTCCCACTGGGTTTTAAAGTCTTGGAGAACACCTGTGAATTTCTTACACCTCTAATAGGAGGGAGACTCAGCAGGTACTGCTGGATAACTACTTAGCACTGTGGCATAGGTGTTATAATCTCACATGAAAGTTGAAGTCATTTGGCTAGACTTGAAAGGAAATATTTCATCAGGTAGATCATGCAGTAAAGATTTCCTAAGTTCATGTCTTTCTCACTTATCCCCTATTTTATACGTGTCACTTCACTGACTCCAGTGTGACCCAGAGGAGAAACACGGTTATGTTTTTTCATAAAACACCGAAGTGTTCCCAGCTGTTTGTTTGCAAACACCTAGACATAGAAGTGGTATTTTCTTCATTTAGTTACTACTTTTCTTGAAATGAAGTCTCCTTTGAAATTAAGAAGAGCTTTGGTCCCTTAATACTGCTTATCCCAGTAAACACATGGAGTTGCTGTTGCAGTGAAGCACCAACTCCATAGCTGGCAAGAGTCAAAAACTATTTTTGTCTTTTGTCCTCAGAAAGATGTTCAAATCAATTTCATGTTTCCCTATTGACAGCACTCACAGGCATATTGTGAGTGCTATAGCAGTAAACTAGAAATAATAGAGTTGGTCTTATTTGATAATCACAATATTGGCAAAAGCTGAGAAGGAAAGTAGCTTTCTAAATTACTTCTGGTTATCTCACCATAAAAATCTCACTGCCATGAAAAAAAAAGCTGGAGCAAGGATTGAAAGGCATTCTGGACACAACATCAGATTGGGGGATTAATTTTTTAAGCTAATCTTACTACTTGAAAAGTACAATGGGCTAAAATATTTTTTGATTGCATGGAGAGACATTGTCCTTTAAGGTATGAGCAGTTCTTTCTGGATTTTAACGAAGCCAGTTATGTATATTTTTGTCAGCTCACTTCCAAGTCATTCACAAAACAGCAGCAGAATGCTCCCCCTGAGAAAGACATCAGCAGAAGCACTAAGGGCACATCTCAGACCTGTTCAGGGCCTGATCCTGAAAAGACTCATGCAGTAACCCAACTTCTCATACTATCACATACCCTCTGAAAATGTACTTTTCCACAGACTGAGTTAATAAGCTCATGCAAGTGTTCTTGCAACACCTTCACTTGCTTCTCTGCTACACAGCCACTGAAGAAGCCATTGATGGACATTGTGATTGTTTATGTTCATTAAGAAATGCAATGAACTACTACTATTCCATCACTGCCATTGAACTGATTTCATGTGATCAAAAAGAAACAGCTTTAACCATCTGCTGGAAAGGCCCAGTTAATGCAGCCAAATGTCTGAACAGCTGAACTGTTGCAGAAGCCATCAAACCTTAGCAAGCTCTGCAGGGTCGGTCTGTGCTGTAAGATTCTATGAGGTGCTTGAGGTCTACCAAGTTTTGCTCTGGTAGGATACGGAAAGCACAGGAAATGTACCAAAAGCCGCAGTGTCTAACAAAGGTTCCACATTATGTGCTCAAGAGAAATACACTTTCTATACATCTGGTGTTGCCACCTTGCTCTTAACTGTGTTTCTGAACTGCCAGACAGCTCATTCATTATCTCAAATTTTCACTGAGCCAGGGAGGTACCTCTACCCCCTCTTCCTGTCATGACAACAGTTTCTAACATCATTTGCTAGAGCCTGGACTGCCTCAGGTAGGCTCCACTTCTGCAGAGCTGGAAACAAAGCGGGCAGGTACAATGCATGCAACAATTTCTGAGACGAAAAGTTAGGATTTGAGCACGCTACCATGAATCTGCAGTCCTGTGGGACAGAGGCATACTCACAAGAGAGGATGGAAGCCAGAATTCAATCCTTCATGAATCACCTCTCCAAACGCCCTACCATTTTTCTCTTCAGGATCCATGGGTTAATATTCTCTGCTGCTCACATTCTGTAGCAACATTTCCAAATAATCATACTCTGAAAATTCTAAACCAGATGTTTTCTGTTTTTTCCTCGCTGGCAATCATGCTAGTTAATTAGTGTTGGCTTTTAAGTGCTAGCAAAGGTAACTACGACAGATTGAGCATGAGCTGCATGGTGCACATCTCCATCGTGTATAGCATTAACAATCGTATGTAACTAAAGCATCTTCAGCTGTTTTCTCTGTGCCTCACAAAATCTACTAACTTAAGCTTTGGAAGACTTGTGATGGAGGGAATATTTATTTTCCTCATGCAGCAGGAACAGTGCAGCCATAAAGGCTAAAATTTCTAAGGCAAACTTTCCAGAAGCAGTCTCAAAGCTTGTTTCACTCAAGCACCATAAACGTTTAGTTTTTTCTGGACCTAATTTAGTCTTATTCAATAGAACTGGCTTTTAAAAATCGCTTCTGGATAGTTCCAGACCTGCTGCTTCTGCCGGCCTCCCTGGGAGCTATGCCACAAGCATGTGGATGGATGGAGAACTCCTCTTCACCTTCCCCAGGCCTACTCATATTCCAGCCCCAAAATTGCCACATTATCAGTTGACAAAGGGTTACTCCTTGTTTTGTGCTTGATCTTGCCACTGATCCCATTGTTATCACACAGGAACTGGCTGGCAGTTCTTTGGCAACGTGTTCCTGACTCCTGAGTGTGCCAAGGACACATAGTGGCTTTTTGAAGCCATGCAGCTGTAGCTACTCAGGGTTTCCAGATACACACAGTTTCAGCCACATCCATTCCAGCACACTTTGGTGATGCTTTTATACCTTCATTTCCATTGAAAGAGAGTGATTCCTCCACTCTGAGTGCAGTACATGGCTGAGACCTGCTCATCTCAAGCTTCTAACTTGCAGCCCCACTCCATCTTTTCTGTATATGACCCATGCTATGCAAGCAGACCATCAGAGGAAGCCTGATTGAAAGTATTCCATCAGTGTTCAGATGACAAAAACATCCTATTATGTTTTGAAGTTGCTGATAAATACATGAGAAAGTACACGAAGAGGCTGAATTCTGTTTTCTAAACATTTCTTGGAACAGCTCCTGCTTGGAGTGTCTATTCACACACAGATATGAATCTACATTACACCAGGCATAATCGGGGAGCATAAAAGGTCAGTTTTGCTGGTGATGTGAATAATTCTTCCCCCAGTGCAACTTCAAAATTTAACTGAATCATCCACTTGCCAAGAAGAAGCAGATGTTCAGAGTCTTCCAGCTTGACCTACCCTCCAGAGAAGAGATGTGCGATACAAAGCTCAAGTCTTTCAACTATCTACATGTACACAAACATACGCACAGAAAAGAGGCACCACTTCTTGAATAAACCACTCAAAATACTTTTATTCCTTCTTTTAGGTACTCTAGCTCAGGGTTGACGGCAATTCCAATAATTAACTCTCTTAGAAACCATCTCTATCTGCAGAACAGAGAAGCTACCAAACCTTTTTCCCTACACATAACTGGGTGCACACACAACTTAGATTCACACAGTGTATCTTTCCAAGACACACAACTTCCATGCCAAGAAAAAAAATAAACACTTGATATGTCATGTTGCTGCATTTGCTGGTGACACTAATCATATATCACTATAATATAAATACTTAATGATTTTTATTTGTCCTATTTTCTCTGGTAGAAGGTGACCAGTAGTTGGCCCTATAAGACTTCCGTGAAGAAGAGAAGAGCTGCCTCTACATGAGCAAAGGGATTGCCCAAACTTTGAAATAGGATGCGGATAATGTTACTGTGATTCCTGTTCACTTTCATCAAATGAAACCTGCTTTGTTTAGATCAGTGCAGCTACTTGAATTTTTGTGTCCTCAAATGTTACCTCACTAATTATACTGGATGGTCAATTCACAAGCTGAAATGATCCCTATCTCGTAAGAAAATGGAAGTCAACCAACTAGATGAAAATTAAGATAAATCCATGTGTGGGGTTTGAAAACACAGACATTTTGGAAGGTAAGTTTCTACGTGGTCACTGTAAACCCCAGCTAACTGTGATAGCATCAGAATTTAGTTTTAGTTTTAGTTTAGTTTAGATCAGTTTGTTAGAAAAAGGTTCTGACTTTGTCAGGCTTTTTTTTGTTGCTACTGAGTACTAGAGTTGAGGGAGTTGAATGTTTACACAGAGCTGAATATATGACAAATAAGGATTTTTTCAGAAACTATCAAAGGGAGATGGAAGTTACAAAATGCTGCCTTGAAGCTAATAATCCCTTGTATTTCAAGTGCTGACTGGGCTTGTTTTGCAAAACAAGCATTTATTTAAAAAAAAAACCCAACAAACAACACACAGTTGCATGCTTAAAATGTCTGCATTCAAGAGTAGGACAGAAAGCACTTAAAAACACCTAAAAACAACCAAATTATTAAAAAATCAGACTTAAAAGGTTGAGAAACAAATCAGGTCCTGAGCCATGCGAATTTGCAGCAGAAGGTCTGTCTGGAAAGCTTCATATTATTTTTTTTTTTTAATAAAACCATTCAAATCCAGAAAACTTTCTAAGATTTCTTCTTGTACCATTGAGGCTTCAGTAAGTGCTTCACTTGAAGTAACTTTGAATTATGTCCTTGGAGATGCACCAGTTCACTCCAGCTGCTTCTCAGGAAGCAGAAGATGGGAAGCAATACCTTGTACAGTATAGACAGAAATAGACAGGAAAATGTTGTATTCTCTGCCTGGCAGCAGTAGATGCAATCAGTCCTGAGGTTGGTATGGCTGGCTTCTCCACTCGTCACCCCACACGATCTGGAAAATCCCTGCATTGTCAAAAATGAGGACATGAATTGACATAAGCATCATGAGAAATTCCTGTGTTCTCCAAAGGTTGGAACTGGAGAACATTACCAAACACCAAATATCCGATGTTTGCTCTTGGCTTTGTCAATAAAATTCATACTCTTCACTTCCCTGACTCAGAGAAACTTTTTATTGCAGCAAGTGTTAGATACTGAGTACTGCCAACAGAGACAGTACAAAGAGTTAGAGAGACCAGTGATCTATTCAAAAGCAAAGTCCTGATCTTTATATCAAAATGTTTTTACCAAAGTACATATCATGTTTGTTCTGTTCTTTTGCCTGCTATGTTCCATTCCTCTTAAAAGAAAATACAGTTATTATTCAAGTATCTTTTGAGGTAAGTGACAGGAAGAAAATTTCACATGGATGAAGAGCCAAAGTGGCGATGGCTGATGTGTATGTGCTGAGCAGAGGATGTGAACTGGCAAAGGGAATCTCCATCCATCAGGTCTCTGCTGCTCCACGTGGTTGTCATCCTGGACATGACACTCCCATAGCCCAACCAGTCACCTAGAGAATGACAACACTGTGCCCCTACCTTGTTTCAAGTACACAAAGATGCATAATGCATTGCTTTAAGGGAACAGCAACAGCTACACTTTCTAAAAGGTGCTCAGAGAGGTAATAACTCTTCTTGAATTCTTGCCAGAGAGACCCAGTGGCTCAGACATTAGGGCACAATAATGATATCCAGGCAAGATTTTCTTCCCAAATCTAGAGTATATTCTTTACATCTAGCACATCAGGACAAGGTAATAACTTCAAGCTTATCCAAAAATTGGGGCATCAAAAATGGATGAGTGACATAGAGCTTATTTTTAGTTTGGATTCTTCCCATACTGTTTAGATCATGAAGCCCAGAAAAAAACAAGTCTCATGAAAATGAGATTTCCATTAATAGCTGGGTGAGCACTACGAAGCAGCAATGAGGGAGGTTTGGGAAGCTACAGCCCACCCAGGTGACACCAACATCACACTTAGATGAATGCTCAGTGTAAGCACGCTTTCTAACCGTGTTTCCCAAAGCAGGAGCTCAGGTATGAGGCAACAGATTGCTTGCAAAAAATGCAGAAGCCTTGAGGCAAATAAAGTTAGGAGTAGGCAATGATACCAAACCTTTGATGCTTCTCATGAGCCCATCCAAATTTCTTTTTCACCCCAATTAGCTCTCATTGATCATTTTCTCTTTGATCAGAAACCTCAAGCAGACTCAAACTAATAGTCCTTCTTCACTGTCTGTCATGTCAATAGGTCAAATATTATTTCAAATGATGGAAAAATGGGCAGAGCAAACCTGAAAGTAAATCACCAGTCAGAGAGGAAAAAAAAAAAAACGCTGAGAAATCCGTCCCTTATCTCTGAGCAGCTGTCAGAAATTGGGCATTTTCACAGCTCTATACCAGCAGTTATGTGATGTGAAGATTTTTATGAAGACAATGCACTTCAGTAACTGTAAGAAGCTATGTTAAAGTAGTGGTAACTGTAAAACACTTCATCATCTAAGGCACTGGCCCATACAGAAAGATGCAAGCAGTCAAAACATCACAGGCATGTCCCAGTGTAAAACTAGAGCAAATCTTTACTGATGTTTCATTTGCTGTGGGATATGGGATGTGTAGGCAGTGACGAAGATGGAGCAAATCCTCATTTACAACAGAAGAACTGCACATTGTTGAGTGCTGTATCATTCTGAAGCCCTCGTAGGGGCTCTACCTTTGTCTGAAGACCACATATGTTGCAGCTTTTGCTCCACAGGCCAAATCTACCCCATGACAGTCCATCACCTACTAGCACAGTTTCATATGATCATCTGAACTGGATGTTGTTGGCTGCTGTGTCATCACCTACTCCTTGGGATTTCTCTGTTCTTAGTGAAAAAGAGATCAAATAGCCTCCAGGACAAACTTGGAATCTGGTCAGCTATCCCACCTGACAAAAAGCAGACAGAGGAATGTCTGGGCTCTGCAAACTGGGGGGAAGTGCTCCTTCTCTTTGTCATGCTGCCCCGAAGCTTAACACTTCCTTGCTCACAGCACTGACCAGCACAACATCCTGCTGCACTCTGGGGCCCCTTACTTTCTCCTTTTTTTGTTTGCCTTCCTATACTTCAAGTGTTCACAATGCTCTTCAGAAATCTCAAGAGCAAACAGAAGGTGGTAATGTGAAGTAACCATGCTTAATTACCCTAAAAATGAACAAAACCCCCAACCTCCTGTTTTAATTTACTTTACTACAGCACTATGCAGACAAAGCAAGTCAGAGAAGAGACCCCTGCAAATGGTGACACCTATGGATATTTTGTGAGCTGGTGCATAACAAACAGGGGAGAAACCACAGTGTTACTTAACTTCCCAACTGAGGACTCGATGACGGAGTCATCTTGACAGCACAGGCATATGCCATTCAGAGCTGTGTCGTCTCTTCCAAACTGAGAGGCCTCCACCTGCAGTAGCAGTCACACAGGGACAGAGGTAAAGGCAAGGGGGGAAAGACCCAGGGTAAGTCCTTCAGGTGCCAGTCATAAACAATCCCAGCTCTTTCCTGTAATGAGAAAGAGAAAACGTCTTGGGAAGCACATAGGAAAAGATGTCTGTCACTGGGAAACTGCACCACACCTACATAACCCATAACACGTTCTTCTTCGTGTTTTCTATTTCTGACCCAACATGTAAGGCAGAGACTCTGAGTCCCAGGAGAGAGACTGGAGGAGGCTGCCTCGCTCCCTGACTCCAGCAGCAGATTTCAGCTCTGAGGTGGCTTCTCCCAGCAACATCAGTCACATGCAGATCATGCATCTGCCAGCACAACTCCATCCAGATTGAGAGCTAAACAATTCTGGCAGAAGCTCTACTTTTGCTTTATCTAACAGAAGACCTCTTGTCCTAAAATAACAGCAACAAAAACCAACATATTTTTGTCTACTGGTGGCAACATTTTCTAGGCTAAATCTTCCAGAAGACTCATAGTTTTATGTACAGAGTATCGCACAGAGGAACTGCAAAGACCCTGTGGAAAATCCTTAGATTCTGGAGAAGACCCTCCTGGGAGGTGGAGAGCTACTGACTGGGATGCACAGACAGGAGATGGTGGGAAATAGGGAGAATTTTATCTTCAGTGAAAATCCACTGGCATAGCGATAGCGGCAAAATTCCTGAATCCCCCACTTGCCCTAGTGGCCTCCATTGAGCACAATGAGGACAGAGTGCCCCTGTGCCCAAGGTGCAGAGTGAGAGGAGCAGGATGAGGGTAGCTGGCATGAGGAGCTTCATCTCTTGCACTCTGTACCATCTGAAGAAGAGCCAGTACATGGACAGGGGCATTTATACCCTGCCCAGGCAGCTTGCCTTTCCCCATCAGTCTGCTGACAAACAGCATAGGAACAATAGTTTCCACCCAGGCAGTGATGCAGCACTTGCTGACCTGCTTGCAGTGCCCATGAGAATCTCCCCTGGGAGTTCAACAGCCAACGTGCAGCAGATGCTGTGGCTACAGGTGTATCCACCATCACCGAAGGGCTATAGCAAGACCTATGTGCTCCTTGCTGTGTTCATGGCAGAGGTATAATATCAATTCTGCTTCTGGTTATGCAGATGCTTGGCCATTTGTTTGCCTTTTGAGAGAAACTGTCATAACCATTTTAGTTATTGCTGGATGTCTGGCAAGACATGTCAAACTATACAAAGAAACACAAGGAACCTGGTCTAGAACAAAGTAAAAGTAAACTCAAGTCTTGTGTCACCCAACACCCTCCATTGAACAGGATTCCTGGTAAGACTGACAAGTGTGCCAGTTATTTATTGTTTCAATGTCCTTTTTTTTTCCACTTTTTTATCTTAATAACAAACATTTTGCTTTGCTTTGCAACAAGCTTAACTGAAGTCAGACATGCCAGGATGCCCACAGTGATTCTCAGGGATCACTAAGATAAATGCCATTAGGAGGGAGGTGAAAGGCAGGTTTTCCAGAAGGGTGATACTGACCTTGAGAACACGGTCTTTGAGGATGCTGCGATGCAGGGAGAGGTAAATTTGAAACCCTGGTGTTGACATACAGATAACCGATGCTCCCTATGGCCCTTAGCCACGCTTGAAGGGTCCGGCAGAAGCTGTTTCTCTGTTCAAGATGCAAAGAGGACAATGCATTTTAGGAAAGTATCTTGAGCCTCGGGATTTTATAGCAAGATGGAGTGCCAAACATTGAACTATCAGGAGACAAAGATTTTTCCTCTTCTAGGTTTCTCTTCCAATTTCTGCTCTGCTTCCTCTGTTGCTGTCCCATTAAGAGGTGACATTGCCTTTTTCACTCTTGGCTCTGTACTCCCACTTGCCAGTGCTCTGTACAGGTGGCAGTATCTGTAAATGGAGGTGATGGGAAGCTGCATCAGCTTTCAGTGTAAGGCACCAAAACAGCACAGCACATGATGGCAGCACAGCCTGTTTTCCTTTTTAAACCAGGACTTTAATCTTACATCTGCAAGGGGGTGTTGAAGCCCAGAGGAAATGTACTTTCCCCTACAAGGACCATGCAATCACAGCTGGAGAGCCAGGTGTGTTTGCTCAAGGAGGGTCAAACTGTGACAGCCAAGGACACCCAGGCCTGCCCTCGGCTGCATATGAATGGAAAAGAGTAGAAGGAATCAGAAGGAAATGTCTGAGACCTGGTGTTCAGAACTCAAAAGAACAAGCAGGGTCCCCACATTCATTTCTCATTCATTGGCCCAAAACCATCACCCTTGGCCGCTTCAACTCCGGTAGCAGTAATGTAGATCCGCAGCCTGGCAGGACCCCCTGACCCTCAGACTCTGCTCCCATCAGGAGATTCCCATCTCTTCCCAGCCTCAGAGGGAGGATCCCAGTCACCATGAGCCCACAGTGTGACAGCCAGGAGAGTGGTGAGGCCACCTTCAGGAATCTGTCCGTGAGAAATTACTCCTACACATACTTCAGAGGCCTCCAAGAAAGCTCAAGCTCAGGATGAGCACTGTCACTTCAGGGCTTGGGAAATATCAGTTTCCCCATTTGTAACCCAAGAATCTACCTGCTAACCTGGAGAAACAAATGCGAGATGCCTTGGACTTGATTTCAGAGTACATGGCTGAGATAGCACTTAACAGGTACAAAGCAGAGCTGCCATTGATTTTTTCCATCACATAGTGGTGCTAACATTGTTAGGATGCCTCAAAAAGTTTTCTAAGATCAGCTTATCTAAGAAAGATCTACAATGGTGACATCCAGACCTCTTACTGACACACATACTCTAGTTTGTTGCTCCCTCTCCCATATTTTAGTATCCTTGAAATAATGTCAGAACACAGTTTTAAACAAAACTGGCTAACTGATTAATTCGATTAATAAAACATGACTACAGAAAAATGATGATGATACAGTGTATTTCATCCTTTCATTATTCATCCAGGTGAATACAGTTATTTTTGCAAGCAGAGGAGCATAAAAATTATGCCACTACTTTCAGCTTTGATAAATACTTCTAAAATTTTAAAATAAACTTATGAATATACTATTAATTAGTACATTAATTTTATAAAATTATTCTTTTGATGCTATGACATCTTTAAAATCTATATGGAACATGGAAAATAAATTCCTATCTATAACATATAAAACATATACCATACACAATTTGCTTTGGTTCATGATGTTATTGAAAAACATGATACATTAGCAGCTCTTGGAAATGAATTAATTTCTGACTTCTACCCTTGAAAATACCACACACTTAGGAATACAAACTTTATTAGGTAATGCTGTGTATTGTCTTTCTCATACTCTCCGTTTCTCATATTCCTGTATATCTTTTGCTGCCCAAAGCACAATTATTATTGGAGAGGCTTCCAGGACTGCCCAGCCTCTTCCTACAGCTTTTGGAAAGCACGGCAATAGACTGTGAAGTCATGCAAGACCACAGCTGCTTCAATTTTCTCACTCTTCTTTCAGTCTCCAGGGTCTCTGCTCTCCATCCACAACCCACGTACCTCCACACTGCTCCAGATGGTCTGTCAGGAGCTCTGCAAGCTCATGAAGGTTCCAATGTATTTCAGTGTTATAGTCTTTTTCTATATTCTGAAGAAGGTCACGCACTAGCATAATCTCTAGTGTTTAATTCTCTAAAATTGTAAGGATTGGGAATCTTTAAAACCTAGTAATTAATATTATATCTCTGTCAGGCAGAGAAAATTAGTTCCTATCACTTCCTCTATTACGTGTTTTGTAGAATTTCCTGCAAAAGTTTAAAAATGCTAATTTAGAAAAAAAATTGAAGTTTCCTTTATCAACAAGGCATAGAAGTAGAAATGAGCATTGCATCGTAACTTTCAGTTATTCATGTTACCTTCCATCTTGGACGTTCTTGCTTCCTTCTCCGCAGGATCCAGCTCACACTAGTTCTCAGGAGTAGGGAGGGGTCTGGTATGATGGTTTGCCAAGGGACAGAAACAAAGGACAAGCATTGTACACTGATGTCCTTAACTCAGAAACACACTCGAATCAGCCGGTCAGATACAACCAAGAACTTCCCTATTCCAGCCTATGGAACTAAAAAAGGTTTCCTCTAATACGAAATCTTCTTTGTGTGCTAAAAGGAGAGAATTTGCATCTTAGATGGAGGTCTAGGGACTACATCTGCTCATAAATCACCTGCTAACTTGCCAGCAGGTACTCCAGGCTGGGAGGTGAAAGAAACTTCTGGTGATATAATTTTCTGTGCAAGTGAATAAAACCTGGAGGAAACTCAAGTGGATTGAAAACTGGCTGAACACCTGGTCCCAGAGAGTTGTGGTCAGAGGTGTGAAGTCTAGCTGGAGGCCAGTAATTAGCGGTGTACCACAGTGGTCAGCTCTGGGTCCAGTCTTATTTAACATCTTCATTAAAGATCTGGATGATGGGGCAGAGTGTGCACTCAGCAAGTTTGCTGACAATGCAAAACTGGGACGAGTGGCTGTTATACCAGGGGGCATTCTACCATCCAGAAGGACCTGGACAGGCTGGAGAAATGGGCTGACAGGAACCTCATGAAGTTTAACAAGGAGAAGTGCAAAGTCCTGCATCTGGGGAGGAACAACCCCAGGTACCATTACACACTGGGGGCCAACCAGCTGGAAAGCAGCATTGCAGAAAAGGACCTGGTGAACCTGGTGGATACCAGGTTGAACATGAACCAGAGATGGGCCCTTGCAACAAAGAAGGTAAATGGAAACCCAGGCTGCATCAGCCAAAGCATGGCCAGCAGGTCAAGGAAGGCGATCTTTCCCCTTTACTCAGCACAGGTGAGGCCATGCCTCTAGTATTGTTTCCGATTCTGAGCTCCTCACTACAAGAGTTATGCTGAAGAGAGTACAATGAAGGGCCTCAAAGATGATTAAGAGACTAGAACTTCTGTTCTATGAGGAAAGCCTAAGAGACCTGGGACTGTTCAGCCTGGAGAAGGCTCAGGGGGATCTTATCAATGTCTATAAAGACCTGACAGGAAGGCATAAAGGGGACAGAGTCAGCCCCTTTTCAGTGATGCCCAGGGACAGGACTAGAGGCAATGGGCACAAACTAAAACACAGGAGGTTCCCTCTGAACATCAGTAAACACTTTTTTGCAGTGAGGATGACTAAGCACCGTCATTTAGGCATGGTCCTGAGGCACTGTCTCCAGGTGGCCCTCCTCGAGCAGGGAGTTGGACCAGATGATCTCCAGAGGTCCCTTCAACCTCAGCCATTCTCTGACTCTGTGATTCCGTGAACTGGAAGACAGATGTTGACAGGAACAACAAGGCAGGATAAAAACCCATGAAGATAATTTCAGTGTTGTGTTTTAAGTGAGCTGTAAGGAGGGTTGAAGGCAGCAAGTGCCCAAGAACTCAGTACAGGAGTGGAGGTAAGACAGCATCCACCAGAAAAGTCAGTAAGTACAGAGGGATAGTTTTGGCTGAATGACCATGTGTTTCTGTGTGCTCTAGGTCATTTTGTACTCCTTCCACTCTGTTACCAAGGTACTGTTTGCCATCCATCAGTTCTCAGTAGCCATGTCCCTCATCAGGTCTAATGTCCAAACTGGCCATTACAATTAGGTATAAATCAGGTTTAAATCACATAGCCTGGTTGTGTCAGACCTCCATCACCTGCAGTTCAGGATGAAGACAAGACACTCCACGGGCAACTGCATCCTGCAAAAGAAAACACTGTCTCATGGAAAAAATACATCAGCAAACCCACAAATCACATATATTTCCAAAGAAACATGAAAGGGCAATAAAGAATCTATTTTATTCTATGGAAGTATGAATTAGCAAAGGGTTGTATTTTTTAGAAACAAGAGGTGGGATTCTGAATGAACATAGACGTACAGTGCAGATGTCTCCATCTGAAATAATTACCGTGGGCTCCCTTTATAGCTGCTGAGAGAGACAATATGACGACAATAGAGAGAGACAGATACCTTCACATGAACCTCTCCATAAATGTACCTATTAATCTCTGCTGACTACCGGGAGGCATGATCCGCATCTGGACTGGTCTTATAACTTCAGTCTCTTTTTAAGCTTTAGTAGGCTAAAAACAGAAGTGCTGAATTAGAATTAGTTTTCAGTAATATGGGCAAATATTTAAGAGAACATGAGTAATCAAATTATGTGCTGTCTGGTCCTGATTTTCTCATTTGTTAAATTGACTCAGATTAATAGAGAAAAGAATAGCAGGAAAAATGCAAGTGAGAGACGTCAGAAGTGAGACAAGAGCTAGGATTTTCTAGATGGGTGAGCAAAGAAAGACAAAAAACAGACTAAGTATAGCTGTTTCTCAAATGTAGGAGGAGGTAGTTGTGCATTAGTGATGGGATATAAAGAAGACCTCCACTCTGAGGTGGTGCTTCTTTTGTTGTGAACTTTTTTTCAGGCAGTTGCCTACCTGCCCAGGTCCCCCAACCTTCATTGAAAACTTTTCCTAGGAAACTCAAACAATTTAGTCATCTAGTAGTAGGCTGAGCATCCATTAGCATTTTTAACACAAAAATTACAATATTTAAATTTTCTCACATTTAATATTTCCGTATTATCAATAGAATTAACTTCCTTCATCTTTGAATTATGTATGCCTCCTTTCCACAGCCTTATTCTTTATTTGCTCAGTGTAATTTTTGTTTACAATTATTAATATTGTTTTAACACATTCTGGTCAAAGCCTAATTGCCCTGCACTGGGAGATCTCAATTGCTTTTTGTTCCCGAATCCCATCTAGGAGCCAGTATGACAAAATTGCTTATTATTGCCAGACAGTGCCACAGAACAATCCTCTCTATGAAAGAATCTGAAATAGAGAACCCAAAGAAACATAAGCAGACAGCTCATCCATGGCTGCAGCTCTAAGACGGGATCAGTCCACACCTGAGTGTTAGTGAAGGATGAAGTATGTTTGTCCAACCTGTGTGTAAAAACTTCCAATTATAAACACACCCCAGATCCCTCAAGCAAGACAGTCTAGTGCTCGACTGTCCTTACTGTTGGAGTGTCTACTGAAATGCAAGACTACTGTTCTTTCTTGTTCATAATAGTACAGTTCATTCATTTCTTCCCTCCACAATGATTTGCACACATGAAGACTATTGTCACATCCCTCTTCAGTCTTATCTTCTAACTAAATAATCCCAGTTCTTTCAGTCCTACTGCTTATACAGTTTTCTAGATCTGGTGGTCTATGGGGTCAGTCTGGGGAAAATTTTTTACTCACCTCTCTCAGTAGGTCCACAGGTTCCCTGGATATAATCATCCAGAACTGTACCTGATATCCCAGCTAAGATGAAACAAAATGCCAAGGAGAAGAAGGATTATTCAGCATGGCTGGAAGGTTGCATTTTTGTTTATGCATTCCAGCATGATTCCTGTCATTTTCACAACAGCGTGACACTGTTGTCTCTTGTTCAGTTTATGATCCACCACATCCAGAATTGCTACAGAGGATCCCTACCCTTTTCCTTCATACAAGACTAATTCCAGTATTACTTGCTGTCCTCCATACCCACAAGAACTGAAAACATATTATAAGTCCACTTGTGATTGATATCTCATTGTGATTTCCACCTGCACCAGACAGCCAGCAAGCAAATCAAACATCCTTAAGAAACCTGTTGAGGAGAAAAGAATGTGGAAACCATGGCCAGCAATGAAGAAATTGTTTTGCTCGTGTCTCGTGGTTGTTTACACTCTTGGCACCAAGACTCAAGGCCGTGTTAGGTGCTGGAAAAGTAGAAGCTTTCTACTTGCTTATTTAGTTAAAATGCCTGATTGGTTAACAAGGGTGGGACTGGTGCCTCTCTTCCTGTAGAACTGCTGCCTCAGTAGTCATTCTCAGCTGTCTTTGAAGGTGGTTATACTCATGGCATAATTTACACCTGTGCTTATTTTTAATTCTATCCCCAAACTCTAGTGTCTTTAGCATGTCCCAGGTTGATGCCATCTATAAACTTAATAAGCAATTCTCTATTCTACCATGCAAGTCACTGATAAAAATATTGAGCTACCCCAGACCCATAACAGTCTCCTGTGGAACATCATTCTGTATGTTTCTACAATTGGTTCAGGCTTTTGACATTTTTTAACCATTGATTCAAATTGTTAACTAACATTAAAAAAAAAAGACGACATACACCCTCCTGTAGTGCAGATTTACTGACAGCCAGAGACCAGATATAAATTTACACCACTACAAATCTACGACTTTATCTTTGACTAAACATCACTTCACACATGAAACCTTTAGCACCTTATTCTGAAATGCATGGGGAAAAGTTCTTAGGATTATCCTTAGCCACAGCTGCAAGGTTGTTCAGTCCCCTGAACATGGGTATTTTGGTGTATCTAATATGGCCAAAGCGATCCCTCCCCCTGCTCCGTGTCAGAGTCCTGCTCCCCTGGCTGTCTAGACTGCGCACATGCCAGTGCATACCTGGGCTTTTTCTCCACTAAACGAAGTTGCTCCCTTGGTAGGACAAGCTGTCTCCAGCTACAGCATGTTCTGCATTGGGATGCAGATTGATTGCTACAGACGCAAACCAGTCCTCACCACTTGACCGTGGAAAGCAATCTGATGCTAACAGCAGTGTCAGCAAGAGTACTTCAGTCCCAGAGTGTCCCCTGCAGAAAGCTGGGACCTCCGAACTGCTCTTGTCACGGACGTCACCTTCCCAAAGCTCCTGCTAGTGGACCTTGACCATTGTCTGTTCCTTGTCTTCCCCTTTAACTGCCCTGTTGACAAAGGCAGCATGAGCTGTTGCTGAGTTTTGGCCATGCCTGTGGTGACAGGGTGGCTCTGCATGCTAGCTCAGTAATGCCAAGCCAGAAAGAGCAGATTGAGGTCTGCTCAGTGTTGGGGGAGTAAGGAAGAAGAAAAGGAAAGAAAGAAACTGTGAACAAAATATCTGCAGATTTTTTTGGTCAATACCAGGTCATTCAAAGTATACCTTTATTTTAAAAAAGGACTTTATTAGTAGACATTGAGGACAGGTGAAGGGGAGGATGAAAAGAGAGGAGAAGGCATGCCCTTGACATCAGAATGTCTAGAAGTGTCTAATATATGTAAAGAACTTTATCTTTTATAAAAATTTTGTATCTCCTAAGGTGATTCAGGTGTTTGTTCAAAATAATGTAACCACCAGTCTGAGATCCACGCTCACAAACAGAGAAGATTGCACCCTGGCCTATGCCCAGAGCCAGTACTATACTACTCTGTTTTGACAGTTTGGAGACCATCACCTTAATATGAAGAGTCATGGGAGAGAGACCATGTTCTTACAGGAAACTTACACATGGAATCACAATCCCCTTCCACTCTGGAACAGGGCAGAAATATTTGAAGATCGTTCGGAATTTCCGTGGGGAATTACCACTGGCCACTACAGCCTGAACATTTGCACTGATGGGACAACTCAGGCAAAAGTCTTCTCTCTCCCAAGAGCTCTTCACAAGCAACCATACTGATCCAGAGAATTTACTGTGAAACAGACCCTGTTGTCTACAGCGAGCCATACACCTCTGGAATTGATTCTGCAAGGTGTATTGATCCAGCAAAGCCTTTAAGCACAGCATTAATCTTCTGGACTTCATTTATATTCTTAAAGTTCAGCAAGTGCCAAAGGGCTTTGCTGTACTTGAGCTTGCTCAGACCTTTAGTTAGCATCTTTCAAACCACAGTCCTAAAGCCCTCACCACCGACCAATGGACCGCTGACCGGGGAGGCAGCCCTGGTCTTGTCACTGCTTCAGTTCTCCTTTGTCATGAAATCATGTGGACCCAACAATTGTCTGGACCCAACAGCTTTACTTGGGCATCTGGATTCACAGCATGTGGGAGGCTCTGGACTAACCAGAAGATAAATCATGCATGATCAGCAATTTTGCTGATGAGTTACTCTGCTGTCTCTGTCAGGAACAGATGACTATAGGGGAAATGCTGGTTAGGTACAGATTAACCCTATACCCGGCTGTAGTTCAGTGGAAAACAAGAACCCTATTACTTCTGAGTTATGAACAGGTATTTCTTCTGTGGTTTGAACCTGCTATCTGCTTGGCTTCAACTCCTGCGAATGCATTGATCCAGACTTCCACCTATTGCCTCACCTCTATGATTAACATCAAGAGCAAGAATTGGTCACTGCCTGCAAACAATGGTAGCTGTTTAGGGCATGATCTATTTATTATTTACACTCCGTTAAAACCATGATCTGTAAAGGTCTAGTTATTTGCTTTTGGGGTTTCCATTGTGTTCTTCACTGAGGTATCCAAGGGCTAAACAAACTTCAGTTTATCTTGTGAAATGAGTGAGTGACATTTCTCCATGTAATAGTCCACATACCAAGATGTATGGACTAAAGACAAAAGAAATCATTCACTCTGAGCACCAGATTTCCTTGGCTAGATTTCAGGGTTTCAGATATTACATATTACATAATAAATTAAGGCAGAGCCACAACCCTTTGTGGAAAACTCAGTTCTGTAGTTAAGATCCTAGTGTCCCAGTGTAAACAACTCAGAAGATAACCAATTATTAGGAAACCACCCATACATAGCTGACGTAATCCACCTTGAACCACCAAGGGAAGATTAACAGAGGTTCCCTAGGCAGCAGGGGCTCAGACTCTGGTCCTCAGGGTCTTTATTGCTGCCCAGTCATCCCAGACTGACCATATCCAGACACGAGCTCCCTGCCTGTGACCTCGGCGCCAAGACCCAGTCCCCATTGCAGCATTTTCTGCCTTGTTCTTGCCCAACACCTTGGAATAAGAAAGAGAAAGGGGAAGGGGAAGAAGAAGGGGGAAAGAAAGAAAGGAAAGAAGGAAAGGAAAGGAAAGGAAAGGAAAGGAAAGGAAAGGAAAGGAAAGGAAAGGAAAGGAAAGGAAAGGAAAGGAAAGGAAAGGAAAGGAAAGGAAAGGAAAGGAAAGGAAAGGAAAGGAAAGGAAAGGAAAGGAAAGGAAAGGAAAGGAAAGGAAAGGAAAGGAAAGGAAAGGAAAGGAAAGGAAAGGAAAGGAAAGGAAAGGAAAGGAAAGGAGAGTAGGAATTACCCCAGCATCACTAAAAGTGTTGCACTAAACAGGGGCTTACGTGCCATGTCCACTAGTTCCTGCTCTCATGGGTGATGCTGAGAGATGCAGGGAGCAGGAAAGTCCTGGGGGAGAAGAAAGAGTAGTGAAAAGGCAAACAGAGGAGGAGGATGTTTCTTTCCTTGCACCTAAGCACTGATCATTAGCATGGACATAAGCAAGGGGAAGCCAGCGCAACCACAGACAGAAGGCAGGGGAGCCGCTGCCAACCTGGGACAGGGTAGGATCCACCCACCCACAGAGCTCTGGCACCCACAGGACCCTTTCCCACCTCCTCCCCCAGCCATGTGTAGTCATGCAAGCCCACCTGGGGAAGGCAATGGCAGCCGGGACAGTGGGACCAAAGTGCTTGCTCGTAAGAGGATGCTTCTTTTCCAGTGGCTCTCTGTAGCTCTCACATGTCTCCTAATCTGGGGTGTTCGCCTGCAGTCAAACATTGGGAGGGGAGAAGAAGTGCTGTGGAAGAGATGTTAGATGTGAAGGAATCCATCCTTGAAAAGGCAATGATATTTCCTCACCCCAGCTCCTACCTCCAGTTTCAGACCATTGTACCTACTTTTTCTGGATTTCCCATATCTGGTTTCTGACCCCTCTTCATGTGATTTGGGATCTTCTGACGCTATACTGTCTGTGTACAGCACAGGTAGTGCTTCTTCAGGAAAAGGGGGCAGTCATGTCTCTGCTTTCTGTCCAGCACCAAGACAGGCGAACGTGTACATCAGGCCACAGCTGCTGTTGTAGCGGTAATTCTCTGCTCAGGGTTGAAGTATATCCAGCAGAGATGGAACCACCAGTCCTGTAGCACAATTACTGCCTAGGCTCATCTGCATAGGTGCAAAATTTATTTTTTGCTTACCTTTAATGTTCACACTAATTAGGGATGATAGATGTGGAGAGGGAGTGTGTATTACGGATACTTTGTCAGACTTTGCATTGTTCAAACACTATATGTTGCTGAAATAACAACTTTCTAAAACAGTGCAAAATTATATAATTTTCCCTAGTATCCTTCTCAGAAATGCCAGAACCTGAAGTTTTACAGACAAGTAAACAGCACAAGAAGTTTCACCACAAGCCTTTATCATGTGCAAAGCTACAACCAACCGAAAATAATTGGAAATCAAAACTTGGGCAACCTGGTCAAGACAGCTGTTCTTGCCTCCACAGTTTCCTCTGAGAAACTCTGAGTTTCCTTACTGCTTCTGTAAGTCTCAGATGATCTTTTTTTTTTTTTAGCAGAGGCCACTTACCCACTTTGCTACTCATGAGTTGCACTGGACCGGTACTGGTTTGTATCACTCTCCTGGCTGAAGCCAATGGGCACAAGCATCCTAATCCTCTCCTGCCTGGAGTCACCACAGAGCAGATGTACACCCTGCACTGATGGGAACTGCTGGTCTCTGAATAAACTTAAAATTTCTGCGTGAGTATGAACGAAAATCAACTGCCCTGAGAACTTTGCACAGAGAGGCTAGGTGCATGCGAGTGACATCTCATCTTTATACATGTTTGTAAATATATGTGTATGTATTAAAAAAGGGTTACATGCTCCAGCAAGTATAAATTTTCTTGCCCCCACTGAAGCCTATCACTCCAGCTGTCAATGAAGCATTAACAGAGACCTGGTGATCTGCACAGGGTCTGCCCACGGCATGTCTCCTACAGCAGTCCTGCAGGAAGCACACTTAACTCTCTCCATTTTCTGCCACACATAGGACTTCAGACAGCCACAGGACTTTCTTCTCATTAAAGACCCATTGTGACTGTGCCAGGCTCTGTTTGTTTATCTCACTGCTTTAACTTGAAAGAGTCTACCTATACGCACTTTTCAGTCATGCTGGTCCTGGCATATCCTTGAAACCTTGACGCTGCTGTCTCCATTTCTTCCTCCAGTGTTCATCCCTCATAACATATGCATGCTAGACATGGGGGAGACCCTCATGTTCAGTGCAGGGACTAAGGGGATCCCAAGAAGAGAATGCCTGCGGGTTGGTCTGTGGGTCCCTGCCAGCATGCAGGAGCAGCCATGCAGGTGTAAGGCAAATGCTCTTGGGAACAGTAAGGAGAAGAAAGCAGACACCTTATTATTTCTTTTTATGGCATCATCTCTGGGTTGAAGCCCTGTCTCAGTGACCCTTTTCACTCCTTTAGGTTTGTGTGGGCTGCAGCCAAAGGCAGGTCTGGGTGTCCCCGTCTGCCACTGTGTGACCCTGCCTGAGCAAACACACCGGGCCCTTCAGCTGCTCTCCTGGGTTCTTGCTTGGCTTCTTATTTCAGGGGAAAAAAGTGAGTGGCTTGGTGAAATGTCTCCTTTTCTCAGCTATTTGCTATGTGGTGCTCCCTTCTTTTTTTGCGCTCAGATAAAACTGCCATGTAGCAGGTTCTTTTTGGAGTGGGCATCTGTGTCCCAGTCTTGCCACATTTGGTCTCTTCAAAAAATATTTTCTTTCATCACTCTTCTGAGTCTGTCCTGTCATCAGTATTAAATTAATAACATAAAAGTACTAAATCAAATTAATAATTGGTTACTCATGTTACATTATTCTTGAGTTTCCAATTCACCTCTTAGAGGGTCTAATTTTCTATGTGATTTTTAAAATTATCTAAACTCCTCAAGCAATGCACCAGTAGAACTGAAATTTGCAAATTCATGGCACAGACCTCCGCCATTTGAGTGGGAATCACCACTGCAGGAGAAGTAAGGTGCCATTTTTAATATGTATGTTTTTCTGTCCATCCCCCTCAAGCTATCACCTTATCATCCTTCCAGAAAACTTTCCAGAAAAACTTTTGCATTGAGTCAGGTATTGTAACCACAAATGGAAAATTTCAGCACAAATGGTTGTAGACTGGAAAAACTACAAGCAACTGCAATCAGTCTTACAGAAGCAAACAGTAGGAAATCTTGACAGGCACTGTTAGCAAGCCTGTGTGCAACAAAGATATAACTCCTGCTGGAAGAAAATGTTAGCACTATATTGGGTCCAAATGTCTTAAAAACTGAAATTTATTTCAGGCAGAACCCCAGAAGATAAGCCTCTAACAGGCTTTAGTGTACACACAAACACTCAGGTTGTGCATGCAACAAGGAGACAAAATATGAGACAATTAGGAAAGAGCAATACACTGTATAAATGAACAAGTAAAGCCCCTTACTCATAGTGCATCTCTGAGCAGCAGCATGATTCTGCCCCATGACAAAATTAGGGTGAGGTAAGGTTTAGGGTCAGGATTCCAAGGTCCTCAGAGCTGGAAGTCCCTTAGCACCTTGCTTGGTGGAAGAGCTTAAAAGAGGTAAAACACTATGGTCTAGATAACTGCTGCCTGGAGAGGGGATGGAATAACTGTCTGCAAAGATCTCAACTTGTTAATAGTGTTGAATAATTAGAGGTAATATAAGAAAAGGAAGTTTGAAACTAAGAGATGATTTGCCTGGAACAAGCCTTAAGCATCACACAATATGAGAAAATTTAGCCACTGCATGTCCTCTGCTGAAGCTAGAAGATGTACTTCAGTGCCAGCAAAAGGTAGATACAATTTTAACAGGTGAGAAGTGCTATCACAAAGACTGCTTATTTTCTCAAAGTGAGAAAAATGCAGCTATCCACTTCTTGCTGAGAATCCGTGCTTGCCTTGCCGCCAGGACCTGCACAATAACAGAGGCATTCCTTGGTGGAAGGTTTCATTCACCAAGTACTTAATTCTCCGTTGATTTGAGGTTATCCTGGCTTTCACCTCTCTCTTCAGAACTGCAGAAAGCCCACCCCCCAGGCTCTACATGCAGACTGTGGGGCAGGGGGCTGAGTGGAGGAGGCTGCTAGTGGTAAAGTCTGATATATGAACTGTCCACCCTTCCACAGCCTTGTCTCAGTGACAGTAGGGACAGGTCACTAAAGATGCATTCAGGCCATTTGTCAAGGAGCAATGACTCCGCTATCACGGGGCCAGAACTCAAACTAAGATACTCATCAGATCCCTCATCCAAGGGCTTGGTCTCTTTTTCTCCTGCTGTGTCCAGGTAGCAGGTGCACAAAAACACATTTTTGTCCTCCCTGTCACTAATTAGGAGGTCCTTGGAGCAACTGGCAGACTCCCCACTATTGCTTTAGTGGATACGTCATTGGATTTGCACTGAAGGTAAGTCTTCTCCACTCCCATCAGTGTCCTCTGCCAGCTGCCCACATGTCATTAACTCCCTCTGAAGCCCCCTCCTGATCCCAGAATATGATTTTTCACAGGTACCACCATCTGCAGTGACAGCAACAGATCACAGTTTCCCAGGTTGCATGCCAAAAACAATCTCATATCTGGATTTCCATCTGCATGTCCAGTTTTCCAGTAATTTTATGCAGCTGGAATATGGATCTTCTAAATTTCTTGGATATTTATTTCCCCAGAAAATATTTCACAGAAATACAGCCATGAACCTCCTCTTTACCTCATCGTTCCCCTCATCTTTACCTACTCCTGAAAGTAGGATTGCACATGGCCTTTGAAGTGCTTTGAACACTACAAATGGTATCTAGAAACTTCACTTGAGTAACACTTGCTTTGGGGAATTTCCTCAGTGTTTTGATTCTTTAGTCCCTTCCCCACCCATGGCCAGGTATAGAAGAGCAAAGCCCCTGAGTTTCTTGAAATACAGGTCCAAACAGCTTGGCCATAATAGCTTCACCAGTGAGGCTGAGTTCTTCTTTATTTTAACCATATGCCTACACAAGGTGCAGTTATACAAGGAGAAAAAAAAAAAAAGACAGTTTCTTTTTCTCTCCAAACTGGGACAAGCCACAGTGGAAAAATATTCTATTAACAGTGTGTGTCTCTTCTATGGCCACATCTGCATAATTTTATCATGTAATTAGACCTTGGCTTCTGCCAGTGAGGAATCTATTAGTGAAAAGCTCCTCAGACAAAGGGAAGCCTTAGTGCATAAATTAATGCAAATCAAGCCTGGGCTCTCCCATCCTATGCTGTTTGGAGCTGTTATAATCTCTGTGTTGCTGCAAGAGAAGACTGTACTGCTGGAGCCTGAACACAAGTGGATGACAGGGGAGAGAAGGGCAACACAGTCCCCTTGTTTTTTCCAGATGATGTCCAGGGCTTCAGCCTTATAGTGTGGATCAGAAGGAAATACACAGGAAACAGCTTTGCAAATTGGTGTTGAAATCATGTGGTGTGTCAACTTCAGTTTTAACAGAATTTTTTTAAGAGGCTCATTTAAATCAAAAGATGTGCAGAAGTTTATTGAACCCCTGAGTAAATCCAGTCTTGCCTTCTGTCACTAGATCTTTGCTTCCTCCCAGGTGGAGTCTGCCAAAAGTAGAGATAATGACACAGCTCTGAAGATCACCTGTCTTTACTGCGTGTGTACCAAAGCCATTGAATCATTGCTATGAGTTGCAATTTGTTTTCTTCACTCCTGCCATGCAGCAGTTCAAACACAGTCACAGGCACTTACATGTGTACGGTGGCCCTACGCAGCGAAGGCAGACAACCCTCACCTCTCCAGGGAAGGAACAGAGGGTGAGTTAATCCAGGAAGCAGCAGGAGGAAATGCAAGAGGAGAGTTTGCACCAGCAAAGAAGTAGGCTGGATTACCAGGAGCGCAGGAAGTGGGCCCATGTGAACCTCATGAGCTTCAACAAGGCAAAGTGCAAGGTCCTGCACCTGGGCTGGAGCAATCCCCCTATCAATACAGGCTGGGGGATGAAGGGATTGAGAGTAGCCCTTTAGAGAAGGACTTGGGGGTACTGGTGAATGAAAGATTGGACATAGGCCGGCAATGTGCACTTGCAGCCCAGAAGGTCAATTGTATGTTGGGCTGCATCAAAAGCAGCGTGGCCAGCAGGTGGATGGAGGTGATTCTGCCCCTCTGCTCTGCTCTGGTGAGACCCCACCTGGAGTCCTGTGTCCAGCTCTGGAGCCTCAGTACAGGAAAGACATGGGCCTGTTGGAGAGGGGCCAGAGGAGCCACAGAAATGATCAGAGGGCTTGGAACAGCTCTGCTGTGAGGACAGGCTGAGAGAGTTGAGGTTGTTCCGCCTAGAGAAGAGAAGGCTCTGGGGAGCCCTTGCTGTGGCCTTTCATTACTTAAGAGGTGCCTATAAGAAAGATGGGGGCAGTCTTTTTAGCAGGGCCTGTTACAACAGGTTTGAAACTAAAGGAGGATAGACTTAGACTAGATGTAAGGAAAAGATTTTTTACAGTGAGGGTGGTGAAACACTGGCCTAGGTTGCCCAGTGGTGGATGCCCCATCCCTGGAGACATTCCAGGCCAGGCTGGACGGGGCTCTGAGCAACCTGATGTAGTTGAAGATGTCCCTGCTCATGGCAGGGGGTTGGACTAGGTGACCTTTGAAGCTCCCTTCCAACCCAAGCTATTTTATGATTCTATGAAAGTACTTTTCTCTGTAAATCTTCCCTTGATGTTGGAGGCATCATTCCTAGGAAGGCTGTGATAATAAACCTGGGGTTCAATAATAATCGTCGTCATCCTCAGTTTTTATCCTTTTTCAAGAAATGAACATGCATTTGTACAGCAAGTCAGAGCTACCTCAAGTCTCCTTAGAGGCGTAGCAAAATTCAATTCTGAGCCCCCAAAGAGCAGGATATAGCGTGGGCTTATATTTATCATGCGAAAGGAAGACTAGCAGAGAGAGAGAGCGGGGAGAGAGAAATGGATGACAGTTTTTCTTGCTGGTGCCAGGTCATATGGACTTTTGGAAGCATTGACTAGGGCAACACTTCCCTTCTCTGCAGAAATTGTCACTTCCCTACACTCTGCTGCTGAGGAAGACATGGCAGGATGGGACAGACATGGGGCAGAGCAGTTCTCCAGTTGCTGTCAGAGGAGATGAGAAACATGGAGACAGTGATTGTGGACTTTCCTGAACAGTAGTGAACATCCACCCATCCATCCATCCATCTATCCATCCATCCATCCATCCCACTCTTCCCTCTGCAACAACCATGATACTCCCAGCCTGGGTTTCCAGGGCCAGGCTGGCAAACGGGGGCCACAGCCATTTTGTCCATCATGGCTCTTGATAATGGCTTATTTTATTTTGCCTGACAAACAGTTCCTGTGCAGGTAGATGTCAATGGCCAACCATTCTATGGTGTTCAGAGTACTAGTAGACTACTTGTTCTTCCTTACAAGGACTGAATGTTTCCCCATCAGTTCTCTGGGTTTAGAGCAGCCTCACAAAATGTACAAGCAAGCCCTTGCAGTCACTGGCAGCAGAAGGATTTTCCAGGAGGCTTGTTATTACTTGGCATTTATCTGACAGCCTTAACCAGAAAACCAGCTGATGAGTCAGCCAGCTGCTGCCACGACACTGCCTACTGCTGATGCATCGGAGATTTGCTGTCCCCATTCCCACATCAGGTTTTCACTGCTCTTGCACCATTGGGGACCCAGAGTGAGGAGGCTTTCCAGTCCCACAGAAGTGTTGCACAAAAGTGAGCATTTTCTAGGAGGTACAAGCAGTCTGAGTCCTGCTTGTTTACTTAATTAATTACTCCAGGTCTGGCAATGGCAGAGAAATTCAGCCCAAGTAAAGCACTATTTCTACTTTCTTTCCTTTCCCCTGCTTGACCCCAAATTGTCCTTTCCCCTCCCACCCCTACCTTAGAAAAGAGCTGATGTCAGTTTTAGTGTTCCCTAATCCCAGCCCAGGCCAGACCTGTGCCAGAGCTCGAGCAGCCACCCCTGGGCTCACCTAGCTCTGAGAACAATGCTGTAGCTAGAGGGAAGTGCAGAGTACCCCTAGAAAATTGGCTCTGTGGTTTTTCTTGCATGTCAGTGCTAGGCAGGATTTATTTCTTTGTTTGTTTTCTTCACTGCTGCTCGGGGGATATTTACCCTTTGCTAGGCTCACATTACTGGTCAGGAAAAGGACTCCCCAGGCAGCAGGAATTTGATGTCCAACAGTTTCTTATCTGCAACCCTAGTTCAGATTGTATTTAAAAAGTTCAAGATTATTTAGTACCTCCATTCTGCTGGCCAGGTGTGGAGGCGCTGGGAAATTCAGTACAGGCTTATGATCACAGTAAATCATAATGCATGTAATAATATGTGATCCAATAAATATTTTCATACACTTAATCTAATAAATGCAGCACATGCTGTAATGCATATATGACCCTGGTTACTTATATTCTTCATCAACAGTTTGTGTAAACAGTTAGATCCCAGCTGTCCAAACTGCCTTTGCTTGCATTCTCAGATTTTTCCCAATTTTAGCCTGCAAATACAAAGAAAATAAACACATTGTAATGATGCTTTTGGCAGCAGCTTTCACCCATTTGCTGGTGTAAACCTCCCGTAAACGCCTGTCACTTGCCATTTCACACTCCCCTTTCTGCGGCACAGACAGAGGCTTTGCTCCCTGGGAGAAAGCAGTGCCAGGGCCAAAGCAAGCAGCCAGCCCCCAGGGAAAGCTGTCCCCAACGAGCCTGCAGACATAAGTGACATGATCGTGCATGGCAAATGGGGAGAGGTGGCATCTCCCTCCCACCTCAGTCCATTCACTCACACCTCCAGCAACCGATGCTTCAGCAAAGACCCTCTTGCTGCAGAGTCCCTGTGGTGAGCGCTGACAGCAGACAGGGTCTACAAGCAGAGCCGTGTCCATGATAGCTGCACTGCTCCCCTCAAGGCTCTTCCATCGTGCTGTTCCCACCTGGGTCCCCATCAGCCCCAGCTGCAGCTACATTTCCACTGAGTCTCCAGAGGAGAAGGCAGCTGCTGGAGGCTTTACCCATGCTCACCAGCCGAAGGTCCTTGTTTTGAATCACTTCGCTTACACAAATAATCATTTAGTTAGAGCAAACAGGGATGGAAGGATGCTGAGGAGGTCTCCTAGTGCATTCCTGCTCTAAAGCAATCATTGCATGCTAATCATCCCTTATGCACATCTGCTCAAACTTTACCAAAAATCCTCCAGTGATGGAGATCTTACAACCTCCCTAGGCATAATTATTGTTATCAAGTGCACCCCAGTGTCCAATCTCAGCTGGCTGTGATGTTCATCCATTACTCTTTTTCAGCCTGACAGAGACCAGGTCATTCTTTCTCTTTTCAGCAGTATTTTGCACTGTCGTAGGCTTTTATCCCACCCCCACAGTGGCCATGAGCTGTCAGTAATGCAGGGTGTGGGGACTTGCTGATCCCCTCATTCCCTACAGACCCCAGGTGACAGCACTCCTACTGTAACATGTTTTCTCAGGCCCTGAAGCAATGTCTGCCTCCCCAATGTACTCTTTATGTCTTCCCGTCTCTTGATTATATGTTCTCAGCTCTCACGCTCATTCCTCAGAGGTCATGTTTTCCAGACCGCTGACCACTTTTGTTGCTTTCCGCTGGACTCTGTCCAACTGGGCCACAGTCCTTCTGGAAGTTCAGTGCCCTCAGCTGAGCAGAGCAGCCCTGATGGGGGCTCACAAATGCCGAGAAGAAAAATCACTCCATTTGTCTTGCAAGCTGTAATTTGGTTCATATATCTTGGCATGGAGACGACCTGACGCCGCTGACTCATGCTTTGCCTTTGATCTGTTATGGCCCTCAGACCCTTCTCTGCAGACTGATGTTAATGCAGGCATTTTTCCTCATGCAGCAGCTTATTTCTGCATAAGGTGGAAGCTCACCCTTGTCCCTGCAGAACTGCATCCTATTTTTCTCAAACTATTTCTCCAATTTGACAAGACTATTTGTCAAGCTCAAGCTGTGTCCTCCAAAGTACTTGCAGCCTATTACAGCTTGTTATGGTCCACAAAGTTAAAAACCTTATCATTTATTTTATAGGCAACCATTAATAATGACCTGGCTTGACATTTCCCTGATACTGACACTCTCTCCAGAAGCCACCTTGTTCATTCTTCACAAAGCTTTTCTGTGGAAATTGGATTTCGTCAGGGCAAGAGGATTCATGATTAGAACAGAATATAAAAGGCCTGATCCGAATAAAGGGCAAAGGAAAAGATACAAGGAAACAAGGTTAAAATCAGGTTATTACCTGTTTCCCATCTGAGGACAATAAAAATAACATATAATGCACATCATCTGCTTCATCGTAGTGGTCATAGGCAGTAGCAAGCCAGAAATGTTTGTCCTTATGCCACAAGCATGTCACATAGCCACCGAATCAAGATCACACCCCATATATCAGCATGTCACCAAGGGAGAGGAGCTGGAAGATGGAAGAGGCTGGTGCGTGCAGTGGCTGAAACACAGGTTATCAGTAACCTCGGGAACCCCACAAGAGGGGATGCTGCTGATGTTGGAGGTCAATAGGAAATAGCCAGCATTCCTGCCAATGGGACTGTGAAAAGAGAGAAGCTCCCTGGCTGCACCTTTTCTTGGCCCACAGAGGACCTATTTCACACTCAGTCTAAACATCCACTTCTCCTCAACATGAACTTCAAGGACTTGCCCAACTGTCTCAGCTCATTCTCAGTAGACGTGGCCAGTATTCCTGTCTTGCTGTTGTACTGAGCAGTGGCTCTCCTCACCCTGACAGCTATTCTCTGAAGACACAGCAGCAGACAGCAGCAGTGGTTATAAAGGCTGGATTACACTATGTTGCTAGAGCATAAATTTCCCCATTTCCAAAGCTGGGAGTTACCCAGCAACTGCTCTTTCAGGAACCTCAAGAGGAACGGTCATTGTGCAACCCCGCTGCAGCTGCCTTCTCCTGCCTGCTCTTCTCCTGCCGTGCTCAGGACAAAGCAGCTCAACCGTGAAGCTCTGTCCCTGCTGTGCCCTTGGAGGCTCTGGGAGTAACAAAAGGATTATGCATTTTTCCTCCTGCAGTGATACCAGGGGATTTGTATTGACAGCAAAATACCTTTTCTTTTCCATGTTCTCCTTTCTGCCCTTGTACTTTCAACAACCTCTCTCACAAGGAGAATTCCTTTGTGCTCCAGGTATTTTCATTGCTCAGAGGATTTTTATCATCTTTCCTTCTTCCCCTTGGTTTGTAGTCAGCAAACAGGCCCTTGGTGTATATTAGCTTAAAGAACACCTGAAACTCAGGTTTGAGACTGGAGCGATGTTATTAAAGAAGAATTTAGAGACTCTGTAGACAATGCTTATGGGGGTTTAATCTTCAAATGTCTAAAGTTTCCAGACAGCACAGAAAATATCAGAAAGAATTGCAAATGAAGGGCTCAAAAATATAAATTCCTGTGGCCTAGGAAAGAAAAGGGATGATATAGAGTCTGGAAAGAGATGGAAGTAGAAAAGGGACTGTGTAAAATGGAAGGAAGAGCATAAATCAGGAAGGAAATGTGTTTAGAACTAACTCAGAAGACAAGCCTACAGAAGAGTTTTGCCATCACAGTTATGTCAGTAACACTGCAATACATCTAGTTTTATACCAGTTCAGTCCCAGACAACATCTCAGCAGATGGAGTTTTTTCACAGAACCTGAGCCCCTTGCTCGAAGAAGGGCCAACTTCAAAGAAAGATCAAGTCTCTCAGGGTCAAGTTCTGAAGGTTTTTTCCCCAGGAAAAAATCTTTTGTCAAATCTGTTTATTTTCACTCTTCAAAGTGAACAAAAGCTGATGGCAATACATCATGCCAGGACATCTATGGCTTTGCTTGGCATGAAATACCAGCAAAACTCTGCTTAGTGATATAGTCCCCAGGGTACAGCACCTGCAAGGGATCTCTTAGCAGATTTCATACACAAAGTACTTATTTCTCAGCTAATCTCAATTCACTTTGGCACTCTCTCCTGTCTTCAGATTTCCCAAAAACCCTCCCTGTAAGCTCTCTGTGGGTGCTGTGGGGCAGCATCAGCCCCTCACTCCCCACCCCAGCTGCAGCCAGGATTTCTGCTCATTGATCGGGTAGGAACAAGTTGGGCAAGAGGTGGCCAAGTCCCTGGGAAAGGCTGCTGCCTGCCTTCCTCAGGCAACAGCTGTAATCTGTGTTATGATGCTCCTCAGCAGCATGTTATTTCTTAAAAAAAATGTGAATAATCTAACAACAAGTAGTAGAGACTGTTGTTGACATGGGGAATGTTCACAGCTACAAGATGCCCATCTCTCTCTGTTGTCATCTCAGGGCTGAGGTGACACTGCAGGTCTCTCAGCAAGAGTAGGTCCTGACTCTCCTCCTCACCCACAGACAAACCACAGATATGAACACTGCAGAGGGTCTGTTCCATTCTTCCTTCCAAAATGTTTCCTGCAAAGGAAACCCTAGGGCTTGCACACTGACTGATGGCCAGAGTGATCTAAAGGGTATGGAGCTGAAAGTACAAGACCAGGGCACACAGCTTATTAAAAAGGGCTTGAGGAAGGGTAAAAACAAACAGGTATTGTTAAACTGTAAGGTAAGGTACACTGCAGGAAACAGCGAAAGCTAAAGTTGTGGCCAAACAGAAAAAATAGAAGTAACATATCTGGTGGCAGATTGCATGCAAAAACACAGCAGACAAAAGCACTTTGTGGAACAAATGGCAAAGGGAATTAGCACTAATAATGTTTCTTCACATTAAGAATTCGGGAGCCTGTTAGAAAACCTTTAGGACCAGCTGACAGTATAAAAGAAGATCACAGCAGATATGGCCATTTTAAAATTATTTATTTGCATCAGTGCTCATAGTGGAAGAAACTTTGTTGCATCCAGATGGTTCCAACCACTCTTGGGGTTTAGGGGTCTTAGAAAGATTAGGTAGAAATTTAAATTGTTTTAGAAGAGAGATGAAAAAAATTAACAGAGTGAATAGCAACAAATAAATAAAACTGATAATAAGCACTCAAGAGGTCTAAGATGTCTCTAAACTGGAAGAGCTAAGGTCATAGCAGTGATGGATAACATGTCATTCAAAATTACTGGAAGGCTAAACAGGGGCAAACAGGAGGTCAGTTTTTAAAAATTGTTCCAAGGGTGATCTGAGTAACTACAGAGCTCTTATTCCATCTTAAATTATACAGTAGGTTCTGCCAACTTTTTATATAATACATGGGGGTACTGGATTTATGTGGCAAAGTCTTCGTAGTGGGATGGCCTGCAGGGGTGTTTTCTGTGACAAGACACCAGGAGCTGCCACCATGTCAGATAGAGCCAATGATAGAGCTCCAAGACGGAACCACTGCTGTCCAAAGCTGGTCCCATCAGTGATGCTGGTGGCATCTCTGTGGTAATATATTTAAGAAAGTGTAAAAATGCTGCACGGCAGCAGGGGAGAGGAGTGAGAATATGTGAGAGAAAGAACCCTGCAGACACCAGGGTCAGTGAAGAAGGAGGGCAGGAGATGCTCCAACCACTGGAGCAGAGATTGCCCTGCAGCCTGTGGTGCAGACCATGGTGAGGCCACCTGTCCCCTGCAGCCCATGGAAGTCCCATGGTGGAGCAGATCTCCACCTGCAGCCCAGGGAGGACCCCACGCCAGAGCAGGTGGATGCCCAAAGGAGGCTGTGACCCCATGGGAAGCCCACACTGGAGCAGGATCCTGGCAGAACTTGTGACCTTGTGGAGACAGGAGCCCAGGCTGGACCAGGTTTGCTGGCAGGACTTGTGACCCCGTGGGTGACCCAGGCTGGAGCAGTCTGTTCCTGAAGGACTGCACCCTGTGGAAGGGACCCACTCTGGAGCAGTTCATGAAGAACTGCAGCCCATGGGAAGGATCCACACTGGAGAAGTTCATGGAGGACTGTCTCCCATGGGAGGGACCCCACACTGAAGCAGAGGAAGAGCATGAAGAGGAAGAAGTGTGAGAGACAAAGCTTGCTATCTATTTCACATGCAACTTTTAATAATAACTGTAACGACTGCCAACATTTCCCTATTACAAATTCTCTCCAGAAATAATCTGTTCTGTCCTCATGAAGACTCTCCCTAGAAACTGGCTTCATCTGAGACAAGAAGCTCCATGAGGAATTATTATCAGGAAATATCAAAGACAACCATAGAAGAACAAACATTTTAAAAAATAGCAGAGGAAAACATAAGGTAGACCCCAGTTTCTCATTACCAGGCCTAAACAAACCCGTGCTCCTTATGGCTTGGTAAGCAGAAGCAAGATGTGAAGATGTGTTGCCCTGTGGAGTTTCCAGTGGCGTTAGACACCTACCCTTAGGCAGCTTAATCAGCTACATAAAGGCCGTTCTGTGGATTCAGTTTCAGTGGAATCAATTTCTGGACTTCACCAAGTGTGTACATCCCACTGACTGTAGCAGCAGCTCAGACACAAAGGTCACAAGTGGACTTTTGTATAGGCAAATAAAGAGAGGTGTCATAACTTAGGTGAACCTGAACCACAGCTCTGGTGGCCTCACCAGTCAATAGAAAAGAGCAAGAAGTAGCAGAAATGAGAAACAAAGAAACTGTGAAAGGGAAAGATATATTTGCCTCTACTTCTGCCTCAGAGAACTAATTCTCAGCACCAGTTGCTCTGCACTGAGAGTGGTGAGAAGTCGTGGACTCTGACTCAGTCGAATGACTTTGTGCTATTAGGGGTGTTTCTAAGAGGGGGAAATATCACTGGCCTCATGTAGGCAGTCACAGAAATCACACCTCACCACTATTATGTTGTGGGCAAAAAGTGCTGCCCCTCATCCAGGTGGCAACTTGCCTGTACGTCTGTCTGGTCCAGGTTCACCAGCGGTGTCAGCCAGTGTCACTTCCCTGGCCCCCAAAGAACATCATTAGTAGCTGAGAAAGCTTTGAGACTCCGCTTCTGTTCTTAAACTGACATGACAGCAGCAGGAGTGCTACATGCTTTGAAGGCTGACTGGCCCCTTGGCAGCACCAAAGAACACTTAAAACCAGGTCTTTTATCCAAAACCAAGCTTTAGTTTCCAGATTTGCGAAGAATTTAGCTGGCTTTATGTCCAATGACATTATGAAGGCCATTGCAAGCATTTTTTTCAGTCCACATACAACTTAAAGTAACTTTTTCTCACCACCATCTGGGAATGTTCTCATTGCTAGAGAAGAAGGACAACTGAGAACACAACTCCTGTGCCTTCTCTGGAGAGTCCCACCATCTTGTAAATGTACAGTAAATGACAAAATACCTTCTGGCCCAGAGAAAGTGGGATTTACTTAACCAACACTTAGGTATCTGTAACGCAATGTCAACAACGCTACTGCAAGCACTTCGCTCTTTTGTTTTGATATTTTGGCTCTGTGATTACCTTTTTCTATTCCACTAATTTCTGATTATTTTGAGCACCTACACTGCTTTCAAAGATTCTGATTTCATTGTAACTCTCAGTTCTTTTTTATCACAGGGAGGGGGACTTAAACCTGGATGGAAATTACACCCAGAAGTTGTCCAAAAATATAAGAAATATATATTTTTGGTTTACATGTTTGCAAAAATACAGAACTGGTCTTTGTCCTACACTGGTCATCATGTATTCATTTCAATTGTTGAGTCTAATGCAACCCTGTTTTCCAATAATTCAATAAAAAGAAAAACTAAAAAAGATATGACACAAAACATGACCCTACAACTAGCTACCAAAGCTAAACAGCAAAGAAGTTGCCAGACTCACTGAGAAGTTCGAACTCCAGCTTTCCAATCTAACACAATGAAAAATCCACCCATCCTGGGCTTGCAACCTGGTACTTTCCCTGCCTGACTGCAGGAGTGCAGGTTAACAGAAGAGAAAAAGAAGCAGCGAGTGAAGAGCTTCCTCAGATGAAAAAAACATTCATTAGCAAAGATGTTGGGGACATCACTGGGTACTCGGGCAGGTTCAGTGTATGAGGAGGTTTATCAAAAAGAACTCATTGGCCCTGCACCCCAGCAGCACAAATTCAACTCCTGATAGTGATCCCAGCATTTTCATTCTAGTCTATGCCTTACTCCTACAGCTGGGAACGAGTCTCACTCAAGAAGAAGGTTCATCACACTAGAGGTTTAAAAATTAATGAGAGACAAGAGAGGAAAACATAAAACTGAAATTAGTTCCTTGTTTGTTTTCTAGCTCCCCACTCTGAAGTTATAGAAACGCAGCGTCTGCTTTCTCCCACAGGCAGAGTTAATTACCAGTGTGAATTGTTTTCACTGCTTCCTGCTGGAGTACCACAGAACCACTGACCCGAGGCCGCTGCCTCTGCCACGTCCTCCTCAGGCAGCCTAAAGGGAGCAACAAAAAAATCAGCAAAGATGCTGAGCGGGGTCTTTTCCCAGCCAGGATCGCCCTTCTCCTACCTGCAGCAGCAGCACCACTGGGGCTGGAGGTCAGGCTGACTGACAGGAAACAGCAGAAGTTGTGTGAAAGTGGAAGACAAAGAAAACAGACCCTCTCAATAAGAGGGACTCAAATAGAGAAAGATTCAACTCCATGGAAATGACTACAAACTGTAAAACTTCTCTACCTTTTCAGCAACTGTCAGTTTAGGCCTCCTCCCCCACCCAGTTCTTCTTCACTGTTTCTCCTTAAGATCCTTTTTCTGTTCCAGGTGTCTCTGTCACTGTTCTGCCCTAAATCCATTATTTTCCACAGATCCAGAAAGCTTCACCATCCAGCCAGCATGGTTAATGAGGGGGGTAGGTCAAATCGTTTCTTGACAACTCTTTACTGGATGTGGCACCTGGCAATGGCCCTTTGCTCTTGCTGCAGTTGCTGCCACTCTTATGAGGAAATCCAGTCGACATCTCAACTTAGAAATTCCTGTCTCTCCAGGAGTGGCAAAGTATCCATGAGCTACCATTCTTGAGACCAGGACCCTGATCACACAGCCCTTCATCACTGTTGTCTTTTTTCTGATGGGTTCCTGCTGCCTATGGGGCACAAAGCCACAAAAAGATATTTTCATCCTCTTTGTCTCCCGTGGGATGCCATGAGTAACTGAAGGTCTTTAAAATTTTACCCAAGGGGGAACATCAGAGGATTTCAACTGAAAGCAGCAATTCCTGCTTCACCTGTATGAGATAGCTGTTACAGAAGCAGTGTGTTCCATTCTTTGGTAACTGAAGCCTGGAATAATTCTTTCTCCCTATGTTGGCTGTGCTGGTATAGACCTAACAGGACAACTCTCCCAGGTGGCATTATTGCTGACTCTTCAATGGGACTGTGAGCAGCTTGTCCTCCTACTCTGCAACTGCTCACTGGATACCCATGAATATTGCTGTCAGCAGAGGTTTCCTCTCTGCCAGATCCTCTGGAGTAACAACGCATGCAGAAGAAACTCACATCTGAGTGGAACAACAGTAAAAATAGGGGTCTGCTTATGCTGGAAACTCCCACTGTCTCTGTATGTTCACACCTCCTAAAGATCCACCTGAGCAACTGGGAGCTGTGGCTTCACAAAGAGCATGGAGTCCATGGGATGATGGGACTGTGTAGTTTTGCTTCTGTTCCCCTGTCCCCAGTACAAGAAAGACATGAATAAACTGGAATGAGTTCAGCAGAGGCCACATGAGACGGTTGGCAGCTGGAGCACTTGCCCTGTGAGAAGGGGTTTCTACCCTTTACGTTTAACACGTGTCTCAGAGCAAAATGCAACGATTTCCAGAGCAGGCACTTTCCTCAGTCCCAGTGGGACAGCAGGGAGAGAAGAAAAGTGATGGAGTGGAAGCAAGTGAGGACTCCCACAGGACAAATAACCCTTAAACAATTCTACTTCCATTTTGCCTCAGCCCCTTCAGAGGTTTCTTCCCCTCCCACCCCACCACTCCTCTTCCTACCTCACTCCCTCCAACACCGTCCTCTCAGCACTGCCAGGACCCTCATCAAACCTGCAGCACCCCCTTAGGGAGTGGTCCCAGATCTGTCCCCTTCCTTCACAGCCCCAAGTCTGCACAACCCTGCAAGCTCCCAAGGCAGCATGCCCTGGTGATACCTCTTCTGCCTGGCAAGGGTGGCCCCACCACTGAGAGACAAGGCAGTCAACAGGAACAGTACATAGCAACAACTAGCACTCGCCATGGGTTTTGTTGACACTCCCCAAGGACTCCCACCCACTCTCCAGGCTCATAAATTCCCCTGTGCCATCACCTACATGCAGAGAGGTGCCAAGCCGGTCCCCCACGATGCAGCTGCTCATCCTGTCCATCCTCTGCCTGCTGGGCTTCTACTGCCCCTTGGGTATGGCATCACGGGAGTATGAGTCCATCCTCACCGTGCCCAATGGAGGCCCCTGGGGCTCTTGGGGGAACCCACAGTTTTGCCCCAGTGGCTACGCTAAGGGATTTGAACTGAAGGTAAGGTTTCGCTCCTTCTTTGGGATGGAAAAAAAAATGCTGTGAAATGATGTTTTGTTCTGGTCTCAGCAGGGCTGGCCACAACGATTTGTCCCATTGAAGCAGTTTGCATCTGCATCACTCATGCAGGCTTACCAGCAAGAAATCTGTATTGCAGAGCAGCTCTCCAGGCTCCCTGCCAGGGAGCGATTTCTTAGCAGAGTCCATAGGGTGAGGGAAGACCTGGGGTCAATCTCTGCAGTTTGGAGAAAAAGCAGAGGTGGGCAACAGCAAAAAAGCGTCCCTGAGAAATGCCCTGGAGCTGCCTCACAGCCCCACTCAGCAGCACTGACTATGTCCCTGGAGTCTCCTACCATCCTTCATCAGGACAGCTCACCTCATTCCTTCTTTTAAATGGAGGAGAGTGCTAACCACTCGCTGGTGATACTCCCATTTTCATCCTCTCTTCTAAGGTGGAGCCCTACCAGGGATCATGGCTGTTTGGTGATGACACAGCTCTGAACGGCATCCGCCTGCTCTGCACCGATGGCACAGTCATAGAGTCCTCTGTCGGGCCGTAAGTACTCTTTGCTTTCTTGTCCTCCTTGAGGTCAGCAGCTTCTGGGCAGCACGTAGGAAAACCTGTGTGATGGTTTCCCCATAGGCACCCACACCCCCTATGAGGGTGGCTCCCCACCTTGCTTGAGGACGTGGGTGAGGTCCCCCTGGCCATAAAGTGTGAAGGTCTTTGGGTGGACATCTGGTACTGCAGAGGGAACAATATGTACTTTAAAAGATGGGACTTGAAAAAATCCACATATTAAACCTGTACTTTCTCCTTTTCCTCAAATAGTCACTTGGAAAAGGACATTTATGTTAAATAACAGGGACAAAGCAAGGAACTGAACTCCTCAAGGAGTCTTGAAGAAACAGGACAGCCCAGGCTGGATGGTGGCCAGGCATCCAGGGGGTGATGGGGAAGCTGAGTGAAACAGGTGCCTGTAGAAGAAACCCACTGTCCCTCTGTAGGTCCCCTGCCCCACGACTAGTGGGTCACAGGTGTGTTGTGGTGTTGATTGCATTACAACAGAAGCTAAACACATCTTGTTGAGCTGTTTTCTTCTCTGGCAGGTGGGGAAAGTGGACCAACCCCCAGGTCTGCCACAGCAACAAGCTGGTTTCCTTCTCACTGCGTGTGGAAGGGAGGCAGTACCTGGGTGATGACACGGCTGCCAACAATGTGAGGTTCACCTGCTCAGATGGGACACAGCTGGAAGGCCACGGACTTTCATGGGGTCACTTTGGCCCATGGAGCAGCAGGTGCAGCTCCGGGGCCATCTGTGGGCTCCAGACAAAGATGGAAGCATCCCAGGGAATTCAGGACGACACAGCTCTCAATGACATAAGAATCTTCTGCTGTGAATAAGTCCAATCCCCCACCCCATGACAGTATGTACCAAGTGATCCATCATTAAACCTTGAATCTGTTCTGCACAAGGAGAGGTGTGCATTTTTCTCCATCACATTTTGTCAGAGGTAGCCAGATCCTGTGGTGACAACATCCTGGGGGTTTCATCCTGCCCCCATCCACCTGATGTGAGGTTGCTCCAGCTCCTTGCTCCTGAGTCCAGCCTGCAGCAAGGCTGAGGATGTGTTACCAGGAGATACAGGTGCACACACACACAGATGGCCAGCCACTGATGAACACAGAGAGCAGTGACTTTACACACCCACACAGACTCATGCACACACACACTGCTCACACACACATGGACAGCACGGGCAGCAGGTGCTGTTCCTCTCGGACTGATCAGTATAAACATCCACTAGTGAAATATGGACCTGCACATGGAAAATGGGTCTCTCCAGTAGCTGGCATCAGCTGGCTGAAGGCCCTGAGTTCCTCAGGTGTTGGCACCAGACCCTCCAGCTCCTGAGGATCATGGTCCCGCTCCATCCCCTAATAATTCTCACACATTCCCACAACCCTCCTCCAGCAATCACAGGAAGCAGGTTTGGGCTCTGTTGACACTACTGAGGTTACTGCTCCACCTGGTATTGCCTCCCTGATCCTCTCTCTGAGACTTTGTGTTCACTGTGGTTAGGCTTTGTAATAAATTCATAACCCAACAAATTCCTGGGGGTGAGCACAGAGGATCCCCACACTTGTAGGTAAGGCAGGACTATAACGGCTGGACAGTGAAGGAGGAGAAGAGGGATGTCTGTTCTGGTTTCAAAGGAGAGGAAGACCAGCTCTTCACTCTCTCTCTCCATTACAACTGTTACAATGTTGGGGGTTGACTAGCATACTTCATTCATCCATGAACAGGTTCAAATATACCATGCAGCTGCAGGCCTCAGCTCCGTGCCTCTCCTTCCAGCCTGCTCAGCACAGCAACTCAACATCTCCAGGTGTCTGGTGCGAATCAGACAGCTTGAGGATTTTTGTTTCCAAGCCTGCAGTAATTCACATGCAGCGAAATCAGAAGTGTACCATCATGTAAGCACCTTTCCTGAACCCACCACCATCTCCTTCAGCATCAAGACCTCCTGCTTAGCTCTTCTCTGGAGTTCATATTTTGTCCTGCTTTCTAGAGCTGTAGGTAATACTTCACATGTGAGGACTCTGTCCATGATAACAAGTGTGGGACATGGAGTAGCCACAAACCCAGTTCTCACAGAGTCTTATGCAAGAACAAGATAGTTGGATAGTCCTATGGTCCACACACACGGGGAGGGCTTGGGGAGGAAGGGAACAAACAGCAAGGACGAGGAGAGTTCCACAATGAATTTGCAAAGATTTCAAGAACAAACCTTTTTCTCAGTACCAAGAGTACAAAGAGGAGGCAGAAATCTGAGAAAGACATAGCGGGGAAGGAGAGCATCTTTCACTCTAGTTCATTTGTAGGCATTTCCCACACTCACATATTTTAAATTTGCTTGCTATGGTATGATTTTTGCCTAGGAAGATTGTGAATGGTTGCCGGTAGCACCTGTGAGCCAAGAGTTTCTGTGCACATATTGAACATCTGAACACACAGATAGAGCTAATTCAATGTTACCTTTGTTTAATCCCTGCTGGGAGCCCAGATATTTCTGAAGCATTAACCATGCCATCATTTGCCCTTATGCATCCAAACAGTCTGTCTGCCACTTGGCATGCAGCCAAGAGAATTATAGAGTCATGGAATGGGTTGGAAGGGATCTTAAAGATCATGTACTCCCAAATGCCCTGCCATGGGCAGGGACACCTTCCACTAGACCAGGTTGCTCAAAGCCCTGTCTAACCTGGACTTGAATACTTCCAGGGATGAGGCATCCACAGCTCCTCTGGGCAACCTGTTCCAGTGTTTCACTACCTTCATGGTGAAGAATTTCTTCTTTATACCTAACTTAAAGTTACACTCCTTCAGTTTAAATCCATTACCCCTTTTCCCATCACTACATGCTCTCGTAAAACATCCCTCTGCAGCTTTCTTGTGGGTCCCCTTTAGGTACTAGAAGGCTGCTATAAGGTCTCCCCAGAGCCTTTGCTTCTCCAGGCTGAACAACCCTAAATCTCTCAGCCTGTATTCCCAGGAGGGGTGCTCCATTCCCCTGATCATCTTGGTGGAAGAAGCCTCACAACACATATATTTACAAGCATATTTAACCCTTTCCACCAAGACTTTGAAACCCGGGGTTTGAAACTCCAAGCCATTACGTTTTTAGTGCCCATTTCATTACTTACCACATATTTACCTCAATCCACACCTATACTGGTAAGCCACACAGAGCCACCTGTTATCTCAAGAGAACACCAGATCAAAATCAAAAGAGAATCACTGAATACATGAGCTGGCAGCAAGGTCACACATCTTCATGGGTGGATAACCAATTTTAAAAGATAAAGGCACTGTTGAGGCAGCTCAGTTTTCTATTACAGGAATCATTGTTTACGATCAGATATAGTAGGAAAATTCATAAGTCAGCTTTTCTTCTAGAAAAAGGTTCCCCTAGAGCACTCTGAAATACACTGAGACAAAAAGATGGGATGCTTGTCATGAATGTCTCAGGAGGTTTTTACATTAGCTTTGTATTATTATATCACTTTCATATTATTCAGTTGAGTTGTTGTACACAGCACTTTGCATGGCATTAAACATGAAAGAGACTTTCCCTCTACACAGGCAGCTCCTGCAAAACGATCAGTCTTAGAAGTCATTTTGTGGTCTTTCTGCTCAGCTCTTAGCCATCATAACAAAAATGCTCGATTGAGCTGAGTCCAAATGCAATGGCAGGTCCTTTCAAATAATAAATATCCCAGTTTCTGGGCTCATAAGATCTAACGGTGAAATTCTGGAAGAGAAATCCATGTCCATTACTCCTTCAAATTTGTTATTTGATTAATGTTGGATTTTGTACTGTGCATGCCACTACTTCTCAACAGTGAACCCCAGGGCTTGCCACAGCCCGACACAAAGTGACAAGGCTCATGTCCAGCACTCGCTTTCTGTCCATTCACAGCAGCCTGTGGCCCCTCCCATCTCAGGAAAACCTGAATGGCATACCTGAAAGAACCCCAAGGCTTTTCAATAATGGTCCTGCTTCTTTTGCAGTTATTTACCTTGATGTACAGCAAGAGCTGTTTGAGATGTTTAATCTTAAGCCTCTCACTTCATGCTTATTTTGTCTTTAGGCACCATTGATGTTAAATAACCAGCAGCAGCTACTCTTCCCACATTTACTGAGCAGAGCATACGCGGTGCTCAAAATTTTATGTGAAGATATTCACAGAAACACTTCCTCAAGATATGTGGGTTACATACAACAATGACCATTAATAAAGTAATGTCAATTCTCCACATATATATGGTTTTGAGCACCTGCAAGATGGTGACTAGCTCTAAAATAACACCTAGGGTTCACCTTGTGAACAGTTTGTTGTAGCTGTGGAACGATGGTGGCCTTGTTCTACCCAAGCAACCAGTTTTCCTCCTTAGAAAGTCCTAGTTACTTCCCCAAATAGACTGATTCATTCAGAGAAGTGCCAATGGAGTTACACTGTAGTAAAGAAGTGCAACAGGGGATATCCCAAAGCTATAATCTTTGTTAAGGGAATAGGTAGTAAAGGTAATACAATGATGTCATTTACACTCCAGTGGGCAAAGCACAAACCACAGAGGTCTCCACGCAACCTAGGCATGCACCCAGTTTCCTTGGGTGTACTGGCATGTTGTCCATAGACAGCTGTGACCTGCCTCTGCTGTTGTGGTGAGCAGGAGGTTGAGCCTGCAGACACAGCCATCACCTCCCAGCAGCGTTACCAGTCCAGCACCGCGCTCATCACAGCTGTCCAGTACCCAGCCCAGAGCAGAGGCAGCACCACGCCCTTGTCTGTCCAGAGCAAGCCTGCAAAGATAGAACTACTTTTGTCCTCAGGCTTCACTCCCCAGGGCTCAGCACTGCTTTCCCGCTGCTCCCATGCTTTCTTCTACATCATATTTTTGTACAGAACTTTCTACTCAATCCCCTTTCTGTGCTAGACACAGGATAACACCTGCTTTTGCTCAAACCCCCTCCTCATTCACAAAATGCAGGGACAGGTGGAAAACAGGAGCACTGATGTGACACCTGCTGAAAGCAGCATTCATATTTTACTATTTGCATCTGATAGTCTCTTTTTGACTGTCTATTCTGGCAGCAGAACTAATGTGTGAAAACCACAGTAATGGACCAGGACCCCTATGGCAGTATGCGCTGTGGAACCAAGGAGCAGAAGGATGGTCCATGCTCTAATCTTTGTTGAAATTTGAGCATGTTTATTTGCATGCATCCTCATGTGCCAGTGAGGTGACAGGGCACTTCTGAGAAGCCAAAGGCCTGTCCCCCAGCTGTCACAACACCTGGGACACCCTTTCTGGAGTGAGAGAAATATATATGGGTAATAAAATAGAGTAGGATGGAAATTGCATTGGAAATTTTCCTAGTATTTCTCCCAGGAATACCGAAGAAAGACACACAACATTTTGATCTTCCACATTTTCATTCCAAAGTTTGGTGACCCAGTGGATATCACTGCCATATGACACAAATGGCACAAGCCACTTTGCAGGCTCTGAAATGAATGGATTTAAACCTGCTAATAGATAATGCAAGCTGAAATAATTAATATTAAAGCTGGAAAATAGCTATCTTCAAAGCTTTACAAAATGCTAACGTTGTCAGACAGCATGGACTCATATCTAGGCACTGGATATTTCAAACAATCTACCTTCATGGGAGCAGTCAGCCTCAAAACTTCCCCAGAAAGCTTCTTGTTTCCTCCCTAAAAGCAGCAAGCGTTGGATTCCAGTCTAAACTAGAAAACAAACTGCACTGGGAGACATTGCAGCAAAGTAGCTGTCTTATGCTTATCAGCATTTTCATCCTCTGAGCCCACCACATTCTGGTCAAAAAAACTGTATCTCCAGCTCTATGAAGTTTGAACTTGGCTCCACATTGAGCAAATGCCCCCAAAGTTCAGAGCTCTTCCAAGCCAGCTTATTTCCTCTGAGAACATCTTTAATGAAGTACTTATTTATATTTTCCTTGAAGTAGAAATACTGTATCTGATATTATTTGTTATTTTTTATTTTAGTAGGAGATTTGGGTTTGCTTCCACAAGTGTGTCTTTGACCTGTAATAAAATCCGTACTGAAGCAATGGCTAATTCTGAACAAGCAAGTAATTATTTCAGTAAATCCAAGGGAGGACACAAACAGCTACATCCCTCTGACCTTTCTGTGCCCCTTTTCAGGAGCAAACATGTGCTTTGAGTAACAGAACAAAATTTCTTGTGCTGTGGTTCTACAGGGTCATAGCAGAGTGCTACCTATATCCATGTAATTAGAAGAGGGGTTCATGAATTGCTAAAGCATATGTTTCCAGTGGATAAAGTAGATAAAAAGCATATTTAAGTGGGCTAAACAGTTTATTAAATGAGATTGTAATAGATAGTTTGTCTCTTGTTAAGTGTAATTTCAAGATGAATTGATCTCATCCTTTACCTCAGGAAAGTCTGCCAGTTTAAAAAGGGCTGTAGTCTCTACTGATGTGAACCAGTGTCATCACTCATTTCTTTTGGCTTGAATACTTTCTCTCTTTTTTCTTTTCCATCCCTAAATCTTTCATATCTTCCCTTGGATTTTCTGAAAAATAGAGATCAGCCTCAGCCGTGACTTCAGATACAGACACTTTTGAGCACTCACTGCTGCATTGGAGATTTCCTTCTTCTGCCCAGCTTCAGCAAAGTGTTTGCAAGAACAATTCCATGGAGTGTAGTTGCCTTCCCTACACAGAACTCAGAAGCTGATTTAGGAACAACCAGACTCTTACATAGCTTTTAAACTCTGCTATCTTCAAGAAAGAAGAGTGGAGGGACATTGCAACACCCATGGCAGTTTGCCAATACCTGGGGCAGGTTCCTTTGCGTATCTATGAAGGAGCCGATCCCTTGCCAAGGTCTGGAGGTGGCCTTGATGAAGAAGAGGAAAGGACACGGTTCTAGGGAGGCTACCTGCTCCCTGGCTTGCAGAGGGACGAGTTCCAGCATTGCTGCTCTTTACAGCTTCCTGGAGCTGTCGGAACTGGAAGGATGGGGTTTCCTCTTCCCATTTCAGGGATTAAGGATGTCTTTTGAAAGCTTCCAAGTAACAAGCTGCAATGGTGATACTTTTGGGGGAGAGATCTAATGAAAGAAGAAAAGGAAAGAAAGAAGAATAAAGGGAAGGAAGGAAGGAAGGAAGGAAGGAAGGAAGGAAGGAAGGAAGGAAGGAAGGAAGGAAGGAAGGAAGGAAGGAAGGAAGGAAGGAAGGAAGGAAGGAAGGAAGGAAGGAAGGAAGGAAGGAAGGAAGGAAGGAAGGAAGGAAGGAAGGAAGGAAGGAAGGAAGGAAGGAAGGAAGATCACCACCTCTCATTTTCCTGCTCTCTAGCATGATTTTGAAGTATGTTAAAAAAAAAAAATGTATCAAAAAGCAACAAGCATCATAAGCATCATCTGCTGTTCTCACGGTGCTTCCAAGCCTCAAGTTTCTGCAAGTAACATCCGATTTTACAAGACCAAGACATCAAGAAAGTGCTAGGATTTCAATGTCTTGCTAAAGTCTGTGTCTTGATTGCAGTTGTAGTACATATTCCGAAGTCTTGTTATGCAGCTACTTTTTCCTGGTTCGTCGCAAAGGTCTGTCAAAAACCAGCTACTGTCTAAGGACCTGATTCCCATTCTTCTGTAAATATTGCTTGTCTGCTCATACAGATTTATCTAAATGCACCTCTGTCATCTGTAATAAGGTAATAGGCCTAAAAATTACCTGATGTCATCCTGCATCTTCCACTTAGCTACAGAAAATACTTTAAATCTAAATTGATGCCTTTAGTACACCTCTTTCTACTCCTTGTAGCACTTTCGGATATCATCTCCCAATAACTGCAATACAGAGAAAGAACATAAACCTGTTCTGTTATTAGTGTTATTTTCTTGTGCTGAAAAATCCCCATGCAGAGTTCAGGTTCAATAGCTCCACCAATTTGTCATTTCTATTTGCTCTATTAATTAAACCACCCGTAGAAACACCATACATTGCAGTCTGATAGGAGCTGGTGTCCAGGCTGGATTGCCTGGAGCCCGGACAATGAAGTGGCTCCACTGGCATGACATATTCATTAATAGCTTGTGTGCTGAAGCTTAGTGAAAAAAAAAACCAAACAACACAATAAAATCATAGCTTGACAGGAAAGACAAGCAGGACAAATGACCAGTGTCTGTGTTAATAATGCAGCCCAGTGCTCTGAGCAAGACAGGGAAGGTGCCCAGTGCTGCTCTGGTGGGGCCAGCCAGGGTTCTCTTTCAGCTGCCCAGGCTGGCGTGCCTCTCCCACGCTCCTCCTCCAGCACTCCTCTGCTGTTATGCAAGTGAATATGATATCCCTGGAGACATTTCCTTATCTAGAGCAACTTCCTAACAGAGTGTGGGGTTCCGAGTTACAATGCACTTATCATCTGGCCCACCTCACACCGTAATGCCAGGCTGGTTTTTGTGTAAATGGACTTCAACTTATTTAAGTCAGTTTTACACACATCCTAAAAGATCGAGAATGCACACTGATTTTTCTGTCCAGTAAGCATGAAACACCAAGTCAGCATATCAGGCAATTCTCTTATGGATAAACTCAAATTAAAAAGAAGAACCTGTTAGTTATTCACTTACCTAAAACTGTGCTAGTCCTACTTAAACCTCTTATGACCACTAGTACTATGTCCTTTTTGGAGTGGAGATTAAGGACCATTAGTTCACTATTTATACACTGACAGAATGATGGCAAAAAGATACAGGCACCTGAAATTGGTCCAGGTTATCAAGAACAATTCTGCAGTGGGGCAGGGAGGTTTTGGTCTCGTACCCACAAAATTGAGTTTTCCCCAACCTCTTTCATCTCTTCGCACCTCTCTTTATTTGGGCTGTAAGCTGTTCAGGCCAGGCACAATCTTATTATGTATATAAGGTGTCTAGTGTAGGAGGGCACCTAGACTTCAGACTAGATCTAACAGCTGTGGGATTTCTGCTCTTGCCTCCCTCCCCAAGGCTTTTCATGTGAACTCCAACAGCTCTGAGAAGTGTTGTATCTCAGGAGACCTTATCTTTGACTGAGATATCTAAGATATCTTTTTAAACTCCTGGATAATTTTTGTAACTAACATCCTGAATGTCAAAAGTCAGGTTGATGCAATTTTCAATGAGTGAGTTGGAAGTATCTCAAAAATACAAGATTTATAATGGGAGTGAGCCAAAAACCACCAAATGGCCACAGAGCAGCCATTACAGAGTTGTATGTCTCCAGCATTATTTTTCATGCAAAGTGAGTAATATATTTTAAGTCAGGCACAAGAGCTACGAGAGTCCAAGTCATTCCTTTGCACAAGATCAAAATGTGCTGAGGTTTCTTCATGTAAAAAGGTAATTGATAGGTTAGTGCAAGTCCTTGTTAGGTGATACTGTCCTGAACAGCCACAGAAGAAAAGCCAGTTGAGAGCTAGTATTGTCTACAGACTTGCTGAGAAATCTTTACCGCTAGATTGCAGCCTACATGTGGGGCAACACACACTGGCTTGATCAGAAGCCTGGTAGAAAAGAGACATCTCCAGCTCCTCAAGTTGAACGTCTGTCCACTATTTCTTTCTGCAATCTTAAATGTCTAAAGAAACTCCTCTTGGTACGGCTTCACAAAGAAAGGTTGTCCAAATGAAGATTATAAAAAAAGAAAATGAGACTTGATTGTCTTTTGGAAAATTATATTAAAAGCAGATAGAGTACATGCTGTGCCAGGGAGAGGCAGCCTTTGTTATACCTAATCACACTGTAAAAATCAGTAATTAATGGTGAAATAGTACTTCAGAGACACTATGATCTGTAGGTCCAGATTAATCAGGACAACACTTTACTAATTCAATGGTAAGATGTACCACCTTTAGAACTCAAATCATCAAAAATGAGTGTTTGCGAGCTCAGGAACTACTCCAAACACATTTCCTTCTGGTTGTATTAAGGCAGCAAGTAGACTTAGTACAATTGCAATTTTCTCTGCAATACCTAAAGCCACCTCTGTTTGGCAGACAGATTCCCAGGAGCATACCCTGAAGAGGAGACAGGACTCCACAGAAAAATATTTTACCCCCATTAGAAGGGATGACTCAGATCTGTTCAAAACTCCTTTAGAATCACAGAATCATTTCGGTTCAAAGAGACCCTCGGGATCATTGAGTCCAACCACCTAATCTTCATACCAAACGGGTGAAATCAAGAGGGAAAGTGCTCACTCTCACCCTCTTCTTCCAGTTTTTCTTTTTTCTTCTTATTTCCAAACACCATTTTTGTAGTTCCTCTGAGCAGCCTCAGCAAGCTCAACCAGCATATTTCAGGGCAGTCAGAGCTGATCCTTCATCCCCTCTGACCATCTTTCCCAGCACTGCTGGAGCAGCTTCACCTTTCGTGCCATGCCTCCCTTCTGGGATTAGCTGCTCTTTGGGTTGGCAGGACCTCCTGTCACAGAAGCAATATCACCACCAAAACTGTTAATCCTGGTTCTGCCACACGTAGGAGCACATGAGGCTGTAACTAGAGGCGAGGAGGAAAAACAAGGTTAATTTATTAGGAAGTTCCAGCTAAAGGGTAGATATCACTCAACTGGATAATTACAACAATTCCTTCTGGCTTCCAAATTACAGAGAGTGAAAGAGCATTATTTTGAAGAGGCTGTGTCCGACAGCACTGTGAGAAGCACGTGATGATGGAAAATGTATCTGGAAGTGGCCCTTTGCTTTACATGGTTCTGGCTCTATCGCGATATATATCACTTAGTTCTACCTTAAACCTTGAAGTTTTCTTCCTTCTGCTTGAATTTTCCACTCATTTTCTCCTCGTCTGTGAGTCAGCATGTGCTGGAGCTGTGGTTGCTGGAGGTTCCAACCACTGGAAACCCCAAGGTACATTTTGCCCTCAGCCTAATGCCATGCTTGGGCTCCAACATGTCATGGGGCAGAGTCATTATGCAAGTGATGCCCGTGAGACCTGCTGTCATTAATTGAGACCCCCACATAGGACCTTTGTAATTAGGGAATGAACAGAGGCAATGAGTCATTATATTCAGTACTGTGGGAGTCTTAGAAAAGGATGTTTTCTGTAACTCATGGAAATAACACGTGACCTTTGACATGACCATTTTTTCTTTATTGTTAACAGATGTCATTGCAGTCAAGGGAAGCAGGATACCATATTGCCACTGTTTTAAGAGAGTCACTTAATTAAGTCCATGCCTTTGATACCATATATTTAGAGCCTTTGGGAATGTCAGTCAACTACAAAGTAGTCTTCAGATATCTCAGATGCTTGCAAGTTTGCCCAGTAATGAGGCTGAGAGCATATCCCAGACACACACACACACAGAGGACACCAACATGGGCTGCCACAAACAGCACGGCCTTCGCCAGCACCCCCACAAAGACCAACAGCACCCACACACAAGCACCAATAGCTCAGCCCCCTCCCGCCTCTCCAGCTTGTCAGGAATGAAGCCTGATGGTGAGAACATACATGACTTCTCTCTCCATGTTCACAAGCACATCCATTTTCCCAGATCTCTCAGATGACAGCACAGCCCCCGAATACACCCAACGACCATGCCTGAACTGTCCCCCTGAGCCCATACAACAGGTCTCTTCCTACCCACTGGCTCATCCAGCTTGATCATCACCAGCAACACAGATGCACACAGCCATATGCTCATCTCACAGGCATCTCACACCCACCAACCCCTTAAATGTCAGCACAGGCTCTCAGTCCACCTCACATCCACACCCAGACCCCAGGACTCTCACCCAGGCACCGGCTCAGGCCTTGAGTATTTCTAGAGGCAGGTCTCCTCCAGCTAGTCCAGTTCAAAATTTGCCAGCAAACATATGCATGCATGCACAAGGGATTAAATTCACTTGTCAAGCATTAGCACACCCAGGATTTTCCAGTTGTTGGAATTTAGGCCATTCGGTCTGAAGCTAGGAGCTCTTCTCAGTCCAGTCTTCCTGGATCTGAGTTTCTACAACACCGTTCCATGTGTCTCCATAAGGCATGTGTGAGCTCCAACCCATATTTTTGGCTCATCCCAAAAACACTACTCACATTCATTCAGTTGGCTGAATCACCCTCTCAACTCCAGCAACTGTACTGACTGTAACAGGAGTTTAGACACCTTCCCTACACCAGTGCTAAATCACACCCCTAAGTCAAGGTGAGATATACTTGCAGCTCATCATTGTGCAGTGAAGAGCTTACACTTTTTACTGCATTTCCTAGGTAACCACAGAATTGATTTCCAAGCAAATTCTGAAGGTTGTAGAAGAAACAAAGGCTGAGGGTTACACTTACCAGCAAGGGTAACGTTGTCTTGGTTGGCTTATTACAGGAGGAAATGTAACTTGCTCTATGTAAAAACTGGACTCAAGAGAGATATGAGGGGTCTTGGTTTAAATGCATTCATAATCCATTATGGCATGTCAGGTTCTCTTCCAGGGGATGCTGATGGGCATTTGAAAGAAGTTTCTTTCCACATACGTACAGCACATGTACAGAGTTTCAAGCAGTTCTGTGATTTAGTTGGGAACAAACACAGACAAATACTGAGATATTCAGCCCTTCACTACCTCTCGTTGATGCATCCTGCCTTGGAAAGAATATGTAAATTGTTTCGGTACTGAAGCAATTTCTCCTCTCAAAGGGTTTGTCCCAACAGAAGGAAGAAAGATATTTGAAGATGCAGACACAGAATTGGAGCTTTTTTTTTTTTTTTTTTAAATACCCAGGGTCCTTTTTTCTGTGATAATACAAAGCTTGTCAAAGGTGACAAGAAAGTACTGTAGGATTCCTGTCGCTTATGGTAGCTATTAAGCATAAACTAACTGTCACAGATGAGATTTTTCTTTTCAGCAGTGTGGAAGGGAGAAAAAAGTTTCATTAAAATGCAGTTATTTTAATATATTCTTTTGGAAAGTGTATTACTTGATTATAGGGAGAGGGCACAGAGGTGACTTTCAGGATCTGAACATTTTGCTTCTTGTGGCAAAGAGTTTTATCTGCTTCAGGGAATTTGGAAATAAAGAAAAGCTTCATGGCCACAAGAGGGTGTAAAATTACCCAGCACAAAGAGCAGGTTTTGTGCACTTCAACCTTTCTGCTACACAAATCACCAGGAGGGCAGTGAAAACTATACTCTTTTTCTTGGCAGTAAATCTCCATCCGAAAGAACTTTTTCATGGATGAGTTTTATTTGGACTGCATAATGACAGAAAACTCGAATGGAGATTCTGCAAGCTTTGCTTGGATGGAAAGGTAAATTTTTAAGGAATTGTGAAGATTCCCATGGAGAGAAGTTAAAAAACAATACTCTTTTTGAATGTGTGTTCTTGTTTTTGTTTTTAAAAAACATCCTTGACAAAATGAACAAAGCTATGGGCCACAGGTGTAGGCAATTTGATACATATTGTAACATTATACTACACTTGATAGTCTCTGTAAATATTTATTAGTATGCAGTAATAATATTTTCACATCTCCCCAAATACTCCAAGCCATCCAGATAGTTTCTTTCTGATTTTTCAGAGACTGCCATGCTTGCAAGTTATTGAACATTTTGTTCTAACTCTTCTTTCTTCATTTCTGACTTGACTATTTTCTCCTTTGAAATCTTCATTTTATTTAGCATTTGGTGACAATCAATGTTTGTTGTTTTTTTTACAAAGTTAGAAGCCAAAATGACTTCACCTGTCTTTTGCACCATTGGTTATTTCCTGTTCTTCCCAGCTCAGCATGCTGACACACTTCCATTGCCACCCTTTTAGTGCAGGTGAAGAAGCTTCTCTCCTGGTCTTTTATGACCCTACAGGTCACTAGATCCACTTCACATCTTAGCCCTTCTGATTTTATCCCTGCATATTCCTGTTATGTCCTTACATAGATCTCAAATAATTTTCCTTTCTACAAATTAGAAGTGGATTATCCTCCTTCCCATTAAACGTTACCCTGTGCTGACCACATGGGAGCAGGAAGGACTGCCTGGTGTCAAACAGCAACTCCCACAAGCTCCAATCTTTCTGTGGGTCATTTCTCATTAGCAAAATGGGAGTGGAAAGTATGACTTTTCCTCTACTCTGAGTGTTGGGTTTTTTTTGTTTTATTTGTTTTTTTGGGGGCTTTTTTCTTGTTTGGTTGGTTGGGTTTTTTTCTAGAGCTTGAGCTCTTTATGACATGGGAGGCCTAGCTGTGTGACAAGGCAATAGCCAGCATAAGTCAGTCTGGTCTGCAGCGTGCTGATAGCAACACAATAATTATAAATTCTAAATCATAATGTATTTGTTGTATTTGAGAAACAGTTTCAAAATGCCAATGCTAATATTATTCCTTTCCCATTATAATCAGTAGAAAAACATATCAGAGTCCTATGACAGTATGTTTCTGTCAACAGTTCTCACTCTTCCTTAGACACTGCAGATATCTAACTTGTCTAAGCAACCAAATATTCAGAAGTTCAAACACCATGAATAGTTGCTAACTTCAAGACCAGCCTGTCCAAATCCAAAAGATTCTTTCCCATCTCCAGTCTCTGTCTACACATCTTTGGATTCCCTGTTTTAAATAATAATCCATAATGAATCTGTCTTTGTAAGGATCACCCCCTTCTTTAAGACTAGTTGTTGCATTGGCCATTCATGGCTGCTAGAGAAAAACACAATTAGCTTCTGGGCAATACAAACAATGAACTGGGAGTAGGTCTTCAAATATAGGGAGACAAGGGATCTACATCTGAGCAAGAAGGATTTTGCCAGAAGCTCATTACCTTTACTACACGAGAGATCTCTCCAGCTTCAAAGAGAGAGAGAATGAATCCCACCAGTAACTACCAGTGGAGACTATGAATCAGTGGGAGAGTCAGACCTTCATCTCTCCAAACAAAATAAAACTCTGAATTAATTAATTTTTTTAATCAAAGAATTGAAAAGAATCGAAATTTTCTGCCAGGCATGCTGTCAAACTGACAAAGAGACTCAGCAAGCCAAATAACTGGTCTGTAATGTGATTATATTTGGGGATTTAGGTTGGGGTTTAGACATGTTCGGTTGGGAGATTATGATCTGGTGACAATTACAGAGACATGGTGGGACAGCTCCCATGACTGAAATGTGGTCATGGATGGCTATGCCCTTTTCAGGAAGGACAGGCCAGCCAGGCGTGGTGGTGGAGTTGCTCTTTATGTGAGAGAGCAACTACAATGTATTGACTGTTGTTCAGGCACGGATGAGGAGCAAGTTGAGAGTCTGTGGGTGGGTGAGAATTAAGGGGCAGGCTGGCAGGGGTGATACTATTGTGGGTGTCTGTTACAGGCCACCAGATCAGGGTGAGGAAGTTGATGAGGCCTCTACAGACAGCTGGGAGCAGCCTCGCAATCACAGGCCCTGGTTGTGGTGGGGGATTTTAACTTCCCTGATGTTTGCTGGAGGGACTAGTCAGCCAGCCAGCCACAGTCCAGGAGGTTTCTCCAGTGCCTTGATGATAACTTTCTGATGCAAAGGGTGGAGGAGCCGACTAGGAGAGTTGCACTGCTGGATCTCATCCTCACTAACAAGGAGGGTCTGGTTGAAGCGATAAAGGTTGAGGGCTGCCTTGGTTGCAGCGACCATGAGATGGCGGAGTTCAGGATCACATGTGGCAGGAATAGAATACCAAGCAGAATCACAACCCTGGACTTCAGCAGGGCTAACTTTGGCCTTTTCAAACAATTGCTAGAGGAAATCCCATGGGCAAAGCTGCTTGAAGGTAAAGGGGCCCAAGATAGCTGGGTGGCATTCAGGTATTGCTTCTTCCAAGCTCAAGATCAGAGCATCCTGACACGTAGGAAGTCAAGGAAGGGAGCCAGGAGACCTGCGTGGTTAAACAGGGAACTGATGAGTAAGCTCAAGAGGAAGAGAAGAGTTTATAGATCATGGAAGGAGGGGCTGGCCACTTGTGGAGGATATAAGGCTGTTGTCAGAGGGTGTAGGAGGCAACTAGGAAAGCTAAGGCCTCCTTAAAATCACACCTGGTGAGAGGGGTCAAGGACAACAGGAAGAGCTTTTTCAAATACGTAGCAGATAAAACTAACACCAGAGGCAATGTAGGCCCACTGATGAATGGGGTGGGTGCCCTGGTGGCAGAAGATACAGAGAAGGCAGAGTTACTGAACGCCTTCTTTGTCTACACTGCCAGAAGATGTCCTGAGGAGCCCCGTACTGCTGAGGCCCCAGAGGAAGGCAGGAAAATGGAGGAGTTTGTCTCGGTTGATGAGGACTGGGTTAGGGAGCAGTTAGGCAATCTGGACATCCATAAATCCATGGGTCCAGATGGGATGCACCCATGGGTGCTGAGAGAGCTGGCTGAGGTCATTGCTAGACCACTCTCCATCATCTTTGCCAAGTCTTGGGAAACGGGAGAGATGCCTGAGGACTGGAGGAAAGCAAATGTCACTCCAGTCTTCGAAAAGGGCAAGAAGGAGGACCTGGGTAACTATAGACCGGTCAGCCTCACCTCCATCCCTGGAAAGGTGATGGAACAACTTATCTTTGGTGCCATCTCAAGGCATATCAGGGATAAGAGGGTCATCAGGGACAGTCAACATAGCTTCAGCAAGGGGAAGTCGTGCTTGACCAACCTCATAGCCTCTTATGAAAACATAACCAGGTAGATAGATGATGGCAAAGCAGTGGATGTGGTCTACCTTGACTTCAGTAAAGCATTTGACACAGTCTCCCACAGCATCCTCACAGCTAAACTGAGGGAGTGCGGTCTGGACGATCGGGTAGTGAGGTGGACTGTGAACTGGCTGAAGGAAAGAAGCCAGAGAGTCGTGGTCGATGGGGTGGAGTCTAGCTGGAGGCCTGTATCTAGTGGAGTGCCCCAAGGGTCAGTACTGGGACCAGTACTATTTGATATATTTATCAATGACTTGGATGAGGAAATAGAGTGTACTATCCGCAAGTTTGCTGATGACACCAAGATGGGAGGAGTGGCTGATACGCCAGAAGGCTGTGCTGCCATCCAGAGACCTGGACAGGCTGGAGAGTTGGGCAGGGAAAAATTTAATGAGATATAACAAGGGCGAATGTAGAGTATTGCATCTGGGCAGGAACAACCCCAGGTTCCAGTATAAGCTGGGGAATGACCTATTAGAGAGCAGCATAGGGGAAAGGGACCTGGGGCTTCTGGTGGACAACAGAATGACCATGAGCCAGCACTGTGCCCTTGTGGCCAGGAAGGCCAATGGCATCCTGGGGTGTATTAGAACAGGGGTGGTTAGTAGATCAAGAGAGGTCCTCCTTCCCCTCTACTCCGCCCTGGTGAGACCACATCTGGAATATTGTGTCCAGTTCTGGGCCCCTCAGTTCAGGAAGGACAGGGAACTGCTGGAGAGGGTCCAGCGTAGGGCAACAAAGATGATTAAGGGAGTGGAGCATCTCCCTTATGAGGAAAGGCTGAGGGAGCTGGGGCTCTTTAGCTTGGAGGAGACTGAGGAGTGACCTTATTAACGTTTACAAATATATAAAGGGTGAGTGTCAGGAGGATGGAGCCAGGCTCTTCTCGGCGACAACCAATGATAGGACAAGGGGCAATGGGTACAAACTGGAACACAAGAGGTTCCACTTAAATATGAGAAGAAACTTCTTCTCAGTGAGGGTGACAGACACTGGAACAGGCTGCCCAGGGGGGTTGTGGAGTCTCCTTCTCTGGAGACATTCAAAACCCACCTGGACACCTTCCTGTGTAACCTCATCTGGGTGTTCCTGCTCCGGCAGGGGGATTGGACTAGATGATCTTTTGAGGTCCCTTCCAATCCCTGACATTTTGTGATTCTGTGATGTTGTTAAAGACTGAACTGAAATAACAGATTAAACACAAAGTCATCAGGCCTGCAGTTTTAAAAGGTCCTGCTGTCTGTCATTAAACAAGCAGGAACTTGGTACAAGAAATAATTGCCTGCTGTGTCACCACACTAGGGCTTCGTTAGTAAATAGCCCTAATAAGCTGATCTAGGTGTGGAACACACTCCCTGAGAAGGCGAGGATGATCATGTTTAGATCACTCCCCAAGACTGAGGTCTTCTGGCATAATGTTTTTCGTTTAGAAAATGACCACGTATCTCATCTCCAATAAACAGACCCTGTCCCCAAGACCCCCACCCCACTAGGAAAGGCAACAGCACATGTCTCCAAGGTCTCCCAGCATCAGGCAGTGCCAGTCTACTTACCTACAAGGAATTCACATACAGAGATGCTAAGCACAATACCACACAAGGAGAAGCGTTCTTGCTGCCACCCTCACACTAGCAGCTGTACTGCAGCCAACATCTTACATGGAAAAAAATGCTATGAAAACAGAATAGCCAAAAATCTGCTATGAGTCTAAAACACATTAACCAGATGTTGTAGAGAGATGACTTTGTTACTCAAGTAATGCATATAGGCTAATTTAAGAAAATGAAATGTTACAATTTTATTGCCCTGAATAATAATGCAGCCATAGGTGGAAACCACCACAGGACTGATAACAACAGAACTGAGGAATCACCTGATCATAAAAACAAAGGAAACTCTATGAGCGGTGGAGAAACGAAGATTTCTTTAACAAAAGCATTTCTTAATAAAAGTTATATTGTTATTAGCAAAATACTTGTAATGGGGTGGTCTTTCACGTGGTGGACCTTAAACTACAGTTTTCCATTTAAAAAGGAATTCACTGCTGGATGTTTGAGGTTGCTAACAATTTTTTTCCCCAAAATAATCATATTGAATTTGGCCTCCTTTGCTGTAAAACTGATTCCTGGATTATTTCTTCACTTTCCTGTGAAACACCAGAGCAATGCTACAGGAAGTGATGGGATGTTCTGTGTCTACCAGTGACACTGGAAATCCTTACAGGTGCTTTTTTTGTCCCACAGTCACGGCCAGCTGTTGCCTGACTTCTTACCTCTTTGTATCACGAGTCATACTCTATTCCCAAGCATTGGTTCTCAATACTTAAAAAAGAAAAAAAAAGCTACTTAAGCCACTTTTATTTTCGCTTGTTTGTTTCCTGTAAAATTGCAGTTGTTTATAGCCTTTCTGGATCTCAACATTTTCTCAAAACCTGCAGATCCCATCGCTGCGGAGCCCAGGGCAGGGTGTGCTGCTCCAGCTCAGGCACTGCCACCACATGTCACAGACATTCATTTATGCCAGTGTAACACATACTAAGCAAATGAAGGAAGCTGCAAATATTGCCAGCGTTACCAGTCTGGGTTACAACAGGCCATGTATTAGCAACATGGTCATGTTTTGCTCATCTTTCAGCATCTTGCTTCCAGCCCCTCTGAGTTTTTGCAGAGGGGAAAAAAAATACCAACAACAAAAACTACCAACCACAAAAACCCCTCTTTTTCAGAAAGTCCCAAGTGTCCTCGAATGCAAACGTCCTATACTAATTTCAATCTGTTTCTGCTTTTTGTGCTTCTCCCTGTGGGGCCCTTACAGACTAAGGTTGCAGGTCCCAGTGAGAATGCAGAGGAAGCCACTGATGCCTGGTCTCTAACCCAAATGAAGCCAGGATTATGCTGCCAGATGGCCAAATACCTCACAAACTAGTCCTTTCAGAAGAAACTCCTACCATTCTTATATTTTCATATATCCAATACCTTAGAAATAAGTATTAATGTTTAAATCACAGCAGTTCACAGAAACCATATATGATGAAGAGGCTCCAGGACAGACAGAAGTGAGCATCCTCACTGCACAGCAAACTCGTGTCCTATGAGCGCTGCGCAACTCCTCTGGGGATCAAGGGCAAGAAAATGGTGAATTGGAGTCCTCACAGCCCGCTTCCATGTCCTCTCTTCCTACCATTAAAAGACAATCTAAGCTTTCTAGCACTGCTGTTTTGTTAGGCAAGGACTCATTAACCTTTTTAAAGTTAATTATTTAATATGCCAGAATCATATTACTGTTCTCATCTACCTGTATTCCTGTTTGATTTGTATTAAAATGTACTAAGGAAGACAACCACACCATTTAACTGCAAGATTGGGTTGGTTTTCATTAGTGGAGAGGAAGGCAACAAAATTATCCCAGACAGCAGCTCCCACCAAGATTTGATTTGGAAGCTTTGCACAGAAGCTAAAAACATAAGTCTGTGCAGTCATAAATCATTTAAAACAGTGCTTGTGGACACGGAACACTTCGAGGAGGATGTGACCAACTGAAGCGAGTGGGATCTCTGGGGTGCACAAAGAGCTGGAATCCAAGAGGACCTTCTGGGTCCCAGCAACCCAAAGCCCATGTGCTGGGTTGGGGTGAGGGATGCACTGAGGCCTGGGGGCAAATTCCCCTGGTCCAAGGGGACAGCAGTGTCACAGCTGTCAGAGGGAGCTATGTTGGTCAAAGCCTTCAGACATATGGAGTTAATGTTTATGAAGAGCTGTGAAGATGAAAGTCCTGAGGATTAGGATTTCCTTGGAGGGTTTCACTCTTTTCTTTCAGTTTTAAATGAAGTTTTTTAAAGGTTTCATATTCAGCAGGAAATAAAAATGCTATTTATCCACACAGTCTTCCAGACAGCTATATAGAGAGACAAGAATTACTCATACAGATGTGAGGTCAATTCCATATCATCCGTTTCTGTAGTGATACTGGCCAAAATATTTTTGCTCTGAAAATAACGCAAAAGCTTTCCACTAAAGACTATGCATCAGGAAAAGTGGAGAGCTGGTTCACAGAAACCTCTCAAGAAGCATGTGATGTTTGTAAAAAGAAATAATACCTAATTTTTCTGTCTATTCTCTGCCTTCAACAGCATGTTAAGTTGTTTAGGGCTTTTAGAATCCCCAGTCTATGTCAGAATTACAGATAACGTTTTCCCCAGAGTTCTCAGGAACAGCCAGCAGTATATACTTTTAGATTCAAACAACCAGATTGGAAATCACTGCAAGTCTTTCAAAACTTCTGTTGGGTCATGGTTCTCTCACCATCTGCTGATAGCAAAGGCCAAGGAAAGAAGGTAATTGGCCCCGACAGAAATATGGGCCAAACTAGGACCCACCTCAAGCTTTCCAGATCTGTTTTACATGGACAGTCACTTTCCACTCACTCCAAATGCAGTTGGATAAAAATACTAAATATGGGATTACTACATTATTTTCCAACTCATAATAAGCAAGGAGATGGAACTGCTGAGAACATCAGCCATGAAATTTAATCCAATAAGTTGTTTCAATAAAGCTGAGCCATTTCACTGAAATATATTGATTTTGACCAAGATTTCTTTGCTGACAGACTACGATTCAGTGCTCTGATCACTTCTGATTAGAGAGAAGAAAACTGAAGCAAAAGAAACCTTGGATTTCTGACTGTAAAAATCACTATTCAACACAGAATTCACCATTATTTGATTCTATGAGTAACCCCTGCAGTGTGTAAAAGATATTTCTTCCCATTTCATGAATATTCATGAATAGCAACAGAGGGAAAAAGAAGAACTGTTACTATGCAGCAAAAGGGCACTTGCTTAAGTCTGAGATAGATAATCCAGTGCATCCTAAACCTGCTGAGAGGTAATGACAGTCTTTAAATGGAGAAAACCAGCTCAGGAATCAGAAATTTGTCTGCAAAAAATGTATGTATCTATATCATGTTTGGCTGGGATGGAGTTAATTTTCTTCACAGCAGCTCATATGGTGCTGTGTTTTAGATATGGGATGAAAACAGTGCTGATAACACACTAACATTTGCACAGCACCAAGGCCTTCTCCTGTTTCTCCCTCTGCCCCTCCAGTGAATTGAAGTTGGGAGGGGACACAGCCAGGCAGATGTCCCAAAAAGGAATGGTATTACAGGAATGTCTGATTTTCAACCCGATTTTTCCCCATGATGACACAGAATATAATCCTAGAGTTCATTTCAACCTCACCTTTCCCAGATGATACCACTTTCTGACTTTCTAAACCCACCCTTCCTGTTGTTTTTGCTACTTGTGATGCCCACAGCCTCTACATCCACAGCAAGAATAATGGTATCAGGAGCTGCAGCAAATCCATCAGCAACAATAAAAGTGACAGCAGGGAAACAGTTTAGCCAGTGTACACAAACACTGCAGGGTTCACATGGACATGGCATCAATTTCCAGTTGTCACAATACAGTAGGCTGCTTCACCCAAAACTAAGAGCAGAAGTAGAATTCAAAATTATGCCAGCAAAATGGAAAAAAAAATATCTACAGCATAAGTGTCAGAATTAAAAGGGACAGCTGGGCAGTTATGCAAGATTGATCACTGAGCAGATTATAATGTTTAAAACTACAAAGTCATCAACTTCTACAATGATAGATAATTATTTTCCAAATATTTCCCTGCGACAGTCCTGCAGTTACATTATTAGCTTTAAAATCTGAGACCCGAGGAAGGTTTAAATCTTCTTTTGGAACCAAATTCCAGTGGTTCTTAACCTAGGGGTAAAATTTACACCAACTTCTCTGTAAAGGGTGTATCAGCATGACTTTCTTGAAGGAAATATGCTACCCTTCCTTACCACTTTTAACAACAGAAACCCAACATTTTAAAAGTAATGTTATCACGCAGTGACATCAATACGCACATGATAATTACGATGTTAGCAAGCCTGGATTTCTAAAGTCTGTTCCTTCATACTGGATTAGGTTGTCTTGATTTATGAGGGCTAGAAGTGGTACTTTTAGCTACAATATTTAGGATCTTGCTTCAAAACCAGCTCAGATTAAACTAAGAGTATAGCAGCCTGTGTGCCCACATCTTCTCATCCTGCAGTAGAGCTGGAATCAGAAAGAGAAAACATGCTTTAATGATAAAAATACAGATGAAGATAGGAAATTATGAAGAAATTTTGACTGAGGACAGATCCCTTAAGTGACCCATTAAAATGTTTCTTCTTTCATAGACTGTGAGAGATTTGAGATCTCTTGCCATTAGAGTGTATTTATTTATTTATTCTGCCATGTTATTTTTCCAATTAGAATTTGTAGGAAATTTAAAACAAGTTGGTTGAACTCAATATGTAAGATCCCACTAAATCACATTTGACTATGACTCTGGGAATAACTCATCGTTTGGATTCATGAACAAACTGCAAAAAATCAGCCCAAACAGACCTAAGCCTGAATGTTGCTATATTGATTTTCTAGCAAAGCAACAAAAATCCACGTTGTTCTCTTTTGGGTATTTTAACAAGTACAAAGGAACAATCCATCACTGTTACACCAGAACTGCACTAAATGCAGCATCTCACATTCTCATTCCAAAGGAAAACACAAAAGAGGAAGGGAAAAGCAAGTGGAATAGGGACATAAATGAGAAGTACTTATCTGGAAAAATAGCAGTAATTAGCGGAAAGCCTTGCTTTCCATATCTGCTGGGTTTACCTCCGCTTATATCAACCTTATTTTATAGGGTGTTTCAAAAAGATGGAACCAATTTGAAATCACTACTGCTTTGAAACTTTGAAACATCTTTCCTAAATGCCCTGTACATTACATCAGTTTCCATCGATGGATGACTTGAGGCAATCACCTCCACATCAGCCAACCACTGGTTATGGATAAGAATAATGATGCCATGGCAGCTTTTGCACTTCATTTTGCAGCTAATGGGGTGATACAAATTCATGTTGCTTTCTTTCCATTTGACCAAAAATAACCTCAAAACGTGGGTCCCTGATATGAAGGCAAAGGCCTCATGCTTCAGGCAGCTTTCTCCAGCAAGCATGTGGGCCCAGGGAACACCAGGGTGAGAAAAAGCCAAGAAGAAAGTGAACATCTCACAGGAGCCTGTTTAGCTCATTTGCCCCAAGACAGACCCAGGCTGGGAATCTTCAAGGTTTCAAGGCCTGAGGCAGATGAGCTGCTTGACTACAGCATCCATCCTGGTTCCCTCTAGAGAACCTCATGGCAAACATAACTTAATAAAAAGCTCTGGATCCTGAGCTCCAGCACGTTATACACAAGAATCTTTCTGTGTGATAGGGTAGGACACGACTATGTTCTAACACCTGTTAAATTACACACACTGACTCACTTCAAGAGAGATGTCACTTTACCTCCCTGCTTACACCAAAGAGTACATAGGAGCACATTTATAGCAATGTAAAAAAATCCAGCTTCTGACCCCTGTTCTCCCTGAGGACACCTGAATTTACATTTTCCACCTCTCAGTGCCAAAGAATGTAGGTAACGGGTATTCTTCTGGATGAAGATGGTCTATTTAAAATATTTTAATATTTATACGAGTAAAGACTGAAGTTCAAGTGTACTATGCCTTCCATTTAAGTGCCCTAACAAGCTGTGTTCACTCTCATGGCCTTATGAATATTTAAAGATACTTACAAAGATGAACAGCTTAACCTGAAGATATGCTCATCTAGTCTGTGACCAGGCACAACACGATACTATTCTCAGTGTATGTGGTAAGCACAGTCCCCATTCTGAAAACTTCTGTTAGGGCAAGACACATTCTCCTGTATCGGCAGCTTGAGATTGTTACCCTTACTCCATATTTCAGAGTCCTTTCTGGTCCAAAGAATATCAGTAGTTTTGCCCAAACCAGAACAATAAAATATGCACACACCATGAGTCGGAGAGACAGACTTTTCTACAAGTTAGATATCATTTGTGAAACACAGCACTTCCCTTGAGGAATATGAATTTTGAGAGAAGTGATATTTAGAAAAATTGCATCTTCAACACAGTATTGGATAAAAAAATTCTTCGTGGCCTTAAAAGACACACTCACCTCTGCTGCTTCCCGGGTATCCTCCAGGGGGGCACAGGAGACCAGGGGCAACATTTGCTTTCAGAGAAAACCACTTTTAGTCATGCTTTACACCACCACAACTGCACTTTACCTACATTTGCTTCAGTGTTACCACATTCTCAGCAACTCCAGGCAGCAACTCTTTCATGTCCTATTTGCTCTGTAATCTCTCCAGTAGACTAAGGACGATCAAAACTTACTGGAGAACAGTAGAACTGGCTCTTTTATCCGTGGCTTGCTGGTGAAAAATAGTATGAATCAGACATAAAAACTACTTAAACTAGTGTGACAGCTTATTTTTAAGGTATTTCTCTTGCAGTGACACAAAGATCCTACAGAAAATGATTCACAACAGAGAAGACTTTGCCAAAATGGGGGGAAAAAAATAAAAGGTACTAACTCTTCAGGAAATTTGCAGAAGACCACTAAGGGACTAGAAATGAACACTTATTCAACCCACTAATATTTAGCGACCCTTTTCTCAACCTGAGCGGTTCACAACAGTTAAGAGAGCTGTACAGGGCCATGGTGGGTGGGAAAGGAGTGGGAAGCATGTTGGGAGACCTGCAGGATGCCTTGATTTCTCCTGTGCTAAGAGCCCTCATTTGCCCTTTGAAGCCGTTCCGTGTGGCACCTTCTGTTCACAAGTCAGTCAGCTCTCTGTCCCTCACCTGCTGCGAGGATGCTGTGGCAACATTTCCATCCCTGTCCTTCTGTCCTTGTCCTGTTCTCCCAGCTCTGCACCTGTGAAGCCTGAGCCTGCTACGGCAGGTTTCCCATGGAAAGGGATTGACACTGATGTGAGAATCTCCCTTTCCCTCCCCCACACTCTCCCACCCCCATTTTGTAAATTTTACACAAAAGGAAAAAACAAAACCAGAGCAGCCCTTTAAACAGTGGACAGGCAGTTCTCAGTGACGTCCATGCACAGAGCTTAACGATCAGTTACGGTGCAGCTCTTGCCCGGATCAGAGTTTGCTCCGATCAGCACTAACAGCATCACGAGCAGGAACAACCAGGAGTGAGTTTAAGCAGATCCCGATGAAAACTATACAGTGATTATCAGAAAAGTATTATGGCGGGTCACCTGCAGCACCAGAGGGGATGCCCAGGGCAGAAGAGTCAGCTGGGGAAATCCCTGTGATCATTTTCTTCTTTCCTGGCCATCACAGACTGTTTTCCCTTAAGGTTCTTTCACCTTCCTCTTTTTCTTTTTTGTTTCTTATTATCATCAAAAGTACCTGTTACCACGAAAGCTGACATTCGCCACCAGCAACAGACTGTCTCATCAGCCTTTGTGCAACAGCCCAGCTTGAAAAAAATACTACTTCATACTGAAAATGAGTACAAAAAATTGCACTAATTCTTGTGCAGGGGGGCAGCAGCAAATTTATCAATCATATCCCATGTCTGCACCACTGCAATGACCTCAACTTAAAGAACACAAGGACTCAAAATCAGAAAATTATTTTTCTGTACAGCTTCCATCTGCAACAATGTATTTGTATTAATCAAAATGTTCTTACAATGTAAACCATTTTCTGTAAAAAGTCATCATGATAATTAAGCACTGGCTCTATACTAAATACAAAATAGAAAAAACAGTTGCCTCAAAGATGATAAAAACTCAAAATGTAGCTTCTGCTTTTGGAAGAACTCCAGTAGCCACAGGGATATTATTCTTTTGGCTCAGCTAAAACACAAAAAACTAAAACCACTGTACACTTCTGTTTTTCCAGGCTTGCAGGTTCATGTCATTCGCAGTGCCAAAACCAGAAACAGGTAATCAGCAATTAGACAATATCCTTGTTTTAAAAATATACTAGTAGTGCATAACACACTATTGTTATTCTTAACATATGAAATATCCTTTAACATAATTTATGGCTTGTATAGTCCTTGACTGCAGGGGTGTACTCATTCTTTCTTTTTGGTAAAGTCATATGGTTTCCACCACTGTGCAAACTGCAACACCTTCTTCCTCTGCTCCTCAAAGTTCTGTCTGATTCCTTTTCTCCAGAGTCGCGGTTCCAAGTCCAGCATCCCACCAATGATTTCCTTTGCAAGTAGAAGACAGATAATGATATGTGAAAATTAGCATTTCCTTAACACTATTTTCCCTTAGAATAAAGAAATACATATTTTCAAATTATGAGATTGTCACTGTTCTCTTTGAGTGCTAGTTATTAAAACTTGAAATTCTGAAAAATATATCAATCCAAAAATTAGAACCGTAGCTGTTGTATGGTTGCTTCAGCAAAATTCTTTTAGGTATAGCATAGCAATGGACTGCATAAAAATCCTAACATTGCAAGATTGTTAATATGTTAGTATGGTTGTGACTAAGAAAAAAATTCAGAAAAAAGAAAGCTGCCCAGTTCGCTTTTAACTCCTTCTGAAGTTACATTTCTGCCCAATCACTCTTGATGTTTTTGCAATATTGACTCTTTCAATAAATGATTGCTGTGACGTACTGTGACATAATAAAGAAAGGAAGAATTTATTGCAGCTCTTCCTGTATATATGATATTCTCTATACCACACGGAGTAATTGAACCATGGAAGTATTTTACTAGGAGTTGCCTGTGAGACTCTGTGTGTATGCACCTTAATTTAGACAATCACAAGTCCGTGCACCTATATGAGAACACTCTGGCCATGAAAACTCTTAAATAGATGTATTTTCCACCTATTAGAATATAAGTCAAATATCTAGACATCCTACTAATTCAAAAGAAACATGGATCTAGAATCACATTCTGAGTATGAGACAGCAAGAAATCAACTACTTGTTCATTCAACAAGCCAAGTTAAAATGAGTCACCAAGAAGAGCTGGCTAACAAACTGGGACAAGGCACATCAAAGTGACTGTTCTGGCAGCACCTGTTTTAATTACTTAAATTTTACAAAACAGGGCATAATTGGTAAATCGATCTTTTACATAACAATACCTTTCCAAAGTAATGAGGAAACTTGTATTGATCTTCAATGACATGAGCAAATCCTCCTTGCAGCCCAAAGTCCACAGAAAAGTATGGTAATCCTTTAGGAACCTATACACACAAAAACATTTTTATACGTTTAACAGACTGTAGGTATTTATTTGACATCCCCACAATGTAATGAATTTGAAAGTGGTTTTGCAGTTGATGGTATCACATCCTACACCTTCAAAGACCACAAGTTGGGCAGAAATTTCAAGACAACCACCAGCAAGTTGCATCTCTTACAAATACGTTGTTGTGTGATAACAGTCATTCAATCCCTTGCTCTACTACATTTATACTTTCTCTCTGTCATATCAGGCTTCACATCTCATTATTGAAACCCATTTCCTCTTTCTCTTAAATCAGGAGTTTTTTAGTGCAAAGGTGCTATATTTACTAAAAGACACTTTCAGAAATTAAGTATTATTACTACATAGTAGTAAACTACTTGTGGTAAAGTTTATCTACCACACATCTTTAATATTAAGAAGATGGAACAATCTTTGAACCTAACAGTTTCAGCATTATTCCTTTAAGATTTGTATATACAAAGATGTTTCAGTTCAGTATCCAGGAGACAGAGAGGGTTATTGTTCCCTTGTTTTAGGAAAAAAAAAAGCTTATAATGCTATTTATATTTTTGCTACATAAACTTAGCAACACAAAAGGCTGTTCTAGGTCAATGAAAAAGACACACCATATTTTTTCCAGGAAAGTAATTTGCAAATCTTTGATCTATCTTAATTCTTAATCAAGAAAATTATTCTGGTACGTGTCCTCATAGTGCCAGCTTTGTTCTCAGCCAATGTGTGCAGCTCAGTCCACCTATTGTTGAAATAAATGGGAATCTTTTCCCTGATGTCTGTTATGAGCTCACTCAGCCTTTTAATTCTCATCATGTCTATGCCATATCCCGACGCACTAATCTAATTGTGTTCCCTTTCTTCTCTCTTTGAAACAGTTAACGAAAAAAGATGAGAAAAAATTGCTGAGAAATTCAGCATTCTCAATACATTTCTTTACTTACTGATTTCCGAACATCTTTTGAAGAAAGATCAATTAACTTCTTGTTCACGGACCACTCTTCATCAGATTCCATTATAGCTTTCTGTAAAAACATTTTATCTAAATGTGAAAATAGTCTTTCAGAGGAGCAAGCAAAGAGCTAACTTTTCAATGTAGTGACGTACATTGCACTGCAAGTACCAATTATTTCTGAACAAAGTAACTTTATTTTAGCAACCTTTCAGATTGCCAGAACTTACATACTTTATAAAAGCATCGTACAGTATCTTCAAACTCACTTAATTCTATTCCTCTTTATTTTTAATTTAACTTTTGCCTGACACAAATTATCTCACAACTCTCAGCTAAAAGGTCACATTCTCTTTTTACTGAGCTCATACAAAAACCACTTATGAGTTCATTATAGTAGCCTTTTTTTATTTTTTAAACACTAAGAGGAGAATCCAGCTTACAAGAGTAATTACGATTAAACCTTCTAAAGCTGCCTCTGTATCCTCCATAGTATAGAAGCAGGTATAGTGTAGTATAGTATAGGTACCTTTTAAATGTTATTTGTTGTATATTTTAATGATGGAAACTTCTGAGAGAAAGTTTTATGCACATTACATCACAATAAATCTTGTACTTCATTTTTCCTTTAACATTCAGATAAAACCCAAGTTCTACCAGTGCTTGAAGTACAGCAATGAAATCAACCAGGTGGAGAGTTTCAAATGTGGCAGTTACTGCACTACTGTTCATCATACTGACCACCCCACTTCATCAAAACCCAATCACACTATTTATTTCCAGAAAACAAAAATAATATTTCAAAGCACAAATAAAAAAATTTACTTAAAAAAGGCAAATCATTATCTAGTTGCTGAAAGCCAAAACGCTTCTTTTGCAGGCAGAAGGTTCAACGAGCTTTTCCTTGCAGGGTCAGCGGAAAGAGACTGGAAAAGCTACAGAAGAAATACTTACCATGCTGTCTAATGCTCATCAAAAAACTAAGACACATATCAAATTTGGGCCTACTAAAATAAAATGGGGAAGAAATATTATATACTAATATTTTTTACCACAGCTGGTATAATTTTGTCATTTTATGTTTGCCAAGCACATGTATGGGGTTTTAAGTTTATACTACAGGACTTAATTGAGAAATATGGCTATCCTTACAGCACTTCAAGAAACTACAAGTCTCTCGTCTTCCTCCAGTATTTGTCAGTGCAGTCAGACCTGAGGCAACTGCACAGTGACATCTGGCTCTTCCCCTGACTGCTTGAAAAACAGAATTACCTCACAGGGCTTGTTTTAAGATCAAGTAACAGGTTCAAAGAATGAATCAAGAAGTAGGATCAAAGAATCCACCTTCTCAAAAATAGTACTTGAATATTAAAAAAAGAAGTAATAGATGAATTATGATGAACACATTCAAATGACCTAAGAAAAATTATTTTCATGTACCTTAAAGTAAATTGGAGCCGTATCTCCTACTTCTTTTGGAAGAGGAATGCATTCGTAAACCATGTGATACCGTTTCTTCACACCCATGTTTGTTTCTAGGAATACGCAGTCCAAGTCTTTAGCTTCAAACATTTTCACCAATGCACTTCTGAACATCTGTTTAAAGAAAAGTGTAATTTGAATAAGCTTTTCAAAGCTTTCAGATATTCTATATAATTTTACCAACATATATTATATTCATAATAAACTTATGATAAAATGGATAACAGCAGCAATCATACTGGGAAAATGCCGTATTATTCAACAATTTAACATGGACTATAGTTGCTAAGATACGAAGACAGGAAGTCTGGAAAACTATTGTGAAACACACATTATAATTAACACTACAAACTCAGTTTTAATAAATACCACATATTTTTACAGTTGAAATTAAAGCTATGTTGAACTTCATAACTGTGATGTTCCATAAGACAATATGGTTCTAACAGTAGGTCCCAAGCTTACAATTTCCGAGTTAATGTCTTGCCTTGTATTGACTCTAGATACCATTATCTTTCCAATATTAATCCCAATTACACAGTTTAAAAGAAAAAAAATGACATTTCCACTAGGCATGCTTGACCTTTAAGGAAAATATTAACATTGCCTCCAAAGAAAGCCATGGCTTTAATTGCCATCTTCACTGTACGGCAGCTTGCCAAATGCAATACTGTAATACATACCCCTGTCCTCAACGTTACCAGTTCCCCTCACAATTAGGTGCTGCACCTATTCCAAGTGTATTTCAAGTTATAATTCTGCCAGCTCCAGTGTGAGGGCCCCGCACACTCTCGAGGCAGCTCTGACATGGTGGAGCTGTGAGCCGGGATCAGCCGCAGCAGGAGGAGGGGAAAGCACAGCTGTGAGCAGCCGGGCCTGGCCCCGGCACGCAGGAGCAGCAGCTCAGCTCAGGCTGAACCTCTGTCCTTGCCTAAGTTTCAGGGATGCCCGTGCCCAGCCTGGCTGATTGTGAGCCAGCCTTGCTGACTTGAACCTAACTCATCCCCGCAGACCCGTCTAGCCACCACTGGGCTACAGCTGACGCCTGTCTAACCATGGGAGCTGCTCGTTCCTCCTGGCTTGGCTACCATGGCACTGCGCCGTGTCGGTGAGGTGACTTCCCCACCTTGCCCAGCACCATCCACCCCCCAGCCTTCCCATCCCTGCAGAGCAGGAGTGCCAAACGCTTTTTCACCGGGGGCCACATCAGCCTCACGGTTGCCTTCAAAGGGCCAAATGTAATTTGAGAACTGTATAAATGTAACTATTCCTACATACATCCTGTTTTCCTCTATTTAGTTAAAAGAGATTAAGATAAACAGAAGATACAGAATAAGCATTTACCACTCTTCCCTATGCTCTGTTTTACTTCCCAATTCCTATTTGTTGCACTAATTTGCTTCTTATCCAACTTTCTTAGGCATTTCTGTCCATTTCTGTTTTGGAGGAGCATAATTTACTACAGAACACTGTATAAAAATTAGATCAGCCCTGGGAATCAATGTGGGGAGAAAATTTGAAAAGTCAGAGAATCATCTGCCAGGCTTAAGGTAAGATCAATGTTACTTAACCTATTCCAAACTCATTAATCAATCTGCTTTTAAGTCCAAGCAACCACAAACAAAAAAAACCTTTACCTAGTCTGAAGTAGTATCCATGATTTTTATGTAAGAGGTTGCAGGTTGTTTTCCCCTTGTAAAAATCCTGATGGGGGGAGGATGGAAGACCAATCACTGTCCATCTCTTAGTCAGAACCTGATTTTCCTTTTCCAAAGAAAACGGAACTTAGAACTTTCAAAATGCCTTCACATAAGAGAGTCGGAAAGCACGACCCATCATGTTTGGCACTTAAATCTAAAAATTCTTTTCAAAAAAGTAGGAAATTGTATTCTAACAGAGACCTCACTGATATGAAAAAGAATGAGATAGTTCTCTCTCAATTATCATCCACCCAAAACTCAGATCAGCTTTAAAAACCCGAAGATATGTAAACAACATATCTTCAGCTCATGTTTCATTATAAGGCATCTTTCTGCCCTGACAATCCTTTTCTTTTCTTTGGCACTCCCACGGAAATCTTAACTGCCACGCCAGTTATTCCACTTTCTGTAGGGGATCAGCTATACCTACATCACAGCCCTGAGAGATGTTTGTCCAACCTGGTTTCTAAGACCTCCAACAACAGAGGTTCTGCAGCATTCCAGGCAACTTCTTCTAGCACTAACAAGTGAGAACTTTTCTTCAGTGTTTACCCTGCAACTGTCTTTTTCAATTTTTGACCACTAATTTTTATCCATAATGCAAGAATGTTCTGCCCCTTAGTGGAATCAGAGAAGAGCTGCCAGGCTGGAAATTATGAAAACAGGTACTTAATGACAAGAGTATTATTATTCAAAACAACATTATTTTACAGAAATGTGAGAACATGAGACAGTTTCGCAGCTGACCTGGATTTCTTCCCAGATGTCTTCATCCAGAAGAGTGGCTGCAGTATGGTGCTGCAGAGGGGCTATCAGGCAGTGACCTTCAGTAAGGGACTGGTTGCGTGGTAGAGACAAGTAAACCTATAAAAAGCAAATAAAAACTAAGTGCCCATTTTTCTAGCATTAAAAACTTTCCCATTGCTTAGGCTCAGAAATACATCATTTGCTAAACTTCAAACAAATGAAAGTCATTACCTTCTAATTACAGCAAGGTATTAGTAATTTTAGTACATTTTTTTTTAAAAGGTTCCATTATCCATCAGTAGCTCCAGTGAATTAGTATTCAGGCACCAGCTCCACCAACAAAGCAGTAATATCAGCTTTACAGACAAACGGGTAAACTAACTATTATGAAATCATACTATTTTGTCCACTACAATACACTTTTAATACAGAAATGCATACATATATATATTTGCATTAACCTAATAAAATATAATATATATAAATGCATACAGATATAACTATATCTCTGTATATCTATCAGATATACAAACATACATCTATATGTATACACACATAGATGCGTATCTGTATGCACTTTCATATAGAATCCTAGAATGGTTTGGGCTGGAAGGGACCTTAGAGATACATCCAGTTCCAAGCCCCCTGCCATGGGCACGGACCCCTTCCACTAGACCAGGTTACTCAAAGCCCCATCCAGCCAGGCTTTCAACACTTCCAGGGATGGGGCATCCACAGCTTCCCTGGGCAGCCTGTTCCAATGTCTCAGCATCCTCACAGGGAAGAATTTCTTCCTTAAACCTGATCTAAACCTACCCTCTATCAGTTTAAAGCCATTACTCCTTGTCCCATCACTATGAGCCCTTGTAAAAAGTCCCTCTCCAGCTTTCTCATAGGTCTCCTTTAGGTTCTGGAAGGCTGCTGTAAGGACTCCCCAGAGCCTTCTCTTTTCCAGGCTGAACAACCCCAACTCTCCCAGCCTGTCCTCACAGCAGAGCCATTTCCAGCCTTCTGGTCATCTTTGTGGCCTCCTCTAACCCCTTTCCAACAGGTCCATGTCTTTCCTGTACTGAGGCTCCAGAGCTGGACACAGGACTCCAGGTGGGGTCTCACCAGAGCAGAGCAGAGGGGCAGAATCAGCTCTCTCCACCTGCTGGCCACGCTGCTTTTGATACAGCCCAAGATACGATTGGCTTTCTGGGCTGCAAGTGCACATTGCTGGTTCATGTCCAATCTTTCATCCACCAGTACTCCCAAGTCATGCTTCACAGGGTTGCTCTCAGTCCTCTTTTTTTATATCTATATCTAGTTATATATATGTGTGTGGTGTGTATATGTATATATTATCTATTACAAAACAAGTACCATGTACCATCAATACGTATCTATGCATTTAATTCCTTGGCCTATAAAAAGTTTCAAATCAAATTAAAAACATCAATAATAAATTAAAACTTTGGTTAAAGAATGACAAAAATAGCCTATACTCAAGCATTTAATATGTTATAAATCCAAATATTTTTGCAACATTTAAAAGCATCAACAGAAACAAGAAGGTTCCCTGTACCAAACTATTTCAAAGCATTTTAGGCTTAAAACTGGATTTCTCCACTTATTTTTTTTAATATCACTGAGATATAATGTGATACAGTGTGATTTAGTCTTCCACAAGTCCACCTACAGTTTAATCTCTGCACTCAGATCTTTCATTATTGCTCCTGTCTTCCACAAATCCAGAAAATCTGGAGTTCTGATATCAAAGATTAGCTTTATAATTCATGACAGATTTATATCTTTTTCTCCTTCACCCTTGAGGAATTTGTGAAATCAATTGTAAGGACAAGGAAGATAAGATGCAGAACAAAAAAATCATTTTGTAGAAGCAATTTTGTTCTTAAGCTTAGGAACTCTAACATTAACACTGCCTTCCTTTATATCTTTTTTATTTTTACATTTGTGTTAAATTGCTATTTTCTTACCTTGGTGCCAATTGCAATAATAAGATGTTTAGAAAGTTCACTGCTCTCAAAGCAGTGTGGGCACTTTTCCATGCGTGCAGCAAGCTGCTGGTGCTCATGTATTGCTTTTCTTCTTTGTATTTCTTCCTCTTCCCCACTGCGCGCTCTTTTGGCTGCTTTGGAAACAAACATGTCATCCAGAGTGTAGTACTCCCTGTCGGTTTTTTCCATGAGCTGAAAAGATACGCAGAAAAAATGCGTGTATTTATACATACGCAAGAAAAAATACTTAGCTCTTTGTAGCATCCTTTATTGAGAAAAGCATTAAGTGTGTAAGCAGTAGCATTGCTTCCTTCCATATGGCACCTGCAGCACTTGCTACCACCAGGTACATCTCCTGCGAGCAGTCGTACGCAATCTTAGACAGCACAGGTATGAAAATATAGATGAGTGACAGCAGTAAGAAGAGTATATTACTATAATATATTCCATCTCAAGGTAACGGCTAAGTATTTCAGTATTAACTTGACAAAATTTCATCTTGCTTTCGATAGCTACAAATTTTTAAAAATCATATATTATCATATATTTTATTTTAGTCTTCCTCTTCCTCCTCCTCTCCTATTACAACTATCACTCTCTATCAAATCATCTCTTGTGAAATAACCTGATCATGATTCTGCACCTCATGCCCTGTGAAAACACGCCAACAGTCATTCTTACCCAGGGAACAGCACTAAGCTATTTTGTGGAGAAAACAGTCTTTGTCTTTAATATTTAGTCTTTCTTGAATACAGCTGTTGATAGATATGGATAACAAACACAACAAGCACATTACCATAAACAACACAATGATCCACAGGTTTTTTGTTTGCTCATTAATTGCTACATTTTAGTTAAATGTGCCATATTTAAAAGAAAACTCTGAAAATACTAAATTTGTTATGAAGACATGCTTGAGGATCAGTGGTGTCTTAAAAGACCTTAATAGTGGAAACCCACACAAACTGGCTACGTCTCATCTAGATGATACTTGGCAGGGATGGGGTCTGTAGAGAGGAACCGGAGGAACTGAAGGTGACTCCAGGTGACAGAGCACATGGTAAGAAGGTGGCCTCATGGCAAGAGCAGCAAGACACAATTAACGGAAAGGAAAGCAAAAAAAAATATGAGGTCACTGGGCTCAAACCCAAGTGAGAGTAGATTTCACTAAGTTTCAAAACTCACTGAACCCCTACATATATATGGCATTAAGCTTTATCAATCTTTTTTTTTATTTTGATGACAAAAAAATCCCATGACATCTTGCCTAAATCAAGACTTAGCAAGTCTTGATTGTAAAGATTAACTTTCTAAAGAACTTAGGAAAGTATTTCTCCATTTTCTGCTTTGGCTGCTCTACACAACTTTAAAATTGTGTGCCATTAATGCCCTAAATATTCAACACATACAGCTAAAGCAAATGTAAAAAAAAAAAAATTCAAAATAATTTTTGCAAGTTTTTCTCTTGAAATGAAATTCATAATTCAATGACTCAAATCTAAGAGTAGGTCTGAAGCAACATAAAGTCCAATACATGACCTTGAGTGGAGTCAATGAAAACGAGCACAATTCAGGAGACTTAAAAACACCCAGCTACGAATGCAACAATGACAACAAAAAGGGAAAAACAAACAACAAACCAACTAATCAGCCTTTGGCAAAAGTTAGACACCCAAAAGGACTATGAGAAAGATTTTCCAGTTGCATCATAGAATTCTCCTAGTGCTTCCTGGAAATCCAATGGTAGTATTTCAGGATTCAAAATTAAAAGTTCTCAAAGTGAAGGGAAACAATGGAAAATATTAAATTATACCTTCACTTCTAATATTACTAAACAGTCTACATACATAAGTGGAATGTGTAAGCTCCTACTACAGCCTGGATCCCACCCAAGGTCTGTGTTTCAAAGTAGAGTAAGTCAGTGAAGAGTCTTAAACAAAACTTTGGATTTTTCCTAGAAACAAAAAGGTATGTAGAAGAGTTCTTCATGCAGCTAGAGGCCACGGGAGCCAGACAACATTGCACTTATGGTTTAAGATGCAATATATATCGGTCAACAGAATTAGATGAAGCACACTGGGAAAGGAAGTAAAATAAACATGATTACTTTGGAGAAGTGAGGGGATGAGAAAAGGTAGGTAGCAATGCAGCATTTTGGGAGAGGAGCAAAAGTAAAGGGATATTTCAAGGAGTATTCACAGATCAGGCTCAGATTAACTCTACCACAGAGTCTCTACCAACAACCAAAGTATAGATTCCATTGCAATACTAATGAATAACAAGGAATGCAAGGCAATTCAAGAAACCAACACCCCAGCTTCAAAGACATTAAATAAGTGCTTGAAAGAATCAGGGTCTAAGAAAAAAAGTGTTTTAAACATTTCAATCTGTTTCTGCAATAAAAGATGCCTAGTCATTAATGACTCATGTCCAATTGGATGTTCTTCAAGCACTATACCTCTCCCTCGCTGAAGAAAAACAGACAAGGACAAAGTTGAAAAATGAGGGCTTATTTCTTTCTCCCTTTTCACACCTTTAAGGAGAAGCTTATGAGACCTTTATTCAAGTCGTAAGTCTAGAACATCAATGCACAGTGCTGTTATATTGCAGTTCTGAGACAAAAAGACCAAGTTACAGATGGTCACCCTGTCTCTGAATCTTCATTTCTTGCCATGTATTATCACATCCTTTAGATGACTTCAAAAGAGTGTTAAAATGGGATATATTTTCACCTCTAAAAACAACAGTCATGTAAGGAATAAGAATTTCTTTGCAACCCCTGTATTGTCACAGTGTCCTCCCAACATACCTCAAAACAGTTCAGGAAGTACAGAAACCAAAACCAGGCAAGAACATCAGTCAGCAAGAACTGTGTGTTCCTACTGAAATAAGATACGGCATGAATACAAGTGGGAAAATTCGTTCAGCAATGCCTTAAAAACAAAGAAACCACTACTAAAGACATTTAGTCTGCAATATCGCAATAATAGCAATGAACATCACTAACACATTATTTGCCAGGAAAAATGAAAAAAACCTTTTTTCAAGGGCGTAATCCCCTAAATATTATAATCCCTTAAATATTATTATCCCTCATATCCTACAAATGCCAAATATCAATGTGTCAGAACTGAAATAAAATAAAACGTAGCTGTTACTATGGCAGACTAGAGGGTACTCTTCAACTGCTACTCTAAATATTGGCCTTTTGAAAAGTTATTCAGGAAGAAAATACAAATTCTCTTTCAAAAAACTTACTTTTACAATAAGGTTCCCAGTGTGTTCTGCCAATTGCATTATTTGGCTATAATAAAATTTCTCCAAACAAGTTAAAGGGAAAGGGAAGAACAAGAAGAGAGTGTTCTCCAAAATGCCAGAAGGAAAGCGAGTAACCATTGAAAAAACGAATTATTTCATACATATCTTCTTCCATATAGAAGACAGAGCTAAGTACAAATCCAAAGAAGGAACTATGCTGATGTATTAGATTTACTGGAAAGCTGCTGTTCTGCATCAGCTGAAGCATCACACCTGTTAAATGTGAAAGTCAATGCATTCTGGAAGTTGCGTATTTAGTTCCCTCACTGTGCTGGATGCTGCACTCACTGTATTTCAGGTGCTATACAGAGATCAGAAAGAAGCAGGCAGTCACTTTGATATATCAGTTTTAAGTTGGAATGTCCTAAAAAAACATCACTGATCTGCCTAAAGTTAATATAAGAAATTCAGACATCTATAAAGACAATGCACCTGAAGTCCTTGTTTCTACCAGATGTTGGCCAAAACCAAGAGCTAATGTAAACTGGTGTTCTCATAAGAAGACAGATCATCCCCACAGTCCCTTGTCTCCTGTTTTTCATTCTGCTTTTTTACTCTGGGCTCATCTGCCACATTTCTGTGATTTTTTGCTTTGCTTGTACGTCTGTTTTCCAACCTTTCCTCCCCTCTTGGCAAGCACTGGTTAACCAGAGAACACACGGGCTTTAGGACTTTTAGCACCAGGCAAAATGACACAGCCTCCTACACTTCATGGTGTCATTGTACAACTGAGACATTTCCAGCACCCATCTGAGAGGGGATCTGTTTTCCACCACCAGGATGTAGTTTTGGTTTAACCAACAGGGACAGCAGCACAGTTTTGCTTGCCCTGGCCAAGAAAGGCCTGTATTACATAAACACTTATAGAGCAGCTGGGGAAGGCATTCGAACTTCTTCCAGGAGCAAATAAAAATCACCCTTACGGATCTCATTTGGACAGATCTAACATGTGCAAATGTGGCCAACATGCCAAACAAGGAGAGAAAGCACCAACCATGCACCAGAATTCAGAAAGAGATCAGCATCTGACTATGCACACATGTGAATGAATTGAGGGAGGGAAAAATTACAATGTTGTATTTGCTGATGAAACCCTTAACATTATAATTACCATTAATAACATGAATATATTTCATTAATGATTTCATTATATAACATTCTTTTCATAAAATAATTCGTGTCTTTTTCCACTTTTTTATGTTACTGAAGCCGTTAGGCACCTTTGCATGGGGCTAACTCCAAAAACAACTCCTGTAGGTCTGTGTCAGGTACACTCTGGGGTCAGCCTCATGTTTCCGCCGAGTGTTCAGACTGATGGAACAGTATCTCATAGCTTCCTTTTAACCCGGTTCTTACACACTGCTGGCTGCCCACAGCCTCCATCCGAAGGGTGCTGCACACTGTGTCTCCTCCTTCTCCCTCCGCTGCTGTCACTTGCTCTTTGGGTGCGCCCTTTGGAACCACTAAAGAATTTAATGACACTGTCATACTGAAAGGAAACCTCAAGCAACAGAACTCCTAGTCATCAGGGATTATCCCTATATAATACCCCAAGTACACCTTCCTCCTCTTCAAATTTCCTCTGAAATCTGGAGATGAAACAGGAAATTCTCTCAAACACAATTAGCACGGTAACAAAATATACCTGCTTCTTTCTAGCACGGGTAATTTTCAGCCTTTTTGTACACATATTTTTCTGCTTGTTTTCTTGTTCTATTTTGTATGCAACTATTGAACGACTGCTTTTTCTCTTTTCTCGCTAACGCAATCATAGCTAAAAGTTACTTCCATATAAGCTAATAAAAGTGCATCTGCTTGGAAAATTTGTGAAAAAAAGTCTATAGAGTGTATAAAACGTATCAGTTTGGTTTTATATTGTCATGGCAACACTGACGTCTTCAACTTTAAATGACAGAGTTAATATTTGTGGAATGTTGTATCTTAATATATTTTGGGAAGCTGCAATAAAGAAGAACAAACTATTATTTTAGAATAGAAACCTGAGCGATACATGAATATATCTCATCACAGTCGCATTTATTCATCATTTAGCATTTTAGCTCAGAAAACAGAGTTTCTGATCTCAAATAGCATGTGTTCAAGCCAAATCAAGGTAGAATGTTATCATGTTAGCATTATTACAACTCCAATCTCCCTATGACCACAGACACCTGAACCTGTAGGCTTAATTGAACATATAATTCAGTATACAGGCATTTCAGAAACCTATCATTCCAGGGTAATAAATAGTATGTTAAAACACATAGTATCAAAGGATTTTAACTTATCAACGCACAGCGTGCTTTTAAGGCCCATGACACATACAGGAAAATATTATGATTCATGTTGATGAACACGTGAGTTCAGAATTACCTCTGAGCAGCAGAAGTCAAGGAATAAACATACAGCAGAGTCCTGTGCAATGATTAGGGACCACGATCCTTTCTGCTTCGGTTATTTGAAATGAAAACTGTTGATTTTGCTATGATTAGTTATTAGGACAGATAAAACTTTATATGCAAGCCAATGAAATGAAAGCCAAACAAAATACCCTCAGCCACAGAATTCTGCTATTAAAAGTGTGATTAGCATTTATCTTTACAGTTATTCCAGGCCATAACTTACATGAAAGGAAACATGGCCTAGAAAATAGAGTTGCGCACAAGTCTTTATTTGCAACATATCTTGGAATGTTAACATAATTCATGAAGAACACCAAATGCTTACGCAGCCATTTATTATGGGCTGCTTCTCCACAGTTGCTCCTTTTCCCAGGTTTTCTCTCCTATCCCAGCTGTCACTGCTGTGGATGTGTGTCCACATGCAGAAACAGCTTTGTGTCCACACAATATTCACAGAACTTGTTTAGTGCATTGAACTGACATGTAGAATAATGCAGGTATTTGAAATTATTTCCTCTTGGGTTTCATTATTTTTTTATAGCAAACCATGAACATGTGTAGATCTTCAAGTAAATGTAAAAAGCAACAGCGCACCAGAGCTTTGTTAGAGGTTATCATGTCTATTAAATCCTGTGCTAGAATAGCTTCACCACGTGAAGAAAGAGAAGACAAGACTTTATTACACAATAGCAGCAGAAATATTCTGCATTTTTCATTTTAGCTTTTAAAATGTTTCTAGACTATTATTTTAGTTTATGGTGGTGGAAATGCAAAGATGTGCAACAGGTAGGTTTGCACAGCAAGTCAAAAAGATAAGGCTGAAAGCAATTTTCCATTTTACAGACTTCAGAACCAAAGAAAGGCACCATGCAAACTCACTTTTTACAAACCTGTAATACCAGCATATCTCTTCACTAAATCCATAAATGCCGGGCAGAATTTCTAATATAGTTCTGTATTTTTCACTGCTTAAACTAATGTTATGGATTATTGCAGAGACTTACAAAGAAAATGAGTTTATGGCCAAAATTTAAATGGTTTGATGAACAACACAAATTAATTGTTCTCACTTTCTTCCAGTAAAACATAATCAAAAAGGAAAAAAAATGCCTTAGTAGAATTTACGTGTACAAATAGAATTTAATTTCTATTGAGGCAATGTTCTAGAAATCAGTCTCTACACACCCACAAACTCCTATTGACATAAGTGAAAGGATTACATAAGCCTTAAGAGTATGAATTAGGTAAAACTGAACTACTTACAACAGTCAAGGGCAGAAGGAACTACAGACAGGTTACTTAAAGCTCTCAGTAGTGAAAACCTAAGACTTCACACATATTTTGGACTTTAAAACTGACTTTTTTGTATCCTATAGTTATATTCCTGTAGCAGTGAGAACCCAATCTGCTTTCCAAGATGAAGAAAGAAAAATGTATCACAGTATCACAGTATGTTTGGGATTGGAAGGGACCTCAAAAGATCATCTAGTCCAACCTCCCTGCCGGAGCAGGAACGCCTGGGTGAGGTCGCACAGGAACATGTCCAGGCGGGTTTTGAATGTCTCCAGAAAAGGAGACTCCACAACCCCCCTGGGCAGCCTGTTCCAGTGTCTGTCACCCTCACTGAGAAGTTTCTTCTCAAATTTAAGTGGAACCTCTTGTGTTCCAGCTTGATCCCATTACCCCTTGTCCTATCATTGTTTGCCACCGAGAAGAGCCTGGCTCCATCCTCGTGGCACTCACCCTTTATATATTTATAAACATTAATAAGGTCACCCCTCAGTCTCCTCTTCTCCAAACTAAAGAGACCCAGCTCCCTCAGCCTTTCTTCATAAGGGGGATGCTCCACTCCCTTAATCATCTTTGCTGCCCTGCGCTGGACCCTCTCCAGCAGTTCCCTGTCCTTCTTGAACTGAGGGGCCCAGAACTGGACACAATATTCTAGATGGAGTCTCACCAGGGTGAAGTAGAGGGGAAGGAGTAGAAACACAGTAACCCCAAACAGCTTATTTTCTTTAAGCGTAACAGTGATATATGAGAGAATTAAACTTTAAGGCCTGCTGTCTTCTATACATCAAAAATATTACTGTTGGCATTTTATTTTTTGTTTAAAAAAGCTTTTTCACCACTGAAAGTTAAAGATTTGAGGTTTTTTCATTATGTTCAGAACTCTGACATAAGAACATGCATGGGACACTGTAGCAAAGGGTCTGTTTCAAACTGTTTGAGGTAACTGATGTCCACATCAACTTGCTGTGCACAGAAGCCAAAAAACTAACAGGAGATGAGAGCCTCAAGTACAACAGGGTTGTACTAGAACCATAACTAGAAAAAAGAAGAACAGGCAAAATGGGAATGGTAAATCAGAATTTGCTTTTCATCTAAATTTAAAACATAGGCTCAACAGGCAAACAAATAGCAAGGAGACGGCATATTTTCTCAATCTGATCTCATGGAGCCCTTAAGAAAAGGAAACTTTAAAGGTGGGAAAAAGATTTGTAAGGATGCGTGTGCCTTGACCACAACACATGTTCAGCCTGTGAACCTGAGCGGGAGTCAGGCATGAGATAAAGTTATATCGACCTTCATGTGCCAATGGGATTAGACAGAGATTTCATGGACAGAGATTTTGGGTCTATGTACTGCCATTTCTTCCACATCCCATTCAAGAAAGTAAATCCTTTTATAAATTATATCTGTTTCAACATCCCTGTCTCCTGTTACAAAACTGCGATTATGACATTGTATTCAGAGATTCGTAACTACTAGCCCGTATATCATTTGAAATACCATTAAAACACTAAATATCAGGAGAGTAACATTGCTGTGGAACAGAGCATTCAGCTGTGTAAAAGCCAGAAAATATACTGGTCTGTCTTTCTCACTGCATTCCAGGCGTGAGAGCAGCGATCATTTCCTCGGTCCCCAACAGCCGTGTGGTTGGAGTTTCCTTTTTGGCGCAGTGTGGGAAAGTGATAAAAGCACTGGGAAAATCCCTGAAGGAAATTATAGTGCTGCAGTCTGTATACTTAGTGGTAACCACAGCTGGAGGGGACTTACACCACATGACGGGAGCAGGAGCAAACCCACCGCACAAGCCTGTACTAGACAGAGGGATGAAGACACGGAGCGCTGAGGCTCCTCTGTTCACATTGGTAAATTCACACTGGATTAAAGGTGCCAATAAGGGTGATCACACTGCATAACCAAAGAGCTGTAAGGGCTGGAGAGCCACCTTGCTGCCAGGCACTGAACGTTCACTGGGCTGAACAAGATATAGACAACATGGAAAAATATAACCTGACCATTAGTTAGAAGCTCTAAACAAAAAAAAATCCCCAGACATAATTGGCTATATTATGGTAGCAGAAACTCCCTAAGTTTGTAGTCTAAATTTTCTTTTTACTTGGCCGAGCAGCCAGCAATTTTAAGACAACTAACGGATGCAACAGAATTAAAAAAAATATACATTTTTTGGTAATTTTAGTTTGTTTTCTGTTCAGCTGAAAAGAGGCATCCAACTCAACCTAAGGATGAGCCACCCCACATCCATTTTCCTGCAAATTATGTTGGCATCAGGTTTGACATTAAAGCTCATGAAAGCAAAACCAACACCGTAATGAGAAGTAACTGTGCAAAACAGATACTTAAAGGAAGGTTGTTGGTAAAAATATACCTTATATTTCGTTCTTTAAAAGCAATTGTTTTGTCTGCAGTGGGTTGCTTTCTTAGGTGTGACTACTGGGATAAAATCACAACAATCACTCAACAAAAGCCATTCAGACTAATAAAATGAACGAGACCAGCACGTCGCAGGAGGTTTATCCTCCCCCTGTACTCTGCCCTGGTGAGAGCACATCTGGAGTACTGTGTCCAGTTCTGGGCTCCCCAGTTCAAGACAAGGAATTACTGGAGGGAGTCCAGCAGTGGGATACAAAGATGCTGAGGGGTCTGGAGCATCTTTCTCATGAGGAGAGACTGAGAGAGCTGGGTCTGTTCAGCCTGGAGGAGAGAAGCCCAAGAGACAACCTCATCAGTGTTTATAAATATCTCAAGGGTGGCTGTCAAGAGGATGGACCAGATTCCTTTCAGTGGTGCCCAACAACAGGATGAACAGCAACAGGCACAGACTGAAGCACAGGAGGTCCCACCTGAGTATGAGGAGAAACTTCTTTACTTTGAGGGTGCCAGAGCCCTGGAACAGGCTGCCCAGAGAGGTTGTGGAGTCTCCTTCTCTGGAGACATTTAAACCCACCTGGACACATTCCTGTGCAATCTGCTCTGGTGAACCTGCTTTAGCAGGTGGGTTGGACTAGATGATCTCCAGAGGTCCCTTCCAACCCCAACCACACTGTGATTCTGTGACTTTTCAGCAGTTTCCTCCCACTGCTGTTCTGAAATATTATACATTCATTTTCGTGGATATTTTTTTTTCCACTTCTCAAATGAAGGCACAAAGAGTAAGATGTATGTGTTAAATTTGTGTACTATGTTATCAAACCAAAACTGACAAAAAAGGTTTGGTTGTTAGACTTCCTGCTGGACATAAAAACACCTTGCTGAATGTATTTAAGAGAGATGCAAGATTTTCAAAGATTGTCTCACTGAGCCCCTAGACCGTAATGCAGATACTCTCTGTAGTACAGGTTCATCAAGTACATAAAGAAACCATCTAGAGTATCTATAATCACACTCAAATTTTTTAGACTCCTGCCAACATTTCAGCACTAACAATGATCTTGTAATGCTGTGAACTTCAGAGCCTTCCCAAACCAAAATGAAGCAGCTGCTAAAGTCAGAAAACACAATACATTCTTGAAACATCATTAAAAGTTTTATCCTTAAACAAAACAAACAAACAAAAACTAAACCAATAAGAAAGAAACCTTTAGAATGAAGCATACTAAACAGCTGCTTGCTCTAACCCAGTGTGATCAGTGTATGTTGCAAAATCAATCTCTAGCAATGGCTAAAATGTACGGGGAAAAGCATCAGCAAGGCGCATAGAACTGACATTTTTGCTACACACCTGCAGCTCTCAGCATTTCTCTGTGGAAATCCTAAGGCAAAATCCTATTTAGATCTCCCTAATCAGTATTTACCAATGAAACAGAACTTCACAAAGGCGCTGTATCCTTTTTCCTCCCACTCACAATTAAGGTCTCTACAGCGTCTCATGCTCTGCAGCACACATTCTACAATTTCCTTCTCCACTGGGAAAAAAAGAAACAAACAAAAAAAGCCCACAAACCTCCTTTGTGTTAAACCATGCTCTGTGACCACTTCACATTTGAGAAACAAAAATAGTTGTTTTCTATTACAGTTTTAAGTGAATTGTGTGTTCTAGTCTACCAGCTGCCTTTTTCCCAAGCTGATGAAATTTGGGCTACTTTGTGTTGTTTTTTTTTTTTTTCCAAATGGTACCATTCTGTATTTTTGACCACTGAGTATGATTTACAAACTTAGGTAGCATCGAAGCTATGGGTGCACCATGGGTGCACTAGAGTAGCCTTATGTTTTAAGTATGTCCTAAATTCCCTTTTTCTCCACAGTCTCACCAGCACTGAGACGATGTTTGCAGATTCACAATGACTCTCCAATCAGGCAGAAACAGCCTGTTGTACATGCACAGTTCACTCAGCTTCACAATCACCATTATTTCACATTCATTAACCCTGAATTTCTTCTGAATTTACTGCCTCAAAACCTATGGTGGGATCTCTTTCTCCTTATCTCAGAGGTCTATAGCATAATCTCCTGTGTCTGAGCTAGACATCTTAATTCCTTCTATACCCATAGTGTCTGTCAGACAGCATTCAAAATAGGACAGATGACTCACACCAATAAAATACGTACATCTCTCCAGCAACTCTCTGAAGTGAATCTTAAGAATCAGTTCAGATAAAAGGTTCACAATGCTAGAAAAATCCCAGCTTTGTATTTTGAAATTCTCTAACTTACAGTTTACAGTGACCTCTATTTTTGACAGTCCTGAATAATTCTGTAACAAAAACAAACTGTTGGGTCATAAAGTGTCCCTTCCTCCAGAAGGTTTATGTATGTGGTGAACATGAGAGATTCCTGATGAATCCACTGGTTTTATAATATTTTATAATAAAAATGAACCATTTACTCCTGCACTGTTTTCTTTTTAAAGATGGCCATTATACTTGCCATCATCTGTTCCTCAGGAGGAATAACGATCACACTCAGCATGTCATTCCTGACTTCTTTCAGATCACTTCAGTGATGACCATTCAGTTTCAGTCGTTTATTACTATTAATCTCAAATTCAAGTTTATTTTTTAAAAAATGGATTTCTATAAATCTGAGCTAAAAGTCATTTTACTAACACTGTTAGCTTGAGATAGCTTTTTCTTTATTCCCTGTAAATAACGGTTCATGCAAAAGAAATGCTTTGACCTCATTTATCTTTCCTAAATGCTCTAATTATACATTGGTCAGGTTTTTTTCAATACCACAGGCTTGCAGGCTTCTTGCTTCCAATGAGTTTAACTCGTAGTTTTATGCTTTTAGAAAACTCAAAATAATTACTTAAGGTAATTCCCGGAAGATAATTTTTCAATCTTTCTTATCAAAGCTTACTTCTAAGCTTGCTAAGCTCAAGCTCATGTCCTTACTCGGACATGAGAAGTACTTTCCAAATAATGGCTGGGTTCTGGATTTGGTATTTGTTTCAACCCCAGAAACTCTTTATTCTTTCATTCACCCACCCTTGGATTTATTTCTAAATAAAAACTACTAAATAGAGTTTTTTCCCATTTTGGGAGGGCGTTCACTCCCTTAGAATGTTGCATACATGTGCAATTAGCACTGTGTACTAGAAGGTCCCTCATAACCTGCAAGCATTTTCTCTTTAGGGACTAATTTTAAACTCCCAATTAAACAGACTCCTAGTTCTTCATAATTACCTGTTTACAGAGGTTAAATACTATATTGCATTTTCTTCTACAACATGAATGAAAGTTCAGTTCCCAAATTTCACCCTCATTTGCATAGAATCTTTTTTTAAAACAGCTGTACACCGAGCCAGGCTATTTCTGCACCATTCCTAAACCGATCAAATTACCCCACTGTCTCGGAAACCCTTACAGTGCAAGTAACTAAAATCTTGGAGGAACTGGCTGCAGATACAAGAATGCCAACCAAAGATGTTATACATACAGGATTTAGTTTTCTGTTTTCTTCAAAATCAATTATTAGAGCTCATACCTTTTAGCAATAGGTACAGATGACAGAACGGGAGATGAGCAGTCACCGAAAGGAAGTAACAGGCGATATTCAACCAAATCCCAATTAACAGAAATATCCATAAACAAAAAGCAGAGAGAAATACCAGGTAAGGAGTGTCCACCTTTTGGTTGAGATTATTTTCTTCCTAGGAGCTGGTATAGTACTGTGTTTTGGATTTAGGATGAGAATAATGTTGATAACACACTGAGTTGTTGCTAAGTTGCTAAGTAGTGCTTATACCAAGTCAAGAACTTCTCATTGCCAGGATGGCTGACCCAAACTGGCCAAAGGGATATTCCAGACCATTTGACATCATGCTGAACAAAAAATGGGGGGAGTTGGCTGGGTGTGGGGGTCACTGCTTGGAGACAGGCTGGGCATCGGTCGGTGGGTGGTGAGCGATTGCATTGTGCATCATTTGTTATGTGTATTTTATTACTATTATTATTAGTAGTAGCAGCAGTATGATTATGGTGGTTGTTGTTGTTATTTTCCCTTTCTGTCCCATTAAACCGTCTTTATCTTAACTCAAGAGTTTCCCTTTTTTTTTAATTCTCTCTCCCATCCCCCTGAGGTGGGTTTGAGTGAGTGGCTGTGTGGCATTTGGCTGCCTGATGGGTTAAACCACAACAAGGAGGTACCATAAAAGCTTCCAAATAGCTAAAGGCCAGGAAAATACATAAAGGCTGCATCATTGGAAATGTCACCTGTTCTTACACTCTTTCTCCTAAGCAGTCACTGCTGGATACAGAATACTGGGCTGAGTGAATCTCTTGTATCGCTGTTCTTGCTTTAAGTGTCTCAGTCATTAAGAACTTGGAAAACACACAGCATTTCAAAACTGAATAGATAAAAAGAAAAGAACAAAAAGAAATATAAAGGAAAAATAGCAGAATTTTCCCTTTGAAGGCTTGTAAAACTAAATAATATAGAAACCTTTGATCTCCCTTCGAGTTTGCTACTCTTCCTTGCATTAATAATTAATTAATATAATGTTAAAAACCCCAAAACTAAACCAAGGACAACTGAATATGCTCAAAGAGTCAAACATTATTTCCATCTCGAACTGAAAAAACTTGAAATCAATAAATATATGAATACACAAACGATATTTCTCACAAAGTTTAGTAATTTCACGGCAAGCCAAGTACATTACTGTATAAATGCACGTATTTCTCAGAAAGTCAGAATGGCCTTTCATTTGAGTTTGAAAAAATCCAAGCAAAAAATATTTCTCTTTTTGAGAGCACTCCCCACTCCATAGGGGCACTGCAAACATTTGCTATTACCAAAACCAGGAAAGTCAAATTTGTCTGGTATTATTTTCACATATCTGGAAAGAATCAGAGCAAAAAAAGCAATCCTGTAAACTGCTCAGTGGAAGAAAACACATGAAAACATCAGACTAAAATCAGACAAATTGAGTACATTAATAACAATTTCAGAAAGACATGTTAATATTGATTTACAAACCCTTGTTCGATGCCCAGATTTGAGTTAAAGATTTTTTTAAAAATTCCATTCCACTTGGAATGGAAGGTCCTTGAGAAAATGGCAACCATTTGTCTTCGTTATGCGTATTATCGTATGATGTAGACAGTACAGAGTTTTATTGTGTCCCTACATTTTCATTTACTCGTAAATATTTGCAGGACATATACGCTAGTTAATTATAGTTAATAGTTTGCACTGTTACACAGGTTTTGTAGAAAAATATGATGTGTTTGTGGTTTTTTTAGAAAGGAAGGTAAAGAAGGAAATCAAATATTGGCAACAAGACACACTTATTTATCTGGACCCCAAGGGCACCCATTTTTTTAGTATGCCAGTGGGAGAAAATGAGAACTTCTACCAGAAGCAGCTGAAAGAGAAGATGTATAAGCCACACTACTTTCTACAGTTCTGATAATCTCTCCAGAAGAACTTCCTGTCAGATGCTTTATAGCATTAGGTTAAATATTTTCTACTGGGCACTATCACAGCTTTTCTGATCTTTCAAGTATAACGTGAAGAAGGAGATTTGAGAAAAAATATAAAACGAAATAATAATAAAATAAAAATTATAAAAATAAAAATTATAAAAATAAATTAATACAATACAATAATACCACAACCACCAAGCAAAACCTGCTCTCCAGGATCTTGTCTGCCTTCTAGATAAATGGAAAAAATGAAGTTTGGCTGTGATAATAGCAATTCCATGCCAGCAAGCTTTTTCAAAACCTGCTCAGCAGTGCGCGAAATACCGGAGCAGTAATCTGGTAAAATATGAAGCATGGATGTCATAGCTATTGGAAATCACCTCTGTCAAACACTTCCATATCAAGCACAGAAAGCATCCTTTAATAGTCAGTTTGGATGACAGAAATTAATAATTCCATTTGCTCTGCAGTATCTGTGAGCTGGCCACTCGTTTAACCATGGAACCACTCATGGAACCAATCATGTATAAATCTGTGTGGCCTGAGAGCATGAATTATCTCATCATCCAGGACATCCTGATGGTATTTCAGGTAGTCTGCTTCATATCTCATTGACACTTGTAATTTCTAAATGGAAAAGACATTCTAAACACTAAGAAAATGCTGCTTTTATTTGTTACTAATTTGGGGAAAACCTGTTTTGTTGGGCATAAGTAACCTATTAATGTACAACACACTCTAAAAGTGTTCACCTCAGAAGCGTCAAATTCTACAGGCAGAGGAACAGCACAATCACTTCTATGAAGGAACTGAATGCACCCCATTTCTCCATGCATTCAGGTTTTCATCACTTCAGTAACATCTACCAGGACCATCTTACTACAGACTTCATTATTATTCATGACAATCAGAATTCTCAACCAAAAGTAACATACATGGAGCACTGAGGCCTCCTGTCCTCCCTGATATTTCTAATAACAACATTCTCAATTTAAAAGCCATGCACATGACACCTTACCTTTGACGCCATACGCATGAAGAGTGAGTTTTGATCCTCTGCTGTTCTCATCTTCTCATTTTTGACCAAATCCTTCAGGTCCATACTATCATCATCCTGAAAATACCTTACTCTTTCTTTATCTACATGAGTAGGGACCTGGAAATAAACATATTGAAAATATTAACCTAGTGAGAAAGATCAACTACAAAAATCAGATCCTAGTAATTTCAAAATGTTTAAAGAATCAGAAATCAAACTAACCACATCTAAAACAATTGGGCTTGCTGCTTCATTTGACCCAAGGGAAAAAAACAGCTTTCCCTTTCTTCAATTGCATCAGGAGGTCTAAATAAAAATACAGCCTCTTCCCACAATCGCTATATCCTTTATATCCTTAAGCTATCACAGCTACATCATTACCACTCAGGAAAGATGTACAGTAATTCACTGAAACAGTTAACCAGCTCAGAAACATGGAATATTCCAAAAAGTAAACTTTATTATTTACAGCAGCTTTTCAATTGTCAAGTCACAGACACTACTAAAAATATGTATAAATGTGATACCTCTGCTGGGAAATGCTGCCATCTTAGACAGAGAGTACAAGAGAACAGAGTTTGCCCTTTAGGGCAGGACTAAACTAAATCCTGAAGGAGCGTAGGGAACAGTCATCAACATAAAACAGAGACAGCATTTTCCAAAATGGAAACAACAGCAAGATGACAACCAATTCCTCACATTCTTGTGCCTTTCACTCCTCCATAGCAGTGTTACAAACTGAGCCGTCCTACTAATAAAGAACATACTTGCTAGAAATATGAGGTATTGTCATCTCCTCTTTTCCCAAGATGATAGAAATATTAGTTTATTTACTGTTGCAAGCAAACACCCTAAGAATAAAACACTATGAGCTACTTACTGTCCCCCAAAGCACTTTTTTACAAAGATTAGGTCATAGTATTTATTATCAGGAGCAGCAGTACTTTTGATCAGGAGAAAATAAAATGAAAATTAGCTCCCAAGACCTGAGTATTCCAGTAAAATATTTCTTATTTCGGAAATATTCACCTCTACTAATCTGCATTATTTACATAACTTTATGTAATATAAACTACTTGGCTAAGAGACTGTGATAATTGGAAAAACTTTTCCTTGAACGTGCATTTAAATAAGCTCTAAAGTGATCCCTAGGGAAACACGGTCTGAATATAAACTTAATATATGCTTAATAAATATGTACTCAAACACCTAATTACAATCATCTTCCAAAAGAGACTTTTTAACTACCTATTGACATTCTGATAAGATGCTCAGATTCATTATGGCATCATAAAAGTAAAACTACAAAATAATTTCAGAATTACACCGTAATACATTTGTAAAAGTTACCGTTTGCCGCTTTCTCCGTCCCCCTTTAGGCTCTTGTGGTTCAGTTGGTGCGGTCACAGGCCATGCCCTTCCACTTCCATCTGTTCTGACAAGGACCACTTGTTCATCTTCTTGACGGCTTGAAGCCTGTGCCAGGTTTTAAAATGTATTTTAAAACAGATGATACACACAAAACCAAAAGAAACACCTAATCCACAGTGAATAAATGTTTTAAATCCTGAAGATTAAATAAGAGCTTCTTTACAGTGTGTGTGTGTGTGTGTGTGTTCATTGTAATTGAAAGCAGACAGTATTACCTTACGCAAGGTATACTTTTCCACATTCAAAAAGAACACAATTTTAAAAATTTATTCAGGTAGTTAAGTGCAGTGTTAATAAAACCTTTCCAAAATGAACCAAGTTTGTATTCCTGGTTCCTTCTCCTAAAGCTTCATCCCCAGAAGAAATGCAATATTCCTGAAGACTTAAATAGATAACATTGAATTAATATACACCACCACCATTATAACAGTGTATTCCTGAAAACCATCTGAAAAGCTGCCAGATATTACCACATCTGGCCTTTTCGTGAATTGGGGGCATCAGGGGTTTTTTGTGGATTTTTTTCTTTTCAAAACTTAGCTAACAAACTAGCCAAAACATTAGCTACTGCTTTTCAACATATTCAATTAGATCAGACTTTTCTTTCCTGCACTGCACCTACTATTAGTCACAGATCACTTTTATCACAATATAACACTAAAAATTTTTTAATCTTGATTCTAGGATATGCAGAATAGGAGATAAAAACAGCTCAACATAAATATATCTCTCTATAGTGAAGAAGAAACAGATGAGTAGATGTACGACGATTATTTAGGTCAAATTAAATTATAGACTGAGGCAGAAATGACAACGTTTACATCATCTGTTTGTGTGTTGAAATATATGGAAACAAGACCAAACATTTACCTGATATATGCCAAATAAATCATTTGCCTTTGGATGGCACATACATTCAGTCGCACATAAACAACAAGGGTACTTAGGTACTGTTTCTACATACCAAGAGAAATTTGGAATCATGAGGAAGATATATTTGAAACCTGACTAAACCAAGCTCTTGAGGTGCTGAAGATGTGAGGTAAGAGGAGAGGGCAACAAGGGAAGCTGTCACACACTTACCCTTGGTCCTCATGGTGGAACAGAACCAGCAGTTCATCTGCTGGAAGAGCAACAGAGTAGGGCACAAGCAATCCAGACTCGAGTACATCAAGGACAAGTATTGACACAAATGCTGAACCAACCAATGGCCATGGAAGTGAGCAGCTGCCTTGGCTGCAGCAACCATGAGACACTGAAGCTTAAGATTCCCAGGGAAAGGAAGAAAGCAAGTAACAGAACAAAGAAAAAACCTGGACTGAAGGAAAATGGACTTCAGTTTATTCAGGGATCTGCTCGGCTGGATCTCAGGGGAAATGGGAAATGGTCATGAAAGACAAAGGTGCCCACAAGAACTGGATGGTCTACAAGAACAACTTTCACAGAGGATGAGAAGGGTCCATTTGATCTGCTATTTGGCAAAATGGGGAACATCTAACAAAAATAAAATTACTTTTAACAGCAAGTGGAACCTGAGAAAAGTTACCCAGGAGGAACACAGAAGCACTTTCCAGGCATGCAGGGATAGAATTAGGAAAACCACAGCTGAAGCTGAAGGTACTAAGAGACACAAAGAACAAAGAGAAGGGATTCTGTGAGCATACTGGATATCCTTCTACAAGCAAGGACAACACAAGTCCATTGCTGAAAGAGGAAAGGCCTAGTGACAAAGGACATGAAAGACTAAAGAGGCTAAGACACTCAATACTTTGCCAGTCTTTACCAGCAAGATCTACCCTCAGGCTTCTCAAGCCCCAGTGCCCAGCAGCAGAGTTTGGAGGACAGTTGCACTATCTGCAGGAAAGCAGAACCAACTTAAAGACCACCTAAGCAAACGGGAAACATACTAGTTTATGGATCTAGATGAGACGCACATATTGTTTTAGCTGCACAAGAGGTCTCTCCCTATCACATCTGAAAAGTAGTGGTGATCGACAGATGTCCCTGGAAAAAGGTAAATGTATATGGTCACCTTCAAAAAAACGAAGAAGAAACACCTGGTGAACAACAGGATGACCACCTTCACCTCAGTCTCCAGAAAAATTACAGAACAAGTCCTCATGGAAGCCCCTTCCAAGCACAACAGCAGCAAGGTGACTGGGAACAGCCAGCACGATTTGCAAAAGGCAAATAATTCCTGATAAATCTGCCATCCGCAGTGAGATGACTGGTTCAGTGCACACGGAAAGTACTGGGAATGCTGCTTACCTTAGTGTTTGCAAGGTTTTCAATGCAGTCTCACAGTATTGTCTTTGCCTGATTGGAGGGATGTGTAGCCTGCAAGATGGGTGGGAAATCATCTGTATTACCAGGCTCAAAGAGAAGTTGTTAATACTTCCCAGTCTAACTGGCATTCCGCATGGGTTAACTACCATGTTGTTACAGATGCCATTCCTCAGGGGCTGACAGCAGGATCTACACAACCTGACTTCAACACCCTGGACAATGGAACAGAATGTGCTCTTGGCAAGTTTGCTGAGACTCTAAATAGACAGGATGGGGATCCGGCTGACAGACTGGAGGGCAGCGTTGCCATTGAGAGGGACCTCAGCAAACTGAAAAAACAGGCTGACAGGAACCTCAAACAAATGCTAAGTGTTGCACCTGGGGACAAACTCATACACTGGCAAAGGCTGAAGACAGATGAGGAGGCAACTCTGTAGGAAAAAGTCAGGATGCTTGGTTGACAGCAGTGAAAAAATGCGTTTATGAGCCAGCTAATCACATTCTGAGCTGTGGTTTCCACCCTGTAGATTATACAAAGTAATGAGAACTCTAGAGGCCAAAATGCTACTCTTAGTCCTGCACATGCAATTTATTACACCAATTTTCTACCCATAGAAAAACTGCAAAAAAGTCATTTTCAAAATATCTCATAAATTGGTAAGATTACAGAGGGAAATGGGCAAGTGAAACAAGTTTAAAGCATTCATTCTTCAAAAATTGCTCTAGCTCTGGACAAAATACAATAGAAGAACATCCTGCCATAACTCTTTTTTTTTTTTAATGATATAAATATGTAGCCTTTAAACATGGTTGAGTGAAATAATCAGTTTTGTCAAATACTAAAAAAAAGATATAAGGTTGTCCATTTTCCCCCTCATTTAAAACTAAACAGAAATTAATTTCTTGTAAATGTATTTTCAGATTAACATCTTTTGTATTATCAGCAAGAAGTTTTTCAGCAATTTCCTACTCCATATTTTAATATTTAGTGTTGTTAAAGACGCAAAACAGTCCTTAAGCAGACTTCCTGTGTCCTTTATATAGAATATAATACAACTGCTTATTTACAATGGATGTAGACCTTTGCAAGACTGCACATTGCCTTTGCTTTCCTTGTAATCAACAGATATCAGCAAGAAATCTTTTATTATTTGCAAAAAAAACCAGTTTGCTTACTGTTATTATTGCTGTCAACAAGTTCTAACCTGTTCTCTTTAATGAGACAGAGCTAAATGCACATCTTACCAGCTATTTCACAATTACTATTACCTGACAAAGCATGGAGACCTTCTTATGACACAGAAAAGGTGACTATGTATTTTCTTTTTTCTTTAATATGCTTATTATAACTGCTGTAAGAGTTCAAAACTTCTAAACAGGAGCTACGTGATCTAGAAATAGTGCGATCAGTCAACCATATCTTTTGCCTGACATACACCTTTTATTTAAACTGAATAAAGACCAATAGAAACCTAAATATAAACAGTGTCATTTTCCTTTTACTATCTCTATCTATATTCTGAACATTAATTTTTTTTTCCTCAATACTGGCATTCACAAAGCACCATGAACCAGGATCCAAACTAATAGAAGACAGAACCCACAACTCGTCATCTGGTTTGAGTTTTTTAAACTTTCATTTCAAACTTGAAAGGTAGATCACTACTGAGGAGGTATCACAAGATCCGTGTCACAATTTACATAGGGATGCTACTGAAAAAAAAGTGCCTGTCCAGTCTGCATTATGCTCCTATTCTCAACTTCACCACTATTAGCTATGACTGACAGTTCTCAGATTAGTTTACAAAGAGGAAAAACAGAACGGCTGTAAAAACATTAAATGCTGGATATCAGAAGAAAAGAAGTTCACAAAGTGGTCCTTACCATTAGACATAGATAGAAGCTTAATATGAAAACTAGTGGCAATGTTGATTTTTCCTTATCAGAAGCCAAGCAGCAAGCTGCCAAGTGTCCGCCTGCAGTTCAATCTGTCAGCCAGGGACAGGTGAATGGACAGTAAAATCACTATTACTCATATGAGCACAGAGGATACCTCTCAGTTTCTTTGTACGATCGAAACACCTTGCCGGATAGTGTAAACCCTTATTATATTAGGTATCTTCAGAACTGTAAGACCAGAAGCAAACACCTACCTCAAGGAATTACCTACAAGTGAGGTCATCTTAGTCTTGACAGAAAAGCATAATCCCTGAACTCCTCATCTACCCTTCAGCACCTAAGATCTTAGGAGCACCTAAGTTGTTATCAGTGGAATTCTAGAGCCATATCAAGTTATGCTTCCGAGCATGCTTAAAATTGCTCCCATTTTGCCAGAGATGGATGGTTTAACGCTGATTCCATAGTGCCTGGACAAGCATCCTTACCCCTAAGTTTTATCCCTGGTTGGCTTAGGTCAGATCCAGCGATCCTTAACACTCTTGAGTTCATTAAAAGGGGCCACAAATTTAATGCAGAAAAAAAAAATACCCTTTAGTAGAAATATCCCAGAGAAATATCATTCACTCATTTAACTTCAGTGCAGCTCAGGAAGGTTACAGACTCTATCTCCTATAACTTCTCTACCCATGAAGCATAGAGAAGGAAAAGGCCTAGAATACAGCAGGAGTGAAAAACAGACAGGGAGGACTCATTAAGTCAGCACATATGAAACCGGAGCATTATCGTGTAGCTCACTGATATAAGCACTCCCACAGATTCCAGTCCTTCAGAAAAAAAATACCAGGGAGCAGGATGAATCCATCCATTTCCCAAAAAACTGCTTAAATACTTTGCTGCACCTCAGCTACTGCAAACTCCATTTCTCAGGACATGCAACTGCAGTTCACACGACTGCTGCCAGCTGCCCAAAGTGAAGCACGGGAGCGCTGGGTGCTGTTCCGTATCCCTCCCTTTGTGCACCCAGCCCTCGGTCTCCCCACACCTTCACCTGCCGCCACCAACTACCTTCTTGCTTGGAATGGAAGTTGCTGCCTTTTCAGCCGACAGACGTCTGTTCAGAGGATGGACGTCCTGTCAAGAGCCAGGTCAGCTCAGCTCCCTCCAAAACAGGGACAATTGTGCATTTCCACTTCACAGGGGTGTTCTCAGACTTACAAATATATATGGAGAGACACACATATAAAAATAAAATGCAGAAATTCTTCACCAGCAAAATAAGTATTTATGAAATAAAGAAAGAAAAAAAGAAAAAGCCTGACACCTTCTTGATTACACTACAAAGATGTTTAGGTCAGTCGGTTGATCAAATCAGAGCTAATAATGGGGACATCACTAAATCTGGTGATATTAGGACAGCCTTTGTCAAATCTTATAAACAACTTTATTAATCTCAATTTGAATCTATTTTCCACCAAACAACTGATGTCTGCTTTACATCTGCCATCCTTGCCTAATGAAAGCTTGTCCCAGAAACCCTAATAAAGTCTGAAAATGTTGTAGATACTCAAGTATGCTAGCTTCAATGACTTAACTATGTTTTTCCCAGAGAAGTTACAGAAACATAAGTTACAGACCAAAAACCTGCCTAGATAAGCCAAACTTATCTCTTCTGTCTCATCAAAGGCAAATCTCATTTTGCAAAGCAAACAAAGATGTCCAACACTGGTCTGGTTCCAATAACAATACTGGTATTTTCAGAGAATATACATACAACACTACTTATTTCCAGCATCAGCTAGATATCTGCCTCACCTGCTACATTTTCCCAAGATAAGGCATTTTCTCTCTGCTGGGAGGGGGAGAAGAGGCGATTCATTGCACCGGAGACAACAGTCATGTGCTTGCACCCCACACTTGCCATGTGCTAAGGGTCAAACCTGGCTACAGACACAGACAACTGGGCGGACACTGTTTTCATGTCATTGCTACGCTGTTCAAACAGGTGTGAGACCTAGTGAACACTACAGCACTACAAGCACTATTAATTTGAAAGCAGAACAACAACAAATGATCAGCATTACATTAGCAAAGAAAACAACAGCGTGGAGAAGGAATACAACACAAGGGAAAAGCAGAAGGATGTACGTTACACTTTTAAATGGGATATAAATGCAATGGAGTATTCTGGATATAGCAGAGGTAACCAAAGTAAGCTGCTAGGGCACTGGTCATTTCTTTCTTCATGAAAAAACAAAAACAAACAAACAAACAACAACCACAACAGGTAGACAATTGGCTGGTTTTTGTGGGGTTTGTGAGGTGTGGGGTTATTTTTCCTAATCGCAAAGTCCAGAGTCCTGAAACAACGATGCATATGAGTTTGATCATAACATATTTAGATTTAATATTCCAGGAGTAATATTTAGCTTTAGAACACAAAGTTTAAAAAAAAAAAAAAAAAGAGTAGTCCATCAAAGAGAAATTAAAAGTAGCAGATATATAAAAGGACAAAATAATTATAGGCAGGATGAAAACTAACGTGAAGTCACGTGAGAAACTAAAAGTGAATGTGTACTATGAAGCAAGATGCATCCAATGGATCAAATACACCAGGAACGATTATTCAGAAGATTAAAGATGTTATCAGAGGCAAAGACATCTTTCAGAAGTCACAATCCTGTCTAAATAGAAGTGAATGAAAAACATAACAAATATAGAAAGGTAACTGTATTAACATAAAAAGGCAAAGCGCGAGTTGATTTTGAGGAAGATCTTACTAACAATAAATAGTAAAGCTATTTCTAAATACATCAGAAGCAGAAAGCTTTCTAGCAGAAATGATGATCAAATGATTACAACAGTATCAGAAGATGACATTTGAACAACAACTTATTGTTTTTCATTCTAAATATAGTATTTTCCTACTCAACCTTATTTTTCTTTTAAAAACAGAATAAACTTTAGGAATCATCTTTAAACTGAAATATCAGTAAAAGGAGTTTCAAGCAAGCTGCCATAAAGAGATGATTTTTCACTAGAGGTCCCCAAAAGAATTCCAATACATAATGTCCACATCCTTCACCATGCATTCTATCACTTAAACAGGTCTCAGTACAAAAGTAATGGAGGGTGGCAAGTAAAACATAAACCTTTAAAAATATGCAAAAGGCTGATTCTGGGAATTACAGGGTGATGCATCTAACATTTGTAATGGACAAATTCACACGAGTATAATAAAGAGCAGAATTCCTCTACACTTGAACAAACATGGCACACTGGGAAAGAGCCTTTGCAGGGAAAGCCATGACTCGCACAAGTATCAGACATTTCTGAAGGATTTAAAGGAGCATGGATACCAATCTAACTGGAAGACTGTACTTAAAACTCTCATTTTATCTGTTGATATTTTGTTTACACAATATAGACCTGCATTTCTATGTGACATGATATCCAGTAACACCTATGTGCCATTCAGCATAGCACAAGAGTGGAGTAATTACTTTCTTTCCTAATAACAAACTCTGAAACTGTCCAGGCAGCCTTACATAGCTTACTTTAAACCTGTCAAGTTTATGAATTAATGACTTCTTAAATAATATTAAATATTACACATACTAAGCTATATTATTAGTATAAATGTTGATTCTAGTATTATAATAATTGTTCTTTAATAATTACCATCAGATAAATATCACTATCTATATAAGCACAACATAGGTTTAAAAATATATTAAAGTATTTCAGGTATTATACATTCTATTAAGTGTTACAACTGAAACTGGAGAAGAGGCTCAGTCCCTATCCCTGAATCCTGTGATGACTGCTACACAAACAATATAATTTACAGTCTGAAATGAACAAAGATAGAGTGTATTTACAGAATGAGAGGGGAATTGTTTGTTCCCATCAAGGAATACGAATTTTTACTTCAGGCCAATTAAATATGCAAAGTACACAGTTGTTCTCTCCAAATGTACTAACCACTATACAGCGATTAGCACCCAATTGAACAAAACAAAGCAGACAAGTCTGGTTTTGAAAGATAAATGTTTTAAATTAAATACATAAATAAATAAAATGCAGTTCTAAAAAACATTTTTGAACTCCCCAGAGATGATGTCTGTTCCATAACCCAGCAGGAGGAAATGGAAAAACGCTGCCACCAGGTGTGCAGCTGAATTTGAGCAACAGACACTGAACAAAGGGAGTGAACAGGCCAAACCTATTCCATTGGAACAGGGTCTCAATGTTAACAGCTAAAGAGAAGACAATATTTTTTAAGAGTCAGTATATTGTGGGATAAGGAGCAACTAGAGCTAGGAAAAACAAACTTTTTTTTAAATTACTGAGCCAACAAAAGCTGGATGTTGTGTGAGGTGAGAGCTGTCTGCAGATGTTTACCAGGAGCGACACTGCAGTGGTACAAGCACAGTGTGATGAGGGAAAAACAAAGCTCTGCAACAGTCCCCAGCAAGGAACAAACCTCCACTACCAAACACTATAATAGCTGTGGACGAACTGGACACTGGACTAAGCACACAACCTGTGCCCTTTCTGTTACAGCCTATGGCCAATGCCTATGCTTTTGAATATTGCCTTATGCGTCTCTTGGAAAAGTCAGCCCTTACAATATCAAATACATGTCTAGGAGACATCTAGCACTTGTCAGAGTGCTGGATGTAGCTACATCTTCCACCCACTGTCTCCTGCTCTCTTCCATTACTCTCCTCACATTTCAGCCACCCCTCTATCAGGTTCTCAGGTTGTGTTTGCACACAATCACCAGTGTTCAGAAGGACAAGTCCACCTCACACAGAAGGAGCCGTCTGCCTCTGCCAGCACGGGCCTAACTCTAGCACTAAACCATGCCACTAAGAACCTCATCTAAACACCTTTTGAACACCTCCAGGGATGGTGACTCCACCATTTGCCTGGGTAACTTGTTCTAGTGCTTCACAACCCCCTCCATGTAGAATTTTTTCCTAATATCCAATCTAAACCTCCCCTGGTGCAACTTGAGGCCATTTCCTCTTGTCCTATCACTTGGGAGAAGAGACCAACCCCCTCCATGCTACAACCTCCTTTCAGGTAGTTGTAGACAGCAATAAGGTCTCCCCTCAGCCTCCTTTTCTCCAGACTGAACAACCCCAGTTCCCTCAGCCGCTCCTCATCAGACCTGTGCTCCAGACCCCTCACCAGTGTATTAAACTTCTATCTTTGATTTGTTTTCTTACAGGAGAAAAAAATAAGACTAAGAGAATTAGCAGCATGAAGGAGACAAGGACAAGCAGGTTAAAAATTCAGTATTGCAAGAAAGACTCAGTAAATATAGTAATAAGCATCACTATTGCAACTTCAAAAAGTATTGTGCTAATGTAGAAATGGGATTTTAAAAAGTTAGACAAGATCAGGAAGTTGGTCTGCCAAAATTATCACCTTGCACTTAACAGCAGAAGAGTAATACACAGAAACGAACTAGTCTACATAATAGTATTTTCATCAGGTAGTGCTAAATTTACATATAAAGCATGAGAAAAAAAAACAACAACACACAACACAAAAAAGCACAACATAGCTCCTATTTCTGAATTAAAATATTAATAATTAGAAAAGGATTAGGTACTTAGATAACTACTAATTGTTTGGTCTCTATCCTTTCTTTCTCCCAGTCAGTGAGTGACATAGGTTAATAACTTGTTATGTAAAAAATTTAATTTCATCTTATTGATATAAAATTGCTTGCCCTTTAAATCAACAACTCTTTGTTGTTATATTAGGAAAAAGTGTATTTTAACTCACTTGTTCATTACTCAGAATGAGTGTCCGGACCTTCTTATTCAACTCCTCTTTATAATGAGTGTCTCCAAGCACCCCTGCATTCAAAAATCCTTTTATTTGCTCTCAGGACTTATTTCCTTATGGCATCTCTCAGATAAGGTGATCAGAATAAAACCTCCTGAGTAGAATGGACATGCACACAAACCTCAAATCAAACTCAGTAAGAGTCATACTGCCAGGCTGTGCAAATAAGATTGAAACTAGTAGTTTGCAACTCACAGTGGACTGTTGTAAGTCCAGTGATGTGCCTGGTAATGGAGAAAACTAAAGCAATTAAGTTTAACTTACAATATTATTGGATGTCAGGAAGCCACATAACCTTTCAAATACAACTTTAATTAAAAAAAAAAGTCTAAATAAGTAGTTTGATATTTTAAATTGTTAGCTACACTTTGAAATGGTGAGTCACTTAACCATGCCATCAATGAGCCACTGTAGGTCTGCAATGAAAGAATTTTTTTTTTAAATGTAGTGATTCAATGGCTTGTTTCTATAGCAAGAACATCTGATAGAAAACACACACACTCAGATGATAAAGAAGAAAAGTATGTTGCAGCATGTTGGTTCTTAAGTCCACCAATTTAATTTTCATCTTGTCAAATACAGACATGTAATAGTCAACTGAGGTGTTAAGCAGAGGTTCAGCATATGTAAATAAAAATGGCATTTACTTAATTAAATATAAACATTTAGTAACAAGTAAATTAAAAAGTCCGGTAAAATTAGTGCATGAAGTTTCAAAAATGTTCAGGCCTCAATATACACTATTTAGAAAAGAGATTTACCCTAGCTCTGCCATATGAGGTATTTTCAGAGACTGTATGATCAGAAAAGGTACTTCTACAAACAGATTAACTCAACCAAAAAATAGTATTCAGGCATATGAGAGCACTTAATAATGCATTTTTATTAGAAAGAAAAGTAGTCCAATGTGAAAAAAAATATTATTATAGGAGTATATGTAGAAAATGATCTTCAAAAAGAAAAGGCAGATGAAGAATGTGGACAACTAGATGCTGCAGAACAAAGATTCAACTGTGCATCCTTTTCAGCTTCTGCTCATGTATATCCACACCTTCAAGCCATTATCACTGCTGATATTTTGGGAGACATCAGAAGACAGACGAAGACTGGAAAAAGCAAGGAGCCTATAACAACATCTTCCCGAGACAGGCAGCACGGAACGGTGACGCTGCTACTGACACTCGTGCTGGCACTTCCACTTCCACAGCCGTCACTGCAGCACCCGGGAAGAACCTCTGTAAAAATCTCACACACACAACTGCACAGCTGGAAGTGTCTCCTTATCCAGATGTGCTGGCCCAAAGCCAAATGTCTCCATTCCTTTCAGAAGGACGGCTGTGCAGTGTAATTGCTCCCCTTAAACAGCCTATTTCTGTAAAACGTTTCTGCTTTATGTTGGTAGCAGTGGCTAATGAGACCTAACATGTAATTACGCTAAAGACCAGGTGGTCCCAACAGTCACTGGTTGATCAATGTCTCTTTTCAAAACCTCACTCTGAACACAACTATTTTGTTTCATTGCTGAAACATACAAAATACATTGTTAATTTATGGTTCACACTTTTATAAATGGTTTTATGTGTAAATTATTTTAAGTCCAAACAGGTTTAATAATCTACCTAAACTGTGCAAGGACCAACAGAAGCATGAGCAAGGTTCTACCTCTCCACTTCATGCTGACAGGATCTACTGCACCAGAAAGGCCTTCCAGGAATGCTTTTGCTTTGGTTTTAGCTCGGGGCTTGTGGGGTGTGAAATTTGATAAGAAAACCAGAACTTACTCTGAGAAAACATAACAAAAGGGTAGATAAAGCACTAAAAAGATGCAGAAACTCAACACATTATTAGGAGAAAAACAGAGCTAGAAAAAAATGACAGCACCAGCTCTAAGTGCTGGTTGGCACTTGGATATGGTTTTTGCTTCCAGTGTCAAAGCACATTCCAAAGCTTTTTTATTATCAGTTTGAACTCTAAGGAAGTTTCATCCACTCTGCCCTTTATGTACTGAAACTAGTAAGATATTTTACATCAGTTAGTTACCAATACAATTTCTCCAGTACTTTTTAATTGCAAAAAAACATTTCCTATAAATTACATTCAGGAAGTTAAGATGTTTTGTCTTAGTACGTTTTTATCTTACAAATAATTGTGTAATCATCTCTTACTGACATCAGCAAGAGTGTTCAGGAAATATACTCACCAGAATCTGCATATACCCATTATTTTTTAAAAGTACAAACTAATGATATTAAAGCTGTTGTGCAAAAGTATGTCCATGTTATTATTCCCTGTTCCAGTTAGAGATAGTCAGCTCTTTGTACAGAATATAAACTTTTGGTGAAGAAAGGCACAGCTATCCTGCAGATGAGATTAAAGTATGATGGAACAGCAGGAATCAGAAATTATGAGCTGAAGAGATCTGAGAGTAAACAGGCCAAGAGCCATCTGCTGCTGTATCTCCCCACCATCTGAAGTTCCAAATGAAATCACAGATTTTTATTGTGCATTTAGCAAGGATCATTAATCCCCAGCATCCTAGTTCTTATACAAGTGTCTCAGCTATATTTTTGTGAGAAGCAGTTTTAAACATTTTTTTAAACTTTTCTTTATCATAAGTCTAAAAGCATTACCACAACTGTATAGAAGTTCTGCATTGGGCATGTCACAATGAAAGCCACTCAACCAGGTGTTATTTAAACATATCACAGGTAAATTGTGACAAACAAATATTTTTTTTGCAGAAAAATACCTATGTTTATAGTCTCCTTTCCCAAACCTAAAATTAAACATGCTGGCACTCCTGCAGTTTTGAGTGTTAATTTTCAGGGTGCTTTGGGGTTTTTTTGTTTGGTTTGGTTTTGTTGTTTGTTTACTTGTTTAAAAACAAAAAAACCCACACCTCATAAGCACTGACGATTTTTCTTCTATTTCTTTCACTTCCTATTCTGAAGTATCAATTACTATCTAAATTTTACATGTTTACACACACAAACACACCACTTTACCTTTAGGTAACTTTTCCCAAGGTATTTTCAAAAGGGCCAATCTTGAAAACACATGAAAAATAAAGAAACACTCTCAATTTTCTCTATTATCATTATTGGAACCAATAGAATATTATTTCAGGTTTGTTTCACAACTGATTGCTCTCAGCTACTCCTAACATCATCTGGTTTGCTTGTCTCAGGATAATAACTGTGCTGCAAATAATTTCTCTGGATAGAGATCCAGCATGTTCTGTCCTGTCTCTCTTAAGACAGAACTGTATGTAATGGTATGCAATGGATGGTATTTTACCATAAATAGGATTTGAGGTATAAGCTGAGCTGTTTCATTCAGTTTCCTTTCTGAAAAACGGTAGGTGTTACTTCTTAAACGAGAAAAACAAACAAACAAACTTTTATACTGATCTAGGTTCCCCAGAATTATTTTTCAGTCTGGACTCTAATGCATCTCCGGGATCCAAATGAAACACCTGACCTTCAATACATCAAAATTCGCGTTCAGATGCAGTTTGTAGGAGGTGGGGTTGGAAATGTAATCATCCTTATTATTTAGACTTGGGAAGAGTAATTTTTAAAAAAGCAGAAGCATTTGAAGTATGTGAAGCTCTTGATACGAAGAATGGTTTCACTAAAAGACAAGCCCTACTTATGTCATAAGACTAGCTAAATTAACTTTTCCTTGCATCTCTATCTGAGATGCAAAAGCAATGGAGACTGTTACTCTTAGAGAACCAACAGGTAGTCCAGAAAAAGCTTTCTCCTCTAAAGTAGCATCATGTCAGTCAGTTGCCAACTGTAAAGTGAAATACAGTGCCAGCCACAACTGAAGACTATGGCTCTAGTGATACCTTTCATGCCCAAGGGGCTTCACAGAAGCATCTACATACCCCTCATTAGACAACCTTCAGGAGATTGTTTATTGCTCTGTGTTGAGAAATATATATATCTGGTGGAATATATTTATATATTCTATGTGTGCATATATGTGTGTATATACATATATACATCTATCTCAATCATTGTTTTATTCCTTATGCTTTAAATATATTTATTAAATGAATCATACTAGACTGAAGACTGATGAACTTTCATAGGAAATTCCCTTATTCAAATGAAGATTGCTATGCTGAAATCATTTGTTTTCCTTACAATTTCTCAAAAACATGACAGAAAAGCCTGTATCCGTTCATACTTTTCCAGAACTTCACTCTCTTATTTTAAATACTCTATATTATAGTTTATCCTCTAACATGTTATTTTGCTCTAAGTACCATCTTCTACTTCTCATTCAATTTTGCATTGATTTTGCCTTTTAAACACAATTCATCATTATTAAGAACTGCCTCTGGCAACTGCTCAGCAGAGACTACTTTCTGTTTGCTGCATACTGATTAAGTGCCATGGAACAGGGTAACAAGCTTAGGGTTGCGAAGCTTTTCTTATAGGCCAGATTTCACTTAGAATTCAAAACAGTTTTAAAAGATGCATATACTTCATTCATCCACCACCATGAACTGAGTCTAGATTTACTTAATTCTGTATCATGTCAATATATTTTCTGATTAAAAAAATAAACACAGTTAAGTTTGTAGCAACACAAAACCAAATCAGTTTTCATTTAGCAGATTTGACTCTAATTCTTATGCAGAGACCATACTGAATGAAGCATGAGAAATAATAGAAAACGTTCTTGAAAAAATTGAAAAAGGCAAAGCACGCAAATAATGCACATCATATATTATTTAGAATTGCCATAAAGAACACCTTCTACATGCAGATTAAAACATAAAAGCAGCTATACTGGATCAAACCAAAGGCAAACATTCCTTCTCCAGCAGTCACCAAAAGGGAATGCCTGATGCAGAGTACAAAAGGAAGGATGCCTCCAAGTATCTGTGACTCCGAAGCTGAGAGCCACACATCATTCCTGTACAGTCCTCCAGGGATTTATTTTTCATGAACTTGTCCAGTCTCTCCTAGAATCTACTTAAGCCCCCAGCACCCACAATATCCTGAAGCAACCATTCTGGGAAGAAACACTTTTTTTTCCACTTGTTTCAATCTGCCTTTTCAATTTGGACTGGATGATCACTCTATGTCTCTTCCAACCAAAATATTCTACATTCTGCCTCTTGCTTATTTAAATTTTACCTCCCAATTTTTGTACCACCAAAAACCACTGCAAATGAGGTGCTTCAAAGGAGTGCTAATGTTCCAGATATATTTTGTTAAGTAAAAATACAGAATAAAAGCATAAATTTCATCAGGTATGGCTGGTGTTGACAATGGCAGAGGTAACATCCTCATAACCGATGCATTCAAATCAGGAGCTGTGTAGCACTGTCAATAACAGAAATACAAACTGTACTAGGGCTCAAAGTGAAACTTTGCTTTTCTCAAAATGCCCATGACAAATTAGACACGAGCATCTGAATATAAGCATCATTTACTTCTATCACAAATGAAATTGAAATATTTAATTCAGGCTTAGTTCCTTCATGCAGCCCAAATTCCTCTTTTGCATATTCTCCCCATTTTTTTATTTCCATAGACCCTGAAGGTTGCCTCCTGCTCAAACATAAAGACAAAACAAGCACATTTTAATTCATTCTTTTAAAAAGGGTCTTTACATATGCATTCATTGTAGTTGTATAATGTGTATTTAAGTATAGTAGCCATTAAGGCCCCAAATTTCACTTAACAGATCGTTTAACCGTAATCCTAAAATTTATAGAGCTACAGGCTTAAGGCAGCTTGCAGTGAACAACAGGGGGCTCTACCCAAGCGGAGACACCCACGCAATGTGCGACAGCCCCACCACACCAGTAACTTCTGTCTACAGACGTCCAGGGTGCTACATGCACCCAAGGGGACACCTCTCTCACTGGAGCCAAGCGCACAAAACCAGCTGACATACTCCTGCATTTTGGACTTGGTGCTTTTAATCACAGATTTTCCATTTACAACACACACGGCCTCTGCCCCGTGACAGGCATCTAATCCAACAAGCCCAAAGTCAGGCTTGTGCAGTGTCTAGAGTCCCTTAACTGTTGTTCCAATCTGATTTCATGTTTCAAACTGGAAATATTTGGATAAAAATGTTTATTTAATGTTACTAATACTCAAAATAACCTGTGTTGCACTTAAGGATATCAGATACTGGCATCTTTAAAGGTGCAAAGAGAAGAAATGTTAATAAATCTACCTTTTACCTCCCAGTATCTTCCTGTCTGTGCTCTCCTAGCACAACTAACTAGGAAAATACTTATGATAGCACACCACATTGATTTCTTATATACGTGTGTGTGTGTATATATATATGTTTGTATTTATTTATAGATACAGATATTTTATCAAAAAAATAGCTACACGAAAGAAGTAGGAAAAAGTGCAATTGAGAAACTAAATATTTAACATGATGTGGAAATGATGTGGTGGAAAAAATTCAACAGCTTCAGTGAACCAATATCCCCAAACAACACTCCCTAGTATTTTTCATGAAATCCCAAAAAAACAAGATAACAGCTGCTCATATGCCTTCAGGAGGAATATACATAAAAACTAACCTCTTTAAATATATATAAAAACTCATCTCTTCAAAAAAACCCCACATACTATTAAAAAATTAATATCTCAATTCAGGCAAAATAATTCCATTTATAAAGCTACTCAAAAGCCACAAACAATTTAAGAACAATCCAATAAATCTTTGGCTTTTCTGTGCTTTTGACACATGGAAGGCAGTTGAAAACAAATCAAATGTTAGACAGGCAAAATGAGGGCTGGTAGTGCAAAAAAGAATTGTTTCAATAGTGCTGAAAAATGGTTTAAGACAAAGTTAGTATTTTTTTTCAGTTTCAAGAGAATCCAAACATGTTTTGGCCTATACTGAATTTTAATATGGTATGACTTCATACACAGAAAACCTATACCTTTATTATTTGTGGGTGTTCACTTCATCTAACAGAAACATAAAAAAATAAAAAAGAAAACAACAATCCTCTTCCTCAAGGAATTTTTTTTGCTATAAAATTACCCAAGTGGGCTTACTTAGGATGCAACTATGGACTTCTCTTCTGCTCCAGTACCTTTTACAATTTTCTTGCTACTCTAGGTTCAAAAGATGTACACATCCATACTTTTTGGCTTCTTTCCCCTGGAAATTTCTACTTGCAACATCTAAATGAATCACAAACAGGAGGTCTTAAGGATGACTTGGGCCAAAACAAAAACTTGTACCATAACAGTCTTACCAGGATCTGTAGGCATAGTGAAATATATCAACTGATAGACACAAAGATTTAAACACCAAATGTAGGTATTTGTGGATATGAAGTACAATTTTAATTCCTGCTGTTGCTTGGGGTAGAATTCCTGTCTAAATCAAACAAGCTATAAAAGCTAGTTTTGCCTCTATTCTCACTTACAAACGAAAAAAAAAATAAACCCAGGATTTAAGCTGCCACTTTACAGTCCCTTCAGTCTGTATTTTCTTGATCACTTTAAGGCAGAACAAACCAGCACTGCTGTCAAAACAATTGATTGTGTCCTCTGTACAAACCCCAGCTGCCCCTGCACACCCCTTGTACTCACATGAGTCTTCATTCAGTCACACAGGGAACTGAATTGGGAAATTGATCCATGTTCAATTAATCGAGAAGGAAAAAAAAAAACCTTCTTAGGGAGATGCATTCAGAATTGCCTTCACTGCTTCCTGATTTCTCTCCCCAGTTCTCCCAACAGAAATGAAAATAAGGAAAGGCCACATTTGAGGACCTTTCAGTATGACATTGTCCACGCTGCTCCCAGGAACCAGAGACAGACCTGCCTGAAACAAAATGCTGCATGTTTGGTATTGGTAGCAGAGGCAAAGCTATCAAACCTTGGGATCATTGGGACGTCCTTTTGGGAAACCACTTCTGTGGAAACTGCTTCAGGTATCGTACCTGCAATACACCCGGCTGAGGCTCTCACTTGGGAGGTCAATGTTCTAGAAAGACTGATTCGTACAGTTTCCAATACACCTTCACAAATCGGCCTCTTTTGTGTTCTGAGATGGTTTCTGAACATCTGGGCTGTTCAGACACAGTGGGATATAGCTGCCACTTGACACCTAGGAGTATACATTCTGCTTGTGTCCCAGTAGCCCAAAACCACTTTGAAAGTGTAAAACCAGTAAGACTACCCTGGCAACTATCACAAAGATAGGACTTTGGACACAGCAACTGTCAGCTTTGCTGGGACTGTTCACACTCAAAACCCACATAATATAGGCTAGAAGTTGCCATGAAACAGGCACAGGCAAGGCATATTCATAAAGACAAGACAGCAAGCCTCTAAAATGTACAGGAAGACCTTCGCGCTCTGGAAAGCAAGACCTGGCAGTAATTAAACCCAAATGACTTCAAATAAACGTCAAGGTTTTCACCATCATTTGCGGAGTCTGCCAATTTAATGCCACCCTAAGAAGCTGAGCAACTTTACAGCAAGCTTTAAAGAGGCTGATGCTGTTCCAGCCTGACACAGTTCAAGAGCCAACCTTTGCAGAATTACCAACATAAGCTGCTGTATCTGCAAGAGACGGTTTGCATTGGTAAACCATGGAAGGTCCAAAACAGCAGGACTGTCAGCAGACCTGGCTCTCACAAGCTAAAGATCGTTTCTGCAAGACAAATGAACTTCAACATAAAAATAAGCATTCTGAAATGAACAGACCTAAAAACCAAGCTCCTATATCTGGAGTTATGTAAGACGCTGATCCTGAGCGTCAGAGAAAGACAACGTGGAACTCACAAGGGTAGACATTTTGCTACTAAGATATTTCAGAAAGAAAATTGGGGTCAAATTGAACAACAACATCAGTTTTTGCCTAAAAGTCTCCTCTCTGACATGAGGACAGACCTCATAAAAGAAGATATAGACTGCTTCTTTACAGCTATATCGAAGTTGGTATGGAAGATTACTATCCATTTCTTGAATATCAACCACTCTTTGAAAACACCATTTGAAGCAGCACCAGCTTCTTCAGAGACAGCAGAACTACTTAACAGCCAGCACAGTCAACACCACAACACATATCAGTTTTACTTTTAATGGAAGATACATAACATTGCAGAGAAAATATTACCAGTAAAAAAAAAAAAAAAAAAAAATCCTTTGGAAGTTGTTAAATCACAATGGAAAAAGTTTTGTTTACCACCAAAAAGTACAATTCAATTTGAACAGTAACTCACCTGAAGTCACACCCAATAATTTTCCTAAGTACGTTTCTCTGTTGAGCTGGTACCCGAATTATACTATTGTGTTACCACAAAGAAAAGATGAATATTTTCTCCTTACCTCTCTGCCAGACTTAGCTGGAACCTGCCCTTGAGTCTCTCTCAATTTGCGAGCGTTATCAAGTTCTGCTTGAAGTTTTGAAGCTAACTCCTACAAACAAAGTCATAGTACTCCATTAGTTTAACCATTTAAACTTTTAGAGACTTTTATATAAGAATTAACTATTCATTCCATTTCTTTATGTTTTGATATATTTTTTTAAACTCTAATGACATAAAAGATTTCAAAAGGACAGGATTTCTAGAAAAGGTGTATTTGTTCAAACTTTTAAAGCTAGATACACACATTTGTGTCTAATGTCTGTGGAAAAAATAATTCATAATATAAAATCAGTTTGAAAAGAAAATATTTATAAAATGGACACTTTCTCCTAACAAAACTGAAATTATGTGATAGGGGCATTGACAAAGACCAACACCATGTCCTAATCCAGCAATAAATTCATATACCAAACATCCTAAAACTTCCCACAAACCAAAGAATCAACGGCTCTCAGGAAAGATTAATTTGGCACGTGAAGGTGTAACATGTCTTATTTATCACTTCTTAGTGATGCAGATTTCAGTGCAAATGCTCTGTCACAAGAGGCAACTTAAACAGGTGCACTAAATTATTTTTTTTAAAGGCCCATAGTGATAGGATCCACTTCTATAAAATGTTATTTTACTATATCCTTCAAAAATCTTCAGCAATACTTCCTTAAGAGCAGTAATTCAGAGCAAGCACTTGTAAAACATGGCTTAAAAACTAACAGACTTCGACCCTGTTATAATTAAAATTTTCAGGCAGTACTACTGACGGCAACCAACTCACTATAGCCATACTTAAAGTAATAAAAAAGTATATACTTCCAGAGTTTAGAGTGTTCCAAAAGATTGAAATTCTTGTTCCTTCAGATCACTGTCTGAAACAAGCCTCCTGAAACAACATTAAATATTTATATTTCCATAGCTAATAAGTAGGCGTATAGCGCAGCGCTACGGACCTCAAGCACCTACTTGTGACAAAGCTGATGAACTAACAAAAGTTCCAGACACTGTCTACCTTGTAACAGTGGGAGCTTTGAAGTTTTCACCTGCTCCCTGCGTAATAAAAAGACACTAAATCCTACAAAAAAAAAGACAGATAACAACTGGCTTTGGCTATGCTGCCTAGCCTGCAAAACCTGGGGACCCAAATCCCCTATTTTAGTCTCCAAAGCATTGCATTTAAAGCAGAACTTATAGTAAAGTAGTATCTTCAAATCCTACCCGATCAAATTTTGCATTAATATGTATATATATACACACACATACATATATATATTTAACAATTAAATCACTGTGAACTTTAAAGAAAAATTTCAGTAAATTATGACAATTTGCAAAGACATTACCATGTCTCCCATGAGTTCTGCTTTCACAATCCTTGCTCCCAGTCTGTTCATCTCATCTTCACTAAGGACCCGAGGTGGCTCATCCTTTGATGTATATCTGTAAAACACCAGCAGCACTAAATCCATAGAAAAACAACGTAGTATTCACCTGTGAAATTAAGTATTGTATGTCTACTGTACCGGTACATATGCTCCTATTGTCAAATCAATTGATAACAACATATAATAAAAACATATTTGCAGTCAGAAGTTGCCAAGGCCTCTGAAACCACAAAGCTTGAATAAAATTTTTATGAGCTGGGTTTCCTTTTACTTTTGATATCAATTCAAATGAAAAGCATTATCTAGGAACACTTTCTCTGCATGAAAAAAACAGTCAAGAGCCAGTAGCACGTATAAGCAGACAAAAAGCAAGGAAAGGAAGAACAGAAAGAGTAACTTAAACCCACTCTAATTCTCCTTTTTGGCTTTGGTCATGTTTTTACTTCTCAGCTCCAGCAAAATCACCTATTTCCCTGTTCTTCTGCTGTACACCAAATGGCTTTCCAGCTCTTGAAAACTACCTAAATGCTCATACTTACCTGCTAACGGTACAAGCTTTGCTTCAAAAGATGTTATGGTTGGTATGGTAGAGTTTCCATGAAAAATTAACTGGTACTGTTTTTAAAATACAAAGTCTCCCTAAAGAAGCTACAGATAGTAAGACATATTATAGTATTGTATTTTAATATTAAAAGGCCAGTGTATGAGTTCTTATGATAATAAATAAGGTCTCTAAGAATTATTGCAAAGAGGCATCAAACAAGTTTGGCTCTTCTTCTCTAACCCTAGGAAAGACTAAAACCAACTAACTCTTAGAAGTAAAATATCGAACACAAAAGAGACAAGAACACAGTTAGGATATTGGTTCCTGCTATTAAAAGAGGGAGAGACAATTTCACTCCCCACTCAGTATGGTTAAACCCTGTGGAATTTGAAGAATAGGAGAACTTTGATGATGGAATCATCTTTAACTGCCAGATCTCCCCAGCCCAGAGGAAATTAACAAAGTTACTTCTGCCTGTTTCGAAGATGCCCAATCCAAAACCAAAAAACTCAGCAGAAACATCTACATTAACTTCACCAGAAACAGAACTCTCAAAGAATAAGTTCTCACTTCTCCTTAATCCATATTTTTCAAAACAAGGGAGACTATTTCAGTTAAAAAAGTACTTCATACATCATTTTTTTAAGCAGTGTTAGTACTTGATTCATCATCTGAACTTTTTGAGACTATAGACATTATTTTCATTTGCTTTTTATCTTGTCTCAGATCAAACTCCGAAGCAGTCACATAATTAAGTGGGATTTTCAGCTGGATGGACTTTTGCTCTGGGGAGATCCCCTGGACATCAAATCAGTACTTTTAATTAACCTGTGTCATAACTTTGATTTATAGGCTGAAGAAACTCTGTGTTTTAGAAGAGATAAAACTTAAAAGGTACATTGCCAGCATGAGAGATGAGGAACTGAACCAGCAACACCTATTAATCCAAACCTTCACGTCAATTAACATTTACTTTTTGTGACTGACTGACAACACCACTGAAAGAGTACATGTACTACAGGACTTGAAACTTTAGGAAGAAAAAGCAAGCAGCAGTCTATAAATTATTCCCGACAGATAACTACCCCACAGAATCAAACCTAAAATGTTCCAAAAGTCAGGATTTTTGATAAAATTCTGCAAAAAAGATGACAATTGTCACTGTAAACAATAGGAAAACAGGTCATACACGATCTCAAACACACAGAAGCTAAGGAGTTAAGAGTCAGCTTAAAGAACTTGGAAATAAATAAGTCAATAAGCAGAGGCTATACGGTTTTCCAGACCTAAGTAATCTCCACTTTACTAATAAATCAGCTCAGTAATTGTGTTGGCTAAGAAATATAATTAAAATATCAAAGATTATGCACAATTGGGTTTAACAGAACTAAAACAGAAGACATATGCAAAAGAAAATATCAGCTAAATAGTTTCTGTGCTTAGTTCTCTTCTGTGAGGAAAGGAATTACCTTTTCTATCATAATAATTGAATTCTTTGAACTTAAATAAGCTAACCACTTCCATACACAATCTAGTTTCCCAAAACTTGCAGCTCGGTCCAGTTAGTCAGCATTGCACTTTCTTCATGTGGTAAGCAAAAGCTAAGAGGTACAGGTTTTGTACTTGCAATTCAAAAAAAAAAAGTGAACCACCATTTTCTAACAAAAAATAATAATGAGACAATGGTATCACTGACTTGCATTCAATAGTTACATGTTCTACTAGGTCTGGCTAGGATGGAGTTTATGTTCTTCATAGCAGCCTGCATGGTACTATGCTTTGGACGTGACTGGTGCCGGTGTTGACAACACACCTGTGTTTTGGCCGTTGGTGAACAGTGCTTACGCAGCCCCAAGGCTTTGTCTGGTTCCCACTGCACACCCCAGCAAGCAGGCTGGGTGGGCAAGAGGTGGGAGGGGACGTGGGCATGACAGCTGACCTGCACTGGCCAAAGGGCTGTTCCAGGCCACACAACTCACGCTCAGCGCTGCAAGCTGGGGAGCACAGTCTTGGCAAAGTGGCTGCTGCTCAGCGGCTAGTGGGCATCAGTCCACTCGCGGGAGGTGACGAGTCACTGACTGCCTTTCCACCACTTGGCTTTGTCTCTTTCCTTCACTTGTTAAACTGTCTTTGTCCGGTACAGGAGTCTCTGTGCCCTTGTGGCCAGGAAGGCCAATGGTACCTGGGGTGTATTAGAAGGGGCTGGTTAGTAGATGGAGAGAGGTTCTCCTCCCCCTCTACTCTGCCCTGGTGAGACCACACCTGGAATATTGTGTCCAGTTCTGGGCCCCTCAGTTCCAGAAGGACAGGGAACTGCTGGAGAGAGTCCAGCGCAGGGCAACAAAGATGATTAAGGGAGTGGAACATCTGCCTCATGAGGAAAGGCTGAGGGAGCTGGGTCTCTTTAGCTTGGAGAAGAGGAGACTGAGGGGTGACCTTATTAATGTTTATAAATATGCAAAGGCTGAGTGTCACAAGGATGGAGCCAGGCTCTTCTTGGTGACAACCAATGACAGGACAAGAGGCAATGGGCACAAACTGGAACACAGGAGGTTTCACTTAAACATGAGAAGAAATTTCTTCTCAGTGAGGGTGACAGACACTGGAACTGGGGGGTTGTGGAGTCTCCTTCTCCGGAGACATTCAAAACCCGCTTGGACACACTCCTGTGTAACCTCATCTGGGTGTTCCTGCTCTGGCAGGGGGATTGGACTAGATGATCTTTTGAGGTCCCTTCCAATCCCTAATATGCTGTGATTCTGTCATTCTGCCCCTTTTGCTCTTCTGATTCCCTCTGTGGGATGGAGAATGAGCAAGCAGCTGGGTACACACTTAGCAACCTGCTGGCGTCAACACCTCCCCATCTCCCGCAGCGTCTTCACAAGGGCTCTCTCACTCAGTCTCTGCATTTCAGACAATGACTAGTCCAAACCACTAGTTCACTACAGTTAAATAAAATATATTGGATGTCAGGATTCTTATTTGCCATCAGCTGTATGACACAGCAGTCAGAGCTTGCTTTCTCCTTCTGGAAGTCACAAAGGAAACAGAACTGAGAATGAAGGTAGACTTACTGAAGGATTATATGTCATTTACAGAGAATATTTGCTGCTAATAAGCATTTGAATTTTTTTTTTTTTAAGTGCAGGATATTTGGGATGAAGGATAAGACTCCAACCACACAGAATTGTGCCTTTTTATGTGCACAAAAAAGCAGCTTCTTAACAGGGTGGGTTTTTTCTGGAAGTGTAGTTCTGGGTGTATATTTTCATTTTCATGGAGGCCGTTCGTGAAATGCAGAGCAGACATCCTCTCCCAGCTCACCACAGCATCCCTCCGGAGATGAATACCTATATTTCCCTATGGTAACCAATGCGCTACCCAAGGCAGCCAGAAAACAACTGTGGATTGCGCAGACCTTGTACCTCAACAAAGTCATGAACAAACCAGGACTCAAGCGCTGAGGAAATCTCATAGGATCCAGCTCAGACACACCGTGAATCATTCTCATCAAAAGCTTATGAAGTGCATTTAAGCAGTAAACACCAGGCACTTCAGGACAATAACTATTTGGGCAATATCTACATAAACCAAGACAATCACTAGATTTGAATGTCTAATAATGCCTCATACATCACAGGTTTAATGCTACAAGAGCTTTTTCTCAGAGTAATCAAAACAACTATAAAGTTATATTTCTGATTTGCCAGCAAAATAACACCTAGGCAAATACTAAAATAAACAATAAAACAAGACATGACAAACTCTTACGAGTGGGACTTCCCATAATGCATACAAACTATTCACAACAGAATCAAGAATTACTCCTGCTACCAAGTATATTCAAATTCATGCTTTTTGAAATAAATAAATAATTTTGATTAAGTGAACATCATCCAAACAATTTATCTTCCTGCTATCAAAGAAAATGTACATTTTATTTGCTCCTATCAATGTGGAAAATAGAGCAAGTATAATCTGGAAAAAATACGCAACCTACACAGACTAAGCTGCCTGTTTCTGGTTAGTCATGCAGTATTCATTTGATGTACAATCAATACACAGTGAAGTATCTGCAAGTACTACATGTAGGAAGAGTTATAAATAAAATAAATACTTTTCAGGTATTGTCTTGTTATTAGAATTCAACAATTAAACATTAAAAGTAAATTCATAACCCAACCATAAGCTTCTTTCTGCAAATAACTGACACAAGCATATAAGAACGGAGGAAATTAATTACATTTCATCAAATGCTGTTCCAGACTAAATCATATCATCCTTCTTACTCCAACCAAGAATATTTACTTGTCCAGCATTCCCAAGCAATTAAAAAAACACCATCCTGACTCTAAAATACTTTTGAACATGCTTTCCTGTTATTGGAAAGAGTGGAAGGAAAGCATTCACAGTAATAATCACACTGCTCATACCACCAAAAGAACCAGGTGGTCATACTGGAGAACAGGCGTCCTCGAGTGGAGCAAAAGCTCAGTTCTTTACAACCTACTTCTCTGACCACCACTCCTTACTACTCTCCATTGTTTTTCACTAAAGCAAGTCAGGCAAACTGAAATTCCTACCACATATTAGTTTGCATTTCCCTTCCCACTCTTATTTAGCTTCCCTCTTTTCCTCAGAAAATGCACTTTTCTAATCAAAACCCTCTACTATTTTTCATATGCCACTACTTTAGCATATGAGTTTATCTCATAGGTGGAAAACCTATTCTCACTGTATTAATTATTTCAGTTTTTAGTCAGCATTTTCTAACATTTCAAATTTGTCTTTTATAAATTCAACAACAATTAAGATACTGGTTTGCAGGGGTTTTGCCTAAGAAGCCAATTTTACTGCAGTGTGAACTAACATTAGAAAGAAGTAGAAAATAACCTGTCATTAGCAATTCTCAAATATGCTGAGGAGACAGGACAAGCAGGGAGTGTTCATTATTCCTGCAGCGGTTCATTTTAGCTGCCCCTAGCTGCGAGGGAAGCCTCCTCCTACATAAAGAGACCTGACCATACCAGATCTAATACTGTTACAAAGAAAGAGTTTCCAGTACATTTTGCCATGAAAAACAAGGCAAGATGTTTGTAAAATACCTAGAACATGACGTTTTACTGTCAGATAACGTTTGGCTCTTCTCGGGGATATCGCTTCTGTATTCCTGTCGTGACTTTTCATCACTTGAAGTTCTTTTCCAACTACTGTCATCAGTTTGTTCCCTAGCATCTGATGATTTTTGATCAGACATTAATTTCTCCTTGTTATCTTCTCTGTGTGTTTTGGTCCACAGTGCAGTATCCTCACTAGGTTTTTGGAAACGGCTGCTCAAAGAGCTATGAACTGGCAGTTGGGAAGAGGATTGCTGTGACTTGTAGTCTCTAGGTGCACTGTAAGATGGTAAATCATCATCAGAGGGTTTCAGAAATTTGTGTTTCATGTTACTGAAAGATGAAGTCTTTTCCTGACTTGGTTTTTCATCTGAATGTTTTTCTGCTTTGGAGCTGTAGCCTCTCAATGCTGAGTCCATGCTACTGTGTCCACATTCTTGGTCTTCTCTTGACGTATCTCTTTTGTAACCTTTGTCTTCTTGTGCCCATTCCCTGCCATACTTCTCCCTAGCGTAGCTCCCAAACATGTTCCGGTTTCTATCATCTTCATTTCGCGTCTCCTTTTTCATATGCTGTTCTTTCTTCTCTTTCTCACTTTCTGAATAGTCACTTTTCTTCCATCGTCCAGTTCTACTATAATTTTCCTTTCTAGATGCAACTTTTTCAGCTTCTTCTAATCGTGACTGAAATACCTCCATTGACTATAAGAAAGAATAAAAAGAAAACATACTGCTTGTAAGATCATGGGGTACTGTGAAGCTCTCTACAAAGTATTACAAGGAAGGCATCACTCTGTGAAAATGAATCACTGTGCAAAGGACAACGCAGAAGCCATGGAGTGGAAAAGAAAACCAGAACGAAAAAAGGAATTTACAGCCTCATGTCTAGTATGCTCTGCTGGGAAGGCTTTCTGATCCCTTCTCTTGGGCTATTTCTAAATTTCATCCTATGGTGCTAAAGCAAAGCACCAAACACTCCTGGGTACAGGGACCAGAGTCTCAGAACTGTCTCCTCCTGGCAACCAGGTGATCAGAGGCTTGAGCCAGGGTGAAAGGCTTCCTCTTTCTCACTCATGAACTTCGTGTGTACGCTCACCAGATGCTCAGCTCCTATAGAACTAATTGACACTATCACTAAACTATTTTACAATCTAGTTAAACTCTTAAAAACAACAGGAGAGCGGATTCAAAATCCTTAGCTTGAAACAGGCTTTGCACCCATCTCTGGCTTTCTGGACAAATACTCCATTCGTTACACAATTATGCAAAATGTAGACTGTTGCTCTTCCCTCTTTCGACCTGAATTAAAAGCCACCAATTACTTTTTTAAATTTTTTTTTATTTGGTTTGGTTTGGCTCAAAACATTGCATACTGAAGCAAATCAAGCAGGGTTCTTTTTCAACCACTATCCCGTATTTCAGCACCCAGAGTGGTTCATGCTGTTTGAATTTTAACTTCTTGAGAAAGATTCTTAAAAATAATATTCTTTACAACCACAGACTCCGAATAATTTCTACAAGTGCTGACCATGTTGTTTTCATCAGTCAGGGGTGACTACAATTCAGTTAAAAGACAATATCATGAAGTCATACTGCCTTATCCAAGATTTCCACAAGCAAATCAGCCTGATCAAGAAACCCCACAGAAAACTCAAATGTAACACTACGACCAAGATTTAACACCCCACACTTCTGACCAGTGCTTTTAAAGACACTTATATAATATGTAAGGGGAGCAGGCTTTAAAGAGTTAACATTGTTATGGCAGACTGTTCTAGTTAAAATAAATGTTGAAGACTTTCAAACCTTTCAGAAGCATCTTCCTCAATGTATCTGTACTGAGCACATCACAGGTGGTCAGAAGATTCATATTTGGTAAAATGTAACACAGCTCTCAAAATTATCTTGGCATAGTTATTATTATTATCTACAATGTACATTATTATCCACTACATGTAAGAGAACAAAATGTATTTTCTAGTATACATCATAATTTTGGAAACACTCAAGTACTTTGTAGCTGGGACCATTTGAACCTCCTGATGTAAAAAACATGTCTTTAAATTTGCTATACGATCCCATATATTAAAAAAAATATTTAACTTAAAGATAGAAAAGGCTGGGTAGCTTTGAACTCTTCATCATTTGAGAGAAGCTTCAGAGGCTGTTTTTTCCTGCTTCTTTCCTTACGTCTTACACTACACATTGAGTATTTGTGCTTTTACATGAAAGCAACCTTTTCCAAGCATCTATCAGTATGACGAAAAATAATTTAATATCCTTACCCCATATCTCTCAGCTACAACTTCCTCAAAATCTCGTTTCTGTCTCTCAGCCTCCTCCTTCATCCTTTGGTATGATTTTCGTAACCAACTTAATCCAGCATCTTCTACCACTGTAACTGAAGAAAAAAAAACAATGGGAGGTCATCACTCTTATTTAATCGTACTCTGTATGTGACATTAAACCTTCACCTAATGTATTACAAAAACTGAAGTGGTGAAAAAGAAAAATAGAAATAATATAATAATACAATTACTCGTTTTTACGAGTTAATGCTGGATATAAGTCAGTAATACTGCTGATTTAATTTAAGCTTCTCCATTTTATCACAGAATAAAACAAGCAGTTTCCATGACAGGAATTGCATATGAGAAGTTGAGGGTTTTTTTAATGAAATTAAAGAACCTTCTTATTGTTTCCACTTTCTGTGTCCATTCTTTGGCATACCCCTTCCATTTGAACAAATGCATTCCCCCTTCTCGGAAAATTAATGAGTAACCCATCGCTTTCCATTTGAGAAGTTAGCAGAGGTTTTAACATTCAGGACACATACTCACTGATGCCTGTCACCTCTTACAGATTGCTGATCTCTGCGACTCCTACAAGTGGGCATGAGGCTAATGGTTTGCAGGACAGACTGTCCACAGAGAAAGGCTCCCAAAGAGAAAAGCCAGGGACCCTACTGTTCCCCGTTGACAGAATACAAGGACCCTTCTTATCACATAATAAATGCTTCATGACACTATGAAAAACATTTTCCTAACTGCTCTTGCTGGAAATAGGCAGAATAACCCCAGGGTAAGGAAAGAAGTGAAAAGGTTACAGAAATAATATTTTTCACCAACTGCATCTGTAATGTACTTCATTTTAATGTGACTCAGACTTCACTGGTTGAATATTTTAAAACTATAATTTGTGTAATGGAATGAAAGGAACCAAATGAGATGACAACAATTTATCTTGTCTTGGTTAAATCATGCTTTCCTTTAATTAGTTCAAAATGGAGAATTTCTGTAAAGATATTGAAGGTCAAACCGCTCAAGATTAAAAACCAGTGAACAGAAATTCTGCAAAACAACATACTGTGTTAGCCCAATATTCAATACTGAATTTTCATCCAAATTTTACTTTAGTACATGTAATTCATAATCCCTTTACATCAACATTAGTTGCAACTTGTTAGCAAGACAGAGACCAGAGACTGAGGACCATAATTTAAGATTATTACTAAAAGTTGCTGTTTACCTTTTTTAACTGACTCTGCTTCATCCTTCTCCGGTGGCAAACCTGTGCCACCATCTTTCCAATAGGGATTGAGTTCTCTCTCAGACAGCACGGCCTAAAACAGAAATAATTTTAACGTGTGCATAGCATATGGTTTGTATTTTGTAAAACATTTCATAAATTTTGTGATGCTTGTGTGGGAATAATCAGTTTACTCATAACTTGTACTATCTAAAGACAGGTAGAAATAAACGTTAACTGTCCATCCAAGTCAAAGCTCCCCAGCATGCTGTCACCCTTCTCACACAGAAGCAGTTTCACTGTTTGACTGCGTTGCCCGTGTAGCAGTAATATGCACTTGCAACTGAAGCACTGCTGTTATGGGGGCTCCTAGTTTTACCTAAAGTTGCTGCTTTCCATATATATGATATAAGTTGTCTTTAACTATATAATACATGCCGTTATTCCAGTGACTTAAGATCTCCACATTAAATGGCCCTTCAAGAGTTCAGAAAAGATGTTCAGCAAAAAATTATGCATGGGAAAAAAAAGAGAAGATTAATCCCTTCTCAAAAGACACTAACTAAAGCACTGCATACTGTCCAAGAACAGTGCTCCACATCAATCTCATTCATAGCCACAACACAACTAACTGGAAAACCTAACAGCCACAAGTGGCCTACAGCCAGATGTGAGGACAAGTAAATATTAGACCATGATCAGCAACTGTGTTTTCTGATCAGATTACCTTGCATTCAAGGAGATGAATGAGCAAATGAAGCAACCAGCAACTGTATGTAAACAGAACTAATTTAAAGACAGCAGCTTCTTCCCCAGTCTGATTCTGATCCACCCAGGAGTTCATGCACAACTGCACCATGAAAGGCACAGCAACTGCTCTGAATTCTTTCTTCAGGAAAAAACAAGTCTCAGCACCCTACACTTTAACACAGTAACTTAGGCAAGCTTTTATCCCACAAAACAACAGTTCTCCTTTCACATGCACCATGGGGAAGAAGGCCAGACGAACAGTCCATCATTGTTATTAATGAAGAACTTCAAATATTACAGAACTAACAAACAGAACTAACAAAACTGGCTAGAAGATACTTTAAAGACTTTTGTCTGCACATCAGCTGTATGAACCCTTCCCATCCCATACAGAATAAATAACTGATCAATTTAATTAAAATCACTACCACACAATACATCAGGCATTGGTTTAAAAAATATACAAAAGACTCATGTATTTGGTTTATGACTTACGCCATTGGTTCATTCATCACACAAAATTCAGTAAGATGCAGAAAAAAATTCTATATTAATTTATCCTACCTGCTCACGTTCTTGAGCTTTCTGTCGTTCCAGTATTTTTTCTTTGTGTCTTTCACCTTTGACAGCTGCTGCTGATGTCGTTTTCAATGACATGAAGTCTAAATTCATCCATTCTTCTCTCTTTAAAGTAAACACAAAGAATCAGTGTTCATGCTTTCAGCAAAAACATGGCTTAGGTACAAATCAAACCAGTGCAACTACCGACAAATGTTACTTTCAATAAACTGATAGGTTTTACAAACAAATACGAAATACTTCGATCAAAAGCAAATATGATTTTAAGAGCCTAAATCTTTCAACTTTTAAATATTTATTTACACAAATAAATTTCATAAATGTCTTTCCATAATCTGAAATACATCTTCATAATGTAAGATAATAGTAAACATATGAACGACTGCCTATTATTTGTTTAAACAAACACTGTACATCTAGACTAATTCCTATTCATCTTGCTCATTCTGACTTCATGGCCTCTTACATGTCTTCTAGTGGATATAGAATCTGCAATCAGTAACTGAGCAAGCTCATATCTAGGCACTAACTTCACCCTCAAATTTAAGTTACACATCTAAATTCCACATACCATACCCAAAATAACAGGTAAAAAAACTGCATTTACAAGACCTAAGCCAGCCAAGGACAAGTTAAAAGTAAGGACTACTCTCTAAAGAAAAGCAGCATTTAAAAAGCCTCGATATACCTACTACCTTTATACACACAAAACCTGAAGCCTCAAAAAGAAACCAGTGATACACACATTATAAACAACTACTCTGTAGAAACAAGTATTTGGAACACTTCTGTGGATAGAATAGCAACCAAAATAACAAGATTACACTTATTTTGAAACATGTCCTTGCAGAAGATTCTTCATCTCTTCAGCAGAGTTCAAGTCTGAGTTGTCAATCTGAATAGATGCTATATGTCATACTTTCTCTGTTATCTAGAAATTACATTAGGCAACACACCAGACAGTTCCAGAGGTGACACACAACATTCTACTTCTCAGATCTCGTCTAGCAAAGAGACAGACATAAAAAACAATCCATCTTCAAATGCTTCAAAAGTACTATGTCCACATTAGTAAGCAACATGAATCAAGAGAAGCGGATGTGCACGGGACCTCTGCAGGTCGTCTGGTCCAACCCCCTGCTCCAGCAGGGCCACCTGGAGCCAGCTGCCCAGGACCACATAGCTCACAGATACATCGAAGGAGGGAGATTCCACAAGCTCTCCAGGTAACATGTGCCAGGGCATGGTCACCCTCATAGTAAAACACTGTTTCATGATGTCCAGAGAGAAAACTCCGGTGCGTCAGTTTGTGCCTGTTGCCTCTGGCCATGTCACTGAGAACCACTGAAGAGAGCCTGACTCTGTCTTCTATACAGGCTTCAGATCTGTGGTTTGGGGCTTTTTTTGTTTCTGCTTGGTTGGTTTTGATTTTCTTGTTGATGTTTGGATTTTTTTGAGTAAGCACACTGGACTAGTCCAACACTGGTCCCATGGAGCAACTCAGGTGCACTTTGAGAACATTTAAATTAATTTAAATTCAACAGGAAATGGATGTAGATGCTCCAAGACTTCTTCATAATGTGAGTCAAAATACAAAAAAAAGAACAGGGATGACCATGAAATTCCTTTCAAAAGCACTCTCTTCATGCAAAAATAGACAAGCCCAGGGAAGAGATTATAAAATAAATGCTTGGAAAAAAAATGACTTTGCAGTATAAGTTATCATGACATACATAAGGATTTATATCTCACTACTTTATAGTTTTCCAGTAAGACAGATATGATTCAGAGATCCTTTTTATTTCTCTTAAAAAGATGTGCAAATTCAGAACAAGAAACAGAGTTTTTCAGGAGTGGAATTAGACATTAAACTAAAAATCATCATTTTCAGTCAACTGAGAATGTTGTGATATATGACTACATTTATTTTACTAAAATCACAGTGGTTCATTTCAGAATAACTCAATTTTCCAGAATAAACACTGCTTACTGGTCATATAATTCACCTAAGAAGATCAAAAGAGACTCTGATTCCATAAATATTGGTGCTGAAAAGTTCTACACCTCTTTTTCTTATATCTTTTCAAGCACCACAGAAGTAAAAATTCTTTCAACTGCAGAATAGTCACCAAAATTATGCTGGAAAAAATAACATGCCTAGTCAAGGTCTTTAAGTTGACCTCTTCAAGAAAATGAAGCTAAGATGCTAGACCTTTAAAATATGATGAAAGGAATTGGTGCTGGGCAACTTTAAGTGTAGTGCCTTGTTAAATGCTAAGCAACTATTAGGTAGAGAAGCTAAACAAAGACATTTGTCTGTAAAATAAGTTTTGTTCAACACATTGCAAAAGAGCTGTAAAGAAATGTAAGCAGATTTCACATTGGGTCATGCTAAATTTATTTCTGGAGTATTTATCAAACTGCTCACCTGTAGGGAGGGTTCTTCCACAGCATCTGATTGCTTGTTGACCTTCCAAGCTTTTTCTGTGTTATCTGACTGTGACACATTTGACTCAACCCATTCAACTGAAGAATCCTAAAAACAGAGTTTAACATGAAGAATATTAATAGCCCCTTAACACACTTTTATGTTGATAAAAGGCCATACTTACCAAGTATATTGATCATCGAAATTGATCCTGATTAGCATTACTAATATAGTATTGTTTATTATTTTAAAATAATTATAATAAAAATAGAATATTGATATTCCCACAGAAGATTGTTCCTTCATGATCAAAACATTCTACCATACTTCACGAGCACATCACAGCATGTAATACTAGTTTATACTGGCAGTTTATTAGCATAACACTGCTAAAGTTAAAACTGTTACAGTTAAAACTGTCAGAATAAAACCAAAACCAATTGCTTTTATGGTATTACAAAAACAAAATTTTAAAAATCTAAATTCAATAATAAGTATGTTTTATATTAAAAAAGTGAAATCAGTAACAGTATAAGATAAAGCACTGTACATGCTATCTCCTCCTATTTTCATATCCAACTTCCTACACTTGCACCTGCGAACACTGTACTGAGATTTTACCCTTGAAGCCCATAGGACTCCACTGAACAGTTTCTTTGCTGTTTACATGAACCCGTCATGGGAAGAACAGACTTTGGATCAAAGGCATCAGCCAGGACTGTATTGTAACGCAGTACTCACTGACGTGATATGAGGGGTTTTGATGACTCTCATGGGACATGTGGGACATTTGTGCCTTAGGTTACTTCCTACACTAAAAAGCATAGTTCACCTCGAATATCAGTTCCTGGAAAATAAATCTCATCATACTGCATGTTCCTTCACTCAATAAAGAGAATCTCTGAAAATAAAGTTAAAAAAAAAAAAAGGAGGCATTTGTTTACAGATGCAAATGCGCAAGTTTGAGCCTTCCTTCAGAACCACGTACAACTCCCATGTTGTTGGGAGTTTCCACGGCTGAAGATTTCAGTTTCTCTCTGCTGAAAAACTATAAATCCCTTAGTTCCTGATGAGTGATTTAAATATTATAAAATTCACAAGCACTCACCTAAGAGCATCTTTTAAACTGATTAAATATGTTAAAAAAAGACAAACTCTACCAGTTTTTCCCAATAGAAAATGGTTAAGAATGAGCCTTAATTTTATTAACCATGTGTACCCACAGAGAATGAAACTGTACAAGTTTTAAAAATTTCATGTGAAACATTTGAAAGTTTTTATACTTACCGAAGAACTATCAACCAAGTCATCCTTCTTTTCAGATTTTTGTTTCTTATTTTTCTTCTTTTCTTTCTTCGCTTTTTTTGAATGCTTATCCTTTTTCTTTTTTTTGTGCACAGAATGTTCCTACAAGTAAATGTTTGTAAATGAGATCCAGTAAACCCCATCACTCACATACAAGAAAAAACAATCTCGATCTACTTACCATACCACACTGAAAAAGGTAAAACACACACAGCTGGATATTGCTGCATTTTATAGAACCATAGAATCATCTTTGTTGGAAAATACCTTTAAGATCATTGTGTCCAACCATTAACCTACCACTGACAATTCCACCTCTAAGCCATGTCCCTAGTTCTACTACCCTTTCTCTCTCCTGTTGGGGGAACAGGGGGACAGTGGGAGGGCATGCCTCACATCCATCATCAACTTCTCTTCCTCCCTCAAAATCTTTCTCACTGGAACTAAGGCATTATAACTATACATAAGAATATCTTCTACACTACATTTATTTCAGTCAAATCTATTGCCTCTGGAATCACTGCATCATCAAGACACATCTGTCCTTTGTTGAAATATCTGCACAGATTTCTACACTAGACGGACTCAATATTCAGAGGTTCCATTAAGGCTCCTCCTGTGAATGACCACAAACAGGACAGCTATGAAACGACGGATGCTCCAGATCTCTTCCCATGGGACTATTCTTCTCTGGCAACTCTTGCTCTTCTACACTTGGTAGAAATTAAAGCTGGAATTGAATGATAGAAATTTTTCCTCTTTGTGAGTAAACGATTATTTCCACCTAAAAAAAAGCTAACATCTAAGCATGAAGAATTCAGAAATCGGGAGTTTTTTAAAGATCATCTTAAAGCCCTCAAAGCCTTCTAATTATACAAACATGCTGTAAAGCTAACACCACCATTCAATGATTTACAGTTCCATCACCTTTTCCAGTTGTTCCACACGTTCGTTCACATCAGGAAGCAGCCACGTATCTTCACCTCGTAGATGCTTTAGCAGCTTATGTCTCTGCTCCTTTTCATAACTAATCTTGGCCTAAGACAAACAGAGAAGAAAAATAACCAGGCAGTGTTCAGTAGCATTTGCTTACAGACACACCTTTGTAAGCCACACTGACAAAACCATACACAATGCTGAGATCTGTGCTTGAGAACTTTTATTTTTAGAGGACTACACAAAACTTAAGCTTATAATTGGACAGAGATGAAACTGTGGATATACAGGGAACTCAAATAAAGTTCTAGATGAGGGAAAAAGGCAAAAAAACCTGACTCCTAACTTGTTTGCTCGACAAGTAAACATGAAACATGTTGCCAAGATTTAGCCTGGGAAAATAAGTTTTCTGCATTCCCCATTTCACTTCTGGTTGAGAAAGACCAGCAGCTGGAGTCAACAGTTCCCTTCCATCCCCTGAGCAGCTCTTGGGCACACAAACCTATAAACACCTCAAATAAAGGCTAAGCCAGATCAACATGCCAACATGTCTTCACTTAATATGCTCTGTGCCTCTCTAAGAAGATTCAGCCTCTTTCCTTTCTCCATAATAACAAGTATATTTTACATAAAATTACTATTTCCTTCATATTAACAAAGTTACAAATATACATTGCAGAAAATGAAGTTAACATTATAAATAAGATACAAAAGGAGCTTTTATACTTTTTATTAGATCTAAGAATAAACAGGAAAAACACAGGCAAGTATTTGGGTAATTGAGACACGTGATCCCAATAAAAAACATGGATCATCATTTTGGCTGAATTATACAAATACATATTCAGAACAAAGAATGAGCAGAAACCATCATCAAACTGCAGACTGTTGTCTCCTGAATACTAAATGAAACAGGGCTGTGCAAGATGAACCTGTAGTGGCAATACCACCAGACTGTTAAAAAGAAAGACAGATACAAATGCATCTTAGATGAAGACACAAAATACAGAAAATTCTTAACAATTTCTGAGTGTAAAATAAAAAGCTGCCTAGGCATTTAAAAAAAAGACGAAATAAGTATTTTCACGTAAATTATCATTTTACCATGAGAAATTTAGCAGCGAAACCCTCTGATCCTTTCTAAAAACTGTCTAGCTCCTTCTACCATCAAATCACAATATTCATTTTATTCTTGGTGAATGCTTTCCCCTCACACATACACACACAATCATTTCAAGGCAGGGAGGAGGAAATGTGTCTACACTACTCTCTTAGCTTCAAAACTTACCTTTCTATTCTACTTGTCTTTAATAATGACACAGGGCTTACTAGATCCTATAAATTGTAGAAAAGAAAGAAAAACTAGTTAAATCCCTTGTCAGATTTGATATTCTGTGCTATGAAGGCCAACTCTAATAGGTTCACATCTCCCAAACCACAAGAGTTCAAGCAATTAATTCACATTAAAGTTTATTAATATTTTCTGATGCCAAAATAAAATCCAACAATTTCTCCTTTCCCCTTTACAAATGAATACTTAACAGTAGGTACATTTTAGGTCACCACTGCAATATTTTTAAGTTTTCTTCTCCATAAATACAGGATGCTACAATTCTGAAATACCTCTATTTCAAAGTAATGCAATAATTAGGCAAATGACTGCATGCTACACACAAACACAGAGGACCATTACAAGCAACAACCAGTCAAGAAGGACAAGCATACTGCTACATTACGTACTCCTGCGACACCCTAATAAAGTTGCTCATAGTCTCCTTTGCAACAAGCACAAGGTGAAGAATAATGCTGGTAAAGCACTCTGAAAGGTCTGTTGGTAAGGTACAATAAAAACAGTAATTATTCTACAGCTCTGTGTTAGCAATATTTGCCAAGGTGAACAGTGCCAAACTTTCTAGTCTTTCCCACAAGCAGGCCAAAGGGTCTTGGATTTCACAGCCCCATCTGAATGAGGAAGGAAACCAAGTTCAGGGAAAAGTGTTTTCTGGTTTTCATTAGGCAGGTCATTAAGGCCAGCCTGCATGGTTACTGACAACAGGATCTGCTAAATGAAGAATAAAACTTGTTCCAAACAGCCTGTAATATACTGCAGACACAAACACCAAAAGCTGTAAAAATTACACCATGCCAACCCAGGAAGAAGCAGAAAAGATCAAAGAGCCTGCCAATGGCCAAGGTCTAGGTCACACAATAAAGAGAGGCTGTTACACAACAGTTCCCCAGATGATGTCCAGAAGGGATGGAAGGATGTCACCTAGGGAGGGCGGCTAAAACACTCCCTCCACAGAGACCCTGACCAACATTCTTCCCTGACCCCAACTCTCTTTACCATTTCAGCTCTCACCAAGGCCAGAAAAAATTTTCCGTATCACTACAGAGACCATGCAATTTCCCAACTTTAACTGCGGTCAACCTCTGGTTCTTCAGATTATAAACACCACCATTCAATAGTCAACTTCTCCATCCAAAAGAAGAAAAATTCCCTTTTTCTCCAACAAGCATTCAGAAGAAACTCTACAGCACAGCACCAGATCAAAATAGCATGACAAAACCATCCAACACAGACCTAAGCTGCTCTGATGGCCACCTACCACTGAAGGGCAGGGCTCCATTCCCATTCTCTCCTCCCTGTGCCCCACCTCGGGCGGTCCCAGCACCCCCTGCACCCCAGTCTCATGGGAAGCCACTTCAAGGACAACCCTGACACAAACTGAATCCCACCTGCAGGTCAAGCTTCCAAGCTGCTCCCCTGGCAAGGTCAGCAAGGCTACCAGTTTAAGCACAAGGAACAAGAGAAAAAGTGTGCACTGTGGGGGGGAGGAAAAAAAAACCAAAACCAACAATTAACAGAAGAGCAACCCCGAAGTACAGAAATACCATGTTATAGTAAAAATGCAGGAATAATTCAATTTGAATTATTGCTAGCTTTTTAAAACAAAACCAAAAAAAAGCATTCATATCTAGGAAAAACACACATCCCTGCACTTACCAAAACACCCATCTGATTATTTTCGTGTTCTAAACTTGAAAATTAAAACATGTCATGAACTACTGCTTTCATCAAAACAAGACGCTATTTCTGGGGCTTAATAACAATTTGTATGTCAATACTTAATTATTTGATTACTGATCATTTTCATAAACATTACCAGCTGCTGGGTTTACCAATGCAGTTGGAAGGACACAAATAAAAGAGTAAGTTTCCAAAATTTAAGAGAGAAATCTAAATCAGTGAGTAGGGTAGTATTTTGGTTCTTCAAAGGAAATATAAGTTCATAACTGGCAAAAAACACAAAACAGTAAATAAGAAAAAAAAAATCAATGAGAAGCAACTTCTTCTATTCAGTTTTAAAAGTAAAAAGTTCTAATGAAATCTATTCTGTTTCCATGACTGTTTCAAAATCTACTATATATTCAACCTGCAAGAGTGAGCTAATCCCACATCTACTACTGAGCTCAGCAATTTGAGGAGAATCACTTCAGAAGAGATAGTTAAGGTTCTCTCAGACTGCTCACTGCCAACAATGAGATTGAAAGAGTTCCCTTTTATCTTAGCCCCAACTACATACTCTATAGAACAGAAGACAGACTAATAATTGCCAATATTTTACAACTTAAAGCTCCTTAAGGTGAGTTTGCTGAATGTCTCATCTTTCCAGAATCCGAACTGCTGAAGTACAGTCATTTCTGCAGACTTCTTGGATTATCACACACAAAGACCTACGCAGCGGCCCAAATGTCTTTGCCAAAGCAAAAAGCAGAAGCTTCCAAGACTGCAGCCACCAAATAACTGTCTTAACTAGATAAGCCGCACATGCAAAGTCCCTGCATGTCTCTTCTTTTTTTGCCTTTGAAAGCAAGACAGTCAAAATGCACCAAGACAAAGCCTTGCAGCAGTTCTCTCCCAGTTCTGTCCTACCATTGTAGCAGCATGTAGTGTAACCATAAGCAAAGCAGAGGAAGTCAATACACTTAAGACATTAATCTGTTCTCACTTACTGACATTATCAAAACTATATATATTTTAATGAACAGATTAACACCTTCAGGAGCTCTGAAACTTCAGAAATACTTCGTTTTCTTTGAATTAGAACCGATTTTCCTTCTGCAGTAAGAAGCAGGGAAGCAAAAAACTCTCCCACCTGACTTGCCACTTGCAACTTTTTTCCTGCATAAAACTTCAGGGACAGTACCCTCAAGGGGAGGTTAACTTTATTCATTTGTCTGTTTTCTGCTTTCTTATTTTCCTGAATGGACAGATGAAAAGAAAGATTTTCATGTGTGCTTATGACAAAACCTGGTTTTAACTTAATTCAAAAGAGAGTTTATTAAGAACAGTGTAAAACATTAAAAAAGGGGAGTTCAAACTTAGCTAAGTACTGACTATTGCTTGATGTGTGATACTTAATGGCAACAACATCAATTGCTTAATCTAAATGAAGAATATTTAATCACTTTATCAAATGCTCTTTTAAATGGTACGATATCACCACATATCTGAAGTACTAGTATATATCAGCTATATAGGCTATATCCTATATATATTTATCTCCTATATATATCTATATATCTATTCATCTATTCAACTCTAGGTTTTGCAAGTTACAGTGTAAGTAAGCCTCAGGCTACTCAGGCCATTTTCCCATTACTTTTTTTCTTAAAATATCTTTTCCCAGTAAAATATGACAGCTGCTTACTTTGGCCCTTCTCTCAAAAGCCCATCATCACCACCTTATATTTTGTCATACCCTGGCTTCCTCTTACAGTTTTCTTTCCAGTTATCCCCCACTCCTTAAACTTCAAAACAAGTCGTGTCATCTAACTGATGCACCATGTACTCTTTTATCATTCACTCTACCTACAAGTTACAACAAGAATCAGCAGCTTACTGCACAAGTACCAAACATGGCAAATTTTGAATAAAATTAACCAGGATTAGCACAGGTCTCCAAGTCACAGCAACTCTACCAAAGCATCTGTGAGCAGGAGCCTCCTAATTCTTGACTAACACTTCAGCAAGATATAACCAAGCAAGTAACATCCTGACTCCACAAAAACAGGCTGTCCCACTTGTGTTCAAGTTATTACAAGTTATTAGTACTCCATGACAGGAGCGCTGTAATGGAGATCACAGAATCACAGAATGTTAGGGGTTGGAAGGAACCTCATCTAGTCCAATCTCCCCGCCAGAGCAGGAACACCCAGATGAGGTTACACAGGAAGGTGTCCAGGCAGGTCTTGAATGTCTCCAGAGTAGGAGACTCCACAACCCCCCTGGGCAGCCTGTTAAAGTGCTCTGGCACCCTCAATGAGAAGAAGTTTCTTCTCAAATTTAAATGGAACCTCCTGTGTTCCAGTTTATACCGATTACTCCTTGTCTTACCATTGGTTGTCACAAAGAAGAGCCTGGCTCTATCCACATGACACTCGCCCTTTACATATTTATAAACATTAATGAGGTCACCCTTCAGTCTCCTCCAAGTTCAAGAGCCCCAGCTCCCTCAGCCTTTCCTCATTAGGTAGATGTTCCACTCCCTTCAGCATCTTTGTTGCCCTGCACTGGACCCTCTCCAGCAGTTCCCTGTCCTTCTGGAACTGAGGGGCCCAGAACTGGACACAATATTCCAGATGCGATATCCTGACTCTTTTAGCAAAGACAGGCCATGAAGACAACGAGGTGGAGAAGGTGTTGCCTTTGCTGTGTCACTTAAGGAAAGGCTGAGAGCCGAGACAGTTTGGCCTAGTGAAGGGAAGGCCAGGGAGTGGGGGTGGTGTCACCTTATCAATGTACACAAATATCTGAAGAGAATTGCAAGGAAGACCGACTGAAGCTCTTTGAAAGGTGTAAGCACAGAAGCACATAATAAGTGAAATACCGATGGAATGATACCACTACAAGTGGCAAAATGCATGAGCTCAGGTAGCTGTCACTCAAGACCGTTTCTCGTTGCTTTCTGACCCTCCCGGTACCACAGCCCAGCCCCTCTCGGGGCAGAACCGGCCCTCCGCAGAGCCCCCCCCTCCCACTGCTGCCAAACCTGTGGGCAGGAGCCCACGGCCAGGGCCGCCCTCAGCAGCGCTCCGGCCCCGGCCCCGGCCCGGCCGGGGGGAAGGAGGGGACCAAGGGGCTCCCGGGAAGAGGCGAGGCCAGGCCGAGCCGAGCCGGGCCGGGCACCCCACCTGCGCCAGCAGCGCCTCCCGTTCGCGCTGCCGCTGCTCCCTGCGCGCCGCCAGGCTCCGCTCGCTCTCAAACCCCGACGCCATCACCGGCCCACACCGGAAACACCCGCCGCGCAGCAACCGTACAGCAACCCCGCCGTACGGCGAGGCCGCGAGACTGTCGTAAACGGCGTCCCTGGCAACGGCGGGCGGGGCGGAGCTGGCTCCTGCCGGGGAGGTTCTGGCTCATCGTACCGTTTAAAACTTCAAAACTAAAGTCATAGAGTCACAGCATCATAGGACAGTTTGGGTTGGAAGGGAGCTTCAAAGGTCACCTAACCCAACCCCCCTGCAATGAGCAGGGACATGTTCAACTAGATCAGGTTGCTCAGAGCCCCGTCCAGCCAGGCCTGGAATGTCTCCAGAGATGGGGCATCTACCGCCTCTCTGGACAATCTGGGCCAGTGTTTCACCACTCTCACTGTAAAAGATTTCTTCCTCATGTCTGACCTGAATCTCCTCTCTTTTAGTTTAAAACCATCACCCTTTGTTCTGCCATAACAGGCCCTGCTAAAAAGTCTGTCCCCATCTTTCTTATAGGTCCCTTTTAAGTACTGAAAGGTCTCAATAAGGTCTCCCAGAACCTTCTCCAGACTGAACAGCCCAACTCTCTCAGCCTGTCCTCCCAGCAGAGCTGTTCCAGCCTCTGATCATTTCTGTGGCTCCTCTGGCCCCTCTCCAACAGGTCCATGTCTTTCCTGTACTGAGGCTTCAGAGCTGGACACAGGACTCCAGGTGGGGTCTCACCAGAGCAGAGCAGAGGGGCAGAATCACCTCCCTCCACCTGCTGGCCACGCTGCTTTTGATGCAACCCAGAATACAATTGACCTTCTGGGCTGCAAGGACACATTGCTGGCTGATGTCCAATCTTTCATCCACCAGCACCCCAGGTCCTTCTCCACAGGGCTGCTCTCAATCTCTTCATCACTCAGCCTGTATTGATATCGGGGGTTGCCCGGACCCAGATTCAGGACTTTGCAGTTGGCCTTGTTGAACCTCACAAGGTTCACACGGGCCCACTTCTTGAGCTTGCCCAGGTCCCTCTGGATGGCATCCCATCCCTTAGGCATGTCAACCACACCACTCAGCCTGGTCTCCTCCACAAACTTGCAGATGTCAAATTGTGGAAGGCTTTCCACAACCTCACAGGTGAAGGTCACAGCAAATATTGTGTTGTGGCACAAGCAGCTTAGGAGGTGCTTGTGCCACTTGACTGACAGGACCACGAAGTCCTGGGCTGGGAACACTGTCCTCCAGGCTTGACCCTGCCCCTTGGCTGAAATTACGTTGTGTGAACTGCAGCCTCCTTGTCTGGACCAACATTTACGGGAAGGGAACAAGGGAAACATGGCCAAACCAACACCCACAGCACCAAGGGCTCCACATTGCAGTCCCCCACACAATGGCCTCCCAGCCACTTTCTGCCCTGTTTGCAGCCGGTTCAGTGTGTTCGTGCCTCCCTGTGGCTTCTGTAGTGGCAGCATGCTGGCTGCTCGGGATGTGCCTGCATGGGAGGCGGGAAATTAAAAAATATGCACATTCAAGCACTTACAAGTTGCAGCTGGTCAACAGTGTTTGAGAGGGCTGCTATATCTCAGGTGAAGCAAACATATGAGATATCGTCCTTTGGAATGAGATCAGTGCTTTATTGGTGTGTTTGACACAAAATGTGTTCACAGTTGCCAAGTAATAACATTATTTAGGTAAAAGTCTAAGAAGTGCTTGGATAATCTGTTAGCTATTTGCATTGGACAGTGTGTTTTCAAATTGGTAACTGTAATTTAATCATTATCTCCATGGTGGTATTAACTGTGTAAATTGCATTTGCATCCTTGTTCAGTTTATACTGTGATGGTTAAAAACATCTCAAGAAAAAGTAGTCGTAGATCACCACTAGATAGATAGCAATAACTATGGGCTTAATGGGCACCGTTTGGAAAAGCAGCACTTGAAGCCCCTCTGGAGACCCATTTGCAAAGCAAACAGATGGATACAGAAGACGTTCCAGCAGGATTCATGAATGGTATGCTCAGCCCTTAGCTATATACAGGAAAGTACACTGGTTGAGAGAGGAGAAGCAAGAAAGGCGCATGTTTGGCTCAGTAAGGAAAGCTTCTTCTCTGACCATGATATTATTTTCTTATCAACAAACTGTCTTCTCTCCATGCCAGTGTTACCGCTTACTCCAGGCAAACAGCAGAGCTCTCAGGTGGGTGCTCCCAATTCGCTCAGCACACAGCCAGGCATATTGGCTTAATAGAATCATAGAATCGCAGAATCACAGAATGGTTGGGGTTGGAAAGGACCTCTGGAGATCATCTAGTCCAACCCACCTGCTAAAGTAGGTTCACCAGAGCAGATTGCACAGGAATGTGTCCTGCCAGGTCTTGAATGTCTCCAGAGAAGGAGACTCCACAACCTCTCTGGGCAGCCAATTGATAACATATTAAATCTAAACAGCAAGTTGCTAGTCCATGAGCTGACCCGACTAGTTGTGACTGAACCAGTTTAGGAAGTATTTGGCAGAGCTGCATGAGAACAGAAAGCCTGGCAGCTGTGGCAGAGCATGGATGGTGATGCTGTGGACAATTTCTTCCTCCAGTATGGGAGTGAGAACAGAAAATGTGTTTTCTACAGCAGGAAGTTACAGGCAAAGAAGAGAACCCAAAGCAGGGTGTCATCCTTTGCAGTATTTAGTGTTATTGATATCAGAACCTTCCACAGCATTAATAAGGCAGTTCTGTAAATTTTCATTTTAAAACACATTTCCAGTACTCCTGTTTTTAGGATAGAAACCATGATGTAAATACACTTGGGAATCTCAAAAACTGAAGAACAATAGAAACTAGAAAGCTGCTTTATAAATATGATCATTCTGCCATTGGGCTTTCTGAGAGCTGAGTTTAATTTTGAAGTCAGCAGTTAGGGAAAGGCTGACATAATTTAATCTTATTTCTTCTACGCACACACACACACACACACACACACACACAAAGAAAAAAAAAAGTTTAGTCTTATTTCAAGATGTTAGTATATCTGAGAGTTCCTCACATGCCCAGAAATCTCCTTCATATGTCACTTTTAATGGTCAGCTGGGCACCTGTGTTCAGTCTTCTCATTCTCAGTGCCAAAATTAAACACACTAATAAAACAATAATGCTTCAGAGATACTAATCTTTGCTGAACTTCTGCAGAGAAGCACTGACCTTGCAGAGTGAATTGTTATTTCCCATTTAATCGCACATTTTACACTTTCTCTGAAAGAAGCTGGTGACTCTTCAACTGACTCATGTGATAAACCTTCACGCTGCTAACCTGCACTGCTTGCCTTCAACACTCTGTTTGATATTTTATTTTTATACGAAAAAGGTTGGAAAAAAGTCCTCTCAGTGTGATCCTGTGCAGTTTTCTTTAAGCAAAAGGCAATGCTTCACTAGGGAAAAGGGGTTCCTTACTTTGAGAATATGAAACTTCTTTTTTTCCACAGTGTCGCTGGAGACAGTTTCTTACCTCAATTTTAACAACACATTCTGAAGTGTATGAACTAAAGAAGCACAATATCCAGTATGATGCTGGGTAGAGGGCAGAAAGGGGATACACCCAAGTTAAAATGTTCTTAGTTTCAGTTAATTCTCATTCTGTTCATTTTTAGAACCACCTGGTTTTCATTTGACATTGGTACTGCTGAGCAGTCATTTACATTAGCTTACTTAGACTGGGATGGGAATTTTCAACGATTTGTCCAAGAAGTAAAAATGTCAGTCCTTGGAGAAATTGCAGGAGAAAAAAAATATAATAATGACGTGATTATGAGGAAAAGCATATTTCTTTCACAGAAATTTCATTATGTTTCCTCAGGAGAAAATTAGAGCAACTGTGTCTAAGCTCACTGCCATAAAATAATAGAACACTTTGCCCAAAAATCAATGCTGGAGCAATGCCTGGGTTATTAGATGCTCATGCCTGAATTGTTCAGTGAGCACCTGCATTGAAAAAGCAGACAAATTTCTACTGTCCATCAAAAAGTGTGCTCCTGGCAGCAACAAAAGAGCCCCTGCGACGCTGAGGATCCTGACAGCCTGCCTCGGAAAGGAGAGCTCTCCTTGCAATGAAAACCAACGAGAAGACATGGTGGATCGAAGAATGATTCACCCTTTGTTCCATATTCAATAGTAAAACATGTGTTGTCTGCCACTGAGCAATAGTTATTTTGCTAATTTGCTCAGATCCTTTTAAAGCAAGCGATCTCTTCAGCTGTAGCTCGGCAGAGCAGGGGAATGGGGTTTAGAAACACCCATTTTCCCTGTCCCCACCCCAGCTTCATGATTGTAATAATGAGAATCATTCATCTGGGAAATTCTCTAATGACAACTACTACTAACAAATGCTTTGTGAGGCAGTCGTTACATATGTGAAACAAAACTTGTTTAATTCATTTCTTGTGGGTCTTTTACATGCTATCATATTTCCTTTGTTAATTTGAAAACAAAGACTTTTATCAGATGGGAAGCTCACAGCAGTGAAAACACCCATTCTGTCCTTGCTTTACTGAGTCTAGTAACACATTTTTTCAGAAATTATTTGAGATAAATGTTTTTTTTTTCTGATGCCTGCTCGGTTTGGAGAGGTCCAGAGGTGCACATGTCAAGGAGCTTCAAATCAGCTACTTCCAAAACAAGACATAAATACTGACTGAGGTCACCTGGCCAGGACCAGAATTAACACCCTGGAACTTTAGTTTATCAGTCTTTATGCAGCAGACCGGTGCAATAAAAACTCAAACAATCTTAGGCAGAGTTTCAATGTAGTTCAATAGGTTGGTTTTATTTTTGAAGTGGAGATTGAAATAGATGTTTGGTTTTTAAAGCTAGGCCTGCAGCCTGGCCCCACAGGCTGTTGTACCTGCCCGTTAGTTACAAGAGCAGCAATACTGAAGCCGGTGTTGCAGGTACTCTGTGCAGAGCGATCCCAGCCCTTGGCTGCTCCAGGGACCTGGGGCTGCCCCTGCCCTTCTCCTGCAGTGCTGCCGCCCAGCCCGATGCACCCTCACCCAGGCAGCACCCAGCAAACCAAAGGCAGCTGCTGCCACGCTCCCAGCTCAACTCTGTGTGTGGAGAATCATGGGGGAGTCTCCTTCTTTCATTGCAATATTCAAAAAAAACACACAGGGATGGGAGCGTGTTTTTCTCTAATGAAATGGTGAAAACTCACAGAAAAAAAATTGTTGAGACCAGTGAGGTCTTGCTCCATGAAAGAGCTCCGAGGCATTACAGCTCTCTAACAATAATTATAAAGAGAATTTGACTGCCTCAGAGAGCATCCATAATTGTCTCTTTTGGCAGCAACTTGAACAATTTACTTCTCTCTAATTTTCACCCCACAATTCCTGAAATTGCTCCTCATTTTTTTTTATTCTATAGTACTGTGTTAAGAGGGAAGGATAATTTCATATCCAATTCTTGTCTTAGCCCTTGACCCAGAAATAGCTGTAAATACTGAGTAATGTGTCTGACATCCCGGGGCACTGTCTTTGTCACTGTTCTTGACAGCAAACCCTCTGAGGAGTGTCACACTACCAGCTTGTCTTGCTGCTGACCTCGTTTTCAAGCACAAATGCCCCTCCAGGCCCCTGTTAATGCAAACACACAGACACCACCAAGCAAGCATCTCTTCAAGCATCTGTCATGGTGTTGGGTACTGCAGAGTCAGGAAAGAGACCATATAGCGGCAGGACCTTGGATTTCTTTTAGTGTGCGCTTTGGCCTCTTCTCTCCTAGGAGTTTCAGAGTGGGAAAGACCAAAGTATCTTTCATAGTCAAGATGAGATTCAACAAGGCCAAGTGATGGGTCCTGCACTTGGGTCACAACAACCCCAGGCAGCGCTACAGGCTTGGGGAAGAGTGGCTGGAAAGTGCCTGGTGGAAAAGGATCTGGGGGTGTCAATTGACAGGTGGATGAACATGAGCCAGCAGTGTGCCCAGGTGGCCAAGAAGACCAACAGCATCCTGGCTTGTATGAGGAATAGTGTGGCCAGTAGGACCAGGGCAGTGATTGTGCCCTTGTACTCGGCACTGGTGAGGCTGCACCTCGAATCCTGTTTTCAGTTTTGGGCCCCTCACCACAGGAAAGACATTGGGGTGCTGGAGAGAGTTCAGAGAAGGGCAACAAAGCTGGTGAGGGGTCTGGAGCACAAGTCTGATGAGGAGCAGCTGAGGGAACTGGGGCTGTTCAGCCTGGAGAAAAGGAGGCTGAGGGGAGACCTTATTGCTGTCTACAACTACCTGAAAGGAGAGTGTAGCATGGAGGGTGTTGGTCTCTTCTCCCAGGTAGCAAGAGATAGGATGAGAGCAAATGGCCTCAAGTTGCATCAGGGGAGGTTCAGATTGGATATTAGGAAAAATTTCTTCACCGAAAGGGTTGTAAAGCACTGGAACAGGCTGCCCAGGCAAGTAGTTGAATCAACAACCCTGGAGGTGTTTAAAAGAAAAGTAGATGAGGTTCTTAATGCCATGGTTTAGTGCTAGAGTTAGGTTATGATTGGACTCAATGATCTTGAGAGTCTATTCCAACTAAAGTGGTTCTATGATTCTATGATATTTCTCCATGGTGAGGTTTCAAGCTCTCACCCTGCCTGTCAGAAGCATCTTAGGCATCTTAGCACAAACCTGCTGCGTATCCTGCCTGGGTGGTGTGTTCAGAAAGAGATTGGTCACACAGGAATAACATTTTATTATAAGGTCTTTATGCCTTATAAAGCCAAGCACATATTAGACAGGCTAAATGGGTGAGAAGTGATTCCTGCCCCTGTATTTTCTGCTGCCTGTTCCCCCAGAAGACACCTGGCATGTCAGCCTGGCCAGGTGGAATGACTCAACTGAGAGGATTATTTGGGAAAAGCAGAGGCAGGGCAAGAGTTCTGGCCATCCTAACAATGGTCCTACTGGGGATTCTGGTGTGATAAACGTAACCATGCCCTGCAAGCTGGCTTTGTGCCTTTCAAGTTTGGAAACAGAAATGAGAACAGGAACAGTGCCATAGATTGCAGAATTGTGTTTATTTAATTTGTGAGATATCAACAAAAAAGATTAATTACAGCAATTCCTCTAACTCAAAGCATACCGATAAGCTAAATCTTCATGGTCAGCATTGCTTCATTAAAAGGAATTGGTGCAAATGTGTTTCACTGCAATCACCTTCTAATTTACATCCTTGTCACATACAGCCTGAGACCCAAGAAAAATGCACGATAAATAAACAGGCTTTTTTAGTGTATTCTTAATAGCACTACCTGAGAAAGAAGACACAGAGATCTTTTCTGGTAAAAACAAGAAAAAAACTCAAGCCCGTGTCCAAAAATGTGCCTTCTATACACTGACACCAGAACCATTCATGCGAGGAAAGGTTCAGCTTTAATGAGTGGCGTGGTAAATCACTGCATTCAATGAACATGTTTGCAGTACAGAATAAGGTGATATGGGCTCGAGATATCTTACCATGCATTTCAGTCTCTTTTGGTTTAATTTTAATTGCATACAGACACTGTGATGCTCTGACTCCCTTAGAAACTTTGAGGTTTGAGTTAATCTAGATGAGAAGACCATGTTACTTTGTGAGGAAGCAAAGGGGAAAGCATTGTAACTGTTTTCCTCTGGTCTGCATGGCTGTGTAACCCAGTCGAGCCCAGGGTCAGGATTCCTGCAACCCTCTCAGACCTCGGGTACCACCAGAAGTGCTGGCTGTGCTCAGCCAGACAGGGACCTGGCATGGTGACCAGGCTTCCTCTGGCCTCCACCACAGAGGCTTGTACTAGGTGCTGCCCTTAGGCCCACATGTGGTGTTAAAAGCCAGGGGTGACAGCCCTCTCTTGCCTGTGCCATAGAAGGTCTTAAACAAAACTGCCAACCAGAACCAGGCTTTTAATGCTCCATCTGAGGCTCTGTCTGAAAATCCCAGTTCACAAAAGCCAGAGTAGAGAGCGCTGATACTGGAGGCGAGTCTGATTCATTTATTGTTAATTTAAAAAGATATTAGACTGATTGGAGGACTCAAAAATATTACTTGTGCTCTGATTATGGATGCCAGTTTCCAGTGTCTTAGCAGTAATTTAAGTTCAAGGCAATTCGAGAGGAAGCAATCTGAAGGAAGATGGGGAAGCAAACAGCTGGGCCAGATGAAATACATCCTCTCATTCTGGTGGCCTGGTGAGAGGCAGCGATGAACTCCAAATAAAACGTTCTCTGATCCTTCCTTAGAATATGGGATGCAGAGTAAGGAAAGCGAGATGTGAAGTGAGCACACACAGCAGAAATCATTAGAGTAGCAATAAAATAATTAGATAGGAAGCGTTTCTCCAAGAAGACGTGCTCTCTTGAGGGGCATAACCCTCCAAGAAAAGGATCATGCTAGAAACTGCTAGAAACTGGTTATTATGGTAAATTAAAACCAGCATCAGGCTAGTGATCAGACAGACTATTTACTAAAGGGCTTTATGTCAAAATTTCCCGGCCTGGGATGCCTGAAAAGAATCTATATTCCAGCAAGCAAAAATGGTTCTCAGAAAATTCATGTAGTCCTAAAGCTTAATTGTTAAGTGCTGAAAGTAATTCCTTTAAGCTCTGTGGAAGTCAGGTTTTTGGTCATGCTTGCTCCCCTGTGGATACCTAAGAAGGGGAGAGGGTTCAAGGACTCATCCAAAAAATGAGCAGCATTTGGCCAGTGTTGAGGCTTGTGAGAAATCCACTTCCCAGAGTAGTGCAGACCTGATGATGGGTTGGTCTGTTCCTTGAAGCTCAGGGGTGCACATCTCACATAATCCCCTCAGACAGAGCCCACCCCAGGATGCCCAATATCCTTCTAAAAGCCAGTGCTTGATTAAAAAAGAGTCATAAAAGGAGATGGTTAAAAGTAAAGAAAATGCAGATATGCAAAAGATTGCATAACGTCCTACAGTGAAGAGCAAATAATCCGAGGAGAGTATTTGAACAGGAAATATAAAGTGTTAGGATTTTGAAGGGACTCAGGCATGGCATTACGTGTGAGTCAAGGGATCAGTTCAGTATTGGTGTATTAGGAAATCTGATGTGGGTGAGAATTTCGAGGCCATGAGGCCAGAGAGGAAACATGTACTTTAATGAGGGTGAAAAGATGGACAGCACACACACACAAACAAGGTCTCAGAAAGGGATGTTGTGCACAGAAGATTGATATGGAAAGGAAGAAGAAGGGAAAGAAAAACAGCAGGTCTGTGTTGCTAAATTTAGAGAGAACAAAGGAATGCATCAAGACTATATATTGTGCAAATCACTTTTGGAAACTAAGCAAGAGGCAAGGGGCAGAAAAGAATGAACAACCGCTTCTCTGTTTCCCTGCCATCTTTAACTACAAGAATAAGGCAATGCAAAAAGCTGGGGAGCTTTGAAAAGTGGAAAACTGAAGGCAGGGTTTTCCTTCCAGGGCCAGGAGTGCAGGATTCACTGCAATTGTTTAAAAGAGTTTTAGATATTGTCTGATTGCAACTTGAACAATTGCCAAAGAGAGCTGCAGCACGCTGTAAAGGACTCTAACTCCCCGAGACGAATGCTTTAGCAGTTCCTTAGTTGAAAGTTTATACTTTGAACTCATTCAAGGATATGAGAAGTCTGACATGAAGGACTGATGTGTGTTTGAACAGTTGAATGTGATAAGGAATGTGTTTCTCCATCTTCTGCTCTGCACAAGGCATCAAAGATGAGTGAGCTGAGGAGACAGGATGGCTCAGCAACAGACTATGAGCTATTTTCAGTGTTAATAATTTCTAAACTCTGTCTAGGCCTTGGAATCACTATTTCAGTTTTGATCTAGATTCTGAACAAGACATCACATGAAGAAGCACAAAATCGTTTAAAAAACGTATTTTACACTAATTTATTCTATTTTATGCTTCAGTTCAGTAGGTTTTCCTTTTAATTTAAATTTCAGTAGGAATAGAAGACAAAGACATAGCTAAGAATAACTGCAGCATTTGATATCTTTGATCGTTGTGATAGAAGTTTTCTTTTCTTTTTATTTTTTAGATAAAGGATATTAGTTTTATAACAAAGGTAAGCTTGCCATCACATTAGAGTGATAATATATACTGTTTCTGCATTGGAAGGAGAAATTTAATTACTAATATTGCAATGTCGCATCTCTGTTCAACTTATTGGCTTGTCAATTGGAAATTTCTTGCCTTTGCTTTTGTAAAATCAAAGGAAAAACTACTGCTGTCATTGGGGTTGCTATTTCATAGTGGTAAAGCACGGGCATAGCCTGCTCTAAGGGTGGGAGATGTTTCGTGTCAGAGAGTCATCCTGTGTCCCAGATGTGTCCCCATCAAGCTGTCTGGATGGAGGGGCTGCCCGCAGCGAGGTCCCGGCGCCCTCGGAGCTCCGAGCATCTCCACTCCTCGCACACCACACCAGGCCTGGGGCATCCAGCCACCTTCCTCGGAACCGGATCCCGAGCTCGCAGAAGTCAGAGGGGCAGCTCTCCATCAGTTCCCAGGAGGCTTCTGGTGAAGTCCTAAAATAAAATGGCTAGATCGCTTTGTTTACTGGAAGCAAAGGGAAGAAGAAACAGAGAGGACAAGGAATCGCACTGGGTTGCCTCTAGCTTCTTCCTTGTGTTATCCTCAGCTCTCTAAAGCTATGGACGACAGGAAAAATGTCTAGTTTTGAGAGTCAGTTCACACAATACTAGATATTTGATATTACAACAAAGTCACAGGTTAGACTAATTTAAATAAGGCTACCTTTAAAATAGCCAGTAGTGGCTTGCTGCAAGTGTAGAAGTACAACAGGAATACTGCAACCTTAACCACCATCTTCCTTTGAACAAATAAAAAAACCCAAATGATACTTTGTGAAATGTTTTAATTTTCCTTGTAGCCCATGATTTTACTTATGACTCTTACCCCTGGTTATATTACCTCAGCTATCTATTAACCACAACAACCCACCTGCATGCAAAATCTTTCCATTAAAATAAAAGAAAACAACAAACCCAGGGCTTCAGTGATCAAGTGCACTGACACAAATGACTATAACCTGTGCTGGAGTAAGAGAAGTGGGGCCTAGATGACCCATACAGAAATTACATTAATATTTCACTATAGCTCAGACATCATTTAACCAAGTTATGCCCATACATTCATGCTACTCATGTACGGGTTGGATAATCTGCCCAGTCAGAGTGACCATGGGGCAAGTTGGCATTCACAGTTCAAAACTCATCTTTTCCTTCCCCCTAATTTCAGCCCAGAGAGGAGTAACACTGATGCAGTGGTGGCTCTCACCTTGGAGACAGTGAGGTCCATCTCCACCAGAGCTTCAAAGCTACCAGTAAAACCTTTTGGAGTTTTATTTCCCTCTTGCAGCCGGTGCAGGCAACGCACACAGGAGCACCATGCCCAGCAGCCCAGCATGGCCGGGGGTCCCTGCCAGCTGTAAAACACAAGAGCATCTTCTGCACAAGCGAGTACATCAGAGCACTCAAAGGAGAGCTCTGTCCCCCTTTACTGGGAAAACAGGAGAGATCCAGGCATTTTCTCAGTGCAAGAGTAGCTCCTGGGCAGGCATGAAGGAGGAAGCACATGGAGAGCAGTGCCGAAGGGTTCTCTTTAGTGCCCAGAAAAGGACGAGGATGTAAGAAGTGGTCTGAAGTATGGCAGGTATCAGATGAGCCTGGACGAGCTTGTCACTCTCATCTGTGGTCCTGCAGGCACAGACACACACTGGGCAAGAACAGGAGCACCCCTGGAAGTCTTAGATGCAGAAAGCTGGTGCTGCCAGCTGTTGCATCACATACACCTTCCCCCCCGACCCCGCATCTTTCAGGGGTTCTTATGACCTCCCTTATCTTTCACTTAACATTGGTTCACAATACAATCCAAAGATATTGAAAACAATGGAAAAACAAGATGTGACAGATAGCGGGTCAGTGGAAGAATGTAAAGAGAGTGGCAAGACAGTGAAAATGAGAAGGGGGGAAGACAACCTCTGCAGTAGCACACTGGATATAGGTATATAACCAGATACAGATGTAGTTAGATTACATTGCTGGGGCCAAAGGAATATAAATGTTGCAGCAAGCAAGCCATTAAAACTTATAGCTGGAGAAATGCTAAAAACCTTTGGTTTAGCCACAGTGAGTTGTGTCTGCCAGAAAGCCAAGGGAAAGAATGAGGATTTTAATCTGTCATAAGGAATCAAGTCTGGAATGGAGAGTTTGACATGCAGCTTGTCTGCATACCAATGATAACTAATTTTGTATATGTGGATGAGACTACATCAATATAAGGAGAAGAGAGGAACAAGGGCAGAGCTTTATGGAGTCTATCAGGAGGAAGGGAAGGAGAAAAACTCACTCAAGGACATGCAGAAAGTGATTAGAAATGTAGAAACTCAGGAAGGAGAAGTATCACAGCAGCAAGGGGAGGACGAGGCTGCGAATGAAGAACAGCTGGCATTCTCAAAGCTAAAATGAATGTCAGTGAAGATGAGGCTTCAAAATCTTGGCTAAGAAAATGTCTTAATTTTGTAACTGTCTGACAAGAGACGTACTGAATATTTTGTAGAAAACGAAGTCAGTAAGGTAAGTAACACTATAATTTCCCTATTTGTCTCTGATAACTGTTCAGGGAGTTTTGCTGTTGACCTGAGATATAGGCATTAACATTGACGTCTTTTAAAGCTAGGTGAGGTGGCTCAGCCTAGAAATCTGTGTCTGGCTTGTGGACGAGAGCCCCAGCAGGCACAGGAACAAGCTGTCTGAGTTCAACAACCATCTCTGTAACAAATACCTGGTGGGGAGGCAGGCAAGAGAAGGAAAACAATTCATTTGCAGCCACTTGAGATGTCAGGTGTGTCCTTTCAGAGCAGTTTGGACAAAGCCATGCAATTCTGATTCTGCCCCAGGAGGACACATATTAGTTAATGCAGGGCAAGTTATTTGCATAATAGATTAGGGTCCAAATGCTGCTGTCATCAGTACAATCCCTTCATATAAAGCGCATTAACACAAATAAAAGAGATTTGCAATGATGAATGAAATGTCTTTCCCTCTTTTCTCCCCAATAAATTACAGAAAACCACAGTGACAAGCAGGAAGTGCTAGTGACAAGAAATCCTTAATTGTAGCAGCAAGAAGAATACGCAAAACAAAGCACACTGGAGACAGTAACTAAAGAAGATTAATATCTTCTTTAGAATTTCTAGACAAATCTTTACCCTTTTTATTTTGCAAATGGAAACTGTTTCTGTGATATTTACAGGTATAGCATATCTAAACTGGAATTCTGAGACTAAAACTCATCCACGTTCTGGTAAATCTGAAAATCTTGTGATGTATGCAAAATGTTTTCACTCTTAGTCTCTCACAATATAAGTGTTTGGGATGGCTCCCCATTCATGCTATGTAAGGGGAACACTTCGTTTAATTCAGAACACTTGCTCTATGCAGTGACAGCTGCATGACATTAATTTCTGGCACACCGTTCCCCACTTTATACAAAGCACGTCTGAGCTCTGAGCTCTCCTGAGAGAGACTTACCTACACATCTGACTTTCTGTATTGTTCTTCAGAAGTTCTCTTCATCCTGTATGCACACCAGCAGCTTGCTATCACTCAGGCTGATTGCTGTTTTTCTAGCCTATATTTAATATCTCTGATAGATGTTTACTTTAATGGTTCCCACAGGGATCATGCCATTTAACTCATCACTATCCATCTCCACTCTCTGCTGTCATGCTCTATGGATATTAAGTTGAAGTTTCTATTCACCAAGCTGTTCCCTATGAACTGTTCTTATAATCTCTCTGCTATTCCATCTCCGAGTACGTTAAAGCAACTTCCTGACTTCCTACACTGCCTTATAGCTCTTAAAGACTGAAATATGAATAAGTTACCTTATATCCAGTATAAACATGGATGTGATGGAAATCAGCTCTCTCTGTCAAAAGCCACAAGCAAGGTGCACACTTTCATCTTATTGGTACACATGAAGCGCAACTGTACTAGTATTTACATGGACTAGAAGGTTCAGCACATGGAAGTTTCATATTCATAATGGTTCTGTCATGGGAAGGAGACGACTAGTCCTGGCATAAGAACAGGATAACACCATTTCCCAAGGCATGAAGACAGAGGAACAAATATTAAAAGTCAGGGAAATCAAAGACAAAAGTACAGTGAGGGAGATTATTTCAATGAAGATCAAAGCAACTCCCAAGTAAGACCGGGCACATGAAAGCTAGCACTGTTTTTCATATTTCTCTCCTCAAAAGGAAAACTCAAAAGAACTCAAGCAGTCCATGGCCACGTGGTGAGGTAAACAATTTTAAGAGAAGAGGACAGAAACCTTTCACGTTTGAATTTGGGAAAGTACATCAAACGCAGTTTCTTCCTACTGGTATTAACACCTTAATTGTTTAGATTTTATAAATAAACACAGCATTTGTTTTCCCTGAAAGCTGAATTAAGGGTGACTTCAGTGTAGATAGCTAACATCAAATTATTACACTCCGTTCTAGTCTTCAGACAAGGGAACAGGAACATTTCCTCATCGTTCAATGCCAGCCACCCTTTAGGGCACACAGCAATGCAACACAAAGTGCTTCCTCTGGACTCTCCAGCACTTCAACATCCCCCATCAGCCATTTCATTGTTTTGCTATTTCTACCTTCCCACCAACCCAAGTTTCATGCCTGTCTCTGACTCAGAGCTTTTATTTCCATCTCCTTGTTGTGTTAAGAGGGTTAATTTAGCAGAAGTTAAACTCGCTCACGTTTCAGCTTGTCCTCAGTATATTACTGGGGGCAGCTGAGCTTAACTGCTGAGTGACGCCCAACCACACCAAATGACCTCAAGTCAGCACTGTGAGTCTGATCGTGCTCAACAGGCAGTTCAGCGATATGTTGAATTCACACAATTACAGATTCACTAATAGTGCGGGGTTGGGTTGTGGTCATTGAATTCACAATTCCACAGATTCACAAATAGTATAACATGTACTAGGAGTCTGAGTGCATCCAGTGAGAGATTCTCACTACTAGATCCACAAAAAACGAGGTTCATTAAAGCAATAGATAGAAGTTCTTTTAGATTGACATTGATCAAATAGACTGTCTACAAAATATGTATTGGTACCAAATATATGTATTTAAGATGACTATATAGCACTACTAATGTGATTACAAATACAAGTTTGAAGTCTAAGTGTTCCAGGGAAACACTTGGTGCAATCAAGAATGCAAATCTTACCCCAAAGCATCCTTTTGGGACAGAAGATAGTCTCAGCCCATCTACTGATCCCAGAAGTCTGCAATGCTGTTTCCTTGACTTCTCAGTGATGATATTCTCCCTACCTTTCCCCTATGGTTATGGTATTTTGTACTATTTTCTGTGTTTAGGTAGAGCTTGAGTGACTCTAGTCATATATACCTTTGTTATCAATCGGTGTAAAATTCTCTTGCTTCGATTTTACTTATGAGAATTCACAAATCATGCTCAAGGGAGAATAGGGGCATGATGTAGGTGGGTATCTTTTGGTATGGAGGTGTGTTTTGGTATTATCATAAGGTTATAATGAGCAAAATTCATCCACAGGACAAAGTTCAACACATCTGCTAGCTCAGCAACTAGCATTCGGATGGAATGCAATATTTATATCTTTATGGACAGCAACTATGTGCACAGCACCATCTGGTTCCTGTACCTGCCTTGTACACAAAGCCTGGCTGTGCTATCTCTGCCCCCCACCCCGTACTCCTTGTTGCCAGCACACTGGGCTCCCCCCCATGCAGTAACACCCAAGAACACAGGCCAGGCCAGGGGGAGAACCATGCAGAGCAGATTTTTGCTTGCTGAGCAGCTGCCTTATGTGCTGAAGATGTGGATACAACTTTATTCTCAATAAGTGTACCTTCAATAATTAGTTTCAATAATGTGCTCCCTCAGTAACTATTCCACTATTTCAACCCTACCTCTCCTGTTTGTTATATCATGTAGGGCAAGAAGAGACTGGTAATGTATGTTCAGAATCGCTCTTCATGCTCTGACCAACAGCTTCTTCATTTCCAATCACTGACCTGCAGCTTTTCAAGCACAGTGCCCATTATTCTTGGGACAACTTATTAGATCTTTCTACCTCAGTGGCTTCATTAGTCATCAATTTTTGAGGGAGCCTCTGCAGTGACCTTCTTTGAACATACTTGCCTACTCTTAAGCCTCTTCTTGTCATCATTCCTTCTACCCGGACCTACTTTGCTCTTTCACATTCTCCCAGCACAGGAATGTCACTGCTAACAGCATGTGAAACCACTTCTCTACTGGTTCCTATTCCAAGTTATTATTTTCTGTAGGGTCAGTGCCCAATCAACTTGTGCCATCCTTCCCCACCTTTCTTTGCTTTCTCTAGGGTCCCCCAGAGACAGCTGATCAACCAACACACAACCTTTCTAAGGTTACAGTGTTATGTAGGAAACAGCCTGAACTGGGCAGGCGTTCCAACATACTAGGGATCTAAGGGGATTGTCAGCTATGAGGGATACTGCTATATCACCTGTCATAGTCAAGTTGCTAAGTAGAAATTCCCTCTTTTTTGACCAGAAGAACCATTATTTCTCTACACCCCACTGTCCAGGCACACGGGAGAGGTGCTGGTGTGGGACACACTCTTAGTCCATGTTCTAGACAGCATCAGGACATGTCACTGGTGGAAAGATGCAGCCTTTTCTGTGTTAAGTGACAGAGGTCTCATGACTCCCAACAAAGCTGTATTGTTCTTGTAGTGAGAGACCCCAAAACCTAATTGTACAAAGAGCCCAGAGTTTCAGCAGCACAAGAAAATCCTTGGCTGTCCTGTCATTTTCCGTAGGGCAGGGCCGTGGGAGCGCTCAGGGGGGCAGGCTGCACGCCTGCCTTACCAGAGCTCCTGCTAACCAGCACCATTTAGCACCCACCCCCTGGGCTGCGGCTCTGCAGGCAGAACAGCCTGGCCATGGGATGCTGCAGAGCAGTTTGCAGGCACAAAACCCCACAGACATTGCTTTCCAAGCTGGATGGAGGGAAGAGCAAAAGTACAGTATTGCCTGCAACAAATTACTTATTCATTTTTCCAGCTCATGAGACAGTGACATTTGGAGAACATGGCTTGGTAGCAGCCTTGTGATTGTTTGATTAAAATAGCCCTTTAAGAAGAAAGAAAGGGGTGAAAAGGGCAGAAGAGTAATATGGCATAAAATGATCTTATTTTTCCTCTTTCACCCTCAAGTTGCAACAACACAGTCTTCTACTGCATTTCAGAAACTGAAACTACATCAGACTTTGCCTATTCCTTATTCTCCCAGTCTCTATTCAAAGATGTCTTTAAAAATAAAACATCCCCTGAGTGAGGATTAGTACAAGAAAGTGAGCAGCAGCAGTCTGAAGAATTTTGAAAGGAGATCTACAATCGTACGCCCAAGTTGAAACCTGAGCACGTAGCTGAGCCATTTCACTTCTTTTTCTTAATCCTCCATGAACAGCACCAAAACCCAGGCACCCCTGAAGCAAGCAGCCGCAATTCAAAGTGCTAAATCTAGCCCAGTTGACAGCGTCCAGATGTGACAGTAACTTTTGACATAGCCTCTTGTAAACACATCTGGTAAGAGTTGCCAGGGATGTTTTTTTCAAACCACTTAAGAAAAACATATGCACACCGACACCCACTGAAAGTTCGTGTTTACCTTAGTCTGCAAATACATGTTAGATGAGGTAAATGCAAAGGCCTCTTTTTTCCTGCAAATCATATATATTTCATATTTTTTCTCCATGCAGCCATCTCAGAGTTTCCAGCATAGGTGAGCGATGGGATCTGCAGCTTAAGAGAAAACACACCTCAGTCTGCCTTTGCTGGTGAGGAATGTGCCCATGGAACCAAACCCTATGTGAAATACAGCTGCAGAGAAGACACCAGCTGTGCTCACACTACACAAACACAAAGAGCACATGTGCCAGAGAACATGCAAAATAAGGCAGAAAGAAATAGAGATACAGATGAGGGGGGCAAGAAATCAGCTGGCTGTGGGACAGGAATGGCTGCTGACAGTGTAATGCTCCAGTATTTTCTAGGCATCACTACAAAGGAGAGAAATAGGAGGACAAGATAGCATATACCATTAACTATACAAAAGACACGGCAGAAAAGCTAACCAAACCTCATTTTTGGAATTTGTAGAAATATGGATCCCAGTAACATGGGAAATTTGTGGGCTACACATTGAGACCCCTTCTAGATTCACATGAGAACAAACAGAGTAACCAGGCAGTCCAATGGCTGAAGCGTGGGTTGTCACGGGACAGAGTACTTGGGAGTTTTCTGTAATGGCTTTTTATTTTCATGTTTGAGAAACACAGAATTTACTTACAATGAAAGTTTAAAGTTTTTTGTATTGTTTCTTTCATGTGGAAATGGCGGGTTTTTTCCACATGCAGAACTTCACTAAACACATCCAATGAATTTTTCATCACAGGTTTCAGAAATATCATGTTGGAAATTGTTGTGCACACAAAAATAAAGATATTGACAAACTCCACTAAAAATAGGGAAACGGTTCAGAAAAACAAACAAACAGCAAACAAACACTAAACAGAAAGGAAGGAAAAAAACCCCAGACAAATAGCAAACTTGAGACTGCTCGGCAAAGACCTAAATATTCTCTTAGAATAGAAGCTTCATCAGAAAGAGGTTCTCAAGTAGATTTTGATGCTTTGATCAAGGACTGACATATAAATCTATCAAGAATTCTTCCATCATATTAAAATTGTTGGAGAAGTTCCAAAGATGGCAAATTGCCTTTCCCACTGCATTCTCCTCTCTGCTAAGTTCATACAGCCTTGAGGAGCAGCACAAGAGCTCATCTTCTGCTCCCTCTGCCAAACCCAGTCCTTCAAGCGCTCTGAAGTGCAGCTGTGGTCCCCAAGCAGCTTTTCAGGGCTCTCAGTCAGCAAAGCAACACAATGAGCATGTTGTCCCTTGCCATCTGCTGTCCTAAGCCTTGCCCTACCAAGCACAAGTTGAGCTCTTCTGGGGAAATCCAGCCTCTCGGAGGTCTGGGACAGTTTTGTCACTGGCTCTGCTGCACCACTCTGACAGTCTGAAGGACCCCTATGAAATTAAGAGAATCTCTTGGTGCTTTGCAGGTTTAATTTTTCATCTGCCCCAGGGACGACCACTCAGCTTTAAGCCCACAAATGCTCCGAAGCACTTGTTTTGTCAGGGCAGGACAGGGCAGCGCGCCAGCAGGCAGGTCTGTCTGACGCAGGGGCGGCTGGGGTGGCCTGCTCAGCCCCAGAGCAGGAGGCTGGGAAGAAGTAGGACAGTGACCCCCAAACAGCCACCTCTGGTCACACCACCAGACGTTTGTCTGCAGATGCCCAGAGCTAAACTAACAGTTGGGTTTGGGCTGGAGCAGGAATTGCCACCTCCCTGCTCCTGGAAGGAGCGCACTGAGGGTGACAGGGACACAGGCAGGGCTGCTGCAGGAGTCGGCATTCACAGCACAGGTCAAACCCACACGCTGCTCTGCCTGCCCTCTATCTTCTCAACGGCAAGGGAATAACCATTTAAACACATTTGGTTTATATTTAAATAAGGCCAAAAAAAAAGGAACAATTATGAAAACCATTGCACTGTGAAACCTGTAACATTTAAATCCAGCTGTTGACCTTAAGGAGTTTCAGCTTGTTACACTTCAGGAGGTAAAACGGGACAAGCGAGCACTGCAGAGCCGCTGTGGTGGCACGTAATTCTGTGTTGTGACGAGCTCCTTGATAAACCTCTGCAACGTGTTCTGTTAACATCTACCTGCCATCCTCCCTTGTCATTTTCTCCTTCACCACTTGATTCCTTTCTGAGCATCTGAGGAGCCTGCCTGACTTTAATCAAATAGATATTTCATGTTTTCAGGTCTCAGAGGATGTCAGAGTTCTTTCAACTCTTCTAACATCTTTGAAGAACTGACTTGCTCCTAGGATGAGCCTCCAGCTCACAGCCCTTGGGAACACCAGGAAAACCTCCTTCAGTGATGAGTTATGTACTGCATGTTCAACCCACACATCAGCGCTGCCCAAACCGGTGTTCTTCATGCAAGAACCCCCTTCCAGAACCAGGACCAGCTGAGACACATCACCACCAGATTGCCTGGGACAGGGAAAGCAACACTTTCTGCTCTGGATCAGGGTGAAACAGATGGGAAATGCTGCTGTGACTTCGTTAAAAGCAGTTGGCTGAAGGGAACACCTTGCAGCAGGAATGCTGATGGTACTTGAAGGCTGACAGCAAAGTCTGACTATTCTCTTGGACATCCCAAGAGCCTCACCTCAGACTTAGTGGAAGAGGGAATCTGACATCTTCGTTTATGCAGCAGTCAAGAAATTATGCTAATCAGCCTTGGCAGTCCAAAAATGCTTAATGCCACATCAGACACTGCCTAATGCTGCCTCTCTCAGGGAAGTGGAGGGAAGCAGCAGAGCTCTGGGGCAGCCAAAGGACCTCAGAAAAACAGACCACTTGGTTACATGAAGTTTATATTCAACTGTTCAGGGTTTATGTCCACTCAGTACATTTGAGCCCCAGGTTAGAACAGCACTTAAACCCACGCCCAGCTCAGACCAGCGGTTAATTCAGAAGCAGCATCCCTGTGCTCTCCTCAGTCAGAACAAGGGTATGTTGAGCACTACTGCAGACACGATTCCTAAATTGTCACACAAGGTCAAGATACAGCAGCAGTTTGGCCTGTTTCAAGCAGTGCTTGCATTTCTTTCCAGTAGATGGTATATCCTTACAGAAAACACACCGACAGGCAAACGGAACAGCAGCTGCTGTGCGCTCAGCAGGCATCCAGGCACCGACAAACAAGCAGCCGAGCAGATAAAGAGCGTAAGAGATGCAGTCCTCCTCCTTTCTTCTACATGAATGCCATCCACAGCAATCAGAAATAACAGGCAGGCCAATCACTGCAGACACCAGCAGAGGCTGTCCCTGCCCTCTGTCACCAGGGCCGCTCTGACGCCATGCAGCACTGCCTCCAGTCCCACGGCTCACCTGGGAAAGGGTGCGCTGCTGCACCCGAACACGGCCTCCCAGAACTGACACCAGCTCAGGAGCCTCGGTAAAAACTCTGCCACGCAGAGCCCTTGTGAAAACCGGTTGCCAGTGGGAAATGCAACTTTCACACAGAATCACAGAATCTCAGGGATTGGAAGGAACCTCAAGAGATCATCCAGTCCAATCCCCCTGCCGGAGAATTGTTCTCCCTGCAGGAACACCCAGATGAGGCTACACAGGAGTGTGTCCAGGCAGGTTTTTAATGTCTCCAGAGTAGGAGACTCCACAATCTCCCTGGGCAGCCTGTTCCAGTGTCTGTCACCCTCACTGAGAAGAAGTTTCTTCTCAAATTTAAGTGGAATCTCTTGTGTTCCAATTTGAACCCATTACCCCTTGTCCTATCATTGGTTGTCACCGAGAAGAGCCTGGCTCTATCCACGTGACACTCACCCTTTATGTATTTGTAAATATTAATGAGGTCACCCCTCAGTCTCCTCTTCTTCAGGCTAAAGAGACCCACCTCCCTCAGCCTTTCCTCATAAGGGAGATGCTCCACTCCCTTAATCATCTTTGTTGCCCTGTGCTGGACTCTCTCCAGCAGTTCCCTGTCCTTCTTGAACTGAGGGGCCCAGAACTGGACACAATATTCCAGGTGTGGTCTCACCAGTTCAGAGCAGAGGGGAAGAAGAACCTCTCTTGACCTACTAACCACCCCCTCTTCTAATACACCCCAGGATGCCATCGGCCTTCCTGGACACAAGGGCACAGTGCTGGCTCATGGTCACCCTGAAGTGTCCCAGGGTAGGAGAGCACTCTGGGGCACCCATGCAAAACATGATGCAGACTTAATAACTGGTAGGCAGGTTTCTCAGCAGTAAGTAACATCAAGTAAAATAACAACCCAGGTCTCAGAACTGATTTGCCACATTTCCTTAATTTTTCTTAGCTTGAATATATATTACTCAGCGCTGCCATTTACTCATGATAACTATCAGCACAGCACACTCCTGCATGTCTTCCCAAGGCTGCCCTCTGCCCACGGCATGTCAGCTGGGAGCAGAAGCAAGGACAAGTAAGGTCCCCTGTAAGCCAAAGCAGGAGGAAAGCAGGAAATAGGAAAAATTACAATTGCTAGGAGACAAACAAGGGGAAAGGGAGAAGCAAAAAGCAGAGCGAGTGAACAGGTACCAGCCCTACCGACTCCTCAAACACACGCCCACAGGCTACACTCTAGCATATGGGAACCTCCATATGGACTGCAAGAGCCACGATGAGCCCCTCGCTCTGACCACGTAGAGAGGCCCCACTCTAGGAAAAGGCAGTGGGACGTGGTGTGGCAGGATGCAAACCCCCCTCTCTCCCCCTCCCTCCTTCATTATGGAAGGAGTAGACACATCTCCTCTCTGCTACTTGAGGCTGACAGCTTCTTTTGTTTGGCCCCAGAGCACCCTGGCCAGGGCCATTAGGAGAAGGGAGTGCTGAGGAGCCAGTGAGCTGCTGGGCGGCCGCGGCGAGTGTGGGGGATGTTTAGAGGCTTCAGGGGCACCCACAGCCAGTGTGGGGTTGCAGAGAAGCTTCTGGAATGCCCACAGTCAGATCTGATCAGCCAATATAAAAACGGGATTCTCGTCGAGACTCCGCCCATTGTCGCGGGTCTCTCGGAGCACGAGCAAGATGCTGCCGCCGAGAGCCCCCCCGGGATGGAGACTCCGCTTGCCTTGCCGCCACGGGCGTGAGTAAAACTTCTCGTCGCATGATTGCGAGTGTATTTATACTTTCCGTGCTCAATATGAGCACGTGTAAAATTAATCCTCGCATAATCGCGGGTGTATTTTCCTCCTGTGCTTCCACATAAGCATGTGTAACTTTCCGTGCACATTTGCGCGCGTACTTTCTGTGCTTAATACAAGCACATGTACTTTCCGTGCACATTTGCATGCGTAACTTTCCGTGCTCAATATGAGCACGTGTATAAATTATTTCCTTGCACAATCACGAGTGTATTTTCCTCCCGTGCTTCCACATAAGCACGTGTAATATTCTGTGCACATTTGCACGTGTATTAACCCTCGCAGAATTGCAAGTGTACACTTTCTGTACTCAACACAAGTACGTGTATCTCTTTAAAATAACCCCACACTGTGTTCAGGCAAGTGTGTACTCTTCCCGGAATCAGGGGCGGCTCCGGCATTGTTTTGGGTGAAGCCACGTGCATGTACTCTGTGGACCGCCTGTTGTATTAGTTGCTGCCCCTTAATAATTTTCCTCAACTGATATCCGAACCTGTATTTAAGTCACTTTTGGAGTGCTAAAACCATGTTTCTCACCAGTTTAATAAAGATTTTCTTGGACCCTGTTGTCCCTTAAACTAACCTCGGGGTGCCTCTGTGACACGTGGTTGTCTGGAGTTGGGAAATGAACAGTTTGCTATGCCGTAAATGTTGTAAGATTAGACAGGTAGCCTGGTTCTGCAATGCAGCGGGGGAATGGGTTATATTTCCATCTCTGCTTACAGCATCAACCAGTTTACTTCACTCTTTGGACTCAGTTTCTGCTTCCTACCTTGCACTTTCTTGCTTAAGTCAAGGCTTGGAGTGACAGCTGCTCAGCCAGTTGCTTCCATGAGGGAAACCTCAAAATCAACAGTCAGTTCTTCACTTTCCAGCCCTGTGTCTCCCCTGACAACACCAGGGCCTGCTCACATCACTAAGGCTGGTCCAGCTGTGCCCAACAGCCTGACCACAGACATTACCAGTAAGAAAGGAAGGCTCCTCCTCCTGCACTCACTGGCCATGCCGCAATACCTGAAGAGCCAAACTGTACACATATGGAAGTCCAACACTTCTTAGCCAGTATTTTATAGAAAAAAAAATATTATTTTATAAAAAAGAAAAAATTATTAAAATTTTATGTTCTATTTTTCTATTAGTATAGATTTTATTATTTTTTCTATTATTATAAAATCTTATTTGAAAGAAAAAAATATAAAATATTCTAAAGATAATATTTTCCCTGTTTTTTTCCAGGGTCACCTGAGCTCACCCACGAGCCCTGGTGCTGCAGGCACAGAACCCTGTGCTCACAGGGCAGCCGGCGATTAGCAGAGCAGGTCAGGGTATTCCAGATGGGCAACCTCACACCTCAGAGGAGCTTTCAAACAACACTAGACCAGTCCGGGGAGTGACAGCGTGAATTGTGGGTGCTTGAGGGTCAAGGAAAAGAAAAAGGGCTGTGGTATCCCATACGCTTTCCAGTTCCTCTTCAGGAAATCATTAGTAGCATGACCAAGAAAATAAATTCCAAGCTGAAAGAGATCTGTAAGCCCTGACAGACACCAAAACAGGCAGGACCCTCTGCCAAACTTCAGGCAATGTTTTGACTCTTCAGCTAAACTGCTTTACATGCCATTCATCCCCTCCTCCCTGACCCCCAGCTTTACACAGGAAACAGCTTTACCTTTCCTGCCCAGAGCTCCATTCCAGTCAGCTGTGGGAGGTGGGGAGGCCACTACAGCTACACCCTGTGTAAGAACAGGGAGAACCAGGCCCTTTGTCTTTAAAAGCTCAACACTGGCCTCGTGGATTTCCATGGCCAGTATTTTCCCACTTAATCATCTTCACTGTAATTCACAAAAGTAAAATAAACACTCTGCAGAGGGAATATCTGAGTTTGGCCAATATTTTGTTAACATATGCACACAGTGCTAGTTACTGTTTTTAACTCAATAACAATCTTTATTCTGCTATTTTAAAAGAGGTAATAGCTGCAACCTGCATTAAAAATACCTTTCAGACTGTAAAAAAACCACACAAACCACCACAGGTAGTGGAGGAAATACTGAAGGCTACAGCTTTTCTAGAACCACACACCAGTTTCCTTGATCATAGTAACTCTTTTGAACCCTCACACAGTCCAGGGATCTGCATGCTGCCTCCAGTTCCCCTTCACAGAACACATGGTAATACCGGTGGAAGACAGGGCTGAGTTCCTGTGACTCCCTAGAGCCAGCTGGAAACGATGCTGTATTGACACTTTCCCCTTTCTTTTTAGTGCCACCTTTGAGGTGCCACGGAACCAGCAAATCCTGAGAGTGAAAGGAGGTTCGGTTTGTGTGAACAGGCAGCCTGGAGTCTGTGACTGGCTCTGCATTGCTGACTTCGTCCTTCCCGTCATTAAAGAGTAGGTCAGAACATGCCAGGCCTTGGCTGCCGCTATCAGGCATTTGATCACTAAGTGGTCTCTGGGCCGCAGCAGCACTGATTTCCTCCTCCTTGTCTCTACTGCCATTCTTTTCCTTAAGGTATTTAGACTTCTGGTTTTTGTATTCTTGTTCCATTGCCCAGACATAAATGAGTGCTGTTCCACCAGGTCTCAGAAGCCGAGCTAGTTCACGGATGCTAGCCAGTCTCCTCTCCTATAAAGGTAAAACAGAAGTGTGAAGCCAGTATGAAAACAGAAAGACATGAGAATGGAATGGCAACAATTCCTCCTTACTAGCCCCGCCAAGATACAGTAAAAATCAGAGGATTTTTTTCTATTATTCATTTTCATTCATAATGTAGCCCATCACTATGTGCAAGCCAAGACATTTTCCTGAACACAATTATCTTTCCATTTGAAAATGGCGCTGTGCTGAGCAGGATTTCTTGGACACATCAGCCCAGCTGGAAACGACATACACCTCTTCACGAAGGTTGTTCAATATCCAAAATCTCAGATTCCGATCTACCAGATTCGACGATACACGACATAAGTTTGCAGCTGAAGGAGTCAGATTTACAGTTTAAACACAGGTGCTCTAACCACCCTAACAAAGATATGTCAGCTTTCTCCAAAACAGACTTCTTCCTAATTTCTATATTGCATTTGGAAACATTCCCTTAGGCCCTACCTCAGATTACAGCTGCATGGTCTAGAAACTTGTTGCAATTGCACAGTTCCTGAGCTTACACAGCCCAGAGACACAGCAGGCTAACAAGCAGTGGTGTTTCTGCTGTTCTGTGCAGATGGACAAGGAAGGCACAGAAAAAAACATGAGATCTGCTCAGGACCTGAGGCGGGAAGTAACACATCCCTTGAGCCTCAAAGCAGAGCCCCCTTCTCTAGTGTCGTTAATTGTACACAGACAAAAATGAAACGCAAACACCTATCTCAAAGTGCCAGGAGGAGCAAAGGCATCTGGCAAGCAGAAGGAGAATGTGAACAGAAAGTTTAAGCAGCAGCAGCAACAGCACAACAGCTTAACTCTGCTCTGACAACTGCTTACACCAAGTGCAAACCTTCCATTTCCCCCCATTTTGTTCTTCCCATGTGCTTCCAGGAGCCCAAACTAGCAGGTTTTTTGTAATATTAGTAGCTATGCAGAGCAATACAACAGTATAGAGAGGGGGGACTTACCGCTGTTGAGAAATGGTGGATTACAGCAATAGAGATGCAGGCGTCACAAGAACCACTGCGGATTGGCACCGACAGGGCATCACAGACAAATGCCTCCAAGTTTTTCTCTCCACAAATATCCACCAGGTTTTTGCTGCGATCACAGCCAACCTATAACAGAAAGTGTTTCATTAAGCTTTTCATAAGAGGATAATTACAAGACTGGAAAAATGATTTTCACTTGATGCTTACAGTAATAGAGTCATCACAGTGTCCTACTGAGGTAACATTTTAGTTTAAAATAAAAATGAGAGCAAGCGTGAGAAAATAGTCTTATGTAAGAGGAATATATGGTTCCCAAGTACAGGCAAAAAGAAAAAAATCCTGATGCTATCTCAAAACAAAGATGGCAGACCGGATAATAGCTCATTATAGCACCCTGATTTTGAACCAGCTTAAGACAGAACAGGTTTCAACCTAACTTTTCGTCAAAACCGGCTTCTCAGGTATCTTGAAACCAGCAGAACAAGAGGTGACCTAAGCTCAGTATTTTCTTTTCCTTCCAATTGCCATTTGTAACCTGACAACACCAGATACTGAACCCACAAAAGCTGAATCTACAACTGTAAATGACAGTCTGGTGACTTCGGTGGCATCACTGAAGTATGTCACACAGCTTCACTAAGCACCCACGTTTCATCATTTCAGTGAAAGGATGTCCTGGGGTACACTCCCCTTCACCCTCAGTATCACAATCCACACAAATTTAAGCACAACATAATTTTCCACAGTTAACATAATTTTACATGGTTCTGTACAGTCCAATGAAGTGACCCCCAGGAACCATTTCAGGGCACCTCATAAAATGTGTCCATATCAAAGATGGTTTAAAAAAAATAATCTAGAAGAGGTTTTTTATGCGCTTTCATAAAAATATAAATCCAAATCTAGAGCCTTCTGAAAGAACAAACAGAGCGAGGCGTACACCACCCTCATTTTCATGTCTGCTGTGCACACTGAATACTCAAACCCAAGCCCTGCTACTAAGTCACATATCAAACTCAGTTTGTATGAGATTATTAAATTTATTTTGGTTTTCAACAATCAGCAACAAGTAGATGGCAGAGAACAGATTCAGAATCCTAAATAATCACTGCTGACAGTGTTTATTGTTTTTGATGCTGAAAGAATACTAAACTATCCTTGATGCAAGAAAATAGCAAACAACCTGGTCTGGATTAATCAGTTCAGCAGAGACAACAGTACTCCTAAAATTAAAAATCTCTTTTGCAAGATTAATGAAAATATATTTATTTTCTATCATAATTTATCATAACTATCATAACATATTCATTTTATCAGTTCAAATCATTTTAACTTTCACTCTACCATCACAGTTTCGAAGAAAACCGGAATTCTGTTACAGTCGTATGTCCTGAAAACTTCCAGGCGAGCCACTGGCCAGTCAGGTCCCTGACTCTTGGATCAAAGTAAATGAAACAGTTGTGAAAATGTCAACCTGACAACCCAAGATAATCCTCCATAAAACCAGTACTATAAAGATGTGCATATTGTCCTGCCAATTAGCTCTAAACAGACCTGAAAAGATCAATCCTAGCATTGCTTTCTTCCCATTTATTCCTTGGCCTCCACGTTTACTGAAGCACTGAGTGAATACTGTTATTTATGAATAAAAAAAGGACACTCTTGTTTACTTGGAAGTAAACACAAATCCCCATCACTTCACACTGGAAGCCAACTGAAGGGTCTTTAAATTACTCTCATCATGGAATGGATTTAGCTGACAACCTGCATGTTAGAGATTCCACACCTCATTACCCGTGCTTTCAACTGCTTCTGCAATTAAGACATTAGCATGCAGTATTTAATAAACCTCAAAGGACCAAATTCACTCCTGGCAGAAAGAGGGAGAAGAATATTTTCAACTTCCGCTGACAACAAGCTTTCCCATAAAGAATTGCTTTGGCCCTGCGCATCTACAGTAAAAATGGGCTGGATAGTGGCACTCAATCGTCCCAAAGTGACCTTGAGGGGGACTCTCTGTGTTGATGAAATCCAGTGAACTGAGGAGGAGAACAAAGGCACGACTGCCGGAACGTGAAGTCCTCATTTGCATCTAAATTATATCAAATAATTACGAAGGCAGGCTTACTTCTTTGTCATACTTATTAAAGTGAATCTACATTCAAAGCAAAAAGATTTTGTTTCGCAATGAAAATGGAGACTTGAAATGGATCACTTGGAATGCACAGCTGCTCCAATATAGATATATTAGGCTAAAATCTTGTCTTAAATGTAAACATTATGATAGGTGCTACATACATATGCCTGAATGCTGAACACAGGGAGTCACCACAGATATGCCTGGTGCTGGAGCTAAGCAAATTTAGCATATTTACCAGAATTTTCTCTGCATGATACTTTAAAAGAATTTTAATCACCACATTCTTGCGTTTTCTAGTTTACATGAAACATTCATTAAAAAACAAAATTCATTGATTTCAGTCTCTTAGAAAACATTAAGGTAGCAAAAAGCAGTTAACTGCAGTGGTGCAATTCCTGCTTACAGCTTGAAAATAAGCCTATGATTTTTATGAGTGTAAAAAACATTTACAGCAAGGAGCAGAGACCTCAAACTCAACTTTTCCCGGTTATGTTACTGATTTCTACATTCTGAAGCACATGGAAGCTTTTATGTGATGAAGCTTCATTTACAGAAAACAATTCAAATGAATATTTTTATTTAGAACAGCTCCATTTTTCTCTAATTCAAAATGTAATCACGACATTTTTAAAAATATCAAAATATAAATGGAATGCTTTAATTTTTGCCAGTTCATATCTCTAATTTTGATGCTCAACACAGGATACTGTCCTTGCTGACACCTCTTCTGGAAGAGCGGAGAAAGGTAGATGAATTACTATTAGTGTCCAAAACCAAGAGAATCTGGTACATCTTTTGGTGAGCCAAGTGGTACAGATTTTTAAGGTTCACTATTTCTTATCATCTGTGAGTCTTCTCAATCCTTTCTTATACCCGTTTTCCCAGTTTTCCAAATCAAATTCCATGCTCAAACCCCGCAATTTCTCATATATATCTCAAATAGCACAGCTGACTACTCAGCTGAATCAACCTCTCAGCAATTTGCTCTGCACCTTTCAGCATGTCCCCAAAGGAGGTTGGCTTCTCAGGTCTCCCAGATTTTACTCCAGGCAGCCATTTCCACATCCCTGCCTTTCTGGCAGGTACCTCCACCCCTCTCTTCCCTGCTGTTTGTGACGTGGATGGAGGCTCACAGCAGCTCCAGAGTGGCCACTGATACCTCTGTACTGGGGCTCAGAATCCACTTACACTTTTAACAGGAATATCAGACACTGATTTTTACTGTATCTGGAGAAACATTAACGGCATCCAACCCCTGTTTTAAGCCAGGAAACATGTACTAGTACGGAGGCCCGTAACCCCACAACTAGAACCCCAAACACAAAACTTACGAGAGATGCCAAAGCATGTCGTCATTCTGGCATACAACACCCTCTCTTTAGGGCACACTTGGTAACACAAACCCTCGGACTAATGGAAGTATCAAAAAAGACTAAGATGAAAGAGGATAAGGGAAGAGAGAAACAAGTGTGACACCTGTGATTTGTCTGAGTTTGCAGCAGCTCTGTACTGGCTTCCTGGCAATGGGGTAAACCCAGGCAGATATCCCATCCCGCTCTGCTGTGGGCAGAGCACCCTTAACTCCACCATTTCAGTCAGGAGTAGCTAAACTAAGTTTTATAAAACTTGCCGTGGATCAGAATAGATCATTAAGGAGCACAAAACACTACATAAATAGCTTGCTTTGTAATGGTGCTGCAAATCTGCAAGACACAAATCCTCTTACACCTTTAAAATAAACATCGGTAAAGACAGGTTGATGTTGCCCACCATTATATATTTTCTTTCTAACTTATCTCATTATAACTAACTCTACCTGGTAGAATTAGTTCATTTAAGTATCTGGAAACCTGATTGATTCACTACATTAGAAACTGATTAAGAAAACGACATCTAATTCTGAAATCCAGCCACCAAATGGAATTATGTGGCTCCCTGGAGAAACACTTCAGCTATAACTGATAGCATGAGAGCCTCAAGGAACTACATTACATTCCAGCAAACACACACGTACATAGAAAAAGAGACACCAGCACAGCCGCAGCAGCACAGGCAAATCTTGCTCCGACTGGTGTGAGTCAGGCCTTTAGCATTCCCCATGGCGTTTTGTTTTTCCACTGTGTGCAGGCAGGGTGTCTGTGGAAACAAAGCCCTATGTCTAAAACATGGAGTTCCTTTCTCAATGACGAAGCGTCAGAACCAAGTGGAGCAGTTCAGCGTTCATTTGGTTTTGTGCTGCTGTTGCCCAGTTCCTTCTGGGCTCTCTTCATCCCAGATCTCCTGGCATTTTAACAATTCCTACTCATCGAGAGAAAAAGTCAGGAAAAGTTCCTCTGCCTCACCCTCCAATCACTGAAATACAGTGAACTGACTCCAAATACACTTTTGCAAGTTAGTTTTGTCTTTCCTGCTTTTACCTACTGATAGGAATCTGTTCTCAATCAACATGGACCCAGCGTAACTAAACCCCACCCACCATTATATAACCATACCACAGCAAATCTTCACTCGCTCTTCCTCACACCCTAGCAAAAATCAAGCTTTTATACAGTTGCAGCAGATCCCTGTTTGAGAGATGCTCATCTCACAGCAAAAGGGTGTCTTACAAGGTCATGTGAAATACAAGCAACACTACTGATTACCTTCAAAAGACAGGCACTACAAAAGCAGGAATGTCTGTATTAAATCATAAAGCATTTGGGCTCCTACATTGCCATAATTTTTCTTCCTCACATCAGTATTCTGGCAAGGACAGTAATTTCTTTATATATTAAAAAAAAAAAAAAATCATTACTCAATGCATATTCTGTTGCTTGTTACTGGAAACAGTCAAGGCCAGGCTGAATGGGGCTCTGAGCAACCTGATCTAATTGAAGATGTCCCTGCTCATTGCAGGGGGGTTGGACTGGATGACCTTCCAACGTCCCTTCCAACTATTCTATAATTCTATGATTTCCCACCAGTTTATCAGTGCAATTAAAACTATAAACCACAAAACTGAAAGGCTTTGTTTGTCTTTCACTCACATCTGAGCCCTGTGAGGAGGACGAACGTTCCTGTGAGGATTTACACATCATCACACCTACCTGAACCCTGGGAACTGGGAGACAGAGCTAAAGCTCATAAAAATTGATGAGATACATTGCAATGATGCTTGCAGATATGAATATTAAGCTTGGAAGTACTTAAATATAAACTGTTAAAATAATTCCCCCAAAGGAGGCTGGGTTGGGAGGAGATTGTAGAGAAAAAAAAAAGAACCAACAAAAAACCAAACTAAAACCATTTCTCCCTTTTGCATTCATTCAAACAATAAAAAGCTGGGTGAGACACAAAAAAGAAAAAGCAATCTGAAACTTTATTAAATTCAATCTTTTTCCACTCTTTGTCCTAACTACATCAGACTTGGATTCCATCTCTCGCTCAAACATTCTTAATCTGAATTTGTTTGTCATGAAATTGCTGCTCTTTCACTGTGTCAGAATAATGCAGCCATTACAGCACTGTCATTTTCATTGAGCGTCGCTGGACTCCTGTGCATTTCATTGTCACTCAACCGTACTGAAGTAGATCAGGCTATATGTAATCACCCAAAGAAACTGAAGCAAATACAATAGCACAGGCCACAGTGGAGGCATTTGCAGACAGTGCCTGAAGATTAAAACCATCAAGAGGGCTACCTTAGCTTTGATGTACCATTAGTGCTGCTACTTAAAGTATCCTATCTGAAAACGTACAGTAACCTTTATAGTACATGGCTTGCCTTCAGAAAGTGCTTGCCTCGGGTTTTCAGTATTTCTGAGTCAAAACACTCCAACCTACATGGCTGTACTGACAATGCTCTACCCAACCCCCATGTAAGTCCTAATTTCACAGCATTGCTTTATTGCTTCTTTTGAACAGGACCCAGGCTTAGAGCTCCAGTACACTGCATAAAGACTTACCAACTGCTGTGAGGCACAGGCTGCAGCAATTTATTCTGTTTCTGCCTGGATTTTATGCCCCCAAGTCAAAAGGAGTAAATGAGGGCGGAAACTGATGCCCTGAATCTAGAGAGCACTCTCATTATCCCAATGACGTACCCCATACACAAAGAATATTCTTTAACCCCTCACCCTTGGATCCATGCCCAACGCATGTAAATAGAAGTAACATAGTAGGAGAAACAGCTCTGTATAATCAGACCTTTCTGTTGAGCCCAAATAAGAACACAGGAGGACAACAAAAAGTGGAAAAGACTGCTCCTCTCTCCCACAGATAAAAAGAACGAACAGGCTGACTCATCCGACACAAGTCAGCATGCCAAGGAGCTGGGCTACCACTAATAATACTGATATATGACTAACACTTGTTCTACAGTACTTCCTATAGAACAGTACAGCAAGGGAATAGAGGTAAAAATCCCAGTAAGGAATATATGAGCAGGGAATAAATAAAAGAGGACTGATTTCCCACAAATCAGAATTCACAAAATAAAGGACTGGCGTCAGTTGCTTCTGCTGTTACAGAAATAGCCAAGTATTTAAAGTAGTACTTTGCTTCAAATAATAGCCATTACCAGTTGCTTTAGAGAAAGATGCACACACACACAAAAAAAATCATCATTTCTTCTCAAATTTAAGTGGAACCTCTTGTGTTCCAATTTGAACCCATTACCCCTTGTCCTATCATTGGTTGCCACCAAGAAGAGCCTGGCTCCATCCTCGTGACACTCAGACTTCACATATTTGTAAACATTAATGAGGTCACCCCTCAGTCTCCTCCAAGCTAAAGAGACCCAGCTCCCTCAGCCTTTCCTCATAAGGGAGATGCTCCACTCCCTTAATCATCTTTCTTTGCATCCCTGCAAAGTCTAGAGCTCAGCTCCAAACAAGAATAACTAGTTGTTACCAGTGGAAAATAAAAGGTCAAGGGATGCCTGAGTGAAGCAATTCCCAGGTTCTGTTTTTCAACCATCTCAACTGCTCCTTTAAAAGTTCCCTTTCACTGTTATTTTTCATGTTTTGGACTTCTCCTGACAGCACATATGAAGTGAGGTAACTCCTAAAGTAACAGAGCAGAGGTGCTGGCTGTCATTTGCCTGCCAGTAGATACCTCATCTTTCTTAGCTGGTTAACTGTGGGCCCCAGAAAAGAGACTGGTGCTGGCAAGTTCTGAACACAGCACATCGCAGAGATTTCGCCTTCTACCACACACCTACACAACAGCAATTTACCAAATTCATTGTAGGACCAGGCGACCTTCATGGAACCCTGATAAATTTTTCTCCTCCCTAGTTAGGTTTGCTGATTTTTCTTACAGGAGTCATGGTGAACAACTGAAATGTACTGAGCATCAATAATTATTTTCAGGCTACAGCAGTCAGGCATAAACACGCCTACTTAAAAATCAGTTGAATTTGTTCTAGCTTAGGAACAATAATGGAAATAAATCCATTACTAATACAGGCAGGGCTGTAAGTAACAACTTGTGTTTTATAGCTGAATATAAATAGGAGGGCAGAAACTCCTCAAACAGACAAACAAGTCTGACTTTTGTTATTAATAATGAATGTTCTGCCTTACATAGAAGTTTGCAAGCCTGATGGATTTCCAAGTGTTTCACACAGTACAAGCACATGAAAGAATTGGACAATTCTGGAACAGGGGAGAGCAGACAGCATAATGCACGCCTGTCAAAGATTTATTTTGGGTAAAAACAACAGAAGTTTGACCATTGCAAAAAAAGTCTTTGAGAACATCAGCAAGAATGATGCCAGAACTGTCTAAAAGTGAAGAAAAGGGAAAGGCCAGCAGTCTGTGCTGAAGTTGAGACTCCTCCATGAATTTTACGTTGGCATATTTACTGGGCCTATGCACAGAGTCAGAGGTGGGACAGCCAAACATGACATCATGCACAAATGAGCCACGCCACCAGGGCCACGGGAACAGCAGAGGATATATGGGAATTCGTGCTGCCCATGCAGATTTCAGGGACACGTACATTGCATTCCTCACCCACCAGCCAAAGGAAAAACTTGGAAGCATTCAAACTGCCCAACCATTTTTCCTTTTAATAAGCTTATTCAACAACAAAAAAGGCCAAAACATCCATTGCAGTTTTTCAATCCACTGCACCCATTACTATTTTTATTACCATATTTTGACTTGCAAAGCAAAAGTGGCTTTGAAAAAATAAAAGGGTAATGTACATAGTGAGTGGATGTGGAAACCTAACACAACTGGTAATTGATCTTGGATCAGGAAACAGCTTTCTGTTTTTGGCACTCTTTCCACAACTGAAGCTCCAACATGCTGCAAGTGCACGATGAAATAAACACTAGTACCAACGAAAACAAGAGACAGTAACTACTACTTACCATATACAAATCCTCGTTGATGCCCAGATATTTCCCATTACCACAACCAACATCAGCCACTATTGACCCTTTTGGTAATGACTTGAGAAACTCTACAATTCGGGGCCATGGGCTATGCCTGGTACTGCTGAAGTGTCTGGCAATCTCTTCATACACCTGGTGCACATATTCTTGCTCCAGCTTGGAAGCCTCCATCTCGTTGTGGGGAAATGAAGGCTGTAACTGTCTTTGGTGTCCTTTCTGGCTGTCACAGACAGATGGGTAAACTAGACATAACAATAGATATACAAAAAAATAAAAGTTTTAAGTCATTCCTTCTTGGTTAAACTATTTAGCAAAATAGAGTTAAAAGTGAAACACTGAAGTGCAAAAAGTGTTTCACTCCTCCTTCACCTTTTAAAAACTGAGATGCAAGTCAAACTGCAGAAGTGTTTGATGACTTTAAAAGAAGCAACCTGCCTACGTATACCAGAGGCCATTTGCAGTGACCATTCACCTTGCTATGTTAATGAGGTTTATGTTTTCAAAACTGACACAGTGCCTTTGCTACCAAAGATCATGACATCACTGCAATTCAGCCTCTGAAATTCTGTTCTGAGGGCACAAATGGACTTCAATTCCATGTAATAACTGATCCACCTAGCTATTATTAGCTGTATTGCCCTAAGGCACTTACATGGCTCTATCACTGCCGATGCGACTGCTTTTCCTTCTCTAATGTACTTATTTTCATAAATTTACAGTCCCATTCAAATAAAAAAAATAACCAAAACCGACAGGAACCTGAAAAGTAGTAGCTACTTTTATTCTGTTACATTATTCCAGCACTTAAGATCCCACTGGAATGCAAGATTCCAGATGACTTGCCTGGCTCTTGAGCAAGCCAAGTGGCCAAGTGCCTCCTGTCCAGAGAAACTCCATCAGCCACACGGATGCAACCAATTCCAGCCACATAGCACACCTGACCCTGAGCCATTCAAGAATGGCTACCAGGACTGCCAAAACTATCTGAAGGGATAAACCGGTTTGCTCAAGAAAATGCTATTGATAGTAAATAACCATTTTGACTTGGAGATCACCTCAAGACACTTACTGCAATTGCAAGGGCTTCTCCTCACTTTCCTGAATGTAAATGATGTCCTTGTTTCCCTTCGATTTAGTGTTAAATCTCTAACATCAGCAGTGATTGTTCCAACTTTTCGCCCAAGCTCAGATGCTTGAATGACATCATATTTTCGTGGTGTAATCCTACAACAAAGTAGCACAAAATAAAATAATTCCATTTGCATCAGAAAAAAAGATCCATCTTTACAAGAAAGCAATTCTTAAATACTGTGACGCGTGTGATTACAACGTGCTATTTAATGTACTGCTGCGTCTGAGTTTTCAACTTATTCAATTTCAGAGAAAAATAGAGAGTAGCTGACACAAACTAATGACATTAATTAAAGCGTTATTTAATTGCGAGTAATTACATTGCCCTTCCTTCCATTTCATAAAGCCTGATGGTTTATTTTGCTAGGACTTATATTTTTTATATATTTCTTTTATATGAAAAATATGTATTTGTTAAAGATAAAATACACTATTAAAATGGTGGCTAAGGGTATAAAAGCATAGAACTAGTTGAGCTCTGTTAGCAGATTGAAGTTTCTAGTTACAAACAGGCCTCTCCAAGGAATTTTGCTTTGCGGCAGAATTGGTTTTCCATTTATTGACAACACAAGACGCAAAGAATGCAGCATTTGCGAGATTTGCTAAAATGCCTAAAGGGAGAAACTCTGCTATAGACCTTTCTTGATCAAAATCTATCAAGCAAACTGGGAGTAGAGGTTCTTAAGCTACTTCTGGATTTTGGCACTGATTTTCATGGAGCACAAAAAGATTTTTGCAAGGACATAATTCATAAAACAAACATGATTTGGAACTTTCTTGGAGTGCCAAAAGTTTCAAATAATTTTATGAGAGGCTTACATTACAAAAAAGGTCCAAACCTAAGAATTTTTAGTACCTCTATAAACGGATCTCCAAGTTGAGAAGAGGAAAACAAGGAATTAAAATGCGAAACACAGCATGGGAGAAGAGAACCAGCCACATGTAGAAACAACCACATGTAGTTTCTCATCACTTGCACATGGGAAAAGTAGATACTCTTGGAAGAACATGGAAACTCCTCAGGGAAATAGCTCAGCACTTCAAAGCTGTTACTGTCACACTGAAATGCTTCCTGAACTTTGTCATCAAGGAGATTAATGAAAAAATTTCCTCAAGGAGAAAACAAGCAAATGAACAACAACAACAAAAACCAGAACTACCAGAAAAACAAGAAACCAACAATAACACACACACCCTCCCATACCACCACATCTCTAAGGAACTGGCCTCTCAGAGAAGCCCCTTCAGAGCTGCTGACTGCAAAGTACTTGACTCCCAGCAGGACAAGTTCTCAGTATAAAACTGACTTACATATCAGTTAGCTGAGTTTAACCCTCATAGGTTGAGCCAAAGGGGTATAAAAAGGTGTCTTGCATCTTTTAATACAGTAGAACATTTAGTCTCATCTCAAATTTCTACTGGAAGATGAAGCTGCTGCCCAGCATCCGTACTTAACCAAGAAGACCGATGCAATGCCGAGCAGGCAGCCTGCACAGCGCTCCTGCGCTTTGCTGTTTGCATCTCCCCTACCGCAGGGACGCCCGTCTCAAATGCAGTCACGGGGAAAAAGGGGGCAGGTCCTTTCTGCCTGGAAATCAGGAAGCAGCACATTGATGCACCATCAAGATGTTGCAAAAAGGAGACATGGAATAGCCCCGAGAATAGAAATATCCCAAAGGTAGCCATGGAAAGGCTGGGGTCTAATAAAGAACTGCCCTGTTTGTGGCAGACAATGGAGGTACGATAAAATAATCAGCTGAGGATGCCTGAGACTCCAGGGGCAGGAGAACTTCAAATTCCGAATTTGCAGATTTTCGATTTTCTTCTGTACCTTCAACAGTCTGCTAAGCATAGTGGTTAATGTTTTCAGAAGTAATTCTTCTTTTTCAAGGTTCTAGTTTCAACCCACATTAATTTCCTTTTGCCTATACTATGAGCAAAAAGTCTAGATAAAGGCCGGACTAAAAACAGGATTCCCAATGTCAAAAATTAAATGCTGCACATCCTCTTGCTTGGCACAGAGTTCTCTCATGGAGAGAGAGTTCTCTTGCTTGGCACAGAGTTCTCTCTTTTGCTTTCCTTGATGACATTATATAACTTATTTCTTAACCATACGTTTCTCTTTCAAAGAACAGAACAAAAGTCCTTTTCCAGTGTACTCTATTAGAGTTAAAATGAAGTCTCTAATTCCCTTACTACCCAAATATAGACATTGAAACCTTTCCAGAAATATTCCAAAACTGAACTTTTTGCTCTCTAGTTTGACTTCTGAGTAGATAAAAGGCATCAGAAATGATCTTAAATACATCTTGATGTAATGTATGCAAGTGAATTAACTACACTTGCTTGCTGGATGATTAATCTTGTTGATTACAATAGCATGCTCCACTAGCACAATGGAAAGCTTACTCCAGTTGAGTATCCTCTCTCACTACTGCTTTTAAAAATATGCAGAAAAACTATTTGTAGGAAAGGTGGACAAGCAATGCTACAGGAATAACCTACACAGTAGTAGAAAGACCTGGGATCTTAATTTTAAACGTAGCTTACACCATTGGTTCTCAAAAGACAACCATGACTGGAAGATACAAGCGAATTAAGTAATAACCTAATTCTGGTTCTTGGTAGACAGGTGCAGTACCCAACTTGAACGCCTACTGGAAAGTGCTGCAAGTTCCCTGCGTCCCTTACCCGGGGAGTCTGGCTGTCCAGGCCCAGCTTGGGAAGGGCAGAGCTGGTGGCCCTGGGAGCTACTGTTAAACAGAGGCTGTGCCCCTGGGCCTTGCCCCAGATACAGCCCCTCACACGTCCCAGCTGTGCCTGTGCACTGTCAGTGCCACACTGATCAGGGCTTTGACCCCTGACTGACGTCCCAGCCCGGCCCCACGGAGCTGCCTGATGCCCGGGGATGGGGGCTGCCCCCTGGCTCCCCTGGTCAGCCACATGGAAACAGCACTATGCTCTCAGAGTTGTAGATAACCTTTCCAAAAGACAACTGACAGTGTTTGACAGGACAGAATAAGAAGCTTATAACTCTGGTTTCTGTTTTCAGTCTTGTATACCAAAAAAACAAAGGACTTCCCTGCCCTGGGCTTCGATAATGACGCATGTCTGAAACACCAGCTGCTTTGTACAACTATTTAATTTAATGAGGGAATATACAGGTGGTATAAGTGCTTTATAAAAACGAACAATGTAAAGGTCATTGGGGAGTTCATACTCACCCTTCATAATACAAATTAACCAGTAAAATTAAAAGGCAGAAAATCTTCTGCCAATAGAAGGATTTGATGTTTAATTTGCACAGAATGTCATTAGTGTCTCCAAGTGACTGCTGTAACCAGTGATAACTTGGGTCAAACAAAGGAAGAAACATTTACCATGGGCATTTCTGTCCAGTATGAGGGTTTCCATATTCTCCTGAAGTGCACTACTGTCACTCTCAGAGCTCTGCAAGGTTTTAGCCTTTTTGCCTATTTCATTGCTTCTATTGTAAGCATCACCCAGTGGTGTGGGATTTTAAAAGCATGTATTTAAACTCCAAAATAAGCAAAGCCTCAAGTCATATTTCAATAAATCTCTTTTCCAGGATCCCAGACCTGCTCAGTACAATGCAGCCTTATCAGCAGTTAAAGCATCCCTAAAGCAGCTGGGAAGAGGGCAGAAAGATTCCCCTTTGTCACCCTCATGCCCTCTGTGCAGGCAAAGTCACTCTCTCAAACCAGCCCCTTTCTAAAGCCTTTGGCATATGTGATCCAATGGGAAAAGCTGTAGGCTGAAAAGAGAGAAAGGAAATGGTGAAGCTAATTGCACTACAATCAATTCGCTGCCAGCTCAGAGTCATTGAGGACTTTCACACCGCAGATGTAAGTGAGAGCAATTTCCAAGTGAAACTTCACTTGTGACAGCAGCAAGAAACTGCAGCTCAGGGACTGGCAATTAGCCTCCTAAAATCCCCAGTTTTTTCAATTTAACCTGAGCAGCATCTGAGCAAAGGAGTTAATTTGTATAATAATTATAGAACTTTACTTTCTTTCTTTCAGAGCAATTTAAAATACAGAAATGTCATTAATGAAGCAAATAAACAATATATATTCTTCTATTATCAGCAATGCAGGGACTCTTACACATACCCATGTGTCCACAGGTATCTGGATTCTCCAGCCATCACCAATAAACTGCACCGGGGCAGCATAATTGCCACTGTGTGGCCATCGGGGTGTTTGAAATCCATCACAATCTAAAAAGAGAGAAAACCAGCCACTGTGAATGAGCACGACTTACAGAGCTTCATATACATGCCAGGCATTCTCGAGTCCTAGCTTTGTTTGCCTCTTCAATGTATTCATCAGAATATTGACACAAAGCAGCTACGTATTTCCTCAGGGAAAGCATCTCTGTCCCCAAGATCTCACCCTTTCAGCACCGTGTTCAAAAATCTGAGGCAGTCACAAATATATGTGCATATATAGATAATTAAAACACTAAATATATATACATATATTTTATTTTCACAGTAATAGCTTTCTTTGTGAGAACAGGGTAGCACTATTTAATCTCTGTGGGTACCTGTGAGGTAGGAAAGGATTACTACTCCCCAACTAAAGGCAACCGCATAAGAGGAAGAGGGGGCTCATTTGCTGTAACTGAGGCATCCGAAAGTTATGTACCCAGGGTAAGGCAGTCAGCTACTGTCTTTTTGTGAAGGCCATACAGAGAGAGACAAATATCTCCACAGAGTGATTGATTCATCCTAGTCTAAAATGTAGAGCTAAGTGATACAGAATGACCCTACGCCCTCTGGAAATGCCTAACCATTCACAGCAGATTGGGCAGAGACAGTTAACCCAGAGTAGGTAGAAAACATTGAGATAACCAGTATTAGGTGAGAGAAATAATTTCCAGCCTGCCCACATTCTTGGAGGTTTGCAGCACAACAAGCACATGCATTCTCCCAAGATCCTGACTAACATGACAACTACCAGACCACCCTCTTATTATTTGCCACCTGGCTTCTAGCCACGGCAATCTACTGAGGTAACACTTTCAGCTTTATTCCAATTTCACAGCCCAGATGGCAGCGCTGCATTTTGCTTCTGCTTGGGCTAAGAACGTTACCCTTTTACATTTCCCAAATGAGTGAAACTCTTGCTGTGGAAAATACGGAGCAGGTCATTTAAGCAAGTCAACTGACTTACAGAAGACTTAACAAAAAAAGAAAAGTGGTCAAAACTATTCAAGTCAGCAGTTCCAGCTACGCCAGAGAATTAGCACCATGAAAGTGCTGCCACCTGATTTGTAACCTACTAAATATGCAATTTAAAAGCCGATTTACTACAGTATGCAACATCAGAACAAATGAAGCAGTTCTGCTTCTGCATACAGATGCGTTTAACAAAGAAAACGGTGGTGCAATGATCAGTCATTCAGCACAAAAACCAGCAAGACAGAGACTGAACAAGCAAGACTTTTAAACACCACAAATTACCCACTTACAACATTTACTATTTAATGTTGTGCACACTGGAGCAAACTGCAGTGGCATTTACGTTTTTACGAAAAGAATTATGCCGTGGTACCACCCACATAGAATGACACAGCTCTTTCTGTTGAGCTATCTAAATTTAAGGCAAGAAATTATGAGAGTGACAAACAGTGGGGTTGAAAGGGCAAGAGAGATATGGGGGAACGGGAATAAAGCCTACCTGTGAGGTCTGATTAATGATTGTGAAACGCTTCAATAGCTACACAAATAGATGAATGGCAGCAGCTTGCTAATATAGTCCTTCCCTTGCACTTAGCAATTTCTTCTAGGTATCCTCAAAGAAGCATGGGGTGAAAAAGTCAAAGCACAGTGGCTTTACAGATCTGATGGGGAGGCTGTCCCATAAAGCATAACTAGGTGCAAGCCTCTGTAAAAAAAACATAGCTACCTGGCAAGGAGACAAAACCAGAGGACAACTAATCAGGACCAGCAAGTAAGGAAAGGAAAAGCATGAAAAGAAACGGGGAGCGAACTGGTTGGATGGAATGGGTGAGATATCTCAGTCTGTTTTTTGCCTCTCTGGCTCACTGCTGTTGGGGGAAAGGTGTGAGGGGACAAGATAGAGACCAGGTTCTTTGGAAATATGGCAGAATAAACTGAACATAAGAGTCCGTCCAGATTCCTTCCTGGAGGCTCAGTTACCCCACTGTCCCTCGTTCTGGGTCAGTAGTAGCTACAAAGCTCTGTTCTTGCAGATGATGTTCAAGAACTGCACTTTCTCCAAGGGTCAAGGAAGAGACCTCTGTGGGGTCCCCTACAATTCTAGTTCCCATTTCCCTTCAGGGCCTGGAAGAGGAGACCTCATTCCCTTTCACTTCTGTGCAGCAGGCTGGGGACTCTATCTGAAGCACTGGGAAGCAGTTCCTCCAGCTCCCTGCTTTACCTCATGTGTCTCCAATTCCTCTTTCCCCACCAGCTGCATGGACCCTGAGTCTCTTCACACAAGATGTTCCTCAACCCCTGTCCTGTTAATAACTGTGCATCCAAAACAGCAGGGGCTCAGAGTGCTCTGTAACAGCACGTTAGGAATGAGAGGCCACAAAACTATCCCTGGCAACTGGATTTTCAGGCAGAACTGGCAGGAAAATAGAGAGTAAAAGAGGAGAGTATGTCCTCCTGGCTAAATTTCAGCTATGCTAAGCCAACAAGAAATATATGAAAGAGAGTTTCTGACCGTGCAGAATTTGAGGCCGAAAAGCAGATTTTCATCTACGTAACATCTGGCAAGTATAGTCCTCAGCAGCAGAGGATCCCAGCTCTGCCCCTGCTCGCTACTTTTCTGTGGAGGAAAACCTTGTGCACTATCATTTCACACCGTATGGCTGCTCCACTTTTAAATTAATTTCATCCTTATGACAAGCCGTGATGATTTGGGGAAGAAAATATAAATAAAGGATTTACCTGCAAATGGGCAATGACATTAAGTAATTAGCAGTAACTGGAAGAGTCAAAAATCCAAATCCAAACCTAACTTTTCCTTATGAAGCCAAGATCCTCAGCTAGAATACATTGAAGTTTTGCACTTTTTCTATTAACAACAAATTTGACATCGCAATTCCAACAACCAAATTTAAGGAACCCACTGTGAACAGTTGAAGTATGTTAGCGCAATTCCTATGCTCGATTCCTTTATCTAGAGTAACTGCACCTGAACGCTTGAAGAAACCAAGCAAAAGTACTTATATCCTTTGTTTACAGTACAGTAAAGAATATTTAACCCAGAAGGGTTTTTGAAGAACTCTGCTCTTATCTCTGAAAAGCCTATTACTGACTGAAGTAGATAACATTCCCACACTTCTATATGTGTCTTTATCCTGGCAGAACATTCTAAGTTGTCACTGTCACACACATACGCACACAAAAGATTAACGCATTTGGTCCTCTTTTTAATTTACTAAGGATTCGATCAATAACGCAACTCTGCCACTGCTGAATCGATCTGCTTCATGACAGCTTCGCTCCACAGGAGATACTTCCAATTACTATTTTCGTTTTTACCCATTTTCTTTTTTCTCTTAGATGGCAGAGTCAATAAAGATCAAATTTCCAGCTAGCCCATGGTGCATCATCCACAGATTACATTCAAAAATAAAAATAGTGGGTGCTTTGATCTTATACAACTTTTACCTTCTTTCTTTGTACTATGGAAAAAAAGGTCTCTCTAAATATATCAAAAAACTTACAAGAAACAAACAGCTAATAATACCTACTTGTGGTTTTAAATAACTTGACATGATGCCGGATGTTTAAGAGAGAGTGTTTATGATGAGGGAGCATATGAAGCAGTAAACAGCTTTCAGGGCTGGCTAAACATCAAAGAGATATTCACATCACAAACATTGTTCCTGTGGCATAAAATACAGCAAGACGCAAAAACCAGGAAAGAATTCAGCATAAAAGAAAAAGGGCAGCAATGTGTTTTTTCTTAACTCCTCAGGGAATGAGAAGCCTGCACCACCTTTCTGTGCAATGGTTCTGCACTCCATGAAAGAGCAGGAGGATGGAGGTGAATGACTGGTCTATCTAATAAGTAACGATCCAAAAGCAAAAGAGAAATAATGCAATGAGGCTATAAGGGCAACATCGATAAGGATTTTACTGCTACAGTGTGAAATGACAACATTGTTTTTCTAAGCTTTGTCTCTGATGCAATTTGTATTTGATGTTAATAGACTGCCTTAGATGAAACACAGTCTAAAGCTAAAAAAAGTACAATGTGGAATGATTCTCTAGGCTCTGACATTATTTACTGAATCTTCAGAGAGCAAAGACACATTATCAGCCTACATAGCAGTTTCCCACATGTAAAACAGATGAAAAAGAATGTCTACTTCAAAGACAGCTGAGAGGTTTAAAGCCCACACATGGAGCCGTAACAACACAGTAGGGCTCTGTGCAGAGACAAGAGCCTGCTGGCTCACACAGGACTGAGGCAACCCATCAGTAATACACTGTGCCTTCCACTGCAAAAACCACGCGAAATTCCAAAATTTGGAACTCGGAAAAGTGTTGAATTCTAAGGGGAAGAAGAATGGGATTATTTTTGCTAAATAATCCATGTCATAGGAAATTTATCTTATGTAACCTATGCTGATATTTCCATCCTATATCATGGTCTCTAGCCATCCTTCAGAAAATGAGTGCAACGTTTACAATCATGATGATGAAATATTTCAGTCCTGCCTACCTCAAAAACCTCTCAGCACATGCACAGGCCTCCCCCATATCAGATTTACATCAAAGCTTACCACCTCCTGCTAAGACTGCTTATCTACTTAGACACTATGGTGATGCTAGTCAGATTCTTAATATACTTACTAAGTTTTCTTTCTTCAAAAAACATATTCAGTTTTCTATCCATGCAATGCATTACTCTCTTATTGAACTTTCTGTTTTGTTTTAAGTAGCTACCTATTTCTTCATCTTAATTGAAGGCTAGGCTATAAATTTTTAAAACCTATTTCACTATATCGACAGTACTTCATTCTTCTCTCTCTGAGGTCCCACCTTGTTATGATTTTCTTGATAACCTCACAAAGGACAGTGTATCCACTGAACAGCATACCACTGTCTCTCCTACCTACTACATATGCCATTGACTCCATGACACAAATTCTCCTTTTACAAGATTTGGGCAGTGCACAAGAAGAGGAAAACTACTGCAGTTTCTAAACTAAGTCCTGTTGGATGGAGGAGCTTCCAGTTTTCTGCAGGTCTTGTCACAGCAAGCTGGAATATACACCACTCTCGTTTTGTACCCAGGGATGCATCTCTTAAGGTTCACCAACTCCAACTGATTACAAGTTATTAGTCACCCCACTAGGTGGCTGCTGGCTCCTCACCGTGTCCAACAGCTGAGCTGCTCTGTGCAGCCTCGGTGGGGTTGGGATGCTGGTAGTACTTCTGGCAGTGTCACACCAACTTTTGACCGCTGCTGTTCCCACTCCAAATCCTCTCCCTGCTGTTACAAATTTTTATGTTTCACTCACATGTCCTGTCAAGCTGACTCTTCTGTGTTTCAAAAGCCTCTTTGTAAATCCGGGGTTACTGTTTAATCTCACTGATTGAACAGCCAGACTAAAAGAAGAACACAGGAAACTTAATCTATTAAAGACTACCCATCAAATATGCCAGTTCCTACTGACTCTGAAACTATCAAGTTTGTTTCGTACGTCAGGACAATACCTGTCCTGTCAAGGCTGAATATTAGATTCCTACATAGAAGACTTTCAATCCCTACAGTAAAAAGCAATAGCTGCAATACTTCTCCCTCTCTGCCACAACAGGTATAAAGGTCTTCTTTCTGGAAAATGCTATTCAAGCTCAGCATATGACCTTGATGTCCTTTTGTGAATCCAGAGACAAAGACTGAAGTTCTCAACAACATCATTTATTCAATTTTGCTAACATTCCATTTTCATCCTTTAATAAATTAAAGATTAAGATTAAACTCTTCCAGGACACAGAAAGGAAGAGGCTAATGCTGCTGGTATTAATTTCATTTCTTTTATTGACTTAGCCTCCTCTACAGTATTTTCATTCTTTGAGCCATATGTCCTCCCTCGCATCTGTGGGTATTACTACACTGACATACAGAGAATTGCACCCATCTACACCAGGGCAGAATGTGCCCCAAGTACATGAAATCACTCATTCTCCTTTCCAAAGGAAATTTTCGAGATTCTGTATCACTTGCTCTCTAACAGAGTACAGTTCAAAGGAGGAGCACAAGAGGACTCTTGGACATCCTGATGCCAGTGGCCTCCAGAGGGCTCAATCTGTTCAAGATCTAACGCCCAAACGTCACAAGAAAGTAGTTCTGCATCATCAAATACATCTCCTCAGACTTGCACTTAATTACTCTATGTCTTGAAAGCAAATAAAACTGTACCAAATGTCTACCAAGAAGCCATTAAACAAGTCCTTACAACACAGACATGGCTGTTCTGTAATGAGTACAACTTTATACACAAGTATGATGACATTTGCAGGATTCTGGCACACACATCTGTGCATGTGGTGCTGTGGCATATCTGTAATTCTTTCACACATTAAAAACTTGGACCTTTTCAAAAGATTTTCAATGTCCAAGTTGAAAAGAAAACACTTCAGAATTCAAAAAGAGCATATGACCTTTTGAAATCACTGATCATTTTAAAATGTCTGTGGAAACACACATTATAATCAGCAATTACCTGTATGTCTATCAACCTCTCATTAAGAATTATAACCTTTAATTCCAAGTTTTGTACAACAGAAGTGGTTTAAGTGACTGCAAATAGGGCCTCTATATAACATAAAAAATCATTGATACAGGGCAAAATGGGTCTTGACTGAGTGATACTGCCAAACATGGAATGAAGACATTCAAAATCCGCCTGGACACCTTCCTGTGTAACCTCATGTAGGTGTTCCTGCTCTGGCAGGGGGATTGGACTAGATGATCTTCCGAGGTCCCTTCCTATCCCTGACATTCTGTGATTGTGTGAAAACATCATGGTAGGAAGAGCCATTTACAGGAAGGAGGACCTGAAATGTTGACATTCAGGGCATACACTCATACCACACACTAGTGAAGCACCGACCCACCAGCTGTTGTACAACAGCCCAAGTCCTTATAGGTTCAGAGCACTTCAAGGCATGGCTAAAACATGTAGTGCATTCACAAGCCTGTAGAGTGGAAAACTGTCCTCCCTCACTCTTTACAAACATTGGGGTTGTTCATCAGACCTCTGCAGGTCTCAGCTTTCTGCTTGTAACACTGTAGTACAGGAATCCAACCTAACTATGTCACAGGGTGAGAACAGTCAATTCAGTTCAAGATTAAGACATCTGTGTTTGGGTATAGACTTTTTAAAGTCCTACTAGGGATCTGAAACTGAAACCACATACTAGATATCTAGTTTAGGCTGGACTGCGTCAGTCCCCATTGAATACAGAGGAGCTCAGCCATGCAGTGCACAGGTACACACCTCCTCGTAAACACTAAAATTCAGTGTTTTAATCGTGGACTGAATACCACTAACAACAAGCTATTAAATAAGGCACCCAAGTATGGATCCAGCAGATGCCTCAACTCTGTTTAAAACAGTCCTGTCTTATTAAAACCTGCATTATTATCACTACAATCTTGCTCTCTACAGACTGAGAAAGTAGTATGGAAATATAGCCCTGTGCCAAATATCTGTAATTCAAAAGGATGAAATAATGTGTTTACTCAGCCTGAGTTTGAAAGAAAGGTCAATGAGCCCTTCTCACAGCTCCATCTAACAACTATCCCAGAGACCATCACGATAGCAGAGAATGCCAGAATACAAGACATGCAAACTGTGCCTCCTGAACTAATTCTTGCATCATATCTCACAAGAGCTAACATGACACAGTTTCTAATCTATTGCTATAGAAACTACCATATGGCTTGTTTCTTAATCCCCTACATCTTCACTGCAAAAGGGGAATCTACTGAGGAATAAAGATCTGGCTGTGAATTTACAGAAATGGCTTAAATACATAAAGAAAAGTCATCCCTTAGTAGACAAAAATAAAAAATACACAACACCAACAAAAATAAAGAAGAAATGAAAGCCATCTTCTTGGCTAATGATGTCTCCTAGGGACATAAATTATAATTCAAAACACAGCATGACACAGAAAGACTGTTTTAAAATCATTTGAAGAAAACTGTTTTATCAATTCACACAAATGCAACCCATAGAAGTATGACACATCTGGCATATAGGTGTTATTTTAAAGCAGGTAAAATAATCAAAGAGGAAAAACATTCTGAAGTTTGGATAGGCAGTACTCCAACACTGCTGATTTTTGCCACAAGCAATGTCATCTCTTTCTTCTCTCACTCTCTCCATATGTTTGTTAACCCAATATATATTAGCTATATAATATACATTAGCTTCATATACTGCAGACAAAAGTTACACAAAGGGGCTTTACCACAGCCTCAGCATCTGGCCCTGAATTTACAGTGGTTGCATGAACGTGCATTGCAGAGAGATGTACACAGTAACAGAGGAGGGACCAGAACATCTCATGAGGAACTGTGAAGTTTCTGGTTTTCACTGTTTTCAGCTGCACCTCAGCCCTGGTTCTTTCCAACCTTCCTGCTGTTGCCCCAGCAAACAGACCAGAGCTTCATCTGCATTGCTGTGACTGCACCAAGAGGCTGCTGCCGACTTTGGTCTCTGCTAAGAGAAGGCTCTTCCCCTGGCTGGAATCAGAATCTTTTTGTCAAGTTTATCAGCATGGCAGGTTTGACAGCTCTGGCTCCAGTGCACTTTTAACTGCTCTAAATTGCCAGTTCCTCAGTGAAAATTTCCAGAGTCAACTCGACAGCAACAAGAGCTCTGTGGAGAAACTTCCAAAACACTCAACATAGCTGGAAGGAAAAACAGAACATTGCGGTATGCAAAACGCACATATTTGTAAAGATAGTATAAATGCAAACAGACTTCAAACCCCATTTGCTACACTTGCTGGTATTACAGAAGTCCAGTTGAAAGCCAAGAGAGACAATATACCACAGCAGGAGCTTAACGAGCTTGTTTCTTTGCTTATAGACCACTTGTGATTATTATTATTGACTGACCACTTGTTATTTCTACATGAAATTTGCCACAGCCTTAAAATAGGCTCCTATGACAATAGAGATGACATCACAAGCTAATGAAATTAGGTTTTTTTTTATTGAATTCCAGAACTGAAGTACAGCTGAAATGGAACAGCTAAAGATAATGACTTCTTAATACCCCAGAGTTCAGCCTGTTTGCTGTTAATTTGTGGCAGACACTAGGATTCCATTTCATGCATCAAGTGCTGATCTTCTAAAAATAACATGGAGAATAGAAATAAATTCCACTGATAAACCCCTTTCAGAAATCAAAAAATTATTTTTTAAAAAAGAAGAAATTAGTAACTACTCAAACAACAACACGCATTTCTATAAAAAAATTGAACTGTTTCAAGAATGACAATCCAAAACTCGATTAAAAAATAATTTCAGCTGTAAAAATATTAATTGAAATGTAAATTTAAATGCTCTGTTAATTTTCTTCTATTACAATTATCACATATTTCACAGGAATAAATAGCAACTTCGTATTTAAAAAATTAATTCACGTCACCACCACTGAAAAGCAGTTCATGTATCGTACACTGAGGGAGTGAAACGGAACAAGAGAATAAAAAAGGGTTTTAGCATAAAAGAGAGCAATATGATGCATCATAAACTATATTTTTTTCAAAATTTTAATCTATCTGCATATTTCCTACCACATGGAAACCAATTAGTAATCACCAGCAATAGCAAGATATTTTTTAGAGAGTACATTTGCTTCCACTGAAAAATTCAATATCTGTATTTGTGTTTCACAGAAAAGCCATAACAGCCAGACGTCTGAGAATTGGAGATGAAATGATGCTGCCTCAGCATACAAAATAAGCACAGCTCAAAAACAGCAAATATCCTGGAGACAACAGGTTATGTTAAAACAGAATCAAGTTGGTATAGGAATCTGCGGAAGTTTTCCTTCATTATTTAGCAGCTATGACCACAGTCAGAAAACTGTAAGCCATACTGCAGACTTCAAACATTTTAGAAAGTGTTTCACTCAAAGTAGGATTTTGGTGTAATTGTGAGAAAACTAACTGGAACTATACAATATTTTCCTAGCATCTCTCTGTATTTTTTCCATGTGATACTGAGTGGATGTTATTGTCAAATTCTTGCTAATTGCAATTTCTTTTGTATCTCTTTCCACATTCACCTCGAACACACTGCTGATGTAACTGCCCAGAGAAGTGCAGCGAGAACATTCTTCTCACATACCTTTCTCTACAACAACGACACAAAGAAAATGCAGGATGCTAAAGAGACCAACCAAGTGACGTGGAGAAAGCAAAGTGGCACAAACCAGGAGGGGCCACAGCTCTGCCTTCCCTTTCAGCAGCCAGAGTAACAGGCCACTTGCAAGAAACAAAACTGCTGCACAGAACGGAGTGAGGCAACTTCCCATTCCAGCAGACCCAGAAGAAATATGTCAGCAAGTCACAGCGTATTCTGCAGGCCAGAGACCCCACAGCGATCAAACAGCAGGCCACCCTTCCCTCCTCAGTGTTAAAGTGGGATGAGAGCCGATTTAGAGATAAGGCCTTGCGTGGTGCGGGACAGTGTTATGGAAAAGCACGGCAGATGACAAGTTTCTTTCTTCTGTGGAGAGGAAGGAAGGCTGGCACAAATCCAATAAAAGGGAGACAGGAGGCAAAGCTCTGCAGAAATATTTGTCCAGTATTGGCCTGCTGGTAGTAAATGCCAGGCCTTGGAGATTCATCACAGGGACAACTCGTACGAGGCACCTGGAAGCTGTAATGTCTCACCAAGATGAAAGGGGAGAAAAAAATAATATTTTTACATACAAAACTTTAAAATACAGGCTCTGTCATTGCTTAACTTCGATTTTGTTCCTCCCAAGTAGCTGAGGAGGTAGCAGATAAGGTAAGATCTCTATGCTACTGTCTTGTTTTTCAACAAATTGCTGCCATACAGCTTCCAGAGAAACAATGCCAGGATCATCATTCTGAGGGCAATTCTGTCCAAACGCTCTTCTTGTAGCATCTCAGTGCCAATCCAGATTCCTACAGTACCTGAGAAACAAATGCTTGTCTGCATTACCTGCATGCAGTGGGTATCTTGGTGTTGTTACCTTTGGCTAAAATAGGGAGTTAGCCTATAAACAACCAAGGCTGTGGAAAGAAGTGATTAAATATTACATTATAGGTTCTCTCTGCACAATTAATATGAAAGCTGGGTTAAAATAACTGACCAGGTGCAAAAGATCAGCAGGACACATAAGTATTTGCTAACTGAATCCTGCATGCAAATGGAAAAGAGTAATCCAGCACAAAGATAAAACTCAGAACAGCATGGTTACTGAATTTTCACCTTTCCCCAAAAATACAGTAAGATTGTTATAAATATTCCCATGAGGGCTGTAGACTTTGTTGCTTATCTCAGAGGGCACAATTCTACATTCAATTACATCAACGGAAACTTCTCCCTTGATTTTGACTGGTCTTGTATCTGATCCAAGCTCAATGATAGTACTTTATGGTATGGGATGCACAGAAAGAAACACACAGGACATATTTATACAGAATAAATGCAAATAGGAGAGATAGATTTATGAAGCCTAATGCATTTAACTTGTGGTGCTCAGGAGAAACTCTTGAGCAGTTTCCAAAAATGAAATACCACTTTAAATGGAACAAACCAACTAAATTTGGTATGTAGTTATAAATACAGTGCCTTTGGGCTTCCAGCTAAATTATACAGAAACCACTGCAAATCACTATTCTTCAAGAAGTGATAAAATCCATGACTGTAAGAAGGGTACAGCTCAAGAAACCTGTCTTAGGGATCTGGAAAGCACACTGCCAAGCTTCAGGAATCCTACCAGGCTCACTTGAACAAACTTCTGAACACAGCATTAGGTTGCAGTTGTTAAAATTAATGTCTCCCATTTAGGTCAAGAGACATTTTGGTTCTGCCAATCCAATCTGTTTTTAAATATCAATTGTTATTTTTAGTATTTCACCTACTAAAATCATCCTGCTAGCATGGACAGAGGAAAACCTTTGGTACAGCCACTACCAGAGTAATTCCTTAAACAGGTAAGATGTTTTCTGCCTGCTCTTAAAATAAAAATAAAGCAATGTAAATTTAAAGAGTAAATTAAACAGAATCAGCAACTAACCAAGAAAAGTGAAATAAGAGCAGGACCACAAAGTTAACACAACAATATTTCCAGTGCCTGCCCACCTTGTTAGAGCTCATACAAGACACGAAACAGGTGCTTACTTTCAAAGGCTGGGCACAATCTAGACTTTCTAAAGGCTCTGATAAATTATCTCAAGAAGCTATTACAGAAACAGCTGCTGCTAGGACACCTACAGATTCATGTTTGTTAACCAAGACAGATTAGAAATAGATTAACAGATAAGAAGCAAAAGTATAGGAAAAAAATGGTCAATTATCAGTCTGTGAGATGAGTAACATTAGGGTACCTCATCCTATCAGTTCTAGGATGACCACTGGTAATACATATTGCAAAAGGCCTGGTGGCGTTTTTCTTTGTAACATTGCTCTGCTTTCAAGGCTTAAGAGAGTCACAGGTTTTCTTTATAGGATCAAGGCACTTAATATCTGCAGGCTAAGACCTGATGAACATGTGTTCAGAGGAACTGAAGTTAGGCAGAGGTCAAGGACGATCCACACATGGCCCCATTGCTTAGCTTTGAGCCACAATTCTGACTCACAGCCCTGATTCTTCCCTTTCGCAGACATGAGGTCAGGGGCCTGGCCAGAGCATCACAGCAGTTCTCCGTATTTATACCTGGCTTCTGCAAGGCCAAGGCACAGGGCTGCAGAGCAGAGTAGGGCACTCAAGAAGGAAATGCAGAAGCGAAGGAGCAGAGAATGACAAACTTGGGGCTTCCACATCGGGGCTGGATACTAGGAAAATGAGACAGAACAACATAAATCATAGTATGGTGCCAACACACCACACTCTTCAGGAAAACTACAACTGCGCTTCACCCTCTGGCATGAGGCCAGGACAGTCCCACAGCAGTACTGGACAGAACAGGGCAGAGCTGATAAGGAAGGACCGCAGGGTGTCACCCGCTGTTTATTGGGGTAAGATCCACAGCCAGGAAGGGAAAATTCTTTTATTGGTTTGATATGCTTATAGCACTACTTAGCTCATTATAGAAATGTTACCTACCTCTGTATTTCTACAATTCTAATCAATCAAGGCTTACATGACAGCATGTAAAATGGAAATTACGAAAAGGGGAAAAACAAAATCTCAATATTGACCAAGCTCCTGCTGCACACCTACAAAAGGAAATTTGACACAGGCTTTAACTAAGATTTTTTGAGACAGCTGCAAACTTGGCCAGGCTCCTAAGATGAAATACTATAAAATTACGTATCTTTAGAGACACCAAATGGAGACACTGAAAATAACACCTAACTCAAATAAATACAGAAAATTCTCAACAGGAATTACTGTTTTGCAGCACTTTGTTCAAATTCATGGACACAGGACATATGATTTACCATTAAGCCTAATAAAAATCACTCTGAACTAATTTCACCCAATTGCCTTTCTTTGCCTACTGTGACAACTTCTAAATTAAAGTTGTATTCAATAACATAACATTGAAACTGACTTTCATTAATATTTCCATTTTTTCAGCTCCTATAAATAAAGGGTGAATGTGGTGATCTACAAAAAGCCATTAGAAGCCCACAGGCCATTCTGGAAGTCTCACTTTATTCTGCAGTTTACCAGGAAATGCCAAAGAAATGGGTCAAAACCAAAGGAATTATTAGCTCAAGACCCTCACTCTTCTTGGAGTATTATGGGAGAAGACATATCACCTGTCTCACTGCTTTGCCCTCTAACTATTTAGTGGTTTTTATAAGCCAGGGAGAAGTACAAAGTAATAGTGAGATTTTTCTCCTTCAAACCAAGTTTAATCTATCTTGTAAACTCCCTCCAAAACACAACATATTGCACCAATTAGAACAAAATTGAGCCACTTGGTTTCTCTGCGTCTCTTGACAAAGCTGTTCCACGTGACTGATAGGAAAGAAAATCTCACACCTACATTTCCACCTAATTTCAGAGAAGCGTAAGAACCTGGATTGCTGTAGGTTTTCTAATGCAAGACAAACACTGTGTTGTGAAGAATTACATAGTTATTTTCTTCTCAAGATTATTCATATTTAAAATGAACATAAATGTCACATGCCAAGAGCTATTCCTTTTTCAACATAAATCAAGTCTGCAGAAACAAATTAGACTTACAATGATTCCTCTGACAAAACAGTACAAAGTGCTTTGTCACTGGATAAACTACTTCACCACTGAGGAAAGGACTGATTCTCAACCACGTGACTTAGGCTGCAGTTGGAGACATGTCACTAGTGGTGTAACCCAGGGTCCGCACTGGGGCTAACTGTATTTTACATCTTCATTAATGACCTGGATGATGGGGCGGGGCAGAGCTCACCCTCAGCAAGTTTACAGACAATACAAAATTGGAAGGAGTGGCTGATGCACCAGATGGTTGTGCCATCGTTCAGAGGGATGTGGACAGGCTGGAGAACTGGTGCCAACAGGAACCTGAAGAACTTCAACACAGGGAAGTGCAAAGTCCTGCACCTGGTCAGGAATAATCCCAGGCACCACACGCTGGGGGCTGATCAGCCAGAAAGCAGCTTTGCCAAAAAGGCCCTTGGGGTCCTGGTGGACAAGAAGTTGAACATGAACCATCAGTGTAATCTTGCAGAAAAAAGTCCAACAGTCTCCTGGGTTACATCAGGGAGAGCACTGCCAGCAGGTCAAGGGAGGTGATCCTTCCTCTGCTCAGCACTTATGAGGATGCATCTAGAGTACTGTGTCCAGTAGTGGGACTGGACTGTGCTTCCCACTGCCAAAAAAGACACAGACTTACCTGTAGCAAGTTCAGCACAGGGCCACGAAGGTGATTAAGGAGTATCTTTACATGATGAGAGAGCTGGGACTGATCTGCTTGGAGAAGAGATGGCTCAGGCTCAGATAAGATGGCTCTTATGAATGTGTATAAATACTTGATGGGAGTGAATGCAGGAGAAGGAGTACGATTGTTCCTAGTAGTGTCTATCAATAGGACAAGAGACACTGAGCACAATTTAAAATCCATGTGATTCCATCGGAACACAATTTTTTACACCTTTTTTATTTTTAATTATGACAGAGGTCAAACACTGGAATAGGTTGCCCAGAGAAGTCTCCATCTGCAGAGATGTTTGAAAGACAACTTGACAGAGCCTTGGACAACCTGCTTTATCCAACCTGCCTGAGCAGGGGCCTTGGACTAGATGATCTCAAGAGGTCACTTCCAACTTAAACAACTCTGTGATTCTGTGAAGAAAATACAAGTTTGAGAACCTGTGCTGATAAATAAGGCACTAGGCTAGGAAGGCACTTGTGTTTAGTCCCCTGCCCTGCCACAGACCTCTTTTTCATAAGCCAAAATATTTATTTTAGTTACTAGTTTAGGCAGTCTCCTGCCTAACTCAGATCCTGAAAGGACAAGCAGACAAACAATCATAAAAAAAAGCTCTTACTAAGAATAAACTACATGAGGCATTTTGCTTTCTTTTCTTCCTCTGAAGTGTCTGGTTCACCAGCTGCCAAAGTACGATACAGAACCAGTTGAGCTGCAAAGTTACTTCTTTATGGCACTTCCTATTTAAATACGTGCGTTTATTGTTGAGGAGAATAAAGGAAAAGACATACAACTTTGTTTATGTGTGTTTTCCATTATACTGAGCCTAATTTATTTAGATTAAAAAAGCCTCATACTACAGAGACAAGATGGGATGGATACCAAAGTTTGTTGCTGTATACGCAACTCTGATTATTTATTATCAGACCATGTAAATTTTGTACATGGTAAGCTTTAAGGGAATAGAGTAATGGGCTTCACTCCTAAAACAGCTAACACACATATTACTGCAACTGATATGCACATTTTAAAATCAGATGAAGAGTTAAGTGCACAAAAACACACTGAAGAAATCATAAAAAGTTGTAAAAGTACCAGAAAGAAAAGCCATTAAATAATTTAGCATTTCATTGGCCACTGGTTTGCTTGACTACATGTGTACTTCAATTGTCTGCACCTGAAAAGTGCATTATTGGCCCATTAGTGAAAAGTCACTATCTAACAGACTGTATCCAACGCCTATGCCTGAAACATCTAGAAATTGCCCAAATCCAGCTGTTTTCGTGATTGAAATGTACACATTCCAATTTTTAACAGCATCATAATGCTCCAGGCAGTCCAGGTTTGTATTTCTCAGGTGATTAAAATCACTCTGCTTTTGGCCATCTCTGAGACCATCACAAAGGTGTGTTGTAATATAATCATCAAGAAATGCACTGCCTTTGGTGACTCATCAATGAGGTAACAGAGCATCCGTGCCAGAGTCAGCCTTTTAATTGAAATGGAAAGGGTAAGAAAGCCTGGGGCTGGTGACTGAGGCAGAACATGTGAAATCACAGCACCAATATAGTTTTTCTAAAGTAAACTAAAGTATCTTTTTTTTTTTTTTTTTTTTTTTTACAAGATCAACATAGGAACAGCTGTACACTGGGGCTACCTACTGTTGTGCTGCTCTGAATGCTCAGCACGTATTAGAAAAATTAACCTTTGCATGGATAAACTGCACAGAAGATCAATTAGAGCCCTTCTCCTAAAGAAACTGCATGAAAGAAAGAGACGTTCTCACGTGCTACTTAGCGCGGAGGTGTTGATACTGTTAAAGCCAACACTGCAGTTGAACAGAGGAGAACACACTATCTCTGAGAAAAGGCCAAGTGCAGAAGCCACATGAGGAAGTAGCCCCTAGATTTGGAGATTCCAGAACAAAAGTAGTAAGAACTCTGCTGCCACTGTGCATACCACCCTCACAACTAATCCTAAACATTCCTACTCTAGAGTGGATGCTTTTGTGAATGGTGGACAAATACCCCTACAGTCAGGCTGGGAGGACTGGCAACATTTTCAGCACATTTTCAAGTGACCAGGAACACAGAAGTGCCACTGCCACACATTCATGACAAAGCTATCCTTCCTTAGACTCAACCCTAGTCCTTGGAGCTCCACCTCCACTACACAACTTGCAAGAAGAAAGCAAGTCAATGCCAACGCCCATACTCAAGATTCAAAAAATGTCAGTGCTCAGAATATCCAGCCACGTTCCCCTCTCCGCCTAAAGAGTAAGATAAACCGAGAGCAATAATCAGTTGATGTTTTGTAACAGGAGAACACCATCGGTAATACAGGTATAACTCTATAAGCGCAAACCTCTGTGGCATCTGCATACCACTGCCAGTAAAAACAAGTAGCAGATTAGATCATTCTTCTACAGCATTCACAGCTTTTCAATGGAAAGATTCAAAAGTCAAACTTTTATTACCCACTGCGATAACCCATTCTCAGCCTTCTTAAGCTTCTAGCTATCCAGTAAAATGGGAATACACAGTAATACATGTACCACTAACAAGAACATTCAGACTAGATTATATGGACTGTTTTCAGCCATACTTATGATATGTTGCATGACTTTGTGCTAGCCCACTGTTCTTCCATTTCCCTTCCACTCTTTGTCTACATCATCCGCATATGTTGGAAGCTTGTGAGATCGGAGTCTACCTCTGCCTGCCACTACTAGCTCAGTACAGTTCAGACGTTGACTGGACCTTCTACAGGTAATAAATCTGCATTAGCCTAAACACACTGAACATAAAAATAATGTGAGGCTTATGCAGACCAGAGGGAAAAAAGGATGACACAGGGAAAAATGGAAGTAGAAACAAACAGGAGTGGTACGCTTTCTAAAATGAATAGAAAATGAAGGTCAATTGAGAACTGGATGCTAACGTTAAAAAAAATGGGGTATCATTAATATCACTGGAAAATCCTCCAATGACAACATCTCATTGCAGTTACCTATTTAATTAGCATATCACATTACCTTACATGCTCGATATTAAAGTCGTATGAGTGTGAACAGACACCATGGAAAAAACAAATTAACTTCTATTAAACAATATAAATATGGAACTTCTCAGTAAAGCGTCATCAAAACACGTATAAACATTAAGTTTACCTCAGCTCCTAAACTGAGAGAGATTATTTCATCCTCAAAAGCGGAATGTGTATCAATATGAGGAGGAATTCCTGCATAAGAAAAACCAATTAAAAAAATCAGAATAATAATAATAGAGTGCTGTCTCAGTTAGCAAGCTTTATTTCCATGGATGTCCATATAGAAAACTGGGATGTACAGCTGGAACAAACAAAACTTATCGTAAAGGAGGGAGCTGCCTTCCAAAACAATCCAGGACTGGATTACATCTGGCTTACATCCCCAGACTAGATGCACAGTTCACACAAGTGTCCTGTATAATCAGTGTCCTGTATATCTGGAAGACAGTTCAGAGCACCCAAAGGCTGCACTCATCCCCTGAGGACTCCAAATGCTCTCCTTGCTGCAGAGAGTAACTGAAATCTCTGTGCTCTCCTCTTAGGCAGTTCTGCACTTAGCATTAACAATTATGCTATGTTAGGTGATTTTGGGCCTTAGCTCATCCATGATCATTCAATCACAGAATAGTTTGGGTTGGAAGGGACCTTCAAAAGTCATCTAGTCCAACCCCCTGCAATAAGCAGGGACATGTTCAACTAGATCAGGTTGCTCGGAGTCCCGTCCAGCCTGGCCTTGAATGTCTCCAGGGATGGGGCATCTGCCACCTCTCTGGGCAACCTGGGCCAGTGTTTCACCACCCTCATTGTAAAAAATTTCTTCCCCTGTATCTGATAATGCATTTCTCCCTTACTTTTTTCACAGAGAAGGAATCATTGCAAATACTCGCTCTCTCACTACACAAATGATTGTGTTAAGGGTCTCAGCTTCAGAATTAGGACATACTACCACAAATGGAGGCACCGCCAGGATCAAACCCTGCCTCCGCTTTGCAGTTCCCAGGAGAACTCCACACATCATTGCCAGGCTAACCCCTAAGGCAGCACATTTGTCAGTGTGTGTATGAGCAACATGTAGCTGAGAATTGCCAAAGCAGCCAGCAATTCTTTTTTTTCATTTTCTTTCAGATCTGCTAATCAGAAAGGAACTGCCATCCCCCACAGCTCGTGCCACCCATTTGAATGCCAGGTGCTGAAACAGCAGCAAGCATGTCACAGCAAGATCTCACTGCATGGTGGGGAACTGCAGCCAGCAGTGGAGCAAGGCCAGCAGAGCCCAGGGGAGTTGCAACTGCACCTTCCTTGGACACTATAGCAGACCCAGACAGCGTAACTCCTATGCGATCCAAACCAAAACAGTTATATTTGTTTATTAAAAACTCTACCCACATTAATTTTGGATATTATTGAATTTCTGAGCTGAAAACATTTTTTCCTAACAGTGACATTCAGCCGTATAAGGCAACCTTATTTTATGCCAAAATTTACTATTCCATTAGTTCTGGTGAAAGCAATACAAGTGTTTTATGAGGCAAACATTTAATCTGAAATAAAATCAATGAGACTTGAAAACCAAGGACACATATCTGTTTCTGTTGCTCATAACTTTACCTCAGCATAAAGCACTGAAACTCTGCCTTCAGATGAGCACTAAAGTCAGCACAATTCACTGTGCAACAGGGCAACATGGGCAGCTGTCTTCAGTGTCACCCAGACAATTCCATCAAGATCACTGACCTACCTGCTTCTCTTACTCCATATACGCAGCACATAAACACAGTCATCTAAACATTCAAAAGTGGATAGGGACCTTCAAATATAGATCTACCACTTTAAGCATTATTAGGACCCTGAATGAAAAAGTGCCCTCAAAAAGGAACTCATTTAATGTGTCTTAAGCGTCGCCACTACAGCTTAGATGGCCAAAGTCATCAGTCACTCTTTAAAATACCTAGTACAATTTCTAGTGACAATCTGACTCAGAACACAGATATTAAAGGTATTAATCTGACAGCATTCTGGCTCATTCATATCCTAATGATTTGCACTTCAGAAAGGGTATTTTGCTTTGGGTTCTTTGTTTTTTTGGTTTGGAGGGTGAGGAGCAGTTGGTTTTGGTTTTTGTTGTTGTTGGTGTGTTTTGGTTTGGGTTTATTTCTTTGGTTTTGTTTTTTAAATTGCTTCTTTTCTTGATAGAAATCTATAACTCTAACTAATCTCCTCTGATGTCCCAGCCAGAAATACATGACTATATCAATTTAACAGATTGTCATATACATAAACCAATAGAAATATGGTTTTCAGACCCCTGTTTGGCAGACACTGTATTAGCTGTCAGACATTAATTCTGAAAGAAAAGCTGTTGTCCTTTCCTCCTAAGGACAAATGAAATACCCACTCTAGAAAGGAAGCCAGATATTTAGCCTTGATGACTGACCTTTGCAAAAAGCACAGAACATGATTTATTCCTTAGAGGTGTGACTAGAAGCAAATGTCTCTTTGATGTCTCCAGTTTGGGAAAGATTACAGAAACACAGTAATTCCTTATTCCTCAGATAAGGGAATACTGCTTGTATTACTTATGAGTCCATATATATTAACATTCTATTTTATGTACTAACAGCAAGAGCCGTTGCCTGGAGACTATGCACAGTACATACACGGATAAAGAAGAGTTTGGAGTGAAAAGTGCACTAGAGTACAAAACCAAACATGATTACAGCTTTTTATATCTGGTTTCCTTGTTATGGCCTCGGACTTAAACACCATCCATTTCCATAGCAGTGGCATAAAAAAAGGTACTTCTAAACACAAGCTCCCAGGTTCAGAAAACAGCATGAAGACTTTATTTTTGATTCAAAGCATCTCTGATCCCAGAGAAAATACACTAAGCAGGTCCTTAAATCCTGTCCCTACATCGTGTCACATTTAGATGCTGTTCTCTTCCAGTCTTCAGTTAAGTTGTACTGGTTTGGCTGGGGCAGAGTTAATTTTCTTCACTGTAGTCAGTATGGGGTTATGTTTTGGATTTTTGATAAAAACAGTGTTGATAACTGCCTGTACCATGACATTCAACCTCAACCCATGAGTTTTCTCACTTTTATCCTTCCATTTCTACTCCTTATCTCAATGAGGGGGAGTCAGCAAGTGGCTGTGTGGTGCTTAGTTGCCTACCAGCATTAAACTACAATGTAAGGCAAAGAGCTCAACATTTTTGAAAGACAAATAAACTTACCTTGTCCAGGTTCATACTGATTTACAGTCAGCTGATCAGGCTTATGTTTGATATATCCCTGTTTCAAGCACTTCTCCAAGAATAGGTTGCAAATTTCAGGAAGACCTAGTTATAGAAACAAAATTGTAAGCAAGACAAGAAAGCTTTTTTACATTTTTATCCTTTCTTTTTACAATAAATACAACAACTGGACAAAATACAAAGAAACAGATTCAAAGATACGTAAGTCCATCTTTAATAATGATCAGTCTGCATTTGCTGTAACACACACACACATCAGAAATGGGGTCCCGTTCTGCAAGTCTGATATATTTACAACATGTCACAATTAGGAAGGCCATTCCCCAAAGGCCTCTGCATTCAGAAGTAGCTCAGGCCTAACTCCTCACAAATGCAAACCGCACTATCTCAGCACATAAAAAAAAAGCATATCAAATCAGAGACAAAGTTTCCAGCAACTATGGTAAAAACGTTGCAGTCAAGAAGGAAAATTATTTCACAGAAAGTCAGAAGTTGTGCATAGAGCTCTCTAAAAAATTTATCCCCTAAAAATCTATTACTGAATTAGATTAAGTATCACCAAGAAATCTGCTGAAATTAAACTGGTTTTGAAACGGGAATGAAAGTTACAGTTCTTCACTGAATCTTTGGTTTGCTGTTTTACCTGAAGACTCCATTGTAAACTTCTGCTCAAGGTAACACCCACAAACATGTTAGTAGCCTTCCTTTCATCAATCTGTTGACTTCTATTTTTCAGTTTTTCTCCCACAATGAAGTGTTTCTCAATTAAGCTTTTCTCACAAAAAATATTTTAGCTGTGTGACTAGAAAACAGCTCAAATATCATTGCTTTTATGATTACATAGCTTCACTGTTAAAACCAAAGGGTAACCAGAATCCTTCTGTTGGAAGCTACACCCACCCAGTACATATGCATCACCTTAAACACCTTCACGTTTTATAGGAACTTAACTCCCCTATTTTACTGTTTTTAAGTTTAAGACTATAAGATGACTCACTCGCTTTGCTCTGACTCACAACTCTCAACACCAAATAAGAGTTATTGAAACCTTTTCAAATCTGCTTTCAGTCCAAAAGAAATTTTATTTTGGTTTGCATCTAGCAACCTTCCAGCTAGTCAAGATAAATATACACAGCAATATACGTCGCAACCCCCAAACAAGTATGCAATTTGTAACATACAGTTGTTTTATAAAACAAAAGCTAAAAAAAAGAATAACAATTACAATCCCAAAATCCTTATTTGACTGGACCTCAAAAGGCAGCAACAATTGGAAAACAAGCTTCAAGCACTCACAGTAATTTGGAATGTATCCCACTCAAAAGCACTGTTCAGTATGTGCTTAAGATTAAGTGAAGGCTCTGCTTTTATGAGAATCGCAGATCCATATCGCAGTGAGGCTTAAAGGCTTTATATAATGGTTCAAACATCAGTGCAAAATAAGTATGACTTAACAGGGAAATTCTCACCTCCAGGTAAAGGTTTGTCTTTATCAACATTGTTGTTATCATAGCAAAACTCATATCCAAAATGTTTTACTCTTCTATGTCTTAAAGTCTGCTGGGCTGTAAAAACACACAAGTTTAAAGTAAGATTAGACTACATAAAGCAGTATAGGCAATTTTCTATGTTTCCCTATTCCATCTGACCTGCTAAATCTACACATTCTTTAATTAACAGTTGAAACTGTGTTTGGCCCTTGTTCTTCATGGCACACACTTGTGCCTTACTGCCTTTTGTATTTTCAGCACACATCACATTCACAGCTGTTGGAAATCAAACTGATGGTGGTTTTGTACATGCAAGAAGGAGAAAGCACCAGTTTTCCTGAGCCACGTGTAATGCATCTTTATTCTTGCCCTGATCCCTGAACCTACACTTGATTAATATCCTGCAGATAGAGCAGGATCCTTCACTTTTATTAGTCACCATTTCCATGTTAGCTAATGCCAATATAAACCTTGGTGTTGTCCCAAGGAAAAAAATTTATACAGAAACCCTGAAGTGAATTCCAAGAACAATTCACTTTTTGCAAGATCTTATTCCACAGAGCTCAAGTGAAAGCACAAAGGCATCTGGAATGTGTGTCTCACTGACTTCTTTTTGATTTAACGTGACACAACTCCTCAGTTGGACATCAAATTAAAAGGGTAACCTTCACAGAACAGGCTTGTGCTTGACATAAACACTCCTAAAAAGACTTCAGTTGTTTCTGGATGTAGAAATATTATTCAAGTAAACCCATACCACAATATCAATTCAGATCACTTGCCCCCAGGAGTTAATCCAATTTCTAAACTACTAAGAACAAATACACAACGATTTGAAACAGTACATTTACCAAGATGTATACTTCTTGTAAACTGAAAAAGTAGGTAACAACGGCATAAAAGTATGGAATGTCTGCATTTCTATGGTTTTGCTCACCATTTTGAGTATCTTCATCTCCTACCCAGTCAATACTTTCCAACATCCTCTTTTCTTCCTCTGGAGAAATAATATTTTCAATGACCATTAGGCCTGGAGGCAAGCTTGTAGGGACAGCATTCTTGCAGAAAACTAGGGTGTATGGAAAAAGAAAATATTGTCACTGTTTAGAGAAAATAAAACCATGTGTTCCCTACAGGGATATTTACTATGTATGGGAATACAGTATAGGTACAGAAGTATTTACTTTAATGATACAATGGAGTCCTCATTAGGGTATTAATTAGTGAATAAATAATCACTTTTTGGCATGACAAAACAGGGTAGACAGATGTTTTGCATCATGCAAAGCACGTTCTAATTTTTACTGCATAAGATCAACAAGACTCCACACTATTTAAAAGCAATACCACTAGTGATTTTCATGTCTAAATAACAGTAGAAAGAATTTCCCGGTCACTTCAGGATTCTACTTGCATTTCATCTTGGTGATTTACCAAATCACCAGATTACTCAGTCCAGAGAAGCAAACTGTAATCAAATATGAAGGCATATAATGCAATATGTAGGCGAACATAAAATGTTGGCAATGCAGAGACATTCAGTTTGCTATCCCAATAGCTTTAAAAAAGCTATTCACTGGCCTAATGTATAGACCAACACCAGGAACCCTTTCCATTAGACACTATAAAAGCTCACAGAAAGAACAACAGTTCTTGTCCTAAATAGCTTATAGTCAGCCATAAAAAAAGCCTGGAGAGAAGGGGACAAAAAAAACAGAAATTTTATTGTGCTTATTTTCATTCTTGGAGTTGAGATCAAGACCACAAGAAACAAGGTCATGCAAAAAAAAATCCAGTGACCTGTCCATAGATCTCCTGGGTTCCAATTTAGTTCCTTAATCACAAAACCTTCAAGCACAGTATTGAATGGCCAGGGAACTACCGAAGTCCTTTTCTTATTTTGTCTCAAAGTAAAGGAGTTCAAATTAGAGTATCCTATCAGGAAATACAAGGAGGAATGCCTGTTTTATACCCTGAATCTTAGATTCTGGCTTTCGTTGTCTGTGTCTACTTGCAAAGACCAGTGTGCTTTTAGCTATATTTACACCTAGAAAGTAAAAGCAAAGGGAAGCAGTATGCAAAAAGACGGCTATATAGGAGAGCAGAAAAAATATACCTTTTTCCACAAAATTAATATATAGAACAATGTTTTGGCCAAAGTCTTCCAGTGTTACTTCTTTTCCATTAAGGGCATCAAAGGCTTTCTTGGCTTCTTCTGTTGTCCCATATTTCACAAACGAATATGGTTTATTCGGTGGCATTAAGAGTGTTTCCACCAATCCATATTCTTCTACTATCTTCAGCAGCTGCTGTCTACTCATCCCATTACCAAGACCAGCATTGGCAATAACCAGGCTCTAATTGAAGGGGAATTAAGAAAAAAAAAAAAAATCAGAATCATAGAATCATTTTGGCTGGAAGAGACCCTCAGGATCATCAAGTCTAACCATAACCTAACCTAATCCTAGCACTAAACTATGTCCCTAAGAACCTTGTCTAAATGCCTTTTAAACACTTGCAGGAATGGTGACTCCACCACTTCCCAGGGAAGCCTGTTCAAATTAGTGATTACTATCGTTTCATTTAAAACTAACACCCTACCAGGAGAGCAGCTGTATAAAGAAAAATAAAGTAAGCCCGTGAGTACTCTTTTATGTATTCCACATTTCAAAGAGCTTGGTATATGAGGCAAAGGCAAACCCCTGTTTGCCTAGTACGTATTCAGGCAGAAAGGCTTGCAACCCGTATCAGAGATACCTCCTCAATTAATGCAAGTAGTTACTCTTACAAGAGCTCTTACGCTTCGAACCAGCATGTGTGCGCCAAGTGTAGTGCAGGCAAACAGTGACACTGACACACATAATTTTGGAGGTTTCTAAAACAAAATTTCTCCCAAGACCTGTTACCACCAATAAAAACGAAGATAAAAGCCTTTGGAAACTTTTTTTTTTAAGACAGTTTTTCTCATCTTTGCCAAGGAGTCTCTCCAAGCATAGAGTGATTGATATTCCCAGTCCCACCTCATGGCCCCCATACATTTAGTTCACAAAAAAAGCAGCAGCCTCTAGTAACAGAGCATCTAGTTCTGCTCCAGCACTCATCTGAAAATCCACCCTCCTGTTCTTATAAACAAAGGGATTTATATCCCATCCTTAGTTAACACAGATTAGTTCATGCACGATGCCTAATTGCTTAATTCTATGCTTTCATAGTGATTTATGCCCAAAATTATCAAGGAGCACACAGTTTGCAAGGACTGTTTCTGGTTTGCCGAACATTAGAAGAAACAAAACAGAGCTTTTCATGGGACTATTATTCAAGAAATATCCTTTGAAAATACATAGGCCTTTTCAAAATAAATTAACAAGTTCTTTTAACATCTAAATAGCTATATGCCATAACTGGATGTTCAATCAAGTCATGGTGGTTGAAAGTCGTTTAAGTGCCTTTTTAAGGCCAAATGAGGATGAAGTCTTGAAGTTTTGATTGAGCAACAGTGACTCCAAACAGCTAGCAACAATTTACTCAGATTGACTCCATGTAATACCTCTCCAGAAAGCTTTCAGACAATCCTTTCCTTAAAGTCTATGAATGTTCTATGACCTTTTCTGAAGGCAGCTGGTAAAGTGTTCAATTGTTTCAAATGATAGCATTTCACTTCTCCAAAAGACAGAAAAACAGATTTAAAATTGAAGAGAAGGATTATTTTAAAAACGTATATAGTGAGCATGCCTGAGGTACCACTGTGACTATGCTGTTAACGCTTGTTCTTATCACTGCATCCAGCTGTCCATTATTGATCACATTTTTGAAATGTGACCCCATTATGATTTACAGTTATTTTCTAGCATGATATTAACAGGGAGGCCCATGTCTGTAGAAGAAATGCAGAGACTCAAACAGTGCTTCCACTGGCTGTAGGCACTTCATCTACAAAGACCACCACTACACAACAGCAGTATGTACAGCAACTGATCACGTCTGAGCAATTTCAATAGAATCAGACTCTTGCACCAAGGTTGAAAGCATTTTCTGCATTCTTGACACAAGTTTATCACTAGCACTACAATTTTGTTTCATATATCACTTATTAAAATGTTCTTTCTTCAATGAGGATCTCACTGAACCCCAGAATTACCCTTTGAATAGATTCAATGGATAGCTTTGTATCTGGGGCACTGTCAAGGGGAACAAGTTGCAGATTACGGACCCATTTTCAAGCAACACTAGAATAACACAGTCTTTGCTCCAAAGAGCTTACAGTGTATACAAGATTGCTGGGTCATTTTAGCATAAGCCCACATGATGTGAAAACTGAGTGAAGACTAGGCCAAATTTTGTTACAAAAAAGGTATAGAGATCTAACTGATGTTTCTGTATTTGAACAGGAAGAATTTGCAGGGTCAAGATGAACAAGGCTAGAGTTAATGATACTACACTACAGTGCCTCAAGCCATTAGCATCTCCCCACAACTGATAGAAGGAAATTATAAACACTCTCTCCGACTTCTTCCCTTTCTGTCTGCAAGTTCCTGTCACTTGCTTTTTGCTACAACAGTATCTCTGAGGTCACCCTATGATCTGCTGTAACTCACTACTGTGGCAGAAAACCATAGATCAAAAAGCTGAGTCATTTTCTGTTAGGTTAAAATGACTTATGGTACAGTTCATTGAGTATCATCATAAAGCAGAATTCCCTCCTGTGTTGTCCTCTTTTGTGCAAGGGAAGAGAAAGCAGTCCCCTTTTCAACAGCTGCAAGTCAGTCAATCAGTTCAACTCCCACAGAACTACAGCCTAAATCAATTTACATGAAGAAAACAATGTGGAAAAGATTTCTAAGAGAGACATGTTTTCAACTGGGAGTTTAAATGAGATAAATCATACTTTATAGACAAGTACAGAGGAAAGAAAGATATAAAAGCTAAAAGCCAGAGAAGAAATCAGACAAAGAGAAGAAAAGTTTATCTACTTCAACAAGGTATCATTTCCCATGCTTCATCCTCCTCCCCAACCCAAGGAACTACTGTTTCAGATTAAAGAAAAAAAGCTTATCCAAAGGCCATCAAAGTCTCTCCATAGATGTTAAACTTGTGAAGTACAGCTCTGCTTTGAAATCAAAGAGGCACAAAACACCCTCAATCTTAGGAAGTGCATTTTGGAGAACAGTATTTTAGATAAAGCATGTGTAAGAATCAAACACCAATAAGCAGCATTTTCACACTACCATCAATATTAGAACTGTCCGTCACCTGTGTGCCATGGGAGACGCACTCGATGCCCTCGTGTCTCATCAATGTATGCTGAGCTCTGACCTGCTTCCTCAATACCTTCTTCTTCATTTTATAGACCTTTAAATGATTTTCACCGGTTTTAACTTCCATGCTGGTAATCTGGGAAGCAGAAGAAATAACACATAGTAAGAATCCTGCTTGAAAAATAAATACTTCAGTCTGTTGTAGAGAGATAGCAAAAGCCAAAAAGTCGTGGCCCAATATTTGACCAACTAGCATAGAAAATGAAGCTGAAAGACTGCTTTCCATCCTTGCAAAGCCTCTGAACTAAACAAGAGAGTACAGGACAGATGAGGTGTGATTCCGCTGCCTAAACAACTGCATCTAAAACTGGTAGAGATGCCTTTCACTTGCTGCTCAAGAAGCTGAAGAACTTCCCCACCTGCTATGTCATGCTTGCCAATATCACCCAAATGTCTCCAGCCCCTGAAGGCATCTCAAACAACATTACTCGCATTACTGAGACAGCAGAACCTTCCCTTGGTCTCTGAACTGGGTTCTAAACTCTCTGCCTTGTCCTTTGCACTGTTACCTGAGGCTGAACTCTGCAGACATGGAGACCAACAATCTGCCTTGATTTCTGAGTTGAGGAATCACATTCAACTGTACAGAAGTGCAACACTTTATTTGGTAACATCTCACAGCCCCCTTTACAAAGGCCATCACGACTACAGAAGAAAAAGCACGCAGCAGTGGATTATTAAGGACTGTTACCACCTCCTTTCACAAGTATTAAAATAAGTAGGTCCTGAAAATACACCGAAGCTAGTTCAGGTTATAGCAGGTCACACAATTGGCTTGAAACGACTACAAAAGTCAATGTAAAGTTTTAAGTAATGGGGGAACCTTATTTGCTGGAGGAGCCACTTCTGAAAACGACAGTGCATCGCTACGGGAGTGCAGCTGTCAGCAGAGGGAGCGCCACGCTCAGTTATGAACTTCAGCGGCTTATTACTCAGTTTTGGCTTGGTTTTGTGTCGCAGACACGTAAACGTAAATGTATACAGACTCTGTACACATACAGACATCAAAACTCACGAAAAAAAACTAAATTCAGGAGCCCTGATGGGGAGATTTAGGAGTCCCAGCATTGACCAAACGCGCCTGAGGGCGCCACCGCATCCCCGCGGCTCTGCCACCCCCGAAGCACCTAAACCTCCACTGACACCCCTCAGATTCAGGGGCTCTGAGCAGTCGCTAAAAACAATGACGGTAACAGGAACAACACGAACGTGCGCACGCTGTTCTGCCCTCAGCGAACACGCGGGCTGGGGCTATAAAAGCCGTCAGGCAGACACAGTGGTTGACTTGGCCTTGTCCCCCTCACCCCACCCTGCCCTGACAGGCCGGGCCGCCGCGGGAGGGGCCGCCCGCGCTCCCGCCGTCCCCGCTGGCTCCCCCCCCGCGCCGAGCCGGGAACCGGGCGGGGCGGCCGCTGCAGCCCCGGCCCCGGCCGGAGCAGCACGTTACCTGGCTGGAGGCGGCCATGCTGGGGCGGGCAGCCCGCCCGTCGCCGCCACTCCGTCATGGCGGCGCCCCGCCCCCGGCGGGCGGGTCCCTTCTGCCGGCCGGCAAGTGTTACGTTTTGAGGGTCTTGTCCGAGATAAAACATTTGCCCAATTATCGCAGGGTGAGGCAAATTGTTTTACACAGGCGGTGTTGTGCGGCGGCGAGTGCCCTGGGAGCGTGGTCAGGCGGTTCCGGAGGGACGCCCACCCGCCCCCGGAGCGTCCCGCGCCTGCCTTAACGCGCTGAGGGAACCGAGCGTGTACCGGAGGGGAGGAGTAGAAAGCGGCCTTCTTCAGTCTCCTGCTTCGGAGACACACTTGCTGTATCTGTTCCATATTCTCATTTCTGCTCTCCCAAATGCCACCTGGCCTCGCTTCCCTGTGGGCCCTCTGCCTTCTCTCTCGCAGTGGAGCCTGCTCCTTGTCACCCCCCCTTCCCATCAGTAATATCATCTTCCAAGTCTGCAGCACAAAAAAAGCAACATTTGAGGCCCCAGATCAGCCCCATGGCTAGATCTGCTTCTTCGTGGGGGCGATTTGGGAAACAGCTACACGTACACAGCAGGTAAAAGATGTGTTCCCTCAGGCCAAGGCTCTCACCTGAAGGGAGCATCACCCACACAAGCCTCCAGCACTGACCACATTACCTTTGGCACATCCCACACAAGGGACAGAAGAAGACAAAACCATGCGAATGCAGCCAAGGCCACGTGAAGAACGACCCTTGGTTGTATGCACGTATTTTCCCGCACCACTCATAGCTTGCTGACAACCCCGGTAAGGCTGCTTAGTAAACCCACGCTATTGAGCGACCTGCCTCGCTGAAAGGAAGCATCTACACAGCTCACTGGCTCCCTGCGTAAGAAAGTAATCCCTTAAATCACAGCTAGTGTGTAAGTCTTCCTTTCATTTTTCTCTGCTATCATAGACTAATTAAGTTTCATACTGTGCCCCCAGACATAGCCCTTTCCTCCTCTTTTATCCAAAATACTGAAGTTCAGCATTACCTACTTTTTCTGTCTTTACCTGAAAAAATATTCTACTTCTCACTGTAGGTTATTATCTAAAAAACTTTTTTTTCCCTCTCTATTTAAATACCAAGCCATTTTTTTTTTCTTCCCTCAATCTCCTGAGTCTTTAACCTTTCTCAAGATCAATCAGGTATGGGATTCCCAGGTGGGTGGTATGTAAGGTGACTGATGAGCCTGTAAACCTGTAGTCAGAAACCAGCTCCTCAGCTTTGTCCCACATCTGTGCTCTGGATGAGCCTAGCCATGCTGTTAGGTAGGACTGTGCTTGCCCGGAAAAAAACTGTATCTTCTTTCCCTTGGAGTATATAGCATGGCCTGCACCAGGGACACGGCTATCCCATGTACAGGGGGTACAAACACCCTAAGGATGTGAGGCAGGTGGGGCACATCCACCAGCCTGTGGAGGTAGTATTTGGTCAGAAAGGTTGTCCCACTTCTGTCCTTCCAACACAGTCTGTGGCATTACATCACTCTCCATCTTTGACTCATGCAGTGAGTAGCAAGGTATTGTGATAGTTTTCTTGTATGTAAAGTGTGAATATTAACTGCCTATGTAGTAAGAGTATAGCAAGGAGCTTGTTAACCTCTGCAAACACTAAACACCAGCATCATCTGGTCTTTTTATAAGCCAGAATGAATGGGGGGAAAAGAACAACCAGGCAACATCAAAAGCTACTGTGTCTATTAAAGTATTATCTGAGGCCCTCAGCCTTGGAAACCACTAAACCTGAAAGCTACTGAAAGGATGATCCTAATGAAATAAGTTTGTAATTCATTACCAATTTGTTCTGACAAGTGGAAAATACCTGCCCAAAGTTTGTTGCTGTCAAGGGCCCATTTCCAGTTCGAAGTCCTGATTATGTGGGCTCTCCATTCTTCTGTTTTGCTCTCCACGTGTGGTTTATCCCACTGGGGGAATTGCTGGTAGGTAGGAAGCAGAATGTAGGCTTAGCGAGATGTTACATCTCAGAGCACAAACTCAGAGGTTCTGGCAGCTGCCTGACTCTGTGTTTGCCAGTCCTTGTTTGGGCTTATTCTGCTTTATTATTTTGAAAAATGTTTTCCTGGGGAGAACAGACTCGATGCATTTTTTTCTTAAAATGTCTCTGTACAATTAAAATTGGTCGAGAATTTGTGATGCATATTGCAGTAACATTTCCTTTGTAAACACATCAAGATTTTATGTCTACAAACAACATTCTCACATAGGAAAAATCCACCAATTAAAAGGAAAACAGTTAAAGTCAGGTTATGAGGTTTTTAATACAAGCATATTATGGTCAAACCAGAACTGTTATTGCCTTTATAATTTAAGCCCTGAGGCATTGTGTAGTCCTTTGTCGTGCCAGATAACATGGGTATAGACTCTTGTAGACACCACAGTGCTTATTGACCACAAATGAAAATACATCTATATATTGTTAACAACATTGTCACTGACTAACCCACAAAATAGTTCACAGAAGTGGGGATTCAAATACATTTACATTTGATGTTAATATAATCTCTAATAAAAAGTTCTTTAGGAGAACTCACAATATTTTTAAAAAATAAATCATTTTTGTAATGGTAATATTTTGGTTTTAATATTTAGCAAATATTCTCGTTTGAAATTTAGTTTTCATAGTTTTCTTAAGCAAAAAAATATGTTTATAACAGAAAATCTTGGTTCTGGCTCTACTTTTTTTTAAATTGATAACCAGGAACCATGTCTTCTAAAGCAGAATGTCATGTTCTCAGTTCTTCGTGAGTGAGAAATAAAAAGCTGCTGACTTTCTCCAGGAGCAAATTACAATACTCACTATGCTCTTAGCCATTTTATCTTTGCCACATTCCCAGGGAGAGTCAAGGCACTTGGCTAGCACTTCTAATTCCTCATCCACTTCATATGATAGCGAACAAACAGATACCACCACTTCTTTTTCCTTCAACAAAATACAGGTTATTGGTCCACGCATGGAAAGACAATCTTACTGGCTTTTATACCAGTGCAAGCCAAGCCATGCTTTAGCCCAATGTGATGAAACTGGATTTCCATCACTTTCAAACCCAATTGAAAGAAAATCACAGGAAGATAGTAGGATTTGCTGTATCAAATCTCTTGATTTAAGAAGCTGCGGTTTAAGAATCGTGACAAATAGGCTATGCGTCAGGATAGCAGTTTGTTACAGAAATAAGAAGAAACCTCTTAGCTCAAAATCCAGCTCAAAATCACCCACAACTAGTACTGTAGAGGAGTGCCATAGTAAAGGGTGAGCCACAAGATGAACTGTTTTAGGATAGCATTCATGTATTAATTAAGGACTTTGACAAATATCTGTTGACCTAAATTCAAAATGTGCTACTGCTGCTGCTTGTGATAATAACATTCTGCACAACAAATCTCTGCAATGCCAAAGGCTTATATTTTTCTGGAAGATGGCAAGGCTGGCTCTGTGCTGTGTCATTTCAATTCAGCATTTGTGCTGTTCGCTAGATTTCATATTTCTTTCTAAAAAAACAAAAACAGCCAAAATACAACTTTAAGAATTTTTTAGCAATTGCATAAGACCAAAAAGAGACAGGAGAAATCTAGGCCCTGCTAAAATAAATTGGAGTTGTGCCAGTTGTTACAATAAAGGCAGGTTTTAACCTTATTTTGAGATACTAGCAAACAAAGATCTTTTGTTCTCAAGAGCCTTAAAACATCAAGTAATATCAATATGCTTTGTTATTTCTAAGCTTTAGGCTATACTCTCTTCATACCCCCACGCTTTTCTTCGATGAACATAAGACTTTGGAGTATATATTTTTTTTCCTTTAATAAAAGCAGAAATTTTCATGAAATCTCTAGACTCAAGGTACTGGAGTTTTAAGAAATAAATTAAATAGCATAAATCTTATGATAAAATTGCAAATTGTTGCAACACTGGTTTTGTGGCACAATTGCATGATTACTGTTCACTTCCATTGTTATGAGGCACCACCCTCTTGTAAAGCAGGTTTCCTTGGCACAACAGCAAATTTTTTTCTAAAAAATTTTTTTGGGACAGCTACAGATCTTGTCATCCAGAGAACTGGTCAGTGGATATTTAGGACTGGGCAGAGGTCAGCTGAATTGAGTGCTTCTGCTACCCCATGTCTGCAGTGTAACCATGTGCTATCAGAGGGCGGAGGAACAGTTCTAATTTGTGTTGTCAGGCACACTGCCAAGGTTTGCCTACATTGCTGGGTCACCAGTAATATCTCACTAGAACTTGGAGCACAATTCTGCAGGCTTCACTGAAGAGAAAATCTTTGATCCCTTCCTGGAGAGTACTCAGAAAACTCCTGTGAACTTTCAGGCACAAGGCAGAAATCACTGTAGTTATGATGTGCATTGCGCACATCTGAAGACCTTTCGTTATCAGTACTGCCAGTCCAAAGCTCCAGCTCTTGCAAGGTTCCTGCATACTTGCACACAGATACCAACTAACAGTGAGTTTCCTCATTTGATTAAGGAAGAATCTAAGAGATGCAAATTCCCTAAGCACAATTAGTGGCAAAGTATTATATCCATGAAGAGCAACTAAAAGCTCCCAGTGCTCCTGATATACTGTCTCCTGGCAGCTTTTTCTGCTCACATAAAATCTCTCAGTGAATGGTCTTTAGCCCTCAAAGTCCTTCATTTACCAATACTAAGCAAGTCATACATTGCAGGCAATTATTTTGCCCTCAGTTTTAATTTTCTAAATATTCTCTGGCTGTAAGCCACCTTGGACACTTATGCTTTAAGGCTTTACAAAGCTGTGCCTTCTCTGGTCTAAGAATACTACTGACATTTCCACTCACTAGCACAGGGAGCCTTGTGCAGTTTGGAGCAATGGGCCACCATCAACTTCTCATCAGACATTATGCACCTTCATCATTACAGTGTTGTTTTAAAATACTAGAAAACTACTATGCTACATAACAAGTTCGTGGACCATCTACTAGAGGCTCGAAGATTATTAAATCCATAAATGACTAGTGGAGATTTCTTCAACAATTTCTCAAATCCTCTGTTGGCTCTGCTGAACAGGAGCTGCTGCTTCCACTTCTAAGGTGACTCTTTCTCTGCAATTCAGGCAAAGTCAAGAGAAGATCTTCTTATGCCAGTCTAGTACACTTTCCAGCCTGCCAGAAAAGTAATATGAAGTACTGAAAGAGCCATACAAAATATTGATTTCCCTCTAAATCACTGAACCCATCAACACATGGTTTAGTTTAGCCTTGAAAGCAACACTGTTAGAAAGACTCAAACAGAATATCTCTGTTTTCTCTGGCATAAAGGCTGAAAAGTATAGTTTCTTCTTCAAAGTCTGCACGTACTTTATATTCTCTTCTTGCTCTTTATGCCTGTTTTCCATGATGAGACAGGAGCTATTGTTTTTTGGAATTACTGATCGAATTATGTTATTCTCTTCTGGCCCTACAGTCAAAATCTTACACTAACCTGGCAAAACCCAGTTCTGTCACAAGCAATTAGGATTCGGTAGGCATTCAGAAAGCAATGCGACCCTGCACAGGGATCCTCTCTGATATCTATCCTAGGCAAGCAGTCTGCTTTCCTGCATATCCTTGGAAACCATCGTTTCTCACAGTTATTCTTCAGGGCATAAATGTATCGTTACAACAATCACAGAATATCAGGCAGTGAATTTGTCTACTTCATCAATCAATACATTTTTAAGGATATAGTGCTTGCAGTCCAGACACAATCTGCAAAGTTAATTTTTAAAGGCATGGTATTGTTTACATGCAGAGAACTAAATATTACATTTCCATGTAAGTGAGATACTCAGTGCCTCCAGTGAGACTGGAGAGAATACTGCCACATATTCCCTAGACCTGGACTCTGTCCTTTCAGGTATCATCTCAGGAGGTCTCATTAGCTGTTGCTCATGCAATAGATTCACTTTATTTGGAAGAAGAATAGCTGTGCAACCATAAATTAAATTTTCTACACAAAAACGTGGCCAGTTTCTTGAGTCACCCACTTGCTGCTCTTGTAATACAGTTTTCCTGGACTTCTCTGGATCTGTGTGCATACTCAACACATCTGAAAAATAGAAGTTTTAAGTTTTTCAACTGAATGGGCTAAAAAAAAAAGATGCATGCACCTTGGCGGCATTTTTTTCACAAACACCACTTCTCTGTGACTCAGTTTGCCAATCTGTATGACATTTACACAAATATTTACCCAACTTACCAAGGGCTGTGAATCTTCATGAATCATTGTTTATCTAACACTTTGTAATCCTTGAATGAAATGTAGCATATGCATTCAGAGTATGGATCTGATTAATGGCAGAGGATAAATGAAAAGAATAGATAAAAATGATCACATCGCTTTGTTTTTCCCTTGTTTCAAATTAGTTTCAAATAAATTCTCTGTTACAAGTGCAGATCTTTCTTTTCCACACAGACATAATATGTTTGTTACACATCTTAGTGAAGAAGATTAGGAAACACTCTGTTAACCAGCATATTCAAGTTTGTTCACTTTTATTAAGATAAAAAAGCAGGTGTTGTTAACACATAGTATTTGAAATTCCCGTCTACATCACTTTCTTTTACTCTTTCTGTATAGAAATATCAAACAGAATTATTTAATTCAAACATTATAATATTAAATGCTCTTAATTCGTACTGCCAAAGTCCTTTCTGGCAAAATTATTTGCTTCAAGAGACGGGTAAGCTAAATGAGCATACTGGCTGCTTCACTGTGCTGTCATCTCTCCAAAGGCTATATGAGCAAGCCTGACACACTTCATCTCTCATGTTATCATCATCTGCATGCCTTTGTTATTGTCTCCTGTGTTAAGCTTTACAGCACCTTCAATCAAAGGAATATGAGTGAAACGAAGTGTGGCACTGTAAATGAACAAAATAACTAAGAGAGAGGTTTAAAAAAATATCATAAAGGTTGTGTGCAAACTGTGTTAGTTGCTGTAGTATCAGTGAACGAGAGCCATGTAATACACAATCTCAGGACAATTCCGTATTTGACACTTGTCCTGAGCTAGGCACAAAGAGTTGCCAGCTGTTCAATATTTCAAAGTAGAATGTTGACACAGATTTGAAGCATCACAATGATTATGAGATCATTGTGATACTTGAAATGGATACTCAGACATAGCAAGAATTTTTAATTTGTGGGACCAGATTTCTTAAGCAAACAAAATTAAAGAAGTTAGAGATTGGAAATCGATTTTGTCACCCCATCCTTCTCTTCCCTGCAGCAGGATGGTTCTTTATCATACACATCTATAGTGTTGTGCAGCTCAGTTGTAGGAATGCATTTTGGGGGAGAGGATTTCTGCAGGGAAGTCCCCTACACCCATCAATTACACAGGACACTGTCCCAGAAGCAGAGTCAGCACCTGCTTGAATGTATATGGAGACCAAAGAGGGAAGCCCTGGCTACATCACATAATTCAGGATCATGCTCACTACCTGAGCACTGCTTGGGATGAGAAGGAATGAACTGCAAACCCAGCATCCCATCCAGTAAATCCCAGCGTGGATATATATGATTGTATAGAGTAAAAACAAATTACCTCCACATAGGTTGTGCAGTATCAAACATAAAACAGAGATATTAACTCATGCTAGCACGTGAGCATCCTCAGATCAAAGGCTCCAAAAGTGTGACAATTCTTACATATAAGCAAATCTACAGATGTTTAGTTCTCTGTTTCTAGATTCTTGTGGATCCTCAACAGGGCCTGTTTCCATTTTTTTTTCTTTTTTTCTTTTTTTTTAATTTATTTGTTAGATGTAAGCTGTAAAGCTCCAGGCAGATAGATAAAAGTTTCTGGCTATGTTGACTCAGGAGCAAGGACTGTATTGGGAGCACCTGTCCCCCTGCACACATAGTACAGTCCAGCAGCTGAAAATGGATTTACTATAGACACTTTTCACTACAGAGCTCACAATAGTTAGTCTACCTCTCGCATGATTCCTGCTCCCACTGGCAGCCCCCAAAACTCAAAATTCCTCCTCTGCAATGATCCTAACTGAACATTTTTTTCAGCAAGTAACTTACCCCCCAAATGCATGTGTGCAGAACAGTGACAAGCTGTGCTCAGACAGATGTTTCCTACCATCTGCACTTTTACCCGAGTCCTGTTCACCTGGACCACATAACACTTCTCAGAAGACACAGCCGGATGTTTGCTGGATGACATCCTACACCTAAGGTAATCTGAGCTTGATTCTTCTCTGAACATCTTGACAAAAACTGCAGTTAGCATCAGACTCACTAATTACACCATTCTTTTGTCACCTGTTTGCTACCGACTTTGGAAAGGCTCCATTTCACCACATACCAGTATGGTCATTTCTTACAGCGGTCTAACATCAAGATCCCATACAGTTTCATATAAACCTATAGGTTTTCAAATGGCAAGAGGTGTGATGCCATTTCCTATGGAGTGAGGGCAAATAGCTGTTTAAACTGAAGTCACACTTCATGTGTTCTGGCACTAGGAGACGTGTTCCAGACGCATGTCTCCAGTACTAGGAGAAAAGTATAGCCTTTTTAATGCAAAGCTTTTCCCCACAAGCAAAAAAGTTTGATCAGCTCAGTCAAAGTAATAAAGAAACACAGCAGCTGTTTTTGCAATACTTAATCCACTATCATTCCACAAGTATCATTATACTTAGCAGTATGCTTCCATTACAGCAATTTTCTGTTAAATGCACACCACTGTCACCAGTTGTCTTGTGTATTATGGTCCCTTAAATCACACCTGGGCTGATAAAGCCAGAAGATCAAACACTAAGGAGCAAAAACCAAAAACTTTTAGGTGATCCACGTCTCAGGACAAGTGCTAGCAGACTAAAGACCAGGGTGTGGTTTATCACACCCTGGTAATGCCCAGCTGGCGAAAGGGTCCCCTGATGCCCGAGGCAGGTGAGGAGGATTGAAAGCAGCCTGATGAGGTTTCAATTTACACTGAGGGTAGCCTCTCTCATCCTGAGGAAAACCTAAACAGATCAATAACCTGCACTATAGGTTTTGAAAACCGAGGTAAGAAAGTTCCTTATGTAAATGGTGGGGGAGGTTGGTTTTATTAATTTCTGATTTTTCCTTACTACAACTTGTAAGATTATTTGGGGAGTACTAGGATTGTTAGGTAAAATGTATTATTTCTCTTGTCTGTTTTAAGTAAAAAATCACAAGTATAGCTAAATTATTTCTGCCACCATCTGTATTGTCACAAAACAAAAAATGTTATTTGTTAAAAAGAAAACAAAATAGTACTGTGAAAGCATTAACTAAAATGTAACTGCTTATGGTGCATTTAATAATGCTTGGGTGGCGTGTCTTCTGAGAAAAGTGCTGGATGGTGTCAAAACACATTAGTTTCTTCACAAGGGCACAGCATGTGTACTCTTTATCAATCTTGTCTTTATCAGTAAATTGTGCAACAACAAGAGCTTCTATCCAAAATAATGAGAGACTTGAGCTTTTGATTTTTCACCAATATCTGAGTTAGGTATGTTGCTAACTTGTTTTTTTGGTTTGGGGTTTGGTTTTGGTTGGTTTTTTTTTGGCTGCTTCTGTCACCTTCTTTCCAGCGCTAAATTAACCATGCTGGTGACCTTGCTGGTTTTTATTACGTGCAGCAGGCTGTATGAGCTATTGCTGGAAAAGTGTGACATTGCTCAACTAGTGGGGTCCTGTATCTATTTTTTTCTAATATGTTTTTCACTGCCACTTCTAAATACAGGTTGTGTTTCTGCTGTCATGCACAGTTTCTTTCATTTGCCATAAATTAAAAATAATTATGCTGTTAGTAGGAAAATACAACATAGTAAAATGTTCTCTAACTGCTTATAACCACAAGAGCTGGAGGCATTTTAACCCAGGGCCCTGTTAGTTTTGCCTCAACTTTTCATGAGAGCAATGTTGCTGAACATTGGAGGCATAGTAATCTGGGTAACTTCCATCCCAAGATGTTGAAGAAATGGGTATGTGAAACTTGATAAGAAGGGTCTTGTAAAAATCCATTCAGGTCTGAAATGGCACTGCATGACTACAGCATAGCCATGTACCACTGCTGTGTTCCAGAGAACAGGCAGGATGCCGTCTGTCGGTCTGATCCCCTAAATTTGCTATAATGATAAGGGGCTAAAGTCAATGAGCCTTTCCAGCTTATGTTTTAAATTCCTTCACATTTGTGGACAAGAGTATGGCATCTGGGATGGTAAGCCTACTTCTGCAGCATGGATCTGGCTTTTCATGCTCATGGTGTGTCTTGCATAATTATGGATGAATTCTCTTACAAAGGTATGTTCCAAAACTTATTTTGGGAAGCATAACTGAACTCCACTACTGAAGCCCCTGAAAAGTCCCCCAATACTGGGTTTACTTTGTTCAGAGGTGTTCTGGCCTGCGGTGGCTCCTCCAGTCTCATGCTACGGCAGCCCCTGACAGGCTTGGGAACTGACAGCAAGGATGGGGAATCATGGGGATATAGTAATTAAAAAAACACACTGTAATGCAGGAAACAGGAGAAAGAACTACTTTTCTACTTGCATTGATGTGTGGAATTAAACTGGGAACTTCAGTGGGCAAAACACAAGGCAGATATGGGGTAGTAAAGCTGCAGTCTGATGCCCGTCATTTAGTGGGTTCCTTTGAGCATTGGACCTTGCTTGCTGATGGGCAGCACGGCTGTAGCGGAGGCTGCTCGGAGCTGTCCCTGTCATTCAGTCAGCTCTGCAGGTCACAGCATCTGCCAGGCAGGCACATCAGGCCTCAGTGGCACCAAGTGGCAAAGGGGCAAGGTAGCTCTAGCTGGGGGGAGGCTGCAGTAGCAGTCTGCTTTGCCTTGAGTGTAAAACATGAACAGCATTTCCTAGTCATTAAATGTTTAACTTAGTGACCTAGTGTTTTCACCACAGTACTGTATGTGACAGTTGATTATGGGATCAAAATGACTGGAAAAGTAGCAGCAGAAGAAATTAAGCCATGTCCCTTTAACAGGCATGAAGAAAGAAAGCTATTTTCAGGTTAGGCATAGAAAACACTTTGAAAAGGAGGTTAATTAGCATTTTCATCTGAAACCCAAGATCATTGGACAATGTAGGGATGCCAGTGTGGCCTGACAGCCTGCTTACAGCTTCAAAGGAACATCTGGGCAGATGCATGCAGCAGTAAGGATGAACAGAAATACAGACGATTTGCCTACTGGCAGTAGTTATAGCACTGGGCAACTTTAAACGATTCTGTGGATGCTTCAGACAACACTCATTATTCTCTTGGAGAGGAGAGCCGTAAAAATCGCTTGGCGTGCTTGTGATCCTGATAAGCAGATTTTAAACTCTGAAGATCAAAAGCCTTCAGGATATACTGCGGGGGAAGGGACACTGATCTCCTTGGCAGGTGGGTGGGATGGGACATGGAGGCAGGATGCTGGATGCTACCCCACCTAGCCGGGACCTTGTCGCACCCTGTGGCTGTTCCCTGCTCAAGCCCAGGCAGGTGTCCTGGGCCGGGGACGGCTGACCCCTTCCCCTCCCCGCGGGGCGGGCCCGGGCCCCGCCGCAGCCTCCCCCCGCGCTCGCCGGTAGGCGGCACCGCCACCCGCCTTCCTCCTCCTCCTCCTCACCTTCGCCGGGTGACCCAGATCACGGCGGCGGCGCCGCACCCGCCCGGCGAGGAAGGACGGGCGGCCCGGGACGGCGGCTGCGCCGCGGGGATGTAGCGGAGCGGGGCGGTGAGTGCGCGGCGGCGGCGCTGGGCTCTGCGGGCGGCCCCGCGGGTCGCTTAGCGACGGGCGGCGGCTCCGGGCATCGCATCGCTGCCCCTGCGCTGCCCCCCCGCCGCCTCCGCCCGGCGGCGGGAGCGAAGTTTTGCCCCTTTGAATGCGGGACTCTCCCCGGGAAGACCTTGCGGCGTAAGGAAACTGAGGGGATGCTGGTTGGTTTGCGCATTTGTGTGGGGTTTTTGGTTGTGGTTTTTTTTTTTTTTTGTAATCCTTTTTTTTTTTTTTTTTTAATTTTTATTTTTTAACGCCCGTGTCCTTTGTAATTCGCGGGGGCGGGGGTGGGCGCGGTTGGAGGAGGCCGGTGTTGGGCGGCAGCCGGGCGCTCTGCTTCGCGGCCCCGCAGTGAGCTGCGCACCCTGCCCCGCAGCGCGCCCTGCGCGGGGGCCGCCCCAACGCCTTGCCCCCCCTTGCCTTGCCCCGCCGCAGCTGTGCGCAGCAGGCCGGCGGTCTGTGCACCTCAGGCACACCGACATGCGGACATGATAATGATTTTATATATATATATATACACATATATATATATATATAATTTTTTTTTTTTAATGGCACTCTCTTCTTCCCTGCTTCCCCTTCACCCCCCTGCATGATCATTGTGTATTGAAGTTACACTTGCTCCTGAGTTAACTCCAGGATTGATGCCTATAGTCTTTTATGTTTCTCTTTGTCCTCACCGGTTCTGCTTTTCTTACTGTTTCCACGATAATGAGTAAAAGAGAGTAGCTAAAGTGTTGTCACAATGGGGGAGCGGGGGGGGGCTGTGGAGAACAACACCTTTGTCCCAATTCAATCAACTCAACACTCAGATCACAAGCTGGTTTTTGTGACAAAGGCGTTTGAAACAAAGGAGCCATTTTAGAAACTGAAATAAATTTATTTTGTGGCTTGCATGCTTTAGTAAATCCAGGTTTTCATTCTTCTCTCCTCCCTCCTCTCCCCTTGCTATCCTATTTTATTCCAAAATGAAGCAGAATAGAAGAAATGTCATCTCTTAAATCCTGCATCATCCCATGCACTGCAGCAAGCTTAGTGTTTGCCTTTTTTAAAAAATAAACATTTCCTTATACATTTTTAAATACATTATTTTGTACTGGTAGATCCTTGAATAGTTGAAGCAGTTGAGTGCGCTCATGACAAGAACATCTCATCTCTCTAAAATGAGAACAGCAAAAGACTAGTTATGTGCAGCAATTCGGGAGGTGTTGCGCACTTATGTCTATTTAGCATTTTTAATAAAGTGCAAGTACAGAAGAGACTGACTCTTCAGAGAGCCTTGTTTTCTCTGAATTTTTTTTTTAAATATGGACAAGTGCATTTCCAAACTGAACAGGTGGAATTACATCTAGAAATATATTTTGATTTGTTCATTTATCATAATTTGCCAATCGTTTTAAGCAACATTTCAGCTAAAACTAGTGCAAAACCACATTGCTGTAGCAATTGACTTATCACCAAGCCTAATAGATGCTCAGAGACAGGAAGCCTATGATTTATAGGACTGAAATCATGTGACAGCATCAGATGCTGTATGTATCACTCTAGACAGAAAAGCAGCAGAAAATACTTCCAGGAAAGCACTAAACAATGTAACAGAATACATCTGTTGACTCTTCTGCTGGTTCACCAATGTATGGTAAAACATGTGCTAGTGTCAAAACCTCCTAGGGCTGAGCATGTAACCAGAGTGTCTGTGAATCCTTTGCCTGCTCAGCTCCTGAGACGGGGCTTCATTAGCCATGGGACAGCATCACGTTAGCTGCGCTGACACTTGTGAACCCAAGAATTTCCACCGATCAAACATCTCTCTGTCACTCTTGCCAGGGAATTACAGCCCCTTGAGCTAAGCTGTACTTAAGCAGGGAAACTTGAGGGCTATGTTGCATTAAGGTGGTTATTTTGTTAGCTGCTATCTCCCCTGTGCAAAGAGAGTCTTGCTGCTGCTTGCAGTGATGGAAGCAACAAAAATGCTGTTGCACAAATGCTGGGGAGGGGAACACTCCAGACTGCTACGAGTATTTAAAGCATCTTTTATTTTTAAAGCTGTCTGGAAGACTTGCACTTACAGTTAAGCTGTGGCCAGCTGTAACCAATATTAACAAAAATTCTGTTTAGTTGTACAGGGCATAAGCAGTATGCAGAGCCAGGCAAGCTTTATTTTTCCCAAGAGGTCATTCGAAGTGTTAGCACGAAATTGCAAGATGACAAAGCTTGGGCTGCCTGGAGATCAAATCTTGTTGGATTTAATGCCCTCTGGCACATAAGACTTTTTTATTATTTTTTATGAACATCTGCTCAACTTTCTTGATTGGAAAGCTTGTTTTATTTGACATTTCTTTGAAATATTTTGCTCAGTGATGCAGGCCAAAAGACTGCATGAAATACGTTACCCTCCTTGATCGCAAGCTTCGGGAAGGAGGCAAGAAGAGTAAACTCCAGTCTTTTACAGATTGTAGAGTTTGCTGGAATACCAGGAAGGAAGCCAGGTAGTGAGATTCTGATCAGGAAAGAAGGACAAAGTAAGAAAAAATAGAATGAAAAATGAGGCTGATGTAAAGAGATGTGGGAAACGGTTGTGGTAGTGAAAGATTGAGGCTATGGTTCGGGCTTGGCATCCTCAGCATCCACGTAATGTGAGCACCAGTGCTGAGCTGTGCTGCACCGCGGGATTTGCCAAGCCTGAGCCTACAGTGGAAATGCTGCTTGTTCCTGCCAGGTGGAGCAGAGTTCTGACAGCAGAGACTCTGGGAGCAGCTCCCTGAGTCACTGCTCACTGGTTCGTGGGACTGCGGGAGCACTCTTCCGTTTCGAGGCAAAGCGAGCATTTTAGCAGTAAACTGACCTGTTTGACTTTGCCTTGAAACAAATTATGGATATGTTTACACTAGCGGTTTGGCTCACATCCAGCTTGAGTATCTGACACATCCCCTGGAGATCTTCTCCAGTTGCCTTGTGCTGGGTCAGATCTCAGAGCAGCCTCAATACAATACTCTCAATGAAACTAAACCGGGAATCCTGGTCTGGAGCACTCCCAGTCAATTACTGAGTCTTGTGTAAAAGATACTAGTTTCTTGAAAGTACCTCTCAGCTGTAATCGAGTGAGCAGTTCTCATCCACTGTAGCATAAAACTGATGAAGAGCCCAGCACCAGGTTTGTTACCTTCAAACCCTTCCGGCAGTTTGTTATGGAGTGCTGTGTCCCATTCCCCTGCAAAATGTGGGCAAATGCTTCACAGCTTTCTGTTACAGCTGAGAGGTCCTTCAAGAAGATAGTTTCCAGCACTTACAGTAGGTATAGTACCTGAGTGGAACCAAGTGGTTGGGTGTAGTGTTTTTAAAATGTCCTAATCTGTCTGCAGATCCTCAGGCTGAGCACTCCATTTTGGTTCAGCCAGCAACAGTCACAGATGTTCAGAGGAGCCTGGAGAACAGAAGAAACACAGAAGGTGCAAAGACTGGAATTGAAAACAATTGGTAGATTCAGCAGGTGAAATTGTAACTTGTTAGAGCAGATTTAGGATCTACAGGATACTGTGGTCCTCATGATTGTGTCTATAGGAAACTGCACATACCTGTGAGCTCTCACCTTTCTGCTGCTATCGTACCTAGAGTTACTTCACAGGCATTTTGAGTCATAATATACATGTCTACACTGTTTTATCTGAGGCAGACTCTGTTTTGGAAGCAAATGTCCCAGTTGTCCCTACTTTTTTGTTCTTCAAGCTCACTTTGTGGACTAGTCTAGGAGCGGGTGCTGAGGAAGCTGGCTGAGGTCATCGCTAGACCACTCTCCATCATTTCTGCCAAGTCTTGGGAAACAGGAGAAGTGCCTGAGGACTGGAGGAAAGCAAATGTCACTCCAGTCTTCGAAAAGGGCAAGAAGGAGGACCTGGGTAACTACAGACCAGTCAGCCTCACCTCCATCCCTGGGAAAGTGATAGAACAACTTACCCTTGGTGCCATCTCAAGGCATATCAAGGATAAGAGGGTCATTAGGGGCAGTCAACATGGCTTCACCAAGGGGAAGTTGTGTTTGACCAACCTCATAGCCTTTTATAAGGACATGACGAGGTGGATAGATGATGGCAGAGTGGTAGATGTGGCCTACCTTGACTTCAGTAAAGCATTTGACACAGTCTCCCACAGCATCATCGCTGCTAAACTGAGGGAGAGTGGTCTGGATGACCGAGTAGTGAGATGGACTGCAAAGTGGCTGAAGGGAATAAGCCAGAGAGTCGTGGTCAATGGGGCACAGTCTAGTGGGAGGCCTGTATCTAGTGGAGTGCCTCAAGGGTCAGTACTGGGACCAGTACTATTCAATATATTCATCAATGACTTGGATGAGAGAATAGAGTGAACTATCAGCAAGTTTGCTGATGACACTAAGCTGGGAGGAGTGGCTGACATGCCAGAAGGCTGTGCTGCCATCCAGAGACCTGGACAGGCTGGAGAGTTGAGCGGGGAAAAAATTAATGAAATATAACGAGGGCAAGTGCAGAGTCTTACATCTGGGCAGGAACAATCCCAGGTTTCAGTATAAATTGGGGAATGACCTGTTAGAGAGCGGTGTAGGGGAAAGGGACCTGGGGGTCCTGGTGGACAACAGGATGACCATGAGCCAGCACTATGTCCTTGTGGGCAGGAAGGCCAATGGCATCCTGGGGTGTATTAGAAGGGGGGTGGTTAATAGGTTGAGAGAGGTTGTCCTTCCCCTCTACTCTGCCCTGGTGAGACCACATCTGGAATACTGTGTCCAGTTCTAGGCCCCTCAGTTCAGGAAGGACAGGGAACTGCTGGAGAGGGTCCAGTGCAGGGCAACAAAGATGATTAAGGGAGTGGAGCATCTCCCTTATGAGGAAAGGCTGAGGGAGCTGAGAGAAGAGGAGACTGCGGGGTGACCTCATTAATGTTTATAAATATGTAAAAGCTGAGTGTCAGGAGGATGGAGCCAGGCTCTTCTCGGTGACAACCAATGATAGGACAAGGGGTAATGGGTTCAAACTGGAACACAAGAGGTTCCACTTAAATTTGAGAAAAAAACCTCTTCTCAGTAAGGGTAACAGAGCACTGGAACAGGCTGCCCATGGAGGTTGTGGAGTCTCCTTCTCTGGAGACATTCAAAACCCGCCTGGACATCTTTCTGTATAGCCTCATCTGGGTGTTCCTGCTCCGGCAGGGGGATTGGACTAGATGATCTTTTGAGGTCCCTTCCAATCCCTAACCTTCTGTGATTCTGTGAACTGAGAATAAACAGGAGGAGCTGTTCTGGGAGCACACCAACTGCAGCCCGACATTCAGTCCCAGGGACCAGGCCAGAGCTACTCTGACATCTGTACCAGATGTTTTGTTTAAAAACAAACTGCCTTCTCCCATATGTGTAATTTCAAATGAAATGCTTGGCACTGTTTTATTCCTTGGCAGAGGCACTTCTATTGGTCTGTGCTATGCACTGATGTAGCTGTAGCTTCTATGGTAGGTAGGTATTTTGCTTCTGCAAGGAAGGATGCTCAGGCTGAGAGACTAAAGGATAGGGCCAAAGCCAAGAAAACTAGTTTATGAGGTCTTGTCTCCACAGCTCCCTGTATCATGCTGCTAATCCACTCAAAGTTAACTGATGTCTTCTGAAGATGCATAAGGAAGAAAAGCTGTTTCTGTGAAGAATGCTTATTTAGGCCTGTGTACAACTGGCTATCAATTCCACAAACAGAAGAGTTATTCCTTAGTGTATGTACCATCTGCCACACAAGTCCATATTGTGTGCCTGTGTCTGAATCTGCCAGAAGTGAACTGATAAGTTTCAGAGAACCCCAAAACTGTGATGCTGCTGAGATTAGCGTATTGAGCTAGGGTTCCTGTGGCCAGTTCCAGATTGCACTGATAATGAACAGAAGTTTTGCCTCTGATTTTTTTCTTTTTTTTTTTTTTTTTAAGACTTATTTGTATGTTTAAAACCAAAAATAAATCACTACCTTTCATTGTTCTCCAGGATACTTCGGGTATTGAGGCTTGTCCATTGAGTAGCAACAGTTTGTTACTGCACTGATAATACTTCCACAATGGAGTGGGTGTGCACGTGGTAGGAATTGAGCACCTTAAGTACAAAGCAGTCCTCTGGTCATGGAAGCTGTAGTCCTGTTCCATAGCTCTGGTAGGCAGTTACAAGAACGAGTTTCTTATTCTCTCTCCCACTCTGCTTTCACAAAGCCACATCCACACCAATATTGGCTGGGACATGTGCCATCAAGCAGGTTGTGCCTCTGATCAATGTGGGGTTTGTTAAATTTGGGCCTGCTAGGCCTTCATGCTGTTGGTGTTAAGGCAGCCTGAGGAGAACAGATGGATTGAAGGAGGAAAAGAGGAGTTATTGCTGAACCACTTGAGGTAGAGAGAGGAGAGATGGTGCTTCTGGAGGAAAATACAGAAAACAGTATGTACTCTGCCCCAGCTAGTTGGTGGGGACCACAATGATACCTCCAAGAATCTGAGATAGTAATGTTTTTCTTTGAACCTTGTTTGTCCTGACAACCTACAGTACAAATGTTTTGGATTGGGGCTTGTTGTTCTTAAACAACATCTTTGAAGTCCTTAGGCACCTACATGCAAATGAGATGCCCAAGGACTGTTGGATTGAGGTTTGCCTTTGGGAAGGAAAAGTGTTTCAGCCTATTTTTTTTTATATTATGGGCTGTTTTAGCTGGAGCAGCTTTTCTTTCCAGCCCCCTTGTTTATTATGTTGTAGGGATTATCTGAAACTTGGAAAGATATTTTTTTTCCAGAGGAGGATAGGAGTGGCACAGCACGAGCAATTGTGCATCTTGAACATCCAGTTAACATCCTATGCAATCCAAGCAATTTGGGACTAGATCTGAAGCATCAAAGATGAGATTGTCATCACCATTCAGTCAAAAAAACCCAAGCGAACAATAGTTTACTGTCTCAAGGATGAAATCAGTTCATATTACCAAATTATTATGGCTGTGTTTGCTGCAAGTGGAAACTTGTTATATTTATTTTCTTTTATAAGTTTTTCTGACTATCACTTTACACTTAAGAGGTAGAGGGTGGGACTATAAAAAGGTATACTCTGCTGTCCCAAGTAGAAAGAGTTGCTGAAGGAAGAGGCGTTTTAGTGTTGGCCTGTGTTAAGGATAGGTGCATTATGGCAATGCTGTCAGTCATCTTGTCCTGGTTTTTATTCTTCCTGGCTCCATTTTGTTCTTATTCCCCCTTCATAATGGTATTGCAGGAACAGTTTCCAATGGTTTTCATGTCTCTTTTTTTCTCGTCTTCCCATGTTGTTTTCTCCTCCATTTCCAATCTTCTACTAGCAAATCTCTGCCAGCATCCTTTTCTATCTGAGACTGAGCACCTAAAATAAAGCAAATGCCTGGTAGGACCAAGCAGGAAGTGGCAGAGGGAAGGAGGGTGCCATAGCATCTCATGTTTCCCTTGCCACTGACATTTTTTTTCCTACTTGGTTGAGAAAGGGTGTCTTGTGCAATTACCGGATAAAGATGGTTCCTGGGCTGTGTCTGAAAGTGTGTTTCATCAGTCTTGCTTACCAACTCATATAACTATTGGCCTTCAAACCATTCCTTCCATCTTTACCTTTTGCAGATCTTCATCACCTTTTCCTTCGGCTTCATCATGGTAGAAGGGTGTTCATGTTACTGTATCCCTCCTTGCTGCAAATATCCCTGACACCAAACTCCACCTGCACTTTTTTTCTCCACTACCTTTAGAAGCAGTGCTTGATTTTGGTGCTGCTTGGAGTTAGCTTAAGCTACAGAAGAGTGAAGTGAGTCTAAATACAGTCACTTTTACAGTTGCTCACAATCCTTATTAGTGGAAACTAAAATTTGTTAAGATACTTGTGAATCTTCGAGCTGAAGAGTCAGCTGGTAGCTGCTGGTACAAAGTCCCATCTGACCAACAGACTCGGGAAGATGCCCCTGAAGTGTTGTGTGGTGTGGTTTTGTTTGTTTGTGGGTGTTTGTTTTAGCATATTACCATTTAAAACCTTTCCCCAAAGAAGGCTTTAAACCTGTTTCAAACAGAACATGGGGTGTGCAATATTTATTGCAGCAACTTAAGAAATCTTTCTGGATTCTATGGGCAAATAAATTTGTTCTTCCACTTCTCACCCCAGATATTGGTAAACTCAGAGCAATCAACCCTGCACATGTTCTTCTGGGCAGCAAGCACATAACTAGAACTTCCAGCAAGGTCATGTTCTTGGAGCTGTCCTGGTTTCCTTCCCCCTGAGATGGAGAACATCTCAGCAGTAAGTGGGAGATGGAATAGTAGGCCATGAAGTTTGCAAAAAACTTCAGTGGGTTTCTTAATTCTCTTGGCTGCAGATTAAGTGTGTTGCTCATGTATTGTGGTCTGTGATTCTCTGCAGATTGCAGGGCCTCAGGCAGTTTACAGCTGGTGTGCAACACTTGCTATAGGATGCTCAGTTTCACAAATGTGGTGCTTCACAACATCATCTAACTGGCTTACTGCATGGAGGTCATTATTCCTGAACCCTGTCTTAGGGAACAGTGTGTCTATAAAATTACAGAAGGACATGCAGAAACTCTTATGTACCCTGCTCTTGCATCTCATCTGGACCCATGGATTTATGGATGTCCAGACTACTTAATTGCTCCCTAACCCAGTCCTCATCAACTAAAGCAAACTCCTCCATTGACCTGGCTTCATCTGGGGTCTCAGGGGTACAGGGCTCCCCAGGACAGCCTCCGGCAGAGTAGACAGAGACAAAGAAGGCATTCAGTAATTCTGCCTTCTCTGTATCTTCTGTCACCAGGGCACCCACCCCATTCATCAGTGGGCCTACCTGGGGGTCCTGGTGGACAACAGGATGACCATGAGCCAGCACTGTGCCCTTGTGGCCAGGAAGGCCAATGGCATCCTGGGGTGTATTAGAAGGGGGGTGGTTAGTAGGTCGAGAGAGGTTCTCCTTCCCCTCTACTCTGCCCTAGTGAGACCACATCTGGAATATTGTGTCCAGTTCTGGGCCCCTCAGTTCAAGAAGGACAGGGAACTGCTGGAGAGGGTGCAGCGTAGGGCAACAAAGATGATTAAGGGAGTGGAGCATCTCCCTTATGAGGAAAGGCTGAGGGATCTGGGTCTCTTTAGTCTGGAGAAGAGGAGGCTAAGGGGGGACCTTATTAATGTCTATAAGTATATAAAAGGTGAGTGCCATGAGGATGGAGCCAGGCTCTTCTCGGTGGCAACCAATGATAGGACAAGGGGTAATGGGTTCAAACTGGAACACAAAAGGTTCCACTTAAATTTGAGAAGAAACTTCTCAGTGAGGCTGACAGAGCACTGGAACAGGCTGCCCAGGGCGGTTGCGGAGTCTCCTCTGGAGACATTCAAAACCCACCTGGACATGTTCCTGTGTGACCTCACCTAGGCGTTCCTGCTCTGGCGGGGGGATTGGACTAGATGATCTTCTGAGGTCCCTTCCAATCCCAAACATACTGTGTGACGTTTGTCTCAGAGAGTTCCATGGCAAAGTTGTCACTTGCATGCCGATGTAATCTGGATGCAGTGATGGGAAAACTGGGCAGCACATGGAACAGTTTTCTGTTAGATCAGTGTGAATTGTGTTTGACCTTCAGCAAGTTCCTGCATAAATTAATTGCTTTCTGCTTCTCTAGCCTGAAAGCTTTGTCTGGCCTTTGTGCTGACACATCTGGTGTCCTTGCTTTATTTTTTTTTGTCCGTTAACAAAATAAATATGAAAGTCCTTAGTTCTACATGCTTTCAGGCTGATGCTTGGTGTGATGTTGTATTGATCTGATGGCTGAATTAACTCTCTCTGGTGCAAGCAAATATAACAGATGTAGCAAAGGTAGGGGAAAGGATAGAGCAAGCATCTCAGGTGTTATGCTGTTGACCGTGCAGATCTGTATGTGACTCACTGATAGGATTTGATGTTTCTTCCTCATAAAGTACTGTGTGTTGGGTAGGGCTTTAAAACAAATCTAGACTTCAGTTAATTTTGGTGGCAAGTGAATACTTCATTTTTGCCTTTTACCTTGTACCCTCTTCTCATCTAGGAGATAAGGTGGAAAGCAAGAAGGGAAGACAAAAGAACATCAATTATTCACTTTTTGAAAAGTCATTTGGGGGTTTTTCCATGGAGCTCTGGCAGTAATTACACTCGGAACTAATCAAGCACCCTCTTTGGATTTTTTGCATCCGGTATTGTAGGATTTATTCTAAACTTGAAGGAATATTGCTGCAAAGTGTGATGTTTTATTCAGAACACACATCCTCACAGTACAAGCTGTTGTGCGGTGTGTCTGGAAACAGAGCAAGCAGGCCAGAAACATTGCACTGCAACCCATGTAGACGTATGTGAACCACCCAGATGATGCTGCTGTTCTCCTGGATGAATTCATCAGTGGTCAAGTGAAATTTCATGAGAAGTGGCTAAAAATGATGCTTTTTTATAAAGCATGAAGTGGTGAGGGGGAAGTTGCTGTGGGATGAAGGCTGTTTTCAAGCATGAGACTTCATTTTTAGCTGATATAAAATCTATTCAGGCCTCTTCTGGATAAAATACACTTTCCTCACTAAGTGAAGTAAGCTTGCTATGGATGGAATCATTAAAGTATCCAAGTGTTTTCTCTGTCTATAATTGCTGTTGAAGTTAACCATCAGATTACATTTGTGGAAGTTTACAGTACTCTGGAGTGTGGAGAGCTTCCTCTGCTTTTTAACTTATATTTAGAATTAGAAATAAAATGTACCCAGTGAAGTCTTCACTAGTGACCTGAAGTGACTTCATATAATTTTATCCTCGACATCTTTCAACATTTTAATAGAGCAGAGCTAATAGAAATTGGTAAAAGTAGATCATAGCCACCGTTCTGCACATAAAATATGCCTGCATGCATGTACATCTCCTCTGTGGAATTTTTGGGTTTTAGTTTGCTTTGAAAAGTCAGGTACAGAACCACAGCCTTTTTCTTTTAAAGGTCAGCGATCAACAATGGACTGTGGGAAAAATCTACTGAGGAATTGTAGTACGTAGGCTGGACTGGATGGTGTTAGAAGTAACTTGCTATGTGAGATTTGACGAATAATTTTTCATTAACCCAAAGCAGTCCTATGTGACTGGCTCCTAAGGTATTGTAAGACCCTCTTGCTGCTTCCTTGTGTCTGGCTTACATCTATGACACTGTTTCCCACTTTAAAGAAGGAGTAATGGACTGATGTGAAGCACTAAGTTAAGTCTGTGGAATTAGAGACTGGCAAAGCACTTTTCTGTGATTTGATAGAAGGGGGTTTTTGTGCTCTTCTACCCCTAAACCCTACTGTGATTTTAAGCTTCAGGACTTCAGGGCTTTTTATTTGTGTTGCTTAACTGTGTTATATGTGTTCCTGCTCACAGGCTTTTTAGAGGGATCTAAAATTCAGTGAATTTTGACTTCATGTCTAGCCTTTCCTTCACTTTCCTAGTGAAATACCGAAACATAAAATGCCAATGTGTGATGGAGATTAGGAGAAGAAAAAATCTTATTACCTGTGACAGTGTGACTGAAGTAAAGTCTTGCTTATTAGCTTCATCAATCAAGCGTGACATTTTGTTCCAAGACTTTCTTCTAAAGAGTGCTTGAAGTTGAATACAGCCTCATCTTGGGCACATGGAAATGAAAATACCTTTCTGTACTGAGACAGAAAAGTGAGCCCACACAAAACAGGCATCTGCTGGTGATCTTTGAGGTGGTCAAAGATCCTCTGTTATTACTACGTTTTAAAATACATTTTAAAGTGACTTTGGGGCGTGAATTCAAGTTGGAAGGTGCAAGTAGGTACATGTCTACTCTGTGTGACAGCCTGATAAACAATACTTGCTGAGAATTAGTATGGCTTGATCAAACTGGAGTCCTAGAGTCACTGGAATTTTATTTTTATTTGGGGGGTTTGTGTTTTATATTGATACAGGCAGGACTCTTGTAGAATTTTATTTTTTTAATTTAGGTCCCTTAAAATGTGGTCAAGTTGAGGAGTATAGACTTTTGGATGGGAGCGGTTGGGAGAGATGAGGTAGAGGGAGCAATCTTGTTCCATCCTCGAGCTAAGCTTGTTTCACTGGAAACACTGCAAATTATAGAGGATTTTAGTGAAAAGTTGGTAGTGCTTTAATTATTAAAATAGCTAGGACTTGGGCACCCTGTCTGTTTCATAGGGTACTTGGATATAACTCAGGATATCTGAGCAATCCCCATAAGACTGACTGTGGGGGAAGCAGACAATCCAAGGCTGGATGGGACCTCAGAGGGTCTCCACCAGCGTGGTCAGCTCTGAAGTCAGGCTGCTCAGAACTTCCTTCAGTTGGAGCTTGAAACCTCAGAGGATGGAGAGCGCACAACCTGTCTGAACAACTTGTGCCACTGCTCAACTGTCCTTCCTCAAGGGGAAAAATTTTCATCTTGTATCCAGGATGAACTTCTTCAGTTTCAGTTCATGCCTGTTGTTTTTCATCTTCCTGCCCTGCACCTGCCATGAAGAGCCCAATTTAAGTCTTCTCAGTGACCTCCCCACAGGCACTAGAGGTGCTGTTAGGTCCCCTCAAAGCTGTCTGTGCCCTGGGCTGGACAAACACATCTCCCTCAGCCTCTCCCCCAGCATCTCAGTGGCCTTTACTTAACTCTTCCCAGTTTATTGGTGTCTTTTGTGTATTGCTGGGGCCCAAAACTAGACAGTGTCTAAATGTGGTCCAAAGAGTGATGAGTAGAGGAAGGTAATCCCTTTCCTCAATCTGTCTCTGCACGTGTTCATGCGGCCCAGGGTGCTGTTGTCTGTCTTTGCATACTGCTGGCTTGTGGCCAGCTCGCTATCCACCAGGACCTCAAGGGGTATTTCATAACGTCTATCAGCTGTTCTTCTCTTTTCCAATTCTAGTTATCGTAGATTGATGTTCCGGATAGAGAAGAATTAACATATTCCTGTCAGTAAAATAAATGAAATATACAGTAGCAAAACGCTTCTGGTGACATAAGGCTCAAGACTGTTGTCCCTCACAAATAAATACGTGCAGGCTTTTGAGGTGAATGAGGGATAAGTGGCAACCCAGGATACTGCTGGAAAGAGAAGTTGCAACTGAAATCAACATTGTCATGCTAGTTGGTGCTATTCAGCTTGGGAGAACCTACTTTTAAAACTGTAACAAGAAGACCTAAAAATAAACTATTTTTTTCTTCTCTGCACTCAAGATGACTGATGCAATTACTGCCTTCCATTTCAAACACAGTCTTTTTACTTTGTGAGGAGGAAAGTTTGGATGAACTGTAATCTAATGATCCACATAAACAAAGTCCTATATTCAGCCTGCTCATCTTAATGACTCTGATTTGTGTCTTCAGCACAGCTATTCTTTCTTTATAATTAGAATACAAACCTTCTAAAATGTTTGCAATATGCCAGGTGAGTCATTAGCTTGCAAGATAAACATTGTGAAGAAAACTACCTTGGTTCTATATTTTACTCTCCAAACATGGTAACTTATATTAAATAACACGACTTTTTCCCTCAGCTGCGTCGGCAGCATTCTTGAAGACAAACGGAGCAAACCCTCAGTTTCAAATAAAGAGGTGACTTTTGAGGCTTGTTCATGACTTCTTGCAGCCTCTAGCAACAGTAACCTTTCAGATTGATGTATGCTTTGCTATACTACTTCAAAGATCATATAGTCACAAGAATTCAAATAGTTAATGTTTATTTAAGGAAAGCTTCATTTATATTTTGAGACAGATCTTGTAATAATTTTGCTGTTCTTTGTGACTGTAGTAATACTGCTTTTCTTCTAAGAAAAGTTGCAGCTAGTTTTAGGATTTGAATCTCCAGTCTCATTTAAGATAAACTGGATGAAAGAATTGGCAGTGAATGGGTACGTGGATGTGTTGTGGTAGAAAAGAGGAGGTTGGTTTGTGGAAATAGTGTGGTATGGGACAGAATATGATACTTCAGTTGGAAGAGACCTACAGTGATCATCTAGTCCAACTGCCTGACCACTTCAGAGCTGACCACAAGCTAAATGTCATTGTAAAAATGCCTCTTAAACAGACAGGCTTGAGGCGTTGTCCACCTCTCTAGGAAGCCTGTTCCCATGTTTGAACACTCTCTTGGTAAAGAAATGCTTCCTTCTGCCAAGGCTGAACGTCCCCCGATGCAGCTTTGAACTATTCCCACATGTTGTATCACTGGCCAGCAGGGAGAGGAGATCAGCACCTCCCTCTCTGCTGCTCCCCCCCACTCAGGAAGCTGCAGACAGCAGTGGGGTCACCCCTCGTTCCCTCAGATCCTGCAGACTGAGAAACTCGAGCACATGGGACATCCAGATTGTGTCCATCATGCTTAATCTAGAGCCTTGGAACATGAGTCGCTTCATGCCAAAGAGCAAACTTTAAACATTAGGCTAAGGGGTTTTTAGTTATGGATCTCTGCTGTTGGTGTCAGCTACTTCCAGGGAATTAATAACCAAGTCAAACCTACTTGTCTTTAGGCTTTCTCCAGCTTCATGACCTACCATTGGAAAAGGCTGAAAACTGCCTACAAAAGGAGAAGGGAAGTATCTTACAGGTTCCTCAGTGAGAAAATGTGTGTATAGCTTAGAGCTGGAACATTTTCTTAGTTGCAGAAAAACACAGCTGCAAGTTCAATGTGTGTGTGGAACCATGTAAAGCGCAAACTCAGGCTCTCGTAGTGGTGGGTGGGTTCTGTGGCCAGTGGGCTGCCCCCACTAGGCTGCTGTGGGCTCTGGGCATCCTGCTGCAAGTCTGACACTTTCTGACAAAGGAGATACTTCAAAAGTGCAGGAGGTTGAGTCTTCAGAAACTTGTATTTTGGTTTCCCCAAATCTGTAACTGCTGTCAACTTCTCAACTAAATTGTATAATTGTCATGCTCTTTTTTCAACGAGGTCACAAACTTTCATTACCCTGGTTATCTGTCACTTGTCTTTTTCTCATATGTGTCTTCCTGTCCCACGAGTGGACCTTGAAAGCCTTCCTCATCTGCAGACGTTCAACTTACTGAGGGAACTTTCCTTAAGAAAATAGGAGGCTGTAAGTGAAGTCCTTCTCCCTGACCAAAAATGTAGTTTTGTTTTGGTTTTTTCCTAAGCACATCTAATGACAATTGACTGAAAGTTTTGGGGCAAACTCTGAAGTGCTGTAAATGTTGTCCAAAGCTATAGCTGGTTTCTTGTTCACTGAGATGCTATAACAACTTCATTGGAAGTAAAACAGAGTACTAGTTTGTTTTGTATGGTATCTTGTTTCCTTTTTCACTTAAAAGAAATCTATTACATTTTGAGAGTAAAAGAGGTTTGCAGAAATTGGGTCTTGTGGCTCTACAGGTTTATGAATAGTTGAACTTACTTAGCTGTGAATTGTGGTTACAATATTTTTGAAGAGTTTAAGCACTGTTTTCTTCACAGAAAGTCTTTACTGAACTCCCCGAAGAAGGGGGATTATGTAGGTATATGGAAATGGGGAATGCTGCCCTTCAGTGCTACTTGTTTGAAGATGGCTACAAATTCTTGCCATCTGATTTGACTTTGCAGTCTAGCCTGGATGTCCATAGTTTAATGTTGTGTGTATGTATGTGCCCATGTAAGTTAATTGAGACAAGAACCACATAGCGTGGCATTAATGTCTGTCCCTGTACTTAGCAGGTGACAGCATTCACAAAGCCTGTCTGCCAGACGTTACACTTTTTACCTTATGAACAATGACAGCAACATAGACTCTCTGTACTTTTGTTTGTGCTGTACGTCTCGCCTCTAGGTCTTGAAAACCTTCTTGGCAGAGTCGGGTGGGATTTGATTGCTGTGTGCTCCATGGAGGAAGCTGCTTCCGAGGCCACAGCTTTTCGCGGGACCTGGTTGCTGGCTGGGCATGCACTGCAGGGGACAAGCTGCTGGAGATGCGGGGTGACCTATTCCTCTCCAAGCTGGAGAGCTTTGATGTCAGCTTTGTGGCATCAGGACTTCAGCTCTAAAGCTTCTTTCTGGTGACTTTCCCTCTGTCCCATTTTAATTAAAAGGGAGAGAGCAAGATTTATTTTTATAAATCCAAAGGTGGGCTTTTAAAAAGATCCAAAATCAGCACTTTTAACCACTTGTCATGCTTGTTGTGTCACTTAGTTGTGCTTTTTATTTGCAACCAATGGCCTTCCTTGGAATTTAGCTTTCTGGGTAGAAGGCAGGGGTTTATAAACAGTAATACTGACTTCTTAAAATGCAGTTTTTGAAACAATCTGATTTTTAATGAGCATTCAAAACAAATTTATTATTGGCTGTAGCTGGTAACTGTTCTGGAAGGGGGAGTATCTTGAAGCCCCTACCATGCCACACTCAGATGAGCCAATTCTGGAGTTCAGGCAAGTATAAGTTCTCTTCCCTTTAAAGCAGTGGTAAAAAAGCGGCATCGCTTTCAGCAAGGACCTCGATCAGAATCGAGAAGGAGCTGACCTCAGAGACTGAGGCCAACCCACACTTTTAGAGGGGGTTGATTTGACAGCTCCTGGCACTTCTGGTGTGTTCCTTACACTGCTGCCCTTATGGGTCAAATATTGTGGTGAAGATCCCTTTGTTCAACTTGACAGTAAAAAGCTGAGACGCAGCTGTGAGAATCTTTCACAAACTGTATCTTTTAAACAGCAAATTATTAGACTGGAGAAGGGGAGCAGGTTACGTCCCCTCCAGTTTTTCCCTGTATGCTGTGTGTTCCCTGTGCTTGCTGTCGTGGAAGACCTATCAAAAGCTGTAGCGGGAAGCGTTAGGAGCTGCCTGCTGTGTTCAGTAATGAACCCAAGTCTGATGTTAGCGTCTCTCTGCCCTTGCAAGCAGGTGTCACTGCAGCCAGCACCAATTACAGCTGTATTCAGGGGACAGCAACATGATTCAGCCAGTCAAAATCAATATAAATGAATGAAGCATTTACAGTTCAGGGATTATATATTTTTAGCAAGCTGTATGTGATGTAATCCAACAGGATAGCTGCATTTTTCTGAACTCAAATACTTGATCTGTTCCTGTCAGCGGGCAACAGCATAATAGAATAATGTAAAACTTGCAAATTACAAAATTGAAGGAATATGAGAATGCTGTAGAGTAAGATTTTTATCCAATCAGTGCTGTTAGGTCCTGGAAAAAAAAAAAGTGGATTTGAGGTTCTCTAGATTTATAACTCTGATAAAAAATGCCAGGCACTGAAGGCCTTCAGGTACTTTCCAGCATGCTGCATGCCGTGCTAATGAAAAATCAGCTTTTAAATGATTTCTCAACAGCACAGCTTTCATTCAGGCCTTCCTTTATGTGTAGTTTGTACTACCCTGTTTCCCTGAAAATAAGACAGGGTCTCATGTTTTTGCTCCTAAACTTATTACTTTTTTATGTGTGTAGCATTTAAATTGACTTTTTAAATGAACTGTAACTAGGGCTTATTTTTGGAGTAGGCCTTATATTTCGAGCATCCTCAGAAATCCTGAAGAATCATGCTAGGGCTTATTTTCAGGGTAGGTCTTAGTTTTGGGGAAACAAGGTAGTACAGAGCTTGAAAGTGTGGTCTTGTTCTGTTTAAATCTTGGATTAAGCTGTCCCAATAGTAGGCCTGTCTAACAGTACTCTGTTTTCTGGCAGCAAGTAAAGGTGTTTTGTTGCCTTTTTACAGGATATGAAGTACAGTAATCTGCGAGATGCGCATCTCTTAGTCCAATATTGCTTGTGCGTGAATACTCCGTTGTAGAAACCTGCAGTAAAGAGGTGGTGACTGGGCAAAGTCTGCAGTACATGGGCAGGGTTATGTTTATGATGTTTCTTCCCATTCCTCTCCTCTACTGGAACTAAATGATAATCATAATGAAAATTAACTGTAGGGCACAGATCTCAGAATGGATGGGCAACGTAGTCAACTGTATCTATTTTAAGACCTCCTATGTATCATTTAATAAAGTTGGTCATCAGGAAAATTCACTAGCTGACATCTTCTATAGTGAATTAAATCAGCAGCTGTTTGCTTACATGCTACTTTTACCCAGGGTCTCCAAGGGCTGTCGGGAACTTGGGGGAACAGACGGCTTTTAGCAGCAGAGCGAGCTGAGTGTCTCTTGAAACTGCCACTCGGAAGCTGCGGTGAACCAGGCCGGTGTTTGAAGAACACAAGTGTTCAAAACTGTCTAGATTTTTCTTCAAGCTTTCTCACTTAATTCTTAATTCTCTTATTCAAAGTTTTGACTTTTCTGAAGAGAGACATGGATAGTATAGTCTGGTCAAAGTGTGTACTCAGGCTGAAGAGAATGAACAAATCATGATTTTTCACTTTGGTTTGATTGACAGGAGATTTCTTAACGTCTTTCCCATATATGTCCATAGATGTTTGTTTAAAGAGCTATTTAGAAAACTGAATTACCACTTCTTTTTCTCTGTTAGTAAATACATCTCAATTCTATTTCTACAGTGCTGATATCACCTGCAAAGAAGCAGTCATCAGTAATCACTAGATTGCGGCTCCAGCAGCACAAGCCAAACCGTCACCATGAAACACTTTCTGAGGTAACTGTTCTGTGTTTTTTCAAAAGTTTCTAATTACTTCTATGCTGCATTGAGTTAAGAGTTTTAGCTGTTACCAGTAGTATGGAAGGTGTAAACTATTTTATACCAAATTGCTTTCTGTTGACCTGGATATCACCATTTAATTAAAGCTGTTATAATTTAAAATTTCTCTTCTAGTTTTTTATAGAAGCAAAGAATGTGGGAGCTGTCTTATGGGACTAGAGCAGTGGTGCACCAAATCAGTAGTGCCTGCTATGTCAGGGGAAAATAGGAGAAATAGCATGGAACAGTGCTTGAAAAATCTTTGGTTTGGGTTTTTTTTTCTTTCCCATTCTTGTCTGCTGTCTGGATTTTTGGAGTGCTACTTGTGAAAATGAAAAAGGGGAGATGGTTGGTGAAGATGTGCAAATGTTTTTGAAGCCAAGTGTGCTCAGTCTGGGGAGAAATGTCTAATACTTGCTCCTACCTATGACTTGCAGTTTTTTCTCTGTAAACCAGGGGTGGTATGGGAGACTTGCAGACACCAGCTGTAGGTGCTCAGAGTGCATGTTGTCTTTGTTCTGTAGTCAGTAAGAGAGTTGAGCACTCCTAGAAACCAATACAGATCAAGAGCTTAATTTGTGTATAAACTGAAGAAATCATATTCTGTCTGGATGGGAAAAACCTTTTCAAGAGGACTGAAACATATGCTTCTGTATAGAGCATCTGTCACTATATTTTTCTCTTTTTAGACTGTTTATAGCAAAGAATCTTATACACTATGGATATCAGCATCGTTACCTCTAGGCTGATCATCTGTAATGACTTTGCTGCCAAGCCAGCCTTGGCTTAAGTATTTCTGTGGAGTGTTTGGGTCAGTTTCCTCAGGTATCACGAACCAGCTGCAAAAGGACTCTGTGCTTACATAGGACATACATAGGTTAAAAGTATAAAGCAATTATTTATTTGCTAGCACCCACAAAAGACAGTTAAGATTTAATGATCCTTTAGGTTAAGCATTAGCGTGCTTACCAGTGAGAAGGGGAAGGACTGGTCCCTGCAGCTCTGTGGCACGGATCCTGGATTATCCCAGGTCATCCACCAGCTCCCTTGATACTGGTCCAGTGACCTGCTGGTTCACAACTAGCCTGGCTCATGTCCCAGTGGTGCTTTTGCCCTTTACAGTTTTATAATGTCCCATGTTGGAGCTTTCCTTCTTGGATCTTGCTAATGATTTCCATCTCAGCAGTCCTGCCTCTATAATTCTCACCTTTTCTTTCTTTCTTGGTACAGACTTGCTCAGCAGCCTGGCCCAAGGTCACAAATTGGTGGATCTGGGCCATGAATCCTGCATAAATGGGACTTTACCATCCTGTGGGTGGGAGCCTCCAGCTGGGGTCACAGAGGGCGTTACTGCTCACCCCCATAATGGCCTGGTGCATTTTGAAAATAATAACGTTTTTCTCCCTCCTGATGGGGAAGCTGAGCTGCTGCCAACTTCTAAACCACTAGCTCTTCCCTGACTACAGTAACCACTTTGCTTCTTCCTTTAAACTGCCTGTTCTGCCCTCCCTTGGCTCCCCTGGCCCTTTGTGTTTTTCTCATGTTGGCAAAAATGTGCTGTTTTCAGTATTTGGGTTCCTGAGGCTGTCTTGAAGAAACTACCTCCTCCTGCTTTTCGTGGTATTCCTAAAGTCAGTGAATTCTAAAAGATTTGAGATTTCTTGATGATGTTAGTTTCTTTTAAGTAGCCAAGGTAGATCTTTTGAAAAGCAATCACTTATCTAAACAGCACAGTCTAGGACTTTTTTCCCATATTCTAAATGCTTCACAGAAAGTTGAATTAAGGTGTGGAGAATGCAGAGCACCTCAAATAGGAAAACACTGTTGAAATAGGAAAGCTATTCTGTTTATTTACGAGCATCTGGATTTTCTTATTTTATATTAATCCTTTGACATGAACTGAATTGAATACTGTACTCTTCATATTTTGTAAATACAGAAGAAATACGGGGAGATTAAGAAATGAACTGGAGTCATGCTCCAAGAAAACCACTCTCTGGGGGTAGTGAATTCTGTTGTATGTGTTGTAGCTGCAGGAAGATCTACGTACAAGACAAGGATATTAAGCCTTCCAGGTTGGAAATCAGCTGGAAAATAAACAAGTTAATGTATATTGTGTCCCCTAGTGTTTGTCCTTTACCAAAAGCAGCAGCTGCCCGGGAGCTTGCTAAAAGCATCCTTAACTGTTTGTGAAGACCAAATGCAGGCTGACTGTGGTGTACTGATGGCGAGGGCTGCTGAGTGACAGTGTCTGCTTTCTTGCACAACATGGAGCAGACACTGGACTAGCCGATGCTGATGGCCTAGATTATCTCTGTTTAAAACCAATTAGTTAAGTCTACACAAACTGCAAGTCATCTTGTTGACTGCAACGTAGAAAATGCTGTAAAACAGATGGAGAGAGGAGCAGGGCTTTCATCTGTAAAGTGAAGATCCCCTCGGCTGTTATCTGGATACTGACAGTAGTTCACCTGCAGCAACTTCACGCAGCAGGTATTCATCTGGAGATCCAAGGAGGACGTTCAACAGTGGCTTTCAAATTCAGTTTAAGACAAGACTCTCACCTACAGCCTGATTTACCACTCAGCTCTGGAGGCATGCTGTAGACTCTGCTGCTGCTATCAAAGGGCATGCTGCACCAGGGCTCTCCAGTTACTACTGGAGTTTGTCTTCTAAACAAAACACTGCAGGTGTGAGTATGGATAATGAGGATTTAGTGCAATTTGCATGCTGCCTTTGCTGTGCCTACTACTCCTCTGTTGGACAATTCACATGGCTTTTTATATCAGCTTGACATCTCCTGTCTCTCTTTTGACATAGCCTATTTTGTATTTAATATCAGTGAACCGTCTTATTGTTCCCCAGACCTTTCCATTTAAGAGATCCTATTTAGTCTTCAACCATTCTGTAGTTAGCGAGGTTGAAAGACAGTGCTGGAAATCATCAAGTCCAATCCCATTCCTCAAACCAGGGTCAGCTATAGCAGGTTGCTCAGGCTTTGTCCAGCCACATTTTGTGCATCTCCAAGGATGGAGTCTCTCCATAGTCTCTCTCTGAACAACCTGTTCCAATTGTTTGATAACCCTTACAATTTAAAAATAGTAACAAAAATTTAAAACTGCACCTTTTTGCGTAAAATATAATTGCTATATTTCTGTCTGTGCTCGCTGTCTCTTGTCCTGTCAGCAGGCACCACTGAGAAGAGCCTGGCTCTGTCTTCTTTACTAACCCCCTCAGGTATTTATGCACATAGATAAGATCCTCCTGAGCTCCTAGCTCTTGGTCTGCCCTTCTATGGGAGATGCTCTCAGTCCCTCTCTCACCTCCATGGTCCTTTGGACTCAATCCAGTATGTCCATCTCTCTAGTGATGGGGAACCCAGCCCTGAATCACAGAATGTCAGGGATTGGAAGGGACCTCGAAAGATCATCCAGTCCAATCCCCCTGCCGGAGCAGGAACACCCAGATGAGGTTACACAGGAAGATGTCCAGACAGGTTTCGAATGTCTCCAGAGAAGGAGACTCCACAACCCCCCTGGGCAGCCTGTTCCAGTGTCTGTCACCCTCACTGAGAAGAAGTTTCTTCTCATATTTAAGTGGAACCTCTTGTGTTCCAGTTTGTACCCGTTGCCCCTTGTCCTATCATTGGTTGTCACTGAGAAGAGCCTGGCCCCATCCTCCTGACACTCAGCTTTTACGTATTTATAAACATTAATGAGGTCACCCCTCAGTCTCCTCTTCTCCAAGCTAAAGAGACCCAGCTCCCTCAGCCTTTCCTCGTAAGGGAGATGCTCCACTCCCTTAATCATCTTTGTGGCTCTGAACACAGCACTTCAGTTGTGTCCCACCAGGGCTGGGTACAGAGTATGATCAGTATGATCCACAAATATATGGAGCTTTAGGGGCCTCACATGAAAGGCAATGGGAAAGGTAAAACTTTGAACACTACCTGCTCTTTCACAATTGAAGCAATTGCTTCTTTTTATATAAGTAACACATCCTCTTAATCAAAGCAAGTAAAAAGTTGTTTGCTTCATGCCATTGACAACACTGACTAAATTACATTTTACGTGAAGGTGATACATTTGTTCCTACTGATATTTAGAACAATAAACAAGTATGTAATATCACTTTAAAAACTTCTGTTATAATGTTTTATTGCTTTTGATGTGTGTTTACTTGTGGGGTGGGTGGTTTAGTTTTTTTTGGGGGGATGGCTTTGTATGTGATTTTTCTCTTTAAGACATACTCTGAAAGGTAGTCTACCTGTTGTAAAATGGCTCAACTCTGAAGTTACCTGTCTTTGCTGACAGTCACCATCTCTGCTTTAACTGGAAAGTTAAATTGGCATAATAGTAACAAAGAAGTGTCTCATAGTACATTTCTAACACAAAGTTCAGCTATTGAATTAGATTAGGTTTAAAGATGCAGGAAGATACATGTTGTGGTGCCAGGTAGTAAGACTGCTTTTATTATAGTAAACTACAGCATTTGAACAACTGCAAAACTTCAAAATAGATCCTAAATTGAATCGGTTGCTTGTGTAGGCTCATTTCTCAGTCTGAATTACTTCCTCTGTTCCTGCCTTTCCCAGGACTGTATTACACAACAGAATAGCAAAGAATGGGGCTGTGCTTGCACAAGTGGCAGCTATTTTGACATCTATATCTTTATAAGAATATAATTTTTAGACTGGGGGATCCTTAATTAACAGACGTTCATGTCTTGCTTTTCATCTACCTGCTGTCAACAGCTGCTGCTTTCTAGTGGAAGGAGAAGCTTTTTAAACAGATGGTGTAGTACTTGGAATAACTCTAAATGCCTAAATTTAGGAGAGTGCTGTCAGCCAGTAAACTAAGGACTCTTACACTCATATCTCTAATCCAAGGTGATGTCTAACTGAAAATAACTGTTCTAGATTTCTTTTCTTTCTCAGCTTGCTCTGATATGAATTATTCCTAAAGTCTGAAATATTACTTATGAAATAATAAAACTGTTTCTCAGAGAAATATTTAATCTTTCTGTACTTTCTTTTCTTGTAAAGGGATTTTGAGGAGTCTGTCAGTGATACTTTCACTTTGACTGTAACTTATACACCTGAAATAATAGCAGCTTGGAGAACAAACTGTAGCAGACATCTAGGTTTTTTCAATGAATTCTAGAAACTTGACACCTTCTCTCAATCTACTGCAAAACAGTCTGTAAGCACTGTCTTACTGGGGTCACATCAGATAACATGAAAATCAAGTCAGCAAGAAGCAAGAGCAGGCAAAGTGTGGAAAGCTACCATTAAAAACTACTCTTATGTCTTCCTTAGTTGCCACGGTGATTTGCTTTAGTGTCTAAACAAAGAGATAAGGTGCATTTCAGATATGAAGTCTGCAAAGGCACAGAATAAAAAAAACAAAAACCAACAAACTCTTACATTTTAAAGGAGCTAACAACAGGGTTGCCTATGGCAGAAATGGTGATTGGTAGATTACTTCTTGGCTGACCTTGTATACACACTGTAACTTACACAAATAAAACAAAGATAGTCCAGTTAATTGGCTCCTAACAGGGTAATATCACTTGTTTACTCACCTATTTGGACAGCTTCTCATCTGTAACTAGTGTGTCCTTGACTTCTCAAGCCATAATTGGAATTCTGAGGAAGGACATGTTGATGCTTTCTCCTCTGAGCTGAGTACGTCCTTCAGGAAAACCAGTTGTGTAAGAATATTTCCTATCCATAGGACTTAAACACGACACACAGGAAAGAAAATGATGTGCAAGTAGCTTCAGTGACTTTTATTTCTGTCTTTTAAATGAGTGGATTTGGGATTTTTCTTTTTCTGTTTGTTTTTGGGGTTTGCTTCTTTCCCTCCAACTCCACATTCCCCTTCCCCCAATTTTAAAAATTTAAATTTTAAAAAATTTAAATTTTAAATTCAGTCACTAGCATGGGTGTCTAGTTGACATTTTCATTTTACCCAATATATTTGCTCTGTTTATTACTAGCTCTGAAAACACTAAGGTTCTGAAATTACCAGGGGGAGGGCATAAGCACCTTCCATTTTATTAGTTGCAAAAATATTGCACAGTAATTCATCTCAACTTCCTTCATGTCAGTGAAATACCACATCTTGCGTTATACATACGTTTTGCTATTTAGGCAAAGATACCTCACCCAAGTAAGAGCTTCATAGAAATATTACACAACGTTGAAAACCTTTTTTGAATCTTACTTCTGCCTGTATATGATGGAGAAGGCTGTCTAGAGCCAGTCACCTTAAATAACAAAACAGATTTCATGAAAATGTGATGTCATACTGTCATTGGAGAGGGAGGTAAATTCCAATAACCGTCACACTGACTCAACATCACTTGGGCTAGTTGAGGGCAAACCTTGAGACTCCAGTTTATATTTTGAGCCTGACGTCATGTGGTGAGGAGCAGCCTTTGGCCAGCCTGGGTCAGCTGTCCTGGCTTTGCTCCCTCCCAGCTTCTTGTGCACTCGGCAGAGCGTGGGAAACTGAAAAAAGCCCTTGACTACCCACAACCAAAACATCAGTGTATTATCAACATTCTTCTCATCCTAAATCCAAAACACAACTACTAGAAAGAAAATTAACTATCCCAGCTGAAACTAGGACAACTGGGTAGTATTCCATAAGTCTCTTCTAGATGTGCAAGGGAGCATTTACTCATTTCAGGATATTTTATTGTTCTGATTTTTTTTTTTTTTTTCCCTTGGAACCCTGGTAACAAGTACATTTTTCTGTAGTATTGATCTCAGATTGCAGAGGCACTTTCTGTGAGCCAGGTCAGGAGAACTATGCTGAGCTGCATTGGTATTGCTCAGGACCTAGCAGGTGGCTTCTGGTGTCCCAATGACTGGGAATGTGTAACCCTGAGTTCTCATGGGAGAACCCCAAATTACATGTGTTTCCAGTCATAGAGAGAGCTTGGCGAGGGAACTGCCTGTTGATTGGGCCTGTGTGCATCAGCACCGTATTATGCAGGTTGCTCTTTGTTTTACCTGAGTAAATGTTGCTATGAACTCTTGTTCTTTCTTCGCTTTGCATGTATAAACACAAATCTATAGGTCTGTACAGTTGCATATAATACAGGAGGAGAAGGAGCTTTTACTGGGATGGGGAAGAGTAGAGTGCAAGTCCCTGAGACATACCCTTATTTCTGTAATACTTCTGTTCTTAAAGCTCACCTCAGGATCTGAAGTATCACTGTACATGTCTACACAAACTGTTGGTGAAGCGCATTATTGTTTGTGCTGAAAACCTGCAGAGGCAAATGGGGACGGGGCGGGGGGGAATGCATAGAAGACACTGAGCGGAAAGGAGTTTTGGAACCGGACTGTAAAAGAAACCAGCAGTTAATGGCACTGCGCTCTAGTCAGACACATGGCTCATGCTACACTTCCACAAGGGGTCTTGTTCATTATATGCTATGTTTTGTTTTATAGCTGCCAGTGCCTCTGCTTTGCTTACACGAACTGAAGTGCATAGTGGCTAACATTAAACTTGTCCTATTTAATCACTAGTGCACTTTTATTACAGGACTTCTGCAAGCAAGAATTCCCTTTTATAAAGAACAACCCTTTGAAAACAATCTTGTGTTACATGTTATGGCATTCATGTTACAAATGGAAGATTTCAACTGTTGTAAGCTTGAGATGGATGAGTAGTAGAAAATTGAAGGTATCCACAAAGGCTAACTTTCTTCTATAAGCTACGTAGTCAAAACTAGCGTTTGTTTGCTTTATTAGTAGTAGCTGCTAAGTATATTTTAGTGAATCACAGATGTAGTGTTTGTGTGCTGTAGTGACATGTTTTTAGTAGATGCATTTTTATTATTTAAGCTTTGTGCAAACCACAGCCAAAGCAAAATTTGAGTAGGGAAGGTGATTGCAGCCATGCAAAGTCGCAGCTCTATCCCATTTAGAGTTTTTCCTTTGATTTGCAAATCTGTCGTTGAGCCTTAAGGCAGCAACACATAATTGAAATTCACTCAACACCTTCCCCCCACTCCGAAACTTATCCACATCACACTATACAGTAAGGTTTTGAGTAATGAAATGGGTTGTAATATTTCAGTCCTAGAGATGATTGAGTGTAGGCATGAACTTTCTTAAAGGATGTGTGGTTTTTATAGGAGGTATCTTGTTCACTGGAAGGAAATCTTAAGTGGGCCATTAACACAAAGTTAAAGTGAGTCTTTCCTCCTGGCTTTCATACAAATGAGCTTTCTGGAGAGTGAGTTCCTCTAATAGGGACCTAACATTTGAAAACAAAGCAGGCTAAAATAAAGTGACTCTGATTTCTACTACAAGTGTATGGTGAAAACTCAGAACTTTGTTTTACCACACTCTACCTTCCAGTTCAGCATTAATGTCTTGTGTTCACTTCTCTGGACCTTCATTCAGCCTGACTGCAGAGCTTAGGTGTGCTGAGGAGGCTGAGGGATGGCCATGGGTTTTGTTTGGGTCTGTGAAGGCTGATATCAAAGGTCTACTGGAAAACCAAATTGCCTAATGTTAGCCTGTGGTTTTTTTTCAGGCCACTATTAAAGGTTGACTTTATATGAGTCTGACTATTGGAATCTTAGAGTGGCTGCTTGGCTGATGATGGACTTGCCTCCTGGTAACTGCTCTTGTTCTAAATACTGAAGGCTAGAACCTGCTTCTCAGGGTAGTGTGTCCTGGCACATCTTGCAGGGTGGGGGTGGGGGGCTGGACCCAAATATTTCTGTGTCAGCAGCTGAAACTTTTATTGTCTAAAACTTGTTTCCAGCACGGGAGTGATTCCTCATTCTTTAGGTTTCACTTTATATCTGAAACAGAGGTTCCTGTTGCATAAAGACAAGGAGCTTGCCTGCATGCAGGCGTTTGGGAGTGTTAAGTGAATTAACTAAAAGTGTGAAGATAAAGTGGATGCTTTTAAAGCGTGTTAAATATTTGTGTGGATGCTCTCCATTTAGACATAAAATAGCTTTAGTTTCCTTAGCTTAATCTTCCTTCAAAGGGCATTAAGTTAAAGTGAACATAAAGCAGATTAAACTCCTGTGTGGACGTTGACATGAGTTAATTTATCTTCCCTTTCCTGAATGTTTTTCTAAACCATACCCTTCAGGATGTTTTTAGGAAGGATGGAGCTCTTCAAGCTTTTTTAAAGCTGTAACTGATTTGAGTATCTGCAATTCAGTATTTCAGAATAACCACCGAACTCCATTGAAAACGATAATAGAGCTTCCTAAAAAAATAACTTTCCTTTGAAAACATTGGCAGCATGTGGAGGAGATAATGGGCTAATGATGAATACGCATACACACAGGCTTAGAACATAGTGAACTCAATTACTTTTGACCATTTAGTGGCAAGCTAGCATATCGAAGCTGTGTTGTTGTTTTCCCATAATGTAGTCATAGAATATAATCACAGAGAGGTTGCGGTTGGAAGGGACCTCTGGAGGTCATCTAGTCCACCCTCCCTGCTCTTGCAGGGCCACCTAGAGCCAGTTGCCCAGGGCCGTGTCCAGATGACAACCTTCCCATTCTCAGGTCTCTGCAATTTGCCATTTCTGAGATGTGCTTCTGAACCCAAGGACCACAGGTGGATTCTTCCCTCCACCTCAAGTCCTGATGCACCCTGTGGGGGTTGACAGGTGGGTAATATGGCAGGGTCTAAGTCTTCACAGCCGTGGAAACTGGAAAGCTAGATTGTGTCCAAATAAGTTGTAGTCCATTAAATCCGTTTTTGAGGTGTGTTATGCAATTGTGGTAGCGCTGTGTGGGCTGTGGTAGCAGCTGCAATGCTAACAAACTTTAAAATAGAGTATTTCTCATGTACAAAGCCTTTTTCAGGCTTTCACATGATCACAGGATAGTTCAGGCTGGAGGGGTCTCAGCAGGTCTCTGGTGCAACCTCCTGCTCACAGCAGGTCAGCTCTGAGGCCAGACTGGGCTGCTCAGGGCTTAAAAAACTGAGGCAGGAGACTGCACAGCCTCTCTGGGCAACCTGTGCCGCTACCTGACTGCCCTCACAGAGAATAAGCTTCTCCTTATACCTAGGCTGAGCCTGTGTTTCAGCTTATGGCCTTGTTTCATCTTATGGCCTTGTCTTCCTGACATGCACCACTGTGAAGAACCCAGCTCTGTGTCCTCCACGATCTTCACACAGGCACTGGGGATGCTTTTAGGTACCCCTGAAGTTGTCTCTTCTTCAGGCTGAACAAGCCCAGCTCCCCAGCCTCTCCTCGCAGGGTCTGTGCTCCAGCCCTGCCATCCCAGGGGCTTCCACTGAAATCCATCCAGTTTGTCAAAGTCTGTCTTGTGTTGCTGGGGCTCGAAACTGGATGCAGTATTTAAAGAAGGACTTTCTTGGCTTACTGTCAGTTCTGTACTTTGAGAAATTGTGCAGCATCAGCACTGTATAACGGCTGATCTTGGGAAAAACTTTCAAACCTCAGGACAGGTTCTTAAACATCTTTTCTCCTTAAGAGAGTGAAACGTTGATTTCCTTAATTGCCACTCTTCACTCTTGGGGACCTGACATGAGTGCTGATTCATGTTTGTCAGGATAACCAGCCACGCTGCTTGGAGCAGCTGGATGCAGCAGCAAAGTTCAGCCAGACTGTGGTGACTCCCTGAATCCTCAGCAACCATAGCAGGGTGAGCTGTGCTCCTTTATCCTGTAGTCCTGCTTCCCCAAGGCATTAGTAGGAACTATATGACCTTTTATTTTAAGGGGACAAAGAGTTTTCTCTTCTCTGCTCTTCAGAGGACTCCACAGTTGACTTATTCTGTGCTTCCAGTTCTGGTGCTTCATGTGTGGTTCTTTTGTTGGCTAAGACCAAAAAGCATGATTTGACACCAGGACAAACGTTAGAGGTTTGAATGCTGCTTTTACTTTAAAGATGCCCTTAGGCAATGGGAATTTGGGGTGAGGAAGTACCTTCTGTTTGGGTGGTGACCTTGTTAAAACAAACTCTGCTCAAGACTCTTATTTTCAGGCTTCTTCTTTTACCAGGATGTTTGTCCAGGTGTGCCTGTACTTCTACTGCAAGTGCTTGTGGCGCTGCCTGAAATTTGTGGTCAGAAAACTAACAGGTCGATGTGAATTGCAAAGGATCTGTTACAATACCAAACCTGGAGCTGCCAGAACTATGAAAATAGGTAACTGTGAAATACTTAGTTCTGCATGCCTTTATGCCTTTCTGCATGTGCTAAAATTAGTATGACTTGATTCTTATAAATAAATGTTTAAACTGATCCAATATAAACTTAGCTTGTCTGACTTCATGCTTTCAAATACTGTTCTTTTACAGAGGCATCACTGAAAGGTTCAAAAAGTAAGGTGAGTGGAAGAGGTCATCATTCACTTTTTGTATTGTGTCTTATGCAGTTGGTTTGTTCATTGTGCAGTTTGCTCACCCCAAAGAATCACTGTAAGGTTTGATATGATTTTACATCAAAACCATCTTCTACTGAAAAGCATCTTGTGTTCACAATAGCAGGTGGTCTTGCGAAGTCAGGGAGAGAAACTGCAGGGATAGGCACACTGTGGCACTGATGGAATCAAGGGATCAACAGGCCATGGTGGAGATGAAAAGGGTGATGTGTTGTAATTTGGGGTTTCTTGGCTTGATTCCTCATTGTGTCTTAGCATTTCTGTAATCTGCAGTCGGTCACACAGTTCACACCTCAGGTTTTTTATTTGGAAAGCAGGGATAAAAGAGGCTGAAGGCAGCAGTACCTAGACAGCCAAGAAAACTTTGTTTGCTGCTTTCCTTTTAAACACATTAATGGAGAAGAGCCTCTGTCACTTCATCCTTTCATTGTAGCACTGGTTGTGCTAACCCAAATTCTTCTCACAAAGCATTTGTGTATATGTTAAACAGCATCATTCAGCTGTTCATTTCTCTTTGGCATGAGAATCAGTGATGTTAAAAAGCTTACTCCAGCATTAGCAAAAAAAAATGTCACATAGCTCTTAGTTCAGCATAGTGCTTCCAAATGTACTTCTAGCACAGACAGAAAGGCAGAATCTTATTTAAAAGCTGTAATTTAAGCAGTTGCGTAGTTTGGAGACAATGCCCCAGAAAGTTCAACCTCTTAATTTTTTTGAAGGCATGTTGGTTTTTGAATACTGAGCTTCCAGGGGCATCTCTACGAAGTGCAATGTTGTGCAAGAGAAAGGAAAATCATTTTGCTGTGTTATGGCAATGTGTTGGGAGAGGGGATGTCAAATGAAGGCTAGCAATTCCAGTGTAATTAGGTGGATGGTCTGGAGCTGCATCTTGATGGAAAACCTCAGTGCAGCTCATCTTCACTGGCAACCACCACAGAGATGCCATAGACTGACTACAAAGGCAGGGCAAAGCAACTCCAGTTCTTATAGGATTTGTTTATGGAAACTAGTCAGTCAGGCTGAATATACTGGCAAGGTGTGTGTGTGTGTGTGTGCATATAGATAGATAGATAGATAGATAGATAGATAGATAGATAGTTGGGTCTTCTGGTCTCTTAATCTGGAAGCTTTTGGGTATCAAACTTACCATTGCTAACTTCTATTGAATAATAATTTCCATAAGCACTAATACGTATTTAAAAACCTCTTTTTAGAGGCTGCAAACTTCAGTAAGCGTTCACCCTGATGCTATTGAAAAAACTATAGATGACATCATGGAGCTGAAAAGGATTAATCCAGATGTGAATCCACAGTAAGTTCATGGTTTCCTTACGAAACAAATAGGAATTATTGATTTGCTCAGTGCCCAGGTCCATGGAGAACTGATTCTCCATAGCTATTGTGGCAGACAATTTGAAGATGAATGCTGTCTCTCAACATAAAACTCTAACTTAAGCTGTGCTGTCAAAAAGCTGATGGAAAAATGAATGATCTTTTATGGTGACTACGATAGGCAAGTCCTGAGTCTCTTTATCTAGCTGCTTCCTGAATCACGATGTCTTACTATATCATTGATGCATTGATTTATGGGGGCCACTTCCGCAGGGATAAAATGCCACCAAGGCAAGTGGTCCTGGCAGTGACAGTGACAGATTCTTAACAAGGCCGTATGTGGACATTTGAGTGGGGAAAAAATCCTGTTGTAACACATATAAACAGTATACTGGTTTACATTTTAAAACTGCCTTTAATTATCCAAACACAAGTTTTAACAATACAGCATAGCTGATGTTCTTTTAATGCTACAAGTTCTTAGTCGTAAGAAGAGATTGACAATGAACATTTACACTTAGAAGCATGTATTTCAAGAGCACACTGGGTGTCTCTCTCAGAGACAACTGTTGTGGACATGACCACTGCCCACCTGGACTGAAAAAATCGTGACCCAGTCATTAAAGAAGAAAGAAAATAAGAGAGACAAAACAGAGAGAACGCCTCAGTCTCATAGATGAGAAGCCTGTAAATGTTGTCTGGTCCCACTCCCAGAGCTTTTCCAGGGGTGTCTCTGCACGGGACCTTGCCCACATGGCCTCCAAGGGAGGGGGATGAAAGTGCAGCTGCTTCAGGTGGATGTGAGGCCTCGCTGAGACACTGCTGGTCTGAGGAAGGTGTTGCAGCTCTGGTACTCTTGTACTGCACAGAATGCTGATTGCTGGAATTCAGGGAAGGAAAAAAAAGCAAAATTAGTGAAGGTGATATTATATATGAGGAGAAACTGCAGGATGTAAACGTGCACAGCTCAGAGCCTGGCCTGTGGACGTCAGCAACTGCAGTGGTAGCAGTCAGGGTTGTTCAAGTACTCACTTCTTGGAGTTGGACCCTTGAGTAGCTGGGTGGGATAATTAAAAAAAAAACACACAAGGAATTCATTAAAATAGTATTTTGTATTATGCTGGAGATCACGATCTGTTTCTCCTCATGGTATTTCCTTTGGCCTTGAAGAAATGCTGTCTTCTAGAAGAAAGAGAGAATAGAGGTGTAAATGATTTCTGCTTGCTTGAATCAGGCCCCTGAACTTTAAGTTACGTTTTGAGTGATCTGGTCCTAATATTCAAGAGAAAAAACAACCCTATTTTTAACTTAGTCTAGGTGATGTTCATATGCTTAGTGCAGAACAAATCCTTAATTGTTTTTGGACTAGAACCCTTGCACTCAGCATTTTACAGTCTGGTAAAATATCTTTTTAAAACAGTGAGGAAAGGGAGCCTGACATATGCAAGGTGGTGCCACATACACAGAAACATCCTGCCGCTGAATTGTTCCTTATATTAAATTAGTCATAGTTCTGCTAAACTTTAAGCATTCACACTGAAGTTTTACATGTGAGCCACTTATTTTTTAAGTTTTCTGGAGATATTTATACAGGATTAAGAGAAACCCATTGGCTTGCCTACTCTTGAGCATGAAAAAACTTGCATCCACACTGTCTTGTTCAGAAGCTCTGGCCTTCCCTTGCGTAGTAGAAACTTGAAATCTCCTGGGGTAAGGACGAGGGGACATGTGTCATACTCTGTTTCTGCAAAGCTGTATGCAGTCATTTTTGTTAATGTAGCATCTTTGCAGAGCTGAACTAGCATCCCAGGCTGTTTGCTCTGAGCTGTTCTTGAAGGCCATGGACTGCCCTGACCTGAAGAGGAGGCCCACAGTAATTTCCCTTTATCAATGCCTCTGAGATAAGTGTGTATATCTAGCGGTGAGAGCAAGTAGATTGAGTAACCAGGTGGTGACATGTGCACTCTGCACTAACAATGGAAACAATCCATTAAATACTCCCAGTTTTGGACGCATCTCCATCTCATGGAGCACCTGGAGCTGCGTGTAGTGGGGATGCGAGCCCAGGCGCGTTGCTCATGTGCTCCAAGAGCTGCCACCGCCAGCACAGGGTGGCAGGGAGGAGAGCTGGGGCATCAGCACATCATCCACATCCTCTGCTTGGCAAGGAGGAGAGCAAAAGCTTAATGAAAAGGAGAACGGGGAAACTAATTCCACTCCCCCACAAATAACATCATATCGAGCATTTGGCTCGATAAGTGCAACCAGATAAAGTGCAACCATGGCTCATTTTATATATGTTGTGCAGCTTGGAACTTCAGAATATATTTTTTTGATCATTATAAAATTGCTTTGCTTTGCCACTGCCTGTGATGTTCTGCTCTAAGCTACTCTGAGGTTACAGAGTAGCTAAAAACATCATGGCTGTGATTTAGTGGTGCACTGGAGCAATTCACATGTAGTCTTGTCAGGCTTTTCAGCTTTCTTTGAAACGCAGCCTTTCTGTAAAAATGTAGGGTATAGCAAATGAACCTTTTTAAAAAAAAAAATAAATAAAAAGGGAAAACACTGCATAGGTAATTCTGAAAGGGTTATAGCCACAAATGGCATGAACTGGTCTAATGATGATATCTCTGATTCTGTAGATGAATCTCAAAAGATAATCAGAGTGAAAATCCTTCTGCTCCGAAAATGTAACAGTATTATGGAATAAACAAAATGTATCAGTACATCAAACAAGACAGATGAGGAACCAGTGCAGCCTGCGTTCCTCAGAGGAATGAGGAATGATTTAGCTGTGCCCTCCAATTAATACTAGGCATTCAGATAATTTCAGACATTATTAAAAATTAAAGGGTTTATTCCCATATTTCCCATCTATAATTAAATATTCTTATGAGCACAGCATTTCTGTATTGCATAAACTCTTAGCCTAAAACTGAATAAGCCATTGTAATTTAAAGCCTTGGAAGCCACGTGTTTGGTGAGGGCTTTTATTTGTTTTGTTTGTTTATTTGGGTTTCACTCTTTTTTTTTGTTTTTTTGTTTTTTGAAGTATGCATCAGGAAATGTAAAATCTGCATTATAATTAAAAGAGAGTCACTATGGTGATTCTTAACATGAGACCAAAGAAAAGCTGCCTAGAGGCAGATCTTTGAACTGTATTACTTCTGGTTTTTATCTTCTTTGTGCTACTTTTTGTGGCATGGAAGCAAAATGCGTATTTTTAGGGTTTTTGCTGAGTTTTCTCCCCTCACCCTTTCTAAGTTCCCATCTCTGGTCTCAGGGCATTTTTGGAGAAGCTGCCACTTGAATGAGGGGAGAGATTCAGTGATGTGCTTGTTGCAGGCGTTCAACAGTGATGTGTATAGTTATAATGAGGTTTCGATGTGAAAATTCACTGTTCACAGTTTTTAAAAATGCCAAATTTTATCATCTAAGGAAGGCACGATGTGTTTCACAAGGCCTTGTTTAATGTAACACTGATCTCTTGGAAATTCTCCCATTGTAATTAAATGTTAGACTATTGATTACTTGATGTAACGTTACTCATGTGAATTAAATGGCCACGTACACAGCAGTGCTATTTCATGGCCATGTATGGTTGAACTGGATTACGTCTTTCCCCCAAGGTTGGGAGTATCTCTCCAGGCATGCCTGCTGCAGATTGTGGGGTACAGAAATCTGATTGCAGAGGTTGAAAAGCTGCGCAGAGAGCCGTACGATTCGGAGAATCCGCAACATGAGGAAATGCTTTTGAAGGTAGGTGCTTGAGAGACGCTCAGAGGGCATCCTTTATTCATGTCAGCTCCAAACGGCCTGGTTTATAACCTTCTTTAAAAAGTCAAGTGGTATTGGCACCTTCCTCCGTCACGGACCTGTTTTAAGGTAAGTCTGTACAGCATGTTGTTCTGCTCTGGGTGTAACACCTGCCAAGCAAGCAGCTCGCTCCCTGGCTGACGAGTGTGTGTCCCTTGGCTGGAATATATCCAGGCACTGGATACCCAGCTCCTACTGCAGATAACAGCTCTCCACTGTGAGCGCTGGAAAAATAGCCCCATGTCATACTTCAGTACACCTTTCTTCAACGTGAGAAGAATATTTTTCTCTCTTAACCAGAATAAACATTTTTTTCTTCAGTTTCTTGTATTTTTGCAGACATTGTCTGTGTATCCCAGTGGTAAACCTCTAGCTTTCATTATGTGGAATGGAAGGGTAGGACATGAGGACTTGCACATTTATATTTACCAAATATATTTTCAACCATTCTTTAGGTAATATATGCAGAACAATGAAAACCATACCAATTGGGTTTTACTTCCAGGAAAGCCTTGTGCTATAGCAGATAATGAAAGTATTTTTCAGGAAGATAATCTTAAAGCCTTAAGTAGAGGGAAAGCTGGAGATCTCTTATATTAGAAAGGAACTGAGAAGACAAAGCAGGGGGAGGAAATCGTCTAATAGCAAGTCCCAGTATTTCTTCTGATCCTGTTTCTGGCTGTAGCTAGTGCAAGATGCTTCAGAGAAATGGCAAGAAACATAGAATAGTGATAATGAGCTTATCTACAAGAAAAATGCCTTCTTACAGAACTTTCAGAGGTGTGTAAAAACATACCATCTGTTTGAAGGAGTTTTTAATTATTTTAAACAAAAAAATATTGAAAATGTAAGCGCTACCTCTGCTTCTGCCCCCATCTGACTTTGGCTGGGGTTTTTGTAGCACATGATGATGTTGTCCTCCCCACTAGTTTGTGGTGTAGTGCTTTACACAAGTTACAGTGGGAGCTTCTGGAAAGTTTCTTAATTACTTGGGCTTCCACATACTTCCAAAAATTCCAGTGGGCATCTTATATAAGCACTTATGGATGCAAATAACTGTTTCTGAAAAATGCCACAAATGGACAAAGAGTTCCTGTAGGTGTTTGGAAAGCTGTCTTTAAAGTTGAATCCTTTTTGGGAGGTGGCAGACCTGCTGAGGAGGAGTCAAAACCCAGAGCTGCCCCTGAAGGAAGGCTTTAGCCTCCAGGTGCGATGGGGCCGATGGACTCCTCCTGTTCTAATCCTGCCCCTTTGCAGCCAAACACACACATTTCTGGGAGCAGAGTGGCCTTTAGCTAACAGGACACACAGATTTACTCAGTAAGGAAGCCGGTGTCTTGGAGGTGGGAGATTCAGGTGCCAGCCTACAGTGTTGGTCCCCAAAAATACTGGCTACCTGGCTGCAGGTTCAACGAGGCCTTTGGCTCCAGGAAAGCATTCCTAAATACATTTGGCATCTATGCTGCCCAGAGGGTGAGAAGTTGAGGATGGGATCACAGGTGAGGAGCTGGCTGTGGTCTCCTTGCCAGCCACCCAGCCTGTGAGGGCAAGGTGCTTGTTCTTAGATGCTCGGAGGATTATGTCAGCAACAATGTGTACTTATGTAGTAGTGCTTCAAAAACATAACTGCATGAGAATAAAAGCAAAAGAGAAATTAAGCATTTGTCTGAGGGGAGATTAAACAGTGCAGCTTATGCTGTACAATCTGTAATGTTGAAGAAAGTATTCGTTTCAGCATCTGCCTCCAGTGTAACCTGTGTATTGGCACTTGTTTACCGCAGGCTCTTTGCCTTTGCGAATTCTCATGTCAAATGGAAATACATTCAAGGCTTTAATTCAGTTTCCAACCCATGCTGGGGAAGAATAGGCCCATTGATTTTCATTCCTTCTAGGTATTCTGCTAAGTGATCTCTGCAATGGGTAATTCAGGTCTGTCATTTATTCATGTTTACCAGGAGTGCAGTTTATGAATGAGAGAAAGATTAACCTGATGTGATTGGACTAATTAGTAATACTATATTTACTGTCAATGGATGAACAAGAAAGACAGCAGATATGATTTAAACAATGATGCTTCATGCAATCATTACAAAGTGAAATCACTAAAGTTTTAACCTTCTTAAGGCACTTTATTTCAAATGGAGTTAGAATTGCTAAAATTAATACAATTTCTGGGCTTTTATTTGGGGGCGGGAGGAGGTAGAATGTGCATACAGCTCTTTCCCTTGGGTAGGCTTCGTCTAAGTGCATTTCTTGAGGCCCTACTCACCAACTCATGGTTTGTGCAGAACACTTCTTAGTACATTTTGGAAAGGGTGAGTTTGTGATATGGAACACGAGGAGTGCAGAAAGGTATGTATTTGTTAGATATGTCAATTTAGGCTCCTTTTAGGTGCCTAGCAACGTGATATAATATTTAGTTATTAAAGTCGTTGGATCAGTGCAGCTAAGTGGATTTACTCCAGCTGAGGATCTGGATTGTTAAATCACTTTGTCCTTTTATTTTTTTTTTTTTTTTTATGGGAGATCAATGAACAATTCACCACTTAGATAAATATGAAGGTGGCACATGCTAGTCTTGTATGGATTTTTTTTATTTTTTTACTGCTCTCCGATGTGCTTTTCAGCACTGTGGTAGCCAAGTCAGCAATCTTGATTTATAACCCTTCCAGAGACTTGTAAAAGATGCTAGATAAATAATTGCTGTAGAGCCTCAGGGACATGAGGTCTGATTGCCTGCTGCTCTGTCAGTGATTTACAACCAAATTCCAGCCCGTTCCTGCCTCTGTGCTTATGGAGGCAGACACTAGTTTGATGCACAAAGTGTGATCAAAACAAGTCCTTGTGGGAGACATTACAGCAGGTGCCAATAACGTCGGAACGGCCTCGTAGATCTGAAACATCTGCAATATTTAAGAGTGGTTTGGGCTTTTCCTCACACTCTCCTCACCCCTAGGAATTTAATTTGATTTTGTGTTTGGGTTGCTGGGATAGTAATGCAGTGATCTTACATCAGAAGAAGCTGTACTAATGTGTGGAAGTTTAATTATGCTTTACCTGTAATCTTCCTAGTTGTGGAAATGCCTGAAGCCCAATTCGCCACTGAAAGCTCGGATTTCGAAGCAGTGGTGTGAAATTGGTTTCCAAGGTGATGATCCTAAAACAGACTTCAGAGGGATGGGTCTCCTGGGCTTATATAACTTGGTGTAAGTATGTTCCTCTGTAGATGCTTTAAGTGTGTCTGAAGTCATGGATAGCAGCTTTACTTTAAGGTTGTTAGCAAGTCTGTGGGAATAACTTATAAAAGTGTTCGGGACTTCATAGCAGAAGCTGAAAGAATTTATTTGCTAGCCCAATTTTTGTGGAGTATTTCTTCTTGGGGGTTCTCCTTTCAGTATTCCTAATTCAACTCAGTAATACCACTTGCTAAGCCTTTTTTTTTTTTTAGTTTTGCTGTGACACAGTAGGTTAGCACTCTTTTCCCAAAAGAAAGAAACTTTAAAGTATATTTTCACCAATATATAGATCTCCTTAAACAAAATGCCCTGGAAGTGGGTTGGTGGGAGGGTTACGTTACTGCTCAGCTTTCTTGTTCGGAATTTCATGCCGAATTCTTAGGCAAAACACTTGAAATGCAGCCACTGATGGCAGACTGTAGTTGGACTGCTTATTCTTTCTGTCAATATCCAAAATTAAGCAGTGAGTTTACATCAGTATTCCCTTCTGTCTCACACAGAGCAGGTGTTAGTACCGCATCTGTGGTCAGTGATTTGGGAATCCATCAATTCCTGTTCTTTCCTTCAGCCCTTGTATCTTCTGCAGGTGGTTACATAACTTAGAAACATTTTCTAAAATAACCTCTCTATGAGGGGGGAAAAGAAATATTTTCTGCTTTTACAGATTAAAGAACATAAATCATCCACTGTCCATATGTCTTTCTCTAGCAAAGCTCAGTCGAGGATCTGGACTCTTGACTCTGGCTTTGAACTTCCATTGGAGATGAATCCCTAAGATGTAATTCGTGTCTTAGTCTCCTGTGATGACTCTTATCTTGCTTAATTAATCTGCCAGATCAAGAAGCCTGAACGGGTTTTTCTTGAGCTCAGCAGCCAAGATGCTCTAGGAATAAACAACTGATTTTGTAGGGTGGGTAGAAAGGGGACTCTGGTAATGCATGTTCACTAACTGCTTATAGGGTTGCACTTGTAATTTGAGGCTGCTTTTATCTTTCATTTTAGGGATCTGGTAGCTTAATAAATTTAACATGTTAAATGCTACTCATAGCACGTAACACATGTAGTGACCTTTAAAAGGGTGTGTATGGACATCTTATATGATTTAAGATGGGGTTTTTCTTGTTTTTCTTTCATGATTCACCCTAAACTTGTATATTTGCAGGTATTTTGCTGAATGGGACACTGAGATAGCTCAGCAAGTTCTCTCTGACTCTCTTCACCCTAAATACAGGTAATGCTTGAAACCAGGAAAAGTAATTTGAGAGAGCACTGTGCTGGCCGGTATTTTGGGAGGGGGCTTATTTCCTTTTCTTTTTGTTGGGCACAAGCTCGGGTATTGCCACAGGCTGTTTTCAAGTGCTGATCCTGAAAACTGATCAAATCCAAGAGAAATGCTTGTGCATTGAATCTTAGAAATAGTCAAACAGTGTTAAATGTTTTCACTTCTAATTTCAAGTGATTTTGTATTTTTGTTTACCTTTCTTTTTGTCTTTTCATAATGAAGGGAAGTCACTAAGAAGGAACTAAGGTATTTTTTTCTTTTTCTTAGTTTTATGAGACCCTACATGTAAATAAAGATCAAACTGTACTGCAATTTGCCATGTTATAAACAGAAAGTCTTTGTTGCAACACCAAGAGATCCATATTCCTTTCTCTGAAGTTAACTCAAACATAGCTGATGCTGCAGCACTGGGTACATCTGAGCATGCTTATGTGCAAAGAATGAAATCAACCTTGCTTTATGTAGCTAAAGTACTGTATTTTAGACCCATTTAGTATCAGGCTTGACCAAGAAATTTTGGGTGATTTTTCCCCATAGGAAAACAGTCTAAGTAGCGCTACTGTGGTCACAATATCATGTAATAATCAAAAGTAGTCTAGGCCAAGGGTTTGTTAGCACCATTGAAGAGCACTTTGATTTATAGTCACATACCCCAGATGCCTTGACTAATAATGGGTCTAATCTGGCTAGTCCAATATCGTGACTGCTGAGAGATCAGGTGTCTTCAAGTAGCAAAAATTCTGCGTTATGAGCTATTTGTGAGTAGGAGGTTTATTCCATAATTATTTAAGGGGGGCAGAAATGGCTCATAGCCAGTTACATAATAATCAGTTACCTTCAAAAGACATTTTTTCTTTTGCCAGTAGTGTTAGATATCCATATAGCAGGTCCACAGCTGAATCCCGTGAAGATTTTAGTTTCCTCAGTATTTTGTGGCTGAGTTTCCAATAGTAATTCTGTGGCAAAAAGCTCTTGTAGGGTTGAGGGAGCTGTAAAACAAGAGACTTTAAGCCTGAAAGTCAGCCCTCAGTTTTTGTTTGTCTGGGGTTCCCTATATATACTGGCATCCAATCTCTTCCTACAAGCACTCCCCACAATTCCCATCTTACCTTTACATATGGTGTTGCCCATGGATGATTTTTATTAATGTGTGCTGGTGCGCAGGGATTGTCATGATGCTTAAGGAGCGTTATAGAAAATAGCCACGATTTTTGTTTAGCTGAACTCTTACATGGGAAACTGAACTATACTACCCAGATGCTGAGTATTCAGTACCAGGGCGGTGAAGCAAAGAATCCCATTAGTGTTCTTCATTTACATGTTTGATTGCCAAGGACTGTCCTGGAGTGCTGTGTGAGCATGTGCAATTTCTATCCCTTGAAAGAGTGTTTAGTAGAAGGTGACTGCTGCTGGTGGTGCCCGTGGCATTCATCCTGGTGTGATTGCTTAGCAGCTGTGCTGGTTTCTGATGTGATCTTGATCAATGTAATTTCCATTTCTGTTGAACTGTATTGCTTGTCCACATCCTACATGCACCACCTTAATTCAACGTTTGCTTGGGGTTTTTTTAACTGATGTTATGCCACAACCTACAAAGATGGCTGAGATTTTAGGGAAGGAGTATATTCCTGCACACCAAGCCAATTTAAAGAAGGTTTATTCTCACACATGCTGCCTGGTAACACTCAGGTCAGGATGGGGACAAACCTTTGAGCATCATTAATACTTAATGACTACAGTTTTTAAATGCCATATTTATGTGAATTTCAGGGGATTGTCTTCAGCATAATACATACTTACTGTAGTTCAGGTTTAGCCCAAGAAAGACACTTTCACACATAGCTGTCTAAGATTTGCAAGCTCTGATTTGCTTTACCGAGGGGAAATTCCCACAGGCATGTCCAGGTTGCAGCCCACTGGTTTGGGTTGTTTCCCTGCCTGCTTTCAGCTGCTGATAGATGGGGGCAGTGATTTCTGCTGAACTTGGTCCATTCTAGTGGGTGCAGTTAAGGTCTGGGTAGTGGAATGTCAGCTGACTGGTTGCATCAGGCAGTTCTTTTAAAGGAAAATGTTGAACAGAAATTTAACCTAAAATTAAACAGTTCCCTAAGTAATTCTGTTTGAAGGGAGGGACCCTCTGTATCCTTGAGAACCTCTACATTATTTTGCCAAATAATAGGAAATAGTGTTCCTTATTTTTGGCTTTTAGGTGGTTTCCAGTTGGGCTGGACATAACAAACTTTCTAGCAGAGGTGTGTTTTTCATGTTTGCCACCTCAGGTGACTCGTGCCTCCAGTGATGGGCATCGCATATGTCTTCAAGAACACAAAAGGTTAAAATAATCTTTGATTAGTTAAAAGAAAAGTAATATTTTCAGCTTTTAGTGTAGCTCAGACTTAACTGAGGTTGCTTTTACTGAGAGCATTGGTGCAGGCACACACTTTGTAATGATGAGAGAGGTTTATCAGTGATGCTATAAAGCTGGTTATCCATTTCAATTCTCTTTATACCAACCTGTGCAGTCAGAAGCAGAGTTAAGTGTGATTAGACATATCAACAGAGATATTAATAAAATACCCTGTTCAGTAAAAATTATAATATCAAAGAAAGAAACTATTTGTCAATGAACAATGCATGGCAATATCTGGATTTTGTTGGTTTTTTTTTCACTCCCCAGCCAATTGAGCAAAGCCGAATGGGAGAAGAAAAAGTTTGATAAGGCAATTGGGTAAGTTAAAAATCTTTTTAAAGCTGCCACAAACACAACAGTAAACAATTATGCTATGTATTTGGGGCTAAAAAGGTATTTCCTGGTCACTTCTTAAAGGAAATTTCATTGTGCATGCTAATAAGTATTGTCCTAACCACACCTTTGATTGAAGATTACAGGAAAAATAGTTTGAAGTAAGAATTAGGAAAAATAACCCAAAAATGCTATGGCAAGGAGAAGCTTTTTGGATATGGATATGGATAGAGCAGTGATTAATATCTATTTAATTCTTCTTAGCACATAATGTGATCAAGTTTCACTTCTTACTGTCAGACACAGTTCTGATCCGCTTTCAGGAAAGTATAATAGGAAAGAAATAGTACTGAGATTTTTCTTTTAAGTAGTGGCTTTGATATAGCTGCATTATTCATGAGTATGGAACTGGATGTTCCTTTTGAGTGTATCTGAAAATCTGTAATACAATATTTTAATGCCCGTATTTCATTTTCCTGTGAAACTTGCCGTTAGGTTTCATGTTGCAGTTAACTTCTGGATATTTTTTTTCCTCCTGAAATATGCCAAAGATTAAAAAAAAAGCAAGTATTTCAGTTTGCTTGATAGCGAACTGAAATAATACCTAGGATAATCTACAGAAGACAGCTGTGTTTAGAAGAGTTTAAAAAAAAAAAAAAAAACACTGTATAACTAAACAAGTTCGCTTTTATCACTAAATGAGTGTGGGACATCACATGTTTTTTCTTGGGAAACAGTCACTGCCAGAAATATCAAGTTCTTTATGCAACAGGTTCACAAATTAAGAAATAACTTCACATTTCTGAGTTCTGTTGTGCTTAAATATACTTTCCATGTTGATATCTCTTAACAGGGCAGGGGTTTGCTTCATGAGTCTGATTTTCTTATTTCTGTTGCCAGCATGCTCTGATTTATGTTTTTGCTTGTTTTCTGGCCCGTGTATCCAGTTCTCAGCAAGAAATGGAGGTGCCTCAGCTGGATCTTTTTCACAGCTGGATCTTTTTAGCCATATTAATGTCTTTATAGGACTGATCCTTGAAACCTAATTTTCCTGAATATGGGTAGTGAATTGCAGTTGGGCAGATGGGCTGAAACACCGAATGCCGGGTCCCCCTGCAGACGCAGCCACAATGTGGAGTGCTCGCCCTGTGTCAGAGGCGAGCGCAGGAGCGCCAGAGATTGCTCTTGTTCTGTAGCAAGGAATCTGTGCTGCTCCGCTGAAAATGCTGGCACTGTGACTAAATTCCTGGTTTTGCTGTGACCATATGTTTCACAAGGGAAACGTTGCCATTAGGCTGCACAAAGTAGGATCAGTGTTTTTCTTGTTTTCTGCCTTGGAAGCTCACGAGAGAGAGAATTAATACACCTCAGTAGAACACAATCTGCAGTGTCAGTGTCACTAGTGTTTCTTGTAGTGTGCTAAAAGAAGACAAACAGTACACAAGTGTTGCCGCTTCTTTTTCTTACAGCTATTCTTTTGCTATCGTGGGCATTAACATAACAGACCTCGCATACAACCTGCTCGTGAGCGGAGCTCTGAAGACCCATTTCTACAACGTTGCTCCCGAAGCACCAACCCTAACTCACTTTCAGCAAACGTTCTGTAAGTGCTGGGAAGGGGGAAGGAATTCATGATCTGAAATCCGGCTAACATTTTTATACTACCCGTTCTTTAAATACTTGGACTCAGCTCATAGTTGTGATGGATGCCACTACCAAACCAAGGAATAAAGCAAACGAACATAAAGCAAAAAATCCCAAACAAAAACCTCCAATGACCTGAAAAAGTGACCTTCCTGTCTTCTTAGACTGGTTTTAAATAATAATAAGAAATTAAAGGTACTTTAAAGAACTTGCAGAGAGTGCTTCCCCATAAATCAAACTGTCTCAAGATATATCTGCATCTACACTCAAGCATTACCCTCCATGCTTCAGTAAAGTTGTCCCCCATCAAAATAATGCTTTCCCAGCTCTTTCCCTGTATTAGAGCATCCTTTCTACAGCACAGGCCTGCTGTGCATCCTTGCACAGTGGTTGCAACACTTCTAATATTTTTTTCAATATATAGACAAGAAACTGAAAAGAAGTCAGGATGCACTATTTTCCACATTTATGACAATTGAAAAGGCTTTGGTTTTGTGATGGTTTGGGGTGGTTGTTGTTGGTTTTTAAAGTTTGGTTATTTAGATATCATATTTTTTTTTGTTTGTTTTGCAGCTGTAATATTTTATTATTGCTTAACTGGGTAAATGTCAAATATTGGTGTTGTGTGCATCTCTTTCATTAAATAGCATCTGCTTTCAGACAAGGATGCTGTTTAGTAAGACTCACTCCCCCAAAATCCTGTGTGGGCGGATCACAGAGTGCAGCAGGGCTCTCCCTTTTGTGATGGTGTCTGTGTTGCTGCCTGAGCTGGACTGGCTGGTAGGAACACTGGGCAGCTTAGCTGCCAGGCTTTTGTCTTGGTGGTGGTTTGCTTGATAAATAAAAAAATGCAGGTAAGTACCTACCTAAATATCTACTTATGCATCTTTGGGTCATCTTTTCATTGAAAGGGTTAGTCTTTTTGCCAAATTCTTGATGTGCCTCTGACCTTGTGAAGAGTTATGTCTAGTATGATTGGTTTCATTTCCATATCTTCATATTCTGTTATTGGTTATGGTTTCTTGCCATGGCTAAAATCTGCCACCAGTGAATCTGGAGGAGGAAGAGACATGGTTTGGTACACTTACAGTGTCTTTTTGCCACTGCCAAAGTCTTGGCTGCAGGAGGGACTGTTCTGCCGGCTGGGTCTAGGACTGTGCCCTAGGACCAGTGTGTCTGCTGGCCAGTATGGCCAGTCCATCATGACAATGCTGGAGGGAGAGCTGACTTGGACACTGTTACGGAGGCACCCCAAAGTCAGTTTTAGGTGAACAACAAGTTCCAAATCAGACTTTATTCTGGCTGGAAAAGTGCAGCCAATAAACCAACCAAAACAGGGTTTATACAATTAGTTAGCACTCCGACAACATAAAATACAGGTTCAGATATGAGTTGAGGAGATTATTGGGGTGCAGCAAAACGAGAATAATGAGGATCCACAGTATGCATGCACACACAAGAAACAAACCATAGCCCTCTGACTCCAGGGTAAACTATCACTCGGCTGGGTTAGGCAAGGACTTATTCAAGGATATATCCAGTAAATTATTGCTCACCCAAATGAGGAGGAGAGGTGCTCTCAATCCTGGGAAGTTTCCTTAGATGGCGTTCCAATCTAAGGGGAGGGCTCCAGCTTAGCAGACCCACTGCTTCAAGAAGACCACACAAAGGGAATCTTTGGCGGGCACCCTGTTTTATAGTCTAGTCAGATCTGGCTGTGGGCATTCCAGAAGCTTCTCAGCTTCTCTGGGTCCCTCCTCTCCTAATGACCCTGTCAGCCTACTCCGGGTCCCACAAAAGAGCCATTACCTGCCCCATTGAAGGCTCCAGCTCTCAGAGGGGGATGTGCAACTGCCACACCGGTTCTCAGGGGGAGAAGTGCAACTGCCACAGACACCTCTTCCCTCTATAGCCCATGCATGTAGGAGTTATGGAGCAAGATAAAACTCACATGGGTCTCTAGTGTAGTAATGGGCCGGTAAAGGTGGTGGATGTTCCTACAATGCTCTGCCTACCAGCCTAGCAAAAACCTGAGGTTATCAAATGGACTTTATTGTAGAGGAAGCATCAACAGACAAAATTTCCTGGAGCAAGGATGATTCATCCAAAGATTATCTGTTTGAGTCTGACAAATCCCTGCTCTTACGCTCTTGCAGCTTCTCTCCTCTCCCTACCAAAGTCATCCTAGGTTTCCTTCAAATTACCTACAAACCCAGACACCGTTAGGCTGCATTAAATGCCTACAGGCTGCATGACTGAACTGGAAATTCAAAATTACAGTGCACAGCCAGCAGCCTCGCTGGTAGAGGAGCACAGTGGTTGTACTGCACGGACCCCCTAAATGCTAATGCACAACATCGCCTCTTGTGAGCCCTTCTGCTCCCTCGGGCCGTGGGGACACACACAGAGCTGAAAACTGCATTTGGCCCCTGCCCCCAGGTTCTGCTGCCCCCTCTGCCCGTCCACACAATGCGCGGAACTGCCTTGTTCAGTAGCTCGACTCAGCTGCTGCTCAAGTGCAGAAGGCACCTCTTGGAAGTCTCCTGGGTCTTGGGGCGTAAAGAACTAACAATGTGTTACATTTTATGTAGCAGGAGGTTTTTTTGTTGTTTGGGGTTTTTTGAAGAGGTTTTACTGAGCTTTGTTTTGAAGGTAATATCTCTTGGAATGAGACAGCCTATGGCTGTTGGAATATATGGAGGATATTTGAAGGTGTATTTAAAATATCTTTTGAATGAAGTTTCTCAAATGGATGGGGGGGAAAATATGACCATGCATATATACCTAATATACCTCAAAATTTCATGTTAGAAGTATGAGTGTTGTAATTGTCATAAAATAGAAATAAACAAATAAAAACAAACCTTTTTTACAACAAATGTCCTCACTTTCTGGTATACATAAAGCTTACTTGCACATTTTGCTGTGTTGGCATGAAAGATTTTATACTTCCTCAATGGTTCGTCTGCTGCAAAAGGTGGGATCAAGAGGTTGGGTCCAGTTTATTGGAGTCCCAGTGTTGGATGTAATGGTTTTCCTGTTAGTTGTTTCTCTTCAGATTCAAGGACAGCACAGAACTGTGAGGGTAAAGGCCTTAATCAGATCCTGTGTATTAAACCCACCTTGGGATCAAAGTTCTTCCGAAAACAGGGATATCTTATCAGTGTGAGTGGTTCTGTATATCACCTTATCGTTCATCTTTTCAGGATCATAGGCATGAGTCTTTTCCCTATAAGGTGTTGTGAGATGTCAGACTCCAGTGACCGAGATTCTCTGTGTAAATTGTAATTGTTAATTGCAGGTTTCTTTCTAATTTTGTATGTAATCTTTGCATACTGTATTTATCTCTTTTACTCCTTTTTATTATGTTGTAGGCTACTTAATGCATGAATTCCACAAGTTCTGGATTGAAGAGGATCCACTGGACATCATGGAGTTCAATCGTGTCAGAGAGAAATTTCACAAGCGAATCTTAAAACAGCTCCAGAATCCAGAGATGGCTCTGTGTCCTCACTTTGCTGCATCAGAAAGTTTAATGAATATGTAGTTACTCACTCGATTTCATTTGCAAACAGCCTCACTCTTGTGTTAGATCACTGTTTAGACCATCAATAGCATACTGAATGACCATGGCGATTGTATGCATGTTTTTGGTGCAGTATTCATCTATTTTTGTCATGCATATGAGATCCCCTTATGCTCCTCTTGTTGGGGATTTCTCATTTTAAATGGGTGCTCATATTGTGGCATTATCCAGTGTTACATTCTGAATTGATGTCCAGGTATCAGAGTTTTTCTATTTTTTTAGACTTTCCCCATAAATTCAGCATTGGCAATTGAATTGTATTTCTCTAGCTGTGTTTTTGTATATGTGGAATAAGTAGCTGGATCTTGTATCGTGAAAGCTTTTTAACTTCTTGGTATGTTTTAAGATAACTACTGGCATTTCAAGTGAAATGTATGTTTGGACCTTGTCTAGAAGATAACATATGTAATTTAATCTGATGCAGGCAAACACATTATAAAATCCAATTTTCTCCATGCAGCCATATATGCTTAATGCAGAATTAATCAGGTTTATGAGGTACAAGATTCAGTGTGAAAAGTTGATACAGAATTACAATCAGATTCCACAGCTGCATGAATACCCAATGGTCTGGTGATGCTAATACAGTCACAGTGAACTGCAAACGCGCTCACAACTACTGGAAACCAGCAGGGCCAAGAATTCTGTCATCAGGCAGTTGTCACCAACACCACCACGCTGAAGCATGATCTAAATTCCTGCACATTCCTTTGAATATACAGAGGTTAGTATTTTGTGTCACATGTTGGAAAGCAACGTGACTCGGTCACATTGTGCTTGGTGAATTCAGGGGAGCAAAAATCTATATATTTTTTTGAACTACTGAAAATGTTGCTTTGGTTGTCAATCCAGTTCCTAAGAACTGGGAGAAATAATTGATTAGAAGGTTTAGAGCAAAGCCACTTGTTTCCCAGACTACTTATTAAAAGAAAATTAAAATGGCAAGTTACGTTTTTTCTAAAAACATAAATGAGTAGAAGTGTCTGACGCTAAGATTGTGTAGTATATTAAACAGCATCTACCATGGCATTTCATACCCATGGTATTTTTTACCTTCTAAGCAAGCAATTTTAGTATTATATGTTTGTGTAAATCACTTGCATATGGAGATTAAACTGAGTAGTGTCCAACTACTTGTGAATTATATGAATAAATTATATGTCATTCTGAACTGAAGCACTGTGGGTTTTATTTTTGAGATATGCAGTGATACAGATGAAAGCTATTTTACTTGAATGGATCAGGTGAAAGGGGGTGTATCAGCTTTGTGGTATTTCCTTACTCTGAAGGGTGCTCTGAACTTCAGCAGATCAGGTTCTTTATACCATTTCTGGTTACAGCTTGGGCCATCACTTACTAAGTAAAAAATAAAGCAACTGGAGTGGTTCCATTTCTTGGGAAACTCCTTTTTGGGTTTAATCCCTCTCATTCTGTGCTCAAACGTGAGGTGGGGGTCAGGGCTTCTCTGCAGGGCTGGAAACTTCACTCATTGCTGAGTTAATCAGCAAAACTCTATGGGTGTTGTGATAAATGGGCTTCTCCAGTGACTTTGGAAACATGGAACTGAAATTATTAACTACTGCATATTTTGCATGAAAATACAAGGAATAAAAACTCTGTATGTTTACTTACTACCATTGGTTTTGGAAAGTGGTTATTTATAATCGTTAGATATCGAAGGCTTCTTTGCATCACTCTTGAAGCTTCTAAAGTTTGTAGCAACAATTTTCACTGTTTCAAATCTTAGTCTCTCGCTTTGTTTCCCTGCCCCACTCTTTGACTTAAATTCCTTCTGCAATTTTTTAGGCTATGCTGGTTTATTTTTAATACTCTGCATTGGAGTTCATGGAGTTCAGGGAAGGAGTGGGGGCACAAAGGTCCCTGCTACCCTCTCATGATGTGCTCCGCTCAGTTGTTGTGCCTTGTATCAAGGTGTCAGCTTCCAATAAAATCAGAAAATGTCATCTGGCTACGTGTCAGATTGTGTCACCACAATGTAGCTGCTTCGGGTGGTTGTTTTCCTGCCTTGCAGGGAGACGGATTTAATGAAGCTAAGTGTGAAATTCCCCCTCCCATGGAGGCCCCACATGCTCGTGCCTACAGATCTTATAGTGCTGCCTGCTCACGCTTCAGCTTTGTTCTGGGACATCTTTGCTCTCAAAGTCCATGTGGAACCTGGGGCAGCAAATGTCCCTGGTGGCTGCTAAAGCAGCTGTGTGCTGTGGGGGAGGATGTGGGTCTGGCGCTGCCTTCCCTTCTCCAAAGGAATGGGTTCTTACCACAACACAAACCTAAACTTTTATTTAAAATATTAAAATTTACACTGTCACTGACATACCTCCAAATTGACCCATGAGGAATTGCATGCTGCTTTCCCTAGGGAGGAGAAAATGAAAGCAACAGCAAAAAATGAGTGTGTAAAAAGCCACTTCAACAAAGTAGAATCAATATTTATACTCACTGCAGAGTGCAGGGTTTGGTTTAATTAAGAGTAGAGAAGATTTCAGTTGGATCTTCTGAAAAACTTTCCCCAGCCTCATGGTTGCTGCACTCCACCTGCTGCCTCCTCCCCCCGAGGCTCCTGTGAAGCCACCTGGACACTCGCTGCTGGGGAAACGTCACCCCTGGCCCTGCCCGGCATGGGCAGCAAGTGCTGCCTGCCCAGCCTCTAAAGCTCTTTGGCATCTTTCTTTCTGAACAGGTATTTTTCTCAGGCAAATAATTTATACTTGCAGGACCATGCAACCAAGGTGTTTTAAAAAGCCAGAGCTGCTAATTTAATTTATAAAATCCAGGGCGGGGTATTGATGCTGTTAAGAATATGCTTCATTTGAGGCAGGCAGATGACTAAATATAATCATTGTGAAAACACGGTATGGGAAGGTTGTGTGTGATTTAAAATGCAGAAGTATTTACCTTAAAGCCAGAAGAAAGGGCCACTTGGTGTTGTGTTTCTTTAATTCTGTATGCAAAATTATGCAAGAGTGGCTTGTGTTTCTCTGTGCTACAGATTCAGTCGCTTCCCATAGCACAGTGCTTGTTTATCCGGGCTAATGGGAATTTAAGTTGTTGCCAGGGCTCCTTTGACACTGTTGGTGGGCACTGGTTTGTCTTCAGTCCCCTTGGGGCTCCAGCAGCCATGGGGCTGGGGCTGTGGGCACAGGCAGGGTTAGTGCCCAGGGTTTTCATCACTGCCGAGAGAAGAGTGAGTGCTGCTCGGGCTCCACAACACTTTTTGGCTTTTAAATTTTTCTTCCATTGAGGAAGGAAGAATTATTTTTGCTATGGTTTTTACTGGCTCTTTTGGAAGGTACTTTTTCAAATACTGGTGCTAGTGGTATTTTTATGTACTGTTTTTAGAAACAAAGAAGGTCCATCCTATCTGTACAGTTTGTCTTGGAGAATTGTATCTTCTGGCTGTTTCCTGAAGCTGGACTGGAAAATTTCCTGTCGTGTAGAGGGTAAAGGGGAATTAATCCACTGTCCTCATTAATGGAAGAGCAGTCTCTAAAAGCACCTGTACCCGCTGTGCTGCGTGCCCTGTGTGGCACGGCTGGGTAGTGATGGCTTAGCGGCTCTAGCTGAAGCACTTTGCTGCAGGTGGAGAAATTTCAGCACATTCCCAGTTGAAATAAGTGCTGCTGGGTAGTGCAGGAGGCGTGTGAACAGAGTGCTAATGCTTGGGTTAATTAACCCGTATCTGCAACTACTGACCCAAAGAATCAGTGGGAGCACAATGTACACATGGGTTTCCTTTATGCAGCTGGTATTATCATTCGCTTCCTAATCCTGCCCTTTGTGGGCTAGGTTAGCTCTTAACATTTCATTTGCTTATCTCTCCCTTTTCGTCATAATATGACCTGTGGGTTTTGACCCTTCCACAGGGGCGGACGACACTGGAGATTTATCCAGTAGTGCAGTCTCGCAGATTGGAGTGACTCCTGAATGGGCTCTAGAGGAGCCTGCAGCTCTGCCGCTGGGATCTGACTCAGGTGAGGAAGAGTCACAGCCTGAACCAGTACCTGTGCAGTTCTGTAAATGCCAACTTCATGTGTTTGACAGCTCCTGTTGGGAAATAGGGGAACTCTGTATATACTGTTGAGAAATAGGAGAACTCTGTATATACTTCCCTCTGTCCCCCAGCTGGCTCTTGACAAGCTTGACATCATCAACTTATGACCATTTTGGCATCATAGCAAGACCCCTCTGTGAATGACTCTCATCATCTCTCATTTTCAGCAAATGTTCTACTTTCTTTTTATCTGGCTAACCACCTTGATTTTCACCTCTCATTCCTCGCTTCCAATTTGGTCCAATGTGAGCTGGAATTTTGCACTAATGAATCCTCCAGGCTACACTGAAAAAACCAGCATGGGTCTCCTCTGTACATTTGCATCTGCAGCACGGTGCAGCTAAAAATCCTGTGAATTATTAAAGTAGATGTTTTGCAGAAAACAATCCTGAAACAGATAAGAAAATGAATTATTCATTGTTTTGCTTGGTTTGCAGCAGTGCAGGATTTCTATAAGGCTTGCCAAAGATTAGACAGGAGTCTTCCTACAAGATCATGTAGGAACATAGTAGAACTGGCTCTGTGCTTTCCCCTGTGAGCAGCATGCATAGAAATCAGGTCATTACTTATTCTAGTAAAGGAAAGTGTTCTCTATATAGAACTATAATTAGAAAAATAGATTTAGCTATAAAACCTCCAAGCAAGAACTGGGTACAGCAGCTTAGATCAAAATGAACTATGAGGAAGGGCAGAGGGGTTTGTAACTTGTGTTGCTGTGTTCCTAGACCTGGGCTCCTCTGCATTGAAGGGTTGTAAAAACTTGTAACTGAGGGTGGTGTATTCCCCAAGGAGCTTATGGCCTGAAATGAAGGAGATGGGTGAAAGTGGAGAGCATGGAGTCAACACCGATCAGCACAGCTGGCAGCTCAGGAAAGCAGAACAGCACAAGAGGAGCTGCAGAAAGGGACAAGAGGAAGCTTGTTGTATGTTCATGGGCAGTTTTTCCCAATTGTAAGGGCAAACAAGGAAGGCACATGGAGATGACTGTGAAAAACCTAACGAATGGACAGCAGGGCATGGCACTATGACATACTGGAAATGAGGACAGGCCTATCCCTGGTGGGTGCAGCATGGCTGAGAAGGTCCTGGAAGGAAAAATATAGTCTGAAGTGAGAGAGTGCATGTTGAAGGGGAAATTCACAGAGGTATTGGTGCGATTAGCATAGGGATGGTGCAGTTGGCACAGAGAGTTTGGCGCAGGCTGTGTGATGGTGTCCTGAATGGGTCTGAGGATGGCAACACTGCATGGTCCAGGGCCTGAGAAGATAGGGACAGCCTCGGGGCAAATGGTACTTCTGAGAATGGATAAGAAAGGCTGTGCTTCTCAAGAGAGGCCAGTCAGGAAGGATCAACAAGATGTAGACATAGTCTAGATGTAAAGCCCTGAAGAGAGGCTGGGGGCTAAGCTGGAGCCTTTGGTCACGGTTCAGAGACAAGACAGGGGTGTTCTCCACACCTGGAGTTTTGTAGGCACATGAGGCTTAAGTTGGGAAAAGTTGTTAGGAAAAGGTGAACAATTTGAGAGTTTAATGTAGACAATCAGGATAAAAGTCTGGAGCAGAGAGAGCTCTGTATCTCATTGACGGGGCAAGAACTGCCAAGATTGTGCTTGCAAACAAGGCTAACCAAGGAGAAACTGTTGAAGCAGGAATAAAAAATAAACCAATGGCAGAACACTGTGGAAAGCCCCATTAATAGAAAGAAACCTCCACAAGATTTGAGGCTGTAATGATCAGAAAAGTGGTTGGGAGGAGACGATAGTCTCAGAAGCTAAGGGGAGACTAAATCTGAGAAAACTTCCATGGTCACCTGTGTCGCAGGCATTTGACAGCTGAGTGCTCTGTCTTTTCCCTGGTCATGTGCTCTGTTCTGAGCAGATTTCTTTTAATTCATCCATCGAAGCACTCGTGTGGTGCCCATCTCACCACAGGCAAATCACAAGAACAGTACCAAAACTCTCAAAAGCAGTAATTCAGCTCAGCCCTGCAGCTGTTGTCACCTGCCCTTGTCAAACCAAGGCATCTTTCTGGCAAGACTCACTAAGCGAGCACTGCCCGAGCACACAAGCCCTCCTCGCGTGCCCAAATGCAGGTGTGAGCTTTGCTGGGTTGCAGACTGCCTCCTGGGAACAACTCGATCTTCTTGAGTCAGCTCAGTCCTAGCCCATGGGAACGGCACGAGTTCTGCACCTCGTGACATCTCAGGCTATGAAACCTGCCTGCTCACCCCGGTAAATTGCCCCTGCTTGACATGCTGGATGGGCAGGATGCAGAAGACGTGAGCTGCAGTTTGCTGTCTCTCTTTGATAGGGGTATTTGTGATGCTGATTTGGCTCTGGATGGTCTCACCTGTTCCTTTATGCTGTTGTGACTAAGTCATCATCTGCCTCTTCACTTTCTCCCAGCTTTCCATTCACATTGGTTGGTTGGTTTGAATTTAAACCAACTGACATGCACTTTACCTCAAGTTTCTGTGTCATTGTCACTGCCCTGTCAGCTTCACTCCCTTTCGCCCTTTGTCGCACATTTTTGGCAAAGAACCGTTTTGCCAGGATGTGGGTGCCACTCTCCATAGCTTTGTGGCCAGCTGACTGGTGACCTCCATCCTCCCATCCTCTGCCGGCCCCGTTTGCAGGGGGCTGCTGTGGCACCAGAGCTAGGAGGGCTGCTCATCTCAAGGCTGCTGCTCCTTTCCTGAGTGCTGTGCGGGAGAGGCAAGAGCATGTGGCTGCATGGGGAATGCAGACCTTCTCCAGCTCAGCTGATAGTTTAGTGCATGGGGTTTTTCTGCCCCTAAAGCACCCTCAAACACCTACCAGGCTCACTCCAGGAAGAATCAGCTGCTTCTGTCTCACAGAACAACATTTATTCTATTTTCTTGTCCGTGCCTTTGACAGGCCTCTATTAGTTTCAGTCACGCCTGTCTGCTGTGAAGCTGTGAAAATTCATACTGGCTCCAAATATGCCTGGAAGAGATGAATCCAGCAACAGCAAAGAGGGGACCCTGAGACCCAGCAAGGAGTTATAAACCCAGCACAGTGCTCTCCTTTCATTTGCTGGATAACAAGGCAGGTCTGAGGGAGATGTGAACACCAGCCGTCTACTGAGTGGGTCAGAAATTCTCATGTGATCAGTGGTATGAGTGCCCTTGTATTAAAAGCTAGACTAAGCATTCATACCCTGGGAGACTATTTGAACAGCCAGTCAGTGAGTTTCTTATCATGTAGAAATACCAGTGCTGTTGGAGGACTGAACTAATTTCTAGTTCCAATAGAGATCCAAAAGCGACAGAGAGGTTGTGCAGTGCATTTGGGAACCTGCAGCAGTTCAGGTCGTTTTGGAGCTGTCTGAACTGCAAGTCATAGAGAGAGATGCTGGCACTTCACTGTTTTATTCTATATTCTGAATTTGCACCCATAAATGCAAATTAAACTTTGCTGTCTAGCAACAGCATCTTTTGTGATCCTCTTAAATTTATATAGATGTCTATAATCACTGCCTATGAGTGTCATACATAATGGTAATTAACTTATATGCCACAGTTCTATTCCATCATTTTTCAGGTACAGCAATGACAGGTCCTAGACTTTCGAATGACAGGATTTAGAGACGTCACTCCTCCCAGAGAGAGAATTGCCTTTGGGGTAGAGCATTGCGGGAGGCAGAGCAGCCCAGGCTGTCCAGGTTAGGTCATCTGTGATGCTACTGAAAAAGTAATCAATAATATAACCTTAATATCAAATGCCTAAACTTCAGAGAGGGAGATAAGCATGTAGCAAAAATGTTTATAAGACCATGTACCTATCTATTATAAAAAAGATGAGTCTGAAACACCCACAGGCAGTTCGGAACTGCAGAGGCAGTGGGACTTTCACATCTGTCTTGCATTCTGCCAGGGGTTAATTCCAGGATACCTCAGCTCACTGCTCTTAGGATCACAGCAGTTGTAATAAAATTATTTTCTTCATATTAAATTGCTTGTAACAAACACTGCAATGGATGAACACAGTGTTTCAGAAAGAGAAAATTTTTGTTAACAAGCCCACATTATATCAATTTAGCTCAGCAAGCTGCTGTTGTATGAGTGGTACCCAACAGCCATGTTCCAGTCAGAACAAGTAATGCTTTGCACATTAGAAGGAATCCAGGTTCACAAAATCCCAATAGACAGGCAAATAACACCTACTATAATCTAGGTTTAATTATGCTAGTGCACAGAAAGGCCTGAATTGCCAAGATTTCCCTTTGAGAATGAAATACATTGTTTTATAGCTGGTGAGTAAAATTTTTGGGTAGGATTTCACTATCTTGACTCAGATACTGTAACAACCACTTGCCTGACATGGCTGAAGTTTGTGTTACTCAATACACATACCAAGCATGGAAGACATTGTCTTGTCTTGTTGAAAGCTGCTATGTGGTCATTCTGCAACACTTGAAACCTGACCATTAAGTGGCATCTAAATATAGAAAGTAAGATCCCCCAGGCAGAGGGAGCAGCTTCCTCTGTTTAATGCCTGGCATATTTCCCAGTTTCTGACAATAATGGGTTAACCATTGTGCCAATGCTTTCTTTGGATTTTGTCTTCTTATCTGTTTCTTTCCCTTGCATTCTTACCTGCTCAAACCAAAGTCTCGCTCCCCCTTCAAAGCTTCTCTTCTTGCAAGGGCCCCATAACAGAATCACAGAATCACAGAATTACAGAATCGACTGGGTTGGAAAAGACCTCAGAGATCATTGAGTCCAACCCTTGGTCCAACTCTAGTCCATTTACTAGATCATGGCACTAAGTGCCATGTCCAGTCTCATTTTAAAAACCTCCAGGGACGGCAAGTCCACCACCTCCCTGGGCAGGCCATTCCAATGCCTGACCACTCTCTCTGTAAAGAATTTCTTTCTAATATCCGGCCTAAATTTCTCCTGGCAGAGTTTAAGCCCATGCTCCCTTGTCCTATTGCTAACTGCCTGGGAGAAGAGACCAATCCCCACCTGGCTATAACTTCCCTTCAGGTAGTTATAGAGAGTGATGAGGTCACCTCTAAGCCTCCTCTTCTCTAGACTAAACAAGCCCAGCTCCCTCAGCCTCTCCTCATAGGTCTTATGTTCAAGTCCCTTCACCAGTCATGTTGCTCTTCTCTGGACCCGCTCCAGCACTTCAATGTCTTTCCTGAACTGATGGGCCCAGAACTGAACACAATACTCCAGGTGTGGCCTCACCAATGCAGAGTACAGAGGAAGGATCACTTCCCTTGTCCTGCTGACCACGCTATTTTTGATATAGGACAGGATACCGTTGGCCTTCTTGGCCACCTGGGCACACTGATGGCTCATGTTGAGCTTCCTGTCGATTAGTATCCCCAGGTCCCAAGTCTTCACCATCACTGTCTGACTGTACAATGAATTTGAGGTCATAAGGAAAAAAAAAAAGAAAAAAGAAAAAAGGAAAACAAACTCAAAACCATGAGCACTAATATTTTTAAGAACAGCCTCACACTATTTGCCTTCCAGTTGATTCCCCTGAGTTACAACCGAGAAAGGTTCTGGGGTAAAAGCCGCCGCGGCAGCGGCGGACGGAGACCCGCGGCCGGTTCAGCACCACGGAGAGCGGCGGCAGCGCCGGGCGGGCCGGGCCAGCACAGGGGCCGGTGCTGCTGGGCCCGCCGGGGCTCCAAGGCAAAAACTGACACCATCTGCCGGTCCTTGTTATTATTGCATCTGCCCCCGTGTTCCAGCCCCTTGCTGCTAGCTGACTGCTCAAAGAATAGTAGTGGGGATGCTTCTTAACTCTGTTAATCAAATCACGTTAAACATACTTGAGTTTCTGGTGGAAATCAGAGTTGGGCAGCCACGTTGAGGTTGTGTGAGGGGTTTGGAACTGTTTTGGGAGCTTTTCACTCGGTCTGCCTGTCAGAGTTCAGGGAGCATCTGGACGGTGACCTTAGTCATATGGTTTAGTTTTAAGTAGTCCTGTGAGGAGCAGGGGCTTGGACTCAATAATCATCATGGGTTCCCTTCCAACTTGAGATATTCTGTGATCGTATTCTATGTCATGTTTCCTGGATAGGAGTCAGCTGTTGTGAATGCCCTCCCCTTCCAGAAAGGCTGCCAAGGATCCTGCACCCCAAGGCCTGAGAGACCCTGAAGAGACTGTAGCAGCCTGAAGGAAATAATACTACTGTGGCACTTGTCTTCCCTGAATTAACTGTGTTACATGCAAGGAAACACTGCTCTAAGCCACCTAAACACTTTCTAAATTTCATCAAGAAAAGTGCAGATTTGGCTTATTCACATACTCATTTTTATTTCCCATGAGCAAACTGCCGCAACTTTTTATTAGCATTCATCTCCGTTGTAAAATATCTCCTCTTCACTGAGCCAGGCTGGGGAGTCTGTGACCTCTTAAGCATTGAAAGGGGAATAGCCTTTAGTATTTGCTTTCATGGAAGCTCACCAAGAGATAGTATTTCTCTCCAAGCTAGGACAGCTGTTATAAACTATTCCTGATGGAGGTTTGAACCCATTCTTAAAAACCACTGCCACTCTTCATGTTGGTATCCCCACATCTCTCAACAGTGTACCATAGTACTCAACTGCACCCTCTATTAGACCAAGAAAACTGCTCTGAAATCTTCTTTGCTAACATTCAAGCCCAATTCATTGTGTAAGAAAAACAGTTTATAGCTTTCTTCTTTGCTGCTGTATGGTATCTACTTGAAGGCTGTTAACAATCTTATTTTCTCTTGTTTGGCCCACCCCCATTCCCAGCGAGATGCTCGGTGTCTGCTACTGGGGCTGCCGCAGGTTGCCCTGCCCTGATCCCCAGCTGTGGTGGTGGGACAGGCCCTGGCTGCTCCTGGGGAGCCCCCAGCCCCCACCATACCCTGACCATACATAAAACAAGGAAAATAACTCTTCAGAATACCTTCTCAGTTTTAGCAATCTGTGACTTAAGCTTCCTATGGAGCCAGTAAGCCTATCCCCATATTTAACAGTTCTTGATGGTATTTTTCCTGACGCAGATTTGTCTAAACATTTTTAAACATCTGCCCTGTTTTCTTTCAGGACATATTGTACTTCTGAGTTTGACAGTTCAATTTGACTCTGTGAAGTGTCTTTCTTCATTTTATATGTCCCTATTATATTTTCTATTTATTTGAAGGACTGAGAAAATATAAAGAGTCAGTGCACGTGCCCTTATTTGTTACCACTTATATGCTTTCTTCAGTCATCTTTTTCTTCAAGTTAAAGAGAAGTAGTCTGTTTAATTTCTTCTCAAGCTGAAGATGCCACAATGTTTTTTTATCATTTTATAGCCCCGCTCTGTAATTTTTCCAACACTGACCATGGAGCTGATGTGTTCAGTGTGCTCTCTGCAGTGATTCCTAGATCTTTCCTGTGTGCCCGTGTCTACTGTGCTCATTATTGGGTATGCTGAAGTGATTTTTCTCCCTGTGCATCCTACTTTACATTTGTCAAACTGTAATGTCATAAACCATTTTATCACTTGTAATTCAGCATTGAGATGATGCTCTACAACCCTTCACCTATGATATTTGTACCACCAGAAAATGTTGTAGTCCTCCTGCTTTTCCTGTAAATATGTTAAACAATGAAGACTCTAATGGGCTTCATTTTGTTATTCAATTTCACTGCTCATCAACACATTCTTTCTGTCTTTCAACCAGTTAAAGGGAAAACTTTCCTTTTCAGCCCATGACGGTTTAGGGTTTTTTTTAATGTATGGCTCATCTCACTTTTACTGACATGTTCACTGACTCTTTCAGAGTTTTAATAGATAAAAAAGGCAGGATTTGTTGTTGCAGAAACATTGCTGATTTTTTCCACTTATGTGCCTTTGAATTCTGTCTGGTTTCTTTTCTGTGGTTTAGGGTTGTTTTTTATTCTTTCCCACTTGTGGAAATGAAACTCCCTGGTCTGTAACTCCCCAACTTTTGCTGCATCTGCCACCTTCTATTCCTCTGGTACCAGCCTGACGTGAGGAGTAAGTTACACTCCCCAGTAACCGGGCAGGCAATTTCATCTCTGAGCTCATTTAACATGAACATCGTGTGGTTCTGCTGATATATCACTGTTCATTCTATTGACTTCTGGCCCTTCAGCTGAGACCATTTTTCCAACTCATCACCAGCAGATATAAATTCTAGTGTGGAAACTCTGCTAAGCCCTTGCACAGTGAGCACTGCGGCAGGTAATTAATATACCTTTCCTGTACCAAACTTATACTCAGAGCACTCCTGTTCTGTATTTATCATCAGCAGACCCTGCAGTCTCCATGGCAGGTTTCCTGTTTCTGATGTGTTTTATTATTAGCTTTTAGTGCATCTGGCCTGTTGTTACTCAACACTTTTTCTTCCCCTTCTTATGTTTTTTTATTTAACTTTTTTGAGGTTTTGTTTTTTCCTTTTTTTTTCCCCCATTTTTTCCAATTTAAATGCATTTTCTGTGTTTTGGATGGTAGTATTTTATTTATAATTTCTTACTGTGATTTGCTGATTCTTCTTCTGGCCTTCCCATTCCATAAGGATGCTTTGCTCATGCACATCGTGGTCACTGTCACACCATCATTTTTCAAAGATAGCATTTTGATCCTGGTCCTATGTGCTGTATGGCTTCTCCTTTTTGATGTCTGACTACTCAAGAAACAATAACTTATGTTCTTAAACACCAAAACATGAATTAGAGCCCCATCTGACATTTCCCCACTTCATGGAGATGATGTGTAACTGGAGTTTTCCAAAACCACTGTGCTTTCTGCCTTACAGCCTTGCTGCTCTCTATAGCATGTCATATTCTGGCTGACAGTTTAGTCCTAATTGCACTTTCCCTATTTTTGAAATGTCAGGCTAGAGGGGTACTATATTTTTCTTTTAACAGTTTATTTTTCTAAAACTTTCTTTAATATATGCTGCATCTTCCCTATTTATATAATCTTCTTTGTCTTCCTGATATTTGCCTGATCACTGTGTCCTCCTGGTCTTCTCCCAGTCACCACCTCTCTTACAGACCAGTTCTGATTAAAACCCAGATGTTCCAGTTTACTCAACTTCATTTTGTAATTGCTAATATTTCCAGGGCAGGGAGGGGGGAAGTATGTTTACCTTTGGGTTTGGTCTGATTCTGGCTAAACAGGCCGTTATTTGTTGAAATTGCTGTTTGTTGTGTTACCCATCAGAATTTTGCTGACTTCCATCCTGTTCTTTATCAGACGACAAAGTGTGATATGATTTTACACCTAGAAGATGAGCACTAGAGCTTTGGGACTGGCTGTTTATGCAGACAAGCTTTCCACAGGCCTGTAAGGGAATTTTCCACACTTTCTGTGCTCAGGTGAGTTCAGCCTTAGACTGCAACAGGAGCGTGACTGCAGTGTGACACATGGGAGTTCCCACTTCTTATTCTCACAGGACACTTTATTTAGCCTCATGACATGAAGTTGAGTGTCTCTTGTTGAATGGTTTCTGTTTAATCTTTTTGCTGATGCACAAGTGAAAATGCAGCTGAAGTACCCAGAGTTATAGTTAAGTAGGGAAGTACCCTAGGCTAAAACCACCCTATCTGAGGCTTAGAGTTTTTGACGCTTATTATCTTCTAGACATAAGGTATGAATTTAGGGGTTGACCTATGCAGGGACAGGAGTTGAACTCAGTGATCCTTGTGGTTCCGTTCCAATTCAGGACATTCTATGATTCTATGATTCTGAGTTCACTTTTAAGCCAGTAAGAAAATTAAAATAAATAAATAAATGAATAAATAAATAAACTACAATAGATCTAAAGTTCTACTGGGACCATAAAATTAAGTTTGTTGAAAATAATGTATTAACATCAGTTAATTGTTATTACTTATTTGGTTCATAGCCTAATAAATTTTAGAATCTAACAGCTCAAAGGTATAGTTTAAAATACAGCCATGGATTTAAAGTGTGAAACTTACTGTTTCCAAATATTACATTCATTAAAGTGTCAATTAATATACTTTAATAAATACATGATATACAATTTCTTATGGTGAAATTATTCTATTAAAAGCCGTGTTTGAGGAAAAAGATCTAAAGCTGCTTCAGGCATAACTCTTCCCTGTGTTGCTGAAACAGACTTTTGCAGAGAGCAGGTCAGGACTGGAGAAGTGCAAAGGGGCTGATCGTTGTCTGATATAACCAGGCCTGAGTCCACTGAAGCCCCTTGGGGAAATGGCTTACAGCAGGCAGAAACACTTCTTTCCTAACCTAGTTGAAAAGCTCAAGATAACCCCACTGAAACTGGCAGTCACCAGTGAAACTGCACTACAGGTATTTAAAAATTATGTCCCTGCTTTCAGAGATGCCAACAGACATCAGTGGGCAAGAAGCTGAACTGCAAAATACTACAGGGAAAAGAGGTACATGCAAAATCCATTCTGGATCGTTCATTTCTCAGTGTGTTCCGTAGTTTTGATTAAGGAATTGGGTCACTCCCACTAGATGTTTTGTAGGATGCATCTAAGCCAGCCTGTCACAGTAATGTGCAAGACCAAAGTTATGCCAAGTGCATGCAGAAATGTGCAGATTTCCATGAGCACAAGGCAGCATCTTCTCCAGGAGCCCTTCTCCCAAGGCACACCTCTACAAGGGATTAAGCCCCTCCTAAGAAACCATTAGATACCTGTGTTGCTGTGAACATCCTGACCCCATCAATTTGATCCTCATGTCACCTGAGGCACAGCCATTCCAGGCCTTCATAGACATGGGGAGGCGCAGCAGCACAGAGCAGATGTGAACGAGGGTATGACATTGCTGCGGTAGAACATGTACCGCTCTGGCCATGAGACTGAGAGATAAAAGCCACTGTCTGCCTTCCAAGAGGGGAGAGCAGTAGCTCAAGGAAAGCAGTCCTTTGGAAGAAAGTAACAGCTCTGGATTCACACAAAGAGGCACATATTAAAAGCCAATAGACCAAGACCAAGGAAGTCACAAAAATTATCAGAGGGCCAGCCCTGTGGTGAGGACAGGCTGATAGAGTTGGGCTGTTCAGCCTGGAGAAGAGAAGGCTCTGGGGAGACTTTTTTGCAGTCTTTCCGTTCTTAAAAGTGGCCTATGAGAAGGGTGGGGACAGACTTTTTAGCACAGCCAGTTGCGACAGGACAAGGGGTAATGGTTTTAAACTAAAGAAGGGGAGATTCAGGCAGGACATGAGGAAATTTTTTTACAGTGAGAGTGGTGAAACACTGGCCCGTTGCCAAGAGAGGTGGTAGATGCCCCATCCCTGAAGACATTCAAGGCCAGACTGGACAGGGCTCTGAGCAACCTGATCTGGTTGAAGATGTCCCTGCTCATTGCAGGGGAGTTGGACTAGATGAGCTTTAAAGGTCCCTTCCAACCCAAACCCTTCTACGATTCTATGATTCCATGATTTCATGATCGAGGCATATCAATCGAGGCACCATATAAATGTCCTCCTGGACCCTGCCATACAAACTGTCATAAAAGGAAGCGTAAGCATATATTTAGCTAACAGCTGCTGCCAAATCCAAATAATTACTCATCTCCCTCATCCACACACTACAGCAAGGAACTGGCAAGTACAAGTGCAAAACAGAAACCATAATCACACAAACTGACCATCTCCATTCATTTTGCATGAATTTATGCTTCTTTACACTCTTACACAGATCGGTCCAGTGCGAGTACAGATTAGCATTAGCTGATAAGCATAATGGAACCTGCTTGAAAATGCTGTCATGTCTCTTTAGAAGCTGACAGCTGAACTGTTAAGCTAAGAGGTCAGAGTTGATTGGCTTGGGTACCAGCTGTATACGGCCCTGGGAAAAGTGCCAAAGGCTTTTCCAGCTCAGACCTGTGAGACACTAATCTGTGGGTAAACCTTACACACGAGGGGCAAACCAACTCAGCTGTGTAGGTGAAGAATGATTTAGGAGCCCCCGCAATGGCATCCCAAGATGTCAACAGCTGTCAGTCTTCTTGATCCCTCTCAGCTCACTGCAACACTAAAATATAGATAATTATTGTGTGAAGCTCATCTTGAATTGCAAAGGCATCTATTGCCTTTGGGACACTTCCAAACGCAGTTGTATAAATAGAACTGTGCTGGACTTGCTACTTAGCAAGGAAGTTACTTGTGCTTAACATTTTCTTGGTTTGGTCCAGAGAAAACTCATATGCACACAGGAATGCTGTCTTGATAAGGCTGACACTCTTGTTTTTTGTCTTTCCATCTTCTTTCCCTGTCTCTATGTCATCTGCTGAGCACATACACACAAAAGACACACACACAGAGTGTACACAGTGTGCAAATTATTCCACAGAAAACTGCATTTTGAGTGAATTTTTGGAATTAAAACAATGTCAGCAAGAATTGGTATGTAATCAATCCACTTAGAAATGCAGCACATGCAGTTCCTTGGTGTCAGTCACTTTTTTTTCCATTCTCGTCTCTCTCTGGCATGGCAGTTTCCTGCACTGTGACTTGGAGGTGACATGAGAGTAGCTGGTTATGTCACATAGGATAGAGAACCTGCCTGACCTGAAACCTGGGCAATAAAGAAGGGGGCACAAGCCACAGAATCCGCAGTGGCAATGACACCATTCAGAAGTAAAATGGACACAGTTGTTTTTCAAGCATGATGTTTGCCTTTGACAAATTTTAGTTTTGCTTGACAAAAACATTCTTCCTGAAAAAAATCATAAAATGGGTTGGGCTGGAAGGGACCTTAAAGATCATCTAGTTCCAAACCCCTGCCATGGGCATGGGCACCTTCCACTAGACCAGGTTGCCCAAAGCCCCGTCCAGCCTGGCCTTGAACACTCCCAGGGATGGGGCATCCACAACTTCCCTGGGGCAGCCTGTTCCAGTGCCTCACCACCCTCATGGGGAAGAATTTTTTCCTTGTAGCTAACCTGTTCTACCCTCTCTCAGTTTAAAGCCATTACCCCTTGTCTTATCACAACATAGCCCTCCACCTTTCTTGTAGGCTGCTGTAATGCTTCATCAGAACCTTCTCTCCTTCAGGCCGAACAACCCCAACTCTCTCAGCCTGTCTTCGCAGGAGAGGGCCTCCAGCCCTCTGATCTTCTTCGTGGCCTCCTCTGGACTCACTCCAACAGGTCTGTGTCTTTCTTATGTTGGGGGCCCCAGAGCTGGATGCAGAGCTCCAGGTGGAGTCTCACAAGAGCAGAGTAGAGGGGAAGAATCACCTCCCTTGACCTACTGGTCACCTTTCTTTTGATGCAGCCCAGGATATGTTTGGCTTTCTGGGCTGTGAGTGTACATTGCTGGGTCATGTTGAAGCTTCTCATCAACCAGTAGCCCCAAGTCCTTCTTCTCAGGATTGCTCTCAATCCATTCTCCACTCAGTCTGTATTTGTGCTTGGGATTGCCTTGACTCACGTGCAGGACCTTACACTGGGCCTTGTTGAATTTCATGAGGTTTGCACATGCCCAAATCTCAAGCCTGTCAAGGCCTCTCTGGATGACATCCAGAGATGTGTCAACCACACCACACAGCTTGTAGTCATTAGAAAACTTGCTGAAGTTAAACTCGACCCCACTGTCCAAGTCACGAACAAGGATGTTTAACAGTGTTGGTCCCAATACCAACCCCTGAAGAACACCACTTGTCACTGTTCTCCACTTGGATATTGAGCTCTTTGAATGTGACCATCCAACCAGTTCCTTATACACTGAGTGGTCCATAGGTTGGATCCATGTCTCTCCAATTCAGAGACAAGTATGTTATTTGGGACAGTATCAAATGGTTTGCACAAGTCTAGGTAGACTATAGAAACTGGTTTTGACTGAAAACACTTTTGACTCATAAAAGTGTTTTGATAAACCCTACAGAACAATTTTCTAATATTTAGCCAAAGTTTCAAATCTTGGTGACTAAAATTTGGGTTCTAGGTTGGTATCCAGGCAGACAAACTAGTGGTCTGATTTTTCCCAAAGGCATGTTAGAATCAGAGAGTAGAATCACAGAACATCATATTAAACACCCTGTGTCTCTAGTTTTGGTTGAGTGGAGTGCTGAGTGCTTAGCAATTTGGAATTACCAGGTCTAGAGCCAAACTTCTGAAATCTGGACATCTAAAATTAAGTAGCTACAGTCTGATCCAAATCGCAGTGAAGTAAAGTGAACAGAAAGGCCATAATTTTACTGATAAAGAACAATCACTGGTAGCCCAGAAGTCTGCTGGTATTCTCAATCTCCCTTACACTGGAAAGGGCTGGAAAATGCTGGTAACACACATCACTGGAGAGCCACCGCTTCTCCAGGGTCTCTTTGACAAGCAGGAAGATAATGGAGAGAGTTTGAGACTCAGGAGTCACACCAAACATCTGCATTAAGGTCCCTCAAACCGGGGAATTTTGCCTGTCTGTGTATTCGGCTGACGCTCCTTTGTGCTAGTTTGCCTGTGTGCACAGTGCCATCTCTTCAGGGCACCTGCACTAATACCGACAGTTGAACTGTCTTTTTCTTCAGTTTTAGGCAAATGACATAATTTAGGAAAATAACTTGTCTCCATTCAAAATCTACTTTAAAATTTTAAAAGCCCAGAAAGAGAACTGCTTAGATTGATATTCTTACTTCTGGCAGCTTACTTGGGGTACTTTACCTTAGTCACATTTCACTGAAGTTAGATGCATATCTACTCTCAAAAAGATTGATGGCTAAAGGTCATGGGTGGCCCAAATTCTCCAGGACAGTTTCTCTTCCTATCTAAAAAACTGCTAGGATCATCTTGAGCTGTCACTGAACCACATCTGGTCAGACAGTGAAGCCCACACCTCTATCTTTTCCATTGCTAGCCTGAGATGAGTCCAGACGTGTCAATTTTCTCACTACAGTGCTCTCCACAGGTAACGTCCATGTGCTCCAGGACTGGCAGAAAAGCCTCAGCCCTGCCTGGTAGTACTGGCCCACAGCGGTGAAGTCCCCTGTGAAGGCTATGATGCACCAGAGACCCTGAAAAATCTATTTTTAAGACACAGGGAAGGTCTGATAATGCTGGATGAAGACACCATGTTCAGCTGGCGTAGGGAGTCACAGCTCATGAAAGATGAGTCTTTCATACTGAATTATCAAGTATTCGCCATATTTAAAAATAGATTTTTCCGTGTCCTTCTCCAGCCACTGCCACATGTCTCAGCCAAGCTTATGTACACAAAGTGACCGTGTAAATTAGTGAAAATATAGCAGCATCTGGTCCAAGGGGGCTGCAGAGAAAGGCTGTGTCCTCTGCTGGCAGAAGTCTTGGTTTTCTTGAAGAAAATGTTCCACCCCTGGAAATGCTGGAAAGGCGTTTGCTCAGTGGCAGCCAAGAGTAAACAAGAGGAGATTTTTATCATTGGGCTGGAGTGGGGATTTCTTGACTGGGAGGATGAGTGGCACCAGCTGCAGCGGGGGTGGCTGTGGAGCCAGACAGACAGCACAAGTGACACAGGGCAGCGGGTCATTTACTAGCAACCTTTAAGCGCACGCACACTTAACGAGCAGTTCTAGCACAACCTCTGCTTATCTTTCCTTAAAGCTCAGGCCTGAGTCCCAGCTGTTGCAGCCAGCACTGCTCCATCTATACCATACTAGAGGCCTGCCATGGGTAACCCACCGCACAGTCTCACCATATTGCAGGCTCCCTGCGGGCTCCAGAGGGGAAGAAGACCTGTGTCAGCAGCGTGGCACACACCTCACTGCCTTCCTATGGAAAGCTGCATTTGGTAGAAGACACTGATTCTCTGAAGCCATTAAAATAACAGATGGTGAATTCCGAGGAGGAGTCTGACTACCGATTTCATAAACCCAGGGACTGTGGGCTCTTCAAGATGGCTCAAGAATTTTTAGCAGGCAATGTCACCATCACAGCGACCCCAACCTGCTCACACTTTGTCCTGCTGAGGCTACAGCTGCCGTGCCACTGTGCCTGTCCCCCTGCAGGGGACCCCGCCGTTCTGCCGCCCGGGCACAGCTCGGACAGGGCTGCGGCCCAGCAGGCGCCTGCGACTGACCCAGGCTCGTCCCTCCGGGCACCACTCCAAGAACAGCTTGGCCAAAAATAGGACCCTGGGAATCCCTTCCTGAAATCGAGCTTCAGAAAATGCAATTATTGACAATGTCGCCGTGGCACAGAGGTTCTCTTTGAAGTCCATGTCCACGGGCACCAATGGTGTAAGTCACTCTGGACAGAAAAGTGACCTGAGCAGCTCATTCATGTGGCTACACATCTGTTAAACTGCAGGATTTCCACTCTACAGGATTTCCTTTCTAATACAAATAAATATGCAGGTCTGAGGAACAAGCAAACTACCAGACTCGCTCAGCACACTTTACCATGGCTATCGGCAGGTCCCTCAGTGAAGAGCAGTCAGGCCAGGAGAGGGATGAGGAACGCTACAAAAAATGGTTTTACATGTTCTTTATTTAAGTGAAACGACCAAGTGAAAGTGAAGTCTCACATTCCTTTCTGCTAAGCGACTTTGTGCCTTGTAACACTAGTTAATACAGACAGTTACATCGCATACTGCAGTTTTATACCTTCAAGAACCTCACACCGATGCCAAACAGGCCGGCGTGGTGGGCGGGGGTTACAGCATTCACAGTAACTGCCAGAGAAGGCAGCCATGTCAAACACTTCCTAAGGATCTCGCATTTTACATTTTACAGCTGGATCACGGCAGAATAAAATAATTACACCATCATAGACCCATCACAAACATTAGCACAGGCAACACATTTGAGAGAGTAAAAAAATAATTGATGACATTCTCAACTGACCGAAAGCTAGTCACAGCAGCGTGCTGTGGTGTTACACGCTTAATTCATCTCCCAGAGTTTCTAATTGTCTTTTACTCCTGATAAGACTTCACAAGGAGCCACATGAGCAACACAGTAATCAGGACAATCATGAAGTTGAGGAAAAGTTCTTGTGTGGATCGCTCCATTTTTCGGGAGGAATTGGGGGAGAGCAGCGGTCAGCAGGTAGAGCAAAGGGACAACGTCAGTGACTTCCCTGGGAGTTTCCGTGAGCTCAACCCTCAGGTCACAGGCTCTTTTAAGGAAAAAGAAAAATATGTGAAGAACAGATGCATGAAGGTGGTAGGTTCAGCAGAGCTATTTATGTTGGTGTAAATAAACATTGTTTCAGTGGCTAGGAGTTAGTAAGCACTGGGGACACTAAAGAGTAGAAGCTATCTCTGGCAGCTTATCACCTTCTTTAATTTCCAGCATTTGACAAGGAGCATTCTCAGTATCACCCCAAAATACATCACGCAGGGGTGAGCAGTCCTTGGAAATTAGAGCTGCTTGGTACAAGCATTTTCAAAGAAATAATGCCCAAGCCCCCTTTACTACTTTCAACAGATACACATTGTAAATATACTACTGTTTAAAGTTCTTTAAATTCCCATATTTGATTGCATATTCTCATTGCTTTGAAAGAAACAAGTTCCAAACCATTATTTTATAAAAACCAACTAATAAATCTGAATTATTTATGTTACCACTTAAAGTGAAAAGAGAACCTAAGGTTAGACATTTTCATTTCTGAAGAACTTCATAAATTTTGTGAGTTAATCGAATGGATGAAATAACATTTTCTCTATCGTCTCCTCCTGACTTTTCTGCACTTTCAAGCTGCTACAAATCTCCTACTTCAGAAAACCATTCAAGTTGTATTTGGAAACTTTTCTGTTGGTTATTGTTTTTATTTACTTTGTCACAGCAAGTTTTGAATTTTATATGCTTTTGGAGTTCATGCAGAGAAATGAGAATACTTTATCATGAGCATCATGCACTAATCCATCTGTATGCCATTTAAATAAAATGAAAACCTTTAAACAAATGAGTCATAAACTCTAGACAAAGAATTTCAGCCACACAACTAAAATCTCAGCAGAGAAGTCAGATTAGGTTGTAACATCTATGGTGCAAACAAGAGAAGCCATGGGACCACACCAGCACGAAGACAGAGTGTTTAAATAGAAACTGCTTTAGTTTGCAGTTTAAATATTAAAAGCCCAGTACATGCGGTTAACAAATTCCTACATTCCCAAGCTGTCTTGCCAGCCTGCTACGTCCTTGGACAAGAGAAAATCTGACCTAATAAGTAAGCCAAGTTTTTTACCTTGAGAAGGCAAATGGAGCCCAGTGGTTCTGCCTCTGGACTTTGGGTCACTGTAGATATTATTTCTCTCCAAGCTCTGCCTATCTGCCACTTGGTCTGGATGCCCCGTCCCTGTGTGGGAACTAAAGAAGGCTGAGGGAGGAGAGTAACAAGTGCATTGGCAACCCATGTGCTGACATCACCCCCAAAATATTTTAAAAGGGCTTAGCTGGGCTGCAGGGTTTGGTTAAGGCTGTTTATGCAGGGGGCTTTGTGGGACGATTTGCTTGTTTTAGTTCTTCTGACACTGTGCTGTGCTGTGCTAAGACCAGAGCTGTGTGCAGCTCTTGGGACTCCATGTGATTTTACAGATAATTTATTTTGGCTTGTTGGTGTCTTCACACCCCATGTGGGGAAAAGAAAAGGAAAGAAAGAGCCACTTGCAGAAGTCTATGTGCAGATTTCAGGATGTCTCAAGATCATTTCCAGTGTATGGAGCCCTGTCTACACAGTTACCTACATAATACAGTCCCCATAGCTTCTCAAGTTCATATGCATTTAAAATAAAGTGAATAGGAACAAAAATATTCTTTACATTTAAATACAGACTACTGAAATCCAAGATCATTTGCTGGATAGGAAAGTTTGTGACTAGGAGGTCTGAAAAGGGTGATCCTTTGCTTTAAAGAGCCACTGACTCACCTGCATGCTATTCCCTCATTGATTTTCAATGCTGATGTTAATGATCTATCTGCCTGAGCATACAGAGGCGTCTTTCTGCCACCCTGCAGCGTTTCTTCCCAGAAAGCAGACTGCTCTGCAGCCTAGATAGCTGTACTGCCCACATCATCTTATCTTTGCCCAAAGATCTGCTACAACTTGCTATATGGGTGAACAAAAAGAAATGGCCGTTTGTTTCCTTTGAATCCATAGAGCTGGAAGAGAGTCTCAGCAGAGCCATCTGGACTGAACTGGGAGCAGACTCTGCCAGCCTTCTGCTGCTGTGGGTTCCCCTGCTCAGAGCCTTTCCTTCAGTGAACGATGCAAATATCTCCGCTGAAGTCAGAGGCGTCACTTCTGCAACACAGTACTGCCAGATGGGCACAAGGATCCTGATCAGGTTTAAGTGCGTAAGGCTATCCACAACACTGGCCTTATTCTCACTGCCAAACAACACATGACATATAGGATGCAGATTATTTACTGGTTCCCGTGGCTTTTGTATTTATATTTGGGCATGCAGGGAGCCAGTGTATCTTGGACTATGCCAGCTTGCTGTGACAGTGCCCCCTCCACCAGCTCCCAGGTTTCAGCCTTTGCACCAGCACTGGCACTCACATCACGGTGCAATGTCCCCACTGAAGGAGCCCGCCTGGCTGGAAACCAACCAGATGAAAAACACAACAAAACAAATAGCTGTGAGTAACCAGGGGGGTGGAGGGGCGTGTTGCCTGGATTTTGCTGGATGGTCTCCCTAAATAGCCTCCTTATGCAATCACTGGAGGTAGGAGGGGGATCAGAACCACAGAAATCTTCCCTTTCATTGGGCTGACTCCCTTGCCACTGCCCTCCCAGGCACCCAGGCAGCAGGTTCAAAAAAGCCAACACACAGCGTGGGAGCCCTCTGCTAAAATATACCAATGAAAGATCAAAGGCTTAACCCAAACTTCATTCAGGACTCAGATGTCTCAGTAGGTTGGCAGGGTCCTACTGTAATGCATACTCTGCTGGCTGTGCCACCAAAGCCCATCCTCTCAAGGAAAACTCGGGTAAACCTGTTCCACACTTACAGGGTATTTGGGAAATCCAGATCCAAAATGCTTCCCTACCACCTGCAGGAAGCAGGGCGTATGTATGTCTGCCATGGACCTGCCCTTGGCTTCTCCCTTTCCTGGCAAGTTCCAAAGCAGAAATGTCTGGATTTCTCATGCAGTGGCTGATCCATTCCACCTCATATCACATAAATATCCACTAGGAAAATGGTGAAACATTTGAGTGCTGTTGATCCTAATTATTAAATGTTGCGTATCAGCGCCCAAATGTTCCCCTTGGGCTGTTCCTTTTGGACTCCTTGGGGTTTGTTTTAGTCTCTGCCAACACAAAACTCAGAACATGTATGTGTTTAACTGGAACCCCTCAGTTCTGTTCCCCAGGCCTGTATCTGCATTTCCACACTGACAGGAGCCCCTTTCTGCTGTGTCCCATCTCATCTTCTTCATCTTGGACGTCATCCGTGACAGCTGGAAAACTTTCCTTCTTCAAAGTAGAGAAACAGCGCTGTAAGTGTCATTAACCACCACACTCTATAAACGCCCTAACTCCTGCATACGTTTCCTTTCTCTCTACTGGTACAGATGTTTCCCTCATTTTTATGCTGAGGACCTTATAGGATCACAAAAATTCATTAGTGGACCAGGACAAAGGTTCACCTAACCCAGCATACCAGCTGGTAGGGGAATCCAGGGAAAGATTACAGAAACAGGGTAATTGTAACATGATCTTTGCCTGACTATCCTACAATTTCTGGGATTCAGCATGTTGGGATTGCTAGATCTGGACTACAAACAGGGTTGGGTTTATGGGTCCCTTTTGCTCTCATTGCCAGGTTGTTCCTTCAATAAGAGGCTCTGTTCCTGCAGCTGTGATAGCTCATTCTGTGAATAGCTCTAGACCAGGCAACTTGTTCATAATTCAGCTTCTCTACACAACATCCTGCATACTTTCAGCATTACCAAAATGAAATAGCAAATTCAAATATTCCATACATTAGAGAAAGTAACTTTTCTCCACTTATCAGCAGTTTAAAGGCAGCTCATTTGCTAGAACTGAAACCAACTAGCTAAGAAGCACTCTTTGATTGACAGAGCTAGTCCCTAGTAGCTTTAGAAGAGGCAAACTATGTTACATTTACGTTTGATGTCATGAGATAGAGTATATATGTACACACATAGAAAGACTTGTGAAAAAAAAAAGGACTTAGCACTGAACAGGAAGTACCAATAAACATGCCCGGACTGTAGAATGTGCCTGGATGTTCAACTGGAAATCCAACCAGACTTCAATATCCATAGATAAGAGTCTGAGGTTGCCAGAGGCTGAAAATTCTGATGCGCCCCAACAAACCATACTGCTGCTGTTTATGAACAAAGACCTTAAAGGCCGTATCTTTAAAAGGATGGTTTATTTAACCAAATGATTTAATATCGATTACAAAAGTAGAAAGGAGAATGAACTAGGTTATTTTACTTTAAATGCTAACCCAGATGTTAGTAACCCAGATATTTAGATGCCATGTCAAATATTTTTCTTGTTGGCCCTTTTATTTTTTCTTCTTTTTTTCTGACAGATCTGGCTGTTCTCAGCTTTCACGTGGCCCATGCCAAAGCTCCCTCTTCATGCCTTGCATACTCAAACTTAAGGCTCTAGTCTATATTTAAAATTGCTATGACTATCTCAAGTTCTTCCCAGCCTACTAATCAAGTAGCGCATAAGCTTTCAAAGGTATTCTTAGATAATGAGAGCAGATTGTGTTCATTTTTGCTCTCATTACTAGCTTTTTCTCGAAGTGCAGTATATATATTTTTAAATCTAATAATTGGTTCATTTCTAAATGGGCACCTATCCTCTAGTGCAATCACGAGTATCTTCTTAGAAGACCCACTTGAAGCACTGATGTTTTATCTGTCTGAACCCAAGTTTGCAGCGATGTACTGTACTTGTAATCACAGTATGTACTTCACACATAACTATCATGTGTCATTATGGGAAATGAAGACATCCACCACTTAAAATTGCTGAGCAGGTCTTAATTATGGTAATTCACAGGACTTCCAAATAGATACCACCACTCCATGAAAAACTCCTGGGCAGAAGATATATGAAGGAGCCTAAAAATTTCAGCATCTTGTTTAGGCTCCTGGCAGAATTCACAACAGCCACAGCAGGATCCTACCTGCCAGGACAGTGTGAGCCTATTGTAGATGTCTGCTGTAGGGTCAGCCTCCCTAAACTCCACAGAAACTACTGACTACTGGAAAAGGGACTTTTTGGAGGGGTGGGGGTGCTGGACTTGGTCAGATGGTAGAGGTTTATATTTTTAGCAGATGAACCAACCTGAATTCCCAAGAATGAGATCCACACTAGCCACGGAGTGAGTAGGCAGTTGCTTGAGTTAGCTGATAGAGAATACTGCAGGTCAAAGCAAGTCTTAAATGCTGCCATCATCTGGGAGGCAGGTACCTTTCCTGGGGCTGCAGAGAGAGACACCACAGTCTACTTAGGCAGGTGGGTTCAGCCTTCTCTATAAACCAAGCCTTCTCTTTTGAAAGCTAAGGGGGATGGCACTATTGAGTTCCATCCTCAATGCAAGGAATAGGACTTTTCATCCTCCAAGGACAACAGTGCATGCTGTCCCTGCCCAAGAGGCCATCTATTATTTCTATGTACAGTTGCCTATCCATCAGACCAGGAGAATATGGCAGAATGTCCATATGATATTTGCATTAGCATCAGTATGTCCTTTTGCGCTCACTGAAGTGTGAAACATCCCAAAATGGGCAGAGACATGAGAAGAAGCAGATCAGCAGAAGCAAAGGAAAAATCATTAGGTATTCAGAGCACCCAGTCACAAAAATAGTTACCAACTGCTTTTGCACGCATCTAACCCTTGCCAGGAAACTAGATGTTTTTAACAAATCCTCAGATGCCACAGGCATACCTTCTTCAAACCATAGCAAACTGTACCTCCATTTCCCCAGCAGGACCACTGGGATAGACACATGTGGGAGCTGCAGATCTGGATCCAGGTCTGTTCTCCTTCAGGTCAGATGGGCAGAGAACTGCACAATAACAGAGGCACAAGGTAGAGAGCCATCTGCCTGCCCCTGCAGGTCTTCCAGCTCTCAGGAAGCTTCAATGATGGAAAATGTAAGCACCTGTGGATAGTGTATCCAGGATGGATGTCAGCACAGCAAGGATCTTGAGGACTTACATTGTGGGTATGGACAGCAGAGGCAGAACATTTTACTCCATAATGTTGATGTTTGCTGCTCACCAATCTCATCCTTCTAGAAATCACCAAAAATATTGGTGAATGAGACTTTCAAATTTTAATAATCACAGCACTCTCTCTTACAATCTTTCATTCATCTCTAGCTCTGCTTCATGCTGACCTGTTAGCAAGACCAGTTCTCAAAGGGAACACAATAAGGAATGGGTGGCAGGAGGGAATCATCATTGGTTTTTAGTGTCTGATGGGTGTGATTAATCTCTTCCAATTTCAAGCATCACACTACAGAGAAAGAGTTTTTCAACTGGAAATTTATTTGACATAAAATAGACATTTACAGGTCTCTGGAACGTATTTAGGTTTTTTATCTCCACAGTTACATAGGATGAATATGACCAGAGAAGTCCAGAATAACAAGGAAAAAATGTTTCGAAGAAGATCACAATAACCAAAGTATGGACCACAAGTCACATGAACCCTTATAACTGTGGCCAGATCATGGACTCTTGTTCTCTGTCAGAGTTCATTTATTGTTAGACTTGTTGTTATCATATTTTTATAAGGCTTATTTTATTGTTTGCATTTTTAGTTTTATTAATTTTAGATTTCTTTACACAACAAGCTTAGAGTCAGAAATTACTCCTCTCATTTCTATGCAACATTTTCAACTGGACAAAAGCTGCAGTACTGTGAGACAAACTACCAACCCACATGGTAATGCAGTTAGACCAGTTAAGTATTTCCGACACGAAAAAGATCAAGTGTAGCCCTGAACACAATGGGGAAAGAAGACAACTTAAAATTACTTCCAAGACACCACAAATGAGAGGTAAGACAAGAAGGATAAAGAGAATAAAAACCTCAATTTTAGTCTTTTATAGCTGGCTGCCTCCAAACTACTTTAAATGTCAAGTCAAGAATGAAGATAGCATCAATTCACCTGCAACAGCAGTGACCCAGTCACCCCAGGTACAATCAAGATAGTGAACAGCATTTAGAAGATTAAATATCAGAGACGAAAATGCAGAAATGCTGTATAAATTTAGGAAAAAATGATGTGTTTTACATCTCAGCTGGTATGTGCTTCCAGTTGTTCGGAAAGGAATTGAAATCTGGGACACAGCCTTCATCTTTCACTGGGCTTCAAGGAAAGGCGTTGAAAGGCCTGGTGATACTTCTCCTGGTGATACTAAACATGAGACCTTTGAGTTAATGAGTTCTCCTGGAAGATAGCAAAAAGCTAGCAGTGTATTCAGGACTGTGTGCTGGGATATGCTCTCACCATGCTCTCTTGTCCAGCCAGTGTGGGCAGAAGCTATGGAGAGGTTTTTGAGCTTTACCGTCTTAAAGCTAATTTCAGCAGTCAGAGTCAAGGTCATAGAGGTGCTGACTACTGTGGCCACGCTTCTCCACGCTGTTAGAGCTTAAAATGCACTGCTGGCCCAAGCTGCAGTTTGAGCAGGCAAGTGCATATACATCTTTGTGACTATCGGCCCCTGCACTGGCAACATCTTCATGGCCAGAGCAGTCATGACCTTTGCAACATCAGTAAAACTTGTTTAATGCAATGGATGCCATTGCTGGGTTGTATGTTTGAACCAGAAGACTTCTGCCCGCACGTACAAAGTGCTAAGGTAACAGGGAAAAATCAAGTCAGTATTTGTTCAAATGAAAAACAGTCCACAAACCATCAGAGAAATACATGAGAGGGATTGATGGTAGAAGCTGGAAGAAGAACACATGTAAATCAGAAACACAATCAATCTTTTTTTGTTTTTTAGTTTATTTCTGAGTGTTGGAGGAAATTTCTGCGTGCGGTTGAGGAAAGACTTTGGTGCATCAGGATCAGAGGCACAGTAAGAAAAGTGCAGCTTCCTGTACTCAGGCCTTAATGTTGCTCTTGCATCAAGACTGATTGACATCCTTGTAGCTGTTGATGTGTCGAAAGGCTCCAGCAAAAGCTCTGGCCATCCTGCAACAGGAATGGACACAAAGCATCAGGGATGGCTGTGAACTTACCCCATGTTGGTTGCAGTCTGGTAACTGATTGTATAAGCAAAGACAGGGTGCTTATCTCTGCAAAAAAAGGGGTGAGTTACTGTAGTTATTTGCGTAGGAGTTTGGCCATGAGCTGCCACTGATGTCAGGCAGGTTCTCCCCTTACTCTGCCCCAGAGTGAGATGTCTGTGGGCCCACAGCCCAGATTAGTTCTGTAACATGAAAAGAAGTGAGTCTTTAATAAACTATGTCCTGGCACCATGTAGAAATACAATTTTTATCTCTGTGAACAACCATATCAGCACTACTGCTATGTGAGAAGCTTTCAGCTCTAGCTCATACAGCTGTCGTGTTAGTTCTTAAATCTCTGGAGTCATTTATAAGGCAGACAGTGAATACTCCCTGCGAGGAAGGTTTGCCTTTAGTTACTAGGTAGCCACCAGCTGTTGTGCCAACACAACACGGTACTTTCAACCTACAGCATTTGTGTGGTTTTACAGGGCTGTGGGATGATGAACTTCTTTCTGAAAGCTAACAGTGCATCTCTGCCCCAGCGTGCAAGCTGCACAGCTACTCGCTGGCATGGACACCCTTACCCCAGCTGTGGTGTGTGGTCCCTCCTTCTCTGTGGAACAAGATGCTTCATATTTACCACAGAACAACAAACAGATGCTGTGGAGCAGGCGCTGCATTTCAAGAAAGCAGCACTGTTTCTCCTCAGACAGGTAATATCCTGCCCAAATCTTCATGACAAAGCTATGGCAGCCACAGGGGAGTGTTAACCACTCCTGGCTGGTTTAACAGCCCAGAGAGGGGTATGCCTTAGTGGGGTGATGGGGCTGTCCTGAAGGACAGGCACTATTGAAGAGAGTGCTGCAGCAGAGCAGCCTGTGCATACATCATCTGAAAGGAGTGGAGGGACAGCACTCTCTCTGTGCGCGCCTGGGAAACGAATCCTGAGTCCAACAAAGGAACAACTCTGAAATTGTGTCTAAACTTTGGCCAAACAGGGCTCTCAAATACCTCTGGGAAGCCAAATAGGCAGAAAATTCTGCCTGGGTGATGCTCTACGAGCATTCATTCCCTCCCATTCTCATCACTTTACAAACCAAACACCAATAGCAAACTCTTTGACAAACAGTGAAGCTTGGTTCAATTGAAAAAAGAAAAAAACACCACGGTGGAACATCACCTCCTCAGGTAGAAGATCAGCAGGAAGTAACTACTAGCACTGGGCAGTACACATAGTTCAGCATCCACCGTGAGAAGACAGAGAGCCCATCCCTGGGAACATGGAAAGGAATTGGGGTCCTTCCCTAGAGGCACTCAGAGCAGCATGTGAACACAAACAGCAAGCTGAAACCATAGCCTGGAACCTGTCTGGAGGGTAAAAAAAAAAAAAAGAAGATAGAAAGCACCTGCCTGCCCTGCTTCTGAAATTGTGAGGCTCAGAGGTGGATAAGAAGCAGCATACTTCCAGTAGGAACCACCGAAAGGAAGCACGGGATCTGCAAACAGGAGGTGCGGGGGTGAGCCCTGGGACAAGCCCATGGCTGGGAGAGAGGAAACAACACTAAGCTGGGTATCAGAACCAGGAATGTTGTTGAATTTACACATAGAGGAAGCTTATATCCATAAAAGCTTCTTAGCATGAGCCCTGGTATGTAGTTTAGCAGCCACCAATCAGATACAAGTTTTCTTACTTGTAGTTTGAGTTTCTGGAGGCTGTAGACAGGAACTCTCGGATATTCAGGTGATACCTGGGACAGGAGGGAGCCAACAAGACTGGAACACCTAATGCTTTTGCAAGATTTAGATGTTCTCTACAAGCATAAATGGGGTCAATGAATAATGAATAGATAAACTGCCAATAAAGAGTATCTAAAACATTTCTCTGCTGGCTCACCACACCCACAAAGACCCTCTGCAGAGAGATGCTGACACTCACATTTCTGCTTTATTTATTGAACCAAATACAAGGCCAGTATTAATCAGCCTCAGTCGGGTGAGAAAAGCCATCATCTTCATAATGAAACATTTTATTTCATGAACCAAAACCAAGTGAGAGACACCCTTCAGCACAAGCAGTATTGGTTTTATGGGTCTGAGGCAGGTGGAGGAGCTCTGGCATGATTAACACAGCATTTGTTGTGTTTATTTTTCAAATTGCCCACATAGAGCATTCCAACGATCGGCTGAGCTGGGCTTGTGTAACAGTACCAAATAATCATAGCAATCCAAATAAGTCGCTGATTCCTGAGAAAAGTATGAACTACAATAGCAAACATGGTCTTAATTTAAGTAGCCATGTTCTAATCAACTTTCCTTCCTACCCAAGTTTGTGTGGTGCTAGTCAGTCCATGAAGGATCTCATTCGTCTCTGATTGAATTCAAGAGGAATCTGGTTTTAACCAGAGCCACACTGAGCCCTAAGCACATGGTGACATGGTTTTGTGTTTGTTAGGACAAACAGAGGTAATAAGAGCTGGAGTGACATGACTGAGAGGGAAGGCAGGAGCAGATCCCCATTTGGCACTGCTTCACCCTTCATCTTTGAGGTGTTTATACACAGCCAAGGAGAGTGAGTCTAGAGGTCTCTAATGACTTTATAATCACATAGGTCTTTGACCCTGGGTGAGCGGAATGAAATCTGAAATGAACCTTGGCTCAAGATGATGCAGACCAGAGTTTTGTACTTAACTAATGAAAATGTAATTCTTTCTCAGTGTCCTGTACTGTTATGGAATAAATGAGAACTCAAGCACAGATACTCTCAACAATCCAGCAACCCCCTCCGTTTCCAGGACCCAGATGTTTGCTCCAGGCTTGCAAATGCAGCTGAGCTTTAGTGACTGTCAGGATCTAACCCAGGAAAAAAAGTTTTGCACAGCCAAATTGTGGGACAGCATAAACCAGTACCTTCAGTCTGGGCTCCCCTAGCACTTCTTTCCTCTTGCTTGGTCAAAATCCACATCCGATATAATTAGTCATTTGAAGATTGCTCTCCCAAATGGTTTTGCTAGATGTATGTTTGTCTGGGCTCTTCGCAAGCCAAATGTTAAGAGTGAACAACAACTTTTAACAGGACTACTTGCCAGTAACATATTGGAAGCGAAGCCTTTTGACACTAGATATCTACAACACTAAGGTTAAGCTTCCTCTTTTGTTTGTGATAAATATTCCTTGCCCTCTTCTTGTCTTATTATAGTAACCACACTTTGTGTGTCACTGATGAACAGTTAAATCCATTTTTTGCTTTCTACAAAAATCAATTAACACATCTCGGCATGAGCAGATGGAGACTTTGTTACCTGAGGGTATACAACTGCAGACAGCAGCAAGTGAGCAGTGCACAGACACCTACGTTTGTGCCCACAGACTTCAGTGTGACATGGCTAAGGGAAAAAAAAAACAAGGACATCCACTCCCTGCTCAGCTGTCATACCTTTCCTTGGGAGGATCATACCCTCTACCAACACGTTTTCATTCATTCCCTGCTCTGAAACAGGAAACTACTTGGTTTACCCTCCCAGGGCTTGATTAGGCAACCACTAATGTCAAACTTGGGCTGTACCAAGCCAGCTGTCAGCACAACTTCCCTGGGTCAGGCCATGGACATAGTTCTTCAGCAGTGAACAGCTGACCTGCCAGCGGGCAGTTGGTGTTTGCAGCAGCTGGAGCCAGGCACCGCCATCCTGCCTCCACCCTTGTGTGCAATGCTATGTGCCAGCCATTTGGCACTGTGCAAGTTGCTGTGCTCTGAAGTGCTGTCTTGAAAGCATTGGCTGAATGAACTTCTGGTATTTGTCCCTCTGAAGTCTCTTCCAGTTCTTCTTAACTGGAATTGGTGTTATCTGCCATCTTCCAGATCTTTGTGGATCACAGGAGACACTTTCCAGATAGGAGGTCTGGCTAAACCAGCAGCAAGCATGAATTCTTACTCCACCATAACTCTTCCTAGTGAGAGAGGGTCAGGTTCCCAGGTTAGTACACTCTTTGACTTGGCTTGGTAACATTAACAAAATCAGTACTTTGCAGTACTTTGCCCATAGGACCTAGCAACTGTCTATAAGGTAACAGACCACTCAGGCTGGGTCACACTGACCTGTGTCAACCTTGACTAACATAAGTATCTCTTAATCCAGTAGGAACAGCCAGCTAACCGTGCTCTGATCCTCTGCAGAGCTCCTGTGGGGCTTGCTACACTTTGGAGAGAAGTGTCAGTTTGTGCCAGGTCAGACAAAAATCTTGTTAGCCCAGGAAACATTAGAGGGATGTTGCTTCATTAGCTTGAGCTAAAGTTCAGTTTTTCTGCTCTGACACACTGGCAGGGCTTGATGTTGTTGATGATAACCTGGGCAAGCACAGCACACAAATCCTGCTAGCTCATGTTGTTTTCTATGTGCAGTCCTTGTAATAAGAAATTACTGGTTCTATGCCAATTATTTTCTGAGGTTTGTCAGCACGTGGTTTGGGTATGACCAGCCTGAGAGATGGGAAGGTGCTGGGGAAATGTCAGCCAAGGAGCAATGGAGAAGTGTGTGTGTGTGTGTGTGTAGAAGGTAGGGTAGGATGCCAGGGACACTGTGAGCCAAGAACCTTGCTTATTCCGCCCCCCCAGAGGCGTAACTGTGCATGCCCTTTCCTGCCCACTCTCTCCCAAGGCATTTGACTTGGAAAAAAGAGGTCTTGTTCTGGCAGTGCCCTAAGAAAGAGAGTGCATTAAACCTGGTTGCAAGGAAAAGTGGCCAAGCAGACGCCCATTCAAATTCAGGGAAACCGGTGATAGACAAGTTACAGTGTCTTAGAAAATGCTGTTGGGTCCAAAGTACTTAAAAAGAGCTCAGTAGGTCTCGGGAACCATGTCCAGTAGGAACAGGCGTGACCATGTCTGGAGACACGTGCAGGGAACAGAGCTCTCTGTATCCAGCCGCAAATATTTTTGAACAGGATTCACCCCACCACTTGGTCAGCAGTGGTACCTAAAACAAGATTTGCCATTATGCCTGTCCAGGGCTAGTCAGGTAAAACAGAGCCAAGTTTGGAAACATCAGGGAAATGCATGCAGTTTGGGGCAGAAAACTGCGAATAAAAACACAACTGTGTAAATAACTGTAAATAACTGTTTGTTACCGATAAATCATAAAATCCCTTCTTCAGTAGAAATTCAGACTGTTACAGATCTAGAAGTATAGTGGGCAAGAGCACAAAAAACCCATCCCAGTTTCAGTCTGCAGAAACTGTTTCTAAAACCAGGGTTATTCTGCTACTTTTCTTCCCTGACAAGAGTCCTCTGTTCTCAGTCCACAAACACTCAGCCCAGATCCAGGTTATCTTAATTGTTCAGGCTATGAATTTCATAAATGCCTTTGACACTTCAGCAGGCACATGCCTGTAAAATAACAGTAACCTGAGTAAGAAATATTGCTGATTCCACCTACAAATCTAACCTTGGATTTGTGTTGCGGTCTCAGTACTGCATGTCCTGTCCAAAACACGCCACAGAAGCCACGCAGAAGGCGAGGAGTTTTCTGACCAGCCTTCTGAGTGCACAACAGAGATGAAAATTGCAACCATCTGTCTGCAGCATCCCCAGCACACACCCTGAGTGTCCCTATGGAGTACCCCGTACCCACCGAGTCCTGTCCCCATGGAGGAAGGAGATTTGTCCTTCTGAAATAAACAACTCCTTTTTCAAGACTCAGTGCCCACCAGCTCTGCACTTCTGCTAGATTCACTACTCTATATCTTTTATTCTCTTCATGTTTTAGAAATTTCAGATTTCCATCCCAGGTTGGCAGGTTGCACATGACACAGTGAGCGATGGAAAAGACGTGTTGTATTATGCAATGTGTCTCAGTCCCACCAGGCTTAGCATAAAACCAAAAGTGCCTCCTATAGGAGGGAAGCTCTTTGATTGTGTCGTGATCTAAGCATTTTGGACTGATGTGATGGCCTAGCTGTTACACCAATTTCTTTGGCAGGATGTAGTTCCATAGCATGGGTTGGTAACATCAGCTCAGTTTTAGCATCATTTTTAGGACAAAGCACAGCTTGCCACACCTGACCTTCATCTTCCCACATGGCTAGGTGCAGATCCTCATTTACTGTCTTGATGAAACTTTAGCTAAGCTCAATTTTTTTTTTTGGTAAAAAAAAAAGTGGGAAAGGATTCACCTACCCACAAATTTGTCAGGCCTGTGTCCCTGCTGCTCTGTCCTTCTCTTTTCAACAAAGCCCTCAGGCACATAGGGAGGGGTGGAGGGCTCTGCTCACCCTGACACCCCAGGGATTTCTCCCCTCCAGGATGCCCCTTGCTTCTGTGCTCTCCACTAGTCCCAGAGGTCCCATTGGTACTGGTTAAAAAACAAAAAAACCCCAGACCCAGGACACACTTGGCTGAGCCCCATGGATGCTGTATCACGCCGTGCCCGTGCATGACTTGGGGCAGTGTGATGCCAGGACCCTCCACCAGAGGCAGTTTGGATGCGATTGCCCCATTTTAAGAGGGAAGGGAGCCCAGCGATGTGCATGGCAGCTGGGCCATGCCTCCTGCTCTCAGAGCAAAGGACTGTCCAGGCCTGTTTTATTTAGTAGGACAGGAACAGCCACACAGGACTAACACCAAGCCAGGCTGTCCAGCCTCAGCATAGCCTGACGTGCCCTTGCTAATTTTCCCTGCCCAGCTCCCCAGGTCTTCTCCCCTGGTAGACCTCATTGGTCCTCTGCTTGGGTGCTTTCAGGCTGAGATATATAGCAAAGCACTGAACTGTGCCTGGGAGAGCAGCAGCAGCTCTGCCCATCTGTGATGCAGGAGTTGGCCGGGCTGAGGCAGCCACAGCAGCACAGCAGAGGACGGGGCTCCCGGCAGAGGGGAACTGTTCTAGTCACAGTGCCGCAGGGGAACAGCTGTTCCTCTTGCAGTCCATGAAATATTTACAAAATAAACTTCTGGAATGTGCTAAGGACATTTCATAGAAGGTCTCCTCCCGGGATTAATGAAGCACTAGAAGAGCTATAAGGTCTCACAGTCCTGTCACAAAGAGTGGCTCTGAAGGAAAGCCACCACTCTCTTTGACTGCTCCTATTTGTAGTACATAGACATGTAGCCAAGAAGCCTGTTGTGCCAAGCACTGTTCAGACACAGGATCAGCCATGGACACATGTGCAGACCTGGGGAAATAGGTGCTGAACCCAGCCAGGTCTCATCACTCTCTCAGAAGGACAGACAGAGGTTTGTCCTTGCTGGGGAAATCATTAGGGATGAATATTACTGACGTTAGTATATCCATGCAAGCTATAAGAGCATTCCTTCTTCCTAAGCTGGACCGTGGATTTGTCCAGCCACCCATGCCATGTTCAGGTTTAATATCCACTGTGCAGCACAGGCAGAGAAGAGAATCACAGCTGGGGCACCTGGAGGAGCACAAGATGGAGCACATCACAGCTCCAACATCATAGAATCATATAATCATAGAATTCTTTTGGTTGGAAGAGACTCTCAAGATCACCAAGTCCAACTGTTAACGTAACACTGTCACTAAACCACATCTCTAAGAACCTCACCTACACATCTTTTAAACACCTCCAGGAATGGTGACTCAACCACTTCCCTGGGCAGCCTGTTCCAATGCCTGACAACCCTTTCCTTGAAGAAATGTTTCCTGATGTCCAAACTAAACCTCCCCTGGTGTAACCTGAGGCCATTTCCTCTTGTTCTACTACTTGATACTAGGAAGAAGAGATCAATCTCCTCCTTGCTACACCTTCCTCTCAGGTAGTTGTAGAGAGCCATAAGGTCTCCCCTCAGCCTCCTTTTCTCCAGGCTGAACAGCCCCAGCTCCCTCAGCCACCTATAGACTTGTGCTGCACATCCTCATGGTCTGTGTCACTGCGGTGCACAGCAAACAGGACCACTGGGCTGAGCACAGACAGAGCACCATCCCGGTGCCAGTGCTCATGCTACCGACACGCCAGCTCACCAGAGGAAGGTGTTCAGTAATCCAAATGTGGTTGCAGTGCCCTCTGGAAGCAGCGTGCAAACGGGACCCTGGGGAATTGCCCAGTACCCAAGGAGCCTATGCTGTGATTTCACTGTGATGTAAATGTCAAAAACTAGTTAGGCAAGTTCAGGGAGCCAAACTATGGGAATCTTACAGCATTTTCCTGCTTGCAAGGTAGGCACGCTAATCAATGTATATCTGAGGAGGCAAATAATTAACAGCTCCTCTCCTAATTTCAAGTGTTCATAAAGGGTAGCGTGTTATAAAGGTGGAAGCTTGTGCTAGGAGGCACACAGATACAGCACCACAGGAATATCCTGGCTTCTGCCACAGAAAGCTAATGCAAGTGACAACCCCAACTTTGAAAACCAAAAAGCCAGTTCCCAGCAGCCATTCAGCCTTGCTAGTATATTACAACCTAAAACCAGCCTGGTGGCAGGAAGGCAATAAGTGGTGGCAGGACCATGTGCTTGTATGGCTTTCACCTGGCCATAGTACGTCCCAGATTTCCTCATTCTGCATAATCTCTGCTATCAGAAAATGTCAGGAGCATTAAATTGGCGACACTGGGGTTTGGATGCACCATTTTATATCAGAAATAGTTTCTCTAAACTTTTGGTAAAGACTATTTTTTTTAACACTGTTCTACATTGCTGAAAACCATTTGAGCTAAGAAAGCCCTGGAGAAAATGGCTGACAACTTGAATGAAATTTTAAAATGTCTCTTCTCCCATCTCCCTCTTGGTAGAGCTGGGGAAGAATTGGTCACAGTTTGTTTCTCACTACCTTCATGAGAACTGTTTGCTGAGGTGATGAATTGATGAATTCATCTAATCTGTAAGTACTGTACTTCTTAGATTTCCTATAATATATTCATGGGCAAATGTGAAAATTTCAGTAGAGAAGCAGTTAATGTTTACTGCACATTGTAACTTCAACATACTCAGGGAGAAACCACACAGCTGGCGAAATAACCTCCCTCTAGGGCCTTATTTAAAACCTAGGAAAGCCAGAGAGACTTTTTCATGCCTTTTAGTTCAAGCAATATTTACGCTGTCCACCTCTTTGAGCTCCTATATTCTTGTAAAAATTGGATGGACCTGCAGGCCAAGACATCACAAAAATGTAAACAATTTTCAGGTCTACTTATTCATTTAGACAAAAAAATCTTTGAAATATGGTATTGGGTATTTTATTGCAAAGAGAATGAGAAAAGCTTGGAACAGTTATTTCTACAAACAAAGAAGGTTTGGTGGGGTTTTTTTTCTTTTTTTTTCATTCAAAAGCCTGTTATTCATTTACTTTATATACAGCAAGTTCTTTACTTTGAATTTCAAAGCTTCTAAATATCAGTAAAGCCCAAGCTATACTTTTTACATTTGATAAATGGCACACTGGAAAGCAGTTTGCAATAAATTGTTCATAGACAAGGAAACTGTTGCATTGATTCTTCTTTATTGTTATAGAATTCCAGAGGAGAGGGAAGAAAAAAATATGAGAAAGACATATACAAAAAATCAGTGTGATATTTTCTTTGCTCACCTGTCTGTATAATTAAGACTTAAGGGTACACAGCTGTATGGGAATTGTGCAAGAATGACGAGGAGGCTAATTGTAAATACACTCAAGTGGCTGCATCTGGGGTATAGAAAAAGCACATACATCACACTAATTGTTTTACTGACCTTGTGTGTTTGACAAGTAGAACCTCTCTGTTAGATAACATAGGCCTGTGAGAAACTCTAAGGCACCTTATCATTACACCTGAGTTTCCTGCTTTGTTGTGAGAAAAAGCACGAGGCTGCGCCTGCTCAAAGCTTTGAAACACAGGCGAGCTCAGCAGGCCCAGTGATCTTCTACCTGGGCTGAACTGCTGCAGTTCCTGAGTCACTTATGTCACCTCTGCATGGCAGCTTAGGTGCTACTTTGGAGATCCACCAGTGGAGAGGTAACTAAAATAAAACTTGCTCTTTGCAAATGCATTCGTGGCCTCTGGCTCTTCTTGAGACGTGCCTGCGTCGGTTCACGCAACAGCCAAAGTACATCTTCAGCCTGATGAGGCCAATCTCTCTGAGACCCCCAGCAGTCAATGGAGACAGAGGTTTAACTCAGCCACTTTGAAGACCCCTCCACAGGGTCTCAGCCAGTGCAGGCCACCATGGGCAGGGAGGTGGTGGGCAGAAGGGTGGTGATAGGGCAGGTGGTTGCCTTGGCCCCAACCACCCCTGGTTGAGAAGGTCTAGCCCGCATCCCCTGGGGAATGGGGAGGGGGTTTCTTGAGTGTACCTTGTCAGTTCTGGTACCTGCCCAAGCCCTTTGCAGGGGCACAAGGCTCCCCGTGTGCCTGGCATGTTCAAAGAAAGAAGGGGCTTGCTGCAGTTTGGCTCTGTGCAGGTCTGGGAAAGCTCTGGTAAAGTCTGCAGAGGCCAGAAAAGCCAAGAAGAAATTCCTGAGAGTTCTGAAGGGCTAGGGCACATGTTTCTTAATACAGCTTGAGTCCTCCAACTTTCACAGGCCATCTGCTTCAGTCTCAGGTGGAGATGAATAGAAAAAGGGTATCTGTGTGGGTATGTATAAGGCCAAGATATTCAAATTTCTGGCTGCGTTAGTCTAAAGATATAGACAAGGAGCTTTTCTTACCACTCTTGGAGACAGAGAAGAACTTGAAGCTAAGGCAGTCTATCACTTAACATATATGTAACAAAACACTTGTATTGCGCATATACTTTATGTACTGTAGGTATCTCTGTAACGATCTAATGAAGCCTCTTTTAAAAGTCTATTTCAAAATTATGTTTTTGAAAAGAAACATACCACCTGCAAATTCCCTGCCCATGCTCTAGGTGGCAACTTTGATTTCCCTATTATGTTAGTACTGTGGATCTTTTATGTCTGCAGATTTGAGTCTCCTACCAGAGCTTTGGAGCTTGTCACAGACTATGGGTAGATAATCTGAAGCCCTTGGTGTTTTCGGCGAGGTAAAGGATATATTCCGATAATTTATAGAGGGATGAAAGCTAATCTTCATAGACGCAGAATTCCAGGGATAGTTTTTTGGCTTTTCAATTATTAGTGCTTGCTAGAGCAGCATTTAAAGTATTCTTTACAGCTTGCAGTTATATATATTCACACCATCCCTGTTCCAACATAGGCTTGAGGCTTGGCAGGTTTCCCAGACTGTTGTTGTGTGGTCTCAAACAACTGCGATACAACATACAGCCGGATCCCGCTGTCGACAACATGGCCAGGGCAGCATAGTGTCACCACTGCCGTGGGGTCTGGGGCTCTGAAGTTCCCCCTGTAGCCATCCCTGGCACGTGCATCTGTCCCTGCCTCAGGATATCTGTCAGCTCTTGCTTCAAAATCTCATTAAGGAACGGCTGGGCATTATCTGGTCCCAGAAGTACTTGTTTGGATGAATTATTTCTACAGTGAGAATCCTGAAGTATAATGTTTCAGCTAAAGTTTGGTGCCCTTACTCTTCCAGGCACAGAAAGAAAGAGAACATGTCGAGAAGGATTAGGAGGATTAGATGACTCTTCACTGAGGGGTCTAGTTAAATTAATTCACTGTCAGGTTCAGGTGGAGAAAGCCCTTGTCTGGCTACCGAGAGGCAACCCCAAAATGGACACAGCTGATGAAATCAGACTAAACAACAACAAAAACTCTGCAAGTGATCTGGGCCTGAAAAAATATCTCTTCACATAGAAGCAAGAGTGTCTTAAGACATTTTGAAAGTACTTTAATTATTCAGTGGAAGGAATATGGATGTGCAACTTGCTGGGTGCTTGCAGCCAAGCAGACACTTAGGATTGCATTTAAATGCTCCACAGGTGGGCACTTTCCCTTGAATGCCTTCTGAGAGCTGCACAACCATTTGAAGTTGGAGGACTTCAGACAAGAGAAGAAAAGCTCAACAGTGGCAGTGGCTTTTACATCCCAACCTCTTTTCTGACTAGTGGCAAATAATTATTAATAAAATCAATGTACAACTCTGAGAGGTGGCCATTCCATGCACCCAGAGCCTGGCTGGGTGCCGAGCTACGCAGAAGCAAGGAGCCACGCTGCAGCGTCCCATCAAGCATTAAAGTGCATGTTTAGTTGTACATGAGTCAGCTGCTGGTTCCCAAATAGCTCCTCTCACTTAGAGCTGAATGCACTTGAGAAACTTTGCTGAATCAGGCTGCCAATAAATAGTCATGCAAACATGTTATACTCAAATCGTGACCTTCTTAATTAAAAGATGGATCTAGTCTTACTCTAGCCATTGGAGATTTGCCACTGACCAACAGAGACGCTCTATGAAGTCCAAGAAATATCAGGGAAATGAAAATACAGCTGAAGTGTAACCAGTGTCAACATTTTAAAAGCTCTTTTGATTTCATCAGCCAGAAATTGTGTGTGTAGGCGCTACGTGAAATGACTACATAACCCTTGCTCTGTGGAGAGCAGAGTGGTACTGTGCAGCATGGTCCTCAGAGCCAAAGAGAAGGAACATGACCCTGTGTCCCAGCAGTCTGGTCCCACTGTCTGTCAGATATTTAGCTAAGTCAGGTTAAGGACACCTGTTTACTGTCCTGACCTCTTCCTGGTCCCTATCATCCCATAAGCCTTGTATGCCTCATGTTACAATGATTGCTGAAAAACGTCCCCCACAAGCAATGTTGGGAGATGCAAGCCTGGTCTTCTGTAGGCTGAGGGACCCGAATGCAGGTCTTCCATTTCCCAGGGAAATACTGTAGTTTTTTCACATTACATTCCAGGCAGATAGCTGCACTGCTGCTACCACTGAATTTAGTGAGGACCCTGCTCCTGGATGTATGGGACACAGGTGCAGAGACCAATGTATGGGCCCCAAGGGAACCAGATGGGACCTCAGGAGACCTCCAAGCGAGATGCGGTACCAACTGGTGCTCCCTGTCAATAACTCGTAGCCAAAAAGGATGGTGTGTGGCAACTGTGGCCAATCCGTAGGCACTTACTATGGCATGGCTTGGACCTTTTGGAGGGATACCTTGTGTCTGTGGTGACTCAGTTCTGTCTCAGTCCCTCTTCAGATCCCAGTGATCCCACAGCTAGCATGCTGGGTTTAATTTTGGGGATCACGGGCCATTTTCCAACACGCCTTCAATGTAATTCTTTGTTCAGAGACTTTCATTCTGGTGGTGGGTCGGTAAAGGAAGCTGTTGCATTTGGACCACTGCTTTGCCTGTTGTGTCATTGGTACCTGCTGGAAATGCTTCAGAAGTCAATTAAAGAGCAGCCTCTGAGGGCAAAGTGCTCCAGAAAGGCATGTAGAGAAAAGGCTCCCACGAGTCCTCAATGAGCCTCAGCAGTCCTACAGCCAGGCTGGCCTTATCAGAAGCAGGAGGTTGAACTTGCTACCAAAAAAGTCTGATCACAATCTCTAATTGATTTAACCCCTGCTAAGTTTTTTGCTAGTCTGGTTCTTTGGATTCTGGTTTTTTTTTTTTCAATTGCTGTGGTGTCTACTTCTGTGCCATCTTCTTTAACACCTCAGTAACAGAATTGCATGTTCTTCCAGATGGTGCATTGGTTGTGTTTTTCCATATCAGTATGGTGTAGCCAAAACAGGGGCCTGACATATATAGAAGTGCACTAATCAGGATATCATCAATATCAACTTGCCTTCAACCTGGATGCTAAAATAGTGTAATTAACAACAGCATGCAAGTATTTTGTAACGCTGCAATGGCATAGCCAGGTGCCATTTTTCAAAAGTATGTAAACAAAGTGATCGCCAAAGGGGCAAAGATGGCTGTAGTTGCACGTCAGATGCACCCAAGTAACAAAAACTGCCAGAGAGACGACAAGAGAAGTGCAAGGGCCCAGGCGTAGCTGGGACAAGAAGGACTGATAGCAAGACAAAAGAAAATAAGTAGTATCAGGAGCAGAGGAGACCTTCTGTTCCTTTTTGAAGGTGGGTAGTAGCATAAAAACATTAGGCATAAACAAGAAAAATCAGAGAAGAAAGAAGAGCTCTTGGACTCTGAGTTCTCTTACTGATGACTTTGACCTTGGTGATTATGAATGACCAGGACTGCAGCCAGCAGTGCACACTGTTAACTCCACGGTATTGTGTACCCACAACTGACTTTGAGTATGGCTGTTAGGGACTAAGAGTTTTCTCTATGTAGTGAGGATGCTTTATATAGTCTAAGAATGACCCATTAACAAGTGTGTTGCTAATGAATGAATTTAGCAAACCATTTCATTTTAGAATTTAGAGTGGCTGTGAGTTGCTAGTCTTCTAAACACTCCCATCTCTAATAGCCTTGCTGATTAAAGGAAATACATGCTCAGTTACACAGGCAGGACCTATCCAAGCTGCAACTGTATCTTGTGCCAACTATATTTAAGTACAATTTCATTCCAACATCAAGAGCTGCAGTTTAGCCAATGGCTACTTATGAACTTAACAGTGATATTATTGCTGCCCTTTGATTTAGGACCTGAAAACCAGAACATTCACTTACAAGGTGAAACACAAATTGCTGGGGCAGGAGGTCATTTGCCTGACTGTTTTGCCCCTCAGGAGTCCTATTTTCAAGCCTTTCTAACTACACCAGATGCACATTAACTTTTCAGTTAAAGTGGAGTATTCTTGTTTGCTAAGATGCTTCTAGGTGCTGGAGCTGCAAGGAGGAATTCAAAGATACTGTGAAAATCATTATAAATCACAAGACTTGGCAAGTCTATCCCAATTAAAAACCCAGGTTCTTAAAGATTTAACCTGGCTTTTGACTGATAATGGGACTCTAACCATGTCAGAATTTTTTCATCAGTTTTAACAAGGGCAAGTAATTAAATCAGTCCACTGACTCAATTGCAGTTTCAAGGAAAAGGCTCAGACTCACACTTAGGACAACTCTCGTTCATTTCTGGCTCGGCTAAGCCTCAGTCTTTTATGCTGAGAGCTCACAGATCAGTCTCCTCACATTGCCCAGCCTGCCAGGCTTATTTGGAAGCCTCCTTTTGGTGTACTCCTTCCTTCTCATCCTCTGCAATCAAGCACACAAGCTTTTCTTATGATTGGAATGAACTCAGTGCTGCTAAGGACATATTTGTCTCGTTTCCTCCATTAAGGTGGCTGTAAATGACTGTAGCATATTTGCCTTCGTAATGAAGAACACAGAGATGAAAGTTATTTGGAAAAGATGCTATGCCTATTTAAAAGGCCAGCTCAAGCTATAATTAGGCAGTGCTCAACTGGATGTGGAGGATGTCCCTGAGCTGTAATGTAATACATGTGTGGAACAAGATCCCCTCCAAGCTCCTCCAGGCAGAGCTGTATCAGGACTGGATGAGCGCCCTGCACAACACCAGCAGGCAGGAGAGGCTGGTGGGGCTGAAGCAGTAAGTGCGGCAGTGGCAGTTACACGTGCGCAGTGTAACAGCGTTCATGGACGGTGCAGGCGTTGCAACAGCCAGAGATTCTCATGCAGGTGGAGACTCTAAAAACCCATGACAGGTGCTTCCCACCTGGGACTCTCCTCCTACCACCAGTCTCCAGGAGAGGGGATAACGGTCATGCGAGACATTGCATGATCCACAATGGTGGCGCTCGCTCTCTCTCTTTCCTTCTCTTAAAAAATGTAATATTAAAGTTTTGGTACTTTCCTGACATTTGGCCTCGGTCGTGCCTTAATTTCAACCTTAGCAATCACCTTTAATCGCGGTCCTGCAGATTGTGACATTTTAATGGCTGTCACAGACAGGATCACTTGGAGTTGGAAGTGTCCACAAAGCCTTAAACTTTTAAATATTACTGTTGAGCGCAATCAGATTGGGCATCACTCTGAAGTTAAGCTCAGCCACCCTCAACCCTCAGTAATATACTGAGGACAAGCTGGAGTGCAAGGGGGTTTAGTTGGTGCCAAATTAATCCTTTTAACACAACAGCGTTCATAGAAATCCTGTCCCTTGGGGACAGTTTCTTCTCTGAGAGACAAAAGTGAAATGCTTTCCCTAAATATCCACAGATAAGAAGCGTAACTAAGCAAGGTACCTCTCAAGGAGGGGAGTGGGGCATTGAAGCAGACTAAAGGTACCCCTTGAGAAGAGCACTCTCACAGTTTGAAAAGATAGAAAATAATCCTAAGATACTGCTTTATTTATTGGAGGAGCAGTTCTCACCACCAGGCTTTGACTGGGCTCAGAAAAACTGGTATAATTGACAGTCACCTGTTGACCAAATTCCTGTCTTGTGGGCCAAGGCTCAGGGAGGAAAAAAGGCAAAGGAAAATCTATGGTGTGTGCAGTGTTAGGTGCAGCCTTGATAGCTGCAGCAGAAGAGAAGGAACGACAACGTAAAACCGAAAGCCAGTCCATTGCATCTCTACAAGATCTAGTTAAAATGTTGCAGCCACAATTAGAAGAAGGAAGTGCGAATGCCCACTTACTTAGGTAGGAATTGTGTGAAAGACTAATGCAAGCAGGGGATGACCAGACAGAAAGGGGGTGTAAGAACCCATTAGAAAGGACAGGGAAGAAGACACGGACCTATCCCCTGCCCAAGCTAGAAGATTTGCCAGATCATTTGGACAAGTTACCTGTCCCACTACAGCCATGGATTAAGACCGAATACTCCTGTGAGGACTCAAGGGATGAGGTACCCCCCAAAAAAACAAAAGGAGCCCCGTTTGAGGCCACCAATTGGCCCAAATTAAAGAAAGAGTATGGTCAGACTCCCAAGTAGTGAAAGACTGAGTATGTCTGGAGAGTCTCTCCCACTGAAGGTGAACACATTCTATTGTCTGAAAAGGAAGCTGAAGGGTACTGGGGATCTGGTGTGTTTTGACCACGGGAAACGTGCATATCACGGATTTATGCTTTTTAGACATTCCCTGCTCCGCATCCTTGAAAACCTGGAATTGTGCAGACAGCTGCTCACTCAAGAAGGCAGCAATGCAGCTGCTCTGGCTATTGCAGCCAGCAAAGCCAAACTCCTCTCCAGTTTTCCATGAGGGTGCCAACACCACTTCTACCTGGACATTTGTAACATACTGATGGACTTTATGTCTCCAGCATTCAGTTGATAGACATTGGGCTCAGTGGAAACCCACAGCCTATGGTGCTGTGCCCAGATCCAGGCTCCCCAGGAGGAGAGAGATGTAGGCATCCTGGGGGGACTTTCAGTGCCTCTCCCCCACCACGGTGGTTAGAATACGATGCTGTGTTGACCCAGCGCTGGCCCGGCAATGGTTCTGTGCCAACACGGAGCGGCACAGTGCAGAGCTGAGCTCTTCCCCAGCAGCACTCCTCGGCACATGGGTGCCCTTTGCGAGCCTCTCTGCTGCCTACTGGGCAGGATCTAGAGGACCAGCACTGTGTCCAGCGTGACAGTTCTACTGTCCTCATCAGGATGGGCCAGGTGAACTGCTGCCGTGGCTCCAGGTAGGTCACCCCCACAGATCGGGGACACGCCAGCACATCCAGATCCCGCAGCAGCCACTTTTCTCATGCCAAACACCATCTGCTCTGCAGGGTCGACCCTGAGCCCGTGCAGCAGTGCATGCCCATCCCGGCATCTTGTGAGCCACTGCTCCGGCAGCGCGTGTGGGTGACCCAGGGCCGTGCAACGAGGAAGAGGGACCTCCTCCTCTTCAGTGACACCTTGGTCATCGCCAAGCCCCAGTAAGACTGGCAGAGCCCAGCTGCCTTTCCTCCCAAGCCCTGGCCCTGGCAACAGGGCAGGGACACCCAGGGACCAGCCCCAGCAGGTCACCAGCACCCTGGTGCTGGATGCACCCATGGCCGTGCCTGTGGCAGGGGGATGCTGGCCCCTGGGCTCGGCCACCTCCAGGTCACTCCCTGCCGCTCCTCTCTGCAGACGTGGCAGTGCCCCGCGCCCGCAGCTCTGCCTGGCCCTGGGCCAGCTGCAGGTGCTGAGCAGCAGGACGGGGGCAGCCGGCGATGGCGCTGAGGAGGAGGACGGCAAGCACACCACCTCGCTCGTCCTCGTCTGGCCCTGCGGCTCCTATGTCATCACTTTTCGGTGAGTCTTGGTGCCACGTCCCACAGCAGGGCTGGGCAGCACCTCTGTCCTGCCCCACAGGGCTTCATCCTGCCTCTGTGACCATCCCCACGGGGCAGGGCTGTGCTGGCACCCACCTCTGCCCACAGGCTGGGGAGCAGCGGCACTCAGGCTGTTTCTCCTCTCTTTCTGCAGCTGCCGGGCAGTGAAGGAGCTGTGGGTCAGCGCTCTCCTTGGGTAAGCCGTCCCTGGCAGTGCAGCCTTGGGAGCCCGTGCTCACACCATGGGGGGATGCTCCAGGTGTAGCTGTATGATGCAGCAACTCCTCTCCCCAGATGGGGAGAACTGCACCCATGGCTGTGGGCAGCTCTTGAGTGGGCAAAGCTGGTGGAGCAGCTTCACCCAGCTGTGTCCAGCCAACACCTGCCCAGCCCCGTTCTCTTCACCACCACTGCTCTCTGCTTCACTGCCAGACAGTACCCAACTGCTATGGGGCAGCTTGGAAGTACTCCTCGGCTGGCTGGGGAGGGAAAAGGTGGCTTGGGTCTCACACAGCTTTTCTTTTCCCCTTCCCCATGCACAGACAACTAGAAGGAGAGGAGGGAGCTCAGGTCACCCAGCTGCCCTCCTTCAAGCTGCTGCTGAAGGAGCTGAGGTCCTGCAATGCTGTGAGTGTCCCTACTGTCTCTGCTCTGTCCCCAGGGGCTGCTCCAGCCCAAACTCAGATGCATCGCTTCTCACCTTCTGCTCTTTTCCCCTTGCCCAGGCCATGACACTGCACACCAGCAGCCTGGAGAGGCTGGTGGAAAGCCAGGCAAAGGTCAGGATCACTCGGGAAGCAACCTCAGCCGTCCCCTTCTTCCACACATGACCAGGCCATGATGCAGAATGCCAGGGGCCCTTTCTGCTGCAGGGCTGTTCAGTGAGCACAGCACATTTCTTGCAGGCTGGTGCAGAGCAGCAGCCACCACCTCTTGTCTCCTCCAGCAGTGAAGATGGAGTTGGCCACTTGGCTGGTGAGTTTGGGGAAGACAGGGGCAGGACGGCCCTTCTGTCCTCCTCTCCCAGATGGACACACGTGATGAACTGGGGCTGCTGCTGCCCTTCCTGCAGGGCACGTCCGTACCTGCAGCAGGAAAGACCTGAGCCCCGGGGTCACTTACTCCCAAATTATGCTTTTCCCCTGCACACGGTGGTGGAGGCAGAGCACTGAGATTGCCAAGGAGATCTTGCCTGGCATTTCTTTTCCACAGCTCTTTGCTCTCTTCTCCTTGGCACCAGGTGGGACCAACAGCAGGAGGAGGTGGCTGCCCTGGCCCTTCATATGGCGAGGTACCTCGGATGCTGCAGAGGCTGCTGAGCCACCAGGCTCTGGTGACAGGGGGCTTCTGTTCGGCCAGCCCCTGGCAGCTCTCTGCAGCCAGGACGGCACACTGCCTCAGCCCATCCAGGTAAGCACCCCTAGATAGGCGATCCACATGACACTGGCTCCTCTGGAAAGGTGATCTTCCAGTCCAAGGTACCACAGATGGGTCTTGGGGACAAAGCTGCCCCTTCCCCACATTACTCACCTCCAGCCAATCCTTGTTCTGCCCCAGTGGGCCCTGCAGACCCTTCCACAGCCACTCCTGCCCCTCAGGAAGGTTCACCTGTCCCAGGGCCTGTCTCCAGCCCAGCAATGTCCTCCTCTGTCCCCACAGGACCTGCTGGCTCTCCTGCAGGAGCACGGCCCATCCACGGAGGGAATCTTCCAGCTGGTGGCTGGCAAGCACGCCTCCCGAGAGCTCCGGAAGGCCCTGGACAGCGGAGCCCAGGTGCAGCTTCAAAGCCAGCCGGTGCACCTCCTGGCCACCATCCTGAAGGTGAACCCTGCTGACATGGAGCCCGGCAGCTCCCAGCTCTGGCAGTGCTGACGGGCACCTGCCACAGCAGGAGCCCAAACCTAGGAGCTGCTGCTCAGCCCGAGCGCTGGGGATGCTGCCTGTGCTGCCGGCAGCAGTGGGCACAGCCTGACCCGCAGCCCTTGCCATTGCAGGAGTTCCTGCGCAAGATCCCCTCCAAGCTCCTCCAGAACGAGCTCTACCAGGACAGGATGAGCGCCCTGCAGAAGACCAGCAGGCAGGAGAGGCTGGCTGGGCTGAAGGAGTAAGTGTGGCCTGCAGCTTGGCTGCTGCACAGGCACTGCCAGAGCCAGAAAAGCAATTTTCTGCTTGGGGCAATTCTCACAGACATTGGGCGTTGCTCCACGAAGGGACTCTTGCCAAAAGGGCAGGGAGGAAGGGAGGTGGCCGTATCTCAGCCAAGCCAGTCCCTCTGCTGTAGACCAGGCGTGGCCAGGGAGCCTTCCCTTGGGTGGGCTTGGCTGGAGGCAACCTCCTTAGATCTGTGTTGACATCGTCTCCTTTCTTAACCTTGTGTTTCTGTTCTCTCAGCACAGCCAGCGAGTTGCCTGAGCCCAACCTCCTCCTCCTCAAGCAGCTGCTCACCCTGCTGCACACCATCAGCAATAACACCTGCACCAGCAGGATGACCACTGCCAACCTGGCCATCTGCGTGGGGCCAAACCTTCTCAGCCCACCTGAGGAGGACTTGCTGCCCCTGGATGTCCTGGTGCAGGTGACAGGGAAGGTACACTGTGTTGGACGGCCGGCTACAGCCTGCCAGGCCCAGCCCAGCTTTGCTGCTCAGAGGTTCCTGGCTGCCTCCTCTCTTCAGCAAATGCTGCTGGGGGAGCTTGCTGGGAAGAGCAGCCCCACAGCTGCAGCTTCTGCACTGATATGAGGGTCAGGAGTGGGAAGGGCTGTCTCACCCATTTTCAGCCACCAGGCTGGAAACCAATGGTTTTCTGCTGTGTGCAGGTGACACAGCTGGTGCAGTTCCTCATTGACCACCACGAGGAACTCTTTGAGGAGGAGGAGACTGGGCTTACAGGTGCATCCGCCGAGGAGTTGCCAGCACCAGGGTCAGAAGCAGCAGCCTCAGAGGTATGGCAGGGCCACAAACAGTTTGACAAAAAAGCCTCCCCGCTTCCCAGGGTGGGACTGCTGCCACAGGAACAAGCAAGGTCCTCCACCCACCAGCCTGCAGCTCTGCAAAAGTTCAGAGCTGAGGTAGATATTGGACAAGTAGGTCCCTGCCACATCTTCATTTCTACATTTCCCTTGCAGGTGCCTCCAGTCACTCTGGAAAGTGAACACCTGAATAGTGCCTTTGAGGAGAGAAGGTAACATGAGCTAGCTTTGATTAAGAGCAGGACTGATTCAGGTTTATCGTGGCGTTACCTTTCTAACCATACTATTGAATGCAAAGGTTGCCAGGCTCTTCACAATTTGAGAGGAAGAGAAAACCATTCTGTGAAGAGCAGAGTGATGGGCAACCTCAGAGGAAGAGGAGGAAGCTGGCAACAGAGCACTGAGAGATGGACAACTGAGGAAATCCAAGCAGGTGAAAAGAACAAGGAGCCCAGGTGTGTAGCAGACTCTGCTGAGTGCATTTCAAAGCTCTGAACACAGGAAATATTTGCAAGGTGCCCAGAGATGGCCTCAGACAGGCAGCACACTCCTGCCCTTGGGGGCACGTGTATGTGGGGAGAAATATATCTCTCCAGCCTCAGTAGTTGTCATGTTGTTGAAGCTCTGTTTGTGCAAGGCTGAGCAGACACTCCAGCAGGGTCACAAGACTCACAAGTTTGAGCTCTTTGATCCGCTGCCTACAGAAAGATGCACAGCCCCACTTTTCTGCTCATGTCAGCTGGCAATCCCAGTGCCGGCTGGTGTCTGAATCCCAAATACATGGCAAGGAGTTGTTCAAAGTAGCTGCAGACGTGGAGATAGTGGCACTTCTTAAAAAGCTCACATTTCACCTGAGGTATTTGAAGAAAGTGAAAAACAACCAAACAATCAAAAAGCAGTGTGATTTTCCTTCACAGCAGGGTTTCTAGCAAGGGACACTGAGGGATGCTGCTGCTTGGGTTTTGGAAAGGACATCACAGCACCCCAGGGGCTCCCTGTCGAGCCCCACTGCCTGGCCAAGGGGCACTGCACATCCCCGAGAACTTGCTGTGCCTGGAGAAGGGCCTGTGTTGAGAGGGGGCCAAAGCAAAACTGGAGTCTGTGACTCCTTTTTCATTGGTCTTCCCAAAAAAGAGGCAACTAGGTCATGACTCTTTTTGCCTTCATTGTTTCATCAGTTCTTTCTGACTCTGTCCTTGTAGGTGCTGATTTAGTTTTGCTGCTTGGATTTCCTGGATGAGCTCTGACACCTGGGCTTTGAGGAGCACAATGCAGGCCCAGCACAACCTCGGCAGAGGCGAGGAGAGAGACACCGTGCCCTCCTGCTCTGACCGGCACATTCCACTCATGCACCACTAACCAGAGCAGTCCCGCATGGCCCCCAGACCCATCCCAGCCCTCACAGGAGGCCTTGCTGGCTCACCCATCAGCTCCATGAGCAGATGCCCACCAGCTGGCACATCTCTCCAAGGGCCGAGCTGACAGGAACTTCAGGATATGAGGAGCGTGTTACACATGGTGGTGCCTGGCATCTGGGAGGCACATGAGGACATGCTGGATGGTGTCTTCCATTCTGTAAACCCTCCAGGTTTTATTTCCAGCTACTCATTTTTGGCAGACCCATGCTGAACCAACTTGCGCAATTCAAGAAGGGAGCACCCATTGCTTCTCTTTGGTCAGGGCAAGTACATGTATGCAGGACACCTGAAGAACTCGTTTGGGGAAAGAAGGTAACATCAGCCAGCTGCAACTGGTTGAGTCCAAACCCCCCCCTGTGCTGTCCCTACCAAGAGCAGAAACTACATTCAAAAGGCTCCTGTCACTGCACTTTTACTAGTACCCAGTTGTACATGCTGCAAAAGGCACGTACTGAGCTGCAAGAGTTTCCTATAAGTATGGAGGTACTAAAATGGACACTGGAAGTAATTTTCTCCACGTTGGAGAAAACTGGTAGCAAACACTGAAATGATCTCCATACGGCATGTGGAGGAATGCAACTCCCCTCTTTCCCCTTCCCCCCTTTCTCTTTGGAAGGAGTGGGCCCATCTCCCTCTTTCTCTGGTACTTGAGGCTAACAGCTTCTTTTGTGTGGCCCAGAGCACACCACCCAGGGCCATTAGGAGAAGGGAGTGCCGAGGTGCCACTGAGCCGCTGGGTGCCTGCGGCCAGTGTGGGGGATGTTTTGGAGGCTTCAGGGGCATCCCACAAACAGTGTGGGGGTGCAGAGAAGCTTCTAGAATGCCTACAGGTCAGATCTGATCAGCCTATAAAAACGGGACTCTCATCGGCGACTCCGCCCATTGTGCGGGTCCCTCGGAGCACGAGCTTGGCCCCTGCCGCCGGGAGCCACGGGCCCCCCCCCCGCTCCCCGGGATGGAGACTCCACTTGCCCTGCCGCCACGTGTGTAAGTAAAACTTCTCGCAGGATTGCGAGCATATTTATACTTTCCGTGCACATTTGCACATGTACTTTCCGTGCACATTTGCACGTGTACTTTAAATTAATCCTCGCACAGTCGCGAGTGGCCGCTGAGAGCCCCTGCACAACCGCGAGTGTATTTTCCTCCCGTGCTTCCACATAAGCACGTGTAGGATTCCGTGCACACTGGCACGTGTAAGTAAATTATTTCCTCGCACAATTGTGAGTGTATTATAAATTTACCCTCGCGGAATCGCGAGTGCACACTTCCCGTACTCACTACGAGTATGTGCATCTCTTTTAAAAAAAATAATCCTGCACCGTGTTTGGCAAGTGTGTGCTTCCCCGGGACCCAGGGCCGGCTCCGGCATTGTTTTGGTGCAGCCACGTGCATGCACACTGTGGACCGCCTGTTGTATTAGTTGCTGCCCCCTTCAAATTATTTCCTCAACTGATATCCGAACCTGTATTTAAGTCACTTGTGGAGTGCAAGAACCCTGTTTCTCACTGGTTTAATAAAAGTTGTTGTGGACTCTTTTGTCCCTTAAATTAACCTCGGGGTGCCTCCGTGTAATATTTCGTGACACGGCATTAACATAAAAGCATATGGATGGGACATAGGTCTCTATGGAAATGCTGGTCCTTTGTGTCCGTCTTACTGACTTAGAAAGAATGTGTATGTGGAGCTACATCACACAGGCAAGCTGAGAGCTCTTCCTTCCAGGGCTGACTGGACAGGTATTCTGGAATTACGATACATCCATGCGTGTTAACTCTATTGCGACATCGCTCCTCAGCCTGGCAGTGCCCAAGAGAAACTTGCTTTGAGCCCTGTAAAAAACATACCCAACAAAACCAGTAAAACTCATAGTAGCGGAAGTCCCAAAGAGCCTCTGAGGTCAGCTTGTACAAGTTTTAATGGAAGAACAAGCCAAATGAAAGCAGTGAATGGTCTGTGATGCAGTTCACATAAGTATGGGGGTTACAAAGAAAAGCCTTGTATTACAATGGACATTTTGGTGTATAAATATGTAATCTAGCGATATATGCTTTATTATAAAATGAAAGGATGTAATAAAAAGGTTAGTCTTCATATTAAGCTGTGTTGTTTCAAACGATAGCACACAAAGTCCTGTCATTTATTTGGTGGGGTTTTTGGTGCTTTTTAAATTTGTCCAGTGGGAGCCCAGTTCTGCACAATGAATTAGCTGCAACCAGGCATTTTGCTGTGAGCACAACCTGTTGCTTTCAGCATCTTAATATACTGGACACTATCACTCTGTTTCCTGTTCAGTAACTCATTTTTAAATATATCTTCATTTGTATTATTTAGAAATGTCATATATTCATATAATTCCCTAAACAAAAAGTGTGGTTTTGCAATGAACAAACATGAGACACATCTTTTTTTTCAAATGTCAAAACTTATTTAACTAAGTACTTTATCTTGCATGTCTTGAACCTTGCCAAATGGAGATGGTTATAACAAGAAAAAGAAACATTAAAGAAAGAAATAGAACAACAAAAAAAAGAAGAAAAAAAAAAAAAGAAAAAAAGGTCCCTTAGCTCCAAGATTTGTTCTAGAGTAGAAACAAATTTATAATGCCAGCTCCAAAAAGCAGATAAAATATGGAACAAAATTAGGCAGTTAAAAAGAAACAAATATAGGATTATAGTCTGCACTTGGTTTACTACCCACATTTTACCTCAAAACTTCTTTTTAACCTAAAAATAAACTCCCTCCATGTATAAATATTTCCATTCTGGAAAGGGAGAGAGACAAGAGCACGGACAGAGGAGAGAGCGGTGACTTTGGAGAAGCCGGGATCCCGCTGAGGTGTTCTGCAGCATCACAGACAGTGATGGAGGCCCAGCCAGCCTGGGTAGGAGGCAGGAGCCTTGCACAGCCCTCTCAGAGGGGCAGCACCCTGCCAGGCCACCTCGGCTGCCCAACCCATCCACCTCTGCTGCTCCTCTGCCCTCCTTTCCAGCCAGCAGCACCATAAAAGCAGCCCACTGCTGCACGGTGTGGTGTCAACCAGACGTGAGCAGCTCCAAAACTCACACAGGAGTTCAGAGGAGGGCAGAAATGATCATTCTTCTCAGGCACCTGAGGGAAGCCCCGCTCCAGGCACCTCCACCTCCCGTTGTGCCTCTGGTCACCGTTGGTGCCCCAGTCCCTGGGAAGCCCTTGGTGCAGCCAGTGAAGAATACGACCTGAAATTCGTGTTCAGTCAACATGGCCTGGAGGTGGTCACTCTGACCTGCTTTCAGGGCCCACAGGCAGCCGGCACTGGCCAGGGACAGGCATGAGCTGAAGATAGACATTTCCAGAAGCCAGGTAGCCGAGTGGACAGGCACAACCTGTGCACCCACCTCAGCTCTGGGAAACAAGACGGTGTCAGTGTGACTGGAGTCACTCCGCTCACATGTACGGTGTGTTTTATTAGCAAATGCTAAGCACTTATCAAGTTGCAACTTCCTTTTTAGTCTCATTAACTATTTAGCTTTACCTCAGGATGAGTAAATAAAAAGGCATCCCTGAACTGTACTGCTGTCTTGTTTCTGCCAGGCCTTCAGGAGGGTTCATGGTATCTCCCTCACCAGAGAGAAGTCAACCACTGACACCATACGGAGCAAAACGCACTTGGTAAAAATGGAGATGAACCAAAACAACAGGTATTTGGGGACTAAATCAACCCCATCCGTTTTATCTCTCTGATTCAGCATACTACAAATTACTGACCTCAGATCGATTTCTGATTTTAGTGAGGATGGTGTTTACAAGAACCAATTGTAACTCGACCTACTTACGCTTTCTTGGTCTAAGAATAGCATGTTGGGGCTGCTGCTGCCTGCCAGGACCGCAGCTGTTTCTGAGATCACTATCAGACATACTTTAAAGGGTGTTTTCCACTTAAGGAGATCTGCAAGATGCCTTTTGCCCTTTTTAGGTTTCACTTATTGATGGGGAAAAAAGTACTGATTTAAAAGTAATTGTGACCCAAAAACAGCCTTGCAAAAATCCTCCCGCCCTCTCCCAGCAGCACCACTCAGCAGCTTTCAGGCGCCGTTCTGTGGTGCTCAGGATTCATCTCCCGCTGGTTCACCACAGGCTGCATCAGGCCCTAATTTTACACCTTTTCTGGATTTTTAGCTTCATTCTAAAGTATTTTTCCAGAGATCAAGTATACTCAGGGGTTTCTGGTGACAACCATATATCTTTGATTATTTTTTCCTTTTATTTCTGACTGTAATTTTTACTCACCTATGGGATTATACAGCACCTTCTAGGTAAGAGCTGTCAGATTTCTCTCCCTGTAAAACACTTGTGTTTTACAAAAACTGAGACTGAAAAATAACTGATTGCTTATATTGGGAGCTGGAGGCAGGGCAGAGAAGGCAGAGAATAGGCTTGAATTCCTCTTTTAAAGAAACCAAAGGAGGAATCTCAATTCCTTCTCGGTCGAAGGGTGGTGAAGTCCATACAGCTCCCTCGGTGCATTTCCCAGGGGTGTGAAGGAGGCCACACCAGCCTCCGGCACGTCCCTGGCTCAGTGCCCAGCTCCAGCTCCTGCCGTGCTGCAGCCGTGGGGCTGTGTGGCTGGCTGGACCCGGCTGGGCCGCTGGTCCTGGTGTACTCTCCCCACAGCACCACCCAGCCCATGGGCACCTCAGCTCTCCCCAGGCACCACAGGGCCGGCTCTGCACTGCGAACTGAGCAGGAATGGCAGCAGCCAGGGCAGCTGGAGACTAATCCCCCAGAGGACTTATCACAGAGGTTTGCCAGGTGCAGACAGCCCGTGAGTGCTAAGCTGCAGCAGTTTGCGGCAGGGCTACCAGCCCCAGCGAGGGCAAGGTTGGGCATGAGGGCTGCAGCAATGAGAAGGCAGCAGCTCCCCAGCTGCAGGCAGGATTTCCCCAGAGAGTCCCAGCATCCCACCCAGCGCCAGAGCTAAGGTCAAGGTGCTTGGGTGCTTCTTGGATGCTGAGTGCTAATTATATTGCACATTCCTTCCCAGCGAGAGCAGCTGACAGGTCCTGGGGAGAAAACGCATGCTTCAGTGCTGCTACTGAAGACCCAAATGGTCTCTTTCCCTAGAGAGCACTGGGGAGTAATGCAAGGGAAATTGTAGAGGAGTCCTCATGGGGTCTTCACTGAGTGGGTACCCGTGCTCCTGGCCCAAGAAGAATGTCTTGTGGTGTGTTAGACCAGAGCCCACAGATCCCAGTGCCACGGTGAAGCAGTGATGTCCAAGCTGAGTGAAGAGGACAGTGACTGTCCTCTCCTGGGCAGCCTTGTGCAGGAGAGGGAAAAGGAGAGGGAGAAGGAGAGGGAGAGGGAGAGGGAGAGGGAGAGGGAGAGGGAGAGGGAGAGGGAGAGGGAGAGGGAGAGGAGAAGAAATCTCACCTCCATGTCTGGTTCCACAGACCAGGCAGAACCTCTTACTTCGCTGGCCCTGCTCCCTCCCAGTTTGCCTTCCAATTTGCTACGAGATATTAATTTCCCCCTTTCAAGCACGGGACTGAGCAGGACATCCACTGGGGCCAGCCTGGGCTCCCAGCTAGTCAAATCTTGTTCTGATCACTGTTGGCCATCTTTTCACCATGGAGTGTGGTTCTGAGGCATCTTCTCCCCTGCAGCCCCTGAGATGCACATCAAGCCCTTTCCCTCGCATGACAGATCATGGCCAAAACCAGATACTGCCTGACATACTGAAACTTGAATGATTTAAGATCGATATGCTCGCACCCTTTCAGATAGATTTTCTGTTTTTCTATATCACAGATCACTCAATTCACATATGACTGTCATCTTCCTGACTGAGCATTGTAGATTTTATGAACAGGATTCCCCTTATCTCTTCAAGAAGTACAGGCAGATAGGCTCAAATTATTAATGACTACCTCTAATTCACAATCACTTAATCTTTTGATAAATAAAGTTCTTCACAACACCCAGAAAGCAATTTCAGCACGCGCCCACCCAAGGACATTATAATCATCATTATAGTTTACTCCTATAATGGTAGTGTCTAAAGATCAGAACACCACCAGAAAGCACCAAGTAGTTAAATGACAATAACATCCCTACCTTAAAGTTCCCATATCTATGCACAAGAGTACAAAAAGAGATAGCTTGTCATACAGATTTTATTTGCAATTAATGCAAATAAATTCATGAGGAAGCACAAGAAAACCAGCAATGCTACTGGTTGAGGGACTTGGGAAAAAAGCTTTCCACTGATGCAATCAAATATATTGTTCTTCATTCAAACTATTCAGTAGAGAAAACCTGTGCATTCAAACACCTGGAAAATTGTGACTCACCTGACATGTACTGATAACAATATCCACTATGTCGGTTTGGGTTACTGTATTCACCCAGTCCTCATCTTCAGGACACCCTGTTTCATCCCACCACTTCACATACCAGCACTGGGGTGCTCACCACCCTGCCACAGTGATGCACAAGGAAACCAAGGCCGTGAACTATCATAATAAAGCAGGGAAGACAGCCTGGTCTGAACTGGCTAGGTAGCTGCTTCTTTTGACCCAAGGGATTAAAAGAAATTGCAAACTATTTCTACAAGCAAGAAAAATTGAGAGATATGTCATTTTCCAAGTATGTAAAGTGATTTTTCCCCTGAGAGTAATAAGAGACAACCAGGAACACACACTGTATCTGGCCATGATTCCTTCCACCCAAGGTTTCATGCTTTGTTTTTTTCTTGTGGTTTCACAGAAAGTGCCACTCTTTTTGTCTACAAGGCTGAACCTTAGTGGTTTCCCTCCTCCTCTCACAAATACTCAGCAGTTACCGTATCATCCCATCCTCTTGAGGTTTTTCCATCAGAGCATTAGGAAATACTTCAGACCCCAGAGTCCAAACTTAGCACCTTGTCATAGAATCATAGGATGGTTTGCGTTGGAAGGGACCTTCAGAGATCATCCAGTCTAATCCCACTGCCATGGCCAGAGGTACCTTCTACCAGATCAGGTTGTTCCATCCAGCCTGACTTCGAACACTTGAAATCATGAGGCATCCACAACTTCCCTGGGTAACCTGTCCCAGCATCACACCACTCTCCACACTTTGCAAAAATGCAGTGGTTTTCCACTGCATCTAACCATTCAGTCTTCTCTCGTTTTCCCAAAAGGGAAGGCAACTGTCATGGCCAAAAGCTTCTGCAGGTTGATATGACTGCTCAACCCCAGCACACCAAGGATTCACTTGTTCTCCTTCTGTTAGGTGCTATTTTAAACGCGTGAAGTCAGAACACACAGAACAGGCACATGTCCAGGTCTTGAGTAAGACACTGGCCCCTCAGAGCAGAATATTTAAGGGCTCAAAATAATTAAACATTATCTTTACTGCTTCTGCCGCATCAATTTTGACCTTGAAGGAGGCTACTTTGCTCCCAGAACAAAAGAGAGGTAAGGGAATGGATAACCTCAGGGTAAGGGAATGGATAACCTGGCCATCAAGATTTAGAGAGGCATCTGCAGCACTTATTAGCATGGTAACCAGAGGACCGTCTCATGGGTTGCATACACCCCTGCATCCACTCTGCAATGACAATGTCCTCTGAGCTCTCAAACATCTTCGATAGGAGGAGGTCTGAACTGAGGTATATCAGAATGTAAGCTACCAAATTGTATTTTGCTTTGAGCTTCTTACTTCAAAGGCAGAGGAAGCCTTTAAAATGAAAACACTTGTTCTGGTTTTTATTAGCAATTAACATGGAGCTCAGTGAATGAAAACAACATTGAAAAATGAAGAAAATGCTTCATAGAATTACATTATGCAAATTGTTTTAATGGAAAAACATGCCTGCTTTATTAGAACCCATATTGCCTGCTCTACAGTCATGTTCTTAATCAGACTAATTGCTCTTGCTTCTGCAGTTTAGAGGAAAGGCAGGGATGCACGCAATTGTAAATGTAGATTAAAACCCATTTACAACCTCAAAATCTGCACTCTGTTCTGCAGCAGCTCCGCTGATTGTGGTTGCGCCAGTGCTCTTGCACCCTTTTTAATTTAACCAGGCTATTCCTCACAACAAGATGACAAGTAAGCAGCCCAGGAATTGAGGTGGATGTGCATGGACATCTGCTGGGTTCACAGTAGCAGTACTGGTCTAAAAACTTGTCCCCTAGATGGTAAGGGCCTCTGGAGTGAATTCACACATGCAGAAGAATTGCTGTGTATACGCACAAGGTGAAAGGCAGTTGACTTCCCCTGTACTTGTCCCTATGGGAAAGGTGATTTCTATTTGGGAACGCAGTGATGACAAAGAGTGCTGTGCTGGAATATTTTATTTGCCTAGAACAGTGATAGTCAATTTGCCATGTGAGACAAAATGTCCAAGATCTTAGATGCTCTACCTAAAAGAAAGACTTCCATGACAATCTCCTTCTCCATGTGAGCTTCCCATGTCAGAAACAAAAGCCTGCTCAACAAGCTTGGACCTTGCCATGCCTCAATATGGTACTTAAGTGACTTTTTATGCAGTAATAATTTCAATGGTACATGTTTCTGGTAGCATCAAAATCAGATACCTGCAAAATGACAAATTATTTTCCTTTCTTCTACTCTCATGGGCTGAAAAAAAATATGAGAAACTTCCCATTTTCTACCTACAAAGTAGATTCATTGCTGGAAGAGCTGGTTCTCAATTTGAAACATGAATAAAACCTTCAGATCATCAAGGCCAGCTCTCTGCTCTTGCAGAATTTTGCTTGGAGAAGGGCTCCAAGCCAGTTAAATCAATGCACAACTGGATTTGGAGCTTGGTTTTATTCTTCCTCTTGCTCTGGTTTCAAAACACCAAAGGTCAAAGGTGTGTCATTATTGTGAATTCTTGCACAAATAAGGAAGATTCAGGTCCCTGTCTGTTGTCAGCACCACAATTACTTTACAAAGAGTCTGTGAAAGTTTTAAGTGAAGAAACGGAGAATTGGGTACTACTGTCAGCTTCAAATATTTAGATAAAATGAGTCAGATTCCCCCAAATCCAAACAAACTACTTTCTTTAAATAGCAGCAATTAAGGAGCTCTCTTGACTTAAGCCGTTATTATTGCTTTGGATCACATTTTCTCTGCAAGCACAAGGGCAAGAAACTAACTTTTTGTAAAAGGCAAGACCTTCACCTCACGTCAGATCTCCAGTATCCACAGGTCTAAAACCTCCCAAGGTGCCCAAAAAGAAATCACAGGAACAGTGATAAATAAACTTGTCTTCAAATGCTGTTTTGCTTTCCAAGAGCATTGAGTTGGCACCTGGGTAAGTGTTTGGCTTCTTCTCTTTTCTTCAGTGCCTTTTTCTTTCACATACAGGGGAAAAAGCAGTGCTTTTTCAGAGAGCAGTATGGTAACATCCTTGCAAGTAAGTCCAGAGTCTCTTTTCCCCTTTGAAATGCCTTAGATTGTGAGATATTTTCAAGTTAAAAAATTGCCAGGGAAGGAAATTTCTTCAGAAGTCTCCTTTGAGTCAAAGATAAAAGTGATGCCCAGCAGGTATAAGCTAGCAGTAGTCAAAGAAAATATGAACTCCCAGCAGAAGCTGTGAAATTCACTCCTTCTAGTTCTGCTACTGTATAGGACCACACCATTCCCTGTTCCTGATCTTTTTTCTTCCTATCCACTGGCTGTGTCAATAAATGTGCAATAAATATGCCTGTGAATCTGCCTTTTCAGCCTAATTATCCTCCTGTTCATGATGTGTTCTCTGAGAAGAGGACATAGACCACCAAGCATTTCATGCAGTGACCCATGGTACATTGAGAAAGAGATGACACATCTGGATGCCTCTGCAGCAGGTGGAGGACACCCCAGGGCTGTGGGAATAGGCACTAGCTTGGACCTCAGGAAGATGTTCTTCAACTTCCACATTTAGCAATGATTTTCTGATACATCAGTGAGCATTTAACACCTTCTGCCTTGGTGAATCTGACATCCTTGGAAAATTCCTTGGTATTCTGTGGAATTATACCTTTATATGAAATGCTGTGAATGCAGGAAAGGCTAAGATCCTTTTGCAGAAGGGGGAAAATTGACCTGGGCAGGCAAGGTAAGCATTGAGATCAAGTACCAAAAGAGATACTGATAGTGAGAGGAGTGTATCTGAGAAACTTGCTTTTGTCTCCTGCAAATCTGTATTACCATTTCAGCCTCTATTCCTCAATTACCTTTGTGCAAATGACGTTGGTTCTCCCTCTAGTTTAAACCTGGGACAAGCCAAGGAGGGAAGATCAACCTCAGGTTTGTGTACTCAACTCTCTAATGCCACCTCCAGCTCCCCCAGGAAAACCAGGTATGCAGAGCAGCAACACAGCACCGCCTGTTCTGGTAGGGCAAGTTGTCATGCTGGATTCATTGGTGCTGCAACATAAAATCGAAGCTGCAGAGTGAAGTGTCCTTTAACAGGCATCGGGAAGGAAATGTCACTGTTGACTGGGTAGATAAACTAACTTTTAGAAAATAACTACACTCCAAGCACATCTCTAACTCACAGTCCTTTAAGATTGTTCAGGACAAGATCACTCATAAGCTACTTCTCATCTCTAACTCCAGAGGCATTTACAAAGGAAGCTGGTGCCTTCTGGTGCCTGGGAAACTTGAGTTTAGAGTATCGAATGACTTTCCCCAGCCACCTAACAGTCCTGTGGCAGACTGAGTCTCCTGGCTCAGCTCCTGGGGTCCCAGCTATCAGCACTGCTGCTCAGACCGTGGCAGTTTCATTGTGTTATCTGAGAAGCTGTAATAAAATAGCTTATTTCCATGCTTTCTAAGTAACCTGTACCTCCCGCACCCCCGCTGTGCTGGTGTTGCAGGCAGAAGCCCAAGGAGCCTGTGCCCAAACATAGGCAAACAGCAACCACACAGCACCACAACCCCAATATGCAAAGTGCATTTAATACACTTCTTCTAAGTTAACTAAATGTTGCTGATGTTCTCTGATAAATAAAAGCCCTATAAACTGTTCCCAGCGGTTCAGTACTGATCAGGGAGAAGTGTATCTCAAGGCAACTACTTTACACTTGAGTTTTATATCAAGAATATGCTGAAGCTTCACCATAAATAATTAAATATCTTCTTAAAATATTAATGCAGTTTGTTGATGGCTTCTGTTTTGTTTATGGTGTTTCAAAGGTGTTGACTGCAGGCAAGTATAGATCTTATCTGTGATGAAAAAAAAAGCTTTGAAAATAGTCTAACACATTTGCAGTTGAAAGTCCTTCTCTAGACAGGGACTTTTAAGTGAAGTGTGCTGTCTGCAAGGCAGCACTCCTAAAGAGAAGGATCTAAAGATCAAAACAGAGCACAGTAAAGTCACTGGAAACAAATCTATTTGGTGTTTGACCAGCTAACGTCAACAACTTACAAATGACAGAAGTTTGACTCCATAAGGCCATTTCCAGAAATATGCTAGTCTCAACAGAGGTGGTCTGAAGCTATAACTGACATTATTTCCAAACTAACTAATACCAAAAGTGGTTATTCAAGGCACTTCAGTACTGAGAAATCAAATAATAGACTGTAGTACATCACTTTCCTTATTATAGTTCCCCTCCATTTAGGAAGAGCTTATGGGTATCAAGGCTGATGGCATCTAACAAATGACTACTATCCCACTTTCTAGAGCCAATCATGATGCTGCAGATAATTAGAAATGCATTTTTGAACTTGGAGAAATGTGACAAAGCTTTTCCAATTATTTTTCTGTTCAGAAAGATTCAAGTTTTCCAGTCAGCTGATGAAGAGACACAGGGAGGAACCTGAAGTATTCCAGTCTGGACCCCACACCAAGCAGAGGGCACAAACGCCACAGCTCTGGCACCAGCTTTATGACTTAAATACCTGCCTAAGCTCACTCTTCTAGAAATGATCCTACCTGGCCAAGAACAACTTCTGTTGTGAGCCACATGCCCTCTGCTCCAAACAGCTCCAAGCCGACCCATCGCCAACATTTCTGTGCTGATTGTGGATGCTGACAGCTCAGTAAGGGCAGGTGTCCCAGTGGTTCGCACTGACCACTAGTGATTTCATGTCAAGAAAAGAAGATTTATATTAAAGGAAATAGATAAAATTAAGTACAGGATCAAAAAATCATCTGCTATCTTATAAGTTGAGTCCTGATGTGGAAAAAAAAAAAAAAATCATTGGTTTTGTGCCACCACAGTAGAATAACCACTTTCAAAATGTTAACATTAAATGACCTCCTGTTACTGCGATAAACCTGCAGATGAGCATTGCTAATCTGTTGTACAGAATGAAGGAAGCTGTTGTTTGTGTGATTATCTGCTGAGCACAGATTCCAGTGCTGTACACAACTGCAAGGCATTGGTATGCTGGAGCTCGCCTGCTCTGGCGTTTTTGTTAAGTGGGTTCACGTAAGTACCAGTGTAAATGGTCAAACTCACTATTCCCTCCTAGGAATGCACTCTCTCCATTTCAAAATGAGAGGGAAGTGCTTCCGTTGACTCCTGCGGCGGCATCAGACACCCAGAGCAAGGTCTGCCTGCAGACCTCTCATTGCAACATGACCTCGAGTCAACTAGGCCATTTCAAAATAAAAAGAGAATATTGAATGTCACTGGCAGATGGTGAAGCTCTGCACTAAGTAGATAAAGCCTAGATACGTTTTTTTGAGGAACACAAATAAAAAGAATAAGCAGATAAAACTGAAATGTTGCTAGACCTTGGAGCAGAAATGTGTTTTTCTGGGGCATGTTCTGCCTCAGCCAGGCAGGAATAGCAGAGCGAGGAGCGGTGGCATCAGAAGGGGTGTTCTCCTGCAGCCTGCCCTGAGTCGTGGTCCTGCCTGCATCACTGAGCTTCCCAGCAGCCTCCATTCACAACAGAGACTACAGAGAATAATCAATGTCTTAGGTGCTTCACAGCTCAATCCATTTACCTCTATAAAGAAGGATGTTCATAGCTTCCCACCTCATACAGCACCAACCCTCGGTGCTATCATGTTGGGGCACAGACCTCCTTCTGAGTGCCTGGTCCATCTTCCAAAAAAGGCACTTTCAAACCTACCAAAGTACTTTCAAATTGCTTTTGTATAACACTATTGGTCTAGATTCTTATTTTAGCAACCTAGCATCAAAATGTCACCACCTGATCAAAGCGCTGGAATTCACACTGTTTTCCCTCTTTGCTTGAAGAAGTGCCATTATTAACTAGGTCATTAGAATAAAAATTTAACAGTGTATGTATTCAAAACATTTTGCTCTCACTAATTAATTCCTGACTGAAAACCCTGCTGAAAACCCTTACTACTGAGATAGAGATTAGAGCACACAGAAGCTTAATTGCATGGGAAGGAGTCCCAGAAGGACACAGCTCTGCTGCAGCTTAACAGTGTGCTGGATTGAAGGCTGCCATGGGCTGGGCAGAGCTGGAACCATGTGAGCTTGTGCAAATGCAGTTTCAAGGCTTTACTGGTGGTGGGGCTCTCATTGCAAGCACTGGAGTATGCACAGGAGTGTCTGTCCTTCATAAGGAAGAGGGTTTTTCATCAGCGTTGCTTCCCTGAAGCAGGCAGGATCACATGTCAGTAACAGGGCGGTCAGGAGTTCAGCAGCATCATGTCTATGCTGGGATGTCAGCGAGCCTCAGGTCTGCCTGTGCAGGGGACATCCCCAGGGCCAGCTGCTGCAGCTCTTGCTCAGGTGACTCCAAATTGCCGCACGGTACCACAGCATCCTTGCAAACAACCCTTGCCTATGTGGCCTACAGCAGCAGACGGGGCAGAGTGGCCGTGGGTGGCCATCATGTCTGGGACCCTTGCTCCTGAGCCTCACAGGACCACTCAGGACTGCCTCCCACCTGCCAGACCATGCTGCAAGGAGCCACCACGGAGGGGCATGTCCATGGTCAGGCAGAACTAACCTTGCTATGGCTCATTGCCGAAATGGGAGGCTAATGCATACAAGTTCATTTTAGCCAATATTAGTCAATCGAACCAGGAATGTGACCAAAATTCAACCAGCAAAGGCATTCATAGGATGCTCCCTTACTGGGAGAAATTAGATTGGCAGCTGACATCTGCTCTCTCTTCCTTTTTTTAAGGGAGAAGTGTGAAAGATTTGATCACAGAGCTGCATCTGTCCTGCACTGACCTTCAAGGCCACAACCACTCTTGGTTTCAGCACATGGTCATACCTCAGGGACACAAATCCATCAGCTTTGTCTGGAGAATGTGGGCCACAGTCCTCAGAGGAGACCTTCCTTGAGGCTAGAGGTTGATCCAGCAATGAATAACTCAACACACAGAAACTCCAAATGATAATAAAAACTTATTATTGGATCATTTTAATGAAATTTCTCTGATCCATCACTTCTACTAACTGAATGGGGGTCAAATGTCCTGGGGCAAATTGAGACAGTCCCCATGGAAAACTGAGAGCAAATTACAAAGCAAAATGCAGGTCTTCTTTAGAACAATCTTAATTCAGTTTGTTACAAACCTGACTGAGTTCTGCCAGCAGCCTCACAATGCTACCAAAAGATTGTTATACTCTTTTGCAGAAAGAAATGGTAACAGTTCTTCAATTCTCATTCAATACCGAGATGAAAGGTCCTTTTCTTTACAAAAAAGCTGCTAGCTCTCAGTAGACCATGATCCTCATGTTGGAGTGTTAAGGTTAACTGCCTGGGTTGGGACATATGTCTTTTGAAATGTCTTTCATACTTGAATAAATCATTCCCTTCCCTCAATGCAGGATCTTTTTCCCCAGCAGTCATTCAAATCCAATCAAAATGTCTGTGAAGGGACTGTAGATGGGAGATAACAGACACCCTGAAATTGCAAGGAATTTTGGGAGCACATACAGAAAACCCAGATGGGTGTTTGATGCAGCATTTTATGTTTTATTATAGCAGTAGTCACAGCAGCTCACTGGAGCCTCTGAAATGCCTTGGTCACTCCTCTGGGTGACTTGTCTCCCTCATCCCAAACACTGCAGCCCATCATGGTAGCCAATACTGACCTTGCAGAGCAGCATTTGGGGATGAAGAGTGTGTGCTCTGTAAAGTCACAGCCTGCCCTCTACCAAAAATAGACCTCAGTGAGGGAAAGCAGGGCCCAGGCATGCACATGGGCTTGACATTTAAGAGGCTGTCATCACACCAGCATTAATGAAGTTTGCGCTAAAGCTCATCACTGGTTGTTCCTGGATGAAGTACATGAAGATTCCTGGCACCCAAATTGATTTGTTGCAGAAAGAAAGGAGAGCAAAGGACATTCTAAAAGGCACCTGGAGCATGAGTGAGGTGGTCCTGGTACATTTAGCCCTGCTTGGTCTCCTGAAACAGTGTCACAGCAAGATCATGTTGCCCATCCAGATCTCAGGACATGGAAGAATTGCTGGGTCCTCCCATGTTGACATCACCTGAGCTATCTGATGGTGCAGCTAACTTCTGCCACAGCCTTCACTGGATGAAACACAGAAAATAAAATAAAGGCTGGCAGATTGCAGCTTGGGCTGACTGGACTTCTCCAGACAAATTCAGGGAAGACCAGCATGGATCAGCATCTCATCCTGGAAGGCAGGTCCATGAGGCCCCAGCTTTAAGGAAAGGATTGTAGCTGTAAGAACACGAGCTGTGTGACACCATCTGCATGCAGGACAAGTCAGTGGGTCTTGAATATGTTAGTTTCTTCACAGACTCCTGAATCCTGCTGCTAAAAGGTCATTTCCTTGTTGCTAAAAGGTCATTTCCTTCCCAGGTAGTCTCTTGGGAGTGAATCAGCCTCCGCTGGAACCGAACTGGTGCATGGTTCATGGCAAGGGCCGCTCCAGGTGGGCAGCAGGGACAAGGGTTCATCAGGTACCCAGCACCCTCCTGGGGGACCTCACCCATCAGACAGACCCCCATGCCATCTGCCAGGACCTGTGAGATGCAACCTCAATTTCAGGAGATAAAACCATTCTGCTGGTGGACTGCTACTCATCCTTCACACCTTTTCAGGTTTTATGCAACTAACTTAAACCCCAAAATAAGAACCAACATCTTAGAGCCACTAGGGATTCCCACAGAGCCCAGGAGAACAAGGGATGAGTGCTGTGCAAAGGGGACACAGCCGCCAGCTGTAGGCACAGCCAGCCCACAGCCCTGTGGCCACAGATGCCATTTGTTGCGCTGAAATGTCTGAAGGGCTCACCCAGTGCAGAGTCTCCTCCAACTGCTGCAATTCTCCTCCAGAAAGCTGCTTTTCTCAGCCTTTGGTGATTGCCCAGGGACGTACTGCTGCCCCCATAGCACCCGGCCTTGGGAAAGTTCCACTCCAGCAGAGCTTTCCTCCGTGTATGTGTACACATACGCAGGCACATCGAAAGAAGAGCCAGAGGCCACGAATGCATTGCAAAGAGCAAGTTTTATTGTAGTTACCTCTCTACTGGGGGATCTCCGAAGTCGCACCTAAGCACCCAGACAGAGGTGACAGAGGCGGGGACACAGGCGCTGGTCAGTTCAGCCCTGCTGGAAGATCACCGGGCCTGCTGAGCTCGCCTGCATTTCGAGGCTTCAGGCAGGCGCAGCCTCCCGCTCTTTCTCACGATAAAGCAGGAACCTCAGACATAGTGATAAGGTGCCTAGAGTTTCTCACAGGCCTATGTTATCTAACACAGAGGTTCTACTCATCAAGCACACAAGGTCAGTAAAACAATTAGTGTGATGTATGTGCTTTTTCTACAGACTGGTGCAAGTCACTTGAGCGTATTTACATTTAACTAATCTCCTCGCCAAATCTTCCGCTATATCCCCATACAGTGCAGCGTCAGGAGACCAGAGTGCGAGCACCAGCCAAATTAGATGATGTTCCACAGTTTCTCAGAAGAACAGTTACTGCCAGTCTGTGTGTGAGGAAGCGCAGCCCCATGGAGGGTTGCTTTTGTTCCTGCTAGGCCAACATGCCAAAGAAGCCGAAATTTATATTATTTAGGCAAGAAAAGCAGAGAAACATATTCCCAGAAAGCAAAACAGAGAAGAGGGAAGAAAAAAAAAACAAAAAGGAAATATAAGGCAGAGGTTAAATCTGGTAGTTTTCTGGTGTTTGTCAGAACCCTGTACACATGGCTTGCAGCAAAGCTGGGAAGGCCTTCCTCTTTGCAGAAGCAAGACCTCAGTTGTGGTAGAACTTGCAGCCTCCATCTGTGCCACTGTGCTCTTGGCTTGCCAGAAAAAAGCCCCTTCATTTACCAGCCATGAGACCATGCCAGTGACCTGGCTCTGGGAGAACGTGTCGTACAGTGTTTTGCATCCTGGGTCAGTGCCTCCCAGACAGACACCGTCTGTCAGCCTTACATAGCAACCCTGCACCTTGTGTCTGCATGAGGTCCCCACCAGGATGGAGGTGGCTCCAAATCCTGCCACGTGTTCCTCACCCCTGCTGCAAATCCCTTCCAGGAAAACTCATTGTCTATGTATTTCAAAGCGGGTCCCAGAAAGTGAGGCTGGACTCAGAGTTCACTGTAGTTAGAATGATTTGGGGACCCGTACCTCCACCCCAACCTTGTGAGCACAGATCAGTGCTGCAGGAGGACCCACGACAGCCCCATTGCCACAGTAAATGCCCTTTGCAGAGACCAAGAGAACCCACTTTTAGCAGACTGCTCTGCTGGAAACCAAGATCCTGAGAAAACCACCCCAGCCACAGCACATCTCAGCGAGGGCGGGTCCTCCCACTGCCTTGGGGAAATCCCACAGCAGCTTCTGCAAGGGTTAGGGGTGGGTGAGAGGTGCCTGGTGCCCTGTCCTGCCTCCCCATGTTTCTGTGAAGGGCAACCATGTTGCCCCTGCCAAATGCCTCCCTTAGACTAAGGAAAACAACCAGAGTATGAGCAACACCTTTCCAACAGAGCACAGCATGTGTCACCGTCCACGAGCTACTGCAATGCAGAGATAAGATGGTATCTCACATCTGCACACATGAAATCCATAGATACTCCTCAGATCGCATCTAGCTAATACAGATATTTTTCATGCATGACTGTAGGAAGGAAGTAACCAGATCTTTGTGCACACTGATTCCCATTTCACTAAATTCATAACCTTACTATCACATTAACATGGTGTGTACATTTATGCTGTAATTGCATTCCAGCTGCCTCAATGCTCCTCTTAATTTAGTCATGCTAATTTAGCTTTGTTGTGAGTTATAAATCATTCTTGCTCTCAAGAAACAAATTAATTTACAGATGTGACAAGAGATAGGATTACCCAGCAGGATTCCTTTTTTTAACACATGAAACGTATAAAGTTTATTAAATGAAAGTCATTTCTTCAGGGAAGTCCAACAGGCACTTACACTAATGCCAGAGGGAGAGAAATTACAAAGATTTTTGAGCTTCAAGGAGCATAGCAGTCTCTTCACAACTGATTTGAAGGAGCCCTGCTGTGAACAACACAGCAAAGCAAGAACACCAGTAGTATCCTCTACCTCAACGGGTTTTTGAGTACTCATTGTTGTTTCCAGGGCACACATGTTATGCACACACACACACACACACACATATGAGCATCAGAACATGAAGTGGTGGCTTGCTTGAGGTTGGTCACCTCTTTCCACCCTGAGCAAGCTTTTTCAGTCAGTTCCAATTTTTGTTATGGTTTTGGTTAATTTTTCAAGTATGAGGTGTTTCAGGGTTCAACAGTTTGAGGCTAAAACCTAAAACATACCCCATTTTGTTACAAAGTCTGTGTTTGGATGAGCTACCTGGTTTATTAATAAGAATCAGTTAAAGCAAAACCAATCTTTTCCGGAGCTATGTTTTCATGCAGTCCTCTTCCTGCAATGTTTCTGTTTCTAACAACCACCTTGGTCATGGACTACTGAGTTACATTGTCGTGTTTTAGAAGGTGCACTTTTGCTTATCAGAGCGCTGTTCCTAATTAAAATAATTAGATACGGTGTCAATAGATGGTGCTGAAGAGCAGCAGCATCACCCTGGACTGCCGTAGCATCAAGAATATTCCTAAAGAACTGCAAATGCTGTTACTGGCTGTTGTTTACTTAACTTTCAATGACCTGTACTTCTGGAGCTATTGCACTGTTTCCAGCCATAAGCACGTAATAAACTTTGGTATTTCTATAAAAACATCTTAACATTCTTAAATAAACACAAAAACTTCATTTTGTGCAATTCTAATATGCCTCCATAATTTGTTTTAGCAATCTTCTTTAACGTCTTCTTCAGAAGTTGTCTATAACATAGTTTCAGTATATGTAGTATGCTATGCTCTTTTGAAGTACTCTGGACACTGGACACATTTATGAGAACAAAACACACCTTTCAGCCATAGTCCCAGTGATCTTCGTGCCTTGCTGCACTAGCTCTGCTCATGGCATTGACAGCTAGGGAGACTGGCTGGAGATGAGTTGGTAAAATAAAGTTTATTTTGAATACGGTGATGTCATGGGTTTGAGTTCAGTGATACTGACCCCAGGCCACAGATTTTAGATGAAAATATCACAACTGTTCCCAGCTGGTAGCTTAACAAAAGTACACCAGTCTTGAAGGGCATGGGAACCTGCTCTTGGAGGCTGTGTACTCTCAGAGAACTCTGAGAACTGCAAGTTCTTCACTCTTTATATGTCCAAGAGCCAGCTCATTAAAAAAATTCAATTCTCCTACTTCCAGAAGAGATGAATTCAATATTGCTTTGGGGTTTTAATATCAAGTTTTCAAAGAAATGCTTCAACTTAACCGGAACTACACATTAGATTCTGAATGATCAGTTGCAATGTGTTGACCTGTGTTGTACAAGAAATCAAATTTTTCCTTCAGGCTGTTTTCTATAAAATCTATAACTTTCTGTCTTGAATGCTCTTACACAGGAGAAAAATTAAATTGTATCTGGAGAGGAGTGGAGGATGCACTCTCTGGATAGCACTGCACACAAATCTTGTTGAACCAGCCATGGTTTTCCCATAGCTGGTAAGAGAATCTCTCTGTGCCTCTTTCATCTCTCACATAAATTGTAAAACTTCCAGCTCGGATAGCCTCTTACTACAGACACCAATGCCCATAAGAATGGAGCACAGCACTTGGTTATTCTCTCTAGACTTGGCTTGGTTCCACCTAAAAGTAGGCATCCAAAACAAGGAATCTTAACAGACAAATATTGGCATCTCCAAGGGAGAGCTGAATTTCTCCCTCCAAGGATTGCAAAGCAAGAGCTCAGGAGGGCGAGACTCCAACACCTCGGGTGCTGTTTGTCTGATGAGTTTAGGTTTAGGTTAAAATCGAAACGCTGTAACATCACAGCTAATCAGATTCTTATCAGGTCTAACACTTTAATTGCCAAGAAATCATAGGTTATATTTTGGTAAAAGACCAAGGCAGTCCCAGGATCCTTTGCCTTGCATTTTTAGGAATCTCTGTCTGCTTGCTCAAAATTGCTCACAACTGACCACGTAGCTCATGCAGCTTCTCCCTGTCAAACTTCCTAATTTGATTGAAATAGATATTTACATGACAGAGCTCTATAACACAATGAAATATCCCACAATACATAAAGTGTGAGTGAATGGTGCTGACAAGAACTGATATGACATCACATCATATAGAACCAAGTATGTGCAACTTAGGAAAGGTCAACAATCTTAAAATAGCTGATGTCCAAAAGTTCATCATCTCCCTCAAACTCTTTCACAGATAATGTCACCACTCAGTTACTGCTGCACTGACTTTTTGTTTTTCCAGCACACCATGACATTCTGACTCCAGATAATTTTTGATGTCTTGTAACCAAACCTTGCAGGGAGGCTGAATGTCACACATTTTTATTTGGATACTTGGGTTTAATACAAGTGACAGCTGGATTTTTTCTCCAGCTTATTCCAATGTTAAAAAGATCTATGTTAAAGATTCATCCGTGCACCTTCTCTCAGAGGTACCAGATGATCTGGCATATGCGACTCATTAACTGAACATTTGTTTCCCCGGGAGCAATACATGTGTCATGTGCTCTGAAGCAATGCAGCTTTCTTAAAGAATCTGCACCTACTTCCTTCCGATCCGCAGGACAGACTGTGGTATATCTGTCCCTCATCCCACACAGAGCAGGTCTGGGGGACTAGTGACACATGCTTAGGCCTTTGCAAGGCCAGGCTTCCAGTACCTCTTCTGTCTAGAGCCTGCACTGCACCATGGTGCCAATTTGTAATGCAGAGCCCTTCTGCCAGTCGGCTTTGCCTCCTCTTCACCCAGGTATCTGCTCCACAGGGACGGGAGTAGGAATTTCAGGTGAGGAAGGGTAGTGCATCCAGTGGGGTCACAAGGAAACAAGAGCCCTGCATCATGGTGATAGCAAGGGCATGTGGTCATTGACAGAAAAATTGACAAAAAATATCATCACCAAAAGCCTGAAAGACCTTCCAGACCTTTTTGTGGCATTAATGCACATCTTAATGTCAGCTACCAACAATGTGGCATGAAAAACTTCTGTATGAAGCTAAATCACAGCCTGTGTTTGTGAAAAAGAGTTTTAAAGTTTTCAGTTCGGTATGTAAGCCAGCCAAATCACTAAGCTGTCCTGGTGTAAGTGATGGGGAAATCTGAGTCAATACACGTTTCTATGTACTTTCAGATAAAACCTACATTATGTCACCACTGATTGCACCACTAACTATAGCAAATAAAATAAAATACCATTCCCCCTCAAAGGGAACATTCTACATGGGAGGGGACTGAGTATCCAAATTAAAATTAAAATGAATACAAGCCTGGAAATAATACCATATTTAGAAATATGCACTGCACTTCCACAAGCATGATCTTTGTCCTGTCATGGTCACAGGATGGCATAACCACCTAGTTAAATTTTTTTGTGTCAGCACTACAAATTTAATGTAATATTCAGACTTTAATAACCAAATGTAGCTGTTTCCCCCTTGATTCTGCTGCAACAGAGAACTGATATTCTTCAAACACAGCATGTTGGTGCTGATGGGTTTAATTAGCAACAAACCTTCAGTTAATTGTTCATGCAATAATCACCTACAAAAAGGAGATCCAAGGGGTGATCCATTTCCTTTCACAGTCCCTCAAAAATGTAACCTCTAAATAATATATCTACAAATTATCAGAAGACATTATCAAGGATACACTATTTCTTAACATGTAATAAAGATTTAATCCTTTAATTCAGATTTGTGAAGTGGAATAAGTGTCATTCCTCAAGTCTGGAAAGCCGTAGCACTTTCTGACCCAGACAAACAGGCAACAGCTCCTGGTTATCCAATTTAGCAAGATTACTGTCCAATCAAAGCAAGATTGTAGATTAACATTTCAACCAGCTGTACTTTTATTTTTTGGCACAGAAAAGCCTGAAAGTTCTCCTGATATTTTCCAGTACATGCTCTACCATTTAATATATTGCCCACTTGAAATGAGCGGAGCAACCCCAGTGAGAAAAAGACCAGCAAGTTGGGTCAAAAACATCCCAAACAGGCAAACATTATTTTTACCTCTCAGGTAGAAACATCATTAAGAAGAGTTCCTGCATTAGGTCGTCTCTCTGAAGATGCACAACCACCCCTAATGTCCCTCCGGGGAGGGGCAGAGCCCACTCCGCATGGTGGGAAGGAGAGCAGGGGCAGACGGGGGCACCTGATGGGGAACCATGGCAGCTGGAGGGGCCCTGGCGGGAGGCAAAGGATCCACCATTTTCAGAACAGGACTCAGTGCCTTCTTCATCAATAGACAGGATTTCTCCAAAGCTTCCTGCTCCCATCAGCCGTTTCTCTTCAAAACACCCTCAACACGTGTCTCACCCCTTGCCTGTAAAAGGGGTAGAAGCCATGGGATGGCCTCTCTTTTCAGCCATTTGTTTCCATTACTGACTGATTTGGGTCCCTGCTTTTAGCATTTGTTCTGCTGCTTCCAAACACCTTCCATGTTGTCGCCTCTTCCCTTGTCCAGGCACAGGTCACTCCAGGTCCTCACCGATGCAGACACCTGACCACACTGGGTCCACTCCAAATGTGCTGGAAGAGCTTGTATCACTTTGTGCTAATAGAAAACCTCCAGAGACATCCCTGGGGGAGCTGTCATGACCCCTCCTGTTCATGCCAGCTCCATGGGACACCAGCCAAGCACCAGCCTCTGGTGGAGCTACTACAACGTCCTCAAGCTGCTGGGCCAAAGGTTCCCTTTTATTCCTTGCTTTGTCACAAAGGAAAAAATGTCCCCCTGTTTTTCTTTCAATGGGAACTACCAGAAGGGATGCTGTGAACTTAGGAGTTAACTTATCTTTACTTTTTCCATTTGCCAAGGTAATGCTTTTGCCCACTGACACCAGTCTTTGATTGACCACACTTTCCATCGTGCTTGTGTTACAACTCCAGCTGCTGCCTTGTGCTCTCTCTGCTTCACACAGCAATTCACAGTGGCTGCCTGTGCAAAGGGCCCTGCTACTTTTCCCAAGGAGCATAAAAGGAGACCAATTTTCATGCTGCACTGCAAAGGGGACGTGCAGGCACACCAAAGCACTCTCAGCAACTGGACACTCACAGCTGTTTTAGCAAACACCACAGATGCTAAAATGCCACCCAGCGACCACAGAAAGGACGTGCTGCATGTTGGGCCAAGGGCTTCATCTAGGACTCATCCAGTTTTAGCTGTCTAGTGGTTAAGTGCCTAAAATAAGCACATATGGCCCTGTGTGATCATCAGGGAAGCATTGTAGTGCCTTTTCAGAGATCACAGGACATCCCACCCAGCCTCCACATGCTGTTCCAGATCACAGGTCTGTCTCCTCTAGATCCTGGGTCCTGTCTGCCAGTCCCTAGAGATGCTATAGACCCCATGGGCTGTCTCATTTGACACTGAGGCAGCTGAATCAAGCCCCATGGAGAGGCACTTGAGACAGGATCTAGCAACTCCTTTTCACAAAATACATAACTAGCTGCATTTAGGAGCTGAATCCCATCCTGCACCAACAGAATCATAGCATCATAGAATGGTTCTGGTTCTACGGGACCCCCGCACCAGGGGTGGTTCATCCTGCAGTGAACAGAACTTAGATCCAGGTTGTAGGCATCTAAAATTAGGTACGGGGAACTATATCCAGATGGTCTCTCGTAGGCATCTACTACCATCAGACTTCCCTACCCTGTCCCAGCTGCTTGTTCAGCTTTAAATGTATAGACACATATATATGCACCAGTTGTCTTAATCCATGACCTGAATCGAAATCAAGTGGTAAGCAAAAGATAAATGGGCCCAAATGCTTTTCCTAAAACATCAGCATCTCTTCACCCTTCTGTGCATGAACTACTCATTGAAAAGTCAATGCTCTCTGCCTTAATGTCTGGTGAACATTTGTTTTGCTGTTGCTAAATAAAATCAGGTAAGATTTTTGCTGAATCATTTTGCTTGAATAAACTACACCAGAAGTACACAAAGTAAATCTGCGTTGTTTGGTCACCAGTTTCTTCAGAAAATGTTATGTTTACTCCTTATGGTAAAGCTCAGCCATTAAAATAATCATTTGGTCAGTAAAATCAGTTAATATAATTTTGAGCAATGAATAAATTCTAGCTTAAAAAATAAGCAAATCAAGAGCCAACTCTTCAACTGCTTAAAACTTTATTTGTTAATTCATACACCTGAGCTACAAAGGCTTGTACAAAAAATAAAATATCACTATGGTTTTACTAATGTTAAAACGGCAGCGTCATATTTTTTAATCCTTTATTGTAAATATGAACAGGGGGAGGAGAGGAGAACTGTCAATGAATCTACTGAAAGCACTTAACCATTTGGAGATTATGTCATAATTGTTGCAATGAGGATTGACTAGGATATTTTTATTAGGAAATGACACACCTTTCTGCAGAAATGTGTCCCATTTCAGAGAGAAATTCACTGAGAAGTGAACTTCAGATCAAACCCTTCTGCTGTCTCATCCAGAAAAAAAAACCCAGCCAGCTCTTACTGAACCGAGCAAGGGCCTGACTTTGTCTCCTCCACCTAGTGGGAATGCACCAAACAACAGGGCACTGAGAAAGAAAAAGAAGGGATTACATAAACACATATTCAAACTTCCCTTATCAGCAAAATTCAAAATAAAACACTTGCAGCATCCCCAGCTGCAACAAGGCGTGCAGCAATATGAAGAGATGAACATTTGGGTGGAATGCAAGAACCAAATCCCCCAGCAGAGGAATGAAGTCCATCAGCACGTGGAAGGTGCGTGTTTGCTGTGAGAAGACGCGTGGCTTTTGCAAGATGTTACATGAGGGTACACGGCACTGAGGCGTGGGGATCATGAAGCCCCCAGATAGCACCTTGCAGATTTAGGTCCCTAAGCAATATAAAACATATTTGCTCCAGTTAAGTGACCTGAGAGCTTGCTTTGACTTCATTTTTTCCCCCAAGCATTTGCTATTAAGTTAATTATGCATTTAAAAATAACAGTCTCTCACTTCCCAGAGACTACACGTAAATCCTACTCTCTATTCTTCTAAGGGCCAGATTTTCTGCCAGGGTAAATCAATACAGTTAAAAGTCCATCCAGTGCATTAAAACCAGCACAGCATGACATATGCCTTGGGAGCAGAACAATTCTCCAGATTAATATTTGAAAGAAATTTGGCAGTAAAAAATAATAATTAAAAAAAAAAAGTCTATTTTGAAATGCTGCCATTTTTTTAATTAGTGCTGACCACCTCAGTTTCTCCTCTTGGGGTCTGTATGGTTACAGTCGGAGTTTCACTGTCATTCTCCTCGAGTTTTAGTGCAGCGTTGTCCAAGCCAGTGCTGCTGCTGGGCTCTGGCACAGCAATGGGTTCTGCAGACTCGGTTGGAGTGGAGCAATACATGATGAAGCCCACCATGATGATGAGGAAGGACACGATATAAAGACTTGAAAACTGGCAAACGAAAGAAACAGATTAAGTCTTGTCTGATGTAAAAACATATAAAAACTGCCTTGTTTTAAGAATGCAAAAGATACCCTTCCTTTTAAAGATATTTTAATGAGGATTATCAACATAGTCTGTACTCAGGTCTGAAAATCAAAATTCAACAGCTCCATTCACTGAGACTCAAGCTGCTGGCTGGTTTTCTCTGCTTCTCATCCTCAATACTGTTGGACGAGGAGTTTCCTTAGGTGTCCATACAAGAATCTTAACAGAGAGAACAAATGGCTGTAAATACGGTGATACTGAAGGACAGTTGTTTACACACATGAATGCTGAAACACTGTACCCCTAAGAGAACTTTGTTTCAGCAGAGCCAGATATGGTCCTGGCAAGAGATGAATCTCCGTCCTACCGCAAGTCATCACAGCAGATGGTGCTCTGCACAACCCTCTCAACCATCTGCAAGGCTAGATAAATGTTATTACTGGACCAGAACCAGTTTGCTCTCTACACCCAGCAAGTCCTCTAAGAGAGTGAGCCTGGGGCTCCTTTTACAAGATTGGCATTTGTGCTCCAATAGAGTGGCGTGAGGTAAGAGTATGAAATGCCACGATACAGAAGGCATTTGATTCACTACCATTCACTTGCCTGTTGAAAGTCCAACAATTGCTGAGATCCATCCACCTTGGCAGAAAAATAAATGCTTACTTCATAACATCAGACTCAATAATACAAAGTGTTCAAGTCGTCTATGGCCAGGAACACTTCTTCAGCAGATTTCTTAAAATCCTCCCTATTGCCTCTGCCAAACCACACTGATTGAACAGTACATCCTACATCCCACTGTCGATATTCCATAACCTCCTTAGCTCTCTTAGACGTGCTTGAAAAATGTGTTCTAGTTTATCAAGCAGCAGAGCTGGATGAAATGAATGGTAGGACCTTGACAGTGGACTCTGACCCAAAAAAGACCAAGTCACCTGCAGTTAAGGCATTGAAATTCCTAGCTAGTAGTCACTTGGTTCAGACTGCACCATGGTTCAGACTGCACCATGCAAAAGGAGAAGCAGACTGAACCACACTGTCCCTGTGATACATGGCCTCTCTCCTCACCTTGCTGGCTGGTTGCTTGGAAGAGTTTGGACTCAAGCTTTCACACTGCGCAGGAGGAAGCACCAAGCTCTTAAGATGGAGGCAGCAGCAGTGTTCATGGTCCTACACCTGACTGACCCATTCCCCTCAGATGGGCAGAGCCTGGTCTGCATCAAGGCATCTGCAGAGTTTCTCGAGCATGCAACCTGAGGCCATGAGTGAACACGCGCTGGTACAAAAGGACATGCGGTGGGTGGGCGAGATGGGGTGGTCACCATAACCCCCAGCGTGTACAAGACGGTAGGTGACTCTGATCCTGCTCAGAATTAATTCCTCCATGAGTGGATACAGTCACCAAGCCAGGGTGCCACAGCCCTTGCAGAGTAGCTGTGATCAAGGTCTGCCTGTGTGTTTGCAGCTATTGTCACTGGTGAACCTTGCTGCTCCAACAGACCTGAACTCTTACTTTTTACTTTTTTTTTGAGAAGGGAGAGGTCAGTGGTCTTTCCCTGGATTTGTTTTTGGTATTGGTTTTTAATTCAAATATTTCAGCCATTCATTGCTTTAGACCCTGATTTTAAGTCATACATGTGTAGCTTATATCCCCATACTCACTATCAAGGCTAAAGACAACTTGAAATGTTACCAGAGGACTGTAACTCCACCTAGTGTCTGTATTTGCAGTAGACTCCCTTCCATAAGATTTTACACAACAAAAACATTTGGAGATCTTTTTAGTATCTCTTGAGGGATTACAGGTATCTATATATAATGAGCTCATTAGGAACAAGCACAGCAAAGATTATGCAGTAAATTTTTTTAAAGGGGCTTATCAAGACATATGCAAAATTCACACTACACCTTAAACAGACTGGACTGAGGCTAAAAGGTTGATGCATTAGCAAAACGCTGTGCTTGAGCCAAAGCTTCATGAACTCCTGCGGCAGCCGCTGTGTCTGTGCTGCTCAGTCTGCTCTGAACCCTGACAAGCCTTCAGCAGCGTGCTGCAAAATACCTTCTGGTAATGGTGAACAGAGAGTGATTCCTTGCATCATTGTCCATAGATTCCAGTGTCCAGGGTGCTTTTTAACGCAGGAAATGTCCTGCCGGCTTTCTTAGCCCCGCAGGTGAAGAAACTATATGGATAACTTGGCAATAAGATTTTCTACTGCTAAGTGTTATGATAAAAGCAGTGTCAAAATCAGGCTCTCTCCGTTCTCGGTTCCTAACCTATCTCAGATCACCTGATTACTAAAGATGCTGCATTATTACTGCTCCCCTTTTTGCTATTTCATTGTTTCTAACCACAGATACAAGTTCCTACTTCAGAAAATATCGGAAATTCTCTCATAATACAACCCCAAAGTCTTCTCTAATTAATTTTTCCTTTTTGCTACCAGTATACCTCACAGTTAATTAAGGGATGATCTCCTTCCAGAAAAAACTCTCCCCAAAATAACCTAAAAATCCTGAAGAACGAAAGTTTATTATATCCCTTCCAAAACTCTTGCTTACTTCTTCCTCTTTACTATTACGAATATAAATTTATAATGACTTCTTGAGTTAAGCTACCTGGGTGCCAAAATCCATGTTTGGAAGTGACTTATAAAGGAGTTTTTTAATTGTTAGAATGTAAATGAGGATCGCTTCCTACATTCATTTTTAATGGATGCTTTGCAGCTTCGAACAAATTTTGGAACTCAGAACAGGGAAGAAAGCTGAGCTAAGAGACTCTTGAAAAGGAAAACGAAGCCATAGTCAGATCCTGCCATTACCAGACCGCCGTGCTGTAAAATAAATTTGCCTTCATTTTCAGAAACAAATCTGACCTAAAAGCTTCTGGCTCTCCATAATGCTGAAGAGAAAGCAACCACATGGAATAATACAAATTAAGTTCTTAAGCAAAGTTCACAAGCTCCTCACTAAGCCCTTTCAGTCACTGAGCAACTGACTCCATTACTCCAATTGCTGTAACAAGTTCAGTTCCCTCAAATGATTCTGGATGAAAAGTGTACAGTGGGATGAAATCTTTTTAGCGCTGTCATTTAGCTTGAACAGACACTACCAAACGTATTTTAGAGAGCAATAAAAGTAACTGCCTTTTGGGAGGGCATAAAGAATAATATATTTATATGCTTTTTTTTCAGTTCCTTTAGTCTCTCCTCAGCAGTAGAACCAAGAAAGCTTGATTCTTCTCCCAAGATGTTGATAATGAAGAGATTAAATTTCTAAAAGAATATAGTGATTTCTAGAAATTAAGCCAAACTGCTCCTCATTCAGACAACCAAAATGCCTTTCATGACATGGAGGTTCAGAAACCTTCTCTTTGGGCACTTGGAGATGAACTAAACGTAGAATACAGCTCCACACAGGGCTCACGGCAACAACTCTACCACTTGAACACCTCGGGAAATCAGTTACTATCTCTTAACTCTAACATAGTCCATGAAGTCTGAAGTTGTTCGAAAATCACAGTCAACCTAACGGTGCGATGTTATGTATATCACTAAGCATGACTCCTCCTGATTGATATTTGCCAACAATTAGCGATACAAGCTGTAGAAATGTACAAATGCAAATTACTGATGAGGGGCTTTTAAGAACGTTATTCTTTATCTACAATTTTGGAGTAAAAACTTAAATTATAGTGAAAGAATGGAGATACTTACTGTATAGGAAAACAGGAAAAGCCCGAAGAACAGACTGTAGAGATCTGCAGTCAGAATCCCCAGGTTGACTGAGGTTGCGCTGGTAAGTTTAATCACCACTGGCATGAAGCTGTACAGCCCAAACATACACAGGGAAAAGGCTGTGAACAGTAATGCTGTAAAACAAGATGACAATTTACTCCTAAGGCACGGAATAGTGTTTTTAAAGAACACTGATATTCTTCAGATGCTTTAAAATTATGCATTTTTATCTTTTAGGATAAGGTCTCCTAAAAGATATAGGAATGTAAATTTAAGAAAAAATGTGGCAGAAATACTTCCTTTCCAAGACCACCTCCTATAGCAAAAATTACTGTATCTATAGAAGAGAGTTCTTGTTCTTTCCTAGTTAACAAAAGAGTTGACTGAAGAAATTGAGAGTTACATTTCTTAATAATGAACAGTTCTATTAAGGTCAAAATGTGTCACAAAATACATTTCCCCAGTATTTCATTTAGGAAGGACAACAGAAAAACGTTCTTCTGATGTTCCAACACCAAACATATCTGTGATGAAACAGGTTTAATTTTTACTCATTTCAACTTATTTTGAAAAATTATTTCACATTATATGTAAAACGGTTTTAATGTTCAACCCCGCAAATCTTATCCCTTTGCTGAGATGAAAAGTTTGAAGAAAATAAGTTTGTGACAATATAATATGAATGCTGCCTAATATCCAGAGAAAGAAAATTAAAACCTCAGCATTTGAAGTAAATTATTCTCACTTTCCAGTGCTCTGTGAAAATGCACATCATTTTGCCAAACACATACCAATTTTCCAGTTCCATTGAATTCTCGCTATCTCCTTATGTTCCACAATGGCTCTAGAATTAGAGAAAATATATGATATACTAAAAAGATTTTTAAAAAGCACAGTGTATTCAGATAGATAATTTAATTACCAGAATATATAAGAAACATTTTGATTAATAACCCCCTTTTTTTTTTTGTTTGAAATGTTATTGAATGACACTGACTCCAACATCTATCAAGCACGGAAAAAGACTTTTAAATTAAAGTGCCTGAAAGTCAAGAGCACTTTTATTTAATTCTTATGCCTTCTTCACAGGCTTTTTCATCCTTCAGAGATTCAGTTTTATTTGATATATCATTTAAGGAAATTATTAATTATAATTATGAGAAAAGAGGAACATAAAATTCACTAGATAGACTCAAGTGCATGTAGTCTGGTACTCTAATGTGGTTATTTGTAGGAGTATACACAGCATCATTTTAAACTGAAGTTTTAATATGAAGGACCTCCTGCTAACAATCATCTCCTAAACTTTTCCACAGAGAAAATCCATTAAGAAATATGTTCTTGTGAACAGTCCTCAGCATACTGAGTGTCCTCATGAAGATCAACAAAATCAAAATCACAGCCAAATATCACATGAATTCAATTGTAGGGTTTCAGCTTTAGAATTTCTGTAAGAAGAGTAGTGCAAATAAAAAGGATATAAAATGGATGCTGATCAGCAACAAAAATAAAATTCAGGCGGAAGGACTCCCACACAGGCCAAATGCAGAAGTAACAAAGAATTTATTTAACAACAACAACATCATTTCAATGGTAGACAAGCAATCATCTGTAGAATATTCTTAATTAGTTTTAAAATAAATATTAGATCCTTACAGCTGTAGACCGCTGATAACAGTCCCAAACAAGCCCAACATTCCTAGAAACTCCACTCTGCTCACTTTTTTCACAATGTATTCCTCACACACATTAGAAATGGCATACAAAGAAGCACCAAGAAGTACTAAGACATCTCCAAGCACCGCGTCACTACCTGTACAGAAATATTAATCCACAATAAGGATAATGCTACGAACACTTTGTAACTTTCCTTAAAAAGACAAGCAAATTTATTGCTAACATCTTTATCTTCCTCACAGAGAAGGGGAAAGGAAAGATCTGCTGTGTGTGCAGATGAGCAGTTCCGTGTCTGCACAGGGACTCTGCTACCTGCTCACCTCACCCTGTGCAGTCTCAAATGAGCTAAACCCGCCATTTAAATCTCATCCTGACCAAGACGCTGCTGTATAGTCTGGTCCAACTCTACTTCTGTTGACTTTAGGCACTGTAGGGACTAAAGAAAATTCCCAGTTAGAGATGCTCTCTTGCCTTTCTGAATATTGTCCCCACTTTTTCAGCACAGCCTGATTTAAGTCTTGCTAAAGCCAGTTTATTGATTTCAGCAGGACATGGGCTCAGCTTCAGGTTTATGACAGGTCTGAAGTGGGCACTGCAGATGGGTGGCATCATGTCCTGCTGTGATTTGTTTATACTGTGCAAATAGGACTCCATGTGATACAATCACTCATCAAATAAGTTTCATTATGCATCAGCTAAATAGCAAGAGGATCACGGCTGTTTACATCCTTGAATTGATTTAAAATTTCCTTCCCTAAGCCACTTGGCAATCACTAAGAAAACATGTCTGAAATATGAGGGTAAGCAGTAGTAAGGATACCCGGGTCAGCAAATAAAGTACAACTGCCTTAATGTCTCAGGGAAAGAAGGTTTTTCTCCCTCAGGACTGAGGCATGCATACCACATAGCATTAAAGCTAAACCTCAGTTTGCCTTGATGTCTTACCTACAGTAAGGCCCTAAAATAATGCCAAACAGGCTTATCTCTGTGCTGCCTGATGAAGGCAATGCCCCACTCCTCTTCCCCTGAAATGTGCCTTGCCTCATACCCGCTGGCTCTGGAAATTCAGAATTCTTATTCAAAACAAGATCACTATGATATGGATTGATTTAGGCACCTGTCAGAGAGGACACCTGCCCTCGCCTGTCCCCAGAGCCCAGCCTCCCTCCCGGTCCCCAAGAATCCCCATCTGCCCATGGCTCCTCTTGCTCCCCGCCATAAGCCCCAGCTCTCCAGGCTGCGGCCTGTGGGCCTCGGGGACACCTGGGCCATTTCTGCTGGGTCTGCCATGGATAACCTGGAGAAGTCAGTTCAGTAACTTCTCCTTTGCTGTCTGTGCTCACAGAAAACTGCCCACCAGAGAAGTCTGGCTGCCAGCAGGCTGAACCAAGACAAGGTTTGCAGGGAGAGGCTGCATCTTTTATTAGACCATCTCACATAATTAGTAAAAGTGAACAAGCTTTCAAGAATGAGGCCCTTCGTCAGGTCTGATGGACAACAGCAAAATTTAAGCTTAACACAAGTGTTTCTAAGGTGGAAAAAAATAATCCAAAGTTACAAGCAAAGAAATTCCAGAGCTCCCTATAAAATCAGCATCTCCACTATTTTCTTGGACAAGAAACAGATAGCGTGTCTTCTCCTCTTCTCTTTTAAAACAAAACTATTTCCACTGCCCCTGCATTTGCTCCTTTCTCCTTTACAGATTAGCCCACCATGGGAGCCACCTCTCCGCTCTTCCCCCCCGCGATAAAGAACTCCTTACCTTCGCTGTCCTGCCTCACTGCGAAACTATCTGCAATCACCATTGTTGCGACACCCACCACACAGACGCCAACAGCAAGAAAATGGATCAGTTTGTATCTTGCATGGAGAATGAACCACGACAAAGCCATCAGCACAGGAATCCCGCAACAGTCCAGCAGCTGCGTGTACAGAGAAATGGTTTCATTAGAAACCCACCCCAAATCTGCATTGCACTATCCTGAAAGCAAATGTACAGGATTTTATTTTCCACCACCATCAGACATTAATGAAAGCCACAAAGCAACCCCAGTGGATTTGTTTAACAGAGGGGTCAGAGCCACATCTTACCATGAAAAGCATTTTGCAACTGAAGGAGGAGCTGGGGCAAGGGCTCTGTTCTCTCCTGGTAGGAAGGCACTGATCTAAAAACTCTTCTAATTATGGACCTTATCAATCTTTGCAGCTTCACAAATTAATGCTAGGATGTTGCTTTGGAATTGCATTGCTCCCTGTGACACCAACACAAGGAGGCAGTTCACCAACATCTCCTTCTCTCCCCGGCAGGTTTGTCTAGCTCGTCTTTCCACTCTGCCTTAAATCTGTAACTAGAATTCAGGGCTCCACGTACATAAAGTAAAAATCTGGAACTACTAAAGGATACAAGTCATTTGATTTCACATTGAAGGGAACAGGGCAAGAATCTGACCCTGCAATTTTTGGTTTTGATTTATTTTCCCCAAAAAGCCACACGTGCTGGAAGCCATGTGTAAAATTCATAGAAAGAAGAGAGGTAAGAAAGAACAACCTTCCTGAAGTTACCTTCCCAATCTTCCAGGTTCCCACAAACGCATGTATAAGCCATCTATGCATTTTCCTTACTCTGTTAGAGCTGACCTTCCATTAGTCAGAAGCAGGTCACCCACTGTAACTCACCCATGCCCAGGAGCAGAGACACACAAGGCAGCAGGAGCTTTGAAGCACTTTGGATGAATTTGCAGACACTGCCCCAAGCAGGCTTAATAGCTAAGGTTCAAGGATGTCCTCACTCTATAAGAAGCAGTGACACCAACTGCTCTTTCCCTTCTTCACTATCTCCTCTCTGTGTGTTCCTAAAATCTACATGTCTCTGCCTTGCTGTTAGAGCCACCCATGTTCCACCTGTTCATCCTTTATTACAGAAAATATAAAGAATTAGCTGTGTACTTAATACAGAAAAATATGCTGCAGCATAAGATGGGCATAATGTTCTAGAATAACCAAATAATACCAAAAACATTGAGCTAATGATAATTGGTTTAATATTTAATTCAATAAAATACACTTTGTTTCTGAATTTGTCTGTAGGTAAAAAAGGTGCATTTTCTGACCTGCCTCAGAGTGCCACTAAACCATGTAAGGGAATAGTCTATAGCAGAGCATATAGTCAGCCTTTCAAAGGCTGCTCACAAATTACTCTTAAATGTGAGCCCTTAAAACCCAGTCTTTTGAAGTCACTACAAAATATTAGGTCCAGGTCAATAGGACTGGAGCATAATCATTACAATCAAGATGAGCCCTTAGTCCTTAATGTTCATTGCCAATTTCTGCCTGCCTAATCACGCAGTCGTCTTCTGTGCTGGCTTCTCCGAGTTCAGCCATCATCCCTGAGGGTTTTAAGCAAACTCCTAAGACTTTCATGGAAAGTTTTGTTTTATAATACTTGTTCATAATTACATATATTAAAGTCTTACCAGCACAGCATTATGGAGAGTTATTACAGATTATACTCTAATCCTTCCACCTATTTATCTTCATTCCTTGGATTGCCTCCAGCTTGTCCGGTTCGAGAAGTCTGTGCAAAAGCACTCGCCTAGGCTGTGTTAGGAGACATTAGACCCACACAAGTCCTAATGTGTGATACCACGTATTTCAACACAAAAAAGTATCATGCTGTGAGTTTCTATCTAGTCACAGGCCTTTTTCTCTATCTTGCCTTTTGCCTAGACTAAAAAAAAAACAAACAAAACTTTCTAATGTTTCCTCCGAATTTGACTGTTTTGATTAGCATTAAACAACTGTCAGTTATCTGTTTCTGCAAAACATACAATTTAGCTCTCAAAAGTGGTTTTCCACCTTTGGTCTGAATCAGTTCTGTCCCGAGTATGGAACTGTACTTGATCTCTCTGGTGTGAAGTTACAATCATGGAAACTAAGAAATTTTACAAATATTTAAAAGCAACATTTTCACTCCCCTAGTAGCAGACACCTCTTCTGTTAATATGTAAGCTTTCACTCCCCTGTTAACTGAGATGTTACCACATAGCTTTCCAACCTCCAAACAGTTTTTCAACCCCAATAGAAAGAGTAGAACAAAATCCCTTTAAACAAACAAACAAACCAACCAAACTTAATTAGGATGTAAGGGAGTAGTAGATAATGGGCCAGAAGCTCTTTCAGTAACGTCGGATGGGGAATTGCTGCATCCAGACCAGTAACATACTGCAGAGCAGCATTGGCCTGGTTAGAGGACTTGCAGCCAGGATGCACAACGCCAAATTATGAAGAACACACCCTGGTAATCTGTTCCACCGGACAGCTGCCCTCAGTTACACACAGAAGAAATCTGATTTCCAACTACAGGATCTTGCCTTCCTTTCATCTACTGAGTTACAGAGCCCTTTGGTGGAAAATGCTGTCATCTGTACACGACCAGGATCAAAGAGGTACAAAGCAGATGTAATATCACAATGAACCGTGCTAATGGAACCATTTAAAAGAATAAAGCTTCTTTATTCAGGTTTTATGATATTTACAGCAGTATTGTGGTACTGATTACTGTTGCCAGTAGAGCATCAGTAAACTCTCATCTTATTTAATTGTAGCCTGTATTTTTACGAGGGAAAAGACAGATAACCTGGTAATTTGATTTACAGATGTTTTGACTCAAGCCAGGCTTTGGCCACACTGTTTATAGGAGGTTTTAAAGGTAGGGTGAGTAAATTATTAAAAGACATTTTAATACATGGTTAATAAATTACCATAGAGTGTTGGAGGCCAGTGGTTTGCTTATAACTGCCAGCTCCAGACAGCTTTGGGAGCAAGAAAGCTCAACAGCTCTTCTGCTCGCTTCCCTGCACAGCACCTTTGAGCAGCCCCTGGGGGCTCATCCTGTATTTTCTCCTGCTGAGGTTAACTAACACCCTTCCATCAGCTGATGTTCGGTCAATAGCGGCCTATAAAATTCCTGCACCCAAACCATCCATGGAGCAAATGCTAATTGTGCCTGAAAACATGTCGACAACATGAAACCACAGCTATGCTGCTTGTTTTGGGCTATGAAATATGTGGTCACAGACAGAAACATGCTGGTAGCAAGAGGTGTCCCTGGCATTGCCTCAGCGACAGCCAAACAGAAAGAATTTAGTTGTGGACCAAAATCGTTTTCTTTATTTATGGAGAAATGGGAGCTGCCATCCCAATGTTATCTCTATAAAAATCTCCCAAGCTCTTCCGTGCAATGTTAGTATTTGATAACTAAAGGAAAATCAACTTTGCTTTTGTGTGCATGTGTGAGAAAATACATGGAAGTTCCTTGCTGAGCTGAGAAAACTCATCTTTGAAGATAAGTTTCATAGGGCTGAACTGAAGCTCCAGCAGCCAGCATTTTAACAGTGATTGCCCTGTATTCAGGAAGGTGCCATATGCTCCTGCGTTGTTGTTATGCTCCCTGGGCATCCCCTCACAGCCACGACTGCAGACAGACCATCACGTTGGGTGCTCTGAACCACAGGGTCTGATGTCACTGCAGAACTGCTTGCTGCTGGCTGAGAGCAAATGCCTTGTACCAGAGTAAATCACAAGCTTGTTTTGTCCTTTCTGGCAGCGGTGAGAAATGGGTGACTTCAGAGTATGTGAAAGAAATCTTACCGCAACAGGCAATTACAACAAATTCACAACTACCGAACTGACACTGAAGAAGCTTGTCTGAAGTTACCACACTGGATGAAGGTTCAGCAAATGCTCAAGTTTGGCAATCGACCAGGACAACCTACTGTATTCTATTCTTTCTTAATTTCTACAAAGGAAGTTAAGAAAGAATAGACAAAGTAAATCCTGGGAACAGCTTTACTACTTCTGAGAACTTGGATCAAAGTCCTGGCATTTTCAGCTGTAAAGTATATGATCAAACAGTGTCTTGATTATCAGCTTAACTTGATCTTAAGACTGAAATGTGTCACTCTTAAAGCTTTGATTTCTTAGGCATTATTTGTAAGGAAATTAAAGGTCTAACGAGTCATAACACATAAGTATGAAGTGGAAATGTGACAATAATAATCCATCAGGCACTTGTTACTGGTCTTTAAATAGTGCAAGGAAAAGTTACTGCAGTTCTCCAAAAGCGAGCCTAGACAACAAGAGCTTATTGCTTTACAAGTAATTCTTTTAAATATTAACCCTTGTTACTTTGACTCTATAAAACACTGACAACTAATCACTCCTTTCCAACTAACAGCCAATTCTGTATGATATGTTATATTTTTACTCAGGTAAGCAAAGCCACGATCCCAGCCGCAGATCCACCAAGGGTAGGAGCAGGCGTGGGCTGGCACAGCCCCGGACACACTCCCTCCTTCCTTCTGCACCATCCCTTCCCTTGTTCCAGCAGCACCTGTGGAACTACAAGGTGAGCTGACTTGGGCCTGACACAGCTCGCCAACAGGCCAGCAAAACACAGGCTTTACTCTGACTTTGCCCAGTGCCCTGAGCCAGTTTGCTCAAGGGATTTGCCTGTGCAAGCTCAGGAGTGTGCAGTCAGAGGCAGGAACATTTCCAGCAGCTTAGGTCTGTACAGGGTGACAAAGAAACCACAGCTTTAGCCCTCCTGCTCTTAGAACTATTTCAGAACACAAGATTTATGGCAGTGCAGTGATGCAGCACCAAGCACTGGCATTGCAGAGGGTGTTCACGGTCACTGCAGGAGCCTGGCATGCTGACCTCCCTTCCACCTCTGCCAGAGAGGGGCCTGAACTGCAGTGCCACATCCAAAAGCCACAGGCATGATCCCTCACTGCGTAATCAGCAACACCAGCTAATTATCACCCTCACGTGTGGGGTCACGTCTCACAAAACTTAACCCTCAGCTTCTGGGACTAGGCAAGAGATCTATGTTGTTCTCATCAGCAATAACATGAGCTGAGTGAGTATTATCCTGTCCTAAATCTTTATTTTGTGTCAGAAGAAAAACCTGAGTGGCTCTCAGCAAACTCTTAGAAGTGCTTTCCATCAAAATAATTAGAGGTCAACTCAAGAGCTGGCACTGGGTAATACCAGCCAATTTTCTCTACTTCCTGGAAATGTTATTCATGATGCAGGATGCTCTTCTCTGTACTGCAGAGAGAAAATAGATATTGGAAAGCTTTTTCAGGTTTAAATAGCTTCTCTGTCTGTCCTATGAAATGCATTTCAGAAACCAGTCCAAAACTGTAATAAAAGCAACAGTTCAAAAAGAGAGATCGATCCTTACCTGCACACTTGTGATGCTCGTGTATTGGTAGGCTTTTACAATCATGTAATTGGCTTCAACATCAGCCAGTCCCAACAAAATATACTTCCACCACCTCAGTTTTAAAATTTGCCAAATACTGTCATGGCCTGTTTAGAAAAAAAGCAGCAATTAATAGGTATTTATTTCTAACCAAATGTTGCACAGGAATCTTACTTTTTGGAAGCATAAGTAATACTGAGATGTTTGACTTTGGTTGCTCCTGTTTAAGAAAGATACAATAACAGCAAAATGCAGTCTGGGAGGAGACAACACAGATAGTGAAAAGCACAGAAATTCTTCCACGTGAGGAAAAAAAAAGCAACAAGACTAGAGTTGTTTAAAGAGTAAATTAATAAGAATAGGAGGAATATTAAATAGCCTCTAGCAAAGAAGCTTGTTACAACAAAGCTGATTTTCTCTAATGTAACATAGGACTTGAAAACAAAAAGCACACAGTTTAAAACATATATGAAATGAAATCCAATTAAATGCACATTTAACCTGTGAAATTCAATTCCATGTGTTGTTACAAGACAGGAATTTCAGCAAGAACTTTAAAAAAAACTAGGAAAAGTATTAAGTTCTTCAGTTTCAAAATCTGAAAGGAAGAGTTGAAAAAAACACTATGAATGAGAATCTCCCATCCCATATTTCACATACCAGTCCTAAATACCAGTGCTGTTGTATAAACTAGAAGAACCAAAGAATAGTTGATAAAACTTTGAAGCATTGGAGTATCCGTGTGGTATTCTTCTGCTAAGTACTGGCTTGTAACAGCAGTCCCACAGATAAACAAGGATAGCAGCTGGCTCATAATTACTCTTTTCCAAATATTCCTGTGAATATAAAAAACAACATAGTAAGCTTAGAATTAAACACTCATTTAAAAAAATATATTCACTAGTTGTACACAGAAAAAGCCATTTTTTAGATTGATAGGGAATACAAAAATTAAAAAGTGTCAATGTTGTTCTGACTTATCAGTAAGCAGGGTTTCATCTGCACAGAAGATCTAGTCTGACCTCATGACAGTCATATAATAAAGTGAGGCCCATTCAAACCACTAGTGATGGAGGCTGCAATAATTTGCAAGGATCTTCAAGCAGCTCACCTGGGCAGCCTCAAACCAATAGCAGGATCTAGTCTCATCAAGGATTTTGATACAAATGGGCTGAGTTAAATCCTTCATCCTCTACTGAGTCCTGTTCTGGCCTGGGTCAATTGAAATCTGCAACAGGGAGCTAAGGCAGGACTGACTGCCTTCAGGATCTTCCGAGACCCGAGTCTTTGAAAGTGAGCTGAGTCCCTAAGCTGGGCTGTGCTAAGGAAATACAAAAGCACTGACCACAGAATCATAAAACAGCCCAGGTCAGGACCTCGAAAGATCATCTGGTCCAACCTTGCATGGGAAAGGGATGCCTGGATGAGATTATCCAGCATCCTGTCCAGTCACATCCTGAAAACCTCCAGTGATGGGGACTCCACCACATCCCTGGGGAGGTTGTTCCAGTGATTTATTGTTCTCACTGTGGAAAAAAAAAAAAACAAAAAACAAAAACAAACAAACAAAAAATCTTTCTTGTAGTAAGAATTGTTATCATTAATATTTCTTGTGGATTTTTTTCTGCTGTATTCCATCACACCCTGTTGTAATATGTAATAGAGGATGGAGTTAAGAGCACATTTTGGCCAAAGATCATGTTAATGTTTACTACTGCTTTTAAGTCCAACCCACAGCTAGGAGGGGGGGAAAAAAAACTCATACTCTTTTAGTAGTAATTCTTCACCTATTACAAAATGACTTTAAGGTAGCAAATACCATCTCACCCACCTATGCTGTGCAACCCAGCTGTCAGTGAACGAGAAGAGCGTGTCCAGGGGTGCTAAAGCCAACTACAATCATAGAGTCAATCCCTCATTTCAGAAGGGAAACATCTTTGCATGGATTCTAATTCAGCTGCATGAATCCTGTTTTCAAGTCAGCAGGACACCAAAGCTCTTCTAACTTTAAAAATGCTGCTAGGCACGTTTTTCTCTCCAAGTTTTGCTCTCCGGAGATAGCAAATCTCTGCAAAGTCCAGCCAGGCTGCGCTTCCAAGAGATTCGAGCCCCATGTTTTGCTACAGCTTGCCTTGCACATCCCAGCAACGGTACACATCCACATTTTAAGTATTCATATATCATGTGTCAATCTTGTAAGGTCCTATTTGACCATGTATGAATAACTCTTTCTGGTGCACCAAAGAACAAATGTTCTCATTCCTAGCATTCTGAACACTGGACTAAGCAACAGAGACCGTGTTTCAGCTAGAAATTTATCATGGCTACTTTGAACCACAGTATTAACTGTAAACAGTGCTGTAAAATACATATATGTATATATATGTATATCTATATTTGGATTTTTTTTTTTTTTAATGGTAAAAGAACCTTTGAAGCTACCTCATATCTGTTATATTGAATTTCTTTTTATTCCGGTCAAAGATCCAATTGTATGATTTGGTGAACAAATCAGCAATATCGTGACACATTCTGGCAAATCATTCTAACTGATGCCAAAATGTCGTTTTATGTTCACCTAAATAATTAATTTATTCGGGTGTCATTAAGAGGAATGTAACATAGGTTAACTAAAATTTCCAGGATGAGACTACCTCTTCACTCAAGCAGACATGGACGAAGGCTCCAGCTCACTCTTTGCCAGCCCTGCAAACTTTGGCTCCTTTGCAGAAAGCAAAACAGAAGAACAATTGAAATTTCCAAGGAAGAAATAACATGGCAAATACCACAAGAAAAATGTGGTTTGGGGCACTTAAAAAAACCACATACATATTTTTTTATAATTCAAATGAGGAGTTTCTTGCTCCCAACTAGCCAAAAATGTTTCTTCTTCACTCTCGGTGCAGGAAGCACAGAGAAAAGCCCTCAGTGATTTACTGGACTGAACTCAGGCTGCGCTTGGAGCCGCAGGGACAAGGGTGTAGTGGTGGGGATCAGACCTGTGCAGAGGTGTCACTGGGCAAAACCACTGCAGTTTTACCAGAGCAAAGCTGGGAAGCCTGCGTAGTCCACGAAACTAATTTTGCTCATCAATACGTTACCAGGAGAGGTTACAGCTGCCTTGGCTGGTCGAAGCCCTGCTCCCCCGGATGCAAACTCCCCTGCACCCATCGCGCAGGTGGTGCCACAGAGATGGGCAGAAGCACGGGCAACATTATCCCACAAGCATCTGGCTTGTTTAATGTGAACTTCTGTGGGGCAAGGTTTTAAACATTTTCCCCCAGGATATGACAGGCAAGAGGTAGCTTTGCTTCTCCCAAATCACAGCACCCCCTCTACAGCACAGGCCTGGACTCTCCACGCACTGGCAGACCAGGCAGTGACCATGTTCCTGCGAGAGGGTAAAAGGGGAAAATCTGCCGCTGTTCAAATTTGCTAATGATCGATCAGATTCAATCATCATTCATTAAAAACAAGAAAGACCTGGTTGACCCCTTGCAGTGGAATAACACCACTAAGCTGACGCTCAGCTTTTCTAATAACTATGTGTTTCCAGTTCAAAGTACCTCAGGAATTATCTCCTTATGGCTTTTCCGTAGGGAAGAGAGGTAAGTCCAGAACCTACAGAACTGTTTGCCTAGTGGTCACTGCACTAGCAACTGTTGCTATTTAGTTAATGTATGTCCCAGCAGCCTTACAGCATTTACTTCTGCAGTTACCGAAGGCATCTGACAAGGCAAGCAGCTTCATTCTGCGTCATTCCCTTTATTTTTCTCTATTTCAGAGATTTTTTTCTTCTCTGAATTGAACAGATTCAAAATTGGACTAGATGATTTTTCGAGGTCCCTTCCAATCCCTAACATTCTGTCATTCTGTAACAACATTAAGATGATAAAAGCCACATAAATACACTGTTCACTGACAGTAGGAGGCTGCCCTCAAAAAATGTCCTTTGTGAATCCCAAAGCACTACATTTCTGGCAACTTCCTCAGCTGCATGTAAAAGAACAGCCCCTTGCCCAGACCTCCCCGCAGCACCAGGTGCAAGCCTCAGCACGAAGCACCGATCCTTTCCCTTCTCACCGTTTGCCAAGGTGCCAAAATTAATTTATTCAAATTGCAAAGGTGATGCCATGTTCCCAGTGCAACCCACTGGGCTCAAGGCAGTTGGAACACAGCAAGAAGACCCTCCTTAAAGGCTCAAGAGCATTATTATATCAGTGCCCACTAAATTCCCATAGTAAATTTTAAGAAGTGTTTGACCCTCTGCAAAACTTGAGAGCAAACTTTAAATCCTATTGGTTTCATTTTGCAAGACAATTTCTTGTAAGAAAAATGCTTCGAATACATTAAGTTCCATTCATTCCAGTATTGACATGAGGACTGATAACTGTGATTTTCTTATTAATAATGTATCATCATTTTTTTGCAGTATATTAACTTTTCTGTGCCAGACCTTGATCCTCTCTGCTCTTGTTTTTAATGCACTGGTAAGGACTAAACCACTTTGGACTCTCAGATGATACAAGGTAAGTGGTCTGAAATAGCCTTTTAGTTTTATAGTTTAGGATTTGTTGTTGTTGTTGTTGGTTTTTTTGCTGCTTGGTAATTGGCTACTAAGTAAATGTTTCTTCTCATCCTTCAGCCACTGTATCTTAGCTAGCTATATCTACAGCTATGAGCAACACTAAGAAATATTTTGGATTTTTAGAACATGAAAGTTTGCCACAAATCAGTGTAAATCTAACACTAAACAATGTGCAGCTCTCGACACTATGAGAAAGTCAGGCTGGCCTTCTTTTGCGTAAGAAAAATACCACAAGATATTAAAATACAATCAAAGTCTATATCGGAGGATGTTACAGAAAATCTAATGAGCCCATAGTTAATAATTTTATTGTCTATTAGTTTAATAAATCCTATATAGTTTTTTCTCATTAAAACACAGCTTTTACAAAAATAAATTTACTTATGCCACCAGTTAAACACTAACAAGCAAAGCCTGGCAAGGGCAACACTCTTCGCACAGTTTACTTGCATTTCAGCTTTAACTAGTGAACCCTTCCTGAATTGGGGGGAGAACATCTCATTTGAATAATTTCACATTTTCATGCGAGTAGTTACAGGAAAATGCAGGTTCAGACTGAAGCCGTATTCCAACATGATTAGCAGATAGCTTGGGACAGGAAGAAGATATTTTTAAGAACTAACATTTTCAGAAGTTAGTGTTTCAGTGTTCTGCTTTGAAATTGAAGTGAATTTCATTTGTAAAAGGTACGAAACAGAAAAGAGATACTCTTTGTGTTTCAGGAACCAGGAAGCACACTTTCTATTGGTTTTACTAAAAAAAAAAATCTAGCTTATTACATACACATATTAAATCTTTTTATGACTCAGAAAGGTCTCTTAAGAAAACAGAAGTAGCTGAGCCTCCAGCCACCTGGGGAAAAAAAAAAGGGGGGGAAGAAAAAATAAATTGAGTATATCAGACAAGACTTTGCAGAACTCGGTAAGAGCTCTTTCTTTCAAGTAGCATCAATAGACTTAGTAGAGCTGTCTGGCAACATTCTGGCAATAGTGGAGCACAGGCGAAGTTACAGAACAACTCAACAAGTTCCTATCTTGTCTTTTTGGGCATTCCTGACAGGCAGGAGGAATGAAAAGCGAAAATCTTATAACAAGGAGAGAAAGGCACGCTTTACCATCTGGAATAAGGCTGTGAGGCTGGCAGGAGAGCCAGCGCCTCCCCGTCATCAGATGTAATAGTTATTTGAAGCCAAACCTAGAGCCCAAAAAAATGCCTTTTAAACAGATTCCACACCTCCCCCCTCTGCGATGGAAACTGAAGGTGTGAAGGAATGGAGGCTCTTAGATGCTGCAAGTCAGAGGAGGTGGTTCTGCTCTAACTGAAGGCAGCAATGCATAAGTACCAGCTTTGGGACACATTCGACTCCTGCACAACTTGGCAGGTTTTTTTCCCCAAGTTTTCCATGCCTAACCCACACTCATGTTTTAAGTGATTTACTTGAACAGGCCTCTGTCCTAAACTGATTCAAGGAAAGAGGCAAAAGGGATATTGTTCATTCTGGACTCCACACCGCCTCTCAGCTACTTTGTTCTGTTATCTTCTGTGCCCTCCATGACCCGTTCTTCACAACAATGTTGATAAAAGGGTACAGAGCAGATAAAAGTACAAAAAAATATAGGAAATAGATAAGAGTACAAAAAAAAAAAAAAAAAAGAAAATTCTTAAATCAAAATCACTAGAGAAAAAAAAAAAAAAAGTGCATGTGTGCATAGGTGAGATTACACTCTTAGTTTGGCAAAATCAAGCACACCGCTCGCTAATTCCACACTTATCTTGGCTGCAGTGCCTCCCCACGCTCTCACACCAGCAGCTCCAGGCTGTGCACTCGTGGCCCCGCCGCGCTCCAGCAGCAGAAGCCAGAGCCTCCCGGCCGCTGCCCGCCGGTCCCCGCTCCGCCCCGGGCCCGGCAGCTCTACCGGCCCCACGCCCCGAGGGTCCCCCCGCGCCGCTGGCTCGGGCGGCACCGCGCGGCTCCTCCCGGCGGCACCGATGAGCCGCCGCGTCCTGGCCGCGTTACCGGCCACGCCGCCTAAGATGGTTTCCTTCCTCCCTCCCTCCCTCCATCCCTCCCTCTCTCCTGCGGCCCGAGGGGAGCGACTCCGGCCCTGGACACGGTCCCCGCGGCCCCGGGGACGGGCGGGCAGGGCGGCGGGCGCCGCCCGGCTCCACGTGGAGGCCGGGGACTCACCAGGTGCAGAAGCTGGCCCGGAGCTGCGCCAGCAGCCGACGCGGGCGGGAGGCGGCGGCCCCGGGCGGCGCCTCAGCCCCCGGTGGCGTCTCGGTCTGGACCCCGGGCGCAGCGGCCGCCGCAGAGGCAGCAGCGGGCGGCGGCGCCCCGTGCGCGGGCGGCTCGGCGGGCGGCTCCATGCCACGGCACAGCCCCGGCCCTGCGCCCGCCGACAGAGACGGAGAGATGGATGGAAGGAAGGCGGGCCCGGCGGAGGCGGCGGGCGGCGCTGCCCGGAGTGAGGAGCGGCGGTGCCGGGCCGCGGAGCTGAGCTTTGTGCCCACCGAGGGGCCGCCCCCGGGAGGGGCACGGCTCGGCCTGGGGCGGGCGGCGGGAACGGGGATGCGGGGCCTGCCCCGGGGTGCCGCTCGAGTTGCTTCCCCCGGCCCCGCAGGTTTCCCTCCCCCCGCGGGGGCAGGTGAGAGCAGAGCAGAGCAGAGCAGAGCAGAGCAGAGGAGCAGCCAACGCCAAGCTCATGCTCCTGCTCTCCAGCCCAGCCAACCTGCGGGGCTGCCCGGCCCAGCCCGGCGCTGCGGTGCGTGTCCCGGCCACCGCCACACCGTGGGCCTCGACCCCCAGGACAGGTGGCGGCCTGGCTGCGGCTGCCCTCATGTGCAGCCACTTCAGGGCTCATCTTTCTGCCAGTTACATGAGTAAGAGTTACTCTAAACCCTTAAATTTTACCTTGTCCCAGCTCTGTTCACAGCCTTCAGCTCCTCTCTAGGGCTTCAGCTCCCACCTTTTTGCTGACAACTCCCATTTTCAGGGATTTACCTCGTCCTGTTTTTCTTCACCCACATCTCAGCTGAACTAACCTGGGGAATTTGGGGCATTTTGCATGCCCTGGTGTTTTTTTAATGCCTCACACTTTTCATTATGCTCTGTATGTGCCACAGGTGATGGAATCAAACCCCAGAGGTGCCTTCAGCAAGAACAATCTGCCCTTGTTGGTGCAAATGTTTGCGGCTGTCCTGGCTGTGCCAACAGCCTCTCTGCCACAAGACGCTGTGAGAAGCAGACTGCCACTTCCCAGGGGCCACGCACTATCCACTGCGCATTGGCTACATGGGAGAGGGCTGGTCCCCAAATCTCCTCTTTGACTCTGCCATTGTATAATATTAAATCTGCAGGTCAATACAAGAAAAATATGTAAGAACATTTTATGTCTTAAAAGAGCATTCATAAATGTACTTGTATATTTATATAAATATACAAGTATATTTATATGTAAGTATATTGATATTTTATGTATTTTCCTTCACTTGTATAACAGTTTATGCATTTTTTAAATTTTGAATTCCTAATCAAATAAAAATCCCACTGTGACTCCTGCAGGAAATCAGTCTGTCAAGATTAGTGTCAGTGTTATTTTGTGTGTGATAGCTATGAGTCAGGTCATGCTGGTCATGAGTTTTCATAACCTAAAATAAAAACAAGATTAAAGAAAAAGAAACAGAACTATCAGACCCTGCACATTTCATCGTATCTGAGCTCCACATCTGTGTTACTATTATCTTCACCTTCAATTTTTTTCACCTTATGCCTGCAATCTGCTCCCAATTCTCCTAAGATGGAGAATCATGTCTTTGGTGCTTTTTGTCTCCATTTAAGCTCAGCTCTTGGAATTCTTTGCTACAGATAGGTTGCAGAAAAGAGAGCCACTGCCAGGCTGGAGCTTTACACTGGAGCTGCTCAGCTGCAGAAAGATTGCACTCCCAGACGGGTATCTGTGTACTGCTAAAATATGAAACAAAGCAGTAAGTTCAAACAGGCAGGGACCTCTTTTTAATTTAATTTCTTTAACCAAAATTTGTTGAAGTCTAGGAAGAAGGAAAGGAAAGGAAAGGAAAGGAAAGGAAAGGAAAGGAAAGGAAAGGAAAGGAAAGGAAAGGAAAGGAAAGGAAAGGAAAGGAAAGGAAAGGAAAGGAAAGGAAAGGAAAGGAAAGGAAAGGAAAGGAAAGGAAAGGAAAGGGGAAGGAAGGAAGGAAGGAAGGAAGGAAGGAAGGAAGGAAGGAAGGAAGGAAGGAAGGAAGGAAGGAAAGAAAGAAAGAAAGAAAGAAAGAAAGAAAGAAAGAAAGAAAGAAAGAAAGAAAGAAAGAAAGAAAGAAAGAAAGAAAGAAAGAAAGAAAGAAAGAAAGAAAGAAAGAAAGAAAGAAAGAAAGAAAGAAAGAAAGAAAGAAAGAAAGAAAGAAAGAAAGAAGAGGAAGAAAGGAAAGATGGATTCAGCAACAAGAATTTTTTAAGTGCCCTTTGTCAGACTTTGGGGACTAAGTTAATTTCAGAGTATGATAAACTTTGCTGTCTCAGGAAACCTTTTATGGCTTGTGGACAACCTGGCCATGAAAGCTGAGATATCTGAGACATCTAACCATGACTTTGTTTTCAGCTGGTCCTGCTCCAGGCTCCTGCTTTTACAATTCAGGGCTCACCTCACGTGTGACCATGGCTGTGTGTTTCTGGATTTTTGTCAGCCCCGAGTGCCCTGGTCCCCCAGCGAGGCGGCAGGGCTGCCTGCAGCGTGTGCCCAGGCTGCCCGGCTCCGGAGACGCCCTCTGTCCAGCACAGAATTGGGGCTATCGCTCCCCAGGCCTGCCTCACCAGTAGAAACTTGGAGCGTGTGCATGTACGGCTGTGCATCCTCTTTCAGATATGAAAACTCCGTTCCCAGTGCTCTACAAAAGTAACTAATTTCAGTGGTTGCTCTGTCTTTTCTGTTATAGTTTATCTACAATCAGGATGCATTTGGAGGCTTAATGGGCCTCTAGACTAGTAGGCATGCACTTCTGGTTTTGACTTAGAAAAACTATTGATGAAGAACTATTACCAGTATATTTTAGAATACTTTAAAAATTAAGTCTTTGTATTCAATTTTTAATAAAAAATATTAAATTATTTTCAAGTGTGATTGAAAGAAGCCAAGAATCTAAACATTTCTCATTGTTGGTTACCTTCTAGAATGGTTGAAGGATAACCCAAAAGTAACAGCATAGGGTTTTTTTGCTGCTTTTCAAAAAAAATTACTTTGAGGCTGAGAACAAATTAAAGAATTAACACAGCCGTAACAAATGAGACACAGACATAGTTCTCGTATCTTCATGTGCTTTTTGTTAAACAGTTCAGTTTCACTGTGTCCTATCAGGCTGTTCCTTCTGCTAAGAAAATCATAAGTTGAGTAGGTGATAAAAGTAGATAACAATGGTAACAAGTGAAAACACAGAACATTTTTTTAAGTTGACAATATCTGCTTTAAGTTTCAGGGAACGTAGAGTGCAATGTCATTGTACACCTAGACACTTTGCTGTATATTACTATGACAAGATTGTATTTTCTGCATTTACCTTATTGACAAAAGGAAAGAAAAATATTACACCAATTGAAATTAAAATCTGAAGCTGCAGAAGTGATTTCTTTTAAAATGATAGGCAAGCATAATTTTAGGTTTTTTTTAAATTGAACGTATTTATGCCACTAGAGGTCCTTCATGGTCAGATTATGTTTTCCGTCACAGTGGTGGTGGTTTCTTTTCTGTTTCTTTATACATGCTATTATACATACAAGAACTACTGTCTCTAAATAAATTTAATTTGTTTAATGTAATATATTCATAGAATATGAGTGATTTTTTCCTTGATTAAGCTTTTTCTTGGAAAATATCAATATAAGGATTTTTCAAACACAATTTAACAAAAGTTCCTGTCTTATTATGAAATAAATGTTATTTATTTTTTCAATTCTACAACTGCACATTTTCACCTCTCCAATTTTTCATCATCTTATACTACCTCTCAAACATAACCACTTTTCCCTTAGAAAAATACAGAGTGAAAGTCAAATTAACAAGCAAAATTAGGATAAACAACTAGGACAATAAAACGATATGTAAGATAGTTTACTGCTTCATTATTTTCTTCTTATTTTTCCTAGTTAGAAGACAGTTTAAATGTTTGAAAACTATGTGGAAGAACTGTGCAGCCTTGGGAACTTGAATGATAGGACTGAGATTAAACTTATCACTACAGAACACAATGTCATGTGTGGAGAAACTAGTAACAAAGATTTGTAGCATAAGCTCATCATTTGGAAATAATCAGGAACTAAGGGAAAGAAATACTTGCTGTTCCCAGGATGGCCATGAGCTGAAAAGGGCCAATATAATCCTAGGATGCATCAGATGGAATCAAGACAAAGATGTCTTGATATGCAAAGAGATATACAAGGTCCTGGGGAGACCTGTTCTGAAATATGCTGTATGTGCTAGTTACTCATGTTCAGGAAAAATGTGCAGAAAGATGCAAAAGGATCTATAGGAGACCACAAGAGTTTGGCTTGCTAGTCCAGCAAAGGACACTGAGATGGGACAGGACTGCTGCCAAAAAGTGCATCAAGAGTAAACCCTAGACAAGGAAAGAAACTTTTAAAAAGAAAAGACAATGTTAGCCCAAGAACAAACATGTATACATGAAATATGATTAGGTTTAGGCTGAAAATGAGAAGACAGTTCCTTAGTGATACTTGCAATACAGCTGTCTCTATTAGGACCATCAGGCCCTGGAACAGATTTTCCATAGCAGTCGCAGAAACAAGATAACTACCTGACAGCAGGACATTAGCCCTGACAGCCAGGAGGTTCCTTCCTCTTCTGTGTCTGTAGGGAAAAAAAAAGGATTTGCAGATTAATGAAATCACAATTTTAAAATTAAAATATTCCTGCATTCTCTAAAATTAGCCATTAAAAATAAGAGAAACATCACAGTAAGCTACTCAGTGCAAAACCACACCTTATGGCTGCACCGACACATCCTGCAGTGCAGTGGTGGGTCTGCGGTCTCTACCAAACAGGAAATACAAAGTGGAATGTGTTTCCATATCCCAACATCAAAAAAGGTATTAACTAAGCAAGAGCAACTGAACAGGAAGGGTGTGAATTTCCGCATATGGAGAGTTTTATTTAAGAGAAAAGATCAGGAATGGGATTTAGGTACTTGATTGTTGTTGAAAATGATCAGAGCCAACAGAAATGGTTAAGAGAGAGGGTGATTAATAGGAGGCCACATGAGTCTTCATGCAACACTGATTCTGGTCTCACACACCACCCTCGCTTCTCGTTCATCTGAGATGTAACCCCTGCTTGGAAATGTACCCACGAAAAAGGAAAAAAAGGAGGTTTTGTTGCTAACCTAGCACCCCTGAGGCCTAAGGAAACTGATTTTCATGCTCATTTCAGTAAAAACTAGTAAAATCTCAAAGGACACTGGCTTTGCACCCAGTCCAAACAATGCTCCCTCAAATCTTTAGTCTTCCAGCACTGACACCAACACAGATGATATTGAAAGAGCTGATGGGAAAACTGGAGATTACAGCTTCAAATCATGAACAATGCCTCAGAAAGGCAGACATAATAAAGTACAAGGACCATCAAAATTTGGATCTGCTTAGCACATGTTGATAGCATGGGGCTTTTTTTTTTCCAAACACTTGTTCTTGAAACGAAGGAAACTGCTCCTCAACCCTCAGACAGATTTCTTTCTCTGTTGAGAATCATATTCTCCTGGTGGTTTCATGGAACAGCGTTTCACACCTCCGACTGTGCAGCCACAACCAGCAGTAAGACCTCTTCAACAGGCATCTCCTGCTCTTCAGACTAAACAGAATAGTTTTGATTTTTTTAGTTGATCACTCTGATTACTATGGAAATAATATTTGAAAAGACCTTTTACACAGACTGGGGTGCAACTGTATCTGAAAGCTTTCCACACTACATAGGAATTGTAGCCCAATGGAAATTCCCAGGATTCGGGAAGACTTTGTGTTTTGTTTTCCAGGGGGAAAATCCTGGCTGTCTGAATTTGGTGAGGATCCAGGGGGTGCACTTGGCTGCATTTCTGCCAGACTGAGCAAAGCACATGGAACTAATTCTGGCCAGCGCTGTAGGGCTGGAACCTGGCAGCCTGGTGTGGGCTGTGCCCACGGTTCAGTCCATGCCCTCGGCATGGGCTCCATCCCCGCTCTGCTGCGGGGTGTCAGGACCTGTGCCCTCCAGGGCACTGCCTGACTTTCCTCTTCTAGGATGAACCACGACCCTGGGCCGTTGTGCTTGGCTAGGTTGTCCTGCCCCTTCACTGGTGCTCATCTACTGCTGCAGGGAGCCCACACCGCTGGTTGAGCCACCACAAAACATCTTGGGATTTGGGGTTTGTGGGTTTGTTTTGTTTTGTTTTATTTTCAATTAAGATCAGTGTTTTACTGGCTCAGCTCGCTGAATCAGATTCCTGCCAAAGGGAGGACCTGCAGTTGCAGCGCAAGGGCGGAGGCACACTGGGCAAGGGGCTGAGGTGACAAGAGCAGCTCTGATAGAGATCCATTTTGTCAGGATTGGGTTGGTCTTGGGGAAGCACATTTTAGCTGTGCTCCCACCCTATTTTTAATATAACTAGTTTTTGAATTTCAGTCTTTAAAAGAAAATCACTAACAAAGTTGTCCGTTTACCACATCAATCCCATTATTTTTTTTTTTTTTTGGTCAGAATACCCTGTGATGCTGCACTCAGCCTTGACATTACAGGAAGAACACTAGTGTATATTTAAGTTGCAAACCTTGCCATTCTGAGATTTTCTCAACTAGGAGTGCATTGTTTCTGTAGTAATCATTCCAGATGACTTGCTTGTCTGTGATGGGACACTGTCATAAATGACTGAGACTTAACTCACTGTGGAGAAGGCCAGAATCCACAACTGATGCACCCTGCTTGTGTGTGAATGCCAGACTTCGCATTGTATGGCTTGTCTTTAAATCTTACCACTCATATGCAGACTAGGGCTGAGAAGAGACTAGCCAGGCCCTGCCAAAAACAGGCTTCAGGGATAGTATTTTATAGACAGATGAGACCCCTGTCTCCACCCCCAACCAAGCAGAAGAGTTGGAACAGTCTTTCAAAGGTTGTTTTTGCACTTTACTGACTCACTTTTCCTTCACACCTTGGTAGAACAGTTGTAGGTAAGAACATCTGAGGCAGCATTGTGATGGTCCATCACAACCAAAATGTGGTTTGCGGGCAGAAGAAATTGTCTCATTAGAGTAACCGATGTAATTTGACGACAGTTCAGCCTGACACACAAGCATTCATCCAATTGGATTTGCAGTGTTGCAGACTTGAGCTGCATCAATGCTATATTAGTAAGACAGGGAACTGAGAAAGTAGTTTTCTGGAAGAGTAAGCACTAGCATATTTTACCTCATCAGTTAAAGACTTGATGTTAAGTAGCATATCATGCAGCTGTACAGTCTGTGATAAATGGTCATATCTGAGAGAAGTGAAGAAAAGCTAGTTATTTCACTCCTATTTTTGCAATACTCTTGTTTTCAAGTAGTGAATACAGTACCTCTACACTGTATGTATTTAAGATCTTTAAAGAATGTGTGCCTACCGTGAAATGCTCTATGTAATATTTGTGGGGTTCATATAATTTATATAACTTGTAAGTTTATATAATTTGTAAGAACACAGTTATATCATTAAATTTCCAGTAATCATACTGTGGGTCTCATAGTCTCCAGGATCAATATTATCATTACTATCAGTATTAAAATATGCTCTGAATTTTATTTATTTTGCATATGCTCCATAAAGGAAATTAATTTCCTAGTTCTTATAAGGTAAGCATGTGAATGTAGTTCTCCAGCTGTTCCACCCTAATGAATGTTCCTTTCAAAGTGTTTTTTAGGATTTATCAAAAAAATGTTGATAGAATTACAGAATAATTTAGGTTGGAAAGGACTCTGGAGGTGATCTAGCCCAACCCTGTGCTCAAAGCAGGGCCAGCTAGAACAGGTTGTTCAGGGCCATACCCTGTTAAGTGTTGAAGAAATTGTATTGACCCTAGGTTTCCCGTGGCATAGTCTCAGATGTCTGTGCTTTAAAAAGTAGTTTAACTAAAAGATAAAATAAAAAAATAAATTGAGAGGTACAGACTGGGTGTCTCTCGAGGGGAGGAACCCCAAGACAAAAGAGGCTTGAGCTTTTAAACCCTCACAATCTGTGCACCCACTCTTCCCACATCCTTCACACTCTGTCCATGTGCCTCTTGGAACACTGGTGATTCTGGATCTGGGGGCTTCTTTGTTTCATATTGGATTTTCCAGGAAGCTTTTTCACTGTTCCTATCGAGATGGTTTTCAGCCTCTGCTGACAGAGTTTCCTCTTTATCTCCCTGTACCAGTCTTCAAGGCCAACCATAACAAAGCAGCCAGGTCAAGATAAGTTCATGATATGCAGCCTGGAATTCCAACAAGCCTACCTACTGATGCTAAGTTTGGCTACTCATGCTAAATAGGTTTTAAAATAAAATAACATATTTAAAATAATAGAATATGATTTAAAAGTTAATCTGATTAAACTTATTCTGCAACATTAAGCTTTAATATCTCCAAGGCTGGACATTCCATAACATTCTGGGTCTCAGTTCTAGTGTTTAAGTACCCTCATGGTTAAAATAAAACAAAACAATCCTTATATCTAGTCAGAAATTCTCTTGTGGTAAATTGTGATTGTTGTCCTTTGTCCTTTTTGCTGTGTACCTCCAAGGAAAGAAAACCTCTGTATTCTCTACATCCTCCCATCAGAAAGGTGAAGACTGCGAGAAGATCCCCCTTTGCCTTCCCTTCTCCAGGTTCCCTCAGCTTCTCCTTGAGTGTCATATGCTCCAGACCCCTGACCATTTTGGTGGTCTCCACTGCGCAGACTCCATTTTCTTTCTCGTACTGGACCACCCAAACCCGAAGATAGTAGTACTTGTTAAGGTGGTCATGCAAAGTGATTTCAGTCTTTCTAACAGAAGTATGGTTTCTGACAGTTTCTTTCTGAAGTCGTACATCAATTTACTTATCTATCATTTCTTTATTCTTTTTGCTGTTTCTATCTATATGGGAATTAATGTTCCCTATTCTTAGGAAAGATGTTATTCTTAAAATCAAAATATACCTTCAGATATTTTAAACCATACTAGGAAGAAAAGCATTCTGTAGAAGCATATTAGGGATTAAACAAGAAAAAGCAGAAATTTAGTATCAACCAACTTTAATATGGAATGAAGATCACGTTAGTTCTTCTTCATTTTATTTTTTGTTGATATCAAATAAAAACATTAATAATACCAGACATTTGAATGGTGTAAAATAAAACTGCTCTACATATAAAAAGATATTGTAGAAAACAGATACTATAAGATCATACAAATAATGTGGAAGTAAACAGCTTTAAATTCTTCATAAAATTCCTGCATATACAAAACCCATTGCATTACTATTCCCTTCTTGAAGAAATTTTAGTTAAATAACGTGCTTATGTTTTACATCAACGCCTTCTTATAAAAATAATCACCTTTTCTTAAGAACATTTAATTCAACATTAAGGTGGTTTGGGTATTGGTTTGGTTTGGTTTTTTAATATGCCTGTTCTTTTATCAATGTTGGAGTTTAGATCTTGATATTTTTATTCTGAACAGTTTCAAAACACTTTCTTTAAGTGAGGAGAGAGAGGAAAATGTTTTGCAAAAGCAGAACAAAAGTTAAAGAGGTTAGGTGACAACCAGACCTGTGGAACAGCATTCCAATCTCTGTTATAATCTTGGCAAGACAGACCACTAATGAGTAAATGATGTAAGCTGCACCTACATACTTCTAAGTGGTATGTAGGAATCAATGGTTGTTCAATTCTCTCAGCATGCTACAGTATGCTTTCTTGTTACCTGCAGTGCCTTAATGGTGGGGTTTGCTTCCTGGAATTGTAAACAGTACAATATATTAGACAAGGCATACTCAAGAAAAAGAACTTTCTAAATTTGCAGTCACATATGTATTTACTTCTATTTACACCTGGAACTGCTAGACCTTTTCCCATTTCCCTACAAGTAAGTTAGAACTTAGCAGAATAAAGATCTCTGCTATTTGAAAATCGTGAGCCAGGTTTTGATTTGTCAGACTGGAATAAATTCAGAGTGGCTGCCAAGACTGTGCTTATACATCTGAACTTGAACTTTGATCTAGTCACATTTCAGGATCATCACAAAGCCTTGCAAAGAAGCTGAGCTAAACCAAAGGAGTGGGTAGCTGAGCCTGCCGGATGGCTCGGGCTAGCTGTACCTACTGCATCTAGATATGACAAAAAATGTTTCTACAAATATAATTGCATCTGCTTGAGTGAAACATGAAAACCAGAGTGTTTGATAACACTGACGAGGCTTACTAAGTGTTGACCAAGGTAAGGTAGTTTTTATCTTCAGGCCTGGCTCAAAGGTGACTGACCTGTAGTGCCAGGAGCAGAGCTCTGCATGCTGAGCACCCCCCAGACCCGGGCTGGGTTCAGAAAATAACCTGCTTAAAAGCAGCTGGGTAATTGTCGTCCAAAGTGCTTGATGAGTGCTTGTACTAAAAAGCCCTCATAATAGTGTTTCTGTTACAGCAATGAACATGAGGCCATCATTTGACGAGACTTCCATGAGGGGGAAACCCATCTTAACCACAGCTATTGCAAGCTATTTCTCGAAAAATAGTTTGGGTTTGTGGGGTTTTTTGTTTGGGTTTTTGTTTTGTTTGTTTTGTTTGATTGTTTGTTTGTGGGGTTATTTTGGTTTTGGTTTGTTTTGTTTTTTTGTGTTGGGGGGGCGGGATGTTTGGTTTTTATTTGTTTTTAATAAAAATCATGTCTATAAACTCGTCTGTGTGTCTGATCCTTAAAAATGCTGAGAATCTCTTCAGCATGAGGGTAAAACTGTTTCTTCCATCTTAAAATGCCGTTGGTCACACACACGACGGCACATCTCTGGCAGAGTGCACTACTAGTACAACGTGCCACAGACACTTCTCAGCCAGGTCAGTGGTTGCTAACGCATCCACATAAGCAGATAAGCACAGTGGGCTACACACAACGTGGTTTTAAGATTGTAGACTTTGGCAGGTAAAATATTAACTTCTTCTACTGTGCTCTTCTTCTGTGTTCTTCTTTCTTCTGTGTTAAAATGTTTGTTTTTAAAAAGCTGAAGTTTTTCAGGGTTTTCCAAAACTCCGGCTCTGGCCCCTCCCCGCCCCCCGCTCCCCTCCCCGCGGCGGCGGGCGCCCCCTCGCGACAAAACGGCGCCTCCACCGGCCGCCCAGCGGCTGCCCGAGGGCGCATGCGCGCTCCTCCCTTCGCTTGGTTCGCGGCGCCGCTCGCCGCCCGCCCGCCGGGCTCAGCCTATGGACGCGCGGCGGGGCGGGGGAATGGGGCGGGTCGTTCCTCACAGCCCCGGGTGTGCGGTGGGGCGCAGGCGCTCTGGTGATGTCCCAGAAAGTGGGGTCATTACCCCGTGCGCTGGTGTCAGATCGCACATGCGGTCGAAGTATTTGCCTTATTTACGGTTCTGCGCACAAAATGGCGCTAGGCGATCCTTTGCGAAGCTAGCACACCTGAAGCATGCTGTGAGGAATCATGGAATCACAGAATGTCAGGGATTGGAAGGGACCTCGAAAGATCATCTAGTCCAATTTCCCCGCTGGAACAGGAACACCCAGATGAGGTTACACAGGAAGGTGTCCAGGCGGGTTTTGAATGTCTCCAGAGAAGGAGACTCCACAACCCCCCTGGGCAGCCTGTTCCAGTGTCTGTCACCCTCACTGAGAAGAAGTTTCTTCCCATATTTAAGTGGAACCTCTTTTGTTCCAGTTTGTACCCATTGCCCCTTGTCCTATCATTGGTTGTCACCGAGAAGAGCCTGGCCCCATCCTCATGACACTCACTTTTTACATACTTATAAACATTAATGAGGTCACCCCTCAGTCTCCTCCAAGCTAAAGAGCCCCAGCTCCCTCAGCCTTTCCTCATTAGGTAGATGCTCCACTCCCTTAATCATCTTTGTTGCCCTGTGCTGGACTCTCTCCAGCAGTTCCCTGTCCTTCTTGAACTCTTAGCCACTCCTGACATCTTACACATATTTATGCCTACTCAAAGTTAATCAATCCAAACTTTGCTCACTTTGGGTTAAAGGTACAGTCCACTTTTATTCTTCTACACATGCTCGGTGAGTAGTGGGCTTCTCTGAGTACAGTGTGTTTTCTGAGGCAGGGGTTGCGATCTCCCCCTGCCACCTTTACCTTTCCCTTAGTTTCAACACCCTTTGTTTCGATCTTGGCAATCTTCCATCCTTTGGCCACCAAAATTTTGAATTTCTCATTTATCTTCCTTTTTATCCTTTGGGGAGAGTTAAATTTCAGCTGAAAGTTCAACCAAGTGAGCATCTGTGCATAATACTAATCCTAAAGTCTAGGCCAGGGGTGTAATGTAATTTTAGGACTGTATAAATGTAACTACTCCTATATGCAGCCCTTTGAAGGCAACCATGAGGTTGATGTGGCCCCTGGTGAAAATGAGTTTGACACCCCTTGTCTAGGCAATAAATCATTACATTGACAATCATATAGTAGCAAAACTGATTCCAGTCATTTATTCAGCTATATCAAAATTTGAGAACCAACACATCACTAGCTTGGCACTGAAGTTGTGGGAGTGTGGGTTCCTGCAGATTCGGAGGGGCCTGTGCTGCATACTGAGGAGATGAAAGCACCTTTAGGAGCAAAGCCAGACTCCTGTGCAAGAGATGCACACAAGCCTGTTCAATGTGAAGCGGTTTGCTCTGCCCAGCGCACCTCTGGCAGGGTGCAGGGTGCTTCCTTCGCCAGTCTGTCATTACACATGTGCATGTGTGCAAGGCTTGGTGGGCTGCTTTGAGGGCAGTGCTGCCTATGGTGACTGTAACCTCATGTAGGTGTTCCTGCTCTGGCAGGGGGATTGGACTAGATGATCTTTCGAGGTCCCTTCCAATCCCTGACATTCTGTGTGATTCTGTGTGATTCTGTGTGAAATGCTGATACTGGAAGTATGAACCCATCATTGCTTGCTTGCGGTTCAGTGTGTGTGTTTTTATATTTATATGCTTATTTATGTGTGTCATGGTTTATTAAGACTTTAGAAAATTTATATGTCAGTTTTAAACTTCAAATAATATTGGTTCATACATTCCACACTAAGGGTTAGTTCTTACTCATTATTATCACCAAATAGTAAAACAAGTCTTCAGCAGTATATCCAAAATTAGATACCGGTATACAATATTATGGAGCTGATACTGTGCTGTAAGCACTGATGACCACAATAATGGATGGTCTCAGTCACCAGGGTGGAAGCAATCAGGTTCAAGAGCTCTCTAAGGAGAAATGCTGAAATCAGCGTGCTTCATCTTCTCACCTCCCAGCAAATTTGGGGTCTTATACTTTTATAAGTTTGAATTTCTAGCAGTGCCACTTTTCTCTGACTACACTAGCAGCTCTATTGGACTACAGTCTGTGTAGAAAAGGGCCACTCGGATTCAAAGGAAGAAAGGAAAACCATTGTTAGTTGGGTATTTTAACTCCTTGTGTTTTGAATTCTTTTTCTCTGGCAATAAGACAACTTTGAGGCAGCGGTGAAGTAAGCACTGACCAAACTATGAAATTGCAAAGGTTCTTAACAGTTTCAAATAAACCACCACCTTTCCTTCCAAGCAAGAAAGAAAATACGCATGACAACTTAAGTGATACTTGAGAAGTTAAAAGCCCAAAAGTTCCTATAACAATCACTGTAGAGAAGAGAAAAAAAAAAAAAGGCAAATTCTGTTCTGTTAAAACACACTCTCTGATATTCTGAGTAAAGAACTGTTTCATTGTTAATGTTCAATTTTTAAAGAGTGAAGAGCAATTTCCTCACCATATATCATACTTGTTCAGCATGCCAGACCATAGTATACATCTTGACGAATGAAAAGCAGTTTCACTGTTTGCTTATCTCAGAAAATCGTCATACTCTAAATGTTGGAATGTGAATTCTGTCAAATCAGTAATGCACACACATGGAGACATTACAAATACGCAGATGTTACACCTTTGTTAAATGTAGTTGGTGTATTTTAAGAACTATGAGGATGTTGGACATACTCCAGACATCTTTAATTTCTCAAGTTAACTAAAATACAAATTCTGTCCCTGCACTTCCACGCTACAAATAAATTTCGCAAGTTGAGGTTTCAGCAGTGTTCTGCTGCATTGCATTCATAGTGACCTTTTGTTGGTGGATTAAATGGCTATTGCACATGCAATACAGACAAATACTCATCTGAATAGAGGCTCGGGTGCATCCACTTCTAGCATTAGTCCTCTGGAAAGTTATGTATGGCTTGCTTCCAGTTCTGCCTATTTTATCCCTTTCTCTGCCTCCCTACATACATCTCTTCAGACTTGCACTGTACTTTTTGTACAGCTGAGAAGGGAACTCAGAGATCTTCCTAATTAGTCCTAGCTTATGTATGCTGTGCACTGTTTCCTCACAGGGGCAAGCAGCTCCTCGCCCTCCTCTAGATTTGTCAGGGAAACAGGTTTTACAGAGAATTTTTTGCAATAGTGCTGCTGTTGTCCACTGCACCTTCTCTGGGGTTGGGAAACAAAAATGTGCTTTCCTTCCACTCTAGAGCAAGGTCCCACCAACAGCCAAGCAGGCCAGAAACCAGAGTCATGTCACCGAGCAATGACCTGAGGCTGCTATTGTGAGCTCCGGAATCATCTGCACACCTTGTGGTGTCGAATCGTTAAGGTAAACAGCCCTCTGTATCTCTCCTGTCCCCACAGATGTAGCTCAAATGCATTATAGCCTGTTCACTACCAGCACAGCATCTCTACCTCAGCCAAGAGCTCACCAGGCCTTCTCCTGGACTGGCAACGCATTATCATCCAATATATTTACAGCACCAGCCCAGCGGTAACACAGATAGCCCACTGCCCAGAGGAGGGGTGCTCTGTGATGACGTGTGATTACTGGGAGCAGTTGATAGGTTCAGCCCGTTGTCACAGAGGACCTGCACTCCTGCTGCCTGCCACTCACTGAGTTGCTTATCTGCCTTCTGGAACTGGTGCGTCAAATTTCAGGAAGGAATGGTCATGCCTTCCCTGTCTCACTGGGCAGCATACCACTTGAGAAACCCTGAGGACCTCTGCTGGACCTGGGCCCTAGAAGGTCTGGGAACAGGGTGGCGAAAATGGTGTACTCAGTGCAGAGTCACTCATCTGCAAATGCTGCTTTCTATATTGTGAGAGAAACTCACTGGCTTGAGGTTTGCCGAATCTGGTAGCCCAACAGAAGCAACGCTGCTGCAACGCCATATTGCCAGATTGTGCTGGTTTGACTGAAAATGGGTTAATTTTCTTCATGCAGTTAGAAACCTTTCTTTTTCATAGCTAGCATATTCATTATTTGGACATAGTTTGAGAACAAACAGATAACACCCCAGCACAGAGCTCATGTTTTAGATTGCTCTGGTTTGAGAGCCAAGGACATTCTGAGCGCTCTGCCCACAGGTGTGAGGCAGTGAGGACAGGGGCCATGGATGGGACAGCGCTTCAGTGACATCCAGGCTAATCAATAAGAGTATTCCATCCCATCAGCATCATGCTCCATATTTAAGGAGTCTCTCTCTTCTGCTTTCGCTCTCTGGCTTCTCAGGCGCTTTCTCTTGCACGCGTTGTGGGTTGTTGTTTTGTTTTTCTTGTCAGAGCCGGGGAAGATTTTGGTGCGGGACATTTAGCCCAGCCTTTTGCCATTTTCAGAGGCCTCTGGGCTTTTCTGCCTTTTTCCTCTCTTTCCTCGCTCTGGGATCGGCTTTAGGACCAGGTATAGCTTGCTGGGACTGGCTGCTCAGTTGAGGACAGAGTTGATGAGGAATTGCCTTGAGTATCTTTTATTTCTATTTTATATATATATTTACTAGTAGTGTATTAGTAGTTTGTTATTTTATTAAACTGTGTTTATCTCAATCCAAGTTTCTCCCTTCCCTTTCAATTCTCTCCCCTGTTGCAGGGGGTGGGGAAGGGGATAAGCGAGCTGCTATCGTGGTTGTATTGCTAGCTCGGGTTCAACCACGACACAGATGCAGTCAGTAGAGCGGTGGCCTATTGCATGTATTCCCAATAGGCCCACAGATGCTCTACACTGTATGTATGTATGTATATGTATATTCACACACACATAGACAGTTAACCACACAAACACAGGTGTCACGAACAGTCTAATCCTCTTCTCCTGTTCGGCAGTTAAAGGTTTGCTAGTGTAAAATGTGTACATATATAAAATATGGATTCCTCCAGTAACTGGCCTTGGACACTCAATCTGTCCAGTAACTGACCCTGGACCCTTGGCCTTTTCAGTCTCACCTCAGCTGCTCCACTGGCCAAATTGCCCCTGCCTCTCTCTGCCCTATGGTGGATAGTGCTGCTTGTCACCTTTGTTTACTGTGACACACCAGGCTGGTTTAAGGAGCTTCCTCTCCTTCAACATCATATCCTTCAGCAGATAAAAAGACAGTAATGTACCTGTTAGTGTCAACATATTGGCTCAAACCAGTCACAGTATGTGAGTAGTGGCATTCCAGGATTTGAATATTGAGAATCCCTGAACATCTTTGACTGATTCCTACGAAACCAAAGAGCTTTTCTTTTGAACCCAGACGTATTCTAGGATGTAAGACCTGGAGACGTGGGAGCAGAGATACTTAAATGGTGTTTGAGATATCTTGGACAGGTACTAAAGTGGGGGTTTGACGTGTTAACAGTTTTCGTTTTCATTCTTGGAGTCAGAAGATCTGGTGAGTTCTGTTTCAGTTCAAAGTACATTTTAGTTAGGATCAGGAGCAGGACTTCGTTGGTGGAAGGCTTGTCTGTATTTCTTTCTGAGCCAGAGCTGTGTAGTTTGGAGGGACAGTAATATCCCTGACAGTAAGACAGAATGACTCAGAAGGGCTAGTGGAAGTGAAACCTTCTTGGGAGGGAGTTCAGAGAGCTGGTTCTTTAATGGAATGCAAACAAACCCTCATAAAAATACCCCTTCTGCCCTCTCTACACCTCTCCCCTCTCTTTCTGTTCTCCTGCCCCCTTACCACACATTACACTCCGTCCCCTTGGTGAGTCAATGGGCAGGAGACTGGGGTCAGTGCATGGTGGTTCCTCTGTCAGCAGCAGTCCCTTTAGAGTCATGCTCGTGGGCCCTGCTTGAGTGGCTCCATGGCTCTGGCCCCTGCTCAGGCATGGTTTTCTCTTCCCTCCTCTTCCAACCTGGTCATTTTTTTCTTTTGTGCTGGTGCTTTCTGCCCTTCCTTAAATGCATCTTTTTCCAAGATGCTATAAACCCATCTGATCGGCTCAGTGGCACAACCAGCTTGGCTGATGTGCTCAGCTGTGGCCTGAAATGGGTCAGGTGGAGTTGTCTGGAACCTGCTGTGTCTAGCATGGCTGTGACCTTCCCACAGAGCTCACCCCTACAGCCCCTTCCCCCAATCTGCCAATTATGCTTAAAACACATATATGAAATTTTACAGATTACATGACTTCTCTGTGCCATGGGAGAGATGATGCAGTGAGGGAGAGAAGCTGGGCAGGCAGGTGTTGAGGTTTCTTTCACAAGTGCCTCGTTCTGCAGGAGAGATGGTGCAATCCTGGAAGGAGGCTGGGTGGGTCACTGTGGTGGTTCCTGCCATGCTGTGTCATCCTAGCACAGCGTCATGGGTAGGTTTCCAGTTTTTCTGGTCTCTTTTCCACTCTTTGAGTTCCCCAGAGGTTGCAGAGATGGTCCCACATCCTGGAGCAGGGTCATAGGTTCTCTCTCCCCAGAGACCTGCCCAGTACCTTTCTCACAGAATTTCACAGAATGGTTGGGTTTGGAAGGGACCTCTGGAGATCATCTAGTCCAATCCACTTGTTAAAGCAGGTTCACCTAGAGCAGATTGCACAGGAATGTGTCCAGGCAGGTTTTGAATGTCTCCAGAGAAGGACACTCCACAAGTTCTCTGGGCAGCCTGCTCGAGTGCTCTGGCACCCTCAAAGAAGTTTCTTCTCATGTTTAGATGGAACCTCCTATGCTTCAGTCTGTGCCTGTTGTCCCTCATCGTATCACTGGGCACCACTGAAAAGAGTCTGGTCCATCCTCTTGACACCCACCATTGAGATATTTATAAACATTCATAAGATCTCCTCTCAGACTTCTCCTTAGAGAATACGTTGTTGATGATAACTCCATTTGCTTTCTGATTTGTAGTTGTTTTCTGGTGTGCTGTTGCGGTTGTTGATGCTCACAATCTGCTTGCTTCTGTTATTTCTCAATGCTTTTGCACTTCTTGATGATCAACAGGTGATTTGCACAGCTTGACTGTCTACATCCTTGAGTACACTGAAACCATTACCCCCAGGAATGGCGCCCTGGCCCTGGCTGCACTTCAACACAAATGTACTGACCAGCAACCTGTTTACATATTTCCAGCTCCTTTTATCCCCTTTCTGCTGTATTTCTCCACCCTTGGTCCTCTCCCATCCGATTTGTTCTTTCCCTTCCCCTGTCTTTGGTTCTTCCCTTAGACATCCCATAGTAAATCTTGCACAACCGCAAAGCTCACCAGCTTCACATGGTGAGCCTTCAGTCACATAACCTAACAGTCTGTAAACCCTGTCCTCATTTAGGTTCACTTCTTGAAGTTCTTTGGGGTAAAAGGTCCCTGAATAGCTCTGTGACAGGAGCCTTTTAAGCAGTACAATGGAATGGTACCTAATGCCTTCTAAGGATTTCATCTACTATGAAAATTTCATCCATGATTGTCTGCTAATACCCTTTTACAAACCTCTTATTTGTTCTAAATATCCTCATGTGTATGTGATCCTTGAGCAGAGGCCTAGTCTCTCAAATTTTATAGAAACTTTATTCACTTTTAAATGGCTTTAAATTCCTATGGGCGGAGGAAAGACTTCCAGCCCTAAAGGCACTCAGTCTACTTCCAGCGTAAATGGGGTTGGAGCTCCAACTGGAGGCATAGTGGATGGCATTTGAGGTGAAAGACCATGGGACCTACTTCCAGTTACAAAGCCTAAGACAAGCCTTTGCACTAGAAGTAGGAGTGCAGGGCAGCTGATGCTTTTTTGGAATGTCAGTTGTCTGTAACCTACACTGTGCAACCTGTGGTCACAGGGAGACTGTGTGGTGTGGTGCTGTACTCAGTGATACGCAGTCTGATATTTATTTACCTGAGAGGATGGGTAAGTGGATAATGATCCCTGTTCTGCAGACACATCACATACAGATGAGACCTTCAGCCCCACCAGTCTAGCTTAGACCAGTTCTATACCAGTAACCCCAGAGGAACAGGTAACTCATTCTTAGTGATTGACATGCTGGGTCTATGGATGACAGCTTAGCTTCTGTGTGTCGCAGTTCTTGGGCTTCAGCTTCTACATAGTACTGGATGACTACATATGGTGGTTGCCCCCAAAGGGCTATTGTCTTAACTATTTATTACTTTTTGTATTAGATCACTGATACAAGCTGTCAATGGCTCTGCTAAGCACATGGCCTGAGGCCAAATCTCTTTGACATCCTCCATACCTGAGGCCAATTAGGAGTTGCCACTGCAGTTTCTGTAACCCTCCAGCCTCCCACCCAAGTGATTTACAAGAAGAGAAACATTACCTGTGTTCCCAGCTCATACTGGATTCATCTAGTCATAGTCCAAGCTTAGCTGATGTGGTCACAGCTCATGTGTCTGGGCAATTCCTCCATGTAAGCTAAACTCAGTGGCATCCATCATACACGGAAGATCTTCATTTAGTGTTTGCAAACAGTACAGGGAGGCTTGTCTGCCTGTCCTGAATTAGCTCAGCACTTGCATTTACATATCAGTGCCTTCTATGTCCTTTGTGAGGCCTGCAATGGTTTAAAGCATGAGAAGAGTTGCAGGCACTGGATAGGACAGAGACATTGGGAAGGCACTTAGAAATAATACCCCTGTTAAGAAATTATCAGAGATTGCATTTGGAGCAAGAGTAGCAATATGGAAAAAACAGATGACCATGACAGTGGGCAAGAATTGTAGGGTTCCTGCAGAGATGTAATGCTTACAGAAAAAAAGTACCTCTTTGATCAACATGTCCAAAGGGTCCATGGCACAAAGCTCAAGGAGTGTTCTTTGTTAGCAGCATTCTGTATTGTTTCACACACCAGCATTTCCCAAACAGAAAAGAGATGTAGGAGATGGATTTCAACACAACAAAGAATGCAGAGAATCCTAGAAGTCATTCCAAATGACAAATGGAAGAGTGAGGTGAAAGATCGGTGAACAACGAAAAGGAAGGCATGAGAACAAATACTTCACTTGTTTTACATAGTAGAATAAATTGCCATTTTGGGTTTGGCTCTTAATCTCACCTAAAGGCAACCTTAATCCTGGTGAAAGACAGATTCTTACACAGTTCAGGCATTGACTCTGAAATGTCAATATGTGTTAATTCAGTTCGGTACATATTTTAGTGGAGCAGGTTGCAAGTTCCTGTATTTTCCTGACACTTTACTGAGTTAGATGTACGTCTGTAACTGTGGCTATCTAAGATGCCACCTTGGATCTCTAAGATGGCAAGATTTGCAGAGATACATACCATCTCTCACACTTGGAGTAAACATGGAGGAAAATACAATTATTGTTGTACATCTGACCTAGACACAGCAAATATCAAGCTGGGAGTGGTTGCTCTGAGTATAACATAATATTACTAACACTTTGGGGGAGGCGCTTGTTGGCAAAGAGGGGTGAGACAATGATGGGCCTGTAGATCAGATAAAGGTTGTTTACTTGTGTGGGACAAGGATGGCTTAACAGTTGATAGGACGTGAGGAAAAGTATAAAAATATTTAATGGTCACAAAGTGTTTATTGAGTAAATTCTCAGTCACTGACTTTTAATATTCTGAAAAATTATGACTTTTCATTCCCAGGCTTATCTTTGAAGTTATGTTGTAGGTTCTTCTTGTAGACCAGGTCTGAGGAGTGAAGTTTTCCTTGTCCCAGCTGGGTGTTTCTGTTTTTCACTGACTGCCTCTGTGATTTCATTCTGCTGTGGAGTAGTTTCACTTGCATCATCTCCATGGAGCCATTTTAATGCCTCATGAACAAAGTGGATCTGTGATGTAGGATCCATAGATTCTGATGACTCAGCTATGCAGCTTTTTTTTTTTCAGTGTTTATACTGATGTTCTACCACGCACGTATCTATCTCAACAACATAAGGAACACCCTCATCAAACAAGAACATCTTCCAAGAGGTCAGAGTGTACTTTTGAATGAATGACCATGTTACAATATAGAAACTTAGGACACTATAAAAATACCCTCACCAACCATTTATTTGTTTAAATCTATATAGAAAATCATTAATAATACCATAAACTGAAAGAAGCTTATGACTCCTACCATGTTTTCCTAGAATAGTCCTTTCTCCTTCACCAGTGAAGAGCTCCAGATGTTCCAAACACAGGATCAGAATAAACTTTCAGCAACAAATAACAAATGCAGTAAGGTGATGCTAAGCAATAAACACAAAACTTTCCAACACATTTCCCTTTTCTCAGGGCTTTTTTCACCATCTTGCCAGGTGAATATTTGCTCTGCACTTCTTTGCTATCCAGTCACTTCTTACCACTGTAAAACTGGCACATGATGTGGAGCTGTAGCCACAGAGTGAGCTCAGAAGTGAACCCTGGCACGTGGCTGCAAGATCAAGAAGTTGAACACGGGCAGCTGGAACATCCCATTGCTCCTGTTGCCGCTGGTGAGGATTTCTGTGGACCATGGGGTTAGCAGGCCCGGTGTCCTACAGGTTTCCTGTCCTACCCAACTGCCTTTGGTGTCTGGGGAGACACGAGATTTTAGTGCTGTTCTGCTACTTGGATACTAATTTTATACATGTGCATAAAAGAAGTCTGCAGAAGAAGCATTACCAGAATGTTAAGAAATGTGCTTTCCCCCATCAGGTGAAACATACCTGACTTGATGACGTCTTAAAGGAAGGAGAGTCATTGCTCGTTAGTAGGGAGTATCCCATCTCCAGTATTAGTCTGTCAAAAAAACCCCATGATACCTGGCAACATCTTCCAACAGCTTACATCATATTGAAACTTTATCTGTGATAAAATGAGTATCAGCCTCCAGAGCAATAGCAGAGCCAATTATAACTGGCATGGATGGCATCTTGCTTCCACACTGGTCCCTCTTAGGTTCTTGCATGGCAGCAGAAAGCATAGTTTCTCAGTCTCAGGCTTACTGAGGTTGAGAATCAATTTTGTCCATGATTCTCTAAACTTCCCTGTAATCACATGCGCACATTATTCAGGAGCACTATGATCTATGTAATCCCTGGTGAAGTACCCACTTACTGAAGGTTGAGGAAAATCCATGACAAGTCAAAAATGGGAAAAGAAATGAGGAATTTTTAGATTGCACAGTCTTGGATTTATGGCTTAGTGCAGTCATCTAGCTAATAATGCAGTAGATTTGGAGGTCTGGGTTTGTTTGGCTTTTTTATTATTTCCCAGAATTTAGGTTCGATTCACCTTTCCTGGGAAGAGCAAATTCAAGCTGCCAGTGCCCAAGTGGTGGAAACTGAGGGAAAGTCAGGTTCATGTTGCTGCTTTAACATCTCTGCTTTAACCATTCCAGCTCCTGCTTTAGCGTACTACCCGTTTTTGATGGCTTCTTACTGCTGCTCAGAGATATTTGTGATGGACTGCGTGCTGTCAAGGCCTCTGTGCTCGCTGGTAAACTAACAAAAACTGCATGAGTCCTTGTCCACTCCACAGCAGACACGACAAATGCAGGTTCCCTAGGTAGCATTTAACACATGACACTCAAAAGCTCCCAAATGAAGGTGTAAAGCTGTGCTTGGATTGTATGTGGATTTGTATACCACTGTCGTGCTACAATCACAAGCTTAGCTAGACAGACCAGACTCTGGAAGCCAGAAAATATTTGCAAACATATTCAGCTCAACTGTAAATGCCACAGGCAAATTGACTTTGCTCACCTGTTAGGAATGAAATGAGCTGTGTAACTCATTAGTATGAGGTTCTTCCAGCCCAGATGTGCACAGGACATCGATCTGCTGTACATCTAAGCTAGTGAGCACATACTTGAGGCTTAGAAGACCTGTAGGTGTTAGCCAGGGTGGTGATCCACACACTAATCTAGGTATTATACAATGAGCAAAGTCCACTTAAAATTTTGCCCTATTCACATTTGGCAAGTATCAGAGCTACCAATATCACACACCTCCCATCTCTGTTTCATATGCCAATACTTCTTGTATCTAAGTGCCACTTTTGTCAGAACACTTAGAAAAGATCCATAAAAATCATCACTTGTAATCATGTCCCATGTAGAACTGTAAGAACTGGACTGATTTTGTCCTTCTGAACACTCTGAGTGTACATTGCTTTATGTTACTTGTTACTCAAAGGAGCAACGAGTCAAGTGTGTTTGATTTTTTTTTTTTTTTTTTACAAGAGTAGCTGGTGAAAGTAGGGGAAGAAATGTGCAGGATTCAGGAGGAAACACACTCAGAGACAGAGGCGGACACACAATCACTAAGTCCTGCAGACTGACTGCCCAGTAAAAAGGTCCCTGGAGAGCTCAGATTCTTGGAGCTGGTGGCATCCTGCAGCTTCAGCTCAGCATGCACAGCAAGATAAATCCCTCTGGCAGCTCCTGGCTGTGCCTTTTATAGAGTCTGGGCTGCCAAGCCACCTCTCTGCTCGAAGCTTCTGGGGTCACCAGATGAGTCTCTGAGGGCCAGCCACACTTGTACATCCCACCCAGACTCATTTTGGGGCTGGAGGACATGATCTCCTGAGCGGTGCATGCAAACCCCTCTTCTGACTTCACCCTGTCCTTGGTCAGGTGAAGGGCCAAGGTGCCCGTGGTCTCACTCATCCACGCTGTGGATCTGTACGGTCTACCCAAGCCCACGGGGAAACACACCAGTCACACTGGTGCCCACGTAACACACTGGACTAACAAAACTAGACTGAGGCAATGAAAATGCTTGTCATAACAAACTGCCCCACAGAGTTCCCAAAGAAATGTGGCTTCAGATACGCCCCTAACCAGACGCAGGCAATTATGGTTTTAGCTGCATCTGTGCCCAACATTGACAGAGAAAAACAGCGGGCTGTGTGAAAAAAGTCGCTCATCTCCTCTCCCTGTCCTTTTTAACTATCAAAGTGCCCATTCATATGCGTATCCACTTGCTGCTGACCTTCTGCCAGCAACAACCTACTGCCCGGCTCACCCAACCCATTCTGCTCGGCTCGCAGGCTTTCTGCCCGTTTCCCACACCCCAGCCCAATCTGCAGAAGAAGCTGCTGCAATTCTATTTACGGGAAGTCCTAGGATTTCTGCTTATTTGGCTCAAATGCCATTACCAGCCATCTGAGGCCTGTTAGTGTTTTTTATCCCATGTGGTTCTGTGATTTTTAAAGAAATCTGAAGAATTTATTGCTCAGCAGATTCTTCGTAGCACAATACTTAGCTGAAAGATCCCAGGGGGCAAAGAAATTGCTCTGTCGGGCATCTCTACTGACAGAATTGTTCTATTACCATAGGTAAAGATACTTCCACAAAGGCCCAATACATGCAGTTTGTTCCACCGGGAAATGAAGAGTGCATGTCCCTCTCATTTCCAGTATTAAGCCTTTTCTCAAGGCAGTTTGCATGGTTCTCTCTGGGAGTACCTAGTTCAATAATTCATTTTCCCTTTCGCCACTTGGCACTTGTTGGTCTGTCCCTGGCCAGCCCCTGCCCAGCTGCCACCCCACAGACAGCTTCCTCTCAGCTCCCTGACCTGCTTTCACATGTGGATCCGGTTCCTCTGCTCCTTTCTCGGTATTTCCCTTCTGCTCCCGCTTTCCTTTGCAAATCTCACACTTTAACAGCCCGGTTCTCTCTCATCTGATTTTCCAGGCCGGCCTGGATCCCCCTGCCCCCAGCACCCACTCTCCTGGCCCACCCCTACACTTGTTCTGCTGGGTGAGCTGGATAGTAGGCACGGGCTGTAGCCGCAAGGCAGCGTCCTCGCACGGGCGGGCAGCCGGCGGTCCCCCCGCAGCCCCCCGCGGTGCTCGCTGCCCGCCCTGCCCGCCGCGCCGCGGGGGAGGGCCCGTCTGGCGGCGCACATGACGGCATGGTGGGAGGCCCCGGCGGGCGGCTCGGCCGCGCCACCGCAGAGCGGGCGGGAGGTGCGGCCCCGGCGCGCAGCCGGCGGCGGAAGGGCCGGGGGCAGCCGGGCGGGGGCGCGGAGCCGGGGCCCGAGGGCCGGAGGCGGGAGCGGGGCGGCGCGGTGCTGAAGGGACAGCGCCCGCGGGCACCGCCCGCCCCGCCCCGCCCGGGCAGCCAGCGGGAGCCCGACGCGGCGCCCCGGGAGCGGGGCGGGGGCACCCGGCCCCGGCTCGCCCGCCCGCCGCCGCCGCCCCGCCTGGAGCGGCCGGCACGGGGGCCCCGTCCTGCACCCGCGGGAGCGGCTCCCCGGGCCCCGCGCAGCCTCCGCCGCCGCCCGCCCGCTGCGCCCATGCCGGGCGTTGGGGCGATCGGAGCGCGGTGCAGGCTCCGGCCGCGCAGGAGCCCCAGGAAGAGCCCCAAGGCGGAGCCGGGCCAGGCCGGGGCCGCCATGGACGCGGCGATTTGGATCTACCAGTTCCGGCTGATCGTGCTGGGCGACTCCACCGTGGGCAAGTCCTGCCTCTTGCACCGCTTCACCGAGGGCCGCTTCCCGGGGCCGCTGCACTCCGACCCCACCGTGGGGGTGGACTTCTTCTCCCGGCTGGTGGAGATCGAGCCCGGCAAGAGGGTCAAGCTGCAGCTCTGGGACACGGCGGGGCAGGAGCGGTTCAGGTACGGGACCCGGGAGCTTCCCCTCCACCCTTCACCCTTCCCGTCCGCCCCCAGACCCCCCGGCCCCCGGGCACACCCCGCCGCCCCCCCTGCGCCTCAGCGTCCGACACATCTCCTGGCCCAAAGGCTTTGCCTTCGCCCCAGCACGGCTCACTCTGACTGAAGCACCCAGCTGACTGCTGAGCCCCGAAACAGCCCCCCACTCTGATGCCATCCAGCCTCACCGCCACTGCCTGCCCGTGCCCAGCACCCCTGTTTCCCACTGGCCTGCTCACCCCTCTGCCCACCAGTCTACACCCAGGAGCTTCCTCTTTCCCCACCCTTTTCCTTCACACCCACCAGGGAACAGCTGCCCTTCCCCTCCCAGCTCACACCAGGGGGTAACAAGTGGCCTTGTCGTGTTTCTCCTTCCCTCTCCGATAGTTGCCCTGAAGCCCTGGACCTAGCGCAGCAATCCTTCCTCTGCCTTTATTTCCCACTTTTCAGCAGGAGGCCCCAGCTTCACTCTATGTTTCTTACTTTGTCATCACCTCCGAACTCATCCTCCCCTGCAGTATTTTCCTCGGCCATAACGCTCCCTCCCATGCAATCTGGAGAGACCAGGCCACCTCCCTGCTCATCCTCCTCAGCACAGCAGCACCGCAAGCACCAGTGCCTTGGCAATGTGGAAGCCGCTGGGCAGCCAGCTACCGTCCCTTGTTAGTGTTTATCTGCTTCTGCACCTGCTCTGCACTGATGGTTGCCAGGAGCCTTCACTAATACCTCTGTCATTTATAGCGTAGCTCAACTAGCTCAAATGCTGCACTATTAAATCTTCTGCTTTCCTCTCTCTGTCACAAATAGGTAGAAAAACTACCCTCTTTTCCTGCCCCAAAAGAGTCACGGTCATTCCCCAGCATACATCTGGTACTATCTCATTCTTGTGGCTCTGCTCTTTCTGTAGCGCTTCCCGCTTCAGGCAAGTTGTGAGTGAATTTTAGCTTGGACTTGAGTAGCTTTGAACTTGGGTTGGAGACAAGTGCCCATCTGTCTGTTGCGATACGTGGTACCTGACCCACACACTTGTTATGGTGATGCTCGCAGCAGGGTTGGAATGGGTCTCTTCAATGGCAAGGATCGATTCCTTTATGCTCCCTGCCTTCTGCTGCAACAGTTGTGCAGATTCTCGCACTCAGCTGAAGAGGTGGGATTTCACTATCTTAGCAGGGGACACAAACACTTTTTTTTTTTTTTTCAATTACAAGCATTACAGTTAAACAACAAAAACCTTTCCTGGGCTTGCATGAGTCACAATTTTATACATATTTTTGCAGGCAAGCTTCTGACGGGAAATTAACAGTGATAATGGCAAGCTCTTAGCATTTTTCGCCCTCCTTGTACATTCCAGCAAAGAATGTAAACTACAAGTAACAAGTGACTAAGAATGTATAATCTCTTTATTTTGAATTTGCTGACAAATAGCTGGGACAGCCAATGACAAGGCACTTGACTGAAAGGAATGCAAATGAAGAGAGTTTTGCATACATTTTACATCAAATGATAGCTATCCTTTGACCCAGGAATGCTCAGGGGATATACAGTGATGAGTCATGCAGTCAGTTGCTTTTACATTTACCATTAGTATGCATCGGTGTTTTTTCTACTACCCAGAAGATACAAACTGAAGGAAGTAGCTTTAAACATCTGTGTTTGTTTTTCCGCTAGGAGTTTATTACCAGTTGGTGTACCCAATATCGTAGCATTTATTGTATAGCCTGTTTTACACTTACTCAAGTAAATTATAAATTTTTTACTCAGTTGCACACCACAGGTTTAAATCTTGCACATTCTCTTCTCTGCTAATGGAGATGATTACAGATCACAAGCAAAGATGGTCTTGGGGAAGAACTAATTATTCCAAGAAGTAATCTAATTTTGTGGAACACCAAGCAGTTTGCTTGCATTGGTACTTTAGAGGAGGTAAAACCTGGCTTTAAAGCTCCCTGGGGAGTTTCCTGCACACAGGGCAAACTTCTGGCTGCATAACCACCCCCTGCTTTTGGTCCCTGGCATTAGGGACATTCCCAGGGGAAAAGTAAGGTGTGGCACACCTGCCAGCACACTCTCTTGAAAGAGAGCACTAATTTTCTTGGAGAAATTGTTTTGGAAAAATTCAGGAGGGGTACACCCTAGGTTTCTGTCTGTCTTAAGTTTAGTCGTCATTTAGAGCAATTTGCTGCTTTGGCTATGTTTCACGTTGTCTGCTTTGCTATGATTTTGTTTGTTTGTTTAATTTTCCTGTATTTAAATCCAACAATATATTTAAATCATGAAACTTCCAAGGCTATAAAATGCTTGGCCGTGGTACTAAGATTGAGAGTTCATTTCAGTAACATAGGGACACAATATTGTGGGGATGCCTCAGTTATATTAATCCACTTTTTAGTAGACTACGACATTAGATACATTCTGTTTCTAACACAGGGCTTGAAAATAAAGCACTATCCTTATTCTTTTTGAGTAAGCAATATGTATTTTCAAATTTAATACCATGACAGTGTAGTCTTTAGTCATAGTATAAAAATAAGTCTTCAAAATTAGATAAAGCTTTTAGTGAAAGTTTGGTTCATCTGGTAAAGATCAGTAAGATCATAATGAGAAAGAAACACTGACTGATTTGAAGTCACCCTAAAGCCATAGTCTGATGTGATTAATAAATCTTCTAATTCATTTTCAGAAACAATTGTTCAGTGGCCATCATCTTACCAAGGCTTTTCTTGAGAGTATTAATTTGGGTCTTACATCTTTAACCTAATATTTAGATTAAGCTAAGAGTATTACTTCTGTTCTCAACAGCATTTTCCCCTTCCATAATGGTAGTTTAGGCAGAATTAATTAGCGGAACCAACATATACTCTACGTGGGAAGTAATAATTTACAAAAGAACTTAGGATCTTCATTTAACAAATATTCCCAATTAAAACTAAAGACTTCAAAGTTATCCTTTGGAAAAGCTTTCTAACGTATCATTATTGTAGATCACAATGTATAACTTCTCGAGAAGCAGTCTCACCTCCAGCAATTTCAAGTACAGAACCATATGGAGGAACCTTACAGCATTCAACATCAAAGTGTTGTGGTTCCCTTTTAATACTTACCTCAATCTTACCTTTCTAGCATATTCTAATAGGGAAGAACTGATTTTCTCCAACCCTTTATCTGTATTTACATTTCATTTATTACAAATGCCAATCATTATACAAAACAAGCAAAAATATTATTCATACAAGTATTGTTGCTGAAAACAAATACTTAGGATGGTCTTGAGGGTGCCAGGACAGTCCGTATTCAACAACAGCATAGATAAAGAGCTTTGTAATCTCTGATTTATGTATATGGAGTGGGAGAGAAAATAAGAATTACCTTTTCAATAATGCTTATGTCAATTTTTGTTACTCTCAGGTAAAGATGATATAATAGTTAACACATTTAGCGTGGACTGACTGGAGGCTGTAGCACGCCCATCATCAATGGCTGGCGTGACACACAGACTCCAGCCTGTAAGAGCAGGAGCTGCACAGGCACGTAGGCTCCGGTCACCAAGGGCTTACTGTCACCTCTATTAACGAGGAGGGTTGTTTCCTTTCATTTTGTGTAGCCATGGGAAGCTGGCAACACCCTCCTGAAATACCAGTTTGCACCCTGAAGAAAGGCCCAGGCAGACACGTTGGTTTGGGCACTTCCATGAGCTATCACTTACAGACGGGTTCAGAGTCTTCTGTGGAAGAGAAGCTGAGAGAGGAGGCAGCGGGGAAGTACTGGGCACAAAAGAACAGAAGAAAAACACAGTGTTTTAGGCAGAGAGATAAGACGTGAATGAAGACAGATTGCAGGGATGGATTTAAGAGTTCAGTCCCTCTTTCATTCGAAGTCATGGGCAGATTTTCCAGATTCTACATCTGGAAGAAGTTCTGCTTCCCACTTCCAACCAGCATCTCCTCTGAGCATTTTTCTGGAAGGAGATGCCAGGCTTCAATGCTGTCTCCACAGTCGTAGGAAAAAGGCCATTACTTTTTCACCCTACTCCCACCTTGTCCCTATCTTAAGGCTTTCCTTCTTTCTTCTAAAGAAAGGATTCCTCTCTCCCTCCTTCCCCATAGAAAATTAATCATGGTGCTGCAAGTAACACATTCCCTTCCACAATGTTAATTTAATGTCATTAATGACCTGTACCAAAGTTTACACAAAAAGCCACCTTCTCAACAAGAATTTAGGATCTGTAAGGGGGTAATTTGAGAAACAGAAATTTGAACATCCTTTATGAATAAGTTGGACTACATAAAACATGACCTGTCACAAGTGCCTCATCGTAACTTGGAAAACTTGCAGGACCCTAGGGGTTTTTATCTTTCTGTTCAAAAAGTGACAATGAGGGAGTTAAAAACTTAATTTTGCTTTTAGAGTCCGATCTTGCAGTGCTGAAGTGTGTATAAATGTAGAATCATAGAATGGTTTGGGTTGGAAGAGGTCTTAAATATCATCCAGTTCCAACCCCCCCTGCCATGGGCAGGGACACCTTCCACTAGACCAGGTTGCCCAAAGCCCCGTCCAGCCTGGCCTTGAACACTCCCAGAGATGGGGCATCCACAGCTTCTCTGGGCAGCCCGTTCCAGTGCCTCACCACCCTTATGGGGAAGAATTTCTTCCTTGTAGCTAACCTGTTCTACCCTCCTTCAGTTTAAAGCCATTACCCCTTGTCCTGTCAACATGCCCTTGTAGAAAATCACAGAATCACAGAATGTTAGGGATTGGAAGGGACCTTGAAAGATCATCTAGTCCAATCCCCCTGCTGGAGCAGGAACACCCAGATGAGGTTACACAGGAAGGTGTCCAGGTGAGTTTTGAATATCTCCAGAGTAGGAGACTCCACAACCCCCCTGGGCAGGCTGTTCCAGTGTCTGTCACCCTCACTGAGAAGAAGTTTCTTCTTAAATTTAAGTGGAACCTCTTGTGTTCCAGTTTGAACCCATCACCCCTTGTCCTACCATTGTTTGTCACCGAGAAGAGCCTGGCTTCATCCTCATGACACTCACCCTTTACATATTTATAAACATTAATGAGGTCACCCCTCAGTCTCCTCTTCTCCAAGCTAAAGAGCCCCAGCTCCCTCAGCCTTTCCTCATACGGGAGATATTCCACTCCCTTAATCATCTTTGTTGCTCTGCGCTGGACTCTCTCCAGCAGTTCCCTGTCCTTCTTCAACTGAGGGGCCCAGAACTGGACACAATATTCCAGATGTGGTCTCACCAGGGCAGAGTAGAGGGGAAGGAGAACCTCTCTGGACCTACTAACCACCCCCCTTCTAATACACCCCAGGATGCCATTGGCCTTCCTGGCCACAAGGGCACAGTGCTTGCTCATGGTTATCCTGCTGTCCACCAGGACCTCCAGGTCCCTTTCCCCTATGCTGTTCTCTCTGCAGCTTTCTTGTAGGTCCCCTTTAGGTACTGAAATCATGTGAGTTGATTCCCTGCTTGTGAAAGAACACAAGAAAGGCCACTCTGATTAATCAGTCTGTGGTCCATAGTCAGATATCTTGTCTCTGATAGAGTCTTTGAATTCTCCTCAGTACTCTGCTAGCCTGTACTTTCAACTTGAGGGACTTCTGGAGACTGAAGCTCACTCAGTCTCTTGTTCAGTACTTGTTCAGTGTTCCATGGAGCACAGATAAACTCTTCGCATTCAGAAGATCTTTCCCAAGGAGATCGACAAATCTACCAGCTGTTGCATGAAGAGCCTTTTACTGTCAGCCCTCCTTATGTTTTGTTGGCTGCCATGCACTCTCATCATCAAGCTTTTCAGTGAAGTTGTGCAGTACATTGACATGGCCTGTGAAGTCTATAAAGTTTTACATCTTCTGAGGAAAACCCCTTCAGCAGCCTCTGTACCGTGGGCTCTGTGAACACTGACCTGTGCCTTGTGAAGCAGCGCATGAGGAGCCTGTGTGAAAGATAGGTGTCTCCACCATGCTAAAAAGAGAAAGTTCCTCTGCATTTTCAGAGGAGCTTGAACCCACCTGAGGGTGCAGGTGTGCTCTTGAAAAACCATCCCAAGCAGAACCGTTCTGGGCACTCACCTGGAGCAATGGTTTGTTTTCAGCTTGGACTTGAGCTATGAGGGATGTCCGGGCTGTCCCCGCTGAGCAGCTCGCAGCCTGGGCAAAGCACTCAGGTCCCCAGGGAACTTCTTCAGGAACCAGGGGTAGATACGCAGCGGAGTGGAGCACAGCTTCAGGTGTTGGTGTTACGGTTCTGCCTAAACCTTATTGAAGGCACTTAAAAGTCCTATAACCTTTGGCAACAATATTAGTAAGAGGTAAAAATGCCCTTGCACATAGTTTTATAAAGCAAAAAACAAACCAAAACAGAGAGACCTACCAGAGCATCTAAGTAGGTGTGATGCAGGGCGTAAGTGACCAGAAGTACATCCACTTCACACAGTTCATTTTCCAAATAACTCTAAGCTGTCTACTAAAAATACGTCTAATATCTAATCTACTCTGATTGTTGTATTTAAGTCAAATATTTTGCATCTGTAAGATGTTTCAAACCTTGTTGAACAACCTACCACATTCACATGCCCAGACATTTTTCCCATTTGATGGTTTAAACTTTTTGCTTCAAAATTTTGTCATATTTGTCAGGAATACCTTATTTTAAAATATAACTGCAAATAATAACTCACCTTAATAGTTAAATTATTCAAATATTTGTAGACCATATTTTAACAAACATCATCCTTTTCTCAGAGTTAGACAATCACATTACATGACATCATATGTATCATATGCAACTTTAAAACTGTGTTGCTTTTTTTTGTTACTGTTTTCAAGAGCATCTCTAGTATATAAACCCTTTTTTGTAGTGAGAAAACTAATTTCAAATTATATATACCAAAATTATAGAAAAATGACCCAGTGTTTGTGATGTACATCCCCAAGTTACAGATGCTTTTTAATCATCCTTGTTACAGGCCATACATACACATAATTAAATATAATGGCTTAGAACATCAGCTAGTGTAAATTAGCATATCTCTGGAGAAGTGAGTTATTATACAACAGATAAGGGTACTGACTGCTGTGGTTAAGAGCCCAGTAACATATAAAGGGCTGTTTTCAGTACTCCAGTTTATAGATATGTGACGTTGTATATAGAAATGCTTGGTAAACGACACACTGCATTTTCAATACTAACCTACTTTCTTCCCTGGCTAATGCGCTTCTTTGGCATAATTGTTTTCAACATTTTTTAAGTGAAAATAAGTTGCATTTTCTTCCACTTCTCCAAATTGATTCCCATTTTGTCAGCCACTTTTGCTTTGTCTATAACCACCTGAATTATTTTAATGTACTCATTTGTGTTTGCCGCTGCTCAACAGCAAAACAAAATGCTTGAGAAAACGTGAAACAGATCTTTACAGCATCTTTATTTAATACTTCACAAAATGTGACACCTCTCATTTATGGTTTTAAATAATTTTGTGATACCATGTGTCATTTTTCATATCCAGGCTATTTTAATTAATCTGAGGGTAAGATCCAGTTGTCTTCGTATTCAAACTGTTCAGAGAGATACTGCATGGACTCTATTGCTGGGAATGTAGAAAAGTTCTTTAATTTAAACATTAGGGAAAGCAATCCCTCCCTGTTATCTAAATAAAACCATTTCAAATAGCATTTGCCGTGGCTAAATGAATTTAGGTATGCCAAGGAACCTAAGCCTTATCTAGCTGTGCACTTGCCTATCTGTAATATGACTACTGCTGCTAATTATATGTATATGTTCAAATTGTTTTAGAACACTGTATGAAATGCAATGAACTGAAAATCAGAGGGAGCTACTGTTATGGAAAGATACTTTACTGTGTACAGTTCATTCTGATTCCAAAATTTCAAGGCTGCATCCTCTTCATAATCATGGAACTAATTATTGGCTAAACTATAATTTCAAATACTGACTGTTAATAGAGATTGTTTATCTCATTTCAGCTGGAGAATACTTATGTATACACTAGCTATATATTTATGTTGATAATGAGTGCTGGTGTCCACTCCTTGGTAGGCCGTCAGTTCCTTTAAAATGTCTCTTGTCACCTTCTTCATCCTCCCCTGTTGGCCATGATTAGAGACTTGCACTTTGTCTTTTTCTCTCTACATTCTAACAAGCTTTTTTTTTTTCTTCTTCTAGCGCATATTAATAATCTTTTCAAGCAGAGGAAGACTTTCTTCCTTCCAAAATTCCTTCCAGTGCATGCTCTGGAACACAGAGGGCTCAAAGTAGAAAGTATTTGTTTCCAGTCCAGGAAGCCTCATGCCAAAAAGGAGTAAATTCAATTATAAAGAGCTTTGGAACCTCTGCATGAGAGAGACGCTGGGGGTAGAAGTGTTACTTGCCAAGGCTGTAACGTGTGTGTTTGCCTGGCTCAGTTACTTTTGGATGGTTTTGTTTAGGGAGTTTCCTTTCTTAGTCTGTTACCTGTTGACTTCTGCAAGCACAAAGAATTATGATTATCTCTACACATTTTTCTATCAAAGAATTTTTCTGCAAGGAATACAAAAGGAAGCACTTGTACGTTGGCAAGCTTAGCCTTCAGATTTCTCAAATCTGCCTACATATTTCAGTTTGAAATAAGTGAAGTGCATGTTTGTATAAAGCTGAAGGACTCAGACTTCAACACTAACAAGGTTTTGACAAATAAATATACGCATTCTGTTCTGTGAAGATGTGGCACAGTTTGGTAATAAAAAGTAGTTTGTAGAATAATTCAGCATTCAAAATTCACAGTGGAGATGTTGGCTTCAAGAATGTTTAGAAAGTGACTTTTGAAAGGAAGAAAAAAGAAAAAGCAATATTTTTGTGTGTACAGGGTAAATTAATAAATTCTAATTAGTTTTCAAAAATCAAAGGTATTTCATGAAGCTTATAGTAGCTAAGCACACATTGCCACATGGAAAAGTAACCTATTTACAAATAAAGTGAAAATGTATTTTAATTTATCTTTTTCCTCCTTCGCAGATCAATAACACGATCTTACTACCGGAATTCTGTGGGTGGCTTACTAGTATTTGACATCACAAATCGACGATCTTTTGAACATGTGAAAGACTGGCTAGAGGAAGCAAAAATGCATGTGCAGCCCTTTCAGATTGTGTTCCTGTTAGTAGGACACAAATGTGACTTAGTGTCACAGCGTGAGGTTACAAGAGAAGAAGCTGAAAAGCTGTCATCTGACTGTGGTATGAAATATATAGAAACTTCAGCAAAAGATGCCACGAATGTTGAAGAGTCCTTTACAATTCTTACACGAGACATCTATGAACTTGTAAAAAAAGGAGAAATCTCAATACAAGATGGATGGGAAGGTGTCAAGAGCGGCTTTGTTCCAAATGTTGTACATTCGTCAGAAGAAGCTGTAAAGCCCAGAAGACAGTGTGTCTGCTGAATTTGTAGCATGCCAAAGAGTGCATCGGATGTTCAGAAGATGATGCCAACATAAATAACAGAATAATAATTTTGAAACAATACTAGATCATGACATAGCTGAATCATAGAATGGTAATTTGTTTTTTTATCCTTCTGTCTAGGTCATAACTTCATAAAACTTTAAGTGCTTTTCTTCTTTTACAGAGTACAATAACTTTGTGTGGTCTTCAGGAAAAGAAATGATACATTGCTAAAGGAAAACCCAATCCTGTAGCAAAACACTGAGCGCAATAATCATTGTGACAACATCTTTTCTTGGGCTTTGTATTTTGAATACTGTTTAAAATCAAGGCTTGCTAGGTGAAGATCAGATGAGCTCAATACTTTTGTTCATCTTGCCTTAGTTTTGGACAAGAAAATATTATACCTTATACTTTTTTAATGTGATTCTTTACTCAAATGCAGGGTTGCTAATGACCGTTAAAGTTTAGAATGCTGTAGAGTTTCATAGTAAAGGTAACTCTAAAGAAAGCAAGCTGAAAGATTGCTCCAGTAGCAAACGCTTTTGATATGACTATGAATACAAGCCTTACTAAAGAATGTTTTAGAAAAGATGATTTATTTGTATATGAAAATGGGAAATAGAAGCAATGAAATTTATTACTAAATATTTTCTGAATTGCCAGTGAAACTAAATGTAACATCACGTGATCCAGCTGTTATTTGACTTGTATGCAAAACAGATTTCCTAACCACTGGAGTTACATTTTGGAGGCTGGATCCTCAGCTGGGTGATTATCGTAGACACACTGATGCCTAGGGAATTATTTTAATTTACACAAACAAATTCCATATTAGCTTTAAAAAATAAACCTACTTCTAACTAGAAGTAAAAATAAGTTTAGAAGTGCTGCAGCCCATGGGGACCCAGGCCTTAAAGTTGAATAGAGCAAGGATTGTTTTATTCTCAGCCAGCAAATGTTAATCTGTTGTCTACAAAATGAAGGTTTTAAAACCAACACTGTTATGAATAGAGTGTTCGGAGAGAGGAGAGAATTTCTAAAATAATGCTTGGCTACAGAGAGCAAAGTTGGAGAACCCTATTCTAAGAAAGCAACACATAATATCTCTTTAATTACAATAATAATAGGAGAAATCTGTGATCATGTTGCATTTTTCTGAGCTTGAGGTCATCTTCTTACTCCTCTGAACATAACACACTCTAGCTTTCTACAAACTGCCCTATATGTCTAACACTTAAATACCAAATAACTCTACTTCTATTTTATTGTAGTAGTATAACAATATGCCTTGATCTCCAGAGTTGATAAGCATCTACATTTATGTGGGCATACTTATAACCTCCAAACATCAAGCCATTTATCTGCATATAAAGGTGTGTTACTGTGTTCTCCATCTTCAAGACCAGGCAACAAGTCTATCTAATCTAACTTTTTTCTTCAACAAACATATAATTGGTTTTCCCTCAGGTTATATTTATGTCCTTTTACAATCAATTTGTAAATATTCCATAGTATAGAGGCAGGTTGTTTAGTTCCAGTTATTTTATTCATTTAAGGCCACTAAAATTATTGACTTCAAAGGGAACTGAAAGGTTAATTTTTTCAATAGTCTGAGTCTCACTTGCACTGAGACAAAGTTACACTGTCATAGAAAGATACAGAGGCCTTAATATAAACAGGAATCAGCCTTAATTCATTAGCAGTTAAAACAGCTAGTTAATTCTAGTCTCAGCATGCCACAAAGTAATTGCTGTGAGTCTGATTCTCTGTTAAACTACATATGTTAGTCGCTCACACCAAATCCATTTTCATTTAAGGGCATTTTAGGCCCTCTTTATGTAAACTTAAGTGACCGCAGATGCCAAAAGGTAGTGCAGAATCAGGCTGTGTGCGTTTGACACTAATTCCCCTGCAATACCAGGCCCTTGTTCTTTATCTTAGAAGTTCTTCTCTTAGTTGTTTAAGAGGACAGAATGGGCCAACAAATAAATCAGTGGCTGGAGAGTCAACAGACCCAAAGTCTACCACTGCTTCATTGTATGTTTCTGAGCAAGGCATTTACATTTTCTGTGCCTCATCTGTATCTCAAAAATAGAGATGATGGTTCTTCCTCGAATTCACAAAGACTGCTGAGACCCAATACGACTGGATGATCTTCAGTCTGGACTCTTTTCTCCGTGTGCTGCCTGTTGTAGAGTGTTTAGCACCATGGAATGTGGATACTGGTTTCTTCTGCCATACCAAAAAAAAAAAAAAAAAATTAAAACAGCTTTATAAGTATCAGGTATTGCTACTACTATGAATCTGCATTTCATTACATATTTCAGTACTTTCAGGTTAAAATCTTTTATCTTAAACTTTTCTTCCTGAATACTCCGGAGACAATGAGCTTTTCCTTCTGTCTGAAAAAAATTGCGTGTGCTGTTGTGGGAGGGACTGGGAGAGGAAGGGAGCGGGAGGGAGATGTTCACAGAGAAAGAAACACTCATCAGAACAGAGCCTTAATGATCTCTGCTGTCAGTGTCGTACCCGTAGCGTCACATTGATCACACTGGGAATAGAGCTTTTAACCAGATTCAACTGTGTAAGGAACTGGTGTTGTCAATGCAACTGGAAAAGAAGCTCACTGCATTTTCAAGTACTGTGCACATAGCTGTCTTATTAGTAATTTCTAAAAATGTAGATTAACATGTACACGCAAACATTGTCTATCTTGATGATATATTAAACCACTATTGTACTTTGTCACTACACATTTGCAGTTAATAGAAATGTCTGATAAATAGAAGGTTTGTTGAAATCCATCATTTTGTTTTCAGATGCTTTGCAGTACAGTATATAAGTAACAGCTTGAACAGGCTGCAGAACGGATTATAGTTCAATGCATTTATACTCTTTTTTTTCCACCAAGGAAGGGCAAATATTGATACCAGAATGAAATTTCCAGAAATTAGAGAAATCTCATTTGGCAGTCAAATTAAGAAGTAGAAATTATTTAAGAAAACACCACAATTTTGCAAATTAAAGTTTAGTAAATCCCAGTTAGGAAAAGGGAAAAACTGTTGAAATAGTAAACAGTTTGTATTTGCATTCATAGGCCTGGCAAAAGAATGCATATAAAGTATTGTTTTGGACTCCTAAAATGTTTAAACTTTTGTTGCTTTTAAGTTTAATAAGAAAAAACATACCTTCCTCTATAATTTAAATGTTTTACACAGGAATTCTTCAGATATTTTGGCATCTGTCCCGTGTAGGAAGCAGAACCTAGCCACACACCCTGAGAACAAACCAAGTAAAAAAATTGAGGTAGTATATGCTAATACTATTTATTCATGCTTCTGCCATGGAGTAGATTTACCAATCTAACTTAAAGCTGGTGACTGTCCTGTGCTCACATAAAAGAATCCAGCTTGACTGAGCGCCCAGGTGCTTTGCGGTTGCTCTGTGCTGAGACCCCGTCTGCCACAGCCAAATTCTTACTGGTACCCAAGCTGCCCCACTCACAGCAAAAACAGGTGAATGCACAGTGCCCACAAACATTTCAGTGTCAGCCTTTCGTCTCCATTGTAGAATACATGCTTCACTGCCCTCTTTGTACAGAATTAGCACCCAGAGAGAGTGCTGCTTCCCCAGCTGTGGACCCCGGCACGGGACAACAGCTCTTCCAAATCTCCTGCCTTGCCCTTCGCCCAGAGCTGGCACAGCAGTCTCAGCAACCTTCATTCAGCCTTGGAGAAAAAGAAGGAGGGCTGAGGGTTTATACTCTATATGGGTGTGGAACCATACCACAAACATGCTGAACTGTTTAAGAAATCATTAAATAGCGAAATACAATTGTCAATTGCAAACATCTGCGTTGCTCATTTCCCGGAGTCCAAAGACAATCTTTTAAATAAATGAATGAAATTAAAATTCTAAAAGAGGAATCTGTAAAGCATAAATCTCTTTAAATGCCTAGTGGATAGGACTACACAACAAAATAAACAGATTCTTAAAAAAAAACAAAGCAAAGGATTTGTGTAACGGGCCTTTGCTCTAGTGCTTAACTGTATGCAGTATGCAATGCCCAAGTTTCTTAAGGATCATAATGGTATCATTGACTCTATTTAAAACTAGAAGAATTCAACCAAAAATTCATCTGCCTGATCCTCAGAATTAGAAAATGACTATCTCATGAGTGCATGCATACTTACTTCCCAGCTCATTTCTCTCAGTAGTAATTTGATGTCTGGGTTTAGTGCAACGTTCCATGAGGCTTTCCTCTGAAAACTGACTACCTACATATGCTGTCATTTTCCGCAGCTACATTTCCTCCTCTGCGAAGCAAATACAGCTGTGGAAAAGCTGAGTTTTACTTTTGAGCACGGCAGAGTTGTTTATCGTGTTTCAATGACTGTGCAAACCTAATGAAAGGAATGCGACTGAAGACATGCCAGTTGAGCTTAACATAAAGACAATGAAGTTGTACAGGTTCCTGATGACAATTTGCCTTGCATAATAATTAATTAATGGGAGTGTGGCAATTGTGTGATGAAAAGTAAACAGCAAACACCACCACAGCACTTGGCATGGTGTCTCCTCCCATGATTGCCCATCAGCCACCGTGGCCAGGCAGGAACGCGGAACAGCAAGCTCTTCATGTAAGGGTGGGTAAAACTTCATTTAAACACAAGAGGAGGAATCCAAAATCCCAGTGCTGAGCTGTTAGTATGGATTGCCATCTCTGAAAGTATTTCATTCACTAATTTCTCAGAGAAAATCATGTTTTAGGCTAGGCCTGAGTTACTCCGGGATGGACATTCGGTGTATAATCTGCTGAGAGGCTACTACTGCATGGGAGCAGCGTGTAAACCAGCTGACACCAGCCTTCCACAGCCTCACAGGCCACAAGGGCAGCTCAGACTGAGAAGAACCCTGATTACTTTCACAGGCTGCTGAAGGCCCACCTTGCAGCTAAAGAGCTGCTACAGAAATGCAAGAGTAGAAATAACAAGAAGAAATTCTATGCATTGTAAATTAAATCAATACTTAGGTCACCAAGTTGAAGTTTCAGTTATAGTTCAATGACTGTGATTCCTCATTGCTGGGAATCTCCTTGTGTGCAAATCCTGTTCCATGAAAATTGTGGAGGGACAGACTGAGCCTCCTGTAGTGATAAACTCAGTTGCCAGGGAAATGAATGCACAAGAGAAGGATGGAGAGGAAGACACAGATCATTTCTTCCATCCCTGCACAGCCCCGGGGGAGCAGTGAGACTAACCACAGCCCGAGCCCTTCAGAGCCTACGTGCATTTCCATCACTGTTACAGGACTTGTGGGATGAAGGAAAAAGAGCAAGCTGTTCCAGGACATAAGTTTAGAAGATGCAAGTCTCAATTCCGGTCAGTCTGACCACTGAAATTCACAGCAACACTGTTCATCTTATTAGAATTTTTCTTTGCCTAGTTCTCTGTGGAAAAGAGTCTGATTCTCAGAAAAACTTTTAAAACAAAAGAGAGATAAAGCTTACTGAGCACTGAAGAAAAGCAACGTGTGTGAACAACTGTCAGAAGAGCAGAAAATAAAATTACAATTTTCCATGTTATGTCCTCTTTCACTCCACCGTGCTTCACGCACCAACTGTAACTCCTCGAGTACACAGAGTGAAAGGAACAGTAACTCTCTAGCTAGGAGAGGAAAAATTAGATGAGCTGTAATTCCCTGCAGTGGTTCTCTGCAGCTCTGCCCAGGCATGGAACAATGGCCACATTTTGCCTAATGCACACCACATGCTTCTCCGTGTGCCAGGAGGAATTCAGCCTCAGCAAAACCCTCCTGCAGGTTCTGCCTGCAGACAGTTGCCTTGCGCCACCCCATGTCATCCTCGGTGTAACTCAGGGCAAAAAGTGCGAAGTTTTCCACCAAGGAAACTGTGAGGGGAATAGCACTGTTGTCTAAAAATATATCAGAGAAGAATAAACATCAGGGAGAGAGAAGTTATTTAAGCTAAAGGACAATGTTGGCTTAAGAACAAACAGGTCATCCTGAGATGCACAGGATAGCTGGTTCTGATGATGCTGAGATACCAAAATCTTAAACAACTTCATGGGAAAGCAACAGTAATATTTACTGTCACGCACAGGCAATTTCTCCAGAATACTATTGTTATTAACTGGAAGGGTGACACAAAGTCCAGATAGTAAACACCAGAAATAAAAGTGTTTGCTTTCTTGTTGAAATAGAAGTCTTGTCTTCAGAGACTCATGGCACAGTTTCTGTGTGGGGTCATCGTGACTGACCCTGGCAGTTAAAAATAAGGCTTTCCCACTGAAGGAAAAAGCTTAAGTTTTATTATCGCTACTGAATAGATCTAGTTTGATTGGAGAGGAGTCTAAAACTGACTAATCAACCATCAAATGCTTTTTGCCATCATGGACTAAGTGAAGATTAGAAGAAACTATGTATGTCTGATTTGTAACAGGTGTTTCAGGGCATTAGAAGAGAACGCAGCAGCACAATATTTCTCTCTGATGCAACTCATTCCAAGGCAACAGATTTTTGCCTGGAATCAATTCACTCCGAGACATCTAGGATATTATGCACAGTATTAATTTCACCAATCATTCCAAATCTTAATGAGGTGTTGCTTGCAAATCACTGTGAACCCATGGACAGCTCTGGGATTAAGTGACATTCACTCTGTCTTTTTCAATCCATGCAAAGGATATAAAACTAGAGGCCAATGCAGTACTATATACTAATCAATAATTAATATCTTCATTACCATCAGAATTTAGTAATAATCCATTTGCAACAGAATTAAAGCTAATAAAACAAGATTATGTAACACTGTGTACTTCCAAAGCCCCCTGAAGTGGTACTAAAATACCTTAGAACCTCGAAAGTTCATAGATGTTGAAGAAATTTATAGAAAATTAATGCACAGATCTTTAGGGGGAAAAAAAAGGGGGAGTCATTATGTAAGCCAAGCAAAATGAGATGCACTTTATTTCTAATATCAGAAAAAAATACCACTGTTTCCTTATCTCACTGCTTCTCAGGTGTTCAAGTTCTCTTTATTCCTTGGTTAGCAACCACTCGCAACTCCTGCACAAGAGCATGTTCGGGCAGAACGCAAGAACTCTTGGACTCAGTACTTTCATTACTACCCCTTCCAGGCTAACCCCGTAAATGTTAAAGGAATGGCTATGGGATATCTCAGCACACCCGGAACAGACAAGACCATGGCAGGTACTCAGATACTGCTACGTCCTGTGAACTATTACATTCTTGTCGCAAAAATAATAGATGCAATAGAAATTGAACAAAAAAATCTAAACTAATTGGAAATAATCACATTTTACATGGATTTGGGGAAAAGGGGGTATTAATAAATCAGTTCATGGAGCAGTGGCTCCCAGAAATGACTGCCTCCATATCAGTCAATATCAGGAGTGTCAAACTCATTTTCACCAGGGGCCACATCAGCCTCGCGGTTGCCTTCAAATGGCCAAATGTAATTTTAGGACTGTGTGAATGTAACTACTCCTACATTTATACAGACCTAAAATTACATTAGGCCTTTTGAAGGCAACCGCGAGGCTGATGTGGCCCCTGGTGAAAATGAGTTTGACACCCCTGGTCTCTAGAATATTTGCCTATATTGCAGTTTCTCTATTACTCACATATCCATAATGCAATATGCAGACTGTGGAGCAGAGTGGCTGATGCACGAACACACAATGGGCACATTTTACTGACCCTGCTGGAGGCCTCATAACTTCAGCACTGTTACAGAATATATATGCAATGGATAGTACATAATACAATTGGATCTATATTGCATAATTATATACTATATATACAACTGTATAAATGAATGTATTATACATGTAATGAATACTATATATTTAAATATTTATAGTCTAGAATAGACAATATATAATAACAGCAAATAAAAAAATTGTAGACGAAGCATTCAGAAGCTGGAAACTGTCAAACCAGGAAATTATTCAGTACCTCCTTTTTACTTCTCAATTAAGAGAAGACCTTCATATGAATATCTGAATTTAAGTTATTAAGGCTGCAGGCTATATTTAGTCAGCATTATCAAAACTTCCATAGTGTACAGATTTGCTAAATAAGTTACTATAATTTTTCTAACACTTCAGGGTCCCAGTGCTCTATAATACGACTTTATCTTCAAATCACATCCCTCACCCTGTGGCCCAGGAAAGACGAAGGAGTTATGGGTCAGCCTGGGTGGCCAGGCTGACAGGATGGCATCGGCTCGCAGCTTTCCCAACCTGAAAGAAAAGCTCACTGAAATTTTCTTCGAGACTCATTTTAGATGAAGGCTAAACGTTTTAATAGAAAATTCTGTGTTCTATAAATAAAACCTGAAAGTTTACAAATCCCTCCTGAAAGGTACCTAAACCCAAACACTTCTTACTACATAGAAAAATTGTGAAAACTGGCAGCAAGAATGACAGCTGAGCTGGAGGTTGGGGCCTAGGCAGGTGACCTGGCCCTGCAGGCTGGGGTCGGTGCCGGTACCGGAGCGGTGCTGGTTCCCCCAGTGCCGGTACCGGAGCGGTGCCTCTGCCCCCAGTGCCGGTACCGGAGCGGTGCTGGTTCCCCCAGTGCCGGTACCGGAGCGGTGCTGGTTCCCCCAGTGCCGGCACCGGAGCGGTGCTGGTTCCCCCAGTGCCGGTACCGGAGCGGTGCCTCTGGCCTCAGCGCTGCCAGGGCCGGCCCGCGGGCGGCGGGACGGGGCGGCTGAGCCGCGCGGGAGCCGCACGCCGGCCAACCTCCGTCAAGTACGGGATGGATTTATTTCTCTGCTTATAAATCTCATTACTGTGCCACGCTGAATTTTCTCCTCTTTTTATGTGGCTCAGCTTCACGGGGGTTTCCCGGGGAGAAAGTGCGGCGGGTCAGCAAGTAGAGTGAGGGGGTTTGCGGGGGGCGCGTCTGCGGCGGGAATGGCCGCGGGAACGCCGGAGAGAGCAGCAGCGCCCAGCCGCCGGCTTCCCGGGAGCTGCCCGGCGGCCACCCCCTGCCGAAGGTGCTGCCTGCCAGGGCCCGTCCCCGCTGGCCCCCCATGGCAAAGGCCTCCCACGGCTGGGCCACGGCGGCGGCGAGCGGGACCGCGGGACGGGACGGGACGGGACGGGACGGGACGGGGCGGGACGGGGCGGCGGGGACTCCCCCGCGCGGCGCCGCGGCGGCGGGCCGGCAGGGGGCGCTGCAGGCGGAGGCCGCAGCCCGAGCGGCCGCGCTCGGCGGCGGGGCCGGCTCCTCAGCGCCGCATCATGTGGGCCGGCCCCTTCCATGGAGCCGGGGCTGCTGCCGAGCGCCTCCTGCGCGGACGCCGCCATGAGGCTCTGAGGGGCGGCTGCGTGAGGAGAACCCAGCCGGTCGCGCTGCGGAGCACCCCGAGCCTGGCGCCTGCCTCGCCCCCGGGCAGGGGAGCCCAGCGCTGCGGCTGCTACTTGTGCCGCCGCCGCGGGTCCGGCCGGGCGGGCGGGCGGCCCGGGGCCATGTAAAGCGGCAGCGGCCGGGGGGAGCCGAGCCCGGAGAGAGGAGCGGCCGCCGCCGGCTGGGGAGGCCCCGCGGGGGGATCATGGCGACGTCTAATCTGTTAAAGGTGAGAACGGGGCCTGGCCGGGCCCTGCGTGCGGAGAGAGGCGGCGGGGGCCGGGCGGCCGGGGCTGCCCCGCCGCCGGCTGGGCCCTGCGGGTGGCTGGGGCGGCCGGGCCGGCGGGGACAGGCCGCGGGCGCCGCTGCCCGAAGTTGCGGTTCCCAGGCGCGGGGGCGGGCGGCCCTCCCGCAGGTGACCGGCCGTGGCGCCGCGCCCGAGTCGCTGCGGGACCAGCGGCCTCGGCCGGGCCGGCCCGGGGCCCCGCTGCCAGCACCCCCTCCCCCCGGGCTGCCCTCCCGACACGCGTCGTTGGGAAACAGCTCCGCGTCGTGCTGTTGGGGCACGGTGTCGTCTCTTTGTTTATTAAAGAAGACCTAGGCATATGGAAAATGAGTTTTAAGTTAAACAAAGAGTTGAAAGATGGCTTCGCGGTGGGCAGGTGTCGTTATTTGTGTTGCCGCTGTATCCCAGCTTTTTTGTTAACTACGGATTTTCTGCAGAGTAAAACTCCTGGAGGCCTTTCGCTTATGTTCAACAGCTTTGGTTTTGCAGTCCGATGTTTCCAAGCACTTTCCCGGTGTTTGGTGACAGATGTCAGTCACCCCGGGCTGCTGCAGGAGTTTCCAGCCTGACAGCCCGGTTTCTGCGCTCAGGACTGCCTGTCCTGCTATCTGTGGCATGTGTGTGGAGAAGGCTGTATGTGGCCTTTGAGGCCATGCCAGCACATGGAAGACGGGCCTACTTTAAACAACTGTTACTAATGCCTCCAGTGTGTGTTTCTAGAATATGGGTGCAGTTAGGATGAAAGGCCTTGGGAAGGCTCTCTGCTGAACTTTGTCAGTTAGCAATTTAAAACACATATAAATATAGAACTATACATGTGTTCAGTACCATGTGTTATAGTTAAATGTGATTCTGAAGGAGGGCTGCTTACATTTCAGCAATCTGACCTATTTCGGGTGTATAGATTTGGCCTGAAACTGCTGGTTGTATTGCTGAGACACTCATTGTGAAGAAATGAGAAATAATTGATAGCCTTGTTTCTTCCTGGTATCAAATAAAAAGTTTTTAGTATTTAAAAATAATTTTTGAAATAGAAATGTAATTGAAATGAATTTAATTCATTTCTCCATACTTTTTATGCCTAAGCAGGTAAGCCTTAGACAAAAATCTAAAATAGAAGAATCCGAGAACATGGATGAAAATAATAACATCCCTTGAGGAGAAACGTGCTTTTTGTGCAAGAGCATGGTTTTACAGCAGGGCTCAGGCAGTTTATCTCCTCGTTAATGTTTTAGTCTATCTCTTTGCTATATGTTTAAGGATCTCTGGAAAGACTGATGTGTGCTTCGGTGAGACATGTGGTTGTATAGCCTGTAGTAGAGAGAAGACACATAGGCCTGCGCAACTTGTCGGCATTCCACTTCAGCTTTTTTGGAAGAGTCATAGGCGTACAGTAAGTGCAAACAGACTCAAAGGCCTTGATTCTGTGAGATGACTCTTGCTGAACCGAAATGTTCGCATTGGCTAGTCATGTTTTTTGCAACTGGCCATTGAATCACTAATATTTTATATTGACAGCAAGATAAATATGTACAGTGTTTTAGGAATGGTGCTACAGAAATACCTATGCTAAAATAGGCCTTTCAGGTGACTTGGAGTGTTTTTGAACACTATAACTTACTAATGAGCGAGTTTTCTAAAGACAGTGAAGTGTGAGTCCTGCATTACAGAAGGAAATATTATATAGTGATTTGACTTTGTTTATAATGACACAATAAACCAATGCAAGAACTGGAACTAGATGAGGTCTTTTGTTCCCAAATTGTGCTCATTGGAGTGCTCTTAGAGAAACAAACTGTTGAGTGCAGGTTGGTGTTGATTTGCAGTATCTCATGCTGTTTGAGGCTGTGAAACTTACTTCTGCTTTAATGTTTAGGGAAGCAAAAAAAAAAGGCAACATCTCAGCACGGTAAAAAGATAAGATAAGAAAGGAGAGGTGTTAAAAATCTGTGAGGTTTTTCCCTATCTTTTCCAAATAAGCCTGCATAATCAAATCTAAGTTAGGTTTAGACAGGTCTGGTTTTTGCTAGGTTTTTGCTAACAGGCACTAAGGGTTTTCTTTGGTTTTCCCTCATCCTTGTTCAACTTTCTACATAGCTGAGACAATGAAGTGAAATATTCTTTTGTTATTCTAACAGATGCTAGCTGAATCTAAATCTGACTGACTGTTGTGATTTTAAAGGCCAGTGTTTAAACTGCACTGGTGCATAATTTTCCTAATGGTAAATTATTTTTCTAATGAGGAGCATATTCCCAGAGAGCCTTCTTTACATGCAAAATTGGAATGACCATTGCTGAATCCTGGTGAGATACAACAAATTGCAATGTGATGAAGGTATTGAGGTATTTAGTAAGAGCCAGCTGTTACGTGGTAAGCCAGCACGTACCCTTCTTGTAGCAGAACTGCTCTGCCACGTTGAGGCCATCACTTTCCTGTGAGTGACTGAGCCACTACTAGGTGAGTCCTCTGGAGTTTTTTCTCTCAATGTACTTGTGGCTGTGGCACTTCTAAAGTGGGGTACTTGGTTCCGGGGGGGGTGTGTTGGACTTGTAAGCTGTTCCCTTTGCAGTGATGAGATGGTCTAAATCAATTCACTCGTGTGACATGAAGATACATGAGTTTTTCTGCAGCTTCTGGAACAGAAAGCATGTCATCTTATGGCAGCAAAAGAAAAACCTGTAGCTGTATCCATGCTGACTGATCTTGACATTTCTGTAGAGCTTTACTGGAGCTGCTAGCAAATGCAGGAGTCCATCTTTGCAAAATGAATTGCAGCTTGAGTTTGATGTTAGGAGGAAGGAGCAGATTTTCTTTAGACTTAAGTGAAATGAGAGCTGTTACTCACCTTTGCCTTGGTTTAAAGGAAAAAGTAAGTCTAAAGAGTGAAGTTGTAGTATATATTTCAGTGGAGTGTGTGAAGTAGTAAAGTTTAGTGTTAAAATAGAACTTAAATCTCTGTGAACAAATTTACTGAAGTGTCTTTTAAACATAAGATATTTCACAAGTGGAGTTATTTTTCCAAGTATTGAATTTTAAACTCCTATAATGGTTAGTTAGCCAGGGTACAGCTATCAGTTGGAATCCATGTTATCAGAGAAGATTTGGCAAGTGGAATAATTTTATTTTGTCAAAGGCGTGACTTACCTTCCCGCTTTCCTTCCCTTGGTAACTGTGGTTTGAGACAACAAGATGGGAAAGAAAAGTTACCCAGGACATACTGTTCAGAAATTGCATAGATTTGCAGGTGGCTTAGCAAAGTAGGAAATAGGTTCCTCATGTTGTCTGGGTCATTGGTGTATGTGTGACTTTGCTAACAACTCAGAATTACCACTATTTGACCTCCACTCCTTCTATAGAATTTGGTTTTCTGGTGGACTAATAGGGGTAGAATTAATGAATGTCAGTGGCACACAGTAGGTGGTATTGTGGACTCTTTCTTCTTGTAATTTCAGTACAAAAGCGTAAGGTCACGGAAGCCTGAGTCTGTCTAGAAGATGTTGAATTATTTGTTGAACGTAAAAAATAGTTTATTTGAGTGGGATTTTTAATCAATTTTATTTCCTCTTTTGCTTGATTTAGAAATAAAGGATGAAGTGTAGAACAAAAGCAAACAAAGAACATTGTTTCCTATATATAGGAATAAAACTTTTTAAACTTACCTAATGGCATTTTCTGTCAAGCTTTATTTGGGGAATTATTTTATGGAGGTACGTGTTCGTTAGAAGCGGACATGCAGTTTTTACAACTGAAATGATGTTTTATGTGTGCTGCTTAGCATGAACTAGGTAGTCATAATCTAAATCAGATAAACACTAGTGTTTGCAATTCCCCCCATGTTTTACAGTGAAAATAATCTTATCCACAAAGATATAGCACTTGTTTTTGATGCTCAGCTGTTTTCAGCAAAGGGCTGAATTGCATGTCTCAAAAAATGCAGAACAGCCTTCTTACCTCTTCCAGAAAACTTATGGGATCTACTCTGAAGTTTCACTCCAAAGGAGAACTTTTGAGGAAGATGGTTTTACTTATCTTATAGTGCCTTTTCTGAAACTTCTAGCTGTTCAGTAGCTGGTCTTTCAAGTTCATTATCCTGCAAAGAGGGACTGGGAACAGAAATATCTGCAAGTAGAAACTAATCATTTTCACAGGACCAGGAAAGATTAGAGCAACTCATCAGAGTTTAGGGAATAACTGTAAAGCCAGCTGTATGTGGGGGGAGCAGGTAGGTGATGATTTTCCAAGATTCGGATTAATATTTATTTTTTTTCCTTTACAGTGGCATAGAACAGGCAAAACTCAGAATTGGAAAACGTTTTTACTTCCTTTTTTATGCTGAAAGAACTGTAAACTTTTCAGGCACTGCTTCTGTCAAATCTATGTTCAGTACCTACTCCAATGGTTTGATAATGCTGTGAGGCTTCCAGGTGCTGTTGCTGTAAAAAATAGTTACTGTGATGCCTCTTGCATCTTTGCAACTTGAAGATGAGACATCTTTACACTTAAGAGCAGCAGGGGATAGTTTCCAAACCGTGCTTATTCTAAATATTAAATAGCAGATTTCATTGTAAATTTCCACATAGAAATTAATCAGAAGGAGATGGCTGAGAGAATGTGGCATGCTGCTTGTGCTTGTTTATCTGGAGAGATGTTAGTGGCAGAAGAGTGCACTTGTCAGAATTTTAAGTAGTTGGACTGTATTATTTGCTGTATTTGAAGTGAATTGTGTCAAATATGATATTACTAGCCAAGACAATGATCTGTTCAAAAGCAAACAGTGCATTGGAACATAATACTGCAGTTATTCAACCAGTAGTCTTTCTGCCACAGAACTCTCAATCAACGTTTTTTTTAATTGCAGGTTTTTCTTTTTAAAATGTAGAGCTGTAAGCAAATAGGATCACAACATAAGCAATAAAACAGTTGTTTTTCTCTTGAAGTTTTTGTTTAGTTTTATGGTTTGTTCTTTTTTGTTTGTTTGTTTATTGTTGCTTGGTTTGGTTTAGTTTTTTAAATAATGGAAGTTAGCCTTTATACTACAGTGAGATTTTTCAGAATAATCAGAATGATATGGGAGCACTTCATTTCTTTAACTCTCCTCTTAATTTGCATCATAAGTTTGAAAAAAAATCACCTTAGATTATATTTTTTCAGCATGGTGTAAATAATTTTTATTTTTATGAATTGTAGCCTTACCACAAGCCAAACTGCTTATGGCCAGTTAAACCACAGGAAGGGAGTCTGTGATACAACAGCTCCTACATTACTCTGCTTCCTTCCTCTCTCTTTGCTACTGATGCCAAATGCACAGTGGAGAAAAAAGGTACATGGCAGCATCCACAGGTACTATTCCTGATTCTAGGCTGTCGTTTTGGTAATGGTAATTCATTCAGGGTGGGTTTGCAGCTCTGCCTCCTGACTTTCATTGCATGTACCTTGGTTGGGGCGGTGAAGCTGACTGTCATTCATGTTGTCCATGTATAACTCTGTTAACAGCTGAAGAATGCTTGCTGGAACTTGTTGCGTTGCAGGTAACGCGGTGAATAAAAGAAGAAGTTGTCAATCTGCTTCTTTAAGAAATAAATAATAGCTCTGTCACTTTTAGAATAGTACTGTGAGAAGTGTTGTTTGGCTATGGTGTTGTAGAATCATAGAATAGTTTGGGTTGGAAGGGACCTTTAAAGCTCATCTAGTCCAACCCCCCTGCAATGAGCAGGGGCATCTTCAACCAGATCAGGTTGCTCAGAGCCCCATCCAGCCTGGCCTGGAATGTCTCCAGGGATGGGGCATCCACCACCTCTCTGGGCAACCTGGGCCAGTGTTTCACCACCTTCATTAAAGCTCAGATGCCAGCTTAGGAGAGACACCTCTGAGAAGAAGGTATTTTTACATTAACTGTAGAAACTGCTGTCCTTAAAGATAACTTTAAATAAGAAACTGTGTTATTAACAATATTTTTTTTTCCCTTTTAGAACAAAGGTTCACTTCAATTTGAAGACAAATGGGATTTCATGCGCCCTATCGTTCTGAAACTTCTTCGTCAGGAGTCTGTCACAAAACAGCAATGGTTTGATTTGTTTTCGTAAGTAATCTTTTAATATCTTAACATCCTTCTGCATATTTAGAATACAGTTACAGTACTGCTGATACAGAAGTCATGTATGGCACTGACTGTGGAAACACATAGAACAAAACTACTCATTCAAGTTTTATTAAGTGGTAAGTGTACCTACGTCACTGTAAATGTGCAAAAGTAGAGTTTTGCTGAGATTCAGATTTTTGCAAATAAGATGGAGAAAGAACAGGAGAGCTTTTGATCATAGTAAATAATTTTTGTACCTACCCAGAACTTTTTGTTAGAATTAGAAAATGTTTACTGCTTTGGCAGTAAGTTCATTTAAAGGCAGTTTGCTGAATGCTACATTATTTTGATTTGAATGGCTTTCTTCTAAAATAACTTAAGAACGTTACTGAAATAACAGGGTAATGCAGTTTAACTGGTATAATTTGAATAGTTTTATACCCTAAGAAAAATGATATATAATATTTTTCAGACAGTGTTTGCATTATTGTACTTTCTAAGAGTCCTGCCATTTTCCTCCTTCCAAAAAGCCAGTAGTTGTTTCCTGTTAGGTGATTATTTTTTTCTTAAAATACATCATGTGACCTTTGCCAACATAGTATGGAAGTGAGTTACAACATATACATTGAAAGTATATCTGAAGTAATACTTGTCTCAAAGTTATTTTCCCTCATGTACAGTTGTACCTTAAATCTGCAGTCTCTCCTTCTGCTTTTTAAAATCTGTCACAAAAGTGTTTTATGTTGAAACGCAGTCTTGTTGCAGTCTGTATCTTTATTGCTCTTTTTGGTGAGGATGGTGCAGTGATTCTTTTTACACCCATCTTACTGCACCTGTCACACTTCTCTGCCAAGCAAAAGGAAATGTAGTTTATCATGTAATGGGTTTTAATATCTTATAATGTCTCGGCTATAGTAGTTGGCAGAAACATTATATAGTTAAGATACAGATTAGGTTCTGAGTCATTGCTTTCATTTTTAATAACTAGTTCAATAATTCTGCATTGGTATTGAAATTTTCCATTTGTTATTTTTCTTCTAGCTAAATTATTGAACGGGACTTAAGTAATGTTATGGCTGAATTAAGGGTATTGAAGGAAAGGATCCCACTCTCTTAGGTTGCTATTTTTGGACAGTGCTCCTTGTTAAGCTTTTAAATAAAAATTCAAAATCTGTAGGTGTCTTCTACCTGCCCTTTGAGTATAATTATCCAGTATTGCTTTCTTCACTACTGTCAGAGAACAGTGGTGTTCTAAATACAATAACACCTTTTCTGCATGTGGACGTTGCATAAGTCTCACAAGTTAGGAACACTTCCGTAAATCATGGGCCAGCACCCGTGATCTGTGTCAAAGGAACTCTACCTTCTAAGTTTTGCCTTTTCAGTTAAACTAAAAAAGATGCTTTTGTATTGAAACAACTGTATTGATTTAATAGGAACATGGCCATACCTTTAGGTTATATAGTTGCTTTCCTGCAAAGATGTGGCCTTACTGTTAATAGGAGGAAGACCCAGAGGATGGTAAGGAGTCAAAAAAGTCTTGCTAGCCCACGTTTTATGTGACTTATGGTTAGGACTGTAACTTGCTTTATTTAATCTTTAGTCTGGTTGTCAGCTAGGAAAAACAGGAATTTATTTGAATGTTGACTAAAACTCAGTAATAGAATTTTGCTTTGTGATGCTGTTTGGTAGCTTTTCTGCAGCAGAGTTTCACTTTAGAATGCTACTCATCATGAAATGTTTATGTGATCTTATTAAACTAAGTAAAACGTCTTTTAAATTACCTGATGCCTCTGAGCTCAAATTTCTCACAAGGAGGGTCTGTTTCCTTTGTAGCAAAAGGATGTTACAGTGCTTTGATCCTGAAACTGTGGGTGAAGGTTGCATGTTAATGAATAATATGGGCTGAGTAGTAATGCTTCTACTGGCAAGTGATTTCTGTCTTTGTCAAGGAAAACATTTGTCCTTAATGCAATAAGAATAATTGATTAGATACTGAAATCAGAATTGGCTTCTGCATCTCCTTGACCACAGCCTTTTCCTAGATAGTTGCTGTTTCTTGCTTCCAAGACTTTCTTGCAGCTTCAGTCTCTTCTCCAAATGTGTTTTCTTGCTTGTCACTGGGATCTAACCATGTGTTGTTTGACAGTGATAGATAAAAGCTGTACTTATTTCTTAGGCATACTTAAATTATGACTGTTCAAGCCTCATACATTACAGCATTAAACTTTGAGTAGCTGTAACTAAAAGATGGATAAATTATTTTTTAGAGATGTACATGCAGTTTGCTTGTGGGATGATAAAGGTCCAGCAAAAATCCATCAGGCTCTGAAGGAAGACATCCTTGATTTTATTAAACAGGCACAAGCAGTAAGTTCTTAATGTTTCATAACTTCTATTCCTATTTTTAGAAAAATAACCAAGTAGTTCTGACTTTCATTGGATCTAAATGCATTGCTTTTTTGTTTGAAATTCTGTGATGTTCTGGAGATCATAATTACCCTGCGAACTTCTGTTGACTAAAAGACTTAGCCATGAGCATTTGCCTTGGCTCATTGTTTTCTCACAGTCCTTGAAACTGGGGTGGGCAAGGTTTTTTTGTGTTATAAAAAAACAAAAAAACAACCACAAACAAAATACCCCCCCAGCATTATTTTTGTTTATCCAGCAGTACTTATGGAATCTTCTTCCACTTGAAAACTTCTTTAGGCAAAATTTTCTATAAGAAATTACTGTCTGGAAAAAAAAATAGTTTGTCTAGCTTCAATGCTATGCTGATGTGTTCATGGATGGCTTTAAAATAAGCCATATGTATGGTGTACTAGAAATATCTGTGATGTTGACTTGGCAAGCCTAACTGTCCAGTTTTATGGGCTTTTACCCAAGTGATTGAAGTTGTCAATAGATTCAAAGGAAATTTTTGTGTTTGTAAAATGTATAGCAAAAGATGTTTCCTGTAATAAGGGGTTTAAAAAGAGGGGGTTGTTGTGAAATTAAAAATAAAATAAAAATCCTGTGACAGAAGTTTGGAAAGGAGAAAATGAAAGTCTATAAAATCTCTTAGTGAAGAGATGTATACCACTAAAGCTTTGCTTAAAGGAAAATATGGAGGCCTTTGTATAACCAGGCATATAAATGTTGATTTTTAAGTTACATCAGCTTGCTTGTGTACATGCACAAATGCTGTGCTGAACTAAGGCCTTCTATATGGTCTGCATTGGTTGGTGTTTGAGTGGCATCTTTTTAGGCATTATGACAGCTATTGTTCAATGTAGTTGTAGTTTAGGCTTTAATAAAATATGCATGTTAACTAGGTACCTGGGTCTAATGAAAGAGGATGCTATTGCATAGTATATAAGATAGTCCTCACAAGTTTGGGGTTTTTTGTGGGTTTTTTTTAGGTATGGTTGTACCAGTACATGCCTTTAGACCAAAGCCTTTTTGACTTGCAGATGGCTTAAAACAAACAAAAAAAAAGTTAATTTGGGAATTGTAAACCTACTGATTACCTGGTTGCTATTACCTTTCATAACCTTTTAGAAATGGTCCATGTGCCTTGGGTTGATAACTACTTCCCTAAAATAAATGGCACTTAAATATGTAGACTTACTTATTCTGATATATCGGTATATTTGAATTTTCTACAAGCAGTTATTTTCAGTATAAGCAAAGCCAAACTGTATTTTGTGCAGATATTTGTTTATAAGTTACCTGTTCTTTTCCCCGCCTCCTCCAGAGAGTGCTGAGTCATCAAGATGATACAGCTCTACTAAAAGCTTACATAGTGGAGTGGCGCAAGTTCTTCACACAGTGTGATATTTTGCCCAAGCCCTTTTGTCAGTTAGAGATCACTTTAATGGGCAAGCAGGGCAGCAACAAGAAGTCTAACGTAGAAGACAGTATTGTTCGAAAGGTAAGTGATAGATTTTAAGAGTTTTGCTGTACACTGTTCTGCCTACAGTAACAGTACAGAAGGGATTCTGTAGCTGAAGATGAAATTGTGCTAATCATGTAATATGATGTTATCATTTCAGTGGGAGGGTCAGAACAACACTGCAATAGTTTCATTCTGTTTCTCTAGTTTTGCTTTGGCTATTAACAGTTTTGTTCAGGTGATTAAGGTACTTCCTTGTTGGGCTTTGGGTTTGTTTGGGTTAGTATGCCTGTTTAAATATGACTTGAATCCTGGGGCAGGAGGCAGTTTTAAATTCACCTACTGTTTCTATACTTGTGAGTAGCAAGAGTACTTGTATATATGTGAGTAGTTTTTGTATTCCTAGCTTATTTCTCTAGGCCAAGATCTTAGCTGGAACACATCTCTGCATTTACAAATGACCATTTATATATTGTCATCTTAAGTTAAATATGGCTATTGATCTCCTAATTTCCCTTTTTTCCTCCGAACTGTCATATCAGTGAAGAGATTGGACATGTACAATTTTGTGAATGTGATCCTTTTACTATTTCATATCAAAAAACTAAAGGAAGTCCAGGGTTTTGGGTATAGAGTGCTCAGTGTTCTGAGTCGCATAAGTAATGGTCCTTGAAATTGCATTAGTCTTTTATTATAAGAAAAAACAGAACATATCAGTTGTAAAGTGTTAAGTCCTTTAGTTTAATGTCATTCATTATCTCTTTTCATTGCAGAAAGTATCTGTAGGGAAATGAAATGTCTTTAGAAATCTTTCATTTGGTACTGAAGATCATTTTAACTGTCCCCCTGTCTCCAGGATGGAAAGAACAAAATAGTTCAATTGCATTAATTTGGGCAAGCGTTTTTTCCTGACCCTCATATTTTGACATCTGATCCTCTATACCCCTTGAAGAAAAGGAATAGAGAGCAACGAAGAGAGGAATCACTGCCCTGTTACCTTTTTTAGTTGCATTGTTTATTGGAGAAGATGTGAACTTATTAGATTCTCCAAGATCTGGCAAACTTGAACTCTTAACTCTGCTGCATGCAGAAGGCAGGAGAACTAAAATGAAAGAAAGAAAAAAAAAAGGTGGAGTGGAGAAGGTAATGAGGAGAAACTGGGAGAAAGAACTGGTGTTTGACAACTCAGATTTTGTTCAGGATTGAACCTGATGGAGATGTGTCTTGTCTCATCTGCAGCCCAGTTAGGACCATTTCATGACTGAGACATGAAAGCCAAGAGTCTCCAACCTACCTTATTATTTCATATTTGCTGCTGAAGGTCACTTCCTGTTTCTGGCATCAGTCTCTGTAGTTTTCTAAAAAAGACCTTCTGAAAACTTTTCCCATGCTAGAGAAGTTCTTCATATAGTCACTCAAAATGATATCTGTGTTTACCTTCAAATATCTCCACAAAAGTTTCTTATCCATAATGTCTAAAAGCAGTTTGACCATGACAAGGCTGTTAATGTGCCTGCCAGATTGCTTGACATTATATCACCGTTTTCTTCTCCACTTTATACTTGTTTCAGCTCTTGTAAACCAATTCTATAATTGTACAGTGCAACCGTAATGTGCATATCAGTGATGTTAAAAGAATGAAAAAAAGTAATCGAGGAAGCATAATCAAGCACATCTTTGTTTCTGATAATGTTCCAATGTTTTAAACAGTAATCCCCTTCCAACACATATGACTTTGGTGTCAGAAATGGAAATTTAGATGAAATAGAGAAACAGTTATGGAGAAGTTAAGAACAAAGGATTATGAACTTAACTCTCTCGAAAGGCTGTCTGACTTTTATTAGATGCTTGCTGTGTTAAAATCTAAAACTTACAAAGCAAGAATGGACCAAGACCATCTAATCTTTACTATTAACTTTGCCATGCAACTGTTGAGTCATCCCTAAGGCTGATTTTTTGTAAGCTTATTCACAATCATGAGGCAAAGTTTGAATTGACAGATTTTGATTTCAACCTGCTTTCCCCTGCTAATGCAGGCTCACAATTGGCATGCTTAAACTACATTCATAGCAGTTACTGTCAAGTTTGAAGATATTATAAGTTTGAGCTTTCTTCTAAAGCAGTGAAATTGCATGAGTTGGATAGAAAACATTGTCTTTTAAGCTTTGGCATAATGTCATTAGGTATTCAGTGACATATAGAAAGAGCCAGCTCTAGTGTCTAAGGGCAAAATGAATGACCACAGTAACTTGAATTCTAAGGCAAAGTAAGTTTTATAACAAACATATGGCATGCTTTGAGTATTTACTGCTGAACAGCTGGTGGAGCTTAGGTGGGCATAAGTATGTCCTGGCCTGCCAGTGAGCTTTTTGTGTTGCTAAGCTGCAGCACGCTGGCTCTGGTGATCTGCAAATACCTTTGCAGCAGTGTCAGAAGCAATCTCACACACACAAAAATCACACAATGGAACATGAAGGGACCCTTGACTGATGAGGATTTTGTTTGGAACCTCCATAACTAAGTTTAAAACTTCACAGTGCTTAGATGAGGTTTGGAGCTTTTTATAAATAATATATGCTTTACTTGCATATTGAACTTTCATGAATCTCAAACCATCATTTTTTTTCTTTACATAACCATGATGTTAATTGAGGTTCTGGTTTTGTTTAAGACTGAGCCTGCCAAATAGTGAACTGTATTTGGATGTTTGGCTTAAAAGTACCCCCTGATACTGCAACTCCTGACACATTGCATTGCTGGAAAAGTTACTTGACTGATTACTGAGAACTGTAGAAATAATACATAATTATTGAATTAATATTTGAATCAAATACTGCTTCCTCTTGCTGTCCAGTTACATAAATTAAGGTTAGAATGTAAGCTGAATATTACTTCTATAACAAGTTCAGAGCAAGATCAAGTTCTAAGGTAGCTGAACTGCTGTATATATATAACCTGAAAATTACATGATAAATTGCTTGATTTCTGTTTCTGATCTCTCGTATTTCTTTTGGACAAACATAGGTCTGCGTGTACCTTTCTGACAGGATATTTTTTTTCTTCCCGATACACAGCTCATGCTAGATACGTGGAATGAATCCATATTTTCAAATATAAAAAATAGACTTCAGGACAGTGCAATGAAGCTAGTTCATGCTGAAAGACTAGGAGAAGCTTTCGACTCTCAGCTCGTTATTGGAGTTCGAGAATCATATGGTATGTCTTGCGCACACTGACCTCTCTTGCCTCCTCGCTTTAATAACTGAATGTTCATCATACAAAGTTGACAGTTGTGGTAGGGCTGGAATGATTATCTCAGCATTTTGGATTGATTTTTTTGGTTGTCGTTGATATGTGATGCCAATTAAATTCTGTTTAAAATCTTTAACATCTAATTGATTTAGCTGTGTATCAGTTACCACAAAATCAGTGTCTTCAAAGAGCAAACTACTTTTAGACTTTTTAGGGTTGCAGGTATAACTTTATGTCTGTGCTGCTTTCTGTGCTGTTTCTGGGTCTTTAGACAGAAATGCTGAACAGGCTGCATCTTGGGATTCCCAGTCTTTGCAAAACGGATCTGTGTATCTGAAACTTCTATGGCATTTCAGTATTGCCTGCTGCTGCCTCAAAGCTCTGCAGCCTGTTGAATTAAACTTGTGGTTAATACTCTCTCAGATGGCTTTACAGATATCCAATTCATTTTTTTTTAAGTGGATTCCATTTAAGGACTTTATTTATTAATTTATTTGTAGCAGGCAAGAGGAAGGTGGAGACTTTTTTCCAAATATTGCAAAGCACTGCAGTAAGCACACTGCATCCCTTGTTGTAAAACAGAAAAATAAAAACCAACTTAAAAAAAAAAGTCTAAAATGAAGACATTGGGATTCTAAGAACAGTGTCTAAGAAAAGCATTTGCTCAGTCACGTGGAGAAATTTTCACTTTATTAGGCATTATGCCAAGCTTTTTCTTTTTTTGTTTTTAATTTTTTCCCCTTTCCAATTTTGCAGTTGTATGTGTATTTCTGTTTACCATGTTTGAATGTCTAAAATGCTGGAGATAAGTGTGTAATTCTTTCCAGTTCCCTATAGTTAACCTAAATGTTTTTGGAGCAAAGACTGGACGATTTTGGTTATCCTTAGGGATCAGAGTGCATTTATAGGATACTACAAATTGTTCAGTGCAACCTTTTAATACAAAACTCACTTTAATGGAAGATGTTTGCTTATTCTTAGCCACGTACATTTTTAAGACTTTAGAGTAAGTTTTAACTTTCTCTTTGCAGTTAACCTTTGTTCTAATCCTGAAGATAAACTTCAAATATATCGGGATAACTTTGAAAAGGCATATTTGGATTCAACAGAGAGATTTTATAGAACACAGGCTCCTTCTTATTTACAACAAAACGGTGTACAGAATTATATGAAATATGTAAGTAAAAATTCTGTTGTAAGGTTGTTCTGAAAGTCCTAGTACTTAAAATGATTGCTTTTCTACTTTTGCACAGGCAGATGCTAAATTAAAAGAGGAAGAGAAAAGAGCACTACGATATTTAGAAACAAGGCGTGAATGTAACTCTGTAGAAGCAGTAAGTATAATGTGTAGAAAAGTTGATGTATTATATTTATATAGTATTATTACATTGCAGTTTTGATTTGTGTGTGTGTGTTACAGTATTATTTGTTAGCAGTAGATTGATTACAAAACTGTTGATTTTATAACTATCCATTATATTTTTTTCTTGCAAAATTCTGTGCTACTTTCCAATCTGGAAATTTACAATTTCTAGAGATGTTTTAATAGTAAATGTAGATCAAAAGTTCAGATTGAAGGGCAGGTTTTTATTTGATTTGAGTTTTATACTTTCATTTTGAGTCAGGTGCTTAACAGTGGATGAGAATGATGTTTGAAAATAGCTGGCCAGTCTAGTAGGTAAAGGGTGTCCTAGTGCTCATTCAGAATACCTGAAAGAGTTATTGCTCCTTGCAGTCAAGAGGAGCAGTAGAAATTTCATTAATGCTGTTCTAGATTTCCTCCTAGGCTGAAATATGGCCATTTAATATAAAGGATACTTTTTCTTTTTTTCCTGCCCCTTCTACCCCTTGAGCAATATTTTACATAGTTCAGATTCTTGAGTAAGATTTAACTGCAGTGAATAGTTCATGATTGTCTGTGTTCAAATTGGTTCAGGAAACAACTAATTTTAAATAAATACCTTTTAAATCTGAATTTTCTGCAGTGGATCAAAATGTATTTTATGTCTTCTGTTAAGCTGTAAATTTAGCACAGATATAAATTGTAACTTATGTAAAGAGGCTGACAAAAGAGAGGTGGTTGTGACATGTACAAACAGTTTCTGCTCTAGATCCAGCCACAGAGTCTTGTTCAAGCCAACCAGCCTTGTCCAAATAGGGTGTGCTGGAATGAGAACGGCTCTGAGCTCTTGGATGTACGCTTGGAAACTAAGTAGGGTAGTTGGTGTTCCAAAAGTGATGGCTTCTTTGAGAGAAAAGAGGCGACAGAAATATTAAGCTCATTACTGGTTTGGAAGAGAGTTTACCACTGCTACATTTTGGAGAAATAACGTTCCCTGTATAGATTTTATTCAAACTACATGTATTTTTATGAATTAGTGAATGAATTAATCATTTTATAGAGCATAGTTTTTGAGAACAGGCTAGATTTTGCGTCGTGGCAAACTTTAGACAGATCAGAGTTTAGTATTCAGATGGCTAAACGAACTAATTCTGTATTTAATATATTTCAGCTAATGGAGTGCTGCGTCAATGCCCTGGTGACATCTTTTAAAGAGACTATTTTAGCTGAATGCCAAGGCATGATCAAACGAAATGAAACAGAAAGTAAGTGAAGCTTAAAGAACAGTGCAGGATGAACTCAGCATTGGCTGCACAAAAATAGATTTGTTTGTAGATATATCAAATTACTGTTTTTAATAGATGGTGGCAGTGTTCCATAGATAAAATATTACTGCATGTGGGCAATTCTAACCCACAAAAAATTACCATCATTGGTTACTGGTTTTTATATCGCTTCTGAAATCTGTATGTACAATACCCTAATTTGAATGACTGGATAGCTTTCATTTTACTTGAAAGAAAATATTATTTTGTGCTCTGTTTTCTTTATTTTTCCTACAACCTATTTTCCTCATGTTGACCAACTCTCGTTTATGTTGCGTGTGCGTTATTTTCTATTTTGATAGTTCAGATCCAAACACTCCCCCTACATTCCACCTCCACTACCCACTGTCCCCTGGAAAAAGAAAGTGAAGCATTTCTTTACAAAGCTGTTTTTCTAAAAAACAAGTATGCATTTTACTTATTCTGATTATTGGTGCAGGACCAATAGGTCAATGAACAAAATCTCTGCAAGTTTTTAATCTGTTTTTATAGCCAGTGTGTCACTGTGAGTATTGCAAGTTAGCTCTGCATGCCTTTTTACAGTTTTCAAAATGTTTTTTTAAACTCTGCTGCCATAATTTGAGAGGTTGGTGTGATTCAAAAGTCTTGTGTTGGCCTTGTATGATAAATTAAACAAGTCATTAAAATGCAATAATTCAAGTAGAGAAATTGAAAAAAATTAAAGCTGAAATCACAGGTTAATTTTTTTTGAAGTCTCAGTATCCTGCAGCCAGGGAATATTTACTAATGTCTGTATGAAATTTTAATTTCTATGCAAATGTGGAAACTTTTTAATGACTTAGAATGGTGTAGAAAATGCTCACTTCTAAAGCTAGCATTTCAGAAAATATTTGACCTCAAAACTATGTCATACTCATCTGTTCATTTAGCAGTGTGATTTCTGGCAGTAGTCCAGAGCTAAATGTAGAAAGCCACCAAACTTCTTATGAGTATATGTTACAGCCTTTGGGAGAATACAGCAGGCTTATTTAAATGCAGAGCTTCAGAAGGGTTCATCTATAGCATCCGAAGCATCTTTCTTTAGAAACTTGTTGAAATATTCACACAGTTCTCTCTTTCCTTATGGCTACGTCTCTGCCCCATGATACTGCCTGGTTGCAAAATACTTCTGTTCAGTACATAAGAACTCAAGCATCTCTTTCAAATATTTTTTTTTCCTCTCCTCCTGTACCTACCAGTGCTGTTTAAAATGTTTTAATGAAGGATGCAGATGCAGATGGTTTAAAATATACTTAGTCTGGAGCTATACATAGTAATAGGTACATCCGATAGTATTCTCTGCTGTACTTTGCTTATGCATGTGGCTTTCTGGTATTATTCGCCCCAAAGTATTTCGTGATGTTTCCTTTATTAAACAGCATGTGACAAAAAAGGGCTGAGTTTTTGGCTGTGAGCAGCACACTACTGTAAAATACTCCGTTACATTAAGCACTTAATATTTACATACCATGCAAAGGAAGGCAGGCACAGTGTTTTCCATCAAGGATGTCGTAACTTGCAAACAGGCTTCAGAATTTGCTTAGTGCGTTTTTGTTTGCTTATAGTATTGGGGATGGGAGGCCTAAATTTTATTCTTGAAGTATTTCATAACAGAAATAAAAAGTAAACTTGACTTTTATGAATACAAAGTGAAAACAGAACTTGTTTAAGTGCCCCAACAACTACAATATGCATTTCTTTTGCTTTCAGTGTCCATAATGTGTTCTGAGAGAAATTCCAGTGGAATACTCCTTTTGGTTTTGTTACTTTGATCTCTGTCTTTGAAGAATCTGGGTGGTTTTTGTTCCTACAGTTTTAGGGATGCACCTGAAGTCTTCCTTTGTCATTATTTATTAGGAGAAATCACTGATTTATTTTTTTTTCTTGAATTATTCATGCCGTCACTGGTTTACAGAAACAGCTGTAGAACCTTTTAATGTCGTTTCCTTTTTTGCACGATCTCTTCCTCCCTTTCACCCTTCTTTAAAGTACAGATGAAAAGATCTAGTAAAAGTTGAGCAAGCTTTTTGGATTTACCCTATGTAATGTATGCTGCCATCACTTACAGTACATGTAAATTGCACTGAGAATACCTCTAACTCTTTTTTTCTTGTTCCTGAAATCCCATTTTTGAGCCCATTGTGAGTTGTCTCTAGCAGCCTTGCAAGATCTTGTTTCCATTCTTTAATTTGCATTGTTACATTCTAAAAGGATTTTTCTCCTTCTGTGCATTGTTTTTCGATTCGGTTCTGCAACAGTTGTTGTGATACAGAAGTTGATAACATCTTTTTCACCCTCTGTGGTGACTGGGTCTTGCAGGTGTTGCTGACAAAAGTGTTGTGGAGAAAACAAAGACAGGGCCTCTGGCTTTTGTCGCCTTTCGCTCTAGATATAATATTGAGGAACAAAGCAAACCTATCAATGTTGTTTTTTTTTTTCTATCAGAAAAAGAATCTGAGTCCACGATCAGTTTGTTCTGCTTGTGATATTATATGTGTAAGCAAATATTACATTGCAATAAATATCTCTTTTTGCCTACAGAAGGATCTCCTTGTGGGACCAGAATTAGGACAGTATTCAAAACATTTTTCCTTTTAAGGGATTATCTGATCTTTACATACTCAGTGTTCCACTTGAGTTATCCCTGGCCGAAATGTTGTATTTGTTTTTATACAGGTCTTTGACTGGTGGTTTTAACAGTATTTGTATCTTTCAGAGTTGCATTTAATGTTTTCACTGATGGATAAAGTTCCGAATGGGATAGAGCCTATGCTAAAAGACTTGGAGGAACATATTGTTAGTGCTGGACTTGCAGATATGGTAGCAGCTGCTGAAACTATTACTACTGTAAGTGTATTGGCTTTTAATAAAATAACAATGTAAAAACAACTTTGCAGAAGTTAAATATTCTTTAATTGTGGGACATACATGTGAATAGAAATAATTTTTGAAGATTTTATGTTTAAACATCAAATTTTGATCCACTGAAAGTTTTAAATATCTTTAGAATTTGTTTTTTATTCCTTACATTTTCAGTTGTAGCTTTAAAACGTGAATCTCATTTGCAGTAAATAAAAGGTTATAAATTGTGTGGCCTACTTATATAGTAGGATTGTGTTAGCGTCTTAAAAAGGCATAATCAATTTTCTCAGAATTCTGACTTCCCGATGAAGTTTGATATTTGTTTTTAATCCGAGAGTGGTTGTTCAGTGTGGAAATGAAAGTTTTTTCCTCATGGTTCTTTTGCAGCTTTTTATCATCTTTTCCTCTGGGTCTAGGAGGTCTGAGTATCTGCAGCAATTAGGACATGCCTTTCACTGGTGCTTGAAAACTTCTTTAAAATTTATAAATTCTTATACAGTATTTGAAAGTTTTTATATATACATATGTATATTTGTATGTTGGAAATACTATCCTGAAAGTCTCTGTTAAGGCTTCGATGCTGTAGAGCTCTTCAGTACAGAGAATAAAGATAAAATGCTCATTCGTAGTGGCTTGAGGATACTACATTATTACAGATTAGGGAATTGCATGTAAGCTCACACTGAATTCTGTGGAGCCTCATTTTTTTATTTGATTTTTACCTCTTTAGGATTCTGAGAAATATGTAGAACAATTGCTCACACTATTTAATCGATTTAGTAAGTTGGTTAAAGAAGCTTTTCAAGATGATCCAAGATTTCTCACTGCAAGAGATAAGGTGTGTATTTCTGCCGATCATTCGGTTTTGGTTTAAGAATTGTTGTAATTCATATTATGATGTCTCTGAAATCCTTGTGCCCATTCACTATTAAATCTAGAAGCTGCTCTAACTCAAGTAAATAGACAGAATGAAATATTGATGAAACTTACTACCGATTAACTTTTAATTTGTGTTGTAGTTGTGCATAAAGTTGCATTGATGTTCAGGTTTGCAATGTTGTAGAGTACGTCTGAAGATGATTTTTGTATTGAGCACCTTAGTATCTGATGCAGTAGTACACAGGGTGTTTCAAAAAGATGAACCCGGTTTGAAACGTATCTCTATCTCTGCAACCATGAACTATCAACTGTCATCTTGATGCTGTCTGCACAGCAGGTGGAGGGAACGTAGAGCATTTATTAAAAGGTTACTAAAACTTGATAGCTCATTAAACCATTTGTAAATTTTTGTGTAGTTGTAATATATTGGAGCCATTTTTTGAAACACCCTGTTTAGAATTTACTACATATTTGGGCGCAGTCTCATTACTTCAGATACACAACCTGCTCCATGCAGTCCCTTCCCAAGTTGTTGCTTAAAGGAAAGTAGTATGTTAATGGAAAAGAGGAAAATGCAAAAGATCAGTTAATGGGAAATTGAGTCATAGGGTTTGAACTTTCAAATTGAACATAAAATCCACAAACTTTGGACTAAGGTAAAAAATCAGATTAATTTCATGTTAGAGTAATCTAAAAATACAGACAAAATCTTTGTGATTTGTATGTTAAAGAAGTAAATTAATAATCTCTAATTATTTTTCAGGCGTACAAAGCAGTTGTGAATGATGCTACAATATTTAAACTTGAATTGCCATTGAAGCAAAAGGGGTAAGCCACATAAACTTCATGTGAATCAAGCTTTTAAAATTGTTAAAGATTGAGCTTCTCTTTTAAAATATCTCTTCAAAATGTAACACTATGTTTAAAAGTGCTTTGTGTTCTTCACTTGATGGAATTTCAGGTTGTTTATCAACCTCTGGTAAGATGCTCTTCACATGGCAGTGATTACTGAATAGCAGCTGGTTTAAACTCAAGTTTGTAGTAGCTTGGGATCTGTTCTTTTATAGTAAGGAGTCAATTTGTTAGCTGAATTAAATAATACTTTCCTGGGTTATTAATTCCAAAACCTGAGTTGTATAACTCTGCCACAACTTCAGCAGAAGTCCTGGGGGAAACAGCAGCAATCTTTATGGTAATAACTGTGGCTGGTGAAGGTGGAACCACCTACATCTTGTGCCAGCTGTGGGTATGACCTGTCTGGGTGTTACATTTTTGTTTCAGTGCAGGATTAACCAGGTTAGTTTAAACACTTTCTAGTAGATTAAGCAGACCTGTGTGACTCAAGAAGAAAAACCGTGCTTACAGTAGCCACTCTGCTAACTCAGCCAAGAGAAGGCACCAGTCAGTTAATTGATAGCATTAATTGATAACATTGAATATGTGATGTGCCACTTGAATAGGAATCTGTATGTATTCAGGTGGTTCGGATTAGTTACATGTAGTTTGTAGCCTGATTTGCTATGGAAACAAAGTTTATGTAGCCAGGCAGCCAGCTTCTCTTTCCAGTTACTTCTCCTTAGGGATGGATGGGTATAAATACCTGCTTAGCATTCTGGTTCTTACTGTGTTTGGTTTTGGACTAATGGTCAGCCTGGACATGGATTAGCCTTGCTGGTTTTTTATTATTGGGGGGACATGTTCACAAAAGACTGGATATGTGCTTTGTATAGATATAGGCAAGGTAGAGATGTTTTTTAGGTAATGTTTTCCTTTCCCCTGGGAGCATCCAAATCAATACCTCATTCACACTGTTTCACTCCTAAAGCTAAACCTGCCTAGTGATTTCTTAGAAACCACCATGATGGCAATGGTCTTCTTTTTAGAATTCTTCTTCCAAGGTCTTTCAAGGCGTCTACAAACACAGCCTGGTTTAAGTAAAATGAAACTTCATTCTGCTTAACTTGTGTTATTAAATTCAACATAAGAATATGGAATTTGGTAATTTGTCATTGCTGTCAGGATCCTGAAGACTCCTCCTCAGAAATACCTGGGAACACATTGATTAAATAATGTCTTGTAATAACCAAAATACTAGACATCTGCTTTTATTCCAAACGGTCTTTAGGAGGGCAGAAGACACTAGCCTGCAAGCTGCTACATGAATTAAAAAGGTTGTCTAAAGAGTTTTAGCACTGTCTACACTAGTTAATGAGAGGGTGAGAGAATGAGCAAGAACGCTGGGTTCCTGAGCATCCCCACAGCTTCTTACCTGCTGTCTGACTCGCTGCCTTTGATTTGGGCTCTAGAGACTGGCAACCAAGGTGGTGCCGTCTGCCTGGAGAAATAGGGATTGGTCCTTGGCACTGTTTTATTCACTAGTCTAGACACAGGTTCAGAATATGACCTTGTGCATGCGTGCCTTGTGAAAAGCCACAGTCTGTCTACTGTAGCAACTTGTTCAACTTTAATCTGTTTTTAATCCCTGGACTGTTAGTTCACTGTTTATATCTGTTAAAAATAATCTTATCCTGTCGGGTTTTGCAGTCTGTAAAATGTAGTGTAGGAGACTGTTCTTGAGACTTTCATTTGAGTATACTGACAAGATGAATGAAGCATTTCACTATAGCATTTGTTACTTCTTTACTGGAACACTTCTTGCCATGCAATATTTAGTTCTTTCAAACTGTAGTTTCAACATAATCCTTCATTGTTGGAGTTCTAAAATTAAAAGGAGTTGGAATGATCAAGCTGTAGAAGCTGTCTCAAAATGTTTGCTAGTATTTATTCTTTCAAGAAGAAAAGGGACTTATCCTTAATTTTTTATTAGTTTAACAAGGATATGAATTCAGTACTGGGATCCTTGCCAAGGGGGTCAGGAAAGAGTGCTCTGTCTTGTTAACAGTGTGACTACTCCAGAATAGCAGGATTCTATACAACTTGAAGATACGTTGTTCTTCTTTTATTTAGTGTTGGATTGAAAACACAGCCTGAATCCAAATGCCCTGAGCTTCTTGCTAATTACTGTGACATGTTGCTAAGAAAAACACCACTAAGCAAAAAACTAACCTCTGAAGAAATTGAAGCAAAGCTTAAAGAAGTGGTACGTTTTTGCTTTCTACTTCCTGATTATTCTGACAAATGAATTTATTTACCTATGTGGGATGAGGCTTTGATCTTCAAAAAGTTAGGTAAAAAAAGTTATGTAACGTGTAATAATAGGGAAAAGAGTTTATTATGCCACCAAGCGTGTGTGTTTAGATCTTGTAAACCATGGAGTGTTTCATGTCTCTGTTTCACTTCACAAAATCAGTATGTTACATTAGTGCCTATATCAGACTGTAATGTATTACAGTAACTGATGTAAGTCTAGAAAATAATGGAGGAGACTTTTACATATGGTGTCAATGCCTTTTCTGATTTAAGAGAAAATTCTCAATGGTTGGCAAATGAAGCAGTTGGAGGTGTGGTATTATCAAAGATTCATAGCTGATGGCTGTGATAGTATTAACACAGTTGCTTTAATGCAACATCAAGTAGCCTTTTCCTCCTTCGTAGTCTGCTGTGGCATTAGATCAGCATTCAAACACTTGTCTGACTGACAGTGCAAATAAATGTATTAAAATCTACTTTTTTGACAGCTTTTGGTACTTAAATATGTACAGAATAAAGATGTTTTCATGCGATATCACAAAGCTCACTTAACAAGACGCCTGATACTAGATATATCAGCTGATAGTGAAATTGAGGAGAATATGGTGGAATGGCTCAGAGTAAGTAGCCTGACATCTTTCTTTCTTTGGTTGTGCCTCTTGCTTGCGGTATTAGTTCCCACTCTTGAACTTAGATATTCTTGCTTAGGTGAGTCCTGTCTTAAATTGCAGGCCACTCAGGACATCTTACACTTCTGTTTTATTGCAATATTTTGTGCAAGTAAAACAGTTTAGCTCTTTTCTAAGAGAAATGTTGATCCTAATAGTGGTAGTGATAGATTTTTAAATCTTTCACATATGATTGTCTGAAGGGTTCATATATTCCATATGCAAATGAGCAAAATGCAGTGTACTTATTGTTTAGGTATGTAAATAATGTGAGATGTGTTCTAATTGTGAAATGTTATGTAGAGAAGAATATTATTTGCATGCCTTAAACATTCCTTCAGTCTCAGAATTCATTGATTCCGTAGTGCATGCGTACCTTCTTCAGCACTTGGATTTCTTTAAAAGAATCATCATATGCCTTTAAGGGATAACTACTGAGGATCTTTGCAAAAAACTGTATATTGCATTGCAGATTAACTGTTATTGTAAGGTGTGTACCTGTGTACTTCAATGGTCTTCATTTTTTGAGTTTCCTATTTAAAAAACAAAAAAGTTTTGTGTTCATAGCTGTCTGTGTCATAGTTTAGCATTCTGTTTGTTTATGCAGGAAGTAGGAATGCCAGCAGACTATGTAAACAAGCTGGCTAGAATGTTCCAGGATATCAAAGTGTCTGAAGACTTGAACCAGGCCTTCAAAGAAATGCACAAAAATAATAAACTTGCTTTACCAGGTATTGTTTTCAAATGATTTGCTGTTTTTCATTTCTCTTAGTGAAAAATAATTCTGTTGAATCTTGAGTTGAAAGTTGTATGGACTGCAGGTTGAACATAGTCTTCAGGGCATTGTTGCTACTACACTGGAAGTGTCTGTAGCCTCTGCTTTCTCTTACAACTGACACCAGAGCTATGTCATTCTTTAAGTTATTGTGGGTTTTCATTATGAGCAATGTTGTACATACAGACTCCCTACTCTTGTAGTTAAATTCCAAGCAGGGGCTTGAATGGGTATCAACCAGGTGAATGCCTGAACTACCTGTTTCTTTTATGCCCTCGTGATTCTTCATGAGTGCCTCCTGCTGCGCTCCTCTGTCTGCCAGCAGGAGAGCCTCATGCATACTATGAAGAGCTTAAATCCCATTTCTGAAATTAGATTTTACTGATGAGAGAGGCTGAGAAACATCCAGTTTTGGACCTGCTACTGCTGCAAACCCTCGAGTAGTGCTTACAAGCATCAGGTCTAAAGCTGCACGAGGGCTTAAGGAGCTCTGCAGAGGCAAGCTAAAAAAACCAGAGATTTCAATCAGTGTTGCTGGCAGAAAGCCAGTGGTGTAGAGTACTGTAATGTTTAAGTAGGTAGACACCCTGCTACTTTCTGAAAATTCAGTCCTCCATAAATATATTCAGAGGAGGAAAAAAGAATGCATTTTGTTTATCTCTCTGTTATACCTGGAGATTCATAGAATCCAATATTGTCTTACAGCTGACTCTGTGAATATTAAAATTTTAAATGCTGGTGCCTGGTCACGAAGTTCTGAAAAAGTGTTTGTCTCACTGCCCACGGAACTAGAAGATCTCATCCCAGAAGTTGAAGAGTTCTATAAAAAGAATCACAGTGGTAGAAAACTGCACTGGCACCACCTCATGTCCAACGGAATTGTAAGCGTATAGTTTTCAGTGTATCAGTCTCAACGACTGTACTTTCTGTGTATTTATAATAGTAAGAAAGTTTGTGATTCAGAAAGGCTTGTAAGTAAAATTGTCATTCTGTTCACAGATAACATTTAAGAATGAGGTTGGCCAGTATGACTTGGAGGTAACAACATTTCAGCTCGCTGTGCTGTTTGCGTGGAACCAAAGACCCAGAGAGAAGATCAGCTTTGAAAATCTTAAACTGGCAACTGAACTCCCTGATGCAGAACTTAGGAGGACTTTATGGGTATTTCCCTTTCTCTTGAAAGAGATTTCTTCTTGATTTTTGTACTTCAAAATACTGGATTAGTATTCTTACAGCACTGTCAGATAACACTTTGAAATGTGAATGGCTTTCTTGCTAATTAATCAGTTGTAATGCTGGCTGCTCTTTGCACTACTCTTGAGCACACACCACCTTTGCATTAACATGTTCTCTCTGCCCAGTATTGTGTAACTTAAGCTTTTGGAAACAGCAAGACCTTTTTGACCATATGCTGCCTAAACACACAGTTATGATTGTGGTTTGTGGAGTGGGACTGATCTAATTCTAGGCAATCAGTGGCACCCAATAAATATATGTTGTTTAAAAATAACTTCAGTTTGCTCCAGCAGACTTTTAATTATTTAGCTCAAGAATAAAGAGAGAAATCGTGTAAATCAGACTTAACACTGCTTCCATAGCCATGAGTTTGTGCGGTTTACTTCTTTGTATGATTTTACTTGTGCTGCCCCATTTCAGAAGGAGATTTGGTAAACTGTGCCCCCTCATTGTTTTTACTAGTATCTTTGTGTTGCCTCTAGCAGCTCCAAACAAGGCTATGTGGTTCCCTCACTACAGTCTGCACAGCAGTGAACTATGTTCTTAAAAAATAATTGTTTCCATTTAGAAAGTCTGGTGTTTTATTTTCATTCTTTCCCCTCCCCTTTTCTCTGTAGTCTCTTGTAGCATTTCCAAAGCTGAAACGTCAGGTTTTATTGTATGAACCTCAAGTCAATTCACCCAAAGACTTTACAGAAGGAACCCTCTTCTCGGTGAACCAGGAGTTCAGTTTAATGTAAGATGATGTTTGAAAAGTAAAATAACAATGTACTATTTTATAATTAAAGGAATTCACTTTAAGTTAACCTTCATCCTTAAAAGTTTTCAAGGTTCAGCTAGACACATGCTTTGCTGCCCTCTCCTCGCTTAATTTTGGCAATAGTGATGCTTCAAGTAGGTGGTTGGGCTAGATGACCTCCAGCTGCCCCTTCAGACAAATGTTTCTATGATTCTGATTTCTGTGAAATTAAATTTCTTAAACATAGGGGTGAGGTGCAAAATTGGAGGCTTCGCTGTCTTCCTGTTGCTAATAAGCCTATGAAATTTTACATGGGAGGGAACAGTATGTAAGCAGAGCACTGGTGCTGTATTGATTATTACACAGAGTTTCAAAAATAGTGTGATAAGTTTAAAAAAAGGAAGTGAAAATGCTTAATAATACGGTATGCTGTCAAAAGCTGGGGTTTTTGGCATGGCTTTCACCAGAGAGTGTCTGTATTGAAGTGAGAGCTGCAGCACTCTTTTACTGGTGCTTTGAAAACCTTCAGAGCATAAGATACTATAAAGAGATAATATCTAAATCATATATACTACATTCAGCATGTTTTACTTTGGGTTTTGCCTCCCTCTGTTATCAGTGATTATGATTAGAACTTGCTGCTTGCTGGCAACCTCAGATTCAGGGCCTCATTCTCAGTACCAGCTGCATATCTGGATTTGTGAAGAGCGAGAGGTGATGAATCTGCTCTCTTGGGGCTTCATTTCTTGCCCAGGGCCATGATGTTTGTTCCTGTCATCAGGATCATGAGCTTTGGGAAGCGAGAGGGCATGGCAGAAGAGACAGTCTGTGCAGAAAGTTTGTGGGTAGCCACTGAAGAATGCCATCAGCTTTTTGCTGTCTTTGTTACAACAGCTGTTATTTGTCTTTTTTTTTCTGCTAGACAGACAGTTCTGATGAAAAACAAGCTAGTCGCGTTTCCTGAACTTTGTTGTAAAAACTTCCTCTAAAGAACCCTAGGCTTATATCGTTAAACTGAAATATATTTCTCTGGAACTTTATTCTTTAAAATAGTACTGGTGATTTTTCAACTTTGGACACTGTCAGTTTCATCTGATGGATTTTTTTAATGATGCTAGTATATTCAGGTTTATTGTGTGGAGACATTGATGTTTGATTTGTCAGCCAGCTATCTGATTCTATGATGCTGTCTCACTACTGCCATGCTAATAGCCTGTAAATATCCGATATGTGATGGTACTCCTTGCTGCTGTCACTTGAGTTTAATAGGAATTCCTTAATTGAAAATGCATTTTGTGCTTATTTTCATACAATACAACTTTTTCAGAAAAAACGCTAAAGTTCAAAAAAGGGGCAAGATAAATTTGATTGGTCGATTGCAACTTACTACAGAGAGAATGCGGGAAGAGGAAAATGAAGGAATAGTCCAGCTAAGAATATTACGAACCCAGGCAAGTAAACTGCCAGAGGAATATACAATCACCTCATTTCTTCTGTTGTATTAATCACTGCTGCTTGCTGCCCACATTTGGGTGTTGATGTATGGAATGAACTCTTTTGAATCCCATTGGAACTTAATTTTGCTATTTGGCTTGGATTCTTTGTGAATACCGGGTTTTGCGTGTGTGTGTATGTGTGCTTGTAGTTATCAGCCTCCTGTTCTGAAGTACCACGTCACTTGTTTTAAAGAGTACAAAGCAGTTTGTAAGCATGTGGTGAAGACATGACAGTGTGGTGGCAGCAGACGGTAAAGTTGACTGACTTGAGCCACCAACATGGACAAACAGTATTGTTGATCTTGAGATCGCTCCAGCTATGCTGTATAAAGAGAGTCATCTCAGAGGTGGATCATGCTTTAGTAATAGCAGTATGACCTGTTAAGAGGCCTTCTCTTTAGAGGGGAAGTTTTTGAGTACGTCTTGGATGTACAAACTGCAGCTTCTGGCTTTGCGGTTGGTTGTCCTTCAGTCAGGTACTCAAGTCAGATCTTTTCAGCTGACAGCTCTAAAAAAATAAAAAATAAAAATGGGGGGGCATCAGAGATCATTACCTACAATGGAATCTCAAAAATCCCATTTTACCTTCAGGTCTCTTCTATCAGTCAGATTAGATTCCAGGCCACGCACATTGTGAATTTTACCATCTGGCTTGACATCTTGGCCATACTTGCAGCAAAAGGATTAGTGCCTGGTTGTATTTATGAAATGAGAACTCCTTGTGAGTTCCAGTTTGACATTAAGCTTGCATTTCATGAGATATTCGCAAGGTATATCACAAGTCACTCTGGAAATGGTGACTTCGGCTCAGAGAGTGAATGAACTTTAGGTTTTAGTGCGTAATTCACACTGAAGAGACAAGATTTAACTGCAGATGCTCCTTTGACCAGACTTGTCTTACATCTCTTGCATCTGGTCAGTGTTTCATTCTTTTCCTTTGTCAGCTTCTTCGTAAAAGCAATTCAATATCTACTTAGGCTAAGAAATGCAACATATATCTGATTTTTGAGGGAAAAAAAATAGATTTCCTTGCTGTCTTGCCTTACCAGGAGCCCCCTATTAATGCTGTGTTCACTTTGTCACCTCACCCAGACATTTCAAAAAAATCTTTCTGTTTCTTTCTTTTCCCCCCCCAGGAGGCTATCATCCAAATAATGAAAATGCGGAAGAAAATTACTAATGCCCAACTTCAGACTGAACTAGTAGAAATATTGAAAAACATGTTCTTGCCACAAAAGAAAATGATAAAAGAGCAAATTGAATGGCTTATAGAGCACAAATATATCAGAAGAGATGAGTCGGATATCAACACCTTCATATATATGGCGTAGTTCAAGGACTCTGCGGGATGCTGAGAACATCAATGGAAGGGTGCTTGGACAGACAGCTACACCAGTTTGTGCTGCAGAAGAACTTGTTTTGACTTTCGTTACATATTAAAATCCCTGCCTTACCGTACAGAGGACTATATTTTGCCAATCTCATTCAGCTAGCATGATGGCATTCCCTTCATGTTGCACACTTTTAACAGCATGCTGTTTTGTGGGAAACTTGCATTCATGAAGAGCCCATTGTGAACTTTTTCAAGTAGATTTGATTTATACCCACCAGGAAGAATACAGGTTTGGGTTTTTAGATGACCAGTACTTGCACAAGGAAAAAATATTCAAATATTCATGCACTGAGGAACTGCTATTAGTTTTGTTTTGGGTTTGGTTGTTTTGTTTTGGTTTTTTAAATGCAATTAGGACTAGAAGTAGCACTTTCACTTTTGTGTTTTGGATCAACAGAGTCATGTACTGTCCGCCTTTGATCCTTTTTAGGTAATAACATTTGAGAGACACAAACACATGCATCACAACTCTTATGTATTTGTTACAGTTAAAACCTGTTGACTAGAGCAGTGCTTCAATCTAGTAACTGGATTTTAATAATTGACACATAAGTGACATAAAAGTAATTCCAAGTCATGGGTGATATTTTTCCTTAAGCAGGAGATCATTGTTTTTAGATTGTTTGCTCTAAACAAGTGGATATACGTTGTTTGTTACCTTATTTGGACGGGTGATTTGCTAAAATCCTTTTTGAGAAGCTAAAGTTTTCTTGAATGATGCTTCATTCTAAATGCAGTTTTCATGGGTGGGTCTCTTATACCAAACAGAAATATTAAGTGTATTTCCTTGTACATTTAATATTTGTATTCTGAATAGTTGACCATATATATCTGAATGCATTAAAGAGTAATTGATGCACAACTCCCCCAGAAAGAAAATAACACCTGAAGATCCCTGTACTAATTCTTCATTGGTAACTTTATGTATACGTGCAAGGTTAACCCAGTTGGACTGGTTTGTTGCGTAGAAGTCAATATCTCTATATGAAAAACAAACCCTCTGTTTTTTATTTTGAAACTGGCGGGGTAGGAATACTATTCTAACGAAAATGGTAAAAAGCCAAGGAAAAATACTTTGTTTAGTGTATGCAGAGAGAGTGCCAAATACGCATCAGGAATTTCAACTTTTTCATGTTACCTCTTCTGTTTTCAATCATCTTAAGTAGTTGTTTGGCACTGCCTGTCTCTCTGCTGCTCTGAAATGTCCCATCATGTACTGGACTGATAACACGAATCACTGGAGCAGGGTGCCTGTCTTGGGATGAAAGGTAAGTTGTGCTTTACACAGTTCTGTATGAATACTCTTCTATAAATGGCAAGTGTGCGATTTTTTTTTTGTAATTAACCAGTTCAAGTATGACATCTAAAGGTCTCATCTTCTTCAATGGTTGAAAGGGGAAGAAGATACAATTAACTTAGTCGAAAAGGAGAACCTTCCAGTAAGTTAGAGGAGTTTTGCTTTCATATGGTTGCAGTACAGTATAAAGGAAGAGTGGTGTAAAAGCAAACTCTGCAAGAACGGCTGTTTGCACCCTCGAACAGGCTGCAGGCTCTGTTACTAACGGAAATGCCGATGTGACTGTCTGAGAACGGTGTGTACTTGGACATTTATTTGAGTAAGAAATTTTTGGTAGTGAGAGTTTAATGAACAAGAGAGAGAGAAATTGCGACCTGGCCAATTACAATTGATTGAAATCCCACAGCTTACGTTACATGCTTTTATTGATACTCAAAAGCAGATGCTGTTTAAAATATTGCATCTTTTATGTTGGGCCTGCGGTGTTGCAATTCAGAATCAAAAGCAAGTGGTGCTCTGTGTAGTTAACCAGTAAAACTATTTGGACAGTAGAAAACAAAGTTCTAATAAAAAACTTTGTGCTGCAAGACTTTCAGTCTTTGTAACTTAAAAGTAATAAATGCTCACTTGGGATAACTGAGGGAAAACACGACAGTCTGAGCACACTCTTTTCAACATTAAAAATTCCAGCCCTTAACCAGAGAAGAACAGGTGTGAAATTGTCGTGCAGAAAGAGCTGCTAAGGGGAGTAATTCTGATTTTGAAGCCATTGATTTAGAATTGAGAGAGATGTTTAAGAGACTGCATCTCAGATACAACTACTTAGAAAGCTCGAGTGTATGTGGAAAGCAACGGGTTGCTGAAAGCTAAGGAGCCGCACATTCCCTCCGCTAATAAATATAAAATAACACAACCTCAATGTTATCTAGCTATTTCTCAACACCCGGGATGCAGAAATATAATTTGTAATGTGGTAATGTGCCTATGACATGGTCATTTTTCTTTAAATATATATCGGAAATGGATGTCGGGTTTTTTATTAAATCTGAGACTCACACCAGCAAATTTGTTCAAGATGCAGAATCACGTTTAGCATCCTTCGTCAGGTCGCTTTCACCAATATGCACTTAAAACTAGTATCACCTGGGGCACAAAGAGATACCTGGGGAGGGTAGACATCTAAATGAAAATGAACTAGTCTTCACTTGCAATATGGCAACAACGCACTTTTAAGGCTGCAATTTTTAGCTATGAATATATATGTCCAAAGACCTACCTTAAAGAGGTGCTGCATCTGAAAAACACGTTGCCACACACACTGCCACGGTGAATAGCTATGGAATGAAATCTGATGTAAAAGGGGGGGGAAATCACTCTTATTGGGTTTAATTTAGAAATACTGTTAAATCTTTCTCTGTCCCAGCAACTTGATGAGGATCTCAGTTTCAATTCTGAAGTCTTCCATTTTCCTCTTCCCACAGTTGGTGTCCCTAGCTTCTAGTCTTACTCATCTATCTTTCGTTTGTTATGACTGTAATGCAATTACATTTCCAAAAGACAATGTGACTTTCTCGTTTTCACCTTTTTAAACTTAATGTTCTGAACATTCACATGTTGCATTTATTTGCATTGGGATGCCATTGTCCTGTAAAGTGCAAATTTTAAAAATACAATTGGCAAAAAGATTTGATAGTTTTACAGAAAGATTTGCTATCTTAAACTCAAACTGTTTTCTATTTTCATCTAAATGACCGGGATGCTATCTTTGTAATTCTTTGAGGTCATATTTGTGAAATAAACAATACATGAAAGCTTTCCTGTCATATACACTATATGTAGTCTGGAGTGTTGAGCAAACTTGAGTTCCTGAGTTGTAATATCTATCTACGTATGGTATTTACAATTTTGAATGTGTGCCACTACCAAGATAATAATGCTGTACAATTTTGAATGGTGGTAGTTTCTGTATGGCAGTCCAGCTGAACTATTTTGATGTACTGCTTAATTTTTGAATTTTATTTTTTAAGTTGTATAATTTATTTTCTTGCAAAATAAAAATGTAATATAAAAGACTACTCATTTAACCAAGGTACTTTGGTGTCTTCCCCTGCAAAATTTTTAAGTTGAATTCAGGTGGTGCTCCTGAAAAAATACCGCTGTATAAAGTTTGCCTGATTCTGAGGCCCAAAGTCTGTTACAGTCCGAGTACTCACAAGAAGACAAAAACCCAAGGGCAAAGATTTCCAGTCCTTCTCTTATTATGATTTTTCAAGTACTTGAGGTAATTTGTAGAGCTATTTAGTCTTCCAAATTCTATTTAAAGATGAGCTTTAGTCTTTCAATTTAAATTTACCAAAGTCTGCCATGCCAAACGTGGCTGGGGTGCCTGACTTTATGGCATTTTTCAAAAGGGTTATGTCTCTGTACCTTACTTGGATTGCTGAATGTTTTGGCTGAGTTGTCTCTGAAATGACTTGTAATTTTTAAGTGTCACTGAAAATTACTGGTGGTGTCATCAGATTGTTGGGAACTTGAGGTACCTGATCCTGCACTAATCACACAGTGGTGTGGGAATGGTGGATTGCCTGAGAGGGTGATTTTAACGTGATGGTGTTTCTTCTCTGATTGTCCTTGCCTTTAAATGTTAATCACTTTTTACATTTTGGCTCCTTTGTTCTTGAAGTGCACCGGCTAATATCAGTGTTGTGTGCTTTCTGGTGCATGCAAAGCTTACAGCTATTTCTGTGGAATAAGTAAATATTTTTGAGTGACCGTTCAGTGTGTATGGCAATTTTCAAACTGGCAGCTCTTGCAGGCAGAACTTTGATAGCAGCCTGTCATTATTGCCATACTTTTTTTCCTGTTAGGGCAAAGTGTAGTCTTTCACAACAATGGTTTTCCAGGTGGAGCTGTTCTCTAGAAATAAACCAGGTACCACAGGAGTTGCTTGGCTGCATCTACTCCTACCAGTATAAATTACAGTTTAGGTAGAATCAGTGACCTAAACATGAAAGGCTCTAAACCTGCTGCTTCTGATAAACTAAGAACTTGGATTGCTTTCTTGCTTTGTGTTGTGTGTAGGCATGGCTCCTGCATCTCATCCTCATTTACTCTGGTGATGGATATTAACTCTGTAACTTCTGTTGGATGTTGTGCTCTGAGTCCTGCAGGTGACCTGAAACACCTGTAAGAGAGAGTGCTTGGGGAACATGTGGGCTGCTGCTCTGACCTGCTGATCCGGAGCACGGGCAAAGCAAGTCTTGCTTCCCAAGCTAAGGAAGAGCAGCACAGTGTGATTATTTTTAATGGTCTGAAAGACTGAAAACTGAAAATTAGTCACTTGGAAGTTAGTACATTATAGCTGTTCTTGGTGAGAAATTATGCTGAAAGAATTAAGGAAATGCACTGTGGATTTCTTTCTGAATGCTTTTCTAAGACCACAGTCTTAATATGTATGTACAAGTCAGGATTTGCCATCTATTGCAGTCAATTATTTCTGCTAGTGAAGGCGCTAGGGAAATTACCACGCCTCCTGCATTTTTTGGAGGAGGCAGTTGGAACTTAGCCCAAGCTGAGATAAATATGGAGGATTTATTACCCCAAACCGGTACTCGAGATGTCAGTGAGCTCTCTGGCCTGGGTGACATTTGGCCATTGCTTCTGGATGAACGGAGTTGTGAAACATCTGCTGGTCCTGCTGTGTCACCCAGTGCTGCAACCAGCCACGGGGCCAGGGAGTGCCAGCAGCTTCTGACCAGGTTCCATACCAAAGGGTATGAAGGAATCCAAATTGCCACGTTGCTGGGGAAGCTACAGCATAAGCTGGGAGAGAAGAATTCAAACGGGGATGTCACTGAGCTTTACAAAAGCAGAAAGGCAGAGAGCAAGGCAGAACTGTTTTCATGGAATCCTGTAACATTAGCAATAGGGCCACTTGATAAAACCAGCAGAAGATTGGTTTAAAATGCGAAAAGAGGACTGTTTTCCAGGGGATGCTGGGGATGCAGATCACAGGTATCAGCAGCTTCAAAGAGGGTTAGACAAATTCAAGGGTGACAGGTAATAAAGGAAAGCACGTCCCCTCCAACATCACTGAGCAGTGAAGGTGGATGCTGGGGAAGTCCGGAGAAAACGCCCTGGCTCTTCTGCTCGGCCTCAAGCAACGAATGCAGGGGGTGCTGCTCTGCCACGGTCCTTATTGAGCTCCTGAATTCTCCCAAACAGGAATTATCCTGGAAAATCCTAAAGCGCTCCTAGAGGAAAAGAGAAAACGAGAGTAAAGGGAGGCAGGGGATGAGCTACTAATTGACTAGAGGCAGCAACAACTGTAGTAGGGGCAGAAGGAAGATGTATGAAGATCACTGGACCAAGATCAAAGATTTAAAACATGTGGAAGCATCCAGCAGAGCCCCCTTGTCAGTGCCCACCATCTCCTGGAGGTGTCTGAGCAGCCCCTGGCCGCTGCCACCCCGAGAAGGACAGGGATCCTCATGCAAAAGGGTCTCATCCCGCCTGCTCCAGTTCCCCCCTGCCAGTGTTGGGAATGGCCACTTGGCCAGGATGGGTAAATACACAGGTATGGGGGAAAGTGCAGCCCAAACTGCTGCAGAGGAACTCGTACACAAGGGAATGCTGGCTGTGAGGGACTTTTGGTTTACCTGCTAAAGGAGGTCATTCTGTATTTTGATCCTGCATTAGAGGTTTGTATCCTGAAATATAATGATTAACTCTTGGGAGGGGATGTTTCTCTTTTCCTCCCTTAGCTTCTCTGTGCACTGGAGTTCTTACGCAGCTCCAGACTAACTTTTAAACTAGTGTCATTTCAAGAATATCTGTCATCTTGTTTCAAAACAAATAATTTTACTACAGTCCTATGTTGTATCTTCCAAATTTGCATACAGTTAATGCTTACGTTGTTGAAAACTGGTAAATTACCCAATATTCTTGCTTACCCTTTAGGCCTGCGATGAGATGCTATGTGTGTTACAATAGTCATAATTCAGCAATGTCCTAGCCAAAAGACCTTCATACATCAAGGAGTTAATGACATACATACAGTTAAGTGGAGAAGATGCAGGTTATGTTGCAGCACAGGCCATGCTGTGCTATGGCCTGGGTGCAGCTTGGCTTTTTGGCCTGTCCTGGGCTGCAGGTACCCCCGAGCACAGAAAATACTTGGCCAGCTAACTGTAACGAAGGAACCTATAGGGGGTCTCTTCTTGCACTGGCAATTATACCCCCTGTATGTTGTCTTTATTTCAAAGTGAAGCAGTATGTTCTCCTGTGAACATCCTTTTGTTTGACAGTAGGAATGATGGCCAGAATCGTTTCCTCAGAAGATCCTACAAGATCTCTAAAGACCAAAATGCTGGGGAACCTCTCCACGGAAGGGATCTGCATCACAGCCATGCCCCAGCTGGAGGTGTGCCTGCTGCTGCACAGCTCGAGGTTCCCAGCGACTGAAGGGAGGTAAGATCTTCTGCACTGTCTTCTTCCTTCTCACCTGAGCTCCAATAAAGGGCCTATTAGTCAGTATGTTTGGGAGTCCAAGTGCCTTTCTGGCTGCGATGATATGAACACTAGTCCTGGTGCATTAGCAGGCAGTATCCCAGTAAAAAAAGGCCTTATACTGCAGGAGTAAAGGCTCCGTTGAGTAAGAGCTTTCCCTTTTTTGTTCTATATGTTTTTGGCATTATGCATTTCTGAAAAATATCCTCATCCAACCAACCTGGATATCTTTCCTATATGGTACATATTTTCAGGGTGAAATTCTTGGTTCTTCCCAAGTCAATATTTGTCAGTTCCTGTGTTATCTCTAGTTTGTACTTGAAAACTTTGGCTCTAAATCAAAGGTCTAGACTAGATTGGTCAAACTCTAAAAACATCAGCTACTGACAGCCAAGCAAGCAAAAGAGTACAAATGCTTCCCACGTCTGTGCCAGTCCCAATCAGCCTCTTGCCACGTGTCTGAAGAATCTTTAGACATATATAGAAAGCAATAAGTATTTTGCTTTTGAGAGCAAAGTGATATCTTCTCTCAAAGGGAAATGAATGTGGTATGGAACAGAAAATGAACTGAAGCAGATTTGATGAACGTTAGTATAACAATGTGAAAATAAAACAATAAAAAAATCAGTCAAGATAGCAAGTGGGTAGTAACAAGTTGCTGAGATACTCTTCCTTTCCAGATGCTATATCCAAAGTTTGCTTCTTGGCATTTGTTCCAGTTTGTGGTATAGGGAATGGAAAGAAAGGTGCAAGTCAGTGGCGCCTTACCTGGCTTGTAGACATCAACTCGAGGGAACACAGTCGTGGGTGACTGTAACAGGAATTAAAAGAGTGGCTGAGGAGTAAGTAGGTAAGCATGGCTGACCAGAAACAGATAACTGCCCGTCCTAGAGAGTGTGCAGCAGCACAACTCACACAGAACATCACCTTGTCTTCGAGCCTGCTCTGTTGCGGTATAAAGCTCCAGGCGTTTTCTGGCCCAGCTGCGAGTGTGTTGGGCAGAGTGGAGAGCGGCGGTGTCAGGCAGCAGCTGTGGAGATTCAGCGACGGCCCCCATCTGCACATCCAGGTCCGGAGCGCACGGAGCGGGAAGCGAGGCGCAGGGCGGGCTGCGGAAACAGCGGCCCCGGGAGGGGCTGGGGGCGGCACCAGCCGTCCTGTGGAGGGGCGGCCGAGCCGGCTCTCAGACAGGTTTGAAGTCTGAGGTAACACTTTTAGATACTCATGCCCAAGGCTGGACAAGAGGGAGTTCAAGGGGAACGCAGCTGCCGGCCGCTGTGAGAACAGGACGGAGCGGCAGCACAAGGGCTCGCCAGCCGCCAAGAGCCCCAGCTCAGAAACATTCCAGCACCTGCCTCCCCGCAGCGCTGGCAACCGCGCAGGGAGCTTTTTTGACACGGGTTCCACACGCGGATAAACTTTTGTGTAGTTTTAGTGGGTTTATTTCAGCACCACACGGTGAGACGCTGAGCGTCCACGCCCGCGGACCAGCGGCCTCACCGCCGCAGTGCGGGCACCGCCCGCTGACGCTACGGCCCGCCTTCCAGCCCAGCCAATGGCAGGATCGCAGTTGGCACCGCCCTCGTCCTCAGGACCAATGGGAGATGGGAGAGGTCGGGGTGTCGCCGTCTATAGGCCGAGGTGGGGGCGGCGGTGAAGGTGACGGGGTCGGCCGGCGGGAGCATGGCGGCGGCGGCGACGAGGCTGGGCTGGCGGCGCCCGGAGCTGCTGCGGGTGAGGCGGGCGGCGCGGGGCGGCCCCAGCCCTTCCCCTCTCCCTCTCGGGGCAGCTCCCGCCCCGCCGCGGGGCCCGGAAAGACTTCGCCAAGGTCACACTCGCGTCTGCGCCGGGGAAGGCGGCGTCTCCCTCACCCACCTCACCCCTGCGGCGCGACGGGAGTGACCCCGGGATGGAGCTGAGGGAAGGGAGCGGGTCCCGGGATGGAACTGAGGGGAGGGAGCGGGTCCCGGGATGGAACTGAGGGGAGGGAGCGGGTCCCGGGATGGAACTGAGGGGAGGGAGCGGGTCCCGGGATGGAACTGAGGGGAGGGAGCGCGTCCCGGGCCGGCTTCTGCGGCGGGGGCAGCGGGGGTCGGTGTCCGCCGCGGCCTGCAGGCCCGGGCAGGCCGCGCCGCTCCGGAGCCGCCCAGTGGGTGAAGCGGCCGCCCCGCGCAGGGCCCGGCGGGACTTTTAGCCCTTTAGCCGCGATCTTGAGAGCGGCCTTTTCCAGAGCTGCACAGCGGGCTGGCCAGGGCCCTCGCCCGGCTTCTCCGCTCCTTCCTTCGCAGTTCGCTGCCCTGCAGAGCCCCCGTGTCTGGCCGGTACCCGCCTCGGCTGTCAGGGCGAGCAGCAGCTGCCGAAGGCTCCGCTGGCGGGGCCGGGGGAGCGGGTAGTGGATGTGCAGCCCGGGCGCGCTCGGCGCGCTGGTCGGGAGGGCGGCTGGGAGGTGAGGGACTCAGTGAGGGCTTCTGCCAAAGCGCCGCTGTGCAGGGCGGCACCGCTGGCTCTACTGGGGAGCCCGGAGCGCTGGGGATCCCGTCACTGTATAGAGAGCTGTCCCGGGAAGAGAAGGGCAGGTAAAGCATCTGCACTGCACTGGATTGTGTCTGTATTGCCATAGCAAAGCTGCAGGTTGTTTTTCACCAGCTACAGAAGTGTGGATTTATTTATTAATTTATTTATTTAGTCTGTAATTGACATAGAGCAAGAACACTACTAGCAGATGCCTGTTACACTTAGAAAGTTGTTGTCTGGTTTGTCCAATTTACTGCAAAATTGAACTTCAGGTGTTGTCCAGTAAGGACATGTTACTTTGCTAGGGGTTTGGTTGATTTTGACACTAACCCTTGAAAACCCTGCTACTAGACCCCTGCAGGGAGAAGTTTAATTTAGAACTCTCTGCTGACTATTACAAATCAGGCTGGGGGAAAAAAAAAAAAAAAAAAAAAAAAAAAAAAAAAAAAAAAAAAAAGGCAAATTAAAAAAAAACAACCCATGCATTTTGTTAGTTGAAGGTTGTAAAATAAAGAAAGAAACAGACTAAATTTTCATATTGTAGACATAATACCAGAAGGCATTATTTGATTTATAAAACTGATGGTGGTTTCGTGGCATCCTTAAGTAGTTATTTGTAATTAGTATTTATTTAGCTGTCATTCAGTAGCAACCAGAAGTCTCCAGTGTGCTGAAATGTTGTTTAAGGAAGTGGCTTAAACCGCTAATTGAAAAATCATTCTGTTAGCGTATGAAACAATCCCTACAGATATATTTTTGTTTCTTTACACTGCTTAATTAGATGAAGCTAGTAGCTGGTGAATTAGCCTCCTCAGGTGCTACCTTTTACTTTTCTTGGTTTTGTTTTATTATAATCTTTTGTTGTAGCATTCTGAATTCATTATTCTCATTTTTCTTCATTAAATGCCAGTGAAATGAAGCTGTAGAGGCAAATTGCCACAGTTTAAAAAGCAGTGAAGTTAATGGTAGGAATGAATGAACCAAAGTCCAGAGAAGCAGACAGAGGGACTGGTAAACTTTTTCAAGATGGCACAACTCACTGCCTGGTTTAGACACAGCTTATGTGTGTATGTAACAGACCTGGCCAAAAGGAACTGGTTTTTGTTTTTAAAGGAGCATCTGTTTATTTTTCAGAAAATACTTTGTCACAAATATTATGGTGAGGCTGTGTACTAGACTACACTTTTTTAAAAGGCATTTTATGATTTTTAATTTAATATTTTTCCAGTGTTTCTTAGATTTTTTTTTTTTTTTTAAGTACTGGCTAATATTAAAATGATGCATTACTGAAGTGTTGTGTCATTGGCTTTCTTGATATGGAATTTTGAGGACTTTCTTATTTTCAGGCTTTGAAGTATACAAGCCGTGGCTATGCCTCACAACGTACTCTAAATGTAAGTATAAAGCACCGTCTGACTGCAGTAAATCACCATTTAAAATTTGTTTCCTTAATCACTGGAGCTTTTTAAAAAGTTATCACAAAAAATCTACATTGAAGACAGGTGTTACTTGTGCTCAAATCACACCTTACTGCAAAATCTGGAATAAAAGTCAAATTTCCTTTTTTACGTTGCTTTGCTAATTGTTTCAGTAGTGTGGGACAAAATCAGTTAGAATTGTGTCAGCTAACTTAAGCTCAATGCAACTATCTACCCATTTTTGTAAAAATACAGCTGATGCCAACTAATCTCTTTGAGGTTATTTGTATGTTATGCTGCAACTTGTTACAACATAAGAGATAAGGACAAGTATGTTATTGTTACTGAAGTCAATCACGATGAAGAAAGAGTTACAGAAACACACACACACCTTCTTACTGTTAAACAAGTATAATTTGTCTTTATTTTTTCCTAGTGTTTTCTTTCTTTGCTTGTCTCTCTAAATAAAGAACTCATGGTGAGACCCCGTAAGCTTTTGCATGTGACTTCCACTGAAACAGCACAGTTGGAGGTATTCCTTGCTGCTTTTCAGTAGCTGGCAGGGGCAGCCAAAGGTCTGAAATGTGCATCTTTTTGGTGCCAAGTCCTCATGCTACTCTCGCAGGGTTAGCAGGTAGATATGTTGAAGTCACACTAAAGTTGAAGCAAAATAAGGGTAAATCTGGTTGGAGGGGCTACTAGGTATATTGCTGAATGTCACACCGTGGCTTAAAGCTACTGCTTACGTGTTACACTGGGACCCAGGCTTCAAACTATCTCCAGGGATGGAGACTCCACAGCCTCTCCAATGCTCTGTCACACTCACAGTGAAGAGTGTTTCCTCATGTTCAGAGGGAACCTCCTGTGTGTCAGTTTGTGCCCGTACGCAACTCTGCTCCTGTCACTGTCACCCCCACAGAAAAGGATCTGGCTTTGTCCTCTTTGCACCCTCCCTTCAGGTATTAATATACATTGATGAGATCCCTGTGAGCCTTGTCTTCTCCAGGTTGAACAGTCCCAGCTCTCTCAGCCTTCTCTCATATGTCAGATGTTCCAGTCCCTTCACCATCTTCATGACTCTTTGCTGGACTGTCTCCAGTAACCCCGTGTCTCTCTTGTACTGGGAACCCCTGCACTGGACACACCATACTGGTGCTGAGCAGAAGGGAAGGATCCCCTCCCTCGACCTGCTGGCAGTGCTCTGCTTAATGCAGCCCAGGGCACCATCAGCCACCTTTGCTGCAGGAGCCCATTGCTGGCTCATGGTCAACCTGTTGTCTGCCAGGATCCCCAGGTCCTTTTCTGCCAAGTGGATTTCCAGCTGGCTTTTCCCCAGCATGTCCTGGGCTTATTCTTCCCCAGGTGTGGGACTTTGTACTTTTCCTTGTTGAACTTCATGAGGTTCCTGTCAGCCCATTTCTCCAGCCTGTTGAGGTCCCTCTGATTGGCAGCACAACCCCCTGGTGTATCAGCCACTCCTCCCAGTTTGGTGTCACCAGCAAACCTTCTGAGGGTATGCTGCACCATCATCCAGATCATTAATGAAGATGTTGAACAGGAGTGGACCCAGTCTTGACCCCTGGCTAGTTACTGGCCTCCAACCAGACATTGTGTCACTGATCACCTCCTTCTGTGCCTGGCCATTCAGCCAGTTTTCAGTGCACCTCACTGCTTGCTTCTCCAGCCTGTAGTTCATCAGCTTCTGGATGAGGATCTTACAGGAGACAATGTCCACTGCTGTCCCCTCACCTATCAAACCAGTCATTTCACAGTAGAAGGTTATTTGAGCATAACTTCCCATTAACGAGTCTATGCTGATGACTTCTGATCATTTTCTTGTTCATGTTCCTAGAAATGATTTTCAGGATTAGTTGTTTCATCACTTTGGATCAAGGTGAGGCTTACTGGCCTGCGGTTCCCTGGATCCTCCTTCTTGCCCTTCTTGAAGACAGGAATGACACTTGCTTTCCTACAGTCTTCAGGCACCTCTCATAGTTACCATGACCATTCCAAGATTACTGAGAGTGACCTTAAAAGACATCAGCCTGCTCCCTTAGCACTTGTGGGTGCATCCAAGCAGGGCCCATGGATTTATGGATGTCCAGTTTGCTGAAGTATTCCCTGAGCTCATCTTCTTTCCCTAGGGTACATCTTCCTTGCTTCAGCATTCCCCCTGCTCTTTGGGGCCTAGGATTCCGGAAGGCCAGTTGTCTTAGTGAAGACTGAGGCTGAGAAGGCATTCAGTACCTCAGCCTTTTCCATGTCCTGTGTCACCAGGTCCTCTGCCCCATTCAGCATCAGGCCCACATTTTTTCTAGACTTCCCTTTGCCTTCTAGGTGCTTATGGAAACCCTTCTTGTTGCCTTTGACATCCCTCGCTAGATTCCATTCCAACTGGATTTGGGCTTTCAAAACCTTGTCCCTGCATGCTTGAGCAGTGTCTCACAGGTTCCCTGCCATAAGCTTCTGGATGCTTCCTTTTAGTGTATGAGTTTGTGTCATCCGTGCAGACCTCCTGGCATTTTTGCTTGACTTATTGCTTGTAGGAATGGGTTGCTCTTGAGCTTAGAAGGGGTAATCCTTGAACATTAACCAGCTTTCTTTGACTTGCCCTTTACTCACGGACCTTCAAGACTCTTGCAAGCATCATCCATGCCAAGGCTGAGCTCAGTGCACTCCAGCTGTTCCGCCACACAAAGGGCAACCCCCCTGCTCCTTGTCTTCTTGGCCTGTCTTCCCCAAAGAGCCTGTATCCCTCCATGGCAGCACTCCAGCCACAGGAGCCATCCCACTACAGCTCTGTGATCCCAAGACTGTAGTCCTGCAACCACACACCAATCTCTAATTATCTATGTTTGTTCCCCATGCTGTATACATTAATAAAGATTATTTTAGTGCTCTGAAACACTTGCAGGATAAAAGGGAAGCTGGGACATGAATGAAAGAGTGAAAGTAGATTTTTAAAATACTGGTATATCTGCGCATATGTGAGAGAGACTGTGACTTTTACTCCATGCTTCTCATCTTAGGAGGTGGTGATAGCAAGTGCTGTGAGGACACCGATTGGATCTTTCCAAGGATCTCTTTCGTCATTGCCAGCCACTAAACTTGGTTCCATTGCAATTAAGGGAGCAATTGACAGAGCAGGTATATGAAAATGCTTTTTCTGTGACAAAGCCTCAAGTGGCTCAGAACAGTATCAATCTGTGCATTCTCTTTTTAAGTTGTTTGGTAAACAAAAGGTTCTGGATTTTTTTTCCTTCTGTGGCACTCTGAAGTCTTTATCCACAAATGATATTTATTTAAAGTCGACTGCTGGGCTTTGTTTCAATCTGAATTAAGTGGTGCTTCTAGAAGCAGATAATTACTTAAGGATATCTGTGCTAATCCAAATCCAACTGAGCGTGCTAATTATTTGTCTGAGGTGGAGTTTTACAACACACCTAAGCTGATGCAAAGGCTACTTGCTGCTGATACCAGTGGCCCATCCTTTCCCTGCCCATGTTTCACATGGGTGCTTAAGCTTGTAGGGCAACCTTGTGAGTTTATTCGTGGATTCAGATCAGCAAAAAAGACCTTTTGGAGGGAGAGAAGGGTTAGTTTTCTCCAAATTTGGCTTCTTGAAACAATGTATTACAAGAACTTGAACACCATATTTGTTGCAGGAGATACAGTGGGAGAGCAGGCCTGTTCTGTTTGGTGGTCGCTGGCTGTGGCCTTGGCTCAGCCCTGTTCAACAAACAAACAAAACACTTTCTTTGGACATACTTGTGGCAGGTAGAAAATTTAGAGCATTTAAGCATCCATATAAATTAAGCTGCTCAGGTGACTAGTGAGGCTTAGAAATGTTTGCTTTAGTTAGTTAACTGTAGCTTGTTCTGCAGAGTGACGGGGGGGTTACCAGCTCACCATGTTCCATGAATATGAGGATAGAGATCTGGGATGCACCCAGCAGCAACCTGTGTGCTGCTTTTAGCACACAGGTTGGACATGATGTCTTGGAGCAGCCTTTGATAGAAAACTTCAATGGGAAGGTTTGTACAGGGGAGTTACATCTTCTGTGTAAAGAATCCTGAATCAAAACAAGTTTGTTTTATAGGTATCCCTGCAGAAGAAGTGAAAGAAGCGTATATGGGTAATGTCTTGCAGGCTGGACAAGGACAAGCTCCAGCAAGACAAGCAGTCCTGGGTGCAGGTATTCATTCTCTTGATACTGGGGTTAAAGGTTTTCTGTCTTCATGTAGACAGTGTAGATTGTGCTATGAGTTAAAGCAGAGTGATACCTGGCCTTTTGTCAAGATATTCTGTGTATGCTTCTTCTTTGTGGTGGGTGAAGTTGTGTGTTGTACTCACCTAAGTGGGTCTAACTGTGTGTCTTCAGGAATCAATTATCGTATGCACAATGAATGTTACTGCCTACGGTGTTTGCAGAGCCTGGAGAAGACAATATTGGGAGACCAGGCTGCTACTTCCAGAGTACTTAGTGCTAATGATGGATGCTGCTCTTTGAATCTTTCTGGAAACAGATGTTTTTCTTCAGTGTATCGTTACTCTTAAACCTAATGGGATAAGGGGTCAGTGGGTCTCCTTGAACTGCAGATAAGAGTGTGTCAGTGCACTCATCTTCTCGCGGAGTCTGGAGCTGTCACTGGAAGGATTCACTCTATCACGTCAACTGCAGCACAAATGTGCAGGAATTAGTTTCCTCTCTCTTTTGCTGTGGGGATGGGATTCCATACCTTAGCATGACTCTAGGAAAATCTATGGGTCAGGGAAGAACTGATACTTTCTTGGCTCTATCCCAGTACTTATCTGAAAGAGAAGGACCTGCTTCCAAGTGAGGCAAAGGGATGAATATGGCTCTTTTCTTTCTTCTGGCTGGTTTCCCCATCTCACTGCTGGTGTGGAGGTGATGTGCTGGCAGCAGAGCCCTAACACAGAAGCCTGTGGCAGAGGCAGTGCTGCAGCGGGCTTCAGCCAGCCTGCACACAGCAGAGCCCAAAGCTGTTCCCGTGAACACTCAATAACAGCAGTAACTCAATAATAACCCTGTGAACGGCACTGACAGTCAGCACTTTTGTTCTTGTACAGTATTGTGTGTGTTTGGAGTCCCTGTACTTCTTGGGTCTGTCTTGCTGCCAGTCGCTAAGTTCTACAGCTCATTTATGCCTTTGCAGTCTCGAGTGCTTAGAGGCAGGGACTGGGGTGTCAGGGGCTGGAATAGTTCTGGAGTTGCTTCCCTGATCTGCTCTCTCTGATTTTCACTTGCTTGTTCCCTTATCATGAGTCTGTTGTTGGAAGGGGAGAAAACAACAAGGACAGTAAATGGGGATGAGGGCAGATAAATTATCCTGGCAGGCTAACTAGTGCAAAGTGGGCACCCTGGCTTAGGTAGAAATTGGTCCTATGCTAAATATTGCTGAGACACCTAAAGTTTGAGTCTGCCCTTTAAATAATACAATTTTGTACAACTTATTTGACTCAGGTCTGCCGATCCGCACTCCTTGTACAACTGTCAATAAGGTCTGTGCTTCAGGAATGAAATCGATCTTGATGGCAGCACAAAGCCTGATGTGTGGGAGTCAGGTATGTGAATTTTATTGCTGTTTTATGCAAAAAAACCCCCCCCACACAACTAATGTTGTAGATCTTGTCCTACTAATGGCTTGCTCTCTGATTTGGGACTGTGTTATGACTTGGGATAATAAAGCTAATTAGGGAAGTTTACTTTTGCTTATGCAGCCTTAATTTTATAGTCACTTAAGTCTGTTTTGATTTAAAACAGAAAAAAAAAAAAAGTAAGTATTGTAGTTAAGAAATTGTCAGATGTATTTTTAAAGGTGGATTTTTTTCTTCTGTATTTACACCCTCTCCCTACTGCTCTTCTCTCAACCCCCAAAAATAATTAAGGGGATTTTCAGGCTTTCTGGTTTGAAAAAATTGAAGAAATGTTTATAGACTCAGTTTTTGATGAAACAAATTTAATTTTGACCTTCAGACACTTGAATGGATTAAAGCAATATTGTTTCCAAGTACACTAATGTTGTTTCAGGCTTTTTTTTTTTGTTTTAGAAGTAGAATATATACTGCTGAATAAGCATTTTCATTTAAGAACTTGATGGACGGGAATTGCTAGTCTCTGTCAGCTGTGTTCTGAGATTATGCGATAAGGAAAAATAGTATCACTTGATGGGAAGATGGGAGAATACACTATGTTCAGCAAGGTGTTAAATGCTGTGCAGCTGGGCGAAGTGTGAATGTGAAGAAAGGCATTTCAATTTTGTTTTTAATTCCATACTCTGAGTATTTTGGCAACATCTCCCCTTCTCTGAAGTGAAAATATCGTCGGTTCAATATGTAAGTGGTTCATTAGTGAGAAAAGTACTTACTATCTTGTTTTTTATTTGAACAAAGGTAAAATATTTAAGTTTTTTCTGTCCCTTCTCTGAAAATAGCAGTGTAGTTGAGTTAAGCAACCACTTACTACTTTGGCCTTGCTGTGCAGAGAGCAGTACTTTGTCCAGCACCTACTGAAGTCGGTGGAAGTTTTGTTGCTGGACTTTCAACCAGGCCCAGCGTGTCTGTGTAAACAGCTACATTTGGATTTAGTAATACACATCCAGTGCCTTTGTGAGGGTGGTTGTGTGTGTGGTTGGTTTGACAGGTGCAGGCCACGAGCTCTGAAGAGAGCGGGAGGTTTCAGCTGAGCTATCATACGTGCTGTGCTGCTGGTCTCAGCAAAAGCAGTGACTCAGCCAGTTACTGGTCCTTTAGAGCTATAAATGATGGGGATTTTTGGTATTTGTTTTTCCTGGCTGCAGGCTGTGAGGTATCTGTGATATGAAAGTCAGTGATGGTTCCCAGTGGCTTGAGTCAGTGTACATCATCATATAAACAATTGTATTAACTCTGTCTCCAAGTCTTTCACTTTATGGAATTGAAATGCCAGGGACTCTTGTTCCTCTGATCTATTGCTGCTTCCATGTGTCAGCTGCCTTTCTGATTTATCTGCCTTTCCCATTTGCCTCCAGCCTTCTTTCTTTGTTATTTCATTTCACTGTTCCTAGATCTAGCTCATAATCTATTCTGAACCAAACCATTATTTCTCTGCATCTTAATTTAAAGAAACCAAAAGAAGTTTTCATTTTTGTCTTATTGCTGTTTTGATGCAAAATCTTTTTGTGTTTATATTAACAGCACTGTTGAACTCTTAAGACTCACACTGCTGTGTTTGTATTTTTCTTACATTTATCCATATTTCAAATATGCCATTAAACACAGCTGTGGCCGTTTTTCACATCCTGAGATCTTAGGGACTTTGGGGGTATAGTCTGATGAACAGCAGATATACATATGGTCCTTATAGCTTTGCTGTTTGTAGGTTTTCTGTTTGTTTGTCTCAGTTTACAAAGTACCTATAATGATTCAGCTTAGTTCAGGTTCACTAATCATTAACACCTCCGTTTTTTTAGCTGGCCTTTTCAGATGATAAAACCATACTATAAGTCATCTCTCTTTGCATAGTGAGATGAAACAATAATATGTAAAACTGCAGGTACTTGTAAATCTGTGTCTCGTATTGGTCTCTTACATTCTGACTGTTGCTTGTTCCATAGGGATATGGAGCTGCTAATGAAGAACAAAAATGAAAAATTTACAGAAAAAGACTATTTGAAGTAAAATTTATGATTTGATCTAGGAAGTTTTTGAAGTAGAAGTGCAAGAGACTGACATAGCTCTTGCAGCTTTCTAAAATTACATGTGAGAGAAAAGTCCAGTTGTTCTGTTGGGGTGGATTAACTATCTTCAGCTGTTGTTCCTGCTGCTTGCTTTTTAAATTCATTAAGTTGTTTGGGTTTTTTTTTTTTTTTTTCCTCTAAGACTCCTCAGAAATAGAAGGCGTCCACACTTAAGCTTTTGCTAATATTTGTTCCTACAAGAAGTCTTAGAGAGCACACTGCATTATTTATAATTTTAACTTGTTCCCTTTGAGCAGGATGTAATGGTTGCAGGAGGAATGGAGAGCATGTCTAATGTACCCTACACAATGAGCAGAGGATCAACACCTTATGGAGGAGTAAAGCTGGAAGACCTGATAGTAAAAGATGGGCTCACGGATGCTTATAACCACATCCATATGGTAAATATTCCTGCACAGTTCTAAAATATCAACCATAGATCTGGTGCAGCTTTGAGGAGCTTGCTTACAATTATTATGAAACTGCTTCATCAAGAAAACCTAGAAATGAAGAATAACATTAATGGAGGAGGAAAAAGTCTTCCATTTCCAGGCTTCCTGTAGTAACTGTAATGGAGGAGCTAGACGGAAAACAAAACAGAGTAGCAAATAATGCGGTAATATTTATCTGTCTCTGATAGATAAAGTCTGACTAACCTAGAACAGGCATTTTTTAAAAAATCAAAATCTACCATTGATAGATGACTGTTGCTGTCTCTGTGGGACAGAGCAATCAAGTCACTTGGCGTGTCTGAGGGTACTTGCTCTGTACGGTTCAGCAGGCTCTCGTGTTTATTCTCCCTCCCCCAATGTACATACCTCATATCATTTTGGAAGGATTGTGTCAGCTGATACGCTTTTTCATCAGCATGGTAACTTAATTGGGACAAACTACTGCAAACTTATTGAACTAAAAATTGCAAACTTAGGATGGGTTTGGAAAACAACTGGTATGAAGATAATGGAGAACAAGCCTCAGGGAAGAACAGTTTGAAAAGAAAATTGCTACTTTCAGTTTACCAATGTTTCTGACCTTCACCTGTGGTAATTCACAACTGTAGGGTATGATCAATTGGTCAGTGTTCTTGCTGCTGTGCAGGAAAACAGGTCATGAAGAGTATTCTTCTGCGATCTGTGTATTGGTACAGACCTCACTGCTTCTGTGTGTGATTTATTACTTCTGCTTAGGCTGGTGGTTGAAATCCACTTCCACATTTCAGCTAAAATAGATTTTGATTGTGAGGATTTTTATTAAAATGAATAGTGGCTTTTCTAGTTCCTGTATGTGGGGGAAAATTCCAGGAGCTGGTTATCATACCCACAGTTTTAATATTCTGGGGCAATATTTCAGAGCCTTTTGTCTTCACTATAGCAGCTGTAGGTTGTTGCTTGGAAAACCTTAATGGTCTGTATGGGAATATACAGGCAGGTCCATCCGGTTAAATTCTTGAACTGCATAGAAGAAAACTTTCTGTTTAAAGAGCTGGAAGAACACAGTACTGAGGGGTTTTGTGTTGATTCATTGAGTTTTCTGAAGAAATGAGAGGTGTAACAAAAGCTGTTCTCAAACATCTTTCAGGTTGACTAAAAGAGTATCTTCTTTTTTTTTTTTTTTTTTGCTACTAGATATTTAGACAGTGTTGGTAATGAACTATGATTGTATAATTATGATTGACCTATATATAAAATGATTTGTTTTATTCTACTTATTTAATTCCAGAAAAAAGGTAGACATACTTGTACAGTTTTTAGAGTATCAGATCCCGAAGGCTAAGCAAACCCTGTGTGTTGACCTGTTCTTGTAACCTTTGGAACAGACAAGCTAGTAGTGGAAGGAAAACACTAGTAAGATGATGTGAACAGGCTGTTCTGGGGCTGAACAATAATCTCCAGTCTCTGGAGACTTTAGCCCTAAGCACTTTAAAACTGACTTTTGTGTGCAGTTTTTAATTTAAAAGAAAAGCCTTGTAAGGAGAAGCTCCTTCTTGGCTTTAATAATCTGGATCCAGAAAACATTTGCTAAATCTGAAGTTCATATTCCAAAACCGTAAGTTACTGTTTGATCATCGCTGTGTAAGTTAGAAATGGACACCAAATATTATTCACATGCAATTCTGGAAATCTGCTGGATGAGTTTTTTCAGTTACATTTCTAGTTCACATTTCCAGAGATACCAAACCTAACGTGCCTGGTTTTCTCCAAGGGCAACTGTGCTGAGAATACTGCGAAGAAGTTCACTATTTCACGAGAGGAACAAGACACTTACGCCATAGGCTCTTACACGAAGAGCAAAACAGCCTGGGAGGCAGGAATATTGACAAATGAAATAGTTCCTGTCACTATTTCAAAAAAAGGTATTACGGCAAGGTGGGATAAAATGAGTTGTGCTTCTCATTGACAGCTGTAATGTTGTCTGTGGTTAGTGCAATTTTGTTGAAACATGCAAATCTCAGGGACACTCATTTTAGATTAGCTAAGAATTTTCTGCTATGGGCACTGACCTGTGATCTGTGTGGGTGTTTATTTTTTTATTAATTTTTATTTTTATTTAATGATACACACCATCTCTTCTTTTTATGTAAGTGAAAGACTGTTGAATTCAGCTAGTGTCTCTCAAAGATGTACTTTTTGTATTAATTACCTTACAGATATGTTCTTTGTCCCTTCAGCCATCATGAAGTATAAGTGGATTTGCTGTGAATAAATTGGATGAAGAACTAATTTTTTTACGTTTTCATAAGCACGTTTCTTGACATGCATTTTTCAATGTTTACATTTTTTACTGAATTAAGTTGTTTAAATAAGACAGCATTTAGTCTAAGGACTGTGTTAGAATGTCTTAAGGATGTACTGTTCTATAAAATACTAAACGAAATCTGAATTTCAGGAAAGCCAGATGTAGAAGTGAAAGAAGATGAAGAATACAAACGTGTTGATTTTAGTAAAGTTCCAAAGCTGAAAACTGTTTTCCAGAAAGAAAATGGTAAGTACTGTTAAATGATCTGCTTAATTTCCTACCAAGTGCAGGGTTCCTTTGTTACACTGTTCACAAGAGCCTGAATGCCCAACAGCGCCCATTAAGGTTTAGGTGTCTGCCAAGATAAAGAAACATGCTTCAGCACAGTGTGAACAGGCTGGCATTAAAAGGTGGGCCAAGAACTTCAACCAGTGGAAACCTCTGGTGTGGATCTTTACTTTAAAAAGACTGAAATGGGTTGGTTTCAGTTTAGCTATTGCCTTGGTCTCCAGTAAGTATACACTCTTGTTTTAGTGGGAGCCGGAGTGACTTTGAGTCTGTAATCAATGAATCTTTCTGGCTAAATGGAAGTTGCTGCTCATTCGCAGCATTTGAGTGGGAATTCTGTGTTGATGCCAACAACGCGGCTGGTGTGGAAAGTGTGATCTAAACCGCCACTTAGATAAAGTTACGAGTTCATGTGATTGCACTTGTTTGATCAAGCAGATTAAAAAAAAAGAGAAGCAAAAGACTGATTTGTAGTTAAGTCAGTGCAACAGGTATCACCGTGTTGTTGAGACATGGGCCTAAGGTAAAAAAAAATGAATTATAACTGGCCTATACTGGTGCTGTATCGCACTTTCCCCTCTGTTTACACAAGGCTTTGCTTTTTCTAGGAACAGTGACAGCTGCTAATGCCAGTACTCTGAACGATGGAGCAGCTGCTTTGGTGCTGATGACGACAGAGGCTGCCAAGAGGCTGAAAGTCAAACCATTGGCACGGATAGTAGGTAAGAGTTTTATTTTCTTATCTTTGAGCGTGGTCCTGGCACATACTCCTGCTGGATGCTCTCAGACTGGGATCCTGTTGGGCTGGTTACCTGACATTTGTGGGACAGAAACGGTGGCTGCATCTTCTCAACACAGTCCTTGAAAGTTCAAGTGTTGTTCCAGCTGGCTTTTCATCATAAACGGTTTTCTATATGGAATAACATTAAAAATCAAAAAATGTTATTATGTGCCTCACTTAAGGCACTAAACTTTAGATATATGTATCTCATGGACCATTATATTCAGAGTTTTTCTATCTTGGCTGGGATTGCTGCTTGCACAAAAAAAAAATCATGTAAAAACAAAAGGTCTTTAAAGAGCTTTTGTGATTCTTGCAGCTTTTGCAGATGCTGCTGTTGATCCCATTGACTTCCCAATTGCACCTGCACATGCTGTTCCCAAGGTAGGAATTAAACTTTTTTGAAAAACAACAAACTTCCCTAGGACTGGATTCTTGGTTCATCCCTCAGCTGATCTTCCTGTAATTAGGATGAAAATTGCAATGACATCATAAATACAAAGAAATGTTTTTCAGATGATCAAGGCTAGAATGCAGATTTTTCGGAGTAGCAAATTTTTCTCACCTATTTTGAAGGAGAATATTGTTTTATCCTGCTTCTGCCAAATTTAGGCTTGTTTACATTTTTGAAACTTTGCAGCTAGTATGGCTAAAAGGCAAGATAAATACGGTTATACACGTATAGACTAGTTCAGGAAGGAATGGCAAGTGCATGGCGTGAGGCAGTACTGTATCAATTCAAATGTACTGACTGTAGCAGCGACCTTAGTATAAGTAAGTGTGATGGAAATGTGTTCCTGGCATAGGATTCTCTCCATTTCTTCATTTGTGAAAATTCAAGTTTGTGCTTCAGTCCCTCAGTTTGGCTTTTTTCCATCTGACAAAAAGGTTCCGAAATGTGAACTTGAGTCAGACTACAGGCAGCCTGAGTCACCGACTTCAAAGTAGACCTGATTTTACATAGTAGTATTTTTACTATTGTTTCTAGATTCTAAGTGAGGCAGGCATTAAAAAAGAAGATATTGCAATGTGGGAAATCAATGAAGCGTTCAGCGTTGTGGTGCTGGCCAATATTAAAATGCTGGGTATCGACCCACAAAAGGTGAACATTCATGGAGGCGCCGTCTCTCTTGGACATCCCATAGGGTGAGTAAAATCAGCCCTAGTTTTCGTTCTACACAGAGGTGTTGCTTTCCAGACATACTGCTGACACATTTACCTGTATTCTCAAATTAACTGGAAGTAGGAAGGGTAATAGAAACTTGCTATCAAGTACATAGCAACTTAATTCAGGTGTTAAATTTTGGGTACCTTGAAAAGAGCATGATCCCATTTTTTTTTTCACAGTTACCACCTACTTTTATAAAGAGCTTGCTTGCTACCATAGTATGGATTTATGAAATATTAAAACCAAATCACAGAATAAACACTAAAAATTAAATGTAGATTAAAGGATGGGTTTGGTCTTTTTGGTTATTTTGTTGGTGTTTTTTCCCCCTCCAGTGAATCAGTACAATATTCTGCCAACTATCCTGTGTGGGTCAAATTAAGAATTTCCTTAAACTTAACTATATACATTTTTTTTTCTTTTATTTAGAATGTCTGGAGCAAGAATTGTTACCCACATGGCTCATGCATTGAAACAAGGACAATATGGTCTTGCAGGAATTTGCAATGGAGGAGGAGGTGCTTCTGCAATATTGATAGAGAAGTTGTAGGTCCAAATGGTGCTGGAAACAGCCTTAAACACCCTCTGATCCAAAGGGAGTGGTACCTGTTACATCTTATTTATCAATAAGTGGATGAATTCCTTACCTGTATTCTAAAATTTCTCAACACGTCATTGATTATTACTACAGACAACTGGGCTTTTATTAGGTTGACTTGGTGCAAATTTTTGTACAGTACAAATAAAAAATGTCAAATTATGGTAAGGTCTTGATACCTGACAATAAAGAATGTTTGTCAACTGTGCTTCCTCTGTCACTGATGATGAAATTAATTATTTTGGTAACTCGCTACTAGAAGGAGCTAGTTTCTTGTAGTTTTGTGGCTTAATTTTCCTAATTACGAAGTGATTTTCACAGAAAAAATCACTTGACTCAAAGGCTGTTTTTTCTGCTGTTGTGCACCTCTAAGCCTGGTCAGATGCAGAAAAGGAGCCCCTGCCTTGGGGTGTAGTACCCAAGTAAACTAGAAGAGGGGAGGCAGGAAACTACTCTCACCAAAGCCTCAAACAAGATTCATTCCAGGAGAAGTTAATGCAGTTTCCTGAGCAGGCTTTTTGCCAGAGGGCAAAAATAGGTTTTTTTACTGGTGAAATAGCCAATTTCCAATCTCACCCTGTTCACAAGGGAAAAACATCAAACACTTAAATTTCTTAGCCGGGACTTAACTGCTTTCTTATTTTGATGTGAATTTCAACAGAAAGTCATCTTTGCCCACTAGTTGTCCTTCCATTTTCCTCCATAAAGTAAGGGGCATAAATAGTTTTGACTGGGATGTAGTGGGATCTGCTTCTCCTGGGAAGGACCGTACTTGTAGAGGTAGCAAAGGAACAGTGGGGGAAAACACTGTGAAAACCCTCCCCTCATGCTCTCACACCTGTTCTTCTAAAAATTATTTACCATGTGCCAGCAGCCTGGAACTGAAGATGCTTTCTCCTTGGAAAGCCTAAGTAAGTGAACTGATAATTTGCATCTTTAGTAGTACCACATCACCTGAACTGAAAGACAATGGTGGATTTCGGCTGTCCCATGGAAGAGCTACACCACGTCTCAAATAAATAGCAAATCATCTATTTAAAAATAGCACATATAAAAATACCATGTATCAACAGACAGAATGCTATTAAGCATGATATACCACCATGTAGCAGAAACAATTGTTTTTGCCATTCTGACAATTGCTGCTATTAGAACATTGTTTGATATTGAACTCTCGTCAAAAAATGACTGATCAACATGACTTTAATATACAATGTCCGCAAGGCTGCTTAGTGAACTTACAAAATATTAAGCAAGACACACAACTTCTTATTAAACCAAAAATATTTATTCAAGCTGTAAATGCTATGCAGTATTTAGTTATTGGATGGGTTTAATATAAACATCTACTGCATAATATTTGTTCCTTAGGAATCCTCATAAACTATCTGAAACATTGCCCTGTTGCTGTACAGATCTCTTAAAAAACCCTTGCATTTTTAAGACCTCAACAATGTGAAAACAAAGGAGGAAAGACTAGCAGAGAAGGTTCTGCAGTACTGGAGCAAGGCTTGGTGTGGTAGTTTTCACCCATGCTCATTTTTACGCAGATAGAGGCTCAGCTTTTCCTACATTTTCTACAGCAGCTATGAAAATTCAACATTAAACAGAAAGATGAGATGCAAATTTTTCCATGTCTGACTAAAAGCATGAGTGACATTAACAAATGCTTTCTCAACAGTACAAATGACAGTGCAAGAACTGACGCTTGCAACAGAACATGCTGAAATTCTGGTCTGGCTTTTGCTACAGTGTCAGTATTCGTACCAGGGTATGGACAGGGGGGGAACCCACAGCCAAGTACATGGTTTGAAAGCAGCTTTTGCATTCAAATGACATAAATTACATCCTCTGTAGCAAATCCAGTAAAGAGATGAGATGGAGACAAGTTCAAGTTCCTATCTGCATGACAGGTTGGGAAAAGCTTCATCGGATGAGAAATACCACTGGAGGTTTTACTGGCCTCACGTGTAGTTACCTCTTTCAAAGCCTCACATCGTGGGTTTGACGGCAATGAGAGGAGAGTGCGTTAGTATGAGCCCATTACAGCCAAAGACTGAGTCCCTCTGGGATTCAACAAGACAAGGCCAGCGGCCGGGCTGGCTGCCCCGTCTCACAGCAGTGAACTTCAAACGCCGTCAGACTCACCCCGTGGCAGCGATCGGCTACAGCGGTTCAGAGGGGGAAGTAGAGAACGCAGCAGAACACAGACAACGTGGTCTAACAGGAAACATACAACTTTTCTTACATTTATACAAATTTACAATTTTGCAAATTAAAAGGCTCTGTATTACGCAAGTGCTTTTTAAAAAATAAACATATACCAACTTAATGATATTTACACTTAGCAACCTGCTTCAGAAACAGCATGATTTTGCTATAAAGTGAAAATTCAGTGCACTGAAAGTGCAACTCACTCCTCAAAATTAACTTCTCTTCCCATGCAAAACCTCAGCACAACAATATTCAGCTTCAGACAGTCACCGTTCAACAACTTTTTCATTCATCGTAATGCAAAGACAACAGGAACTTGTCCACATCCATTCCTGCTGGAAAAGAATTTGGCAGCTTCTTTTTCTGTGGGAGAGGAAAAGAAGAGCTGTGTTAAATACCGCAGAGTCTGTACACGTTCCTTTTGTCCTCATCCTCCCATCTCCCTTACAGACAAACTGCACAAAGCTCACCCAAAAACCAGACACCGAGGTGCTGCATGTACCCCCAGGGTACGGACAGTGGGGCTGGGGGACAGGAGCAGCTGAGCGCTCACCCACAGCAGCGTCACAGCCGGAGTTCAGCCCCGTGTGGCCTCGCAGCCCTTCTCACGCGTGCACTACGAGTAACTGAGCATTTTTCAGCTATGATATTTCACTCGTATCTTATAAATTATTTTTAGCTACAAAGAACCCTAGCTGTGCTGAATGACAGTTGCACCGTGTCTCCCTTTTGATTATTTACATACATCACCTTTCCACATCTCACACCTTCGCTATTTGCCATTAAATCAAATCCCCACCTCAAAGGCCTGGTGCTGTAGACTGAGAGACTGGGAATGCACAAAATGTGAATTCCTTGTCCGCTGGGAAATGAGGAGGCAAGAACAGGCTGAATTTTACTAAGACCTAGTTTGAGTTTGGCCTAATTCTTACATTCAATCTAGAAATGTATACTGAAGTTCAAATTTAGAAACTCATTCATGTTTCAAGAAGTAATTTGGTTTTCATAGATATGTGCAGAGTCAGCAGGAGTTACTTGTGTGTGTCTGAAGACTGTGCTAATCTTAACAACACCGATAGCTCACAGTAGGCTCAAGAGGCCAGGTTAGTAAAACTGACAAATACAAACAGAATGTCAGGAATCTGGATTAGCAGCTCTGAACTATCCCCTTATAAATAACATATACACATGTAATACATATTTAGAATTTTAAATTAAAGGTTAATGCTTGACTTGCCTTTATTTTCTTCTTTTTTGATTGTGTTGGAGAGCTTTGAAGGTCTTTCCTATTTGCAGAACGAGAATTTCTCTCGCCCTCATTCAAGTCCTCCAGTTTCCTTTTCTTTACCGTGCTCCGTAAAGATCTGAACTGCTGCATGTTGTCCTTGAGGGGAGTTGCGGCGCTAGTCCTGGCGATGGCCGCCCGTGACAGGATCATGAGGGTGTGCGCGGCCATGCTGACGCTGTTCTCGCTGCCCGTCTCGCTGGCCGGGCTGCAGGCGGGCAGGTCTGGCGTGGCAGGGGGCACCATCACTCTGGGGGTCGCGCTGTCCTCGCTGAAGCGCCGACAGGTCGGTGTCCGTACGCTGTCTGTAGTATCATCCGTGTGCCTGTCTCCGACTCCAGACGGCGTACGGGGTACTGGCAATTCTCCGTTTTCAACTGTTTTACTAGTCGGGCTGTGCCACTGAATGTCTTGCAGCATTTCCACACACTGTTTAGTGAACGGACTTGACAGGCAAAGGCCTTGGTTGGAACCTTTAGCTGGTTCTCGCTTTGGCTCCTTTGAAGACAAAGAACCGGACACGGAAGATTTGCTAGTCCCGTTTGACAGCGCCCCTTGCTTTTTGTTCAGCTCTGGCACCGAAGCAACTGTCTTCTCATTCCACAAGCTAACGCTTTGCTGGCCATTTGAGAGTTTGGCCGTGTCCTGGTTCTTCTGCTTTTCCTCACTATCTCTCCGTAACTCATTTTCTTTATTTGCGGTAGTCTTGTGGAAGGGATCCGGTGGAAGCCCTGCAGCCGCCACCTTCCGCTCGGGCTGCGGCTCCTTTGCAGATGCGCTTCTGTTGCTGCCAACTTCTGGCTTACACAGAATTCTGGGCAACGTTTTATCCTTCTCTCTCTTTGCTGACTGTGCCTTAGAGGATGATGCAGAGTCAGCAGCCAATGAAGCATTTTCATTTCTTTCTTTTTGGGATGAACTCTTAGTCGTTTGAATTTGGGCGTTTCCCCCTGCAACAGGTAGGACGTTATCAAAGCAAAGGACTCTCCTGTGACTTTCACTTTGTCTTGAATTTGAGCTTGTGCTCTCTACTGGTGCTACAGGTAAGTTCTCCTCTACCTTCCTTGCTACTTCTGCAGTGATAAGCTTGTCCGAATTTCCAGTCCTGAAAATGAGATGAAAATACTTCAGCAAAATACTTGTTCTTATTGCACAAGTTTATTTTGGCTGGCTCGAAGTCCTCACCCACCCCTCAAAACACCCCTTTAAAGCTCTCTCCATTCTCTATATGTAAGTATTTTATCAATGTGCAAAGATCAAGAGCAAGGGATGACAACTGCAGAAAGCTTCAGAGAAGGCCAAAAAGGTATGAAACAGGGTCTGTACAAAGAACAATGAGGTAGACTGGGGCTTTTCAGCCTGGCAAGAGAGATGACTGAGGGGAAATGCAACAGAGCTCTGGGGGAAAAAAAAAAACCCACAAAACCAAACAAATAAACAACAACCAAAAGGAAACTATTTGCTGTATCTTGCAGCGGAAGAACTAGGGGCATCAAGTAAAACTATTACCAGGTTCAAAACAAAGCCAGGAGGTTTGGACACCGCATGTACTTGAGCTTGGGAACTTTTTACCCTGGGATATTTGTGGATGCTGGTAGTTTATCTGAGTTCAAAAAGAACCTGAGCACGTTCCTGACAGCACAGTCCATCCCGAAATCTGGTTCTGGCTCTGGCAGCCCCTGGAGCTGAATTGGCTACACAGATGCCAGAACATTCTGGGTGGTAAAGCTGGTGTGGGCTGTAGCAGTTTGTTTGAGATGAGACAGAGGGTAGGAATGAGAAATTACATTTTGCTCTCTTTGCTATTCCAAACATATGCCTAGAGATTGAGTAAAATTAACACAAAGCTGAATTTTCAAGATGACATCCCAAATCTTGCTTCTGTGGCTTTTTAAAAATCACAATTTTTTACATGCATGTATGCTGTATACCTTGGCATACATTGGGTTGTTTTTTTAATAAGTTGACTTTATTGTTCCTGTTTTCCTCCACTTTTCCAATATTTTACCTGAGTTCTGGCTAGGTAGGTTTTTTTTAAAGTGTACTTTTACAATAAAAGAATGTTTCACCTCTAATATTTAAACAGAACATCTTATCTCTTTCTACACTCTTGCTCATTCCAACATCCTTTTGTTTCCCAAGTCCATTAATGATAAAGAGTTCCCACCGAAGCCCTGCTTCTTTCTCTCTCACTTGCCTAACAGAAGACTAAGACCTGTCCTGATTAGAAATTAAATTATATCCAAAAGGGGCTAGTCATCAAAATCTTTCACTAAATGTAACACGTAATTTCCAGTAGCTTGGACTCCACTCGAACAATATTTATTTGATGACTGAGATGGGTGTAAATAAACACAAAGCCACACAAAATTCACAGAGGAACAGTAACGGCAGAATTCTAGCACAGGCTTGTCATTAATAACACGCGGTACCAGCACTAACACACATCAGCATCAATCCTCCTAGCAGACAGTCGGGGGGGGGCGCAAAAACACATGTCTTGCATATGTCACCATTAAAAAAAAATCTGTCCTCCTCCCAGTCAACACAGGACAAAGAAATTCATGGCAGGAAAAAGTTTGGATACCGAGCACTACTGACCTTTGTGTTCGAGAATTTGTGTGGTTCAAAGGCTCAGCTACACTTGGTACCAGTTTTCCTGAAACAACAGATGAAGCATTAATAAACTACTGTATTCCGAGTAAATCATCTCACCGTTAGTACAATGTCATCTGTAGGTGTGGCACTTCAGGAGATGGTTTAGAGGTGGACTTGGCAGCACTAAGTTTATGGTTGGACTTGATGATCTTAAGGCTCTTTTCCAACCTAAATGATTCTATGACATTTCACCTGTCAGAGAATCGCAGAAAAACCCAGCAACAAAACTTTGCCATAATTTTCAGATTTACAGATTAATAGATTAGCAAAGGTCACCAACTAAGTACAACCGAAGCTTTTTTGCTGTCTACACTTAGATAATACATAGGCCTGGCAAGACAAAACCAATTAAGCTGGACTTGCAAACGCACACAGGGATTTCCAAGTATTAATAGAAGCAAAATAACCACAGGGAACTCTCAAGTTATCTGTCAGCAAACCAGCATGCAGACTACCTACACCATCCCAGCTTCTTTCTTAATTTGCAACTTCATTCTGCTTTCATTTTTATGTGTAAGACTACTCTTTTTTAAAAGAGGAAGACAGGCTAATGCACAAGTTACCCTTATAACTCAATTAATATGTTCAATTATTTTTTCTTTACTCCCTCCCAATACTGAGAAATTAATGTAATTCCAGTCTTGTTCCAATTTACTATTTAAAGAAGCAAAGTCTAAAATAAACATACAGAAGTATATACCTGAAATAAGAAACAGAAAGAGAGCATTCTTTGTATAAACATGCAATACTTCTATTATATATTTTCCTTGATAAATGTTTAGAAATGCTGACTCTTCTAATAACTTCTGTATTTCCACGCGGCTTCATTTGACGGCAGCAGTAAACTGTAGTTACAACCAATAAGATAACAAATAACAAGAAATAAAAAGAAAGGTACTTTAACTGCATTAGAGCCTTGAAACATTAAATTTCCAAAATAAGCTTGACCCCAAATCTGGGAGTCTTCTTTGTAAATTGAGCAAATATAGTTACTGATTGGCTACAGGCCTCTCTCAAAGCCGTCCCAGCAGCTACCTGGCAGAGGAGCACTAGCATTTATAAGACTTTATCACTCAGAACCAACATGCATTTAGAACCCTCACTTTTCTTCTGCCCTTCTCCAGAATGCCAGGTGGGTACCTGTATTAGTCTTGTTTCTTGCTCCAGGAACCTTTTGTGATTTGGGAGGGATGGGAAGCTTCGGGACACTTCTGTTGCACACTGGATTAGCCACCGGCATATGGAGAACCTTGGAAGAATCGTAATATTCCATTACAATTTACCAAAAGACCCCTTATCACTTCAGCTTTAATTTTGATAAGGTTTATTTGAATGCGCTACCTGGCGGGCAGGTGCTGAGAAAGTATTTCCATTTTGTCCTACTACCGAGAGAGGGATCATTCCCACCATTCCTTGCAAAACAGGTTGCACTGGAGATGTGATTATAATGGCAGAACCTAAAATACAAAGTGTTGAAATCATATAGAAACCAAAAAACTGCAGTGAAAGAAAAGCTTGAAGTCAGGATTTCTTAAAATTATGGCTGGTCAAACCTATGGCAAGAAAAGCTCTGTTTTTTTTCTTTATAAAAACCATCATCCTAACTATATGTCGCTACTAGAAAGCTGGGTAAGTAGCCATTATTTTTAGTTTAACTTGGATTCTTTAGTTAAAGTCTGTTTTCCTTTTTAAGAAATGGTTCACAATTAAGCTTGAAGTATAACATACCTATGTTAAGGCTTGAACTTTAAATTAATTTATTAAAAAAACCCAGAAAAAGTAACATTAAATAGCTCACTTTGCTGCTTAACAAATATTAACTACTATTTGCATCCTATTCCCTACAATTAGCACACTCAAAAGCTGTTAGTGGAATTTTTTCTTCCATTGCACTCATAGCCCTTTCCCCTTATAAGCACACAACAAATCGGGAAAGGTTAGTTTTGTCTGTATGTAGGTATCTAATGTACATTCCTGGCTCATAGGAGGTTTAAATGTAGAACACAAAGACTTCAGTTAATTCGTGGTTTTGAGATCAGCTGTTAAAATAAAACATAAAGAGACTAATTTAAGCCAGTTTCCTATTTAACTATTTAAATCATTGTTAAAATAGTTGTTTTACATTAGTTATGTTAATGGGGTGTAAGAGTGGCTGTGAGATATACAGAAATTGCGAAGAAAGGAAACTATTATAGAACATTAATTGAAAAGTGAAAAAAAAATATCAAAAAGTGAAAGAAAAACTGATTGCACGCAGTTCTTCAGTTACATGAGCACCACCAGGAAAAATATCAAATGCAGAAGAACGGGCAAACTTCTGCTTCTTTCCCTGTGAAAAAAGCCCAAGACAACAGTTGCATAAAGAAATCATCCTGACAGAAAAGGTCAGGACACCAAGATCCCGCATGTTCTGCTGTGCCGACCTCTGTCTGACCACGGTGAAACGACTACACGCACAAATTCAAGGATAACTGTGACAAGCTTTTAGTTTTTGAAAGAAACCTAAAAGTGTTGATTATAACCAGCTTATAGCCAGGTTTAACATTTCAAAAAGCACTTAAAATTTTATCACTGTAGTAATAAAAATGCTTGCACCAGCAGAGATTCTGTATAATGGAAAAAAATAATGCTACACTTTTAAATTTGTCTAAATGTACTTCTAGCGTAGACTAGTACCAAAACAAACCAAGGAAGTAATTTTGGAAGGGGTATCTACATCCAGCCAGTTACCTAAACTACATATAGGTTCCTATAACACAAAGCATTCTATTTATAACAGGAATATTATTAAAACAAACTAATTGCTTAATTTAGCTGAAACAACAGATCTTTTGTATTATAAGCCAAAATATGCTTCCTGAATTAGCACTGCTAAAATCATAGATTTAGGCTTCTGACATACAAGACTATGTTTTCCAAAGCAGCCTGCTCAATGACTCTTGATTTTTATTCCATTTTCAGTAGCAACTAATATACTCAAAAAATACAAAACTTCTGGCTGGTTTCAAGGGACAGATAGGGCACTGTTTAAAAAAATCAGTTTACTTTTAATGTACTTACCAAAAAATAAAAAAAAAGCAGCTATATGAACAACACATTTTCAAATAATGAGATTACCTTGTGGGAAATTTGGGGAGACAGCCTGGTTTGCTGCAAATGCATTGCTGGATCTAGGAGGAGTCCGTAACTGCTGCACAGCTGGAGCCTGGGCAGCAAGCGGCACAGAATTGCCAGGCAATACAACCACATTTGACGGTGTCATAGCTGTGCCCAAGGCAGCTGGGTCAGCCACACATGTGGCTATATAAAGGTTGTTGGAATTGCCAAAAGCTGTGGTGGTGGCTGGCATCAACTGTATAAATCCCCCTTCCTTGGAGAGATTAGTTTTATCAGCAACTGCAAAAGCAGCACAGTCTTCATTCTGAGCGTTAACTGAGGTGACCACAGGATCCTTAGGTCTAAGCACAAGAAGATTCTGCTCCGCCAAAGCCGCATCCACATTTTTTTCCACGTCTTCTGACATCAGGCATTTGGACAGGCCTGCACTTTTGGCTGGGGATTTGGCTGGAGAAGACAATATTATAGTTGGCAAATTTTCTCCTGTGATACTGGAAACAGCATTATTTAACTCTGTGTCTGATGAAATGAATGGATCATCGCTGATGATGATCTTGAGGGACATTATATTGGAAGGATCAACATCCATCGGTTGACTACTAGAAGATACACCGCTGATGCTCTTGGCCTCAGTACCTGACTCCTCTGTTGGGGACGCAGTTTGTGGGGGAGGAGAGTGGCATATTTCAGATGTAGTAAGATTATTTTCAGTGGATACTACAGAAATTTCTGTACATGCACCATCACCAGAAGAGAAATACATATTATCAGCATCTACTTTTGTAGAAGATGAAGGCTCCTGCATTTCCCCTTGTGTTCCCTCTGAGTTTGACAATGCTGAAGGGAGGTTAAAATCTTTCTTAGAAGGCTTATCAAGTGTATGCTGATCATTTGAATAAGGTTTGTTAGAAGTATCAACAACCTGAAGCTGCAGCTCTGTTTTGGCCAGATCTGAAACCTTCCCTGCAGGCCTGGCAGCACAGTCCGATTGTGCTCCCTGTTCCTGATGGGGAGAGTGGGGGCTGCAGCTCCCTGGTAAAACACCAGCTACGGCAGCTGTACCAGTTGTTACAGCCTGTTCTTTTCCTGCATCTGCTGATGGGCTAGAAATTGAAGAATTGTTTTTTCTCAGCAGTACACTGTGGCCAGGGCTCCCATCAGAAGGGATTTTAGTGAGTGTGTTTTCAGATGATGATGTATTCGGTGATAATTGGCATTTATTTCCAGAATGTGTTTTGTTTTCACTGACTCTAGTACCTTCTGCCAATGGAATCAAAGAAATCCGCTGACTACCAGAGTGAACATATTCTAGATTAGGAGTACTTTGAGCACTCTGATTTAGTGAGTCTTGTGCAATTTCCACAGCTCTTTCAGCGTCAGACACTAACACAGACGCCTCTTTTTTATCATAAGAATCTCCGCAGTGCTTGTTACATTCACCACCAGGGCTCTGTCTCTGGTTCGGTGCCGTCAAACCAGGCACAGAGTCAAAAGCGATTTCAAGCTCTCCTATATGTTCAGGGGTAACGTTTTCAAGTACTTCAGTCTGCTTCCTTGGTCTACTATGTCCATGCAACTGTTCGTTGGTTGCATTTTTCTTAGCCATGTCATCAGTAATGCTGGTCTTCAAGGCACCCGATGCTTCTCCTAACGGGAAACCCTTACAGGACAGCGATTCCCTAGAATTATCACCTGTAAAACAGAGAATTGGCTCCATAATTACTAGAACAGACACAGCATTTTGGAAGTAACTTATCAGTTCAGTGGAAAACTGTTTCACATGAAACTAAGGTGGGGATAATGCTACTCATCCTTACTTTCAAGCTGAGTGGAAAGTATATGAAACACATGGCTAGATTATATACATTAGGCAATCTGGCAAATCAGTTGTACATAAATAATAAGTGTTAATATGATAATGGCTCAAGTCACTACACCAGACTTCCAGAAGCACAAAAAACATCTCAGGATAAAGACCTCTTGGCTCTATTTCTCGTATACTTTCACTACTGTCAAGAACAGGGTAGACAGACTAAATGTACCTTTTGTCCAGCATAAGACTCTTTATGTATTAATTAACCAATACATTACACAACAGAGAGAAAAGATGTTAGATGCAAGATATTATCTTTCTTGATGTGTTCCACAATGAATACTGCAAAGCATCTCTGTTTTGAAAGAGAAAACAGTTTTGCAGATATCCTGGTTTCATTTAGGAGCTTATAAGGTATACCTTGTAAGTATGCTGACGGGCTACTGTTAAATTTATAGACCGAAACTTTCTAAAAGACTAGGTGTATCCACATATTCATGCAATGTAAGTGTCAGATTTGATTTTACCATTGAAAATAGAAAGATTTTGAAATGTACAAATTGTCTGAAAATATTTTCATACGGAAAAGTGAACAGAGGAGAAGAGGTCTTAAAGAAAACAAACACAAAAAGCAACACATACACCTACTAGTTTCTTCTGCTCCTAAAGAACTTCCAAGAGTTTCCAGGTTATCCTCCTCCACCAGGATTGCATTTTCTACTCCATTCTGACCAGAAATACCAGCAGGTAAGTTCTTGTTTACCTTGCTCTTTCCTATTTTCAAAATAAAGAATGATTAAATATGTTATTTTACACACAAAAGCCGTTATTACATTTTAAATGAAGCATGGAGATTTCAAATTCAACAAATGCCATCCTAAACTAAAATAACTGTTTTTCTATATTCATTACAAATCCAAAAATAGCATAAAAATGTCCTTATATTTTATGTGAGGATATCCCTGATCAGATAAATAGAAAAATTTTACAACAGTAAAGAAAAACAAGCATGGACTATCAACCTTTAGACCAGAAGAGTCTAAAATGACAGCAATAAAACGATCGCTGACCCAGCACAAAACCAGAATTTCAGCCACAAGAAAATCCCGTGCTTTATAGTCATGTATAATTGTATATAAAAATCTAGTCCTGAACTGAGGGACACAGATGCCATACAGTCCATGTCTCTTGTGAAAGAGGCCAGCTGAACTACCTTTGCCTCTTCAAGCAATACTTAGGAAAACTGATGCTTTACAGTAACAGCACAACTGAGAATAATACACCCTACCATAATCAAACAAGTCGAAGAGTGCCTGAAAAGCTGGATCCGATTCTGTCTGTTGTAGAATGTCCTGTATGGCCTCTTCTGACATATGAATTTCACCCTGAGAAAAGACAAGACATACAGAACTGTTAGACAGTTACTTCGACAACTTCAAATAAAGACATGAGTAGTTTTATCTTCAGATTGTTTTTAGTTCTATTACTTCTGCTCAGCACAGAAACATAAAGACTAATGCTGGAAACATTTCTGCCACAAATTTAATGGCTGTTAAAAAAATATGAGTGATTGCAATTTATGAAATAAAGTCCCCCAAAACCCAAACATCTTTGTCAGACATTACACCCTGCACATGCATATTGGACTATTCTCTACACGACAACCAGCACTGTTTAGAAGGCCTAAATCTCAGGCTACACTGGCGGCTCATGCAGATGGTATGAATGCTGTGAGCCTGCACTAGCCAACCACTGGCAAAAAAAATCCCCAAATTAGCTCTTATTTCCTGGTTTTGCATATATCCAGAAGACAATGCTAAGCCAAGGGAAGTTTTATTTCATTTACCCATTACATGTTCTATAATATAACTTCCAACTACTTCTCCATGTAAGGCAGTTGGAAGGCATGGCTACAGAGGACACTGCTTTAAGGTTCCTTATTCAAGCTGACTTGTTTGGTAGCAGCCCAAGAAGAAAATTAGGAGGACATTCAGAACATATTCAAGTGTTCAAATATAAAGTTTCTCCTGACTTCCTGGAGATCCCCTAAGCACTCTATGACTTTTGATATCGTGGTTGTAAGGGTGGATATCACACCTGAGATGCTTGATTATTTTGTCTCAGCTACTCTGACTAAACCAAGAAAGTGCTTTGATTTTGTTCTGCTCAGAAATGTAGAACACAGATTTTTCACTCTGTATTTTGACAAAAACTGACTTAAAAAAAAAAATACCAAATGACAGAATAACGGCTTTTAAGAAACAGACACCTCCACTTCATAAACAGGTAACTGCCTTTACTCTTCTACCCTTTTTATAAGGGCCATGAAGATTATCATTCCCTTATTAAGTCCCCTTTATAACTCTGTGATTGCCAGCTCAAGGGTTGTATGATAATGAAGGGAGTACACTCAAAATCTGGGTTGTAGAAGCAGAATATACATTTCCTCCCAAAACAAGACAATATTAAATTTTAAGAAAAAGCATCCTTATTTAGGCTCCAAAGACAATTTCTCTTGCTATACTAGACAATCCAAGTTTATCTTACAGCAAATCAGAAAATCAGATCAGACTAAACAGGTTTGGAGACCACAAGGTATTTTAAATTCCTTTTTCTTTTACAACGGTCAGAGGATGGTACCTGATCACTGGTACTGAAGACGCAGTGATAAGTGGGCAGCTGGTGACTGTGGGTAACAGCTGAGCACCGCCGGAGACCATCCTCCTCCCTTGGCTTCTGATCCTGCCACTTGCTTATGCCATCTTGTACAGGCAGGGGGAATGAATTCAGAGTGCTAAACTGGCTCAAAATTAACCCCAGCAAAATACCAGTATCCTGTCAGTTGAGCTCCTCCAGCCTCCCTGGCACCACACAAGATCAGAGTTAATGCCTGTGCAAGGAGAGCTGTGGAACTGCCTCTGGGCAGCAGCTACTGTTAGACTTAGCCGTACGGTAAAACAAACAAATAAAAAGAAAGAAGACAAAGAAGAGAGTAATCTCAAATATCATCATTCTCACATGCTTGGTCTTCCAAAAACATAAACAGGACAACACACACCTACCTGAAGTCCAAGGATTTCATCAATCGAAGTCTCCTGTTCCGTGGGACCACTGTCTGTCTGTTTAGGGGCCTGAGTGACATTGCCATCACTGTAACACATTAGTCATTAGTTCAGAACTCAAAAATAAACGGAATACCTATCAAGTTTAGAGGTTCCTTTTATTACCTGCCCAGGATTTTGTTAATGTTCTCAGCAAGCTTCTCCTGAAGAGATTTGTTGCTCAAGATTTTTTCTCTGGCATTTTCAATAACCAGTTGCTGCAAAACACAGTATTAAAGTGGTCAGGTTTCTATTTTCATCATCACTAGAAAAAGAGCATAAATTTCCAACTTACTGCTAAAAAAAAAAAAAAGTCAATTAAACACAGAGAACACGCTTTATAAAAGAGAGACAGCCGATTTGTGACTGAATGACACTCCTATGAAAACCATCCCAAAACAGTCCTGTACTTCTATTCTCCTAAAATATTGCAAGGTTTATTGTGCTTTCTGATTTCTATTATCTAAAAAATTACTGTGTTCTGACAGCTTTTAGGCATCTTAGCAAAGCCAATAAATCAAGGAAAAAAACCCTCTACATAGCCATGCCATCCTAACTAGTTCAGTACACACAAGAGCTAGTTCAAATACAAAACAATACATTTATCTTCTAAAGTCAATTTCTATAATACCCAAGACAAACAAGATGTAAAAGACTAGTTCTCCATAGTCTGAATGTGTTTCTTCAATGTAAATACCTTCCATAAATATATACTCACTGGGAAGTTACCATCTATGAATTCTTCAAGCGGCTCACTTTCTTTTTCTATTATTACTTCCTCAGGGTCTTGAGAACTTCTAGTTGCTGAAAGAGGTCCAGAGGTTGCGATGCTTTTCCTCTTCTGAGATTCACTGAAACATTGCAGGAAATTTATGATGTATTTTGTGAGAACATAGCAAACAATACACTTAATGGTTAGTAAATCAAGTGTTTCACTTCCTTCTTAGCAAATGAAAGATTTTAATTGACGGAAAATTAACTACATACTGGAAATACAATAATATCTGATCTTAAGACCTGTTACATTATGTCATATGCATATATTGTGTGTCAATTCATAGAGGTTACAAACAAATGTACAAACTGTGGGTAAACAGCACAATGGTAAATTGAATTCCATGCTGACTATTCAATATTTTCCCCTGCCCAGTACATGTTACTTTAACTGGTGGTACAGGTTCTCATTAACTGCTACTCAAGAAAAAGATTTGAGCATCCCCACTGAAAATAAAGATCTCACAAGCAGCAGCTGTTGCCAAAGAAGCAAACAAACATTAGGTTGCATAAGAATTTAGATGCCGGATAGAAAATGGAAAGTTTTTATATGAAATCACAGTGTACGCTCTTCTGAAACCATCAGTCAGTAGTGGCAATAAAATCACTTATATACAAAAAAGTCATGCAGGAATAGAGGACTTGGGAAAGGTGTAAATGAGTGAGGATCTGGAAAAATGATGAACAAAACCACTGACTGGGATTTAGTTCAGGGATAAAGACAACAAACGGAACACAGAGACCAGTCAACTCACTAAAAACAAAAGGATGTTAGAAAAGAAGAATAAAAAATGCTAAACTAGTAAAAGAAGAGTTTTTCACACCACTTTTAGTGCAATATGAAATTTTTTGCTGATAAAATTTACTGAAGCCAATAGTTTTTTCTAAGTTAAAAACAGGCAAGACACACTAATCAATATCGAGACTTTTCATAATTGGTAAGGATATTTTAGCAGGCTCTAAAATTATGTCTAACACTGGAATAATGTGAAGACCAGCTACATGGAATAAAGAAGCACAACTAGACTCTATCAGTCTAATGTGATGTTCTCTGACTTTCCCTTTCTTTGTGAAACCAGCCACTCTCAGTGGATCTTTAATGTGTTGAAACACTCTACCATCTAAGAAAATTTACACTAGAGGTTAGAACACTGCACAGCCGCTAAATCTTAAAAACAAACAAAAACAAAACAACCAAAACCAAACAGAAAACTGTTTACCTTTTTCGTCTTCCCGGAGAAAGCAAGTTTGAATGAAGCTTTCGTTCTTGTGATGCTGGAACTTGAATGTGTATGAAATCTCCTGCTTTATAAAGAAAAAACAGATCATGATGCCAGTAGCTTTTCCAGTGACATCGTTAAAGCACTACAGAAATCTACATACCACTTATAATGTTCCAATCAATTCCTGGAAATTCATATAAAATACTTTGGTATTATCACGAAAATGAGAACCATTCCTTTTAAATACACCCTGAGAAAAACATCCACTTGATGTGGATCATCCCTATTTGCTAAAACAAGTGTTTTAGGTGAGAACCCAGGACAGAACAACGACAAAATAATGCACTTCTGACCTCTGAACTCACATTAGCAAGCAAGTATGGAAGAGCCATTTCTCTTTTGGGCACTCCAAGCCAGTTTGGAGAGCTATGGCAGCAGAGCATGAATTTTCTGGAACTTTTTTGGTGGAAGATGATTAGCCTTGTTCTTAGAAAACTTCCATCTATATCCATAGATTTTTTTCATCTTAAAAAAGGTTTAAAATGTGTGCAACTTACTGGTGATCTTGCTTTCTTGGGTTTGTGATGGGTGCACAAACAACGTATTCAGTCTTGTCTGTGACACACTTGGATTTACCGCTGGTCTGTGAATAACTTGAGAGGAAACAACAGGAGAGGAATTCTGTGGCCCTGACTGATGGGCTACTGACAACAATCCCAAGTTTGCAGGAGCTGACTGCTGAAGCATTCTCTGTCTTTTCATTTCTACAATTCCACTCCTTGTACGTGCTGGAGATAATAAAGACATGATGAAAATATATGATAAAGGAATGTTAAAAGGTTGCTGATTTTCCAAGATCTAATTAAAGATGCTCCATTGAAGCTTTTTTGTTCTTCAAAAACTAATTAGTGAAACTCAAAAAGTTAAGTCTTCTGTGTTACAGGTTTGAGCCAAAATAATTCAAGACGTATAGACAACTTACATGGACATTGTAAGCATGCTTGTATCACTGCATCAATATTTACAGGAATAAATAATAATAAAAAAATATATTTAATTATTTAATATACCCCTCATATAATTGACTTTAACTGAAATAGCTAAGCCAGCGTAAGAGTACGAATTTATTTATCAGACTAAATCTGAAATTTAAATAACAGACCACCACCCGATACAGTGAATCTCAGTTCCAAGAACAATCGCTACCTATATTTCACATTCTCTCTTCTCATACACTTTACTTGGAAGTCCTATAGAGAGAAAAATTTATTTTTAAGTAAAATAAGTTTTCTTTTTTGAGAGTTCATTTGGCAGTTTTTGTAATGAAAGAAACAATTCTAGAAAGAACAAGTATCCTTTCATATTTGGCTTAAATATATGTTTGTATGCATACAAAATAATTGTTCCGAGATGGTGATAAATTTTTATATTAAATCAACAGCTTCAGGACTGAAGCACCAGCTTTTAAATATTTTAACTGTGTAAACTTCTAAAAAGTTTTCAACAGAGAAGAAAGTACTATATAGAGAATTTAAGCCCCTTGCAATAAGCTCAGCTTTTCTTATTTTCCTTTCTTGATCACTACAGTAATCCACACACCCCACTGAAGACAACAGACATGCTGAAAAAAACACTGCACAAGAGACTTGACAACACTTTGAGAGTAAGGATGCTTTACTGATTGCTGCAGCATTCCCCCATTTTTTGCCAAATCAGGTGATTTGAACATAAAGCCCATGGAATTGGCTCAGCTACTTACTCCTTTGATTAGCAGAAAATCCTGTGGAATTCTGCATGCTCCTAAAAAATAAAGCAGGTGACATAAATAAAAGGAGCATAGGGAAACACTCAGCTACACAGTGCGACAGTATCTATTATGCGGTTAATGTTGGTGTGGTCCCAACCACACATGACTTCAGAAAGCTTCCATCTACTGATTGTTATTTTTTCAAACAACAGTCACAGATCCTCCAAATGATGCTTGTTACATTTTTGACCAAGTAACCACAATGGTATCAGATTCTAAATGAGTCATAGTATATGGTTTTATTACACGAAGGCCACATACACTAATGCCCTCCTTATCGCCTAGTCCTGCTTTAAAATCTTGAAATGTTTACTCACCTATCAACTCCCACATACCTTTTTTTCACCATCTCTCAGAGGCAAGAGAGCGCAAAACCATTCTCACACAACGATAAGGAGAGTTGCTCAACATAGAGACCGACTCTTAAGAGTGAAATTTTACTTCATTGATTTCAAAACTATATTACCTGATCTGAGAAAGCGTATAGTCTAGTTTTTTCCACAGAGATGACATCATTGCTGGAACTTCATTTGTTGTTTCTAAAATAAATCATTAAAAACAAACAAACCAACATTTTAGATGCCTAAAACAGATACATGATGCGAAAAAGTAAAATCACAAGCAAAAATAATTATTATGGGGTGTTTCAGACACCATATAACTTTAAGTGTCCAGTCATCATCTTAGTATTCTGTTAATTAGAGAGCCCTAACTCCTAATTTAAGAATTTTGACTGATATGAACACACACTCACCATGGATGCAGTTCTCAGTTTTAGAAACCTAAATGAAATTGAGGCAAAGACATTCAAGATGATAATTCTTAGTGGAATCTGCACATTGTCTTGAGTCCTGGTCAAACACATGCTAACCTCTCTGGAAGTGGTATTCATATTCCCAAGTCACTTGTGTGCTTTTGAAAATCGTAACCTGGCAGACAGGCCTTAAGATGTCACCCAAACAGGTGAGAACACTTGGTATTTTTGAAGCACAGGACACTAAAGTACAAATGGAAACATTTGTTTTTGAAGTTTTGAAGTTTTTCAAGGTGCCGAGTACAAAGTAGTTTGAAGAAACTGTGTTTGCATCTTATTTACCATTTCCATTAAACCTAATGTGAAAGGAATAAAACATTCAGAAGTGTCTTAAATTGCAAATCTTAGAACCAAGCACCACTAAAATCAGTAACTGCTGTTAAACCCAGGAAATGCTCCCTGTCTCTAATACTCATAAAAAAAAAAAAGTTATTCTGAAATGATTGTAATTAGTTTTTTAAAAAAAGACAAAAAACATTTCACACAATATGATTCTTCCTGGTTATTTCATAGAATCGCAGAATATCTCAAGTTGGAAGGGATTCATAAGGATCATCGAGTCGAACTCCCTACTGCTCACAGGACTACCTAAAACTAAACCACATGACAAAGAGCGTCGTCCAGACGCTCCTTGTACCCAGACAGGGTTGGTGCCGGGGCCTGGAGAGCCTGTTCCAGTGACCAACCACCCTTGCTGTGAAGAACTTTTTCCTATGTCCAATCTGAACTTCCCCTGATGCGGCTTCATTCCATTTCCATGTGTCTTATCGCTGGTCACCAGAGAGCGGAGATCAGCACCACTCCCTCCTATTTATAGTGTAAACCATAAACAGTGTAATTTTACAAACATAAACCCAGACATTTTGCACACTTTATCATATCTTTGTGTTTTACTACATCAGGAGTTCTGCCCAAATTTTAAGTGAAAATATATGCTGGCAAATCCAAACTAAGATCATCAATTAATTTTGCTCACAAGACACTGATCTAATTGACTGTTGTCTGCATAGTATGGAAACCTTCAACTCCTAGCACAGATTGTAGATTGTTCTAAGTCTATATACAGATGGATATATTACCTCTTCCTCAAGGAGCTCACAACAAATAAATAAGAAAAATAAAAGAAAATCTCATTCTGAAGGCTTACCTTTTGTTTTCATGGCTACATATTCATTAAGGATAGTTGTCAAGTTTTTTCCACATAGAGACTGGAAAAAAAAATACTGTTCTTAGCATCTTCACTAATAAGTTACACTTTGTCTGCTATACCATATTATATTTAAACAGTTCTTTAGAAGACTACACCATGCTGACCCTCAACATAAGGAACTGGACTTTATGCTGCTGGTGCTGAGTTGTCCCAAACTAGGTAGAGAGCAATCTATGGAACAAAATGTCATTATGAACACAAAATCTGAAATGTTTGATCTCACTGCACAACACTCATGTAGCTGTTAGAGCTGCATGACCTTCACTCATCTTTGTTATTATGGAACAAAAACATTAAAAAAAAGATGAATATCTGTAACAGTAATGAGTATGTATCATCATGGAAGGCATCATGCTGTAAAATGCAAATATGAAGAGAACTTCTGTCCAAAGTAAAATTCTTAACAGTCACACAGAATTAACTTTCACACCATATTTACTTGTTCTGTATTTTAGGTGAAATGAAGAGAATCAAGATTTTAAGGTGACCACTGCCATTTGTTTTACCTCTTGTCTAGTTTGCTAGTGGAAACTCTACAAGGTATGACAAATACAGCCCTTTATTGCAAGTATTTTGAGCTGCAGTGAGAATATTTTCTTAAGACACTATTGTATCACAACTTTTCCATAAAAATGGAAAAACTCTTCTACTGAGAAAAGGACGATAATTAAAAGCTTTAAGAATCTGAATAATCTATGTACATTTGGTTTTTCTAACTTTTGCTGGCCACAGCTTGGTTCTAAATTCCTTACCCCCAAAGTACAGATGAGAAGAATGAAATGGAAAAGAAGATGCGCATATAAATATTAAAATGTTGATACATAGCAATATCTAAACTCTGTAATTTGTATACTACTTTAAAAAATCCCATTTTGTATATGTTAAAAATTAAAAGTATCTAATTACCTGGTAGCTATGTGCAAGTGTCTACATATGTAGCTACACACTGCACACCAACAGTTCTACAATTCACCTGGGACAAAGCAGATGTCACTGATCAAAGAGGAAGCTGAACTGAAACACAGTTTTTTGTCAACAAAATTTAGCAGCCTTAGATAAAGCTGAGGTGCCTTACCTAAATATTTAATATGTACTCAAAATGGAACACTACTAACTGCTGTCATGCCTAGGATAAGAAAGCAATCTCCAATATATCACAAGAGCAGCCCTAAAACGATTAAAACCCTTGCAACACTCTTCCACAAATCAACCTCAAAGCCAAAAAGGACTAAACCTAATATGTTGAAACAAATTTGCATATTTTACACTTAAATGTTTCTTACTAAAATTAAATACTAGAAACCAAATAACTGCTAACACAACAGGATGCAAAAAAAGCAAAACCAAAACAAAGAAAAACAACCCCAAACCAGAGCAGACGATCTAACTAAACATTTTAAGCAGCATCTGAGAAGTAACTGTTACACCGAGAAATCTCAATTTGCTTTTCCATGTTTGAAAAACAATTTAACTTTCTGTTTTGCAAACATAAACTCACCAGCAAGCAGGCTGGAATAAACCCATCCTCTGTACAGTGCTCTGCATATTCTTTCAAATCTGAGCTTTCCAAAATAAATTCACGGCAGGTAGCTAGGAGCTTTTCCTGTTGTAAATACCCTGCAATACACCAGATGGAAAATTTTACTATTTCATTCATTACTTCTGCTCAATAGTTATCAAAGCATTAACATAACCAGCTGCATATAGTATTGCAATAATCAAGGAAAGATTTATATGTTAGACAAAGAAAGCAAAGTTATTTTGAAAGAACATGTATTTTGCAAAATATTTAATAGTTAAAACCAGAAAGAGCATGAAGTATTATTGAAATTACACTGTATTTACAAACTATTCAAGGCTGAAAGTGAGGCAATATGAACAACTCCTGATAGATACAGACAGTATTGTACAATACAGACAGTATTGTACAGACAAGAACACAAAAGTGTTCTTGGCTCAGGAGGTAAACTAACTCTCACATGGGCTGAACAGCCTAGTTTGATAATTAAATGGAATTCTACAATACTTTCTTAACAAAATGCACAGCTATGTAACAATAACTCTCCACACATCCTCCCGTTTCAAACCAGGTAAAACCTGTGCAGCTGTTACAATGTGTATAAAATTGTACAATACCAATTTTTTTAGTAAAAATCAGTAACAGAAAAAGGCTCCCACCCACTTACTGTAATTTCCATTTCTAATAGATGTACAGGCTGCAACTTGTGCTCTGCACACCCCCCCAGGACTGACCAGTTACCTTAACAGGAAATATACTGAAAAAGTTTACTTTTCTAAAATTCCGTTTGTTTTCTTAAAATTCCGTTTCCCAGCAAATATTTTAAGCCCTGCTTTAATCTTCAAATACTCTAAACATTAAAAGACAGAATTAGACCAATCTGAATGAAGGATTCTAGCACAAAGAACCACAAAAGAAAATGTCTTTCTTGCCTGTAGCAGAACTGTACATACAGTATTTTAAAGAAAGGATAAAACATGCCCAAGTATGCAATGCAGGAGATATATAGATATATACACACACACATTAGCATGTCTGTTTCAATGGACCCCCAAAATGGTCCACCTCAGTTCAGGAATACCTATAGAAAAACAGAGCCTTTGAGTTTGCATGAAGACAAATGCACTTCAGCAGATCTGAGTATAACTGGAAAAAACAGATAATACTTCAGACATATAAGTCCTTGTTCAGGTCTTGAAAAATAAGCAAAGTTGGAATAACCACCATGAGTTTCATCACGATGTACGAGCTGGCCTATCTGACAGAAAACATTAGTGGCACCTTGGAAAGGAAAGGGCTGTCCTAGTTATTTTTTCCAATACATTTTGCTAGAAAACTCTCAAACCACAAATTGCTGAAAGCTGAAAGTGTATTTTGGGGAAATGCAATTATACACCAGTCTTATTCCTATCTGCTGTACCATCCACTGTTGGCCAGGATGGGAGATGGGGTACTAGGGCAGGTGGAGCTTTCATCTGTGCTGCTATGGCTGTTCTTACAATCAAACTCATCCAGACGTTTATGTAAAAATTTGCAACTTTTCTTTCTTGAACCTACTACTACAGTATTGCAAGGGATGACCAAATGCTTGCCTACTGGCACACTTGGCACATACACGAATTTCCTGCAAAATAAGGCATTCCAAAGTTTTAAAATGCCTGAATTAAGATAATCCATGCAACTGAACTGAACTGCTTGTGCACATACTGTATAATGACACAATCTTTAACATCGCCAAAAACAACTTAAAGGCACAGGACCTTCTGAAATAGGAATGTTTTCCTATTTTGTTCTGTCTTAAGAAATGTAGAGATACAAGTCCAACTCATAGTACACAATCACTCTTACATTAATTAAAAAAAGATAAACTTTCTTCTTATGTACTTTTCAATAGGTGAGCTCATCTTATAATTTCAGTTTTGTTTCTTGAACCAATAAACATAAACCTTCACAGTACCAGAAAGACTTATCTAGAGAAGAAAACAAAACAAAACAAAAACAAAACAAAAATACCCCCAAACATACGCACACACAGACAAAAATAAAACCAAAACAACAACCAGAGAGATGGAAGAGGAGCAGCACTGGGAAGCCTGTTTATCCACTCAAATTCAGAGATGCCTCATGGAAGAGGAATCCCTATTATAGGCAGAAATAGCAACAAGGAATATCCGGTTCTGCAACCTTAGGTTGCTGAGAAGTTTTCTAGACACGCTGCACACACTGGGCCACAACAGACACGAGACAGAACGGATCACGCTTAGTATTACCAAGACTGTATAGAACATCTGCAAGTCACTGGTAAGCATGCGAGATAAGCTTTCTACCCATCAACTTGTAACTTAATTGATTTTTATAGAAAAGTACAGTGAGAGATCTCCCTTGAATGATTTTAAATCTTTTACAACACATGGAGTTCCTAAAAATCCTCTATTACTTCACAACAATAAAAACATTAATCTCTTACTAGGCGTGTTACTCAAGACAGTAGCAAGAAACATTGCAGGTAGTATTTAAAAATAAATTGTGCTGAAGGAACACTGAAAAAAAGATTCAAACTTAAAGGCTTTGGATTAAAAAACTTGTGGAAAACTGCAAACAGAATCTCACCATGCAGCCTGCGAGAGAATCTTGGCACCTGTGCCAACAGATGCTTATGTGTGGGACATAAATATGTGGGTCATATTTTTGATTACCATCCATTTGTTCTTATCTTTGGCAGTATCCAAATAACCCAAAGAATGAAGTAAGTAAAAAAAAAAAAAAAAAAAAAAATCACTGCCTGCTGTCGATGTCCTGAACACACTTACTCTGTGCCTTCCACAGACACTGAGCAAACCCAGACTCACAGGTGACAGAAACCGGGAGGAAAAGAAAGATCAGCTGAACCTCAACCCAGCTGCCTCTGGTGTTGTGGATCATCCCTGTATTAATGGAATCATAGAATCACAGAATGTCAGGGATTGGAAGTGACCTCAAAAGATCATCTAGTCCAAACCCCCCCGTTGGAGGAAGAACACCTAGATGAGGTTACACAGAAACGTGTCCAGGTGGGTTTTTAATGTCTCCAGAGAAGGAGACTCCACAACCCCCCTCCAGTGTTCTGTCACCCTCACTGTGAAGAAGTTTCTTCTCAAATTTAAATGGAACCTGCTGTGTTCCAGTTTGTACGCATTGCCCTTTGTCCTACCATTGGTTGTCACCGAGAAGAGCCTGGCTCCATCCTCGTGACACTCACCCTTTACATATTTATAACCATGAGTGAGGTCACCCCTCAGTCTATCCCGCCTGCGATCAAGCACGTTATGAGCCCCCCTCACCAGGCCTGTCCGCAGGTGCACACCGGACACCGCCGCGTTCCCGTGAGCTCCCGGAGAACTCGTGTTCCAGACCGGCCGGGGAGCGGCACAGCCCGGCCCGCCGGGCTCCACTGCGCCCGCGGCGGCTTCAGAGGCCCCAAAGTCCCTCAAGATCGAGCTACGTTCGCTCCCCGCTAGAGACAGGCCCGGAGGAGGCGAGCAGACGGCCCGGAGGCCACGGGGCCCGGGATTCGCCTCGGCGGTGACAACCCGGCCTGGGGGAACGGCCGCGACGCGGTCGAGGGTCAAGGGCGCAGCCGCCCGGCTCTCCCGCGGCGCCCAGGGCGCTGCCGGCGGCTGACAATCCCCGGCAGAGCCCCCCGGGGCGCGGCTGCCGCCTCCCCCGTCCCAGAGACCACGCCGCGCCCTCACGGACTCACTCACCCAGCACCAGCCGGGCCACGTCGGACGGCAGCAGCATGGCCCGAGAGGAACGGGGAGCGGGGGGCGGCGGGACGCGGCTCCGGGCGGCGCAGCGCGGCAGCCCCGCCACCCAGGCGAAGGCGCGGAAACTCCTCCGGCCAGCGCCGCGCCCGCCCCTTCCGCCGGAACTCGCCGCGCCCGCGCATCCGCTTTCAGGGCTGCCCGGGACCGCACGTGCGCGCCTCTCCGCTCGGCCGGGAGGAGGGAGGCGGGACGGGCGCGCGGCCGCTGTCTCGGTGCTGCCGCCGCTGCCGGGCCCGCTCCGGCCCGCTCCGGCCCGCCCCTGCCCGCCCCTGCCGACCCCCGCCCACCCCCGCCCGAGCCTCCGTGGGCCGTCCCTTCCTGTCCCTTGCCGGGCGGCTGAGGTGAGGGACCCGGCCTCGGCGGGGCGGGCGGGGGACAGCGGCCCCCGAAGGGCTCCAGGCGGCTGTGGGGCGGGGGCGGCCTCGAGGGTGTAGGGGCGCCGGACCTCGTCGTGTCTGGGATGGCACCCGTTAGTTAGGATTGCCCGGTACGCCCCTGCCCGAGCACCCTGCAGAGTGGCCGCTCCCGGGCTGCTTTTTATGTGTTCCTTCCTTGCCCTATGTATTTTTTATGGGGGATGAACGTGGTCATAATATCGTAGTCGGAGAACTATGTAAATAGTAAGGAAAACAGATCAATTCAGTCTTGGGAGTTTTTCACTGTTACCATGGCCGCTGAAATGCCCTTAATCACAGACAGGACTGACGCTTCCCCCTGGATACCCAGTCCCTACCATATACCACCTGTGTTGCCACAGTGCCCACCGTGCCCTGTGGCCAGGAAGGCCAATGGCATCCTGGGGTGTATTACAAGGGGGGTGGTTAGTAGATCGAGAGAGGTTCTCCTTCCCCTCTACTCCGCCCTAGTGAGACCACATCTGGAATATTGTGTCCAGTTCTGGGCCCCTCAGTTCAAGAAGGACAGGGAACTGCTGGAGAGGGTCCAGCGTAGGGCAACCAAGATGATTAAGGGAGTGGAGCACCTCCCTTATGAGGAAAGGCTGAGGGAGCTGGGTCTCTTTAGTTTGGAGAAGAGGAGACTGAGGGGTGACCTTATTAATGCTTATAAATATATAAAGGGTGAGTGCCATGAGGATGGAGCCAGGCTCTTCTCGGTGACAAACAGTGATAGGACAAGGGGTAATGGGATCAAGCTGGAACACAAGAGGTTCCACTTAAATTTGAGAAGAAACTTCTTCTCAGTGAGGGTGACAGACACTGGAACAGGCTGCCCAGGGAGGCTGTGGAGTCTCCTTCTCTGGAGACGTTCAAAACCCGCCTGGACATGTTCCTGTGCGACCTCACCTAGGCGTTCCTGCTCCAGCAGGGGGATTGGACTAGATGATCTTTTGAGGTCCCTTCCAATCCCAAACATACTGTGATACTGTGAGTTCTCCATTAACCGTTTTTGAGCCCATCAGCATTTTACACGCTATTAGTGTTTCAAAAATTGCTTATTGCTTTCTCTTCGTTTCCAGCAAAAGCAAGAGGTCACTAAAGGAACACCTGGTGGTATGCTAGAACCAGCCTCTGTGCTTACAGCGTTTTCATACACACCTGTCAGTCACCATCTCTCCGATCATACTTAGTCCCTGCATGATCTTGATTCAAGACAAAGGAAATAAATATACTCTAAGACAGTAGATATTTAAAAGCTTTACTTGTCTGAATGGATATTTTTATATCCTCACTTGTGCCCAAGATGCAGTGTTATCCATCATTAATGCCTGTTCTCAGTTGCTTATTGCAGTCTCAGTGGCAGATGCTTGGAGTTACTTCCACCTTGTCTTAGAGACAGAGCTTCTCTTGGGTCTGGTTTGAAGGTGTAAAAAGAGAATAATGGAAGTTGTATGCAATGTCATTGTGATCTGCATCAGCATAACCTTATGTAAATTAGAAATGCAAGGTCTAGCTAATTCCAACCTCTGTTGAAGGAGATGAGGCATAATTTTAAGTGGCCACAGAAAGAAAAAGTTGTTTTCTGTTACGATTGATATGTGAGCATCCTTTGACATGTCGAGTCCAGAGGGATTTGTTGATATGATAGTGCATGCCTATGAAAACGTAGGATGTGAGAGAGAAAGAGAGTTTTCAAAGTGGTACCTTCACCTGACAGCATCAGGCTAAGACAGCTACTGACAACAGCTAGCTACTGATAACAGACAGCTACTGAAAATGCTGTAGTGCAGTTTGCCTGAGTGTATTCAGCTTGGTGTCATTTTAATCTTCTTATAATTTTGTTTCATATTGCTTTACCAACTGTACTGTGTTATCACTCATAAAAAGGGAGGAAGTCAGAGTAATGTGAAGGGGGTTCTCTCCTGTTATTATTCTTGATGACTGTTGCCTGTAGGAATTGATTGTATTCTTGATGTGAAACTTTGCTTCAGTTTTGTGACCAAAAAGACTAACCCAGACACAAATGAGCTTTTCAGTGAAATAACACCGTGGTTGTGTTTGATATTGGGTTTTCAATATACTGCATTCCCAGTTTTTTTACTGATTCACTTGGCTCTATGTTAAATAAAATAATTACTGTTTTACCCTTTTCTTCTATTTGCAGATACGAATGACTCTTCTGTTAAACTGAACCATGACTCTTGCATTGAATGAGCTGCTTGTTTGTTGTCGTCGCCTTGAAAATGAGAAAGCTGTGGAGCGAAGGGTAACAAGTTTTCTTTTGGTGTGTGTGCCTCAGTTAGCAATGAAGGGAATAATTGATAATACTTTTTCTTGAAATACATTTTCAGAAGGAAATTGACAATTTCAAGCGACTTCTCCGTGATTCTGAAACAGTTCTCCAGCTGGACCGGAATTCGGATTCTAAACAAGGAAAGCAGCTCAACTGGGATGCTGTATTTAGGTGGGTTTGTCGTTGTTTTTTTTTCATTTGTGAATAGTTGCATTTTTCTTACATGGAACATAATTCTTTTGTTTATCAGGCTTATTTGAATGCTTATCTTTCAGCAGATCCATTTAGACTTCTCATCAGCTTGTAAACAAGAAACAACTTATGTTAGTGTCTAAAGGAAGTAAATTTAGAATGGCAAAAGTGCAACACGTGTCACATACAGAAAACTGCTAGGAAGCTGATCATTAATTGGGTGGTTGTTTTTCCTTCTGAAAATAATAGTTATTTTCTTTTATTGAAAATTATCTTCTGCATCCTTTTTATGTAGATTATAGATAGCTCATTTGAATTTTTTGAGTTACTGGGTTCTTCAAGACACAATAGAATGACTGTGACTTGTGAATTAAAGAAGATGTGCTGAGGTTTGTAGAGGCTCATCTTTGATAGAATCTGCTTTAGGTGTCCTACAAGATTGGACTGTGATAAGTTCTGAGAGCAGTAGGGACCAGTGTTAAAATTCATGTTGAAAGGGCATCTGAAGAATTAGTTTTCATAGGCTGGTGTGTGGTCAGCTTGATAAATTTTACATGTTGCTTTTGAGATAGTCAGTAATGTATTAGAAATATATAAGAGGAATACAAAAACATGGTCAATAACGCATTAGAAATACATAGGAGGAATACAAAAATAGAGACGTTAAGCTGAATACAAATAGTAGGCCAGAAAATCTGCAGTAATTGCCAAAGACAGTGTAATCTACTCTTAGATATAAAATTTGATCCATATGTTAATTTTAAGTGATTGAGAAATAGGACTTGATGTTTTCCCCAATAAAAACAATGAAGAGTACTTATTTTGTTGTATAATGTTGCAGAAGAAGAAAAAGACTTAGCATTGCTTTTTTTCCTGACTATAAATTTTGTATCTAGCATTATGGAAAGTTTAAAGGAAAGTTTGGTTCCTATTAAAGTTACTTCTGGATTATCTTTAAAACTTACAGCTCCTTTTATAGATTGTTTTTTGTCATGCTTAGACTGTGAAATATTTCAGTTGGTTTTGGTCTTTTATAAGTAGAATTGTAAAAAGAACAAGAACTAACATTCTAGGCTAAAACATTTACCTGTTTTACTTTAGTCATAAATGTGCAGATCCTTGATTAATATCTCTTCTATTTTTGAAGTCTCTTGCAGAAATATTTCCATAAAGAGATGAAAAACCTACTACTGACAAAACCAAATGCATCTGCTTCAACCCAAACTACCAGACAAAAAAAGATGCAAGAAGTTGGAAGTTTGGTCAAATATTTCATCAGATGTGCTAACAAAAGTTAGTAATATATCTTCATGTAGAATTACTTTTTTGTTTTGTTGCTTTGCTTTCAACTTGAATTTTTTATACTGAAGCTGGCAGAGTAGAATTCATCTTGCTCGCTTCCAGGTGTTTACAATTTAAATATCTTCATGTGAGTGAATCTTTGCGCTTCTTCTCTGACCTTGTTAATGTTCACAGTGCCTTTTTCTAATTATTCAATGTTTATATAACTGATGTATTCTCTCATAAGTAACTTCTTTCTTAGAAAGAGTTTGTTAAAGGTGATGATTACTAACAACTGTTTCTGAACTGTAGTGGGTTTTAAAAAATATTTTTAAGTAAACATTTTACAAACATTTAATTCCAGATTTATTTGCCACACTTTGGGTTAATTACAGTCTCATGTTGTTTCTTCATGTAGGAGGACCCAGACTGAAATGTCAGGAACTTCTGATTTACGTCATGGAAATTATAAGAGATCCAACAAGTTGTGCTGCTTATGGATCTGACTGTAGTAATATGCTCCTAAAAGATATCCTTTCAGTAAGGAAATATTGGTGTGAAATATCCCAGCAGCAGTGGTCAGGTAATATTTTTCAGTCTACTTACAAATGTATTTTCCTATTATAGAAGCACGTTTAGGTGCATTTTAATTTGTTTGTTGCCCTTTTGTGTGAGGTACTACGCAAACCGTGGAATAAAATAGTGTCAGCCATGAAGGCTTACAGTTGAAATAAACAAAGCAGCAAAGATAAGGAGTTGCTTTTTCTTTCTACATGCGGCTTGCTGAAACGTGTACTTGTATGTATGCGAGGTCTCCACAGGCCTTAACATGTGTAATAGATCTGTGGAATGTGAGTGCTGCAAATAGCCTCAGTAGAACTGGTGTTGGTGTGCAGGTGTTGGCAAGTTATTAGGTACTGGCTGGTATAATTTTTATATAGTTTATGTATTACTATTAAATTTTATTATCTGAGTTTTATTGGCTTACGAAGATCCTAAAAACATTGAGTCATTGTTATGTTCTCATATTGCATGTAAGCAAAGACTAGAAAGCTTAAGATTTAAATAGAGAAGAATAGATTAAAAAATTGGGTAGTGATACAGCATGCAACCTGAACTGAGTGGAGATACAAACATAATTTTTCACTTTTCAGAGGATTGGATTTGACTCCAAGACAGTTAACTTACTTAGCATGGAGAAGAATGCTTATGTATTTTGAATCATCTGACATGTATCACAGTATCACAGTATGTTTGGGATTGGAAGGGACCTCAGAAGATCATCTAGTCCAATCCCCCTGCTGGAGCAGGAATGCCTGGGTGAGGTCGCACAGGAACATGTCCAGGCGGGTTTTGAATGTCTGCAGAGAAGGAGACTCCACAACCCCCCTGGGCAGCCTGTTCCAGTGTTCTGTTACCCTCACTGAGAAGAAGTTTCTTCTCAAATTTAAGTGGAACCTCTTGTGTTCCAGCTTGATCCCATTACCCCTTGTCCTATCATTGTTTGCCACCGAGAAGAGCCTGGCTCCATCCCCATGGCACTCACCCTTTATATATTTATAAACATTAATAAGGTCCCCCCTTAGTCTCCTCTTCTCCAAACTAAAGAGACCCAGCTCCCTCAGCCTTTCTTCATAAGGGAGGTGCTCCACTCCCTTAATCATCTTGGTTGCCCTACGCTGGACCGTCTCCAGCAGTTCCCTGTCCTTCTTGAACTGAGGGGCCCAGAACTGGACACAATATTCCAGATGTGGTCTCACCAGGGCGGAGTAGAGGGGAAGGAGGACCTCTCTCGATCTACTAACCACCCCCCTTCTAATACACCCCAGGATGCCATTGGCCTTCCTGGCCACAAGGGCACAGTGCTGGCTCATGGTCATCCTGTTGTCCACCAGGACCCCCAGGTCCCTTTCCCCTACACTGCTCTCTAATATGTAATTTCCCAACCTATACTGGAACCTGGGGTTGTTCCTGCCCAGATGCAGGACTCTACACTTGCCCTTGTTAAATTTCATTAGGTTATTCCCCGCCCAACTCTCCAGCCTGTCCAGGTCTCGCTGGATGGCAGCACAGCCTTCTGGCGTGTCAGCCACTCCTCCCAGCTTAGTGTCATCAGCAAACTTGCTGATAGTACACTCTATTCCCTCGTCTAAATCATTAATGAATATATTGAATAATATTGGCCCCAGTACTGACCCCTGAGGCACTCCACTAGATACTGGCCTCCAACTAGAGTCCGCACCATTGACTACCACTCTCTGGCTTCTCTCCTTAAGCCAGTTTGCAACCCACCTCACTACTCTATTTTCTAGACCACACCTCCTCAACTTAGCTGTGAGGATGCTGTGGGAGACTGTGTCAAAGGCTTTACTGAAGTCAAGGTAGACCACATCCACCGCTCTGCCATCATCCATCCACCTGGTTACATTCTCATAAAAGGCGATGAGGTTGGTCAAGCATGACTTACCCTTGGTAAAGCCATGCTGACTGCCCCTAATAACCCTCTTATCCTTGATATGCCTTGAGATGGCACCAAGGATCAGCTGTTCCATTACTTTCCCAGGGACAGAGGTGAGGCTGACTGGTCTATAATTACCCAGGTCCTCCTTCTTGCCCTTTTTGAAGACTGGAGTCACATTTGCTTTCCTCCAATCCTCGGGCACCTCTCCCGTTTCCCAAGACTTGGCAAAGATGATGGAGAGTGGTCCAGCAATGACTTCAGCCAGCTCCCTCAGCACCTGCGGATGCATCCCATCTGGACCCATGGATTTATGGATGTCCAGGCTATTTAACTGCTCCCTAACCTAGTCCTCATCGACTAAAGCAAACTCCTCCATTGACCTGGCTTCATCCGGGTCTCAGGGGTACAGGGCTCCCCAGGACAGCCTCCGGCAGAGTAGACAAAGACGAAGACATTCAGTAATTCTGCCTTCTCTGTATCTTCTGCCACCAGGGCACCCACCCCATTCATCAGTGGGCCTACATTGCCTCTGGTATTAGTTTTATCTGCTATGTATTTGAAAAAGTTCTTTTTGCTGTCCTTGACCCCTCTCGCCAGCTGTAATTCTAAGGAGGCCTTGGCTATCCTAGCTGCCTTCCTACATCCTCTAACAGCAGCCTTATATTCCTCCCAAGTGGCCAGCCCCTGCTTCCATGCCCTGTAAACTCTCCTCTTCTGCTTGAGCATACCCAACAGATCCCTATTCAACCACCTAGGCCTCCTGGCTCCCTTCCTTGACTTCCTACATGTGGGGATGCTCTGATCCTGAGCGTGGAAGAAGCAATCTCTGAATGCAATCCAGTTATCTTGGGCCCCTTTTCCTTCAAGTAGTCTTGCCCATGGGATTTCCCCCAGCAATTGCTTGAAAAGGCCAAAGTTAGCCCTGCTAAAGGCCAGGGTTGCAATTTTACTTGCTATTCTGTTCCTGCCACACAAGATGCTGAACTCCACCATCTCGTGGTCACTGCAACCCACTGTACTAAGCTCTCAACTCCTCTGTTTCCATTGGTTGATGCAATAGGAGAGTGATTTGGAAAAAGTAATAGAAGTTTTACAGTCTAGTTTGCTGAACGTGCAATTCTGGAGAAAGTGTGGAAATACTATCTTTATTAGCATGGTGTAGAGCTTTGAAGTCAAAGGTTGCATTTCTGAAAAGCATTTTATGAGAAAATACTCTTTCTCTGTAGCCTGAAGATTGTTGTTTAGCTACACAATGGAAATAAACCTACAGAGACTCAGAAGAGGCATCTGGTGATACTGGGAGTGAAAGAGGAGGCAGAAAAATCTGCTGAAGGCTGGCAAAGCAGAGCAACTAAAATGGAACCATTCAGGATGGGAGATGTGGTTGGGTCATTAGAGAGCCTGAGAGTGAGATCTCAGAAGTTAAAGAACTTGGTACCATTTGGCCATTGAGGTAGAACTGTAAGTTGAAGATTGAAGGTGAAGCTGGAACTTTATGGGAAAGCTGCCTGAGACCAGGAGCCACGTAAGGGCAGTAGAAGACCAAACGCTGTCAGCCTGCAGGTTGGAGCAGAACAGCAGTCATGGAGCTGTAGTGGCAATGGAATCAGAAATGCTGGTTGCTCCTCACATGATGATACTTCACTGTTTGCTGAAAGGAGAAATGCCTTTGACTTTCCACATGACAAACATGACCTGGAATAAATGGACTCATAAGAGGAAACAGGGATGCTCCAGCCTACCAAAGGAGGTGACGGGCTGATCCAAAAATTGTGACTTTTGGGTGTCACCCAAGGTATTACCTCATGCTTCAGAATCTGAGGCCAGAGTTATGAAAGGCTTGGTGAAGGTGGCATTATGAGTCTTGCTGGAGTCCAAGATGTCCATAAATCTGTGAAGGCCTGCACAACAATGAAGCAGCAGCATTGTGATTGCTTGATTTACTTATAGTTGTCCCAACTTGGCTTTTCCACAATGCAGGTGTGTAGAACTCAAGGCCCTGTGTGATGCCATCAGTGTCACTCATGCAGAGTATCAAAGGAAAAGACTCTGAGAGTGCTTCAGAGACCTTAATCCAAACAGTCTGTGGAGAGCTCACCCCAAATTGATGAGGACCTACTGACCAGCAGAGTTGAGGGTCACTTTACAGAGCAGAAGTACAGTAACTGATCATTCTGCATCCAGAGGAGTATATGATACGGCTGCTCTGAGCTCATGGCTGGTTGCCTGAACAAAGTAGTCACAGTGGCTGGGATTCCCAAAGATCATTCTACCTATATTTTCACTTAGAAAAAAGGAGGCCTGAGGGGTGGATGTCCATTCCTTCAAAGTGTTGTCCCAGAGTAGCTGCTGAGGTCCTAGGACTGAATCAATATTTCTTCCCGCTGCCATTCTTTGCAGTGGGTGTTGTCCGTTGGAGGAATTGAGGGACACTATCATGTCACTCCTAGGTGGCATAAATGAAACATCAGCAAAGCTTCTGTTTGTGTTGTGTTAAACTGATGTTGATGATTGGATCAGTCCCGTGCTACTGTGATTTGTATGAGGCTGATGACGAGACAGCGTGATGAGATAAGAAAGTAGAAATCTGAGGAAGTGGCCTTTTCTTCAGAGCATTTGTAAATGAGCGTGAAGCGTGGATGTGTTGGTCTCTGGACTGGAGTGAACTAACTCAACCGCAGGTGGTAGAAATATAGAGAGCCTCAGTATCAACTGTTCTGATCTCTTTATTTGTTCCTGCTGCACCAAGTTCTTTGTGTGGCTGTAAATTGTTTCTGAGTACTTTTATTGTGTATTCTGCAACAAATGGAGCCCACTGTGCTGAGCAGTTAATGTAGAGCAAAAGTTGAGTGTGGAAGTAGTTGTGAAAGTTGATTGTGTGGCTGTAACTACTTTGCTCAGTGTAACACAAGGCAGATTGTATACCAGCTCAGAATGAACATAACTTTACTTCCAGTGTAGACAAGACCACTTGTTTTATTTCTTTTTTTTCCCCCCACTTAGCTATTGTGAATAATGACTTGCAGCTGAATTAAGAATGATGGTTTCTGTATATTTCATGCAATGTTTTGCTTCAAGCATTTTAATGTGATCCTCTGTGTTATGTATGTTTATGTACATATATTTGTTTATTTACAACATATATACACACTATATCATATATACTTTTTTTTTCAATACATTTGCAGAGTTGCTGATACTGTATGGCCAATTATACCTCAGACCTTCTGGAAAGATTAATAGAGTCTTGGTGGCCAGGATAATTCACACACTTACGAGGGGGTACTGCTTCCAAACTGATGGGTTGAGTTCTGATATGTTCATCTTCTTTTCAAAAGCAATGCAGTGTGCGAGGTATGTTGCAAGTGCTCCTTTTGTATGCTAATACCTACTTTTATAGAATAACTAATTTTAATTATTTTGGATTAGACTTTAGTAATAGCAGGTAATGCTTCTGTAGACATATTTTGTTCTGTCTTTGAACACCAGTTTAATAAATTCTTTAAAGTATTAATAACTTCTGCATTTGTTAGGCAAATAATATTCTGAATATATTTACTTGCTAGTATTCACATTTAAACAATTCATGTGAAATAAAATTATTTCTTCTGGAATTTTGATTGTTTGGTTTATGTTGCAGGAAGGAGAAGAATACTGCTGGCCTGGAACATATTGTTGGAGCAATGAATATCTTCTTCAATAAGTTTGCTGTTGATTGTCGCATACGGATTTGTAAAGTAGGGGAAGAAATTTTGCCTGCAGTGCTTTATATGTGGACTCAGTATAGACCAAAGGATTCCCTGAAGGAATCAATAATTGAGTTATTTCGTCTCCAAGTTCGTATTCATCATCCAAAGGGTGCAAAAACTCAGGGAAAAGGTATAATAAAAAGTCTCCCTGTTGTTTTTTGGTTTTTCCTTTTTTTTTTTTGTCACAGTATATGATTGTTTGAATTATTGTGCCAACTTTCTCAATTTTGATACTGAGTCTTAGAAAAATTAATGGGAGTGATGATTACTTGTCAATAGTTTCATGATACTATTAATAATGAGTGAAAGTGGAAATAAGTTTTCAAATGGTATGCACTAAGAGAATATTAATTGTATTAAGTCCTGTAAAGGTTGATTGCTTTTTATCAAAAGGTGACTTTTAATTACTAAATCAAAACACTTGGGGGAGGGTTAAATAATAGTTTAGATTGCCACATGTATTTGTATCTTACCAGGTTTATTTAAGCCCAGAAGTTACTGCTATGGTCCAAGTCTGACTTACTGTATAAAACTGGTCAGAGAACATCACTCATTAATTGTGTTTGTCTGTCGTGGCCTATTTCAGTTCTACTATCTTTTTTTTTTTTTTTCTCTTTGTCAACAAATGGCAGAGAGTTTATAATTACTCCAAATTTATCCATTGCATTTCATTGTAGTCTTCCCAATTACATAAATAATTGTTTATTAGAAATTTCTTTCCTACCTTGATCACTTATATATGCTGATTGAATTCTCTCTTAACTTTTTTTACTTTTATACTTCATTCATTCTTCATTTTAAGACTTGTTTTGCAGGCCTGCATTTGTTAAGCTTTGTATGCTTTACTCTGATTTTGGTTGTATTTTGTGTTGTGTGGGTAGGTTTACATATTGTATCAAGTGAGTGGTACATGTTATCTTTTAATTGTTTTTGCATGTACAGGTGTATATGACTCACCAAAATGGCAAAGTATCTTACAAAACCTATATGATCTGCTGGTGAACGAAATAAATCTCATCAGTAGTAGAGGAAAGTATTCTTCAGTCTCACGTAATATTGCTATAAAGGAAAATTTGATTGAGTTAATGGCTGATATTTGTCATCAGGTAACTCTTTTATTTAAATATAAAGTCGACTATATACTTACTGTGTTGTTTGCTTTGCTTTATAAAGTAATATGGCTTTAGCCTTTCCTCAAAATCATTTACTGAAGTATTAGTATCTTGTATCTGTGATCTGATGTGTTTAGCTCATAATTTTTTTGCAGTTTAGAAATGTGTGGACTCCGAAAGAATACTGGGTTTCACTGGTGTTACTTATGAGACTGTAAGTGGAGGTTCAGTTATAGTAAAGAATAACAAATAACAATTCTGCTTGCCTCTTAGCGGGCTTTATACGCAGTAAAAAATGGACCAGTTTAGTATGATATTTCAGTTTTCCTGTAAATACTACTTTTTTATTTGTATACTTTTAAATTTCTCTTTATAAAAGGTTTTTACAGAGGATACCAGAGTTCTGGAAATCACCCAGTCGTATGCGGTTACACAAAGAGAGTCCAGTGGTGAAACAGCAGCAAGCAAACGCAGGAGGATTGAACTGGGCTGGGAGGTAATTCGAGGCAACCTGCAAAGATCCCAGGAGGATTTTGATGTCATACCTTGGTAATAACATCTTTACATGAAACAAATATCACTACAGACATATTTTTACATTTAAATGTTCTCCTGAATATGTTGTGCTTTGGAATTAGGTATCTACGCAGGCTGTAATTATATTATCTAAGCACTAAACGTAGATTCTCACAGCATTTGGAAAGTAGTGGGTAGTGTTCTTGGCACTCTTGCTTTAAAAACTTTATATATTTATTTTCTGAAGAAATAACGAGGTCTAGTAAACTGTGTTGTGGTGTGTAAGATATTACTGCCTCCGATTTTCTACCTGTCTTTTGTGCTAGATATTACCAGTCTTTATGTCAGTATTGTGAGTCTGATCCAACTTATGAGTATTAGGTAATTAATGTGAGATTTACTGCTTTCTTAAGCTGGGTGGGTCACAGGACAGCATCCATTAACAGTTTGGCCGTTTTGGACTAGTTCACACAGTGCTGTAATACCTAGCCTGAAAACTGTTCAAGTGCAAGGCCTGGCACCTTAGGCGGGACCTTGATTGAGAGGCATTTTGTTTGACATAAGGGACTTCTGAACTGGAGATGTAGCTACATGTCTTCAGCTGACTGCCAGAGAAGGACTGCGTAGCAGGGAGTCAAGTTGTTGTTGAAAGACCACAGGAAGACTTTTCCAGAACTTACCAGCTGTAGTCCTAAGCCCAAAAATGTTTATTTTTTAGCTAAAATAAATTACACAGGCTATTGTTACTCTTTCTCTCTTTTGGCCTTTTCTTGGAAACTGCTGTACAAGACACCAAAACAGTGTAGCTGCTTGAAAACTGGGTCCTGAGCTGGGGCGGTAGGTTTGTGTGTGTGTGTTTCTTGCTCACAGTATTGAGGCAAAGTGGCTATTTAGGATCCAGTTGAGAAGTTAACTTGCCATTCTGTGTGGAGATAGCAATCTCCAGGAAATCCTGCAAGTACTGTAATTTACTAATTAGAGTAGAGTTGTGACCATTGCTATGAGCAAAACCCTTCCAACTTACCATCTCCAGCTTAACATTTTGTTCATTTGATAGATTTTATTTTTCTTATCTGTAGAGATGTTCTTGTAGTGTTTCCTGTTTATAGAAGTTCACCCTTGAGGTCACTCCCTGGGCCTGAGTGTGTAGCAGACTAGTCCAGAAGAAGGACAAAAATTGTTTTTTTGCATGAAATTTTCTTCCTTTGTGGTCAGGAATAAGTGAAGTCAGCTTGTAAGGAATTAGAAATCGGTGAAGTCAGCCTGTAAGGAATTAGAAATCGGTGAAGTCAGCCTGTAAGGAATTATTAGTGGTAGTAAGACTAGACAAGCAGACTTACAAGTAAAACAGTAGAAATACTGAATCTTTAACCTTTGGTAGTAAACAGATCAGCTCAATACTGGAAAGCATAAATGTGAAATGACAATCAGAGAATTCTTTGTTCGTTTTCTTTTGAAGGTGCAGATTCAGGTATGTTTGATGTTAATTGCTTCACCTGTGTTTTCAAGGTTACAGATTACAGCTCAATTAATATCGAAGTATCCCGTGAGTCTTCCTAGCAGTGAGCTACCTCCCTTACTCAATGTACTTCACCAGTTACTGCCTCATCAGCGCCGAGGAGAAAGAACCCCATACGTGCTGAAGTGTCTTACAAAGGTGGCTTTGTGTCAAAACCAGAAAAATGATTTGAAAAGCACCCACAGGTTGGAGCTCCAGAGAACCTGGGCAAAGATTTGGTCTCTTACCATTCGTAGCGTAAGTTTCCAGCAGATTGAAGTGGAAAGCTTTGGGCTACTTGAAGCTATGATTCAAGGAAACCTTGTTGTGACAGATAAAGAACTCTGGAAGATATTTTCAGGACCTGCATGCAAGCCTTCAAGGTAAAATGGGAAGCAAGAATACTTTGTGTCTGATCTACATTGCTCTTAACCGTGCAACCAAAACCGCTGTATTATTCAAAATAATATGGTGGTTGTGGCTGTGTTTCTAATTAAGAGTGGCCTACATGTGCGTTTTAAGCATTTGAAATGGGCATAAATACATACATAAGTCTGAAAGCAGAGGCAGAAGAGGAGATGCAAGCATCGTCAAATTTAAAATTGACTAGAAATGTAAAATGGGCTAAAAGTTTAAGATCTGTGTGAAAGAGATGCTGATTTTGTGAAGTTAAAAAGTATATTTTCCTCTATAAATATATTCTGATTCTGAAACAGTCTTTAAAACAGACAGGAAATGTCTGTAATAGCCAAAGTGTAGCTTTTGGAAATGCAAAGATCCTAATAAAGGAGTTTTCCAGTATGTGTGCTTATTAACTTGCTTATGAACTTGATGCTCCCTGAGCATGCAGAAATACTGACTTTGCTTTAGAGTGCTGATCAACAAACATCACGTTGTTTCTCAAAAATGCCCTGTGTTCCATTTTTGTTACAGTTCTGCTATATGTTGTTTGTCATATGTGATGTCTACCTACTCAGTGCCAGAAACTTTGGATATAGGGATGGAACAGAATAATGGTGAAAGAAATCTAGGTTCTGTGTTAAAGGAAGCGATAATGAAATGGGTACTGTCCTGCTATTTGGAGGAAGAAATGGAAGAATGTGCAGAGTTGCCTCCTGTGCTCTGCAGGTAAAGTCTTTGTGGCATAACTTTGTATGTAAGCTCACCCTATAACACAGAATAATTGCACAGGGAAAAGTGCATTTGCGGAATTGTATTATGTTAATGCTTTGGTAGAGTTTATAGAGTTTTTAAGCTTACTGTAGAATGTCATTGTGGGGATGTAATTTAGTTATCTGTCCATAGCACAGCAGATACGTGAACTATGTGTTAGAAACCTAAAGTGAAAACTTAAGCTTCTTTGAAGATAAACCGTTATCTGTTTAATTTTTGGGTGTGCTTCAGGAATCCAAATAGCTTGTCTGATTGCAAGAAAATACAAAACAATTTTCTTTTTTTACAGTGATTTTCCTCATCTTATGTTACAAAAAATACTTGTGAGCCTTACAATGAAGAACTGTAGAGCTGCCATGATTTTTTTCCAAAATGATGCTAAATGGTATGTTTTTACATCAATCATTATAGATACTTAAGCTTCTTGTATTTGTCATTTTAGCGAGCAGAGATAATGAAATGCTTAATTCCTCAAGCTCTTTCACATCCTCTTGTGGAACATCTTTCAGACCCCATAAAATAACAGCACTTCTGCAATTTGTTAAGATGCTTTAAGCAGATGTTAAAATAGTCTTGCTGACAGAGTCGAAGCTTCAGGTACTGAACAAAATACCTAATGAGTCATATGTGTATCATCTCACTTCAGCAAAACAGCTAAATATTTGGCTTTTTATCCATAAGTAGGTTAGATATTGTTAAGTCATTAAAATTTTCAAATAATTTGTAATTTTATACAAATATTTATTCATGCCTTTTAACATTACCTTCCATTCTAAAGGAAGCATATATCTTAATTTTCTTGAAGACAGATAGTAAGTAGAAAGTTGGCTAGATGCTTGCTGTCCACGTGTCCTCATGCCACTCCACCTACATTTGTGACCCCAGCCGTATGTTGCTTGAGTCTGTAGGAGTCACTCTCTGAATGCTGTTCTTTCACTGATGCATATGTTCAAGCTCTTGTACTATATCCATTTTTCTCTTAATGAAACTAAAACATGTATAACTTGTTCTGATGGAAGATAAGACTTTAGAAGTTAAAAGTGCTAGTTTCAGGGGTTTTGTGAATTTCTGCTCCAGTTGTGTAAAGCAAGTTGAACTCAGCCATCTTAACACAAAACAGATGCTTCTATATGAGCTACAGTAGAATGTATGCAGTTGTCAAGCATTGGAACAGGCTGCCCGGGGAAGTAGTGGAGTGACCATCCCTGGAGGTGTTTAAAAGGTGTTTAGATGAGGTTCTTAGGAACATGGATTAGCGTTAGGTTAGGTTATGGTTGGACTTGATGATCCGGAAGGTCTCTTCCAAGTGAATGATTCTATGATTCTATTCTATGATTCTAAGTGTGTGCAGGCTTCGTTCTTCTTTGCAGTTTCTTCAGAGCTAAAGTAAGAGTATCCATTCCACAGTGAAATTCACCTTAGAAATTAAAGATCAACCAGAGTTTGGAAGCACGAAAGGATAAAATGTTTATTGTGCTTTTGTTTATTTCTTGCATTTAAATAATAGTTTTAAAGACTTGTAAGTCATATACTGGCTGCTAAAGTAAAAACGATGTCTCTTCTTCAAGTGTGCACCACTTGCAAGGGAAAGAAGACAACCATTTTTCTGATATTGAAGAGCTGTATCTGCAGACTACGTTTGATGAAATGGATGTTTTCACTAAATTTGCAGTAAATGTTACAGATAAAAATGTGACTCGTTCAAGACTTGCCATCAACCAAAATCTTAGGGAAACTTTGGAGCATTGTCTTTTAGCGATGTCAGAAAAGCTTTTAAGCAGCTATGCTCCCAAGGTAAGTTAGAAATTACTGTTACGTCCTTACATTTATGCTCCCAACCATATATTGTCAGGGCAAAGTATACAGATTTTCATTGCATTTGCTGATAAAAATGAGCTGCAAGCAGTTGAAAAACTATATCCAATAATATGAAATAGAGAAGTCTCTATTTACATCATTAGCAAAATATCCAGTTTTCATAATTATGTGGGAATATGTACAAGCTGTATAGAAGTGGAAGTGTGTGCAGAGTTGCCACATAAATTGCTGTTATGATGCTTTTTGTTATGTTGGTTTCAATTTCTCTGGACCTATAATGCCTTAAGCTCTTGCCAGTTTTCAGCCAAGTTAACCTGAGGCATAGAAGTCTCAAATTGTTAGGTTTTGTAAAAAGAGACAACTGTGTAAAGGAGCAATGGTAAAATAAGCTGCATATACAGACTATATTTAAAAAGAGCACAGCCCATGCTGAAGGGAACCGATTATCCCCCTCTACTCAGAGACACGTGAAATGCTGCATCCAGTTCTGGGCCTCCCAGTATGGGACAGACGTTCAGTGCATCTGGTGGAGGCCCCTGGGATTGCAGGGGCTTGTTCAGACTGCAGCAGAGGTGGCTTTGGGTGCCCTGACAGGATTTGGGAAGCCTACCAGTGCCTATGAGATTGCCTACAAGACAGAGCCAGACTCTTCACAGGGGTGCATTGCAGGAAGATGAGAGACAAGAGGCAGAGTCAAGAGAAGTTCACACTGGATCCAAGGAGAATTTCATCTCCGTGGGGACAGTGATGCGGTGGCACAGGTTGCCCTGCCTGAGAGGTTGTGCAGTCTTCACGCTTGGAGGTTTTCAAGACCTGAGTAACCTGGTTTGACCTCAGAGCTGACCTGCTGTGAGCAGGTTGGACCGGAGACTCGCTGAGGTCCCTTCCAGCCTGAATCATCCTGTGATCCCATTTGTATCTTCCACTTGTTGGAACACCACAGAATCTCTCCTTTGGAGAGAAATCTTGACTTGTAGAGGAAGAGACACCACATAATGGTTAGAAGTTTGTGAAAACAAAAGCAGCAGGCTTTTCAAACTTCCAGTTCCTTTGAGAGGCAAGCTTTGGTGTTAATGTAGTGGTGTGCCTTCCTTGCAATTCACTGCTGAGGTCCTGTAATATTTGGGGAGCCAAAAGTAACAAGGTGCTGGCGACTGGGAGCTGTAAAACTTAACCCTGTTTTTGCATGTGTGACAATGGCACGTATGCATAAGTTTTCCCATTGTTTTTATAGACAACTGCTTTTCAAGAATGTGATAGGAATCCTTTTTGGTGTCTCTGAGAAAGTAAGAAACAGTTGTCTGCTCTTTTGCCTCCTTTGATCCAAATAATTTAGACAGATGAAAAGAGATCTCTAGAGTGCTCCTGCACTAAGTTTGCACACATTAACAACCATGTATGCTGTTTGTTTGTTGACACAGTTGCTACGAAGAAGCAACTTACAAATTTACTAAGATCAGAAGAGACAGCAGTAGGAATGTGATGTAGTTCCTGACCTGCTCATGCTGTCTCTTGTCTTGGCATGAGGTAAAATAGATGAAACAGAGCACTTGGGAAGAGCTGGAACTATTGCTGCGATGGAATGTAAGGAGAGGGAGAATTTGAAGTCTTGTAAAGGAAGGAAGCATAAGGGCCATGGGACATACAGATAATATTATAACAGGGAAAGCCAAAAAAGGACATGTGAGACAAGTGCAATGCAAAACATTAGGATGCAAATATTTTCTAATTTTGGTGAAATCTGCCTATAAAAGTGTTTTTAAAAGACTGTGTTCTGTATTCTATATTTTAGTGGAAAAGTTTAATGATAAACCACTGGTATTTATAGTGTGTGTTTGATTTAGTCTAAGGTTGTTGCTGCAGAACATCTTGTCCGATGTGTCAGTCTCTTGATTGGTGTTCTTGGTTGCTATTGCTACACTGGCATATTCAAAGAAGAGGATGCCTGTAAATCAGAATTGTTCCAGAAAGCTAAGGTAGGCAGCAATGTGTTTGGGAGCTGTTAAAAATGAAATAAACCATTAAATCTAAAATAATTTCTGAAAATCTATTCATATTGATATATTTTCCGAGCATGAATTTTCCATTGGATTCTGCTTAAAAAAAGGCAGTTGAGTGTGATTTAAGTATGTTAATGCTGCTGCTGGAAGAGAGGAGTCACTGTGAAATTCTGTCAGCACATCAATGCATGTTTCGCAGTGGAGAATTTTCTAAATATTTGTTCATTTCTGAGTCACCCCTTCTACAAAAGTAATATAATCATGGACATGTGGACAAACAGCTACTTAGAGGATAACAAGTCCTTTCATTTATACATGTTTTATGTAGGAATTTGTTAAGGTCATTTGATGGTTTAAACCAGTATGAAGGCAGCTACTATTGTTATTACCACTACTACTATTTGAGGTGATTTCTTACCTAAATATGGAAGCCCAGAACTTACACATTATGGAGAGATGCTATGTTTTCCTTTTGCAATGAAGATACTAATGTTTTAGGCAGGTCTAGTCCATCTTTTTGTCATTTCTGGAGCAGAATGAGTCAAACAAAAATGAAAGAAAAAAAAAAGAAGTCCATAGTCATTGATGTACGCTATAAATATCAAAGCTTTATGAATGAGAATGTCTGAATGAGTATAAATGAGAATCATGTCCCTTTGTCTCTGTGTGTATGCTGTGTATGTGCCAATATATAAAGGAATTTAACAGAGGTATTTTGTGTTGTATTTTTATTTAGTCTCTTCTTCATTATGCTGGAGAAAGCATTTCTCAGTCTAAAAACAAACTAAATGAAGATGCCCAGGTCAACTCATTAAGGACTTTGATAACTCAGTGTACAAAATGTTTATGCAATTGTACCAAGGTAAAGTTTATAAATGAATTTATATTTCTTTATTCATTAAAGAGATCACAAAGTTGAATGCTGTATATATAGTACCTGAAAAAAATTAACCTATCTGTATATCTTGCCTTCTTACAGAACAGTGCTAATAAGATGCAGTCTAATATATTCCTGCGTTTGTTGACATCAAAATTTATGGATGATCTCGTAGATATTTGCAAAAATCTGGTAAGTACCTTCTGTCTGTTTTTAAATGCAGTGCTCATCTACGAGAGGATTGTTTTTACAGTATAATAGTTTGGAGGCAAACCAAATTAGATACTTCTTACAAGAAAAAAAAAAAAAATCAAAATACATTGAGTTTTATAGAGAATTCCGAACTGGAAACATTTCTGTTTAGCATTTGGACACAGGCATAGGGGGGAAAATGAAAGCAGATGGATAACACTTGACCAAAGTCAGCAGGCCAGCTCACATTAAAAAAAAATATGTTATTTTTGGAAATTTTTTAATACTGTATTAGAGTAAAAGTATACACAGGTTTTCTGCCATAGCAAGAATGTCCATAACACATTATATTGAGCTATAGTGCACTTGTAAAGTTTTAAAAGCTTCTATTTTTTGTAGTTCAATGGACTTACCTGACTTGAAACAGTTTAAGGATGTTTATTATATAGATATTAAATCTTCTAACTGTAAATTACTCTCCTTTTTCACTGGGAAGAAGTAATCGATGTAGATGACTGTTTAGCACAGCTCCTAAAACTTCTCTTTTTGGCAGATTGTCCTGTAGTCAGGCCTAGGTGGGCAAAATCCTTTGTTTTTTTCAGGTGAGAAGAAGCTGAGAGTGTTACCTTCTGTCCATTTGTCATCTGGTAGGGAAAGTAGTGGTTACTGTGCCCTCAGAAAGGTCATATGCCTTCCTTTCAATTCTTTGTAGTTCTGAAGTATAGTGAGAAGTCTGTGAGCCTTGTAGAGATAATTGTATTTCAAATACTGACAATGTCCTTGGCACCATGTAAAACACAGAGGCTAATATCTGTCTTAGGAAGCTTGTGTCCTAAAGAGAATAGTTCAAATCAGACAATTAATGTGTGTAGAAGACAGGTTTATCACAAAGTTTTAAATTCATCAGTTCAGTGTAGCTCTTATTGTCTTCACCCATTCTAGTTCACTGGGAAGCTGCCAGTGTCTTTCCTTGTCTTACACCTGTGATGTTTCTCATGTCCTTAAAAGCCAACTTTAAAAGAATGTGGTGTTTTTGTCAGATGGTGTTTACTGGTAAACCAAGTGAACTGGGAGAAGTGGATCTAACGGGGAATGATCCTGAGGAGAGTATAATGGAAGTAGATAACCAGCTATCTGATGATCTGTTTGATGATCATACAGTGACTGACATCAATGATACAAATGAATATGGTGAGATGCAAAATGTAACAGGTAAGTCTTGTCTGTGTTCAACACTATTTGCAAAAGCTTGTTTTTACAGATTGCTCTTTGCTTGGACGAGTGAGATCTAAAATTGTGTTGCTTCGCTAACAGTAGAACCAGCTACTTTATAAACAATAATTCTTTTGTGCTTCATTAGTGTTTTAAATATGTTAATGAAGTGTTCTTGCTCATTTGGAAAAGATAAGTTTATTTTTTATTTTATAAATGGTAAAATGCAAGCAGAGAAGCTAGCTGACTTGTTCAAAGTCAGGCAGAAATAGGAAACTAGAAAATGTGTCTGTAGGAATTCTGTCTCTGTCATTAGACTGTGATTCATTTTCTTAAAAGTAGTCCTATTTAACTTTTGTCCTTTTCCTGGTCGCTAATTCTGGAAAAGGTCAGCTTTCTTATATCTCTGGGCCTGCAGAGGGACAGGAGCATGAATCCGTCGGTTTATTCCTGTTAGGAGCTACAAGTGCTGATGTTCTCTTTCAGTTTAGATTCTTTATAAAAATGGTGTGTATCTTAGCTTGTAATCAGGACTATGTCTTCTGTTTCTTATTGAATGAGAAGGAAATCAGTGTGTTATATTAATTCTACAAAGAGCAGCTGGTCTGTTTTCCCCATCGTGTTGAATAAGTGTCTTAGAAGAATGTTCTCCAACCATCCGATAAATAATTCTAATAAATAAAGTCTATGATTACAGAAAGTTACAAGAGTTCTAAATGTGACAGAAAAATCGCATTTGTAATTATTTTGCTTAGGTTATAATTGACGTTTCAATGAGGATATTATCGTAGTAGTGATTTTGTCATTATTTCAATTTCAGCTTTGAATCCATGTATCCTAAATTATAGTTAACAACCCAAAAGAGCACAGCTGCAGATGGTTCCACTGAGTTCATTTTAACCTTGATGGAGAAATCAGCCATATGTATGGGCACATAAAAATTAAAGCTTCTGTTTTAGAGAAGGTCTTTGTAGAAGTAGGAAACACTCAAGAAGCTGTTACTGCTGCAGAACTGCTCAGTAACAAATAAACTTAAAGATTGATAGTGCTCTATCTGTTCTGAGAACTTCAATAATTTTTGTAAAGACCTGAAATGTTACCCATTTTTTTATTGTCCTTGAAGAAGCATTTCTTACATGAAAGTCTTGTTTTCAGGTCCTTTGAGCCCATTAGCTGAAGAACAGTTGACAAAGCAGGATTTACTTCTCCTTGAAATTCTGAGGTGCTTGTGTATTTGTGTAACTACAGTCCAAATTCAGCCCGTGAGCTTCCGAGCCTCTGATATACGCAGGAAACTGTTGACACTTACTGATGGCAGCATCTTTGATATTACTAAGCCCTTGCATCTGCACATGGTGAGTGTGAGCTTTTTTTACAGCAGACCCACCTCTGTATTTGTACTGGTTTTAAATTGGTAAATTCTTGTCAGTTCCCTGAGAAGACATTAAAATGGTTACCTTTAGTGTTTTGAAATGTGTGGTGGTTGAGGAATGAGCAGTTTAGAATTTGTAAGCCAGAAAATAAAGAGTTGAGGAGTATAAACATCTTACCTTTATCATTTTTTGTTAAATAGCTAGAAATGGTCTCTGTAGTAGATTAGGATCTGTGTTTTAATTTACAAAATAAATAATTTCAACTGCCAATACTGAAAATTTAATGAGCCATGTTTCTGTGTGACAGTCTTTGCGTGAAAAGTTGGTCAGAGTCGAACATGTAAGAGCTGACAATAAGTATCCTTGCTGTGTGATTTCATGTAAGAGTTACTGAAAGTGTTTTATATTTTTTCTTTTTGTCTACATGTTTTCTTAAGTATTATTTTCCATTTTGGTTCCTTTTTTTTTTCTTTTTCATTCCTCAGTACTTGGTCCTTTTGAAGGAGCTCCCTAGTGAAGAACACATCTTGCCTGAAGACGAAGTTCTTATGCTTCTTAGGCCTCTTTCGTAAGATAGGAACTATTCGGCATATATTATAGCTATTTTAATTCAACAGCTAGAGGATTTGGGGGCTGTTTTGTGTTTCAAGATATTTTTTTCTTTCTTTCACAGAGCTGTGTGTTCTTTGTACCGTCGAGATCAAGAAGTTTGTAAAGTAATTCTAAGTAATTTGCTCCCTGTAGCAGTAGGGTTGGCCCAGACCCACGCACATGCTGAAGAGACAGGGGATGCCCAAGGACAATTTTTGACAGTTGTTAGAGCCTTTTGGTAGGTTTTATCTATTTAATGCAGAAGTCCGTTCGGCTTGAAATTTTTAACTCTGGTATCAGTGTGAAGACTGTAGTGCTGTTGTGTGTCTTGACATTGGTATCCTATGATATCATTTAACTTTCCAGATTTTCTGTGTTGTGTTATATTTGTAGCAAAGAATTATGTCATCCTTAAGATAATATTAGAAAAATAATGCTACTGTTGTGTATTAATAATTGTTCTCTGAATTGCATCAGTAATTATAACAAGTGATAACTTCAGCAACCAAAAATGAATATCATTTACAATTGTAGATTACTAATTAAAATTCTCCCAAACATGCCTGTTGAGCACAAATAATGAAGTGTGAGCAGCAGAAACTAACCTGTTAGACTTTTTCTCAAAATGGTTGGCAACTTTTTCCTTTATTCAGATCTTCCTTATTTTAGGTATTTAGCTCAAGAAGGGAAATGCACAGCATCAGTGAGAGTGGCCCTTTTAAACTGCATGAAAGCCGTGCTTGAGGTAATCCCAGATTTTCTGATGTTCATTAGCATGTTATGTATATACCTAAGGTGTACTTAAAACCGGTATCTGAAGATCTTTTGCATACATCAGTGTATATTCTTCTGTATATTTTAAACAACAACATTAACTTTTCTTCAGGCTGATCCTCATTGCAAGTGGGTGATGCTTAATGTGGGAAATGAAGATCTGCCTGTGAGTGATGCTTTCCCACATTTTCTCGCAGATAGTCACCATCAAGTTCGCATTCTTGCTGCAAAGTCGATTACCAGGTGATAATGTAGACCTTTTTTCTGTTTATAAGAATAGCACTTAATTTCACTTAACTGGGTGTTACTTCTGCTACTGTATAGCTGCTCTTTTCAGTACTTCTGAGGCTTTAATGTGGATGGAATATAAAAGCCTACCAAGTTACTTTGGTTAAGGTGTTCAAACTTTGTTTACATTTCAAGTATTCTGTGGTGTGAGAGACATAAATATAAAGAGGTATAAACATTATATACATATAAAGCTATATATGATAGCAAATTTTGCACTAAATTTATTATACAAGACTTGAATAGGAAATAGTGGTTTGTCGTCTAGAAATAGTTGATGTACATTATGTAGCATGAAAACCTTTTCAGATAATCTTGTGTTATGAATGAGCTATATAGTTCTTTCTCTACACATCAAAAAGCGTTTAATTGACCTGGAATAAGAGTAGAGGAGGGGCATTCGAAAGTATGAAACACTTTATGCAAAGCTGTTGATGGCATAAAATGGAGCCCTTCAGCACAAAAGGAGTTGAATTGCAGGCAGTATAGCATAACTCTGCAAAAACTGGAGCAGAACAAAGTGAAGATTGACGGCCCTTTCCAGTTTAAAGACATGGGGACATTAAGTGAAGCTAACAGGTTGAAAATTATAAGAAAATATGGTTTACTTTGTACAACGTATCTTGAGTGTTATGCTACTACCTTCAAGTGTCTGGATGTTTACAGGGGTTCAGAAAGCAACAAATTCACGGAAGAGGAAATCATTAAAGGATACTAAATACAATCGCCGCTTCTAACTCATGATCTATCTAGGTCATCTGTGGTCAAATGTTATATTCAAAGAACTATTATGCATACAAAACAAATGTGGTGATCTTTCTGAAGTATCTGCTAATAATCACTCAGAAATGGCTAGAGTAACATTTGCTTTAATCCACTGTGATGTTCCCATTTTTGTTACAAAGAGTGGGTTGGGCTTTTGCCTACCAAAAATAAATGATTTGAGAAACTGTTTTTACATGTACATCTGTTCAATAAATATATTCCCAAAGAACTTTATGACATGAAGTGTTCCATTGTGGTGGACAACTGAAGTTTGGCTTCTGGCACTGGCAAAGATTGGGAAACTTGTGTGTGTTTTCAGGCCATTCTCCACCATTTATCCCCAACAGATATTTGTAGTGTTCTTGATAATGTTTGAGGGAGAAGAAGGAAAGACTGCTGTACAAAAAGTTAAGAAGAAAATAATAACATTCATAAAATCAGAATATTTTTATTAGATACACACAATATGCAGTAATTCTTTAGACTAAATTTTATGCTAATAATTATTGTTCTTCTTTTGAAGTTTATTTCAAGATATGAAACAGAGAGATTCTTCTGGAATGTCAAAACCCCTTCCCTCGAAGCTCCAGCAGAAGGCTTTTGAGAACGCCTATCTCAGAGTTCAGGAAGGAATGAGAAATCTGGTACCAACATCTAGTAATTAGTTTTGTCTAGATTTCATTTTATGAATAAGATGATTTATTTAAATGATCACATTTAATTTCCTAGAATATTAATTCTTCTGGACTTCTGTTAATCTGAGGTGGTGAAACAAGGTCGTGTTTAGGAAATTCCTTACATATCCAGTCAGTCACATTTTCGCCCACATTAGAAGTTTGTAAAACTTTTCACTGGATGTTCCAGATTGGTTTTCTGTATCATACTATTTGTTGTTGCGGGTTTCAGTACTGTAACATTTAAGAATCAAAGAAAAATGGAGCCTCAGTAATCCAGACAACATATAAATAGTGAATAAGAGGCATTGTAAATTCAAATTATGTGTTTACGTAGTATAAAAACAGATTTGTGAGATTCAGTAAGATCATGTTTCCAGTCGTATTAGAGCAGTGCTTTTCAAAAAAACAGAATTTGCTTTACAAATTCAACTGTTCAGAAGAAACTTCAAGTGAAGAAAAAGTTTTCCTTGCAATGGTTTATATTACTGTGGAATTTCTTTATTCATTTTTCTATTGGTATCTTTCACTTTTCCTCCCTCCTTACTACCATGCTAAGTCATCTTCATCATCTACATTTCCTGTTTTTTGCTGTGATGCTATCATCTATCTGCATGTCACTTCTGCTGCATTTTCTCTGTTCCCTTTGCCTGCTGTGTCGTAGCCTCACTGCAGAGGCTTCATCTCTGTCATCTTATTTCCTCTCTCTGTACTTTCAGCTCCAGCTCTTAGTCATCTCATTTCTCTGTTGCCTTCTCTCGCTGTTCTGTCACCTCAGCTTGCTGTTGTCTATTAGCTTCTGCCCTTCCATTGGGGTTTCTTGTATAACTTTTATTCAGTATTCACCACTTGTCAACAACGTGCCTTAATAGGGGAACAACTGCAGTTCTTTCCTGTATGCATCAGGGAAGGGCAAAAAGGAGATTTGTCTTCTCAGTGCCTCCATAATTTCTCTGTTAAGTGCATTGCCTTTGTTTAAACTGCTCATATTTCAACATGAACTGGAGTGTGTGAGCTACTGGCATGTGGGGGCTAGTAACTTGTGGTTGAGTGGAGCAGGCAGCTGGGGGAATAAATTTTTAAGCAACTGAAGCAAGATTTCCAGCAGTATTTATGTCGGTGCCCTCAATTTTAAATTATTTATACTAATTTATTAATGAGGGGATCGCTTCAACAGGCTATTTGTACAAAAAGTTCTTCATTATTTCTTATTGAAGGTCAGGGGTGATGCAAGTCCTGAAGATCTTTTGGACAAACAGTGTAATGGAAAAGCGGTTTTGCTGATGCTCATAGCCATGATTCTGTGCTGCAGTCCAGTCTGTGAAAAGCAAGCTTTGTTTGCTGTGTGCCAGTCTGTGAAAGAGAATGAATTAGAAACTCACCTTGTGAAAAAGGCAAGTATAAAATTCCATTTTATATTTAGGCTGTGAATTAAGTTTAGTTTAAAACCGGAACAGGACAAAATGCTTTTGTCAGTTTTGAAAGTTATTAAATTTTATAAAAGTGTGACTGATGTGGGGCATAAATACCTGAATGTGTAATTATATTTAATGATCTACATAGAAATAATGACATCATAAAAGGCAATTTTAATGGCAAATCTTGTCTATTAAAAGCACAGATCTCAAATAAAAAAATACAAAAACTATACATTTATTATTTATATAAATACATTTATTATTTATATAAATACATTTATTATTTATATGCAAGTATATTATTTATATAAAAGTGTGTTATTAGTATAAAAGTATATTACTTATATAAAAGTATACACTGAAGATTGCAGATCTCATTTAAAAAATCTTTGTACACAGTGGAAGTAAAGCGAGTTTCCTAATGTGGAAAACATGTAAAATAAATGCTAAGTATTGGAAGATGGTATGTGTCTTGTGGACTTGAATTTTGAAGTTCACAAGGGCATAGTGAAATAATTGCTGTTTCTAATGCAGCCTTTCATGCCAGTCATTTTTTTAGTGTGTTTGTTCTCTCCTTTTTATCCTTTCTTTTTGTTTGTTGCCTCTTATTTTTACACACAGTCTCTACCTCACAAAATGTGTACTGGCTGTCATTTATTTGCCTACCACCTCATATGGGGTAGTTGTAGTTCCTTGATTGCACTCTTGAGATACGGCAGTACAAATCATTTTTAAAATTGTTTATGCTAAATAAGAGCTGAGTTATACAAATATTCATTAAGAGGCTGAGGAGTGGGACATGGAGGTGTAGGTCTGTCAGTTTGCCATAGTATTATGTACTCTGCATGCTATTTCTGCAATCTTGCTTCATGCACAGGTTTTGAAAAAAATATCCGACATTTTTGGCTATAAAAGTATAGAAGACTTCATGACATCACATTTAGACTATTTGGTGATGGAGTGGCTGAAAATAAATGACAGTGGATATAGCCTGTCTGCTTTTCCTTATGTTCTTCTGAACTATACTAGCCTTGAGGAATTCTATAGGTAAGTTTGTTATATGAAAACAGTTTCTTTAGATTTATTTACAATTACGACACAGGGTTTCAGATTTCTAAGTGCATCAGGATTTTGTTGTGAAATAACATTGAGAACTTTTAAAATTTATTCTAAGTATTTTGTGCATTATATTTATGCTGGTAAGATTTGTACAGCAGTAGCTAAACAATAGTTACAAGCTTATACAGTAGAGGAATGATATTTGCTGTATTATGCTTGAGATTTTTTTTAAAATGCAATTCAAGGATGTTCTGCAAATGTATCTACTATGTCTAGGTCTTGTTACAAAGTTCTGGTTCCACACCTGGTGATTAGAAGTCAATTTGAAGATGTAAAATCACTTGCCGACCAAATTGAAAAGGACTGGAGGCAGGTTCTAGCAGACTGTTTTCCAAGGATTCTTGTGTATATCCTCCCATATTTTGCCTGTGAAAGCCTTGGGAAGAGTGAAGTAGCAGAGCAGAGAGATACAGCTTCTAAAGTCTACGACATGCTTAATGATGAAAACTGCTTAGGAAAACAGGTATTTCTTTTAAATGTGTAGATTGAGTTCTATGGCATTGAAAAGACCTGAAAGAAGCTTCTATAAAAATGGAAATAGTTCAAGTTTATAGATACAAAATTTTATAATTTTTATAAAGCCAAACTAGCCATATTTTTATCCCAAGGTTTTCAAGTAGCTATTCAATAGAAACTTTCAGGCAGACAGTTGACTTAAAATATTACTTTTTTCAGAATGTAATTAAAAAAAAATACCATTAATTGTAAACCCCTGAATTTCCCTGCCATATATCTGTTTAAGTAAGTCATGTTTTCCTCTTAAAATATTTTGTTAATGCTTTATGAGGAGCCATCGTCCCCAGAGGCAGAGTCTGTATTCAGAACTGGTAGGAAAATTAAAGTTGAGGGTTTTTCCAGATACTGTAGGAAAGTAAATTGTTTTACCTGTGACTGCCATAGATAGTCTTAACCAGGCTTAATTTCTGAATGAATTTTATGTCATAGATAATTGAACAAATAGTGAATCCAGACAGAAAAAAATGAGTTTTCTCAGAAGGAAAAGAAATGTGAAATTACTTTAGCTAAACTATTTTTCTTCTTCTAGCAAATTGACAATTTATCTCATAATAACTTACCAGAGATTGTGGTTGAACTGTTGATGACCTTACATGAACCACCCGATACCACGGTAGGCGAAGGAGCTCCTTTAAGTAAATACGTAAGGTACATGTTCGTAGATTTTTGAAATGCTGACTGTATTTGTATAACATTGTACATTAAAACGTGCTCTTCAGGCATAAGAAGAGGTAGCCTTGAAGCTGAGAATTAAAGGTTTTTATTGTAATTAGTAATGATGTACCATAGATGTGCTTCCTCACACAGTTATTCCCCAGTCTCACTAAGGAGAACCTCAGTAATACTCAGTTAATGGAAAGAATGAATGGTGGGCAGGAGGATGCCATTGTGAGTTGGTAAGCTGGACTATGGCATTGCCACGTTAAATTAGCTCAAATTTGGATGGACTGCCCTTTCTGTAAAATTGATCAGGTTTTAATGTCCAAATTAAAGCAATTCTTTTAAAGGTCTTTAAATAATTAGAAGTCTTTGAAAAGTGACCTGTTTTTAACAGTTCTTGTAGTAGTAGTGCTTGCCTTTGGTAAGGAGATTGCTTAAGCAATGCAAAATAAACAAATTCCTAATAATAATAGATATTCTAGTGCCAAAATGATCTTCATTTTTATGAGCTTTTCAGTCTTTATTGTCCTAAAAATATCACTATTTGCATAATTATGCCTGGAAATAATTTTCCAGATTTTTGTGTTTAGGTACAAACTATTTGGAAAAGCATTATGCTTTCTGAAGTTATTGAAGAAGATATTTTTATTTTAGAAACATAAAACTGAAAGAGACTAAAGCATTTCTGTGAAAATCTGCCAGAAGTTAAAAGCCTGAGGATTTCATAACTTTATAAAATAAATTTGTTTCAGTGAGTTTATTAACAGACCGTGTTGTCCACTAGTAACCAAAGTTTTTCTTTCTAAAAAGGAAATGGTAAGAATAAGAGTGATGAAACTTAGATGTTGCTGGTTTCTTACTATCATGATGCATTTCTTTTATTCCTGAGGTTCATGAAAACCTGACTGCCCTATTTTTGTAATGTAGTCATGATTATTACTTTTTTCTCAACCAAATTGTTCCCATAATTACAAAATACAGAAGCTTTATCCATGACTTGCAATTGGATTTTCCGGCGAAGTACCTTAGATTGCACAAACATATGGGTTTTTAGCAACATGATCTTTCAAAAAATAATAAAATAATGTCGAGAAAGTCCAACTTAGCTGCTATAGAGGGACAACAGACCGCTGAAAATAAGGTGTGTGTCACTGATGGATGCTGTTGGTCCTTCTGACTGAAAGCAGAAAAGATTTCCTAGGACTCACATGTTTATTCAATTAGACTTATTTTATTTAATACATGGGTTTTGATTTTGAGAAGAAAAAAATCTCATTTTCATTCATTTAGGGAACTGGATCCTGCTCCTAATCCACCTCATTTTTCATCTTATGTGATTCAGACAACCTTGGATTATATTAACAAATGTCATAAAAGCAAATTAACAAGTCTTGTAGCAGTTCTTTCTAAGAGCCCGGTAAGCATGTAATAATGATTTTATTTTTCTGTAGAATATAAAATTTCTTTTACAGGTACGTTTTTGTTTAGTTAGACATTTTTGTCATGTATATATGAGGAAAAAATACAACCTTAGAAACCTTCCTGTTCTTTTCTTTTCCTTTTACAATGGAAGAAGACCTAAGTTCAGGAACACAGGAACCTTATAGAACTTAAATGCCTGAACTATTATATGCATTACATAATACATAAATAATCATGCATAAATAGAGAGGGTTATTTTCAAGTTGTGGAAGTCTGTGTGTACCAGACACAATTTAGATCCACTTTATTTCTTTGGCATATGGCTGAAGAAACATTCCAAAATAATTACATTTGGACAATTTTATCTAAATACTAGCTACAATTAAGATATTAAAGTTTGTTTCCCTTACTGACCATATGAAATTTTATAGTCTGTGATATTCTTAGACATTTGTTTTTCGGTTGTTAAAGGCAAATACAAAGGCATATAAAATTATGCATCCCTTGCAATAAATCATAAACGTATTGCTGTCTTGTAACATTATGCCTTAGAAGCATATCTTTTCAAAGTTTATGCTATTTTATTGCGTATATTGTCAACAACTTACTTTGCCTATCCATAAACAGTCTAAAATTAAGAAAAAGACCTCCTTCTGGACCATGTTTGTTTAAATCTTTTGAGTGTAAAAGTTAATATTGCCAGCCAGTGGAATAAAAAACCTGCCTAGGTAGTTTTTTTAAAGTATACAGCTTTAACATTTGCAATCTGAATTTATATGTTCTATGAAAACATGCATTTTGTATATACAAATATTATTTTTTAAATAATACACATTGAAACACTACCCAATGTTTTAATGGGTTGTATTTGATGTTTCTCCTGTTGTTGAAAGCTGCCGTAACTGCTTGGCTTCTGGAAAAATGTTCGTAACCTTTCTCAGGTGGGGAAAACAAAAAAGAGAAAATGAGGAGGATGTATGGAGCTTGTCACCCTGCTTGGAGAATTGATTTCTATGTAGGTCTTTTGTTTGTTTAAAGCAGTTAAAATAATAAAGCCTTTTTGTCCATGTCCTTCAAAACAAAACAAACAAATCTCTATGACTTATATTTTTTTCTTGATATAAAGTGTATCTGTATTGGCATTATAAATTATTTTTTTACTCTTAATTTGTTCATTTTTAGGATTCATTCCAGAAAATCCTTCTAGCCCTTTGTAAGCACGCATCTGATACAAACAATATTTACAAGAAACACAGAGTTCTTGTGATTTATCACTTGTTTGTTAGTCTGTTACTTAAAGAGATAAAAGATGGTTTAGGAGGAGCATGGGCTTTTGTCCTCCGAGATGTGATTTACACCCTGATTCACCACATCAATAGCAGGTAAATACAGTAATTGTACCTTGTCCTTCTGGTCTATGCTCCCTTGTTCTTGTAACATTGTATTTCACTACTTCTAGGAGATGTTAATTCACTTGTAGAAATAATTCAAATTTGCTGATAAAAAAATTGCCTCTTTGATAATTTTGGAATTCAAATTTATAACTCTTACTAAAATGTTTTTTAAAAAACCAACAACCTGATGGTTATGGGAGACACAGGAGGGTACAGAGGGCATTATTGTCCACTTTGTTCTGTTTCTGTCAGTGGTGTTCTGGCAAATATTAATCTGAAAGCCTTTTAGGGTTGCGGGGGGGGATTGTTGTTTTATTTGTTAGGTTTTGTTTGTTGTTTTTTGTTGTTTGTTTGTGTTTGTGTGTTTTGTTTGTCTGTTTGTTTTGCCTTTTGGAATATATTTTTCTTTAAGTTTTTTACTCCATTTTTTAAAGTGATCAGTCAAATTCTGTGTATTTTATTTCTCCCGTGTCTCCTGAGCTAAATCCTTAGAGCTGTTTGAGTAAATAAACTTTAAAGTTTAGAATTGGTTCCCATCTGTAAAATTTATTTATATTTCCCTTTTTCCCCTATTCTTCCCTGTTGTAGGTTGATACTTGAGATAATGACAATTTGTAGTTCTTTAATTTCACTTTTTTGTTTCCTGTGACAGACCTGTTATTATCAGAGACATATCCATGTGCAGCTTTTCACTCTGTTGTGATCTCCTTCATGATGTTTGCCACACAGCGGTTACGTGTTGCAATGATGCTCTAGAGAGCCACCTTCATGTTATTGTGGGAACCCTGATACCTCTTGCCATGGACCAACCAGAGATTCAGGAACAGGTAGTTTCGAGTTGCTGCTTATTCCTTATCTGTTGACTTTTACTTCATGTTCGCTGTCCTTAAAGCTCATGTTCGTTTTTAATTCCCTTTTTCTATTCTTTGTAGATTTAGATTAAAAAAAATATTTGGAGTGTAACACTATACCTTTAATTTTTCAAATTAAAAGGTGTCATTACTTTTGGTACTTTTTTTTTAACAAATACTGTGTCCTATATTTAATTCCTACGGCTTTAAACGGTGATTGAGATGTCTATATCGTAATTGCTGAGATTACTGTATCACTTGCTTTCTAATTCTGAAGTTTAAAACATTCAGGGTAAGTTTCAGAAAAGTTGTTACCCTAGTTGAGCAGAGATAGCAAATCAGTGATACCACTAAGGAAACAGAGATAGGACACAGGCAGTGCTGAACTCCCGCTGATGGCAAACTGATCAGTACAGGCACATCAAGTAGCCAGGCAGTTGCCTACCAAGGATGGATGATTGCACAGTAAATACAATGAAGACGTTTGGAAGGGAAGGGTGTCTACAAGATAAATAGGAAATATGTGCAAAGACCATATTTCAGTAGTTGACTTATTTATTTAACAAATTATCATTAAAAATAAATGTAGCACTTAGGCCTTGAAAGGGAAATGAAGCACGTTCTGTTGTGTGACAAGCCTTGTTTTCCATCTGGTGATGATTTGTATGTGCATTCTGCTGGGGCTGGAAATGTACTTAAAATCACACAGAATCACAGAATGGTTGGGGTTGGAAGGGACCTCTGGAGATCATCTAGTCCAACCCACCTGCTAAAGCAGGTTCACTGGAGCAGATCGCACAGGAATGTGTCCAGGTGGGTTTAAATGTCTCCAGAGAAGGAGACTCCACAACCTCTCTGGGCAGCCTGTTCCAGGGCTCTGGCACCCTCAAGGTGAAGAAGTTTCTCCTCACATTCAGGTGGAACCTCCTGTGCTTCAGTCGGTGCCTGTCGCCTCTCTTCCTATCATTGGGCACCACTGAAAGGAGTCTGGTCCATCCTCTTGACATCCACCCTTGAGATATTTATAAACATTGATGAGATCCCCTCTCAACCTTCTCTTATCCAGGCTGAACAGACCCAGCTCTCTCAGCCTTTCCTCATAAGAAAGGTGCTCTAGGTTCCTGATCATCTTTCTAGCCCTTCATAGATTCAGAGACTTATAATCAGTAGCTGAAGGTGAGAAGAGGGGGCCTGTTGCCTCATGGTTGCCTTCTGGCTTAATCTGATCCCATGGTCCCATATGCACCTTTGTGGTTGCAGTATAGCCTTACATTGTCCTCCTCCTTCTCCTTCCAGTTCAGCTGGAGGGCTGTGCTGCTCCAGCTGAAAATAACCTGGCGATCTTTTTCCCAGCTTAATGATCAGATTTATCATATGTCTGTGCAAACAGTTGTACATGCACGACTGCAAAGGCAACGTGCCGGGGCACCCCTGGGCAGATGTTTCTCTGAACTGGAAGTGATAGCAAATATAAAACCTTCTCATCTCATACTCCTGCAGGGACGTCCTTCCCCTAGTGATCGCTTTTTAGTTTCTTTTCTTTATTTTTCTTCTAGTATTGAATGGAGGCTAGTTAATCATCTTCAGTTAAATACAGGTTTCCAAATAAGAGCCTCATTGTCTAGATTGTAGACAGTCCAATTCTGGATTGAATGTCCAATTGCATTGATTAGTAAGTAAAGCATACAAGCAGCATTTTTGCAAAGAAAATATGGTGCCCTTTTGGCCAGTTTTTATTCAACTTGTAGATCTGTTGTAGAATGAATTCTACCGTAGTTCAGTGATTCAGGCAGTAAATTATGATATTCAGGCATTTGTCAGGATTTCAAATTACCGGCACTTCAGTTAGTAAGAATAATGAAGTCCTAATTACATCAGAAGGTCTACTTGGGTGCAGTTCATTGCTAAATCATTGTCAATATTGTAATGATTGTATTGCTCAGTATTTGAAATCAGCTTTATGAAAAGACGGGATAAAACTTCAGGCTGTGAAAATAAAAGCTTTGATGTCTATTTGTCAGGGCAAGTAGCAAAAACACCTCACCATTTTAGAATACATCTGTGATTTCCCAAGTCTTTAAGCATTTTATTCTTTTTAACAGTGTAACTATTTTTTTAATAGAGTTCTCAGTTTAATGGAACTTGGAGAAATAGAAACTTTATAATGTGAATAAGAAATATGGCTCAAAAATGCTTCTCTTTTTTTGGTTTTCATTTACTTTTCCTGTTCAGGTCCTAGGCTTGTTGAAGTACCTGGTGATAGATAATAAGGATAATGAAAATCTGTACCAAGCAATCAAATGCTTAGATCCTTTTCCTGAATATCCTGCTTTTAAAGATTTGCGAGCAACTCAACAGAAAATAAAATACAGTAAAGGACCGTATTCTCTTTTGGAGGTAATTACATTTAAAAATATCTCATGGCATAGTGTGTTTTGTCATGCAAACTTTCAAAAGACAAACAGTTCTCTGACTATAGGTATAGTTGAGAAATATGTAAATGAGATATGTGGATTCCCTTTATTGCCAGTTTCAGACTCTGAGATATTTGTAGGTCTCCATTCTTATTTGCATATATTAATATCCACGTTATGGACTGGTGAGAGCCACTTCTTTACTTCAACCTTTATTTGTATGCTGTAAGGTGCTTAATACAAAATGTTGTTTTCCAGGAGATTGATCACTTTCTCTCAGTTGGTGTTTGTGATTCACTACCCTTAACGCGACTTGAAGGACTGTATGATTTACGCAAACAGTTAGAACAATATAAAGATCAGATGAAGGAGCTCCTGAAAAATTTCCAGGGTACTGACATCTGATTATGTATTTTATTTCTTCTGTATCTGGTTTTAAGTATGGAGATGTAACCCTATTCTAATTTGACATTGAATGTTTTATTTTGTGTCTTGGTTTTTATATGTTTAACAGTGTAACCTTATTATAATTTCACATGCAGGGTAGAATGCCATTTATTATTCATGTAAAATCTGAAGTAGTATCTTTAGCAGAGTGTATCACAAACATTATGTGAGGTGTTATATGACAGAGAGGATAAAATGCCCTTCTAGCTCTTGGTGTGGGGCACTTGTGATGGTGAATGACCAGGATAATGTATAATATGAGTATATTGCTTTATGGCTGCTTAATTAGTTTTCTTGTGTGAATCTCCCTACTCTTTTAAATGTAAGGAAGCTAGATTTTATTAAAGGCATAGTATGTTAGAAAGTAAAGCTTACGGAAGTTTTAAAATTGTGAGATTTAGTTTAGTTTAACCTTGCCACATCCCAGCATTCTGTTTCAGCCCTCAGACCCAGTTCCTTCCTATTTTTGTTTTCAGATGCTCAGACCAGACGATTCCACTTTTGTCCTCTGCATCTTCATCAGCTTGTGTGCATGACAGGGAGATAGAAAGAGCTGATGTAATGAATTGTAAATAAGTAAAATTTGGGGAAGAATAGTCGTCTGTCACAAGCCATGGTGTGGCTGAATTATGTCCCCACATCTTTAATATAATTTACAATTTTATTCTTGAAATACTGCTTGAAAAGAGTTAGTAAAAGGGTAGCAAGCTTGTGTGGAACAGCTTCCATCAGAGGAGAGCCTTGTGAGCTTGGAAAAGAGATTGTATAGGAATACAGCGAGGTGTATGAACCAGTGAATGGTATGATGAAGCTGAGTGGGGAGCAGTTCTCTCTTCTATCACAGTACAAGAACAAATTAAATTATCTAGAGCAGTTATACAAGAGAAACTTTACATTGTTTCCCAACAAAATATATACAGTGTGGAACTCACTGCCACTTATTGCAGAGATCAGAAGCATCATGGAAGTTAAAAGGAGTTAGATGTATATAACTGAGATTATTAGGTACGAAGATCTGCTCAGAAATCCCCGATCTGCTGGCTGGCAAAACCTGAGAAAAAATACTCCTGCTCTATTGGAGGGAGGCTAGCAGGGTTGATGTGCCTGTTGCCTTGATTTTGCCTTATGCTAAAATTATGTAAGGAAATATCCATCTCGAGAGTTTAGGATTTGGCAAAGTTAATTAGACAACTGAAAGCTAGTCAAATTCTGTGAAATCCCTTGCAGAAAACCTTATTGGGGGATATTCCTTGGATTCATATTTAGAACAGAATTATAATATTAGCTTAAGTGCTCTCAGTGGAGTCACATAGTATGACTTCACTCTTTCAAACAGTACTCTTGCACTGACTTATGCTAATATTTCTTATATTTAGTTTTCATTTCTACATCAAAGCACTGAAAATAATAGCATTTTTATATTCTAGTTTTGGGGATTCTTTAACACAGTGAAATATGTAGAAAGTTTTTCAGGACATGATGAACAAGAAACATGAGTAATTTTTTCATGTGCTATTTAACACCAGCTTGCTTGAACATTAATAATACATTTTGATACTTGTAGATAAACGATACTAAAGCAGTGTTTTCTTCTAACAAGTTCACATTACAAATATGCAATTACTTTGGGCGGCTTTATTTTTCTTTCTGATCAATAGAAAAGCCGGAAGATTCCGTAGTAGTGAAGCTGGTGGTGAGTTTGCTGCAGCTCTCCAAGGCGGCTGTTAACCATCCCGGTGGGACAGCGGTGCTCGGTGAGTTACTGAGTCCCACAACCATCCTCATTGCAAACGCCAGGTTGAAGCTGTGGCCATTCTCAGTGTTCTTCCCACTGCTGTTTTGCATTTTCGGCCAGAGGTGGCCATCAGGAATATTAAAATGGGTGTTATGTCTTCTTTTCAGTCACTGTATTTTACAGCTTTGACTAATAATTTGACCAATATTTGTCATCAGTTTAGACTCTGTTCTCTTCTATACTCAGTAAAGAGTCATCTGTTGTAATATGGGTCACTTTATTAGGTTCAAAAGAAGTAAGAAAAATATAAGAGAACTTAACTGAAATTTGAAGGACATGTCTTGATTGAAATTAAAATAGTTGTTCTCCATCGTAAAGCCCCTTCTGTATTATTAAAATTATTCTCACTGTTTACGTTGAGCACCTAATTAATGTTCAATCCACAGCTAAGAACAAAATCCCCTCTTCAACAAGTGGGGAGTACCTCTCTGTAGAAGATGTTTACTGAAATAAGATATCTAAACTGGACAGAAACACAAGTAATGAGAACATTTGCCTTAATATATTTTTTTTGTCTAAAGCACTAATAACTGATAATTACAAATGCTGAGCAATTGAAGCTCACATTGGCTTCAGTATGATTGGCTCCAGGATCTCTGCAAGCTGTGAGTCTCAGCCCCTGCTGCATTTTGTTTCCTTACATGATTTATTTAGTTCAAAACACAATCTGCATATCTTCAGTCTGTTCTTTCTTTGCTCTGGTGATTAAAACAAAACAATGTTGTACACAACAGAAACGTTTTCAGGACGCATACCCAGTATGAAGGGAAGAGCAGGGAAGTAGATTTTGATGTCCTTCTGATGGACATGAACATCCCTTTTTTTAGAACTATTTTCAAGATCAATTTTGGTTTTTTCTTGTATGTAGTCATGTGTCCTTATAAAATATTTTGTCTGAAAGCAACTTAGGAACACATTGATACATCCTTTTACATAAAATGTAGGTTAATGAGTTTACAGGCTAATTTAAACTGCAAAATCCAAAGCCATAGGCACACCTAGAAAATTGTCTTAGAAAGCATAACTGTATTTATGAGTCTTAGGTTGCAAAATGCGTATACATGTAATTTTAACCGTAAAGCCCCTTGAGTGATTATTTATAAATGTTTCCAGTTTTTAACCCTATAATAATCTCAATTCTAAAAGTAGTTTATGCAACTTCTTAGGATAAGACCTTGTTTTAGTGTGCATAAGACTATAAAATTACTTGTGTTTGCAGAGGCAGTTGGAAGTTGCTTGGGAGAAATTGGTCCCATGGATTTCTCCACCATAGCTCTTCAGCATGCTGAGAATGCGCTGGATTCTAAAGCAGCAGACTTGCTTGAAGACAGAAAACTTCAGTGGGTCTTCATAATGTTAACACAAATAAATATTGCTCTAACAGATAATTGGTGAGTATGCTTATTTACTTAACTTATTTAATTCAAAGCTTAATAGGCACCATTAAGTTGTACATTGTTCAAATCACCTCAGAGTAATGCTCTGAAAGTGTTATTAACACCTGTTAGTGTCTGACCATGTGCTTCTTCAAGGCTCAGATTACTTACCCAGTTAAGCTTAGGTATTCCCTAGAAATTCTGTAGTTGGACTTGAGCCATAGAATCTCTTGTATGCTGTAGAGGATAGCAGTGGTGTGGAGTACATACTGAGGCATTGCTTTATAACAAAATATGCAACGGCATAGCCTAGTCCAAAATATTCAGATTTGACGCACACGTTGTTAGACTGTGGAATTGTCTTGTATGTTTGTAAAGGTGATTTTGAAAATAGAATATGTGAATGAAACTAATAATGATAATAACAACGTTGTGTTTGGCATTCTTTCAGCATTGATGTTAGGGCTGCTGCTGTTTCCTGTTTGAAAAACATACTAGCTACCAAATCTGGCAGTGAATTTTGGGAAGTTTATAAAACTAAAACTGATCCCATGTTAATCTATCTCCAGCCTTTCAGGATGTCAAGGAAAAAGGTATTTCTTCTGCTATACCTTATTTATATGGCATACGGGGTAGAGAACACATTAAAAAATACTGGTTTTTAAAAAGAGTAAATTTGAAAATATTTTTGGGATAGACCTGGATGAATGCAAAATTTGGGCTTTTCATCAGTCTGATTGTGAATAAGATTGCTTTTGTACATCTGTTTCTCCTTTCTGTTTCGGCATTTGCAGCTTCTTCACATAGGAAATAACCAATTTGACGTTAGAATGCAGTGTACTTTCATTATTATTACCTACTCACTAATCTAATACATTCTTAGGATTCCAGTCTCATTTGATGCAAAAGCCTAGTAGAAAATAGGGCAGAAAAAAATGGTGCATAATTCACCAAGATCAGATTTTTTCCTAATTTTAAAATTTTTGATTTTTAAGCTATATGTAATGTGGCCTTGTTGATGTTCTCGGTATTTTTTTAATTACTTTCAGATTTCCTTGGAAAACTTTAACTTACATGAAAAAAATGGATATTGTCAATCAGTTAAAGCACAGTTAATATTTAATGTTTTAATCTGCGCTGATTGCAGTATGGGGGGTTTTTTTAATGTTTATATTTGGTATATATGTATTTTTTCTTCTAGTTTTTAGTAGTACCTGCTAATGATGTGGAGGCTCCTTTAGAAACTTTGGATGACACAAACCTGTGGATTCCTCTCGGGGAAAGTCATGAGACCTGGATCAAGCGCCTGACTAGTTCAGTATTGGACAGTGGAGGTGTGCAAAGTGAAGTTCTCCAGTTAATGAAGCCACTATGTGAGGTGAGCTAAATTATACATATGTATATATATTTGTGTGGTGATGCACAAAATATATTATTATTTATCTTCCTTGCAAACAGTAATTTCTGCTATTAAGTTACTACTTTTTCCGAACAGTAGTTCAGATCCTTCGCAGTCAGATATATTTCAGACACCCATAAAATACACTCTTGAAATACAAGATTTGAGAGATAATTGTAAACATAGATGAACTTTATATGACTACTTTAACTGAATGCCTGCATAGCCCTGTACAATGGTTTACATTTTAAATGTTACATGTTCTTTCTCAAGCATTACATGTTTGTTTTAGTAGTTGTCAGTTTGGCTATAACCTGAGAAAGAAGGCTTTGGATTGTTTTTCTTAGCAGCTGCTCTGCATGGTTGTTTTGTAGGTGAAAACTGACTTGTGTCAAACTTTGCTTCCATACCTGATTCATGACATCCTTCTTCATGACTCAGATGAATCTTGGAGAAATCTTTTGTCAGTTCATATTCAGAAGTTTTTTACAGCTTGTTGCAAATTTGCCTCATCTAGTAGATCATCTACACCTCCAAATTCTGATTCAGGTAATGTCATAATATTTTTGTTTCAACTGAAAAAGCAATTCTGGTTGTGAAAAAATTATCTTCTGACATCAAACACATGATGCACTCTTATAGGCATACAGAATTTTAGAAGCTTCTGTTCAATTATTTGATCTTTTTCAGTGGAGATACCAGTAATTTTGAAGCTGTTCATTTGCAGCACCCAAGTAGTTTCTTCTGCAGAGCTTCTTTCCTTATTTACAACTGGATAATGTTTATTACTTGCTGAATTTAGATGTGATCCATTGTTGTGTGCTGCAAGAGTGAGTCTTGGACTGTCTCTTAAAATTACTAACCGTCAATTAAATTTCTCTCTTGCTCAAGAGCGATTAAAGGCAGTTTTCCCCTGGATTTTCCCCTTGGAATAAAGACTAACCTTTGCTATAGCTTCTGCCTAATGTTGATAATTGTCTCCCCATACATTCAGAAGACCTGTTACATTCCAGCAGAATGAAGGGAACAAAAGAACTGCAGCTGAGTATGAGTAATGCAAACAAAACACCTTCTAATCAATCTGGCTGGTGTCCTTTCTAATTAGACTGTGGTTAGATCTTTGGTATTAGACTATGGGAACAGAACATGCATGTATTTTCAGGAGCTGAAATAATATATTTTATTTGTGCATGTCCCTTACTTAACACAAATATAGTAACTTCAGGTTCGTATTTTTTTGTGCAGTAGCTACTCTGCTATATCTTCTAGCTCTCTTCTTCAGTGACAAATCACAAAGGAATGAGTCTGTACAATGTCTTGCAGTCTCTTTACAGGCAAGTCATGCAAGCTTGACGTTGGCAGAGAGGTCAAGGAACCCTTAGTACTGCAGTTTGTACTAAGAGTGCTGTAAATACGCCCAATGATACTAGGTGTGTTGTAAGGTACTTTTTATAGATGCTGAATAGCCTGGCCAGAAAGACTAGAGCAGTATTCTTTCACATTTTTAAGTCAGGTGACAAGCTGTTCCCACAATCCAGACTTTTTATTGTCCCACTTGGTAAGATACAAAAGGTTTAACAATTTCTTGTTTCCTTCCTGTAAACAACCAGGGAAACTACTGCACGAATTTATGCTCAAATGTACAAATTAACCCAAAATGTTATGTGAAAAATATGAAGGGATTTTTCTAAGTTTTGTAATCTTGCAGTTAGTTCAGTGACTCCAATGAGCAAATGATAGAGGCCTCTTCAAACGTGATTCTATGCAGGGGATCTTACTGAGGCAATAAGAGCAAATTGAGGACATTCAAAAGCTTTAAATGGAGTTCTTCAGATGGAAAACTGTCTTGGTACCAGAAAAACCCTCCATGAATTAGCACACAGCTCATTGTTTAGGTGTTTACAGATAAAATGAAGGTGCGCTGGCCAACAGAGCAAAGATCTGTTAACTCCAAAGTTGGAATGATAGAACAGCAGCAGTATTCAAAGCAAAAATTTTAAACATCTGGTGAGTACCAGTTTCTTCAATAACTCTATCAAAACAAGGAGAAAAATCTTCCTAGAAAACCTGGATGAATTTCATTCCAGTCCATCAGGATCCAAACTGTGGCAAAGACCAAGCAGTTAAACGTGAGAGAGTAAAGTGCTTCTGAACAAGAGTCTTCCTATTGATCCATTTTGACATGCAAGTTGTAGGAATTGTCTGTAAATCTTGGCAATTTAAAGCATAAATAGTGTGAACATCATGCCGATCACTGCTCTAGCTGAGAAACAAAACCTAATCGTAAATTGCCAACTGCTTGACAAGAGTCATAGAATCATATGTCTGTGTGTGTGAGATTGTGTTTTTTGTATAAGCATAGACACTCTGTAAAACGTACAATAAAGCTACTAGTGGAATAACTCCATATGACCCAGGCCTAAGGGAAGAGGTCTGTTATGGAGCTCTGTGTCATGATGTTGGATCATCTCTGAATTCAGTGAGAAGAAACAGAATCCACACATTATTAATACAAAGATAATTTGATAAAGAAAATTGTAGTATAAGCTACTGTCATCTCACCAACATCATATAAGGAGGGGTGATACATTTTGTGATAAACTATTAATTTAATTTTGGAAATGCCGTGCAAGGAAGGTTTTAGTTATTTTCCTGAATAGAAAATAGACCTTATTATTTTGTAAATGGATATGTTATGACAAAAGTTCATTATATTATTTGGTTTGAAATATACATTTCAGAGCAAGAAACGCATAATTTTAGAAGTTTGGATAAAGTATCTCGACGAGCCATGCTTGCTGTTGTTGATTACTTAAGAAGACAAAAGAGGTGAATTACAGCTTTCCAAAATGTTGCTTTAATTTAATTATGACTGCACTAAGATCTGTTGATGCTGTAGATTAAGGAAGAGGAATGTGGTAGAGAACATGTCAGTTAAAAGAATGAAGATGCTGTAGCGACCTTGCATTTGCTGCAGAAGTGCTATGGCTAGCCTTAAAGAGTTCTAACAATGCTGAAGGAGTCTTTTAAAAACTTTTTGTCTGATAAACTTTTTGTGGTATGGGTTTTGGGGAGGCTAAGATAAAATTAGTCTTTGGAAGACTTTATAGTTAGATTGCATTTATTTTGTTTAATGTTAAAAAGTCTGTTAGAGCAATATTAAACTCTTTATTTAATCAGATCTGTTTCAGGTACAGTTTTTGATGACAGCTTCTGGCTGGATCTGAATTACCTAGAGGTTGCGATGGCAGCACAGTCTTGTGCTGCTCACTTCACGGCCTTGCTCTACGCAGAAATCTACGCAGACAAGATAAATAGAGACAAGCAGCAAAAAAGGTACAAGCTTGAGGAATGCCGTTTCTTGCCATTTCTGGTAAAAGGGATGATGTTTTGTGTGTCCCAATAGTGTTTTGTTACGTGCAAAGTCAAGGAGACTTCAAAAAAATTCCTTAGGTGTGTGTATTGACCTGGAAAGTATTTCTGCCAGTCCATGAATGTGATCCCAACCTTGCTGTTTTGCTAGGTGTGACACACTCGAAATAGTGTCATTTTGATATCTAACTAGAAAGTTTTCTTAGTAGTGTGTGTTCTGGAGAAGCTTCACTAAAGCTAATGCTTCTGAATACTAAAATATATTGAATCTCACTTTCTGAGTTTAACAATTTTCAGATTCTGTTTCTCAAAATTAATAGCGTGCTAGTGGTTAAATTACAGCCAGAAGTTAATCAAGGGGAGAAAGAAATTACAGAATAATGACAAGAATTGTGTGGGTAGAGCTCAATGATCCTTGTAGAAGTCTTCTGTAATGGACAATTATCTTAGTCTTCTGGTCTAGCAAGATCAAGATATGGAACTAGTTTTCTAGCTTCCTTTTGGCAACAAATCACTCTTAAAGCAGTGAATGTGCAACAAAAGTATGGTTGTAAGCACATATATTATGTAGTTGCTTTTATTCTTTCCTAGAAGAGAGCATTTGTGCTTCAGGCATTCACAAAAGCAATTTGATTTAATAACAGATTAGACAGTACAAAGCTTTTTTGTTTTTTCCTCTGAAAAATCAACTTGATGTTGAAATCCCTTTATGTTGATATTATCAGTTCAGCTGATCACTTTGTCATTCTGGTGACATTTTGAATAACCTGGGGATATGATAAGCCTGATCCTGCATTTGGAGCTTTGCCTCTTACTTCTTAAGTGTTGTTTCAGAATTTCTTTAGTTCTTTGTGTGAAATTTCATTTAGCTATACTGGTTGAAACTTTTCACTTAGGTCATCTTTCAAAGCAGCTAAGAGTTTGACATTTGAAGAAGAAAGTCAAAGAACAACTATTACTATTTTGAATGAAAAAAGTAAAGAAGAAACTGGCATAAGTCTACAGGTACATGTGTGTGTTTAAATCTGAAAGCAAACCTTCTCGTATAATTACAATTAACGGTAGGTTTCATCTGAGCTGAAGGCAGATCTAGTTGAACTTCAAAAACTGTATTTGAAGGTTCTCCTCATGCTCTGCTTCAAAGTGAACTCAGTGGCTTTGCCAGACAAGTTAAATGAGTATTCATTCACCTGAAACACTAATTAACTGGCAAATTTTAAATTACAACAAAGCAGACTTTGTTCCCCAAATAACTGACCTCATGGTGGTGACAAGCAAGTATTTTTCAGTGTCTGTCGGAGAGATATGTTCATTAAAAATCAGCAAGTGGTGTAGCAAGTTATAATAATCAAAAGCAAAGTAGTATTATCTCCTACAAGCTTATTTGAAACATAAAATCTGATTCAGTAGCCTTGTCTAAGTTACTTCTTTCCATAGTTCTTTATTCCAGAACTGCACCTGCATATCTTTAAAATGCATTGCTTAGCTGGTATGTCCGATGCTCATTCAGTACTACTTCCTTTTGCTTTTCAACCAGTCCACATAAGGCCCAGCACTGGTTTTTATAACTTAGCGGTGAAGTTAGGTAGTCCTGAAGACTTTTGCGAGACTACAAAACTTTTATTCCTGTGATGATAGTAGGCTCAGATACTGCATAAAGGCAACAATGTCACATGGAAGGACTTGTGTTTATGAACTTAAATGATATGTATAAAACTCACTTGAACTGGTTCCAAAAGAGATAATTCTTTGTTTTATGGCACATGTTCTAGGACCTTCTCATGGACATATACAGAAGCATTGGAGAACCTGACAGTCTCTATGGCTGTGGTGGAGGAAGAATGTTACAGCCATTAGCACGGTATAATTTATTAATGTTCTTATGTTCTTTAAAGTCATTGCTTTCATTTATTAGTAAGGAACTTCAATTGAAAACTTGTTAACTTACAACAGGATAAGAACATATGAGCATGAAGCAGTATGGGAGAAAGCCCTTGTAACATATGATCTTGAGGCAAGCCTCTCTCCGTCTACGCGCCAGGCAGGAATAATAGAGGTAAGGTTTTTTTATAAGAAGAAGCGAATGTAGGAATTTATATCTGTTGTACTGAGAGTCATTTGTAGTAAATACAAAATTGTTTTAGGACTATAAGAAATCTCTTTGGGCATCAAGTCCAGCCCACACTCATAAGCATCCAGACTGTATAATATAAGACAACACATTTGTCCTGAAAACATCAAGGCCTCTTGTCACTCACCTGTAATCCCTATCTTGGGTAATGAATTTTCTGAAATATTTCAAAATAAATATATTTAATTTTGTACAGAATTTGGCTGGCTCCTAAAATGACAGATTGTAAAAGTAATGTGATTGGTTATCTTTGCCATCTCCTTCTTTAAACCTCTCAATTTTGGCAGCTATCTTACTGAAACGGTTGTATTTCTGATAAAATAAATAGGATTGATGTTGTCTTATTTTGATCCCTTAAAATTGTGTTGTGTTTTTAGTCTAAAAATGTTTGCACTAGTTCTGTAATAACATAGCACAGGTATTTTGTTTTGTTTGCTCTCATTTCATTTTCCTATGATATTTTTCCTACCCCAAATTCTTTAGTATCATTGTTAAAATTTCATTGTGTTTCTCATTCATAATGGCTGCACACATAACATGAGATAAGTGGTCACAATTATAAAGTCATTATGGTCTTCAAACAGATAGGAGTTTGTCAAATCTCCTCCAGGAAGAACAGTTCAATAAGAAGTAAAACCATTTTCCGGGGTTGCAGGTATCAATAGCGTGATTAGCAGTCTTATGAAAAAGTCTTCATCTTATATAGTGCTGAGCTTATAAATACTTAGGGTTGTGCCTTGCTGCAGAGGCTTCTTTGTTTCCAAAGATAAAAGCCTTAAAAAAAAAAACAAAACAAAACAAACCAAACAAACAAAAAAACCCCAGTTTGGTTTATTAAAGGAAGAAAACAAACTTTCAGTAATTTTGTTTATTCCAGGCTTTGCAGAATTTTGGGCTTTGCCACACTCTTTCCATGTATTTAAAAGGACTGGAACATGAAAACACGGAGTGGTGTGCAGAACTACAAGAAATGCGCTACCAGGCAGCGTGGAGGAATATGCAGTGGGGCCACCTCTCTTCTGTCAAGTAAAGTGACATACTTTCTTGCTAGTTCTTTAACTGAAAGGCAGTGATTTCAGTTCCAGGCATAGAATATCATAGAATATCATTTCTACGAAGCAGGTCACCTGATTGATCTTAATCATTGAATTGAAAAGCAGTCTTTTGCACTTACACCTGTGTGTTTTGTGGGCACATGACTTTTCATTTTCCTGGGAAACTGTATGCAGTTGATTCTTCTTTTGATTGTTTGTAACTGCAAACTTAATTTTTTCCATTTTTGACTCAGATAATGGATATATCCTAGGTACATATGAGGAATATATATAGTTTTTAATGTTTAATTTATAACCAAATGGGGAAAATATTACTCAGTACACCACAAGAGGTTAGGATGACAGGGATAAGCAAACACCAGTCTTGCTGGTGCCTCCTAAGGAGTAATCTCCTCCTTTGTGTCATGTTGGGTGCCTGGCACTGTTTATTTCATACGGCTGGCCAGGATACAGTGTGAACTCTGCTCCTTCCTAGTACAGCTGCATCATCACACATCTTAGGAGGAAGACAGAAAAGATTCATTACATTTTGGCAAAAGCAGAAGTTACATGGTGAGGTCTTCAGTAACTCCTTCTGCATTAACAACCATGAACATATTCTTTGCGTTCCGAACATTTTGACATTTACTGTTTTTTCTTTGTTTTCAAAGAACAGCTTGAATTTATAAAATACTAATTTAACATAAAATTTAAAGCGTTGCATTATTATTTTTTATCATGCAAAACAGCAGCCCATCCAACTGCAGAAAATGTACTACTAAAAATATTTGTTAAAAAGATAATACTGACTTCCTTGTAGAGAAATATAATTTTCCTTTTATTTTATGTTACTTTTGCTTTATTTTTAAGAGATGAGACAGGAAGACCAGGGTACCATGAATCATTGTATGATGCTCTTCAGTCTTTACGAGATAAGGAATTCTCTACTTTTTATGACAGTCTGAAAGATGCCAGGTAACTGTGTGCAAATATTCTGCTGTTAGAGAGAGAGCTGGAGAGCGTGGGGGTGTTTGTAGTAGCAAGTTATGTATAAAAGACTGTTATGGGGTTCTATGTGCTTAAATATAGACTCTTGCATATAGTAAAATTAATTATTCTGGACTGCAACTTAATTTCTAAGTTTTTTAACTTGAACTTTTCTTTTGTGCAGATACAATTTGTGTGCTAATTTAATGTACATTTTCTGTGGTATACATCCCTTGCTGTACTGTCCTTTTCAGTGGATTTGAATGCTGACTGCTCTCCTTTTGCTGAGCTATCGCAAAGGCTTTGGAGTTTATATATGCTTACCATGGTTTTGTTTCTTAACAAACTTAATTTTTGGAACTTCAATGGCAATACAAAATAATTCTGAGTAGTTTTGCAGTTTAAATTCTTTTCACTGTATAGAAATTATGTTATGGATGTTTGGAATTACTTCTGGATATTAAAAAAAATAATTTACTATTTCTCTGTTAAATCCATAGAGTGAATGAAGTAGAAGAGCTCTGCAAAGGCAGTCTTGAGTCTGTTTATTCATTATATCCAACTCTTTGCAGACTACAGCTAATTGGAGAGTTGGAAAATATAGGTCAGCTGTTCTCCAGGTATTCGTTTAAGCTTGTTTCATATCCTTTCTCAGCTTTCAGGATTTTTGGTAACCAAGTCTAGCACAAAAATAAAATTACCTCAACAAATGTTATTCATTAACATCTCAAACTTAATCTTGAAGATTATATGGATTTTAGCTTTACTATGTGAAGACATATCTAGATTCTCTTTATATCCAGACTGGATTTATTCATGGTCTCATTTTAATTATTTGATATTATGCTAAAATTGTGTTCTAAATAACTGTTTTCTTTGCTTTGTTTTGCGATCCCTGACATCTCCGAGGTAGCAGTCATATGTCGTAGCCTTTGATTTACTAAAGTAACCGATGAATCCTCTCCTAGTTTCCTTTCAAAAAATGTTTTCAATTGCATCGTACCCATAGATCTGTTGAAGGTTGATTCAGTTTGAATCACTTTCTTCATGGACCACTATTACCATCAGTATTCTACCTGAATTCTTAACATTGGGTTTTAGTCACAGGAAGATATTTCTCTCTGAAGTGCTATTAACATTGAATTTTTTCTGCTGTATTTGTATTGGTTTGGTAGCTTAGAGTCATCCTACAGTCATTTAGCATGTCCAGGACCTTATGGACTGTTGTTAGTTGTAGTTAATGAATCACCTAAGAAAATAATATAAATAATGCCAGCCTACACAGCTGCAATGTCACAGTTTGGCATTTATCCTTATATTAATCCATAATCCTATATATCCCATAGTCCTATTATTCTAATATAATAAAATAGGAATTTTGGTCTCTAATCTTTTAAGTAGCCCTATATTTGAATGCAATTTCCTTTGCTGACCTTAACACAACAGTTTCTGGTGCGTAATCAGGAATGTTTGCAGCAGAGTTGTTCACCTTACTAATGCTGATCCCTTGATCTTCATCTGTGTTAAAACTGGAAGCCTGCTGGTTTATTCTGCATATTAATCATTGTAGGGTTTTATGGACTGTTTCTTGGTTTTCAACTGTAGATTGTGAACTTCCTCAGTAGTTTACTTTTGTTACTCATCTTGCATTTCACTAATATTTAGTGAGAATTAATAACAGGTCTTTTTTTTTTTTCTTTTGATAACAACTGCAGATCTGTTACTCCTCAACAGCTGAATGATATTTATTTGAAGTGGCAGAGACAGTCCCAGCTTCTCAAGGACAGTGACTTCTGCTTCCAGGAACCTGTAATGGCCTTGCGCACTGTAATTTTGGAGATCTTGCTTGAAAAGGAGAATGAAAACACTAAAAGAGAGTGTATTAAAGACATCCTGACCAAACATCTAGTGGAGCTCTCTAGACTTGCAAGAACTGCTAAAAATACACAGGTAACAAATTCGAGAGAAGATCAGTAAAAATCAGTGACAGATGTTTAGTTTTCTAAGTTTATAAAATAATTTCATTTTTTAACAGTACTAAAGATAAGCTGTATTCTATGTTTATTCGATTAATCTATTAGTTTGAGATTTAAACTATGTAGAACTTATTCATAAATTGCAATTATGGGCATGTTTTCTGATTTTTTTTCATAATTAAGCTACTCTATGAGGTAGCATAAAAATGAAATTTTCAGTTAAGAATGTTCTTATAGTTCTATTACTTTATTTTGGTGCACTTTTATGTACCCAGCCTTCACTCGCATCACACTGTTGTAGTTTTCCAGAGTAAAGCTGCCAAACGAACTCTCTTGCATCTGTATATTTACCGTTGTCTTAAAGGTTTTTATACCCTCAAGGCACCATTGCACTGTGGTAAATCTCCCTCTCTGAACGACTTAATGGGATTTGCAGCATCAGTGCTTTCTGCAGCTGTTAATGCCTTTTAAGGTCCAGAGTCAGCTTTGGCCTGTTCTGGGTAGTGCATCTGGAGGAGTAACAACCAGAATTTATGGAGCAACAGTATCCTCCAGGAACCACCGCAGATGATAGTTCTAGCTAAATGTGTAACCTCCAAAGATGTTTGACACTTCACATATTGCGAAACTATATTAAATTTGGATTTCAGGAAGATTCTAATTCCCTTTGTGAGTAATGATGAAATCAGTTGAACAGCTATCTTTGATTTCATAAATTTGTGGAGTTTACTCAGTGCCTCTAGAACTGTTTGGGAAAATTCTTCAGATTTTTTTATCGCTGTCGAGGGTTTAGATTGCGGGGTGACAATAAAACCCTGGCAGATGTATTGTTAACCCCCACTCCCCCCCCACTTCCCCCTTTTGCCCCTCCCTCTCCCCCCTTCCCACTAAGGACAGGTGATCGGGGGGAAAAAAGAACAGAGAGAAGAGAGTTGGAAAAATTAAAGATGTTTTACTAATGCTACTAATAAGAATAGAGAAAATAATACAAAATATACAAAACCAATCTTGAAAGTCTCAGCAACTGCAGAGCCGGCACCCGAAGTCCTGGATTAGACTCTGCAGCCAACTGGAGCTGGATTCAGTCTCTCACTAGGCCTCAGTTCACAGGGACGATTAGCAAGGTCCTCTCCTAATGTCGACCATAAGCAGAAGGGAAAAGGGAAAAGGGACGAGATCCTTGTGATCTCCCACTTTTATATGAAGTATTCACGTGAATGGAATGTTCTACACCATTGGTCAGTTTCTTAGTCACTTGTTTCTCGTCGCCCCTCTCGTGAGATGTCCATCCATGCTTATCAATAAGTTTGCATTCCATTGCTAGGTTTACCAAAACATGTGTCTGGTTCTCCAGAAAAATGCAGTTAATATGAAGGCTTTAGCTGACAGGCAAAATTCACTGAAAGAGAAACTTGTTTTTAACAAAACCAGGACAATCGCATACGTGCCCAGCCACTAACACTGGTGATGAGTGTCTAAGAGCCTCAACAGAAGTTAATTTGTTTCACTTTGATTTTTAGTTACGGAAGATTAAAAGTGGGCCACTACCTTTGGGGAGGATTAGAAGGTTCTGAAAGATTGAGCCAGTGTGTTCCTGAAAACACTGTTGTTTCAGCCTCTTCAGTGTTGTAGGTCATGTGAAACCTCTGGACTGTTCTCCTGGGCCTTACCAGGCTTTCAAACCATGGGATCATAACCCTTTGCTTTTGGCACACTAGTAATTGACAATACTGCGTGTCTGCATGTAGGAAAGTTTTTGAGGCAACACTCTTTGCAACTAATAGCTTTTCTTCCTCTTTGGTGCCACTGCCATCTATCAGGAGAAGGAAGAGAGGGATGTACAGAATCGTCACGCTGACCACTGATGGAAGTACCCAAACTTACATTGTCATTTACAAGCATTCTTATATTTTAATTGTTTACCTTGCCTATTTAAAAGTTTTATTGATTCGGTTATTGGTTGGATAAGTTTTGAAAATACACTTTAGTCTTGATCTTTGACATTGTTAAAAAAGATAGTTTGCTCTTTGTACTATCATAGTGATATTGGATTACTAAATATTGAGGATGTTACTTCACTGGTGATATAAGTGACAAGGTAGGCATGCAGCAGAATTAGTGTATGGTGGTGCTGTTTTTCTCACTATTTTTCTGCAATCTCTTAGTATGTAATAATAATCACTAAGTTAAATTATAAATCTATTCTTTCAGTAGGTACTGATTGTAGAATTTCTATATCTTATACCTTCAAGTAATTTGAAATGTTAAACATTGATACTTTATTTTGAGATTTGTGAGGTTTAATTCCATGATATTTTTGTTGCAAATCAGGATTTTCTGCAAGTATATAGAAAAATAACTTCGTCTCTTTGCTGCAAATAAATTCTTAGCATTGAGTAGGCAAAATATGCTGCACAGGTAGAGGTAATGAAGATGGACTTTAAAAACAAAACTTACTATGAGATACATGTATGTGACTTAAAGAATTGTTTATAATTTTTTTTCAATTTCAGATTCCAGAAAGAGCCATGTTTCAGATTAAACAATACAATCCAACAGCATATGGAGTTTCTGAGTGGCAACTAGAAGAAGCTCAGGTTTTCTGGGCTAAAAAGGAAGAGAGTCTTGCACTGAATATTCTTAAAAGAATGATAAAAACATTAGATGCAGATTTGTTTCAGGTATGTGTTTTATCATGTATAAACCTATGGGAATTAAATTATTTAAGATCCTGTTTCCACTTTCTGAAGTTTTCTCTTGAAAGAAAATTGAAAGCCTGAAATCTGTTTGGTACTCTCAAAATGTCTGAAAGCAAAAAAATCTGTATTAGCAAATCTTTCCAGGGGTTTTGAAAGCGAGTCTGTTGTTGCTGTTCCTCTTCTGATTTCCATGATTGTTCCGTGAATCAATTGTTGAGGGCATCCAAAAATTTAGTTCTTCTCTCACCTTCCTGTGTTATGTTCACCCTGTCCACATAAAGAGGTTTTGTGTTTTCACAGCCTATGACATCCTTCAGTATTTCACAGTCAGTGTTGCCATCTTGATCAGATGTCTTTAATACGTACCCTATACTAAAAGTATTTTGGAAACTTGTCCTGCTATACAGTTAAAGCTGAGCTTCCAATCTGGAGACAAGTCCTTTGGAAACCTGTTCCATTATCTTCTCAGAACACTTTTAACCAGGTTTCCATGTAGAGGTCTGAAAAATTTAATGGTCACACATAGTTATCGCAATTCCTGAATGTTTCCTACAGAGTATGCTATGGTACAGCAGACTACATGGGAATATGAGAAAATATGATTCTGAAAACATGCTGTGAATTTATTTGATTTTTATTACATGTTGCTGGTTTTTTCTGCTTTTCATTGTTCAAACTGTCAGGCATTTAAAAATATGTGCTCTCCTTTAGTCTAGCATAGAATATGAATGTCATTTAAGGTTATTGACTACTGTAGATATGGATGGTAAATGACTGTAGATACATTAAGTGTAATCGTCCTGAATGGTTGAATTATATTCAAGGTTTAAAAGATGTATAAATTGCCTACTTCATATGTAAAAAGTATTTTAATTTGATACTTTCCTCTTTTTCTTTTCTTTTTTTTTTCTTTTTTGTTTTCTTAAAACTCGCTTTCGTAAAGGTCGAGAATGATCCTCATCTGAAATTGATGTATACAGAGTGTCTGAGGCTATGTGGAACCTGGTTAGCAGAAACATGCTTGGAAAACCCTACAGTCATCATGCAGAAATACTTAGAAAAGGTGCATCCAGTCTTTGAAATATGCAGTCTTTGACATAATGCTGTGCTAAAATATGTCCTTAAAATGTCAAGTAAATTTTACTCTTTTTTTTTCCTTACAATTTTCTTTATTTTTCTGGATTGAAAATATGGTTTCTTATAAAAATATTATAGTTTCACCTAGTCTTGTATAACATTGTTATCTTCAGAATATTCAAAATATTTAGAATATGGCTTTACATAATTCACAGTGAAATTCTGTGTAATATTGGCTTAAAAGGACAGAGGTAATGACTGCTAGTCCTGTTTCCCTTTCCTGTTCCACCCCATCCACATCCTCTCCTTCTTGGGACAGATCATTCACTTAACATTTTTGCAGTATGGGAGTTGTGTTTGCAACAGTCTCTTTCCAGGTACTGGAAAGTCATGTACTTGCATTTCCAAGTACTGTCTTTATTTTTTTAACTCTTAGTAATAGGATCATTTATATTAGTATTTACCCATGTTTCTTTATTTCATGCTAATTTCTGAAACTCTACAAAGTTGCTCTTCTCTGTTACTCTCTCATGGTTTCGTCACACTGATGATTAAACTTTCACCTATAATTTCTTCTCTTTTTGTCACTTTTTGGTTTAGCTTTTATTTTTTCTCACTATCTTTTAAGGGTGTAAAACTATTGTAAACATTCATGCTTGGTTACTCTAAAAGACAGTTAGCTGTAGGAGACTCCTGTCTGGTTATTACCGCTCTTTCATACAGGATGATCTTTTTGACTGTTTGCACTGAAACACTCCTCAAAGATTACATTCACTTAGGAGAAAAATATTCAGCCTGGTAGGTTTTATTTTGTATGCATATATATCCCATCATAGGCAACGTTAAATAACCCGTTTGAGCAGATGGACCTGCTTGAGCAGGGGAATTGGATGAGATGACCTCCAGAGATCTCTTCCAACCTCAAACATTCTGTGTTTCCATTTTAACAGAGTTTAATCAGTTATTTTGCAGCACTATTAATCCAATTATCCATCTTACCATTATTGTAACTTCCCTTTTAGGCTGTGGAAATTGCCACAAGCCACAGTGGAGACAGCAGCGACGAGCTGAAGAAAGGAAAGATGAAGGCTTTCCTGTCTTTGGCTCGTTTCTCGGATAATCAGTACCAGCGAATTGAAAATTACATGAAATCCTCGGAGTTTGAAAATAAGCAAGCGTTACTGAAGAAGGCCAAGGAGGAGATCGGCCTCATAAGGGAGTGCAGAGTTCAGACAAATAGGTGGGACTTCCCATGAAGACGTGGTTGCTATGGAGCCATCAAAGGCTCCGTCTTTACTAGTTCTCTGTCCCTCTGGGCAAGTGGTACAGCATGGCTCACATCTCTTCAGCTGCATTTTCCCTTCTTTTCACAAAATAGTGGCCAAATTTCTAGTGCTTGTTTCAAATAGTTTCTGAACTGTGCCTGAACATGGTCTAGTAGAGTGCAAGGTAGTGTGGGCCAAAACTAAGCCAAAGAGTGTTACAACAGTTAAACAGCGTGCATGGTCACGGGCCAAATTCACATTTATTCCCTTTATCTGATTAGTTTATTTGACAGAGAAAATGTTGCAGGGTAAAAAATAAATATTTGAGATTTTTCTCCCTTACACATTTGGTGAAAGTGTAGAATTCATCTTAATACAGAACTCTTAAAGATTTCAGAAGAGCAGTTGAAAGTGAGCAGAAAAAAGTTGAACTTCAGCAGTTGGAAGTTGAAGTCTTTACACAATGATCTGTACTGGATATTCGCATTTAGACCAGTATTGAGATCAAATAATGAAAAAAAGAAAGAAGACATTGACTGAAAATTTACTTAGAGTGGTGGGTCCCACAGGGAGTGTAGAGTGGTAGCTCCCACAGTTTGGTTTCTCAGTTGTTTATTTTATGTACTTGTACATACAAAGAAAGTTTAACAAAAAGTTAGATTAGTAAGCAAGAGAAGTAGGGAGGGTTGTAAGTTCATTAAGAAACAATTAGTTAAAAATGTCTGTTCACATAGATATACAGTGAAGGTCCAGCGAGAACTTGAACTGGATGAGTGTGCCATCCAAGCCCTCACTGAGGATCGTAAACGTTTCTTGTGTAAAGCTGTGGAGAACTACATCAGCTGTTTACTGAGTGGAGAAGAACATAATATGTGGATCTTCCGACTCTGTTCGCTGTGGCTTGAAAATTCTGGAGTTGATAGAGTCAATGAAATGATGAAGGTAAATATCTGCTGTGGCTTTTCCTTATTATGTTTTGACATTAAAATATCCATCTTCTCTTTCTCTTCCTGTGTTTCTAGAAGATGAGTTACAGTGCTGTGCAGTATGTTTTCCTATGTATCTCCTTAACTTTTCCATCAAAACTTGCTTTTTTCAGTCGTCATTGCTCCTCTGTTAGTTTTCATCAGTGAGAGTTGTCATTCTCAATACATTTTAATTTAACTTAATTGAATTTAGCATTTTAATTTGACAGGTCTGTATGGTTAAGCATGTCTCATGATCTTTCACTGTTGTCACCTTGTTCTTTACGTACCCTGGGTAGTACCCATCTTCAACATCCTTTAGTACATTATTCTAGTTTATATTATATTTACTTCTAAGTGACAGGATGTGGTTTTAGTTTGTCTCTATAACATAGTAACCAAGCACCAGTAGAGTTCTCATTCTCAGGCTGGTTCTGTCATTTCTGGGATCATGCAGGAAATCTGTTGAGTCTTACCTGAATTATCTTTTTGTAATGGAGATCTGTTTAATTCTTTGTGTTATAATTAACTTTGAAAAACAGTAAGTGTTTCTTTACTTATACTTTTAACACACAATTGTTTCTTGTCTGAAACTAGATAGTATTTTTTTGTGGTTAGGATTGTCTCTCAACACAGAGTCTAGAAATGGATTCTAATCAATATATCTAAGCTCAGTTATATTAGAATAGAAAATAGTGGTTTTCTTGTGATGGACTTGTAGCATTCAGGAGACATGGAGCCAGATGATGTGATACTCGCTGGATTGTCATTTGATCACACAGCAATGATTACGCTCAGTTTAAAAAAAAAACATACAAAACGAAAATTCTAGCCCTTACCTGGTATTTTATGATTACAGTTTTATTTTGGCGTTTAGTACAGCTTTCTAACTGAATTTTCCCTACTACAGGAAAATGCAGAGAAGATCCCTTCATACAAGTTTTTGCCTCTGATGTACCAGCTGGCTGCTCGGATGGGAACCAAGATGATGGGTGGTTTCGGATTTCATGGAGTTCTGAATAAAGTAATGTATGCTTTTTGTATCTAAAGATAACATTTTTTTTGCTTAGTAGTACATGCTTCTAAACAATATCTATCTTTCATTGTGCAGTTATAGCTAAAAGAGTTATGTAGGTGATAAAGACGTATTAAAAATGAATTATGCAAAATAAGTGTAGTGATGGGAAAGGATTTAGGACTTTTTACCTTTCTACTTAGTTGATTTTCTTGTTGTATCAGAATAGTCTTATGCAGGTATAGGAATATACTTTGAGCATATTTTAGTTGTGGAAATACCATCTAAGTATTACTTTTTATTTCTTATTTGAAACCTTAGAAGTTCAAGAGAATTAATAATGTTAATTAAATATTTATTTTCTTCTGTACAGATTTTAATAATGGGTTCTTTTCATTTTCCTTGACAGCTAATGTCTAGAATTTCACTGGATCATCCGCATCATGCTTTGTTTATAATATTAGCTTTGGCAAATGCTAACAAAGATGAACTCCTCACAAAACCAGATGCAAAAAGAAGAAATAATTTAATTAAAAATGCCCCGAAAGAAATCTCCCAGCTTGATGTGGTGACTACAAAAATTTCTATTTTATTAATCGCATTCAGTCTTCATTAATTTCATTTTGTTATAAATATATATATATATATATATATAGGGGTATTTTAGTGTACAGGTCATCAGCTGATTTTTGTTAAGAAAGAGTTGGAGTAAAAAAGTACTTTTAATATAAAAAAACCCTTCCTTTTGTGCACACTTTGGTAATTATTACTGGAAGAAGTAATTATGAGGTTGAACAAAACATGATTGTTTCCTGCAACAAATAGTCCCAGCTATTGCAAAGAGTTTTGTGATAGATGTCCTTGACGTGTGGTTCTGTATAAGGCATTTTAGATGCAACAAAGACTTGAGTGGGTTCATTGTTAAAAGTACATACCCAATTATTTTTTCTGCTTTGAATGATACCATCTGTTTTGGAATCATCTCATATCTAGATTAATGCCTCCTCTTTCCCCCACCACTATAGGCCTGACACAGTTGTTTCTCATTACCCTCTTTCCTACCCCCCACCCTCCGCCCCGATGTGTTTTTCACCACATTTTTATTTTTTATTTGGCTTTTTTTTTGCCTTTTTCTGAGATTTGTAGTTCTTTTGTGGTCCCACTCGTAGGAATAGGATTATGCTGGACTCAGCTAAGTCTCAGAGTTAGGCACAGACGGGCCACATGGTCAGAGATTTGCCTTTTGCACACAGGCATTTTCTTCAGTTGGGAGGAAATGATGGAAGCAGGAAGGTGGTGGAAGAACATCCAGAACTGCCTGACCGTTTTTCTGGAGAATTTTTGCAGGTTTTTTGCACATTGCCTGGACAGATTTGCTCCCTCTCCATCCCCAGTAATATTTTACTGTATATCATTATCTCAGATTGGACAACACAGAACTTTTCTTCACATTATTTCTGTTCATATCACAAAGGGCTGTCCATTATTACCATTTTCTCTGTTTTCGTAGGATGTCTCTCTTTTGTACTTATCTGACTGCATGTTATGATGCATCATTCATCGTTTGCAAGATCTGATATTTGTATTCCATTGGCATTTTTTAGGACAGAATGGAGGCTGCTCGCAATATAATCAGTATCGTAAGAAAAAAGAGAGCTCATATGGTTCGAGACGTTGAAGCACTTTGTGATGCTTACATCACTTTAGCGAATCTGGATGCTACCCCGTGGAAAACTCAAAGAAGTAAGTCTTGGGAAAATTATTTCTCTATTTAATAGTGAAGATATATTTTGTTTTCTTGGATTAAAATGTAGATTTCTAGATATTTAGTCAAAGGAGATACTGTGCTAGCACTGTGCTCAGTTTTTGATAAATGTAGAACTTAGTCTAGATTAAAAGTCGTAGGAATTACTTGCATTGTAAGGTTCAGACTTTCTGAGTATGAAACAGCAGAAAACTCCAGTTGTCCTGCGGTCATCTTCATCAGCTCAACAGAAGCATGAAGTGAGGTTTGGGGTTGCAAAAGCAATTAAAGGTGCTTTTTGTGATCTTCGATGTATGTTTATAGCTCTGACTTTTAAAATATTAATTCCTTTTAATTACAGAAGGAATAAGGATTCCAGCTGACCAGCCAATTACTAAACTGAAGAACTTGAAGGATGTTGTTGTTCCTACCATGGAAATTAAGGTGACTGACGTTGAAACAAATATACTTTATAAGATCAAGTCTTAGAATCAACTTCAAGCTTTTATAATGGCAGTCAGGGCATTTATCTCTTGATCAGATACCCACATTCTTTACAGGTCAGCCTGCCAGGGCTACTTTCCTGTCAGGAGGGAGATGCAGTGTGAGATGCTTTCCTTAGTCTTTGGAAGACCTTGACCCCAAATCTTAAATTTGCTGGATAGTGGCTTATCATATAAAGGTGGTTTTGCCGCTGTTACCGCTGACCAGTCTTTCATTATCAGCTACCTGAATCACAGGGAGGATCTTGTTTTGTAAGTGCTAGCTCAGAGCTTCAGGGAGGTGCTTACATCCAGAAAGTTGTGAGAATTAATAGATACACCTCTTCGGCTGTTCCTGAATGGCCACCTCATATTTTTTTACCATTCAGTAATGGGGAATAATCCATTCCCATTAGCATAAGCGGTGGATTCGATGGGTGCATGGGCACTTGGATGCCACATGCTCTTCCTAGCAAACATACCCATTTCAGTAGCGTAGGGTTGCCTTTTGGGCCAGCCACCTAAAATGTACGTGTTACAAAGCCAGACTTCCCTATGTTGAAGTGCCTCAGGCTATGTCTGTAAAGCTAAATAAAACAAGCCAAGGGACATCACACTGTTTGACTTCAGAGGCCAAAAATTGCCACCCATGCTAAAGAGCAGTTGTTTGCAGGACTCCGTTGGCCCCAGGTGTTGCCACTTTGTACGACTTGACTGTCCTTTGCTTTGCCTTTCTTCTCCAGTGCAAACTATCTGAAATAGTTGGAGGTGTGTGGTGTGAACACCTGGGTGGTATTTCCTTACAGCTGCTTGAGCAGGGCTGCTTTGTGGCCTGAGCATCTGGAGGATGGCTGAGGATACAGATCCTGTAGCTTGCAACAGTTTTAAGATTGTAGATTGGGTCCTTTTGCAGCCTAATGTAAGCTTAGTGTCCCCCAACTATAGATGAACATTTTCTTGAGAGAATGCTGGTTGGGATGGGCTGGAATTGTGTCAGAGCTTGTTTGGTGAAGCCTGCAGCACCAGGTCCCCTCTCCCAGGGAGGGGAACACGGAGGAATCCAACTCACTCCTTTGTTCAGCATGTTTCTGTACCCTTTCTGAGTGCTATCCTTGTAGATGATAGAATGCTCACGTTAATATTTAGCCTATAGTCTGCTAATGAGGTTTGCAAACAACTTGTTACTACTTTTTCTTAGTCAAATTGAGGTAATATTTGTATTAGTTTTAAACTAATTCATATTTTCAGGTGGATCCTACAGGACGATATGAGAATTTGGTGACAATTATGTCTTTTAAGCCAGAATTTCGGTTAGCAGGAGGCATGAATCTGCCTAAAATAATCGATTGTGTAGGATCAGATGGTAAAGAAAGGAGGCAGCTGGTTAAGGTAGGTTCTGTCAGTTGTAATGACATCTCAGATTTGGCATGCTGGAGTTTTTTAAGTTCTCATGTTAGTTTCCTCATATATCACTTCTGTACCATGAGCATGCTTTTCACAGTTCAGTGCCAGTTTTCTCAGTTCAGGAATGCTTTAATAAAGGAAATTACAAAGTAATAATAAGTAATAAATAATAGTATGTAAATATAATAATAAGTCATCATATTAAATATTTTTTAATTATTTTTCAATGATGCATGTAGTACATGGTAGCTTACCTGACAAGTACCAGGCCTGCACCTTGCATGGTCATGTCTCAACTAGTGACCTGGAGTGTACAGCTCATAAAAGCCATAACCATTTTGTGTTAAATACCTCCTTTTTTCTTTCTTTCTTTCCCGTATAAAAAGTTACTATTCAGAGACAATTAAAAACATGCACATAGAAACACAGACATGTAAAAACCATGTATTTCTCTTTAAACTCCGTTGATTTCATTCTCTCTGTCTTTGAATGTAACATTCAGCAGCTGCTGGAAGAACTCTGTTTTGCTGTTAAGTATGGGGTAGGTTTGAAAGTTTTAAAGAGAAACGTGGGTCACTAGATCTGCATGCAGTAATCAGAACTGCAGCACCAACTGATGCTGCTTCAGCTGAGCGCTGCATTGCTAAATGTGGTGAATTTTTATAACGGGTACCGTAAGACATGTAGGTTGATTGAAACCTCAGTCAAATAGCATTTGTCAAAAAAAGGAAGAAAAGGGTGATGTTTTAAGTTAATGGTGGTTCTGCTTAATCAGCTGAGCACTATTAGAAAACCAAGCATAGAGAAAAAACAATTGTGAATTACATTTTGTTACAGGTGATTATTGTGGAAAAGTAACTTGTGTTTTCTGCAGTTTTTTAAAGTAATTTTTTTAAGATGCTGAACAAAAAGTTGGATGCTGAAAAGTGTTCTTTAACTGCTTTTCCTATTTATGCTAAAGGGGCGTGATGACCTGAGACAAGATGCTGTTATGCAGCAGGTTTTCCAGATGTGCAATACATTGCTCCAGCAAAACACTGAAACACGAAAGAGAAAATTAACAATCCGAAGATACAAGGTAATCCTGAACAGCTGCTGCTGCAGAGGAATAAATGCTACAGATAAAGCCTATTTCCCCATTCTCCTCTTTTTAACCTAAAGACAATATAAAAGTGTATTTATTTATGTTTTATTGAAATAGTGACTGTTCCTTAAGGTATGGGATAAACAATTAATGCAATGTCATAATTACAATTATTACAATTGGATTTTTTCCAAATCCTTAAAAAAGGATGAACTTATAATTGAAAATAAATTAAGTCATACACTGTCCTTGAACTCTAAGTTGCTAGTCATTAAACTTGAGCATACAAGTTTCTTTATTAAATCTCTTTTTTTAAAAGTCTTTTGATATTCCTTAGTTAATTAATAATTAATTTTAATCTTTCAGTATTCCTTACAGTTGAACCCAGAAGTCCCGTCTAGGGTTTGTTCATGCAGAATTTGAATTGCAGAACTGTTTTGGTTGGAATTGGGGATATAGGAATAAATTCTTATTGTGAATGCAGAAAATGTATTTGAACAGGAACTTTCCCTTCCTCCTTCCATTTTATGTGCTTGACTTTATAATAATAACTATGAAGGTGACATCTGAATAAGTGCTCTCTAAGTAAAAGTTCTTGTCTTTGACAAATGAGGAGTGTGCACTCCAGAATCTCTAAAGGAGGTTATCTCAACTGCCAGCGTAGTTCTAAGAGTTCACAGGTGGAGTTAGACTTACACTTTTTGAACCATTTTCAGTGAAGACTCAGATCTTTATGTGTGTGAAAATGAATGAGAGCAGGATAAAAGTGAATGAGGGTTGCTCTATGGGATGAAGAGAATTTCATAAGAAAAGAAAATGGAAGAAAACAGGCAGTAGCTGTTTTTCTGAAGACAGGAGATTGTTCATTTCGGCCAGTTCCGTCTGCTAAGGCAACAGAGGTGACTAATGCAGCCAGTAAAGAAGTGAGAAGCTGTTCCCTTGGGTGGGAAGCAGACTGAAACAAGCCAGATACATTCGTGCAGCTACCACGTGTTTGTTCTTGGTTTTACTTTTTATGTGCAATTTGCACATAAATTCCCATTCCGGCAGAAGAAGCTGTTGGCAATCACAGGTCACCCAGAATACTAGCACAAACATGCAAACTGAGTATAATCATAACTTGTACTGAAGTCCTTAGTGGAAGATTCTCTGGGATGGGAAGAAATTTGCAAGTATTTGATAGAAAAACTTTGAGTGTATTTTATAAATGCATACATGTGTCTTTAGAACGTATATTGTGGTCAGCTGTATGGTTTGGTCCTTTTTAAACAACGCTTTGCAGCGTGCATATTCATAGCTGTGTGTGTATCTCCCTCCCCCATGCAGCAGCGGTTTTGTTTTGCAGGTGGTTCCCCTCTCTCAGAGAAGTGGGGTTCTGGAGTGGTGCTCAGGAACAACCCCCATCGGGGAGTTTCTGGTGAACATGGAAGAGGGAGCTCACAAGAGATACAGGCCAAAAGATTACTCCAGTTATCAGTGTCAGAAAATAATGATGGTGAGTGAAAATAATTAAAGAAAAATATCTGGCTCATATTCTCCTACACAGAGGGTTAGGGTTTTTTTTTTAATATATTAACAGAGAATTATGTAGTATGCTTTTAGTGTATAATAATGAATATGACTAGTGGCATGGAATTAATAGACCTTCAGACTAATCTAAATGCAGCCTGGGAAGAGTTTTGACAAAATCAAAAATTGCTAAATGCAGAAAGGATTTGAATACAGCTGAATCTCCAAGAATCTGTGAGCTGTTTTCTAGAATATAAATCTATTGGAATTCCAAAATTATCATTACAGAGACCCAACAGAGTTCAGTATGAAGTTATCTTACAGATTTAATTTATATTGGTCATGCTTCTCATTGCATTGAAAAATCATTTTATTTTCATGACTAAACCAAAATTCTAAATACTAGTTGTTGAAAATAAAAATTTGGTTTTAGAAGGCAGCTGAGATTATTGTAATGTCTTAATTGCCATCAGGCAGTGGGAAGGAGTCTGGCTTCTCCTCCACCAGGACATCTGTGAACCCTCTGCCCCCCACAGTGAGTCAGTTCACAGAGCTCAGCCAAAATAAGAGTAATTTTACATTAAACTGGTGGAAAAATATCTATCAGTAGATACAAGCAGGGGAGGGTTCCTTCTTCTGATGACAGGTGGCTGCTGGGTGGATTCAGCTGGTTTAGTTCAGTTCCACAAACCACCTCACCATACTTTTAGAAAATAATTACTTGTACTTTGTATCACCATGATTGTGCAAGGTATTTCCTTTTAAATCTCTGTATTATTACCAGGACGGAAGTATATTTATTTTGGGCTTTGTGCAGCTTTTGCATGTGAATGAGTGAGAATGACTTTCTCACAGTGACAGGAGCCGTCGGATAAGCAAAGGTAGAAAGTGCAGTGGAACCATCTCCCAGCGAGATGCATTTACCTGTACAGACATACAGAATAGATACACTTGCTGAGCCAGAGAAACGGGAGTGTGTTTTTTATATGTAGCCCATGAGTTGTGTATGAAAATATAATTCTGTAGTAAAACAGGTAGGTGCATTAATGGTTGCTGTAAAAGAGACATTAATTCCTAGCTCAGAGAGGGAAAGAGTGAGAACAGCATTTCATGGAGGGGAGAGGGGTAGAAAGCAGGAATGTGTTTCTTTCAAATGAAGAGGTAATTTCCTTTCAAAGTAGGCAGTCCTGGGGAAAACATTTCTTATTTGTTTAAAGGATGCACAAAGGAAACTTTCTGAAGAGAAATACAACATCTTCATGGAAGTTTGTGAGAACTTTCAGCCTGTGTTTCGTTATTTCTGCATGGAAAAATTCCTGGATCCAGCTGTGTGGTTTGAAAAACGGTTGGCGTACACTCGCAGTGTGGCTACTTCTTCTATAGGTATTGTATTGGATTATTAACATTGGCTTTTTAGATTTTGTAAACAAAGAGTTCCCACCATTTCAGAGGTAATGCCTATTCTGCTTTTGTCACATGTCAGAAAAGGGGGAGTAGGGGGCAAAAAATGCCAGCAAGAACACCAACATTTATTCTTATAATTAAGATTCCTGATTAATCCCCCTGCCCTTTCCGTGACACAAAACCAGAATGAAATTCTGTGTTTCTTTGTTTCTTGTAGTGGTTGGTATTTTTAGGTTCTGGTAGGTTTTTTTAGTTTCTACCGGACTATTTCTGTTGTTCTGATTTAACATGTATTCATTTCACCTGTAGCCTCAAATGTTTTAACAGAGTTGAAAACCTTAATCTAGTAACAAACCTAATTTTATTGTGTACTTGCTTTTTATATATATATTTTTTTAAAGCTGTGAAATTGTTTGGTTAACCCACCTACAGAGAGAAATGGGCAAGAAGGCTGTGAAACAATACACATCTATATGAGAATAACCTTTTTGCAGTTGCATTTGTTAAACATTTTCTGTTTGGATTTGTAGAATGGCAAGATGAATACATGCGGGAAGAAGTATTCTCATTTTTAATTTGTTTGCATGTCTTACACTGATTCTAGTAATCTTTGTTAAATTTTCCATGTTTTTTATGGCATGTAAATATACCTTTTTATTTTAGTTGGCTACATTCTTGGACTTGGAGACAGACATGTGCAGAATATCTTGATAGATGAACAAACGGCAGAACTAGTGCATATAGATCTGGGTAAGTGGGACAGGCAAGAGAATCTTACCTTTTCTTTACTTCAGCATTTTTTTAAACGTTTATCTTTTTGTTTAGGGGTTGCTTTTGAGCAAGGTAAAATCCTTCCCACACCAGAGACGGTTCCATTTAGATTAACCAGGGACATTGTGGATGGAATGGGTATTACTGGCGTGGAAGGAGTTTTTAGAAGGTGAGTGGTCCTAAATTGCGTAGGGTAAGGAGGCAGCGAAGTAATTTTACTTGAGGCATTCTGATTTTTACATGTTAATAGTTCTGATGCTTGAGAGGACACTCAGATTTCTGCTGATAATATCCAAACGTAAGTACTGTCCTCTAACTCATACGCTGTTGTTTATTATATGACCAATTACAAGTTAATTATTGTTCTGCTTTCCACTTAGCAATGGGTTATTGTCACCCTCTTGTGGAATTCAGGAATGGCTCAGTGCTTGCAAAGGCTTCACGGCTGAATTCCATCCTTTGATAAGACTGCTGAATTTTTTTCCTTCAGAACTGTGTGTTTCTTTCAGAGCTGTACTATATATTCAGAGCTATTGAGTTTCTTTGAACCATTTTGTTCTGTCTCTTATTTCTGTTTAGTTTTATGTAAGTAATTTGCAGTCTTTTTCCTCTTTTCAATCTTATATTTGATATCACGGTGAAAGTGCAAAATATAAATCCCACAGTATATTTGAGCTGCAAAACAGAAAAATCCCAAAAGGACTGAGTTTCTATCAACTTTCGTCATATCTCCTGTGAATGACCCGAAAGCCCTAAAATGCAGGACTTTTCTGCCATTCAAGACGTTAGTGATGTTCATGACCATGGTACTTGCAAAGCCCAAATTTCATGTCTTTAGAAAAGTACATAGTGTGTTGTCTTAGTAAGGCAGCAATTAACAAGTTGTTCCTAATATACCTTTGTCCTGTGAATGAACAGTCATTGCCACTTCTGCTCTAAACGTGATGCTGTCAAATTCACACTTTTGTGTTACTTCTGAAAATTTTGTCCCATACATTAATTGTTTGGCTCCAGCTGAAGCAAATAGAGTATAAAAGGCTCTGGTGCAGATGCTGTTTCTGCCTCAGCCAGACTGAATTGTAGTGAACAGTAAGTGCATAAGTAAGCCCTCTCGGGACTGGATGTGAACACAGTCAGTTAATGTTGCCGTGTGTGTTCTCATCCTGAAGCAGACAGGAGCCTCATCCCTCCTTGGCTGGAGTACCTGCCCCGTAAGGAAAGCTCCGTATTCGTTGCACAAGCTTAGTTTACTTGGGAGCAAATGTAGGTAACCGCTTCTATATCTGAAGTCATTGGAGGGACTTCAGGAATCGCTTCATGTCTGGTACCGGATCTGCTCCCTTCACGCTAAGGGACGCTGCCAGGATTCCCCGGTGTGTTGCAGAGCACCTCTGCACACACAGTTCCATCCTGCCGAGCAGTTCTGCCATCGTGAGTGTATCTCAGCCATCAGTGTTAACCTGGTGGGTACCTCTATATAGAACTGTTTCAGACAGTGAAACAGGTCATCTCTTTCCCACCAATGAACTATCCCGTTTCCTTCTGGCCTTACATTTCTAAATTTCTCAATTCTTTTTTTTTCCAAAATTGAAACAGCAGAGAGGTTAGTCATATGTTAAAAATTAACCTTTAAGAAGCGTGAAAATATCCATTATTTAAATGATGAAAAATCATTCAGTTTTTCCAAAAAGAACCTAAATATACAGTAAAATATTTTCTAGATGCTGTGAGAAAACAATGGCTGTTATGAGAAATTCTCAAGAAACTTTGCTGACTATAGTAGAGGTGAGCATTTTTTCATTCTTTCTGATAGTAACCTGCCAGAAAATCTTCAGTTTCTTGTCTTTGTCTGCATTACTATATTGAATATTCATGTAGGGGGGTTTTGTTCAATTTGAGTGTAGAAGTGTTGGCCGGGTTTGTAAACTGATGTAGTCTTCAATAAAATCAAGATCAATTTGTATTCTCTGTGGACACTGGCCATTTCAGGCATATGCAGTTTTCCCTCTTCAGTATCTAAATGTTTCTAGCCATGGTGCAACAATCCTAGCGTAAGTAGTGCTGATCGAATTAAATCTTCTTTGCATAAGTCACAAAGAGGATAATTAATAATTTTTAAAAGCAGCTTATACTATGCATTAAAGCTGATGATATTTAGTGCCTGGAAGTGTATAAAAAAAATGGTGTCTTCATTGCCGAGATGGGACTGGGTGCAAAACTGAGTCAGGCATGAACAACACAAACACCTGCAAATGATCAGATGCAGTTTTATCGTTGGCTTGTCTAAGAGGCAATTTTAGCCCAATTCTATTTGATTTAAAACAAAACAAAAAAAAAGAACAACAACAAAACCCACAAGCAACCTCCTAATACTGTGGTTAGCTTGAGCATTGCCAGCTGTTTCTGCTCCTGCTGGGGCACTGGACTAGCTGTGACGAGCAGTTTAAATTAAGCAGTGGTTTATTTACTGTATAGGTGCTGCTCTACGATCCTCTTTTCGACTGGACCATGAACCCGCTGAAAGCCTTGTATTTGCAGCAGAGACCGGAGGATGAGGCTGACATGAGCTCTACGCTCAGTACTGATCCACAAGAATGTAAAAGAAAAGCCAGGTGCGAGATTTTTGTCTTAGCGTCTGCCCACTCCACTGTTGCCTTGCGTTACTCTTTGCTTCCTGACCATTGCTCAGGATCCCTGTCCTGATGCTCTTGTTTTTCTTCTCTTATTCTGCCAGCAGTGATGAGCAGAGTTTTAACAAAGTGGCTGAGCGTGTTCTGATGAGACTCCAGGAGAAGCTGAAAGGTGTTGAGGAGGGAACAGTGCTCAGTGTGGGGGGGCAGGTGAACCTCCTCATTCAGCAGGCCATGGACCCGAAAAACCTGTGCCGACTCTTTTATGGATGGAAACCCTGGGTGTGACTTGGAAGGATCCAGCATGGTTTTACAAGAAACCTCTTTTTATGCAGGAAGTGTCTTAACATTTCACGTGGGTATTTCACGATTAAAACTTGTACCAGGAGCAACTGTGAAGGCTTATATGTATATGGTGGAGGTTTGGGGTTTTTTTTTCCATAACTTGTTACTGAGAAGACATTTCTTATCTGCTTATGATAACCACAGAGTATGAAACACCAACCAGTGCTTAGGTATTCCTTGTGCCCTGCAAGAACTGTGCTTATGCAGACTGGGTGCATTGTATTCCTAAAGCTTGAGATTCATCGCTTTTGTTTGTATGATAAATAGCTGGTGTCTTGTATAGAATAATTCATACGGTAACATGACCGTGTAGAATGGATGATCTAAAAACCAGGAGTCATCAAGTAAGTAGCTAAAGTGCATTTCAAAAGGAGGGTTATCCTTTCAAGATAATGCTACAGTGAATGTAAAAGAAAACAAGAGGACCTCATGTTTCATGAACATGAGGGTTCTTGAGGTGTTTTTTTTTACCTCAGTTAAATGGACACTTTATATAGATATGGACTTTGAGCAAAGTATAATATGGCTGCTTTTTTCCTGTTGTAAAGAAAATTATGTTGGTATTTTATTTTTATAACATTACTTTAATAGTATAAAGCAATAAAAAATATTTAGCTTTTGTAGCTCAGACTTCTTTGATAAAATAGACTTCACTATACCATGAAACTTAGCATACAAGAGACACCTCTAAAGCAAACAGTCATTCTGTATCTGGACTAAACACCTGTCAGAAACATTGAAGTTGTATTTTGAGCACAAATATCTCATTCAGGTTGCACACAGTTTTACAGAAGTCATTGCTCCTTCTGAAATAAAAAGACCTACTATAATTGGATAGTCAATGAATATGGATAATAGGAGAATCCACTCAAATAACAGTCTCACTGCTGTATTTAATAAATCTTCGCGAATCATCTGTATATTTAAAATACGAAAAAATTTGGCATATCCTCACTTTGTTGTAGTTTACACTTTATGCATTTTTACAGCAATATAAATCAAACATTTCTGTTCTAATTAGCATTTCACTGATCTTTATTTGTACAATATTCCCATAATTTTTATGCTGTATCTTTGTTTTATAAGGTAACGTCAACACAGCAAGATGAGTCTTTTGCATTATGTTTTCATGAAGCTGACATAAATTTCTGTTGCATGTTGGAACCAAAAACGCATCCTGTTTTTTCTGTGGGGAAGAACTTAATCCAAGAATACGGTGATTTGTTCTCTGAAAAGGAAACTTACCTGACAGAGCGTGCACTCGGGATGTGGATTGTGAATGACACTTAAGAAAGGGAGAAAAGTCCTACCAAGCAATTACAGAATGGCAGGTGGGAAAGAACTAAACAAGAAGCCCTTAAAAGTTGTTATTTTTAAGCACTGATTGAAAAAAAGGAGTCGTATTTCTGGATTTTTTTCTCATGCTTCCTACAGAGGAAATTCTTTAGGCATTTTTTGGGTTATTGAATACTAGAACTCTACCTAATCATATAAACGAATATTGCATAGAAGCTTGACAGATCTGGCCTTCGTTGATGAGTTCCTGATGTTCCACTAGAATACTTCCATCTTGCTGGGCTGCAATTTAGATTGGTTTTTACTTACAGCAAGCAGTGATACCATTAATATTAATACCATTGTCTCAGGGAAGTCTGACTTCAGAGGAAAGAATTTAATTATTCCTCTGCAATGCTGGTAACTTGGTGTCTCATACCTATATTGTGAATGTCCACACATTTTCATTGTTCAAGCTGAATGAAATAGAAATGAAATTGCACGTAAATATTGTAGATGTAATTGGAACCTGCTTACATTATTAGAAAGCTCCTGCAGCAGTGAAACACCATTTAGCTGACAAACATATGAAAACAGTTTGAATTATTGACAAACCTTAAAGTCTCCAAAACACTGTCAAAACCAAGGTGACACAATCCTGTCACCATGAGATTTAATCTAACATTCTTGAGATAATTCTCATCTATGCAAAGCCTCATGTATCCAAGTAGTAACTGTCAGAGCCCATGTTTGCTTTTTGTTCCATTAATGCTTTAAATTTTAAAAGTCAAAATTGGGAAGTGAGCAGTTTGCAAAAATGTGTCATCTACAGATACACACTTTCCTTGTGTAAGAATAGGAAAATAAAATCTGCATGGAAATGCTGTTTAATTCTGAAAAATGGTTTTGTCACAGATGCTACTACCGATGGTAAGGTTGGATTACTATTTGAGAGCCTCATATATATTTCCTATATTAGTAAGCTAAAAATATGTGAAGACAAGTCAAGTTGCCTCTTTAGTATTTTTTTTTTCTTGGAATGCATCTTAGTAAAACATTTACATTTAGAAAATACCATTTCTAAGAAAAGTGAGCCTGTGATCTAGTGTGATGGGGAAGAGTTATTGTTCTTGTTTGACCCATGCCCTGGAGCATGCTCTCTACCCCCTTTCTTATTTAGCAGTATAGACAGAGACTTTAGTTAAGCAAAATCCAAGATGAATTATATGGGGTTTTAGGGCTTAGAGCTAGTGTGGTGCTGCTGTGTTCAGTCAGCTGCCAGAAGTGAAGCAAATTGCCTCAAACTGAGATGGAATAATCACATTTTACACATGAGCTGCAAAAGGCATTGAAGTAAATGTTTTCAAAACAGGTTAAAGATAAAAATGCCTGGTGATAAGTGCTAAAAATAAGCATCACTTTGTAATAACTTTTTCAGCTTTCAGTATAAAGCTTGTGCATTAATTCAGCAATCTACTGTCCAGAAGACTCATGCTGTGCATTCTGAAAAAGGGAAATTATTGCAAATGTGCTTTAAGAGAACTGGATTCCATTGCCATTTGTATTTGTAAACAGCGGGGTCTGCCATAAAGCAGCGGATGTTGGCCTTTCCAGTCAGCTTCTGTTGCTGAAATTGCAACTCCACTTCACAATGGAGTAGAGCAAAATCTAAATAAATACTAGCAAAATTACCATCTAGGATTTGTACCCATTCAAAAAGTGTCTCCCTCAGGTGACCTCGCTGGCGCTACATCTGGGCCTGATGTGGAGTCTGCTGCTCTCACATGAAAGGGACTAGAGAGTTTTCTGCTCCTAAGTTATGGTGTGGAATCTGAGACCATTCATATGGATCGTGCTGTGACTTTAGAAGTCTAAACAACGCAGTGGAAATGCAATTAAAGATACAATTTAGATCCTTAAAATTACATGCTCTTTGCCTATACCTGCCACAAATCTATGTAACACTAATTTAAAACTTAAAAAAGATTCAGAGCTAGAGACAGTTCTACTTGTGTTACAGAAATGGAGACAAAAGACGATTAACTTTCCCTAAGACTGCACATCTAACAAGCTCATTTCTGTAATCATGAAACATTATCTGAAATCAATGCCCTGGGGTTTTTTTTCTTAATAATTTCTACTTAATATTGCTCTATTGTTAAAAAAATACAATTTCTCACAAAATCAGTTTGTTGGCCATTTTTTTTCCAGATGACAGGGTAACTCCTGAATTACATCAAACCATTTCAGTTGTGTACGTGTAAATGAGAAGAGAATCTGGCTCAGTATATGAGGCTTTTTTTTTTTACTTGCCTCACTACCTTAATCAGTTGCTAATGTATGTTAACACACCTATACATTGCATAATATGCAAGGAGATCATACACACTAAAAGCCCCTTGGCTATGTCAAAACACAGAAACTGAGGCCTAACTGATGCCGTGTCAGCGCACAGCAGTCCTACTGGTGTAATTAAAACCAGTTCTAAATCAATTTATTGAGGGCTGTGAAAACCACTGTGGATGCAAACTGCCATGTGACACATATCTGTTGATAATTGTCTCTTATCTGTTTATCTTATTTCTGTCATTTGCACACAAGGTCGTTTAAAGCAGCAACGATACAAGAGTTATTGTTTTAAGGTAGACGTTACTTACAGAAAGATAATCACAGACCTTTGCGACTGTGGTTCTCCTCTGGATATACGGTGATTACACAAAGCAAAAGTGTTTGATCATCATTCAGTTCCAAATTACCATCTTTATGTAAAACACAGAGAAAGCTTGTGGGCTCCCCGTGTGCACAGTTCCCACTGGCCTTCTCAACCACTTTCTTTCTCACTCCTACAGTATTTTTTGAGTCTTAGTTCTAAGGACTTTGATGTATCCTTTTTTTAATTTCAAAAGCCCTTCTGGATGCGGCTTTGAGCCCGGCTCTCCAAGTACTTCGCCCATCGTTTCCTGTTTTCATCACAGCATCTGCATTACAGATGTGGCTGAGGGGGCTTCTTATAGTTTGCTGCTGTGAAAGAACAACTCATCACTTAATTATAGGCATGCTTGATGCTTTTAAAGTTAAATAATGCTCTAGCTAATTACTTGTCTGTAAAATATTTGTTATAAATTGATGATATAAAAAGAAAAAATGATTTTTACATCTTTATCCTATTATATTGTCCAATTATTCTTCATTAGAAATATGTGTCAGTAAGCAAGTGGTTCAATTGAGTGTACACTGAGGAACTTAATGGATTCCTTAGCACAGAAGGAGGCTCTTACAACATGTTCTGTATATAAAATAAGTCATTTACTTAAAATGCTGGCTGCCACAGTCCATTTAACATTTCCCATTTATGAATAACTCATTATTTTGATATTAATATTCCAAGTCTCTCTATGAACTAATTTGAGTTTAGTGTAAAAACACTTCTTCGTCCACTAGGAAGAAAATCAGGGCTTCCTTTTGTAGGGTGCTCTGTTTTTTTAGGATCTGAGGGAGATTCATCCTTGTGGATGAATATGAATGTGAACCAGGCACTTTTTCTGAAAGATTCATGAGATTACTCCTACATACTGATCTCTGGCCTTTATGACTATTTTTTTTTTTTGCTATGTGCAAGAAGACAGACATTTCCTAATACTGGAAGTACTAAATACAGACAGAAGTGCTGCAAAGAATCACACTTGCCTTTATGAGTTTGGCTCTGGCTCTTCAAAAAAGTACGGTCAAAAAATAAAATAACTCTAAAATACATTAAATAAACATGCAGTTGTGTTTCAGCTTTGCTTAACAAAACCACACACCAACAGTAAGAGACAACAATAAATTAAAACCTCATTACATCATCCCAAGAGCTGATAAAATGTTATAGCTTAAAACTAATTTCCTCGGAGTAATTCAGAAGTATAGATTAAGTACAGAGAAACCCTGACGACTGCAGCAGCCGCCTATTTTGGAGCGTGCTGTAATGGGCTGTGATGGCCTTGGGATTCAGTTGACTGGTTGCCAGCATATTGCTGCAGAGGAGGGTTCACAGCAGTAATTGCATTTGATGCAATACTTCACTGTGGAAAGAAGGTTTCCTTAGATAGTGTCAACCTGCATGATAAGAATGACAAGTATTGGCTTTTTTTCTCAAAGATGAACAACACGTGAGTCATGATTGACAATGAGGAGTCCAACACATCTATTTGCCTTTCACATATCTACTTTCATCTGGAGTTCTAACCAATGGCACAGATGGCACATGGATATTTTATCTAGAACATTACAAAATGGTTCTGTAATTCCTACCTACATGCTCTTTCCTTACTTCTTGCTAACTCCTACTAAAGGGGATCATCTTGTAAATAATAACTTTTCACCCTGGCATCTACAGTACAACTTGAACAGAAGTCTAAGCAGCGTCTAATGCTTCCTTAGCCTCATGTATAATTGATGTGAGGTATGCTAATGATGCCTTGTTCATAACACAATATTAAATAAGGAGGAGAATTCTGGAACAGAAACCAAATAATTACAGAAGCAGAAATTTAGTAAAAATGCAAGACAGATGGACAATAATTTTGGCAATCAAATATCTTCCTTCCAGGAATTACAGGTGTTGTAGCCATAATTCTTAATTCTTCATTAAATACCATTTCATAGGCACTATGTTATTTCAAGTTATTAAAATATCAGATATCACGAGGCAAGTATTTTATGCCTAAATCTAAGCAGGCACATGGGCCAAGACATTTCAAGCAAAAGAATGTATAAGCATTCCATACCATTTTTCAGATCTCACTGTAGTATCTAAGTCAGAAGCCTACGCACCACGGGCTCGCTCTGTAGCTGCCAGAGCTAGAAAGATACTTCCCCAGAGCAATGTTACAACACCTAGAATATTAATTGGCAGACAGAGATAACCATTTCTTCCTGTTCACTACACAGGGACCTGCAACAACTAAGCTCCTTGTTGACGCGTCTCTGTTAAGTCACCAAACACAGGTGGAATACATCTGGCCAGTAAAACTCTGCCATAAAGAACAGCTTCCACTGAAATCAACAGAAAAAAAATTAAGATTAAGATCAAGATTAAGATGATTAAAACAGTTGTGCTCTTAGTAAGAGCAAACCACCCACAAATCTCCAAGTCAGTAAGACTGACAAGTGCTTAGAACTGCAGAGATTGTGCATTTAGGAATCTAGTTTTATCCACCTTGACTTGCTTAGCTGAATACACTTAATGTATGCAAATGTACCTAATGCTTTCATGCAGTGGCAATTTTGTGCATCCAGGACTATCACAGTGAGGATCAGTACTATAAAATAATAGTTCCAGCACCTAGTCTGAATTTGATACAAGCACTTGCTGCAACACCTGGCAACTCTGCCTGCAAGTAGAAAAATAATAATCTAAAATACTCCCATTCTACTGAGAAATCAAGTCAGAAACAGTATATTACCATGAATACTCTGTTTCGCTCACTTGGTAGTACTTACAGAAACAGGCTCTTGATAAGTTTAAAGTCCTTTACCAGAGAAACCAGAAAACATGTAAACCATAATGAGGTTTCTAGCAAACAGACACAGCTACTTAAAGAATAAACCATCTGTATTCTCCCAGGAATAAGCAAAGGAAGTCAACCTGGCCTGTAAATAGTTTTATAATTAGCAAACAGCTTTCAAGTGGCTTGTAAGAAGTGAGTTCCAGTCCATTATAATTACTTCTGAAAGCTGACTTCAGTGTGCTTGGTCTCTTCCTTTCTTTCTTCACTGTTTTGTTTGTCTCTTCTTTGATGTTCAGCTTTGTTTTCTCTTGGATCATAGTTTCAGTTGTTTTCAAGTTCACAGTACATCCTTAACTGTGGGACCCAGCAAAGACTGGGGGCAATCAAGAATACTGTTTGATTTGTGTTACTGTAATGAGCCTTCTTTTACACCACCATGCCAGAAATACAAAACAGTGAGACAAACCACTAGTAGAACGTAAGTATCTGACTTTGCACTGTACTGTGTAACTTGCACAGCCCTGATCTCCCGAGGGCAAACACATTTCACCAGAAGAGGAGGGTCTGGTCCTCTCAAACTTGTCGGTTCCATGTTGTATTGAAGCTGATGCACATCCTGTAGAGAAGTACAAATACACCAAAAAGCTGTAGTCTTTGTATTTTACAGTTTGGGAAAAAACCTGCAAACAGATTTTCCCATGTCCAGTCTTAGAGAATTTAAGAATCACAGTCTTTGAAATCATCTAATAAATTATATTCATATATGAGAAACTGAACACATTGTTAGAAGAAATATTTTATTTCAATATTAGAATAAGCTAATAGTGAATGAGCTTCAAGAGAGAAATACATATTGGTAGAAAATTCAGTCCCACATTCATTACTTAGAAAGGATGTTGCAATAGAGCATCTATATCCCTCGGTTTATTTGTCCTGAGTAAAACTCAGCTCTTCTTCTCCACCTCAGATATACAGAGCTACTCCTAAAAATAATGTTTTAATCATGCCCTTTTTTTTTTTTTTTAAAATAAAATCAGATTTTCATATCCAGTTCCTTCCTTGAACTATTTTCTAGCCATCAGTAACTTCTTGTGACTCTTGAAGAACCCTTTCCTCCAGCCATGCAGCGCTGTCCTCCTGATGGGGGCTGTCCCTCTGGACCTGAAGTCCCTGCGTTGGGTCCTTCACCACACACTATGCGCTATGACAAAAAGGAGGGTATGTAACACCATAAACCCCACTGCTCCATGGGCTGATCTGTGTCTACTGGTAGAAGAGCAGCAATATTCTGAAACACTGCAGTGCAGCACATTAAGGTACCTGACCTGAGCTTCCAGGTTATTTTCGTCTCCTCCTTGATGCTTGTCAATGAGGTTTTAGCAATGAACAATGCCAAAACCAATGGTATTTTGTAATTCTGCAAGGACCTTGAGATCTGCCATGGGAGGGAAAGTAGCTTAAAAACTGACGTTAAACTCAAAGATACTAAGTAAAAGGTAGAATAGGTGATTCCAGGCAGTCTTCAATAAGACATTTGCTCCATGTATTCTGTCTCACAATGACCAATAATCCAAAGACAGCGAGGTTAGGCTGACACTGCAAGCAAAGAATGCAAATTTCTGAGCAATAACAGAGGATACATGTATAATTGATGCATTACAGTTATCTGTTGGATGAGCAAGCAGGTGGGACCTTATTTATAGAAGAATGACCTCTGTAAGTACATGACCCTGAAGGAAAAAAAAAAAACAACCAAACAAAAAAAGTTTATAAACAGAAGTGCATGGAAGGAAACAAGCAGGGATAACAGAAGACAAAGCGGGACGGAGCAGGTCTGTGAGCAGCCTTTCACTAAAGCTGACCCAGAAAATAGACTCAGGCATCATTAGACAGCAGGAAGGAGATGAGTGGTGGACCTGAGGCTGAAGAATATACCAGCAAGAGCTGGGAATCATTCTGTGATCAACCTTAAGACTGGGATACACATGATGTCTTATTCAATGTTAATTCAACCTATTTTATCCTGTATATAATGACATGGTCTTCAATTCCATATTACAACCCTTTGTTTTAATTTCCACGTGAAACCCTTTGCCATCTATAAATGTATAAATGTATCTATGTTGTTCTAATGCCTCCTATACTTGTAACTGTTAGCAGGTGATACAAGGTAAGGTAAAAGACTTCGTTTTTAAAGGTTATTTGTAACCGCAAGCAGGTCATTCCCATGGTCACTCACCATGGCTACATGTACAATTAAACTAGTTGGGCTGTGCATATAACTTGCATTTTTAAGTGTTTTAAGGATTCCAATTGATATAGAAAGATCTGCAGAATAAAATCTTGATTTCTTGAGAAGACAAATGGGGTATACATTTCTTAGTGGAGGAGGGAAAAGAACTGCTTAAGTCAAATAAAAACTATTGCTAAAACCAGCAATAAAGCTAAGAAGCAAGAAAAAATATGCTTAAATTGAAAATCAATAACATTTCCTGGAAGACTTAAGCACTATACTGGGAAGACTATCTAGTAATAAAAAATTATCAGAGGCACAAAGTGCATAAGGGACTTTCAGATGTCTAATTACTATGATTCTGAGCCTCATAAAACCGAACATACTGTCTATTATCTCTGAAGCACCATAAAAGAAACACCCTCTGGTTAAAAGAAAAAGCTATCAATGTTTCTACTTCAGCAGGATTTATCACAGGCAGTGATTAAATTACTAATGATCTTTTCTCCTTTTGTTGCATAAACTCAATTTCTGTTATTGCTAATGAGATTACAGATTTTCAGCCAGCGGAGAACAGCCCTGTCAGTGATGATACCTACACAAACCTCATATCAGAGGCAGAAAAAGAGAAAAAGTTTACGTGAGGAAAGACACAAGATTTTCTCCTATGTGTAAACACCTCCACAACAAACCATCAGAAAATTAAATGCAGAAAATCATCCAAAATGCTAATGAGATGGCCTGCATACTGAGTCAGTATTTCTTGTTGCCTCCTGGCTAAAGGCGTTGCCTGTCACCGTCCAGGTATCCTGATATCGAAATGTCATAAAAAAGGCTCCTTATCATTATTTTGAAAGTGTTAAAAATTGTTAAAATCCTGTATCATTTATTTTATCAAGAGCAAAAAACCTCCCAGTACATGTTAAAATAAATATTTAAAATATGGTTAATGCTATCAGCCAGATAGATAAAATCAGGTAGATAAAAGAGAAGGAAAGAATGTGTGTATTGATTAAGCCAGGAGATACTATTCCACCAAAACTTTTGCCTTTATGTAACAATGAGATTCAAAATCCTTGAATGAAGCACAGGACATAAAGCACAAGAAGAATCCCACCCTAGATTTACTGATGACATTCCAACTTGGTTTCGAAAAGACTTTTAAACAGTGACCAGAAAGCTGTGTAAGTAACATGAATTCTGTCAGAAAGTAGGCCCAACTATGCCAACTCACAGGATAGCTTTAGAAGAGTGCTTAGGCCAGTTTTAAGAGCCGGAGGCCTTAATCTTCATCAGTACTCTGAATTAAACTTTATTACAGAAAGTAATGGCATGTAATTTCATATTAAATTAAAATAAAAAGCTAAATCCAGACAAGTATTAGTTTGACAATATAGGAAGAATACAAATACATTATTATACAAATAGGTAGCTATAAAGGTAAATACATGACATTGCTCATTGGAAGAACAGAGAGGACCCTACAGTAAGTGCTAAGCCAACTGAAAACAGAGGGGCTGGTTTCTGCCCTGTGAGTGAATTCTGCTTGGTCACAGGGAGACCAGGAGAGGTGTCATGGGGCTCCGACCCTGAGACGCTCACTGAGGAGCATCTGCCAGCTCCCTGCCAGCAGCGAGTGTTCCTGTGGACTTGGAGCACTAATTTTGCCACTCGGGATTTGGTCTCTTGGCTTGTTATCTTTCCCAAAGAAAAGTCTGTCTCAGCAGTCAATGAACAATTGATTCATCATGAATTGATGGGTTTTCAGGAAGGGAAAATGGAGAAATTTTATGGGTTTTGATTCAATCCAATATAAAATATTTCTTGTGTGGAAGGGAGCCTTAGCTTATTTCTTTCTGTTTTGCAGGCAACCCACTTTAAATCTTTGGGCAGTATCATAATATATTTATTTATTCAGAAAATATTTATTTCCCATGAATTTGCTGAGCTACAGGAAAGATATTTTAACCATTTATTAACTTGGGATAACATAGCATATCGATCCACTTCAAAAAGTAGAAAAATAATTGTCCTGGTTTTGTTAAAAACAAATTTCTCTTTTAGTGAATTTGCCTGGCAGCTAAAGCTTCATATTAGCTGCATTTTCCTGGAGAACCAGACACATGTTTTGGTAAACATAGCAGTGGAATGCAAACTTATTGATAAACACAGATGGACATCCTGCGAGAGGGGCAACGAGAAACCGGTGACCAAGAAACTGACCAACTGTGTATAACATTCCATTCACGTGAATACTTCATATAAAAGTGGGAGATCACGAGGATCTCGTCCCTTTTTCCCTTTTTTTGCCTTTTCCCTTCTGCTTATGGCCGACATTAGGAGAGGACCTTGCTAATCGTCCCTGCGAACTGAGGCCTAGTGAGAGACTGAATCCAGCTCCGGTTGGCTGCAGAGTCCAGTCCAGGACTTCGGGTGCCGGCTCTGCAGTTGCTGAGACTTTCAAGATTGGTTTTGTATATTTGGTATATTTTCTCTATTCTTATTAGCAGCATTAGTAAAACATTGTTAATTTTTCCAACTCTCTTCTCTCTGTTCTTCTTTCCCTCCCGATCGCCTGTCCTGAGTGGGAAGGGGGGAGAGGGAGGGGCAAAAGGGGGAAGTGGGGGGCGAGAGGAGGTTAATAATACATCTGCCAGGGTTTTATTGTCACCCTGCAATCTAAACCCTCGACAATAATAAAATGGCTAAGTAACAGAGTTTTGCAGCAAAAGCCAAACCATTTCAAGTGAGAAGCCCCAGAAAAACATCTGTATTTATCCACTTAATGTCCTGGTTTTGGTTAAAACAAGACAAATTCTCTTGTAGTGAATTTTCCTTTCAACTAAGTTCTTCTAAGTAACTGCACTTTTCTGAAGTTGGCTGCATGTTTTCCAGACACTGTTCACTGGAGCTGATAATGGCAGCAATGGTACTCAGAAAGGCCCAGGTTTAAACTTATTGTTATGGCATCCAACGTTGCTGATCCATTTTGTACTTTCCATAAGTGAGAGAGATGTGCTGGAGGGAGGGGTGGACAGAACAGATGACCAGAATTGACCAACAACCTGTGCAATAATGTCCACACTCAAGTCCACCCCTGGATCACAAGCCCATTTATATGTTGCATCTCTTCCTTGATGACCTGAAGCATCACGGGCCCACTGAGCTATGTTGAGTTACTTAAGTGATGAGTATCATTACGTATTTTCTTTTTTTTCTATAGAATTGAGAATTCCTTAGGAATAGACCATTTTATTCTTGGAAACGCATAGGAGACTACAGTCTTATGTAGTGTAATTTTCCAGCGCTAATTTTATGAGTTCAGTGAGAGTTTATGTTGCTCCTGTTGCCCTGAAAATGACATTGTTTATCAGCCAGGTTCATTGGGCTCTTTGTATTTGGGCATAGATTTTTAAAATTGCACTTGATGGCATAAAAATAAGAAATAAACATAACTGGCAAGCAATAAAGGTTTGTTCTCCATAACTCTGCCAATTTTGCATATAATTTCTTACTTGCTTTATGTTTTTGCCTAGTCTTGGCCAACGGTGGAGTGACTCAAGGAAAATTATTTAGGGGACAACTTGTCAATTTATCAAGTCCCCAGAAATATCAAATTGCTTTGGTAGTCTTAAAAGTTGTCCTGTGTCTCAAGCCCAAAGATACTCAAGCTGATTTTTCATTTGCCTATGAACAGTAGGTGATTTTCCTTCACTTATTTTTTTCATCGCAGGTAACCTTCTAGACCTTGTTTTTTGTTGCAAACATGAATGCACTCAGCAAAAATCCTGTGCCATTTACTCTAATAGGACCAGAATTTGGCCTTTCTATGTGAATATCATTTGTATTCCTCATCAGAAGTGATTTTACAATGGGTTCCTCAACAAGATAATCCATCAAGGAACTGATGACAACTGCACCTAGTAACCTACTTAGCAGATCCAGTTTGACAACTATTACACATTAGTGCGTGTCATCAAAGCAGGGTGTAACTTAATATTAAATTAATATAGCAAACACATTTGATAGTGGACCATAGTTGCTTGAGAAGGTTGAAAGTGATAACTAAGGAGCAGAGGAATTTTTTGGCTTTGGAGTGATCCTGTCTCGCGACTGGAATGGAGAAAATAGCTATTGCTTATGAGGGCAGTTCAGTCATCAGATTGAAGTAAATGCTTGGATTTATTTGCTAATGGTACTTAGCGCTGTGTGCTCCTGAAGGAATTCCTCAAAATTTCATTTCATTTGGTTTGTGAACAGGTGTATGACAGTAACTGTCCCTAGAGGAGACCTCATTCACATTCCAGCGCACAGGTGGCCTGTTTTGAGTTTTATAGGGAAAAGCCAATTTTCCTGTCTCTCTGTCCCTTTGAAATAAAAGATCCAATTGCTAGCATGTGTTTCTGTGGCTGGAATGGAACTGTGATGAGTGAAACATATTGTCTTGCAAAAGAGTAAATAGCAACAGCCATGGTCTTAATTCCAGTGAATGATTCACTACACAAATAGTATTATTAATAGTCAGGAAAAAGTTGTATTTTGTATTTGACACAACATTTTATCACAGGAAAATGTATTTTCCTGCAAGTAATCAGAATTTAGGAACTATTTCATAAGAAGTGCTCAGAATTATTCTGCATCTTATATATGTACTACTTGCATTTAAGTATTCCCAAATACTTATGATATGAAGTCTTATCTATGTGATCTGTATCACCTTTAAATGCCCTTTTTTTTTTTAAGAGTGAAAATATAATTATCATTAATCAGGTATTTCAAATTTACACCTACTTGTCAGGTCAGTTACAGGAAGTTTTGGATCAGTGTGACTGGTGATTACGTTACAGACACAAATGAATCTTTCAGGGAGTAGCGGAAATGCCAAAGTCTATCAATAAGATGGAATGAGGTTGGTCAGCGGGGATTAGTCCCCATTGAAGTAGCTTTGTTCATAGGGCAGAAGAAAGCAGAACTTGTTGGCAGAGGTGCAGCTTCTGTCAGCAACATACGTTCCTGACATTTTCTAAATAACTCATCTTTCCAAACAGTGAAGTAAACTATCTTAAGGACGTCTGTCAGAGTGAGCTGAATCTCTGTTTAGGATTCTGCTTCAGTGGGTATGTCAGAGATTTGATGTTTCCCTGATTTTTCTGTATCTTATTGGATAAAATCTTATTGTATAACCCTGACTCTTAATTTCACTGTTGTGAATGATCTGATCTCGGACTTCACTATCAGTGTACAGTAATACCATATAGACTATTCCTAAACTATCCCTTTAAACTTATTTTGCTTATAAAGTCCACTTCATGCTTTGCCTTCACTACAAAGTATATACCAAAGTGTCTGTAACAGCCATCTTTCCTTTAAAGAGTAACAGCTTTTACAAGCAGAGTGGTTTTTGGTTTAGTTTGGGATATTATTTTTTTGCATCTGTAAAAAATCAATTAAATGACATGAACTGTACTGACAAAATTACCTTCTTCCTGAGGTAACAGCTAGTGGTTTTGAGCATAGGAGCAAAAGTATAATCACTTGGAGGTGAAACATATTTTCACTCTAAACCATTTTCACTCTGCAGATTTTCACATTACAACTAATAAAATACTAAAATCCCTTTCTTTTGCGACAGTGAAAAGATGAAATCAGGTGTTGGACCTGTAGGATGCGACCTTGGTAGCAACCATTTTGGTTTAAGCTGGCTGTCAGGCAGAAGGTGGCGTATCTGCAGTTGGAGTGGTGTAACAGTTTGGCTGGATATTTTGGAAGAAAAAAGAGTAGCTGATGTGTGGTTTCTGTTGACCCAAAAGTAAACAACAACATCTGCTACTCCTAAACAACTTCTCTGTGTCGGATAAGCTATAGTTTGAATTGATCGGCTTTTAGATGGGTTCCATCCAGAATAAGGTATTGCATGGGTTCTCAGCAAGAAGGTAACCATGTGAAGCTCTGTCCTGTTTCAGGTGGGCTCCTCTGGTGTTCTGCTGAGCTGTCTTGGGTGTCTCTATGCTACACTGCAAATCTGTGATACAGACAGACCCCAGCTGATTCTTTTAGTGTTGGGAGTAGGGTGGGAATAAGTCGTGCTCACTCACCAGTGGCCTACAGAGTACGCTGGCATTGAAATATAACTTATAAAATACATTAATATTCTCACTGACTGCTTAATTATTTTCATTGTTTATAACTCAAAATTTTTTGTAATTGTCTCACACATGTAAAGCATATATTCAGTTTCTTGAAAGAGCAGGTCTTGCACTTTCAATCTGTCCAAGCACACAATACTAAATCAATGTATCTGTTTTTGTCAAATCCTCTGTGCACTGCATGACTATGGTATATTATGATAATACATAGTAATAATATATCATATATAATTTTATGGCCTTGTAAGCCAACATTAAAATACCTGCAAAGCTTAGTCAATATTATCAAGGGAAACACAAACATAAATAGTGTCAAAAGCGTCAGCCTAGAAAGGCTACATTGTCTCTTGGAGACACTCAAGAGCTGGCTGTTTTTACCCTCCTGCTGTGTGACTAGATAAATGCTGATTGTGTGACTGAAATGTAGTTCATAGAATAATAAACATTTGGAGGTCATGTAGGCCAAACTTCATCTCCTTGGGGATATCAGTGTGAAGATTTTTTTTTCCCCTGTCTAATTGGAATTTCCCATTCTGCAGCTTGTGTCTATGGTTCGTAGGCCTTCTGCTGTGTACCTTGGAGAAGTCCGGCTTCATCTTTTCTACACCCTTTCAAGGCTGACGTAACCCTGCTCACTCAGCTTCTCCTCATACTTCACGTGCCCCAAGCCCTTTATCACCTCAGTGCTCCTTGGCTGGATCTTTTCCACTATGTCAACGTATTGCTTGTACGGTGGAGTCCAAAATTGAATACAATTCTCCCATTGCAGTCTCACAAGTGCCAAACAGAAGTGAAGAAACATCTCCCTTGACCTGCTGGCCACACTCTTGCTAATACACCTCTTGCTTATCACCACTCACCTGATGGGACTCGATTAAGATATGTGCTACAGGTGTCTCAAATGTCTTCAAACAGACATGCAAAATAATCCTTTTTCCCTTATTCTTACAGTAGAATACAAAATCAGTGCCATAACTCTCTGTGGTATAGATTTTCTTGCATTATCAACAACTCAAAAGCCAAGCATTAGTACTCATACAGCCTCATTAACATGCTATAAAAGTATTCACAGACAAGAAGATTCTAGTGGTTAAATCCTGTGAACAATCTTGCATTCATCACTGCTCTTACAGAGAATGCTTTTGAAAAACCGAAGTGGTAAAGGAGCTGATAGTATCCTAGGTTTATGTAATGCGTCTTTTCCTTATTATCATTTCTTTGCAAGCTTCTCAAACGTGCTCAAACAGGTGATGTATGTTTTCCCTGTCAGCTCTTTAACTAAATAATTTAATTTCTAATGTAATAAATGTCGGGCGTATGCTTCCCAGGATGGATGCTTGAATCTAACATTCCATCAGGCAAGCTTTGATTATAGGGTTTTTTTAATTATGAATCTACAAGGCGGACCTGGCACAATACTGTCATGAAATTAGTATGCTGCTTATCTTGAGGTAAATCTCAAAAAATATAGTCTAAAAAGGCACTGAATTTATATCTCCTTTATGTTCAACAGCTCATGGTTTACTAGTTTCTCATTTCAAGATGAAATTGAGGTTGGGTGAACATTTTCAAATGTGGGTGCCTAAATACGTTAGGACATATATATGACATTAAAGGACTCATTTTCTGGAGTGTTCACTGTATGAAACTGGCATTAAGGATAAAGAGATCTGAACGTAAGGAATCTCAAATAGAGGGTATGCACGACCAACATTTTTCGAAGTCAGACCACTTATGACTGTGCTTGAAAATACTGGCACTGGACTTTAAGACATCGTATTTCAAACAAATAAACCTGTCTCAGCCATCAGTGATAAGTTCTACAGTGTATTAAAAATGACTACCAGTGATGAAAACAGGACAGATTATACTCTCTATATTAAATCCTATGTTGCACATTAAAAGCTGAAATTACTGTAGCAAAATTCAGTACGGTGGTATGGTAACTATTTTTTAAAATTACCACCAACTGTTAGGTGTAGAAGAGATTTATTCAGTTGCTGTTCAAGAACTCCTGTAGAATAATAGAAACTCAAGTTTATGTATGTTGCTTAAAAATACTGTGCAATGTGTGTATTACACTTTACTTGTACAAACAGGTTTTACCAAATATTTAGCAATTCCTGTAACACACCAGACCAATGAGTATCATCCTGTCATCAAACTAAAATAGACCTGACGTTTTCTGCCCTGGAGGGGCAACTGTTACGATTGCTCTTCATTACAGTCTAAATTGCATATAGTACCACCAAGGGAAAGAAGAGAGGCTTTGCCTTGCCTTGTTTTATCTTTGGAAGATCTGTAGTTATAAATTGAACCAGATTTTCTGAAATGACTAAGCACTTTTAATGAAAGTTCTACTGTGTCTAGCTTTTTTAAATTTTGGCAGCAAGATGAATGTATTCATATTTTTCAGGATATTCCTTGCCTCTAAGCTATAAAAGCATCTGTAAGGCATTCTGTGACAAACTATTCTTCACTTTGAAGGGACGCTTATTACAAAACCAAGAAAGCGTTTTTTTGCAGAGAACTGAGACTAGGCGGGTTTTTTTTGCCTTTTTATGAGGGAAGAAAGGAGGGATGACATTTATTTCTATTCACGACCATTTGCATTTTATCTGATTCTTCTTCCAGTTTGAAAGACTTCTGTTTCAAGCCAGGCAAGTTTTCCTACACAGGTATTTCCAAAGAAACCTAACGTGTGCGTCATGACTCCCCGTTCCCTCCTATTTTTTTTAATATAAACAGATAATTTTTGGACTTTTGGTTTGAAATATGTGTGTGAGAGGTGGAAAACTTCATTGCTTCAACCATCTGGTATGCTAATTGTCTTTACTGAGCACACCATTTCCATAAATACTAGTGAATATAAAATGCATATGGTCTAATGGAAAATATCACCAAATAAGACCATATCATACAGTAAAAATGACTGTATGCAGAAAAGGAGAGAGGAGCACATACTCAGTTTTAAGTGTCAGCTTCTGCAATGGAGCCCTGTTCCTGAATTTTGACGTAGAAAATTTTATGTTGGAGAAGCTGAACATGTATTTGTAGCCTGAAGCCCTAGGACTGATTGTCATGCTAAATAAATATACAACCACTGTATATATTAATGTTCAAACCAGAATAAAGAAGATGATGGGTAGAGCAACATGCTGCAGGTTTCTTCTCAACTGGCATAATGTAATAAATGACTAATGGACAGTTGCATTACCCTCTTTAGAAATCTGAAGTTCTTTCCACATTTAGCATAATGAAAAAATCTAGTCTTTCTTCCTGTTCTAGTGCAGAAATTTTGGGTTATGTTTTTTTTGAGAGTAACTTGCACTGCAGAACAAAGAATGAAGACTGCACAAAGTGTAGAGCACTAAACTTCGAGCACCTAAGCAATCAGACAAGTCCACAATCTTCAGACATTTCCATTCCTTTTTGCACAAGGAGAATTTGGTATCCATGAAGACATTGTCTGAGTGTAGCTGAGCAGGAAGCTGCTTGAGCAGGCAACATTAACCAGGACAAAAATGCAGAGGACAGAAAAGGGTGCTTATGGGCATTGGTCTTAGTATTGGCATTGGTGTTTCCTTCCAGGGCTGGTTATGCACTTCGAAGTGGACAAACTTGGGTAAAAATCAGCAGAGGTATTGGGAGCCACATCCAGGAATGGGATTTTTACTCTGTCCCAACCAAAGGCACAGTTTATTGCAGTGGTATGACCTCCTTCTTCTGGTCCTGTGGATTTTGTATTGTCACCTTCATGGCTGCACACCTTCAGTGGAAGACCTGAAGATGTCCTCTCCAGTTTGGAGCTAAGGCACTCTCTGGAAATATGGCTTTGAATCAAACCAAGGAGGACAACTGGTTTCCCAAGTGCTTAATGCGGTCTACTAATCCTGAGATTGTTAAACAGAAAGCACAGCAGAGGTTTTTCTGTCATATGTTTGAACCAAAACAATGAAGTCTGATCTGCTCTCTGACCTCAGTATAGAGTAAGGTGTGATCTAAATCCAGAAAATGGATAAGATCCCTCTGGGGACTTAGGCACAGGAAAAAGTAGTTCATGAACCCAAGTGAAAAAGATGGTGCCGTCCTTAGCTCTACATGGAAGTTCTAAGTGGTTTAAAACTCTACTAACAAATCTCAGATATGTGAATACGCAAGTAGCCCAGAATATTGTAGACTGTGTTGCTGAACTAAGACACCAGGTGTGTCACCTGGCCGCACGTGATGTTCCTAAGCCCTTCTGTGGATCTGGGCCTACATCTACAGACACAGCCAGTGGCAGGGAACAGGTCTTCAGGGTGGTGTCTTGGCACTCAAAGCAGTGTGACTGTGATAGCTACATGCTTTAAAGCAGCATTTAATTTTGGTGATTCACAGCCACCGTGCTTATAAAAATATTATTCTGATCTCTTCCCCTTCTCTCCATTTTCCTCTGAAATTGATAACAGAATAAAGAACATGATATAATATTTATCTGTCACAGACCACAAAATAATTTCAAAGTAACACCAGATTTTATATCTATAAATCTCAAATATTCATTTTCTTTGTCTAGTTATAAAATTGTTTTGTATACAAGAAACAATTAACACTGAGGTAAACTTTATGAAAAAATTGTAACACTGTTTTAGTACATTGCAAATACTCCTTTAGAATAACTTGCACTGACTCATGGAAGATCTTCTGTGGATGACTGGTTCCTCATAAAACTTTGGTAAGCAGGCCCCAGCTGGAACACGAGCAGCACCGCGCTGTTCTTGCTGCTGGCGCAGATCATCAAACAGATCCCCCGGACGCTCCCCAGTGCGGGCTCGGGATCTGTCTGGTGGTGGTCATGGAGACAACATTGTGGGAACCAACGTTGTAGATCAGAGTCAGTGTGAAAAAGGCTATGTAAATACAAGAAGAATACATAACTAAAAATGTTTGCTAGTGCATAAATGTCTTAGATTTCACAGCTTAATTCCTATTTAAATTCTTGCATTGCAAGTGGGTGATTTTCTCCATCTGGTACAGTTATAGATCTTCCCTTAAAGGCTTTTTCCTGTGGCAACTGCAGACTGAGTCTCTGTCATCAGGCTGAGGTACGAGTTCCATTCCATCCCGTATTTCAGGTTTGCTGGCTTGGCGTTTGGCATATTTCTGAAATATGTAAACAACATTTAAGAAAGCTATAAGCACCAACGTGTAATTCATGAAACAGAATTTTCCTCCTCCCTTCCACTCACAAACTTGCCTTTATCCAGGCTCCTTATGTCATTGTTTACAACCTGTTTACAAGGTGTCTTTATAACACACCTGCTAATAGGCTACACTGCCTCTGAAAACCTCCTTTAATGTCTTCCCCTGCCCTACTACTAATGGTAATTTGAATATTGTCATTATTTGTGCCCCTAACCACTTCATGCAGATAATGCTGCCATTTTTGTACACTGAACAGTTCCAAACTTCATATCAAGCTGCTGAAGCCGAGGTCTAACTCTGCACAGCAAAACAGGAAAAATGATCCAGTACTTTCAGAGAACAGAAACTTCTTTCACTAGAGATTTGCATCTCCTAGGGAAGCAATGACTATCTGGCGTGCTTCACCCCTTACCACCCTACCGGCCATATTTCTGGAATTTCTTTACCATGTATTCATTGTTTTGTAATGCAGCAGAGTGGCACATGAGGGGATAAGTACAAAAGGAAAAAGGAATAAGGTTGTGGACAGATTATCTATTAGAAACCACACACCAAGTGACACTGAAAACAGGTCTGACCATGGTGATGGGGGCAAAAAAAAATATATCTGATCTGTAAAACAACTATTTTGTGAGGTTGCCTCTTCAACAGTGAAGCACGTTTTAGCAAAGCTCCTCACACTGATGTCCTGTGAATAATATGAACCATGTCTGCTATTGCCGTTAAGTAAGGACTGAATATGAAATTTGTAGCACTGGTAGCAACTGAGGTAAAGTAATAAAGTGATCTATTGTACTAACCTGGAGCACTTTATAATAGTAGCAGTAAAGCCTGTGAGGCTGAAGTAATTCTCTTGCCACTAGTTGTCCTTCTTTAGCAATTTTTCTTGCTTCTTCATTATTTTCCTGGAAAATTGAGACAAAACAAATGACCAATAGAGCAATCGGCAAGTTACTCAAAGCCTGGCTGGCATTAGAAGTTTTATTAAAGGAGCCATTCAAATCTGCAACTTTATATGCAATTACTGGTAGACTGCAACGGCACACTTTAAATTGCAAATTTTTAAAAAATACTGGATTGCTTTTATGGTCACAACTGGTACCTTAGGGACATCAGTAACAACTTTCAGGGATAACTGTACAATTTTGAAAACTCAGTTTATTACTGCTCTAGTGTTTTGTCCACTCCACAAGCCTCTTCAAAATAAGGTCTGACATCTCCCACACATACTTAGTTTTACAGAAGACAAAGCTGCAGCTGTTGTCCTCTCCTATGCAACACAATTAAACGCCTTCCTTTTAAAAACAACTCTGCTTGAATTAATGTACTTAGTTTCAAGTGGCTTAGGTCTACATTTCAAAGCTTTTCCTATTCTCATCTGATTCTTTATAGAGAACTACAGTACTCTCAGAACAGAAACTTCTATGTTTTTTCACCGAATAGCTAAACTCAAAGCACAAATGGTGTTTTCAATCACACAATTGTATCAGTTTGCTTGGCTAGAGAATTCCAGCCTCTTATTCTGAGCATGTTAAGAGAGCAGAGATTTTTTGTACATTCAAACAGAACATGCAATGACTTCTGTTGTAGTCAGGACCTAAAAAAAAGCAGTCGAATTAATTTAAGTAGCATTTAGGATTCTGGGTGTTTCTTTGAAAATTACCTTCATTAGTCAGTATGCTAAGGCTCTGACTCATGGAACACTTCTGCACACACCTAAAATGAATTCTTAAGTATTTCCCTGAACAGAGATGGTTACTTGAATGAAGGCCTTCCCGTCTTATACTAACAACAAAATGTACTTCCTTTATCCCAGGATCTCCATAGAGCTCATGCAAAATATATGTGTGGAAATACAAAGACAAGAGAGTATTAAGTTGTCTACGTGTTCTTTTATCACTTTGAACTTGAATTAGTAATGGAACGTACCTTAGCCCATTTTATTTTCTCTAGCAAGTCCTCTAAGTTTCTCTTAACTGGAACATAATGTTTCCATGGTTTTAATCCAATATAAAAGTGTTCATAGTACTGGGAATCTTGCTTCAATACTAGGCTGTCCCCCAGCAAGAGGTAAGGAAACCTGTAAGCTGCTACAGTCCCGTCTACATTCACTTGGTATTTGTACTACAATATGAAAATAGAGGGAAAAAAAGGTGAAACACTTGGAATCAGAACACTGACTGTATAAAAGATTATTTTCACAGACAAGACATAACTGTGTTTATTAATTCTCATCTTCAAAACTATTTTAGTGTTAAGCGGGTGTAGCTTCATGGTGTTCTGGCTAACAAAATGGCAAAAGGATCTGTTTTCAAGGCAAGACTGACAGTCGGGAACCTGCGCGTCCCATGAACTGCTTAGTGGGTATTCCATTAAAGTGTCCTGGGACAGAGCAAGGGGTAGAGCTGGGAAGCAAATAAAACTAACCTATACTTAAATTCAAAAAGAGCACATTTATTCTAACTTGAAGTTGTATTATTATGTAGAATAATCTGAAACATATAAAATAGATATAAAATAATCTGAGACATTATACTCGAAGTAACCATGAATGTAGCACTCTGGCAGATGCTCTTGGCTGTTAGAGCGTTTCTCATATATTAACCTCTGGAACAGGATTTGCATTGCTGTAAATTATAATTGCTTTTCACAGGATTCTGTCCCCTTTACTTTTTATACCTCTGTTGCAGTGGAATTTGAATGTTAAAGTGCAACAAAAACACCTGTCTATTTTCCTAACTTGTTACTGCAACAGCTTTGTGACATCCATAAGGTACTTGCAATAGACACAAGCTGTGTCCATTGATCTTATATTTACCCCAAATAAAAGAAAACCAGATGGTGAGAAATGGAATTTCTCAATCTATTGAAACCAACGAACCAACCAAAAAAACAAACAAACAAAACCAAACAAACACAACAACAACAAAACACAAACCAAAATACGACAAGAATTCTGTCTAAGTGACTCCATGAAAAAAGTACAGTGGCTTTCTTCAGAACTGTGTCACACAATGACTATGATTACAGGTGCTCTATCTACCCTGCATGGACTAGTGTTCCCAGTGTAGCATAATTGTTTTGTTTGTTGAATGGAATGAGTAAAACTAAGCCTTGTATTTTCAGTTGGTAAGAACATGACAGCAAAATTAATCCAAGATTGTAATTTGCTTGCTACCTTAAAGAAGTCAAAGAAGCCCATCAGTGGAACCTTTCCCAGCTCTTTTTCTTTTTCTCTGAAGAAGAAATATCCTGTTATTCCAGCATCTAGTAGTTCTGGATTTTCCTTGGATAACTTGACAAGATGGAGACGTTCTTCTCGGCTGTCTCTACCTCTAAATAAGGCTTGCTCAGTTTTGTTTTCCCACGGTGGGCCTATGCGCATTGAGTAATAAGATAGAGGCAAACAGTAATGAAATGTTCGTGATATGTTTAGTGCAAATAAGTAACTTGCTTTGACAGTGGCATTACACTCAGAGACATGGTAAAACAGGCATGATTTTACCTGAGTCCAAAATCACTTATTAGTCATAGGGGTTTAACTCCCAGTTCTGGCTTGAATTTTGGGATGAGAAACTGAGTCACTTATTAAAGGAAAAGCAAAGAATTACCTTTCTACTCAACAATTTTATATTTAAATAACCTGAACTCTCTTGAAAGCTACATAAGGGATTATAATCAAATTATGTAAGTAAAATACTAATAATTAAAGTAGAGCTCCATGTATAAAGCCTACCACAATAACCAACATTTCTTTAGTAAAATTCACTTCTGTTACCCAGCAATTTGGTTAGGTCTTTGAGGAATCACTTAATGGTGACTTAAAAAGGAAAAAGTGGCTATGGCTAATGTGTCCTGAAGATACTTAGCAAGAGCCTTAAAGTATTCATCTCTGTTTACTGCCTGCTTTTAAAAGCATCAAATATGTCCTTCTTTAACCTTCTGCTGGAAATTTCATTAAAGGACCCACTAAAGTGGAGTAGGCTCTTATTGTGTCCTAATGGGAAAAGCAGCTGTACTAAATCAGTAAACATGCCTTGCTTCAAACTGATAATTTAATTAAATACTAATAAAGAAAAGAGAAACTGTGAACTAATCAAATAACAATACCTCCTCACTCAAGTTTTACTCCTTAGGTATTGGTCACGCCATTTATCTGATCCCTAAGTATTCATGAGTATCCTGGTGTGGGGGGAAGACACCTGTCGGTAAAGCTGACTCTTCCTTCAAAGCTGGAAAAACAATTCAGAAGATCCCACTCTGGGCTACTTTTTCATACAGACAATATTTTCTTGTTTGAAAGAGGCTGCAGCATAGTACTAGTTTACTGCTTTCAGGATTCAACGTCATATTTATGTAAACAGAACACTGGACCACATCACCGTCGGGAAAACGATTACTGTTTGATTAGAAGGAACATATTAAAGTCCCTCACTGAGGAGAAAGGCCTTTTAATTACATTTACGTTTCTTTTGACAGGTCACAGTATCTATCTTCTGGATACCTTTAAGTTAAAATTCACCATTATTGTAAACTGAACTTCTTAAATTTTGGCTCTAAATCCATATTAAACACCTGCTTAGTAGCAGAGTTGGAAGTGTTCACAATCCATAAAGACTAACCTGCTTGTATTAAGAGACCTCCTAAGGCAGTTGTGAACTGGAGACTTTAACACATTATTTGAATGCAACTTGCTTTGATGGAATTTACAAATTCTCTTTTGAAATCCAGGATCACCAATTTACCTGTATTTCCTTGAATAGAAAGGAGATCATTTGTGACACCACGTAGGGTCTCAAGAGTTGAGTGGGTTACATCATACGTTGGAAGGATGATATCTCTTGAATCCACCGAGCCACACCATGAAATGACAGGTATGGGACCAGGCGTATCATTAGCTTTCCGATACTCAACTGGCCAATCTCCAACATTAAGATAAAACTCCACATCAGGAAGATGAACCTAAATGTATACCCAAGGAAGATAATAAGACAAAGACAGAAGCTGTTTGTCACTCCTACTTATATTCCTCAGTTCTCTTATGTCACGCAGAATCAATAAACCTACAAGACAATATAAGCTGAGCTTAAGGTATGAACGAATTTCAAGTTTCTGCCCTGCAAGCAGCTATGAAAGGAACATTCACAGAGGGCAGGGAAAGGAGCGCAGCCTTCCTAGCAATTTCATTGCTGTGCAAGCCCCACATGTTGGGTATCGCCTCATCCTTAAAGATACACTGTCACCTTCATGAAAAAACAAGTCAAATCTTACTTCAGGAATTATGAATCTGAAGATACAACAACAAATGCAGTATTGCCAGTCTTAAGTGATCAAAACCAATACCTTTCTTGCCAATGACAGGAGCATTTCATCAGAGAACATTTTGAAGTCTGTATACTTCCCTAAGGAACGACGGTATATATGATTATTGAGAATAGTGTAATGAACGATAGCACCTCTGTTTTGACTGAACTTTGCTGGGATTTCCTTAAGCATTCGCTGAAGGTCAATGGTGGGAAAAGAAATGAAGTCCTTTGTAATCTGAGGTTCTTGGGATGGACAAGACATAAAGTTCTGCCAGATCTCAGGGTCTTCTTCAGGACAGTCACAATATTCATGATAAACTGGTCCTACAGAAAACAAGGCATTGAGAGTTCATATTTGTGATTCTACGTCAGTCATAATCCCCCAAGCACATGGGCAAATAAATGTAGACATTACTGTGGCCTAGCATTTTTTATTCCCAGTTTTCTAACGTTTTCCTCAGAAATCATCCTCCATGTAACATTTCTGGGATTTAGCAGTGTCATTGAGAAAACAGCAACACTATTCTCTTTTCAGAAATCAGTATAATAGGGGTTTTGTTATCAGGGTAAAATTAATCTGCAAAATGAAGCTCCATCATTGTGCTACCTGTCAACCATATAGAATATTCAGAATTGTTCTAATTGCCCACAGCTACCAAATCTCCGGTATTATAGTTTCAATTTTAGCCTAATCCAGAACTTTGATAAAGTAGTCGTTACCTCTTGCATAAGGTATTTTCTTTAATGTATAAACAACTATTCTTTCTATCCTTTTGATGCAGAGAGCTTAGGTATAAGCAAGAGTCTTACAGAGTGTAAAAAAAAAAGCCCTTACTTCATGGACTTCTAATCAAAACAGGTTCCGTCATGTCATAGTATCACGGCTGCTGGCAAATGTGCCCCAGCAACAAGAAAGCATATCACTACCTTGAGGGCTCAGGGTAGTTTTATTTCAGTTTGAAGACATTTCTAAGTTTGTGTTTAGGAAATTTTACTAAAACAAACAACAACAACAAGAAAACCACCACCACCAACATGACCAGATTCTGGTTAGAAGTAGTAGTGATGAGCTGAAAGAAGACTCTCCAAAGAAGTAATTTATATTTTCTTCTGCCTTGCTACAGAGTTGTCCATTTGAGAGCAAGAGAAGGAACCTAAAGCAGCAGATCTGGAATGAGAGAATAATTTGCCTTGTTTTCGCTGCTTTTATATAGTTCTTCCATACTATAGACTCGCACTGAATTAAACCCTGCTAATGGAAAGAAAGCTAAATATTGCCTGGATAAAGAAATACTGTATTTGTTGTTATGAAGGATCACAATTTTTAGAAATCACAGACATTTGAGTTATAAAGTGTTGGAAACAGCACAAACTCCTTGCTTTTGCAGGTAATATTTTCTACTTTAGATAAAAACAACACAATGTTAAAGTGAAAACTTGCTTGAAAACAATAAAAATACAACCCTTGCTCTCTTATTTCCTACCAAATCTGAAGAGATCCAGATGCTTATGCAAGAGGGAAGAGATGTCCAGACATGTCACCTTAACGTCAGAGGCCATAGTCTACATGCTTACACATCTAGGTCCTGTAGCTTACCAATGTATAGAGACTGTCTCTGCTTACTTCTCTGTATGAGGAGAATGTTTGTGAGGAGACTACATGAACAAGGGCAAACCAACATCTAATTTCCCACCTCTTCCTCTAACTGTAAATCAGTCCATAGCATTTCTGTAGCCACCATCATATATTACATTAAATCAAAAACTTCCCTTACCTTTCAGAATATAAGGAGACTGAGCTACATGCTGATCACCATAAAGTATCTCAATTTTTAACCCTTTTCTGACACTCCCATACATCCGATACCGCATAAGAAATGTGCCATCATTTCTATCCAAAGGGCGAGGAGTGTAAATTCTGGTGCCTTCTTTTGGAGAAAGTGCTTTAATTGCCACTTTAAACTGCGTTTTTCCTGACAAGAGGAAAATAAAAACAGATAAAAGCACTTTAGTCTATTAGAATCACATATATGAAACAAAGGTGACAGCAAACTCTACTGGATTATGTCCATGGAATTGAATTTAACTTTGCACTGGAAATTTTTTTATTACACCAAGTTGGTAAAATTGATTTCCAGTGATGGAAGATCATCCTACCAAATTTTCTTGATCATCACATACCTAATAAATGGAAAACCTGTAGATGGAGATAAAAAGTTAAGTATGATCAGTGATAAATATGATAAATGATAAGGCTAATAGTATTTTGAAGCAAAGATTACTTTAATATTAAGTTTTCAAGTCAGCGCTCTGAGGAACAATCGTTTCCTCTAGAGTAAGAGGGAGGAAAGTGAGTTAAAATAACAGGAGAAAAGAATACTTGCCAGCTGGTGGAAAGGCATGCAGGGGTCAGATACAAACTGTTCACCTTTGGGCTGCAGCTGACTGTCTTGCACATTTAAAGCCCCAGCTACGGAAAAGCAGGGATAAGAGAATGGTAATAGAAATGTTTCCTGGACATCCGTCTGACCTGTGCTTAAAGAGATCACCAGCATTTCACTGTTAATGCACTCTGACTTTTTAACTGGGCATGGAAAATTTTGTGGACAACATGAATATGCATGAACAACAATCTGTTATATTCCCTTATTCCTGTCACAAATGGTGATCATCAACTTTATTCTTCAAAAAGGAGGGGGACAGATTATTCACAAAATGTTATAGTCCAACCACTGCAAACCAAACAAATGTAATTAATGTTACCACTAGATATTATAATATTCAGAAAGAAATGAAACTGAAAAAATCCAGTCTGGATGTGTTCCAGCAGCACTAAAAGACTGAGATATTACAGTTATCTCTATACAGTCCATATCTTAACATACTTTACATCCATGAATAGGACAGTGATAAGCCACCAGTGTGGTATATGATTACAAGAGTCATTTAATGATCAATCATGTCATTCTTAGAGCACTGCATCTTGAAATTGGATTCAAGTGAACTACTGTGCATGAGTCTCCAGACTAAACTAGGCAGAATCCTTATGATTTCAGAAGCCTATTTCCTGACAACAGATGTCATACCTATTCAAAGAGAGAACTGTCACCCTGAGTAAATCAGATTCTTCCAGATACTGTTGTCAGAGTGGATCCCTTTATAAATGAACATATGGTCAATGGTTGTGAGCAGACGAATCTCTCAAGGCTGAACACACCCTCTCTTCTGCTTTGTTTTCCAATGTAAGACTATAAAATGTAGATTATTTGTAATCAGCCCTCCATTTTCTTACTATTCTAAGGCCATGCCAGCTAAAGATACCAAGAAGCCAGTCACAATATGCTCGTTTGACAACATACTGAGGAAATAAAATAAGCATTCATTCTTTCTTGGAGTGCCAGTGTGGCAAGCAGCACTCACACCGACTAAGGGATGCAGAAAATTGTCTTTGGCAGCCAGCAGATCTATCATGAGAAGCCCTAGTTTGACTAAGTATCCATCTAGAATGGTTTCCAAAAGTGCACTTCTGACTTCCAAGAGGTAAAGGAATGTTAAGGTTGCTCCAGAGACCCGGTACTTCCTTTTCAGAGGAGTGATGGGTGGACACCTCCCTGCTTGCCTAGGGGGTGGGCTGAAGACACATTAGCAGTTGTTATGCAGTGTAACATTTCCTTGGGCAAGTCCAAGGACAGCTCAAGCACTGCTAATAGACTTAAACTCCAGAAGAATTTCTGTGAGGGGTATATTGGTTTAGATCTAAGACCATCACAGCTTTGGATCTCTACAGCTTGGGTCTATGTGAGTAGAACTGACTCAGACTGGCTCCCTATTTGGGAGCTCTTTGACTTGTTTTCATATATCTGCAAGCAGTCATTATCAGAGAAGAGGCAGAAAAGTATGGCTTTGCCCCCTTCATATATTTTTTCCATTTAGCTACTGATGACGTTTCAAGATGACATAAAGTAGAACTACATTGATAACGTAGGAATGGTCGTATGATCACAGACAATAAATTGACCTTTAAACCAAATCGGTATCTTGCATCACACTGTCACTAGCAGAGAAGTGCCAGATAGTAAGAACAAAGAAAAGACAGAGGAATACTTTTGAACTTACTGCCTCGCCCTTCTAGAAATCTGCAAGCAAAGGACTTGAAAAATCACAACTTGTATACAGATAATTTTAATGGCATTCAGTGTTCCATGACTGCTTAATCCCCCATTTGCACATTCTGGTACTTGTTGTATCAAAAACATCCTAAGTTATTTTTCCAATATGTTATTATGTATTACAGAGAAGATACTTGTTTCAAAACTTCTGTCTGATAACACAAGAATTATAGACATCAAAGGAAGTTATGGGAAACAAGGAATTATAGTTCCCCATTTGTTTTCTCCTCCTGGAATCATCCTGAATCCTGTAGCCCATTTCAAAACTGTCCACGAGTCAGATATCCAGAACTATTCAGAGTAGTCGGGTTATTTCTAAATATATCCTTCAGCTCTTCTTCACCCTGTGCAAGATCATGTTGTACCATGCAACACTTGATAACGGAAACATGATGGAAAAACACAGAGTAATAAGAATTGTAGTACTGTTGAGTTTGGAAGGGACCTCTGGAGATCATCTAGTCCAATGCCCCTACTCAAAAGAGTCAGCCTAAGCAGGCTGTCCAGGACCGGGCCCTGTTGAGTTTTGAGTATCTCCACAAATGGAGACTCCACAATCTCTCTGGGTAATCTGCTCCAGTGTTTGGCCACTCGCATGATAAAAAAATAAACAAACCTTTTTCTTCTCTTCAGATTGAATTTCACGACTTCTTCCAGTCTTTAGGAACCTCTCTCATTCATTGTAATCTTCCAAAAATAATCAGAAGTGATCTCGCAGTGACATTAAGCAGCTCCCTGGGCACTCGTGGGTGTATGCCATCAGGCCCCACAGACTTAGGTATGTCCAGATTTTTAAGTGTTTCCTAACCTGATTCTCCTCCACCAAGGGTAGGTCTTTCTTGTGCCAGACTTCCCCTCTGGTCACAAGGGCCTGGGATTCCTGAAGGCTGCTCTTACCAGTAACAACTCAGGCAAGGAAGGTATTCCAGTACCTTTTTCTGTGTCATTTGTCACCAGGTGCTCTGGCCGATTCAGCAGCAAGCTCACATTTTCTCTAGATCCCTTTTGCTGTTGATGTACTTGTAGAATCCTTTCTTGTTGCCTTTCACAGCCCTCACCAGATTGAACTCCAGCAGAGCTTTGGCTTTCCTAGCCTCACCCCTGCCTGATCAGACAGCATCTCTGTATTTCTCCTTGGTCACCTTCCCCTGCTTCTACCTCTTGTGCACTTCCTTCTCCCTCTGTTTAGTCAGAAGACCCTTCTTCATCCCTACAGGCCTCCTGACATCTTTATTTGATTTCCTGCTGGTAGGGGTGGACCATTCTTGAGCGAGGAGAGGCAAGCCTTGAATATCCAGGAAGCTAGGAAAGCAACGGGAAAGGACTTCTTCAGAAGAAAAAGCCTATTGAGATTTTCATTCTTCACAATGACTCTGATGGAATTAGACTTCTCTTGGATTTGGATTACAGAGAAAATGAATAAATGACAACTAGGATGGCACTACAAAAGCTTGAGCCCCTGTGGTTAAGATTTGGGAACACTTCTATTAAATGAGAAGGACAACACACTCAGGTCTAAGACAGCTGGGACAGCATTTTATTAATTTTTGGTTTTATGATCCATACTTTTATGGCCAAAGTATCTGTTTTTCACTCTACCAGAGGGAAGAGACTTCAGAGAGTCTGGATCTAGTACCAGCACAAACACTAAGACTGTGGTAAGTCTTTGGAAAGGCTTGAGAAGAAAATGTCAGGCAGTTGGTTTCCTCATAAATGGTCTTTCTCATGAACACAGTGTGGAGCTGTAGTCCAAATAAGAGGAAAGACACATATTTCCAAAGGGGAGTAACAATTTCTGTTCCTCACTCAGCTAAATCCTGCCAGATGTCTTAATGCAGGAGTGAGACCCCTCCTTTTGAATTTGGCAATGGATTCCATGAATGACTCCCCCGGAGGAATGAATATCTCTGCCTCTAAATGTTACTGCTGGTCACAACCAACTCTTCCAATTGGCTTAAAAGCAGCCAACAAAGCCAATTGTCCTCTCCCTATGACTATCACAGAGTAGTATTTGGATGAAGCAGCCTTGGAATCCAGAGCATGTCATGAGGTAGGACCGCAAAGAAAATAGTTTCCTGTTGATATTATGTATTTGTCTCTTTCTATCCATTTTACAAAACAATGTAACTGGCTATAGAGCTTTCCTACCAGAGAAAAATTTTTCAGTTATCATAAAAATGAGTGAATATTGAGGAACCACAAGTTAAATACTACTGAATTTGTTCTCCTTGTCCTCAGCTGCAGGAAATAACTAAGCGGGTCTCTGTTCCATGCTGGTTGTGTAGTTAACCCTCTAGAGACATGAGGAGCTCCAGATCTACCCAAAGATGTTTTAGTTGGTGGCAGTTTGGATGCAGGAAGCATCTGATGAGGGAAGAGTGACCTGATAACAAAGCTTTCTGAGAAAAAGTAAACCCCACTGAAAGGGAGGGGAAGAAAAGGGAGACTGAATATTTAATGCAAGTACAAATCATTCACTGGAGGCAACAGGATTTTTGTTTATGATTTTCAACATTCATTGCATAATGGGGCCAAGGTCTCTAAGTACTACCGCAGTATTTAACAGCTCTTGGCCGACTTCTTTTTTTTAAATTGGAGGAAGGCAAGCATGGTACTTTCACTCATGTTTTTCTGTTTCTCTCAGTCCAAAGAAATTGTAAAAGAAAAATGTGTCCTTGTTGAATCGTCACCACTAGTACTTTTGTTCTACCTGAAAACCTCTCTGGGACAGCATTTTAAGTAAAAAATAATATTCCAATCCTGAAGAGAGACTAAAATACAGACACAGTCAAAAGAGGATAATTTTAAGAAACCAAGATGATGAAACGTGCTTTATGCAGGGATTTTTTTTCTCTTGTATGGTTTGCAAAAGAGGTATTCCATGCATGGACGAAAAAGTGAAGAAATGCAGGGGTGGAAAGGGAGAAAAGGCAACAAGGTATTGATTCATGCAAACTGCCAGAGAAGATCAAAACAACTGGTCACCTATTTCTGACACCGCAAAGAGAAACAAAAAGATCAGAAAACAAGTTTTTTTCCTCAACTGTTTCTTGAAATCATTGCTGGTTCCTTTTGCAGACATAGACTGGTGCGACAGTCATTAAAGAGGCAGTTGAACAAAAGAGGTTCACTCAGCAAAATGGGCTCCTTTGAGCAGCATCTGCTGTAACAGAGTCAGATGTGAGGGCGTATATCCAGGGACAAAGAAACACGGGTTGTGGTGGGATGTTGGTGTAACCATCAGAAAAGCCCAGGCATCATGGTCAAGAGAAGACCTAAAGGGAGGTCCTGCAGTGCTGCAGGCAGCAAGGTGAGCATGGCTGAGATACGCTCGGCTTAGCTACACTGAACGGAGTGCTGGGAGGAGTGTGACACTTCTGGGAAGTATCTGGTAAAGCCTGCTGGAATACCTGGGAGGCCTCGAAAATATTTGTCAGCAAAGTATGTAGATGATCTGAAAAACAGTTAACAGATGACATTGTCATGGTCAATCGTTCATAGAGACATGGTGGGCAGTGGTTAAACATGGGGGAAAACCTATCAGAAACGAAGGATAAAGGGATGCAAGCATCCAAAGGAAACATCATGCAGTTTTATATTAAAAGTAAGTTCTGCATTTTCAGCAGTGATTTTTTTAACCTTTGCAATACTTATCCTAGTGAGACTGAACTCTACACCATTTGACTTCTTCCTAAAAACATGAGTCAAAGAGTTACACCCTGGAGGTCTAAAGTACTGTGTGGTATGCAATGGTGTACGTTAATTCTGGTGATTAGACTTGACACTCAGAAAACTCATCTGTATTGAAAATCTACCAATTATCCTATATAAGTTTCATGCTGGATATCAATAAGTACTGTCCTACTTGACTGAAATTCTAATCCACACACACCAGAATTTATTAATAGATGAGGACAAGTTTTACAAATGGGAAGCCTTAACTGCTCTGATCGCAGTATTCTTGTTTATGCAATGGAGGTGATAATGTGGATTTATTTAGCTATCCCAGCGGGGATATTCTGAGATGTATTTAGCTTATATCAAAAGCAGTGCCTTAATAAATATTATTAACTGCAATTCTTACTGACATTTTACCAACAGAACTTGAACATTTAGAATAATTTGAAAACTGACATCTATAGCCCGTGTCTCTATGACTACATTAAACGGGCTCATGCAACTGTACTGCTAAATTCTTAAAGCACCCTTGGCACTCTGCTGTATAACTCTGGGCACAGCTCAGCAGTTGACACAGGCCAAGCCAACAGCTCTTCCCTGTCAGCAGCGCCTATGCAAGGCCTCGGTTTGGAGGCTACAGAACATCACGGTATGAATGGAGACTGCTCTGTGCCAGAAAGCAGGAGGACCTGGAAACACTCCCAAAGACACTGAATTTATTAATATAAATACAGACATATATAAACACACTGAGGTCAGAACTAGGTTCTCAGTACCCACATCCTATCAGTGTAGCTTGTAAGACTTAAACTAGTGTCAGGATTGAATTGAGTTTCACACCTTTCTATCTTTAGCAACCTGTTGTTTGAACGCAAGGCTCTCCCTGCACGGCTGAAATCAGTGAGCATGCAGTCGCATTCTCCAGTGCAATGACAAAGCTGCGCTGCAGCCCAGCACCAAGTTGCAACGGCAGCTGCAAAAAGTTCAGACCTGAAGATAGAACCTGTGTAATACATGTCTATTCTTTCATTTCACAAGCAGCAGTCTTCTCACCACAGCACACAGAAGCTGTGCATACTTGGTAGAATCTTCTCAGCACCATCTATGTGAATAGTAAATAATCCAGAGCAAAATACCCAACTCTACCCTGTATAAACTAGCAACACCAGATTTCCACTGGGCATTGACGTCAGGGTTATCTTCATTATGAAATCCACAATGCAAAAGTTATTTTTAGTCTAAATTAAAACCATTAATATAGAGAGAACATGTGGAATTAACTTGCAGTTAAAAACAGCCGACTGGCACATAACCACTGGACTGCGAGACCAAACCCCAGCTCCCTCCTCAGAAGTGTCATGGGAGATTTTGTGCTTGTGCTGGGCAAACCAGAGATGAAAATCACTCCTTCCTAGTGGAGCAACAGTAGGATAACGGAGCCCAGAGTGGCGTGCTTACCGAGACAAAAATGTAAAGCAACTGGTGTGTGTGCAACATTAAAGATAACCATGTTAGCGCTTGTGAGCAGGGTGCTGGGATTTCTTTCCATCCATTAGCTCTGGCCAGCACTGGCTTGTTTTGAGCTTGTTGGTTGTTGCTGTAAAGCACACAGTGTTTAGAGGAGGCGGTGGGTGACGGGCAGAGCTGCACGGAAGGAAGCTCCCGGCTCAGAGGGGTCTGACCATGTGCTCTGCTCACCGCCGGACCCGCGTGTCCCGGGCCATGCGGGAGCGGGCGGGATGCTGAGCGGAGCCGGGGGGCAGCCAGGGGCCGAAGCGGCACAGGGGAGCGCTCGGGACGGGTGAAGGAGAGGAAGAGGGAAAGAGGAAGAGAGGAAGGGGAAGAAGGAAGGAGAAAGGAAGATGGAAAGGGAAGAGGGAAAAGGGAAGGGAAGGGCTGGGCAGCCGCGGGCAGTCTCCATCCCGCGGGCACACGCACGTACCTGGCGGGGAGCGGGAGAAGTTCCGTCCGTCCGGGCTGACCGCCTGGATGTAGAAGTACCGCACGGGCAGCGTGAGCCCCGCGTCCAGCCCGGGGCCCCACACCAGGCTCCGCTCGGCGCTGACGGGCTCCGCCGCCTCCGCCGGCCGCAGCAGCGGCAACGCGGCGCCCAGCAGCAGCGGCAGCAGCCCGCGGCTCCCCATGGCCCCGCCGCCGGGCCCCGCTGGCCGCGCCCGCTCGGAGCGGGGAGCCGGGGCCTCCTCCGGGCCTGCGCGGCCCCCGCCCGCTCCCCGCCCCGCGGGGCGGCCCGCCGGGCCTGGGCAGTGCCGGGGTGGAGGGGGCAGGTCGCTGCGGGCCGGGCCCGGCGGCGCTTCGGCTGCGCTGCGGAATACGGGGTGTCCGGAGCCCCGGGTGCCCGCGGGGCTGCGGCCGCGGAGGGGAGGAGGCAGCGGTCCCTGGGTCCCAGCGCAGTTCCAGGGTCTGTCTCCGTGCACCTCCAGAGAGCTGGGGAAACAGAGTGAAGCTGGTGTGAGGGTGAGGGATGACCCGCACAGCCCTTTTCTCGAGGTGTGCTGAACCCAGCGTTCTCATGTCCTCAGAGGTTTTCTTTCCCTTCTCTATGGGCGCTGTGCGGGCCAAACCGTGATTCTCCCCTAAGCAACAAGTTAACTGTGTTTTAGGATACAATTCAGCCGGCAGCTGAACAGCTGGTCTGGAACTTAAAGAGAAAAACAAACAAACAAACATATTTGTCTGAAGCTTATTAATTGTTACCACCTGTATCAGCTTGTGTACAGACAGAGATTGCCGTAACTGAAACAAACAAACACAAAACCAAACCCACCACCAAAAAAAAAGGCAAAAACCAACCACACCATAATTTAATATTCCTCCTCACTGTTTCTAGGATTTCCCACAGTATTTAAAGGGAAGGACAGAGTAAGGACCCTGTTCATGTGTGCTGACACCCAGCACCCCATTCCGCTGTCCCAGCACAGACCAGGCACGCACCCATGTTACAGAGCTGATGGTGCTACTAGGGCCAGTGGGCAAGATACAGCAAGTGGCCCTTGGCAGTGGTGTAATGTACGGTGATGAGGAAAGGGGGATCGTGGTATTCTTCTCTAGAAAATGTAACAACAAAGTAATTTCATCTCCCTTATGAGGAAAGGCTGAGGGAGCTGGGGCTCTTTAGCTTGGAGGAGACTGAGGGGTGACCTCATTAATGTTTACAGATATATAAAGGCTGAGTGTCACGAGGATGGAGCCAGGCTCTTCTCGGTGACAACCAATGATAGGACAAGGGGTAATGGGTTTGAACTGGAACACAAAAGGTTCCACTTAAATTTGAGAAGAAACTTCTTCTCAGTGAGGGTGACAGACACTGGAACAGGCTGCCCAGGGGGGTTGTGGAGTCTCCTACTCTGGAGACATTCAAAACCCGCCTGGACACCTTCCTGTGTAACCTCATCTGGGTGTTCCTGCTCCAGCAGGGGGATTGGACTAGATGATCTTTTGAGGTCCCTTCCAATCCCTGACATTCTGTGCTTCTGTGATTCTATGTAAAATGATGGAAAATGAATAAACGGAAAACCCCCAATTATTTGTCTCCTAAGGTGGTTGTATGATTTTTGTCAGAAGCACCTTTACTGCTATTAGGAGATATTTCGGAGTGTTGGTACATAGGGGGTGGGGCATTACAAGGATAATTAAATCAAGGTTCCATGCAAGCCTGGATTTTCACATGCAAAACAAGGCAAGCATGAATGAGCATTGCATGGTTTTGAATAACATGAACTTCAAGTCTCTGTGCATACAGACCATGAAAAACAGGTTCCCTGAAAGTGGAATTATCAAGTCTGGCTTCCTCCTTGCTTTTGTCTTCAGTCTCCTAAGCTCCCTCAGCTCAGATAACCACAGATCTCCACTGACATACCATGTGTGATACTCCCAACAGGCAAGAGAAAACATGTACAGTGTTAATCTGTGCTTCTTGGCCAGGTAGTACATCCGTGGCTGCTGCCCGCAGAGCAGGGATCAGTCAGGGTGGTTTCCTCTCCCTCTGCACCAGCTGGGAGCACATTTGGAGAAGAATGTGGCTGGGAGCAGCCAGTGTGGATTGACCAAGGGCCAAACATGCCAGGCCAACCCACTTGCCTTCGGGGGTGACTCTACGGATGAGGGGAGAGCAGGGAATGTAATTTACCTTGAATTTGGCAAAGACGACACTGTCTCCCACAACAGTCTGGATGGGGAACAACCAGATGGGTAAAAAAACATGAGGATGGTGGTTGGGCTTAGAGGGGGCTGGTTAATGGGCCTTCTCTGCCTGGTGTCTGGTAACAAAGGGAGCACTGCAGGGACCTGGCCTGGGATGAGGTGATGCAGAGCTCCATCATTGGGTTTGCAGGTGATGCCAAACAGAGGAACTAGTCAGTGTGCTTGAGGGCAGGGCTGCCACTCTGAAGGACCTGGACAGGGTGGAGGAATTGGCCATGAAATTCAACAAAAAGTCCTGAACTTGAATGCCAGGGAGCAGTGAGGGTGGGCTGCTCCCTGGAGAATGGGGCTGAGGAGCACAGCACCATGGCTGGCAGCAGGGCCTCTCCAGGGCAAACAGCACCTGGGGCAGCCGAGAGGCCACAGCAGCTTCTGGGGCCAGGCAGGGCTGAGGGCAGCCAGGGACATCAATCTGCAGATCAGGATCAGGCCCTGTGAGGGCAACCAGGGTCAGACACAGCTCTGGGATGGCTGTGGGGCCCTGGGGAGGTCAGCCTGCAGGCTTGGTGGGACCCATGGCCGGACAGGCAGAACTTTGGGGAGATGGAGACCAATGTCCTACAGCATCACCTGGGGCAGGGACTGATGGTTCCAGGCTGGGCTGAAATGGAGTCCTGGGCCATGGGCAGGGTGGCAGGGGAGCCCTGGAGGTGAGGGTCAGGGCCTACTGGTGCTTTTGGGGCCCTGTCCCTGGGAAGGAGCCACCCCTGCGCTGGGACTTGTTACCTGGAGCAGCTCTGAGAGAACATCGCTGGGGTACCTGGTGGGCAGTGAGGGGGACATGGACCATCAGCAAGTCCTGACAGCAATGATGGCCAATGGCAGCCTGGGCTGTATGAGCAGGGCCAGGGCCGGAGGTTGAAGAGAGTAGTTATTGCCCTCCACTCAGTACTTGTCCGACCACATCTAGATGCTGCATCCAATTTTGGGTTCCCCAGTAGAAGATATCAATAAACTTGATCAAATTCAGGGGAGGCCATTCACATGATGAGGGTGAGAACTGGCCCTGTGAGGCAAGGCTGGGAGAGCTGGGCTTGTTCAGCCTGGAGCAGAGATGGCTTCAGGGAGGGGATGGACCTTACAGAAGCCCTCAGTGCCCTTGGGGACATCACTGAAGAGGCAGAAGGATGAGAAACATCTGGCATAAGTTGAAAGAAGAAAGGCTCAGTCTGTAACGTGCTTCTCCCATGAGCACAGTCAGGCAAAGGCACAAGTTGACAGGCTGAGGACAGCCTCTGTCCTCAGAGATTTTCAAACCCCAACTGGATGAAGCCTTGAGCAGCCTGGCCTGACCTCAGAGCCAACCTGCTGAGAGCAGGAGCTTAGAGCAGAGACCTCCTGAGGTCCTTTCCAGGCTGAGCTATGCTGTGATGAAACCACAAGACTTCTCTCCCTTCTTTCAAATGTCATTGAGCTGTTAGAAAGGTCAAAGGTCACCTGGGGACACAAACAACCTAAAGGGTAGACAGAGATCTACCCAGAAGCACCACCTTAGCTCATAAACAATGTTTCCTTCTGAAACCAGGCTGAGGGACTGTGTCACCAAACTCGGGTACCACACATCCTGGCTGTAGTAATTAAGGTTGAGAGGTACTAGTGAGTCTCACACCCTGTCACCGGGCATGTGGCCGCCAGGCTCCGCTCAGGCAGTTCCAGCTGAAGTGATTCTCACGTGGAGCTCATCACCTTGTAAAACTACTCATCAAACACCACCCTTGGCCCCTACATGGAGTATCGGCTCCTCAAGGCAAGTCGTAAGCACACGGCTCTCTTAAGAGTTTAACCTGTCTACTGTAAAGGTACTACTGATGGAAGGCTCTGTGTCCAACACACTCATCAGCTGGTGGGGAAGGACAGGGCAGCACTATGCACATGGCACCAGGAGCCAGGAGCTGGTGTGACTGTCACTGCTGCCCACAGCTGCGCGATGGAGCCAGGCTCAGCACCCTGTTTTAAATCTGTGGCATAATTTGCGATCAGCACCTTGGCAACAATACTTATGATGCTGGATTTTATGAGATTTTTTTAAAAAAATTGAATATGGCATCCACAGTAAGTGAAAAACAAACACAGTACCAATACATCCTTTTTCATTTGAATGCAGAATTTATTTCTAACAAATAATTTTAAATATGAAAATCCTATAAATTATGAACATTTATAGAATATACTTTTACCAAAGAAAAAGCTTGGAAGAGCAGAGGTGTAAAATCTGGCTCTGATAAACTCAACAGAGTTGAACACTATTCAATGGGTATTTCTCCTTCTCTTTTCACCCAATTGACTGTTTTGCAGTATACCATTATTCAGTGTGAATATTAGTTTACAATCCTCAGTAGGCTGCAGTCTTCCACAACTGATTTATGACCAAAAGCAGTTTTACTTGTTTATATTAAATCAAGCCATCTGGTTTCCTGTACATACATAGCACAGCAAATGAAAAAAAATATGTCAACAAGCTGAGAACTTAATCCTGTTGAACAGGTAGAAAATATCTACAAATAAAAAATGTTCTAAACCATCCACTTCTAGTCAAGAAAAAACTGTATCACCATTTACTTCCCTTGTAAACGTTGATTTTATTCTTCTTTACCTTATGTAGGCTGGTATACCCCATTGTTTATTAACATATTTTGCAGAAATGTACAGCAGCAGCAATTCCTGATGATACTCAGCTGGTTTTATTGTCTTACTCTACAGAATCCTGTAGGTATAGAACCATTTACAGAAAAAATGTTATTTCTCCTTAGAATACCACATTTCACAAGATTGCAATTATAGAGTAGTCATTTCCTTCCAGCATTGCCTATGTCAGCATACGCTAGATCCTTCCAAAACAGGCATGTCCTAGAGATCAATTCTGGCTATAAATACATAGTTTATATTAGTCCTTCTATGTACAAAAAAAGACAAATTACCCCAGTATAAAGTAATAATACTTATATATTGGTACAGATTTGAACTACAGACCCACTTCTTTAACGAAGTTTACAGTATAAAAATATAAGGATACCAGCTACCCACTACAATATTTTAATCTTTTAGCTTCTTGAGGAGTGATAACAAGTCAGGGATACAAGCATTGCTTGTTTTGTGTAAAATATATTATTTTAAAATACCAGTACACTGTCCTTCCAGTTACAAAAATACACTTACATCCTACAGAAATTTTATTGAATTAAAAAATGTATCAAAAATAGGGATCATCATTTTAGGCCATATGTGAAATTAGAAATAAAGCAGATGTGTAATTATTTAAAAATACTATCTTCTGGTTCAGTGTCTCACTTCTGATCTTGCATAAAAAAGATCAAAGCTTAGTTAGAAATTTAATAGCCAGGGACAAGTTTTGGCTACTGAGTAACAACACTCCATTATTAGTGTGGCCAAAGAAGAGCCCCTGGAAAATGTTTATAGCCGTTCAGTTTGAAGGATAAAAAGTACAGTGGTGACAGCAGGAATGGTTGAAAAACAGCAAAAAGAGACGGTAATTTAGGAAAAGGCAAAGAGCATTTCTTACTGGTTTTATTTCCTTTGTATGTAAAAGCTGCCAGTCTGCAGGGCGCAATTGTGACACAGCCGAGCGGCCTCTCGGGCGCTGTGGGTGCTGCTCCCCAAAAGAACCCGCGGTGGCAGCAGGAGCCTCCCCGGGACCAGCCCGGCAGTATGGGGGACGTAACAAGTTGTGTTGGTTACACGTTACAACAACTTAGGATTCAACCTATGAGGTTTATACAGGAAATAAATAGGGTAAACCTTTTTACATTTTTGCACGGTTTGAAATGTTGAATTACTAATGCAAATTAACCTGTTCCTAAATCGAAGGCAGAAATCTGGCCATTCATCTCAACTGTAACCAAAGCTGTGCCGGTTATCAGTCTCCCATGTCTGAAGAGCAGATTTCCGTGCTCAGCTGTGTTTCTTAAGATCCTCAGGAATTTGGGGAGTTTTCCATTGCTGTGGCCTTTGCTGAGCTGTTGCCCATGCACCAGCAACACATCTGTATTGCACACTGCTCACGGATCTTGCAATGCTGAGGTGAAAACTCCTGGTGTGGAATCCGCGTCAGCTGCACGGCAGAACAAACGCCACTGGGGACGTTGCTGCTCTGCTTCCCAGGAACATAGAAAAAAACCATTCATAACAGAATATGCTGTAAAAAAGGAACAGCTTTCATTTTGTGGGGGTGTTTGCTGGGTGGGATGGATTGGCATATCATTCTTGATCTGGTAAATGGGGAAAACTGGAGAAACAGGAATTTATCAGCAAAGTAACCTCTTGGTTTTCTGTAAAATTTTGTAAGAAAATTTAGCTTAAGCTAGAATTAATCCATTCCAGCACTGTGTAGCTGGCAGAAGCCTAAGCCACTGCCTGCTGACTCAGAGGAAAGCCATCTCTGGAGCTGCACTGCCCGAAGCTCCACAGCTGTTTACCTTCCATTATTTTGGGAAGGGATTTTTTAACATTCTTTTTCCCTGCTGGGAGAAACAATAATGGTGAAGCCACATATTTAATACAGAAGTCAAATGCTCAGCTAACATGACATACTAACTTCTTTAAAACTAATGAAGTTGTACCAGTTTATAGCAGCACATGAACTGGCTCAAAGTATTTTACATGGTTTTGCCTGCCCAGAAACTACCAAGCTATCACGCCATCTTAGTACCACTGGCCCTTCATAGCTCTGATTCTTTATCTACCTCATCTAGGTAGTACTCATCATCGGTGGTGGTATCACTGTCAGAGTCCGAATAAGCTGCTGGGTCTTCCCCATAGATATCAGTCAGCTCTCGGGGCGATGAAGCAGCCGATGACATTTTGCTCCAGCAGAACTTGAGCTCAAAAGCTCAGGCCTGTGTATAGAAGGGGTCTCTCCATCTCTGAGACCACCAGGGTTATTAAGAAGACAAGGTCTCCATAATCGCCCTTCTGTGAGTGACCTCTTGATATTTTCCAGGAAAGCCAACTGTTGCTCTTTGCCAAATATACCAAATTCAACTGAAGGATACATAAAATTTCTAGTGTTGTAACATTTTTCATCATCCGATGCCCAGTTTTCATTTTCATCACAAGACAACAGCTCTGAGTAAGATTTAAATCTCTTCCCATGTATTCCATCTTTTGGTAGAATATTGCTCCCCAAGGCAAAGGTCTCATGGAAATCTTGAGCACAAATACCCTCAGAGAGGCGACGCTCACGCTGACTTTTGGCATGACTCTTGCACACATCATAGCTACACAAGTTGGCATTTTTTGGGCCAGGAGCCTGAGAGGTATTTTGACACAGACCAAGCACTCTCTGGGAAGTCAAGTTTTGCTCCGGACATAGGTCTGCCTGCAAGCAGCTATTTGCATACCTGTTTGAGTTTTTGTCTGTTAAAAGTGGCAAGGGAGCACTGCTGGCACGACTGCTAGCTTTGCTTTTCTCATCATCCAATGGGTCTGATGCAGTAACACTGGGAGAGATGGGCTGGCTTTTGCTTTCTAACCTGAGATCAGCTGTTTGGGAATTCTTATTTCTTGTGGTTATTGCTTTATCTGGAAAAAGGGTTGTAAGACTTGGCCTATTTTCCACTTTCGCTGTAGCTTTTTTTGGACCAATGGCTTCCTTGTGGGTGTATGAGCTTGTCAAAGACCTCCAGCTGATGTTATTAACAAGCAAAGAAGGATCATTCTGATTTTCAGTCTTCTTCTTCTCAGCTGGTGTGGGTCTTGGTATATTCTTATTGGCGTTCAGACTGTGATTCTGATTTTCATTGTCCAACTGCAGGAACGGCTGATGGGAATCCATTGAAATCAATGAGTTGAGGGACATGTCGACCTCTAAAGAAGTGGCACTTCCATTGTTCTGTGAAAAAATGTTACTTATGTGCGGTTTGGGGGGTAAATTTTTACTTGAAAATTTTCGACTTGTTTTGTAAACAGCTGCCAGTTTATTTTTAATTGAAGGTCTGTTTTTCCTTTTTTCCATATCTTTGACTTTGTCTTTTGTGCAGTCAGAGAGAAGCTTGTTCTCATCTTCCGCACCCTGCAGTATCTTCTGATCCTGTGTAACCCTGAGGACTTTATCTTTGCAGTTAATGTTCAGGCTGCCTTTGCTGTGCCCCTGTGATTCCTGCAAGCCACTATAATCTTTACCCATCTGAGTACTCTGCGAGTTTTGCTCTTCTTTAATTTTTGAATTCTTTAATTCATCTGTACCTGTGCCAACCACTTTGTCTAGCTCAAGTAATGGATCAGCACTGGAAGCTGTGCTTACCTCAGATGCTTTGTTCTGAGACTCTGAAAGCACTTTGCTACAAGAGTTTAAATCATTCGCATTTTTTCTAGAACTGTCAGCCCTTAATTGCAGTTCACTACACTTATTATACAGAGGGGTGGTCTGGTGCAGGAAATTTACTCCTTGTTTGACTTCAGTACTATCCCTGTACGTGTCTTCCGCAGGAGGAAGTGGCACGTCAGCAGGCGCTGTGCTACGGTTCCTTCCAAGGGAACTCCTCTCTCTCTGGTAGAGGAGGAAACTATTCAGATTTTTATTGGTGTTCACTTTAGGGGGCTGACAGCAGTTTTCAGAATTTCCCTTCTGCATAATATTTGTATTTGTTGAAGTAGAATACAAAGGATTCCCTGAACACCTGCCTGGCTTGGGAGGGGTTGATAAAGTGGACATGAGTGATGGGGCTGTTTGTGAAATTTCCTTTTTTTCTTTTAGACAATTTTCTGTATTTTGGCTGCTTGAAGCATAAGAAATGGCCTTGCCTGACTTAGCCACTGTTGCAGCAGATTGTAGACCATCAAATGAAGTTTCTTTTGCCACCACATCAGAAAACACATTTTCTGCTAATGAAAGATCTGCTGAACTATCTTTCCTGTTATGTACCACATTCATTGACTTTGAAAAACTTACTTTTTCAGAACTAGGAAGTAAGTGTGAATTCTCTTCTTCACTATCGACAGCAGTTCCTAAGTTCTGAGGTGTGACCGGAGCTAAAGACCCTCGGTCAGAAGAATACGAAGGCACCTCTTTTTCCAGAGTACTGGGGAAGAAAACATTTGCTAAGCTCACATGACCTTCGAATTTGTTGTTTCGTGTTCTTGGTGACTGAGCATTTTCTTTGGGACAAGGTAAATCTTCATCCTCTGGATTATCTCTAAAGAGGTTACAAAATGTTCTTGAATGCCTCCGTGGTAATGTGTAATAAATTGAAACTAGTTCATGATACTTGACATGATCTTCATCAACACAAACTGTAAATGTGCTTGTAGTTTTTAATTTCTGCAAAAAATTTACCCTTTCCTTACAATCTGAAAACGCAGAGGATTCTCTTCTGCCTAGATGTTTACATCTGTCTGTCAGTTCAACTGATGTACTACTACTTACTGAATCACTAGGACTTTTGGTTAAAGGACTGGGGTAATCTTTTTCTTTGTTACTTTTAGCAGCATTTACTGATGCTGATGTTAAAAAGGAATGTTCTGAGTCTAAACAAGACACATCTCTTTGATTAGAACAAAAGGCATAATCTCTGCAATCACATCTTGTTCTGCTTTCTCTAGGTAAAGAGATGGGCGTATCTGACATAATACTGCCAGCAATGCTAGCTGATTTTCTAGGCAAAGTGTAATAAAGAACAAGTGGGTCAGGAGATTTGAGGCTGTTTCTGCTCGGGGAGCCAGTAACGCTGCAGCTACTGCTATGTCTCAGCAAGCTGTCTTGCTTGTGAAGCCTTTCAATACAAGGTGAATTACTCCTTATTTTTCCACTTTCTTTTTCAAGACACAAATAACTTAAACTATGTTCAGAGGTTTTGGGGTCTCCATCGAAGCTATGCATATAAATATTTCCAGAATTTTCATTTTGTGGAGAACGAGTAGTGAACTGTCTATCACAGTCCTTAGTAACTAAAGTGCTTGTATTTTGCAGTGTTTTGTGTGAAATTGTTTTGGTAACACCTGTTCTGCTAATTTGAGCTGTTTTTCCATCTTCTTCTTGAGATTCAGTAACTCTGCAATTTACTGAAGAGCGAGTTAATGTTCCTAAACATTTAGAATTGTCTTTATGAGAAAGTGCTTGTGGAGAGCTTTGTGAGGAGCTAGATAAACGTTTAGGAGGACAGGACAACATGCCTCGACAGTTTGCTAGTTTTTCAGTGGATGGAGCAGAAGCAACATTCAGCAGTGACGACCGTCTCTTCAGAGTAGCTTGATTAATGGCTTCAACACTCCGATTATCCTGTTTGATGCTCTCTCTTTTTGTTGCATAATGCAGATTATGTTCCAACTCTTTCTGATTTGGAAGGAAAGGTTCTTTTCTGCTCTTTTCAGCTGGCAAAATACAGGGAGGCAGACTGAACACACTGTTGGGTGGGCAATCGTTTTCCTTCATGTGTACATTTCTTTTATCACCATTTGATGTATACATTTTTGCAGTATCTCCTCTGGCAGTGGCTTGGGTTTGTCTCTTTGACCTCATTGTGTTAAAGAGAGATGCATCTCTTTGCAGCATGGCAGAAGCAGGGCTGTTAGAGGGAAGACCCCGGGTGTTGACGTAGTTTGTATCTGTTTGTTGAGAAACTGACTGTAATGGCATGTCTTCATCTGGCAGCTTCATACCTTCAGCCTTTTCTAGCTGTGTACAGTCTGCCTCATTACTTCTTTGGATAACGCCGACTGAATTCCTGTTCAGTCCTATATGTTTTGTTTGGTTCTTCAAATTAGGAAAGACTGACTCATCACTTCTGAGACCAGATGGAGAAACTGAAGAGTTACAACTTAGCCAAGGTTGACAGTGCTCAGTGAATTCTGAAATATTTCTATTTGCACTTCTTGTTATTCTTTTGGTATTCGTATTTTCTGGAGAATACATGTGAAAATCGTTCTGCAGGTGCTGTGAACCAAACTTGGCATTCTTTCTATGTGCCCACTGCTGGTCATTTAAATTAGCCGTAATCACTTCAAAGCTGGCATCAGGGGAAATAAACGTTTTATCACTGTAGTACGGAGGAATATCAGCCCAGGAAGGATAGCTGTCTTTTTTTCCATAAAGGGAATTTTTTTGGTTTGCATACAACTTGCCATGAGAAGTATCTCTACAGCAGGCTCTAGAGAGATTATTTTCCGATTTGTATAATGGATAATTCTCCCAGTTATCAAAGGACAAAGGAGAAGTAGCTGTGTCAGGGCAACTAACTCTACTAAAGCAATTACTGCTTGAAATAGATCTTCTGTAGTGGTGTTTTGAGTGGTAACATGCGTATTTCTTGGTTTCTTGCAAAGAGTTAGCATATCTACTGTGGTCTGCAGCATGAAACTCCATCAGTGATTGGGTTCTAAATATCGTTTCTTGAGCTGCTGTTTGTCCAGGAGAGTCTGGTGTGTTGTTCCATACAATAGAAGACAGAGGAATTCTCTTTGGGTTTTGCCGACCAAACCTTGGTACAAAACCATTGTTGCTCTCCCTTGAAAATGGATCTTGTAAACTAGATGCCGATAGCTGGTCAGAAGATACTGATGATGGACATCTCCGAAGGGAACACACAGAGTAACTTCTGCCAGCTGTATCCCTGTTCATACAACCCTTGTGCCTAAACCCGCTGTTCTGTGTTATGGAAGGAGGATATAAGCTACCCTCTGACGACCGTCCGAAAGAAACGGAAGACAGCCTGCTGCTTAGCAGATGAGGATTTCCATCGACTGGCTCACCATACTTGTAATCTTCTGGAAAAGTTGTCTGGTGCCAGTTTAAAAATGCATTTTGTAACTTCCTCGGTCTGATGAAAATCTTGTGTTCATCTTTGGCTCTTATTGTTTTCAGTCCATCTGGGAAAAACGTGCTAGGCATGTCGCTCCAGTCATGTCTGTGTTGCCCCCTACTAGCGGTCTGCCTCTTTGAAGTAGGGAATGCGCTACTGTATTGCACATTTGATGCACTGCCAGAAGAAACTGTCCTTTCCAATGGGTCTTGGGCTTGTTCCTGGGCCAGCTGGTCATCCAGATCATTCAGAACTGCACAGGAGAAAAACAGATACCTGGTTTTGTTTTCTTTAACAATCATCTGACTATTTATGTTAAAGTTTCATGTACTACATTAATAATTAGAACTGGTTTTGAAAGGTGTCAGCTTCTCAGCATTCAAAACCCTTCCCAAACCACACATTCTTCCTCCACAGTTCCTTTCAGTGGTCACCCATTATGACTACAAGGAAAGAAATGCGCTGCACCATGACTGATCTTAAAACTGCTCTGTATGTAAATGTTAGTCTTTGTGCTACTTAAAAGAAAAACAAAACAATCTGAAGTCCAAATTCTTACTCATGAGCTATATATGTGTGTGTGTCAATTTTCCAAATCTAGTTTGCAAGTAAAAAATCCCTGAAAAAAATTCACTAGGCTGATAAGCAAATATGGACCTTTCTGCCTTTTCACAAAGCACAGTTATGATGTAACTAAGGAAATACAGAATCCTGCAAACCATCAAACAAGCAGTAGTAGTAGTCTGGTATGTCCATGCAGCAGAGAGAAATGTACACTTTTAAAGTGTGATTCTTCTGAACTAGATGAGTATGAAATGAAATGCACCCTAAGAGTAACCAGTGACACATCAATGTCAGACATTCTGCTGTCAGATGAAGCCAGCAAAAAGCAGCCACTATGACTAGAAAGTAATGAGCCATATCTTTACAGCCTATGCTTTTGCTGAAAATCCTCTGAAACCAGTCACCACTGTCACTTCTGGTAACAACAGTATCAGAACAAAGTAAGGACACACACTTACCACTGAAAAACTCCTTCTCTAGCTGTTCATTCCACTCCTGTGCACTTTTCTCCATCATTTCATCTTGGTTTGCATCACGAGAACGACCACTTGTTTCCACCGACATTGGGGAATTACACATCTTAGCCTGTTAAAAATTCCAAGGCAACTTGACTTTAGTTCAACATGTGGGTTCACATCATGTTTCAGGTGTCACATCACAAATTGTGTCAAAAGTCACAGAGGTCAGCAAAGTCTTTGAGGGTCTATTAAATACTGTATTATTAAAATATACAACTGAGGATTGTAAAGTTGCATGCGGTTTAGTTTTGTTTCAGATATATGTGTTATAATGACCTTAAAATAAGAGGCATAGTTTACTTATTTTTTCCATATGCATTCTCATTGAATTTTATCTCTTAATTTAGTTTTTCCCAATCGTTTCTTCCTTGACCAGCATATTTTAAAATTCATACACTGACCTCCTAACAGAGATTTAATAATTAAACACCACAGTTAATTTTCATATTGCAAACCAGCCCTTTGGGAGCTGTGATAAGTTGCCTTAGCAGTGGGGAAAATGAGTTTGGCTTATGTGTTAAACTGTGGAGGAGGTGCCTATCCCATCCATATTTCTCTCAGCTCACAGTCTCAGGTGGTAGAAGTGCAATCAACTGCTGAACTGCTGATTTATTTTTGCTGAGACTCTTGCTCCTTTTTTTTTTAATAAAAACTCTTCCTACTTTTAGTTCTCATTATTCAGAATATTTTACTTGTGTATCTGTAATAATCTATTTATATAACAGGCAGGATTCTCTGATAAGATCTTTGTTCAGTCATGCATTAATATAGATTATCCCTTTGTTTTTGAAATATGAGAGAAGGGAGGTGACCAATTTACCTCCTCGATACCTTTGATTATATACTGTAAATCATCTTAGTCCTCTCTGTGGTTATACCATAGAGTTGAAGAGGAAAAAATGACATCTTAGTAATACAGGGCAATAAAGTAATTAAAATAGTAAACGTCATCCTTGGAGAAAATCTGTATATTTCAACAGTGTGCACTTAAATTACATCAGGATTAAACCTATTGTTTCATCCTTAATTTGAGTTTGTGCTTAAAAAATGGAACATTCAGACAAAAAATAATTTCCTACTGTCAAAATTTAAATTTGCACAGTAATTCTGCACATGGGTATGTTGCAGGAGAGGCTCCAGCTTACTGCCTGCCCAAGTCAGCCACTCTTATTCACCCTTGTACAAATGAAAAGAAACAAAGTAAATACACTAGATTATTTACTCAATGTGAGTTTTGACTTATTGGCAGGTTGGTTACAGTTACCAAAATATGTGAGGGTTTTGGCCTACGAAATTATCCATGCAATTATTTTCTCATTAAGAGAGAAATGAAAGCTGATCAGAGCTTGATTTAGAGCTGATCTAGGAAAGCTTTGGGCTTGCGTAGCTAACAGGGTAAGTTCATTCTACTGCATCCAACAGGTTCACAATACAAACATTTCACTTGGTGTTTAAAACAAGAACTGCAAGAATACTATTTAAACAGGTGTTATATCAACAGCCTAAACAAAGGAGACTATTTTTTTTAAAATCTGTGGTTTAAATATTGCTAACAATAAAGGTCATAAGCTACTTACTCTTGCCATTTCTTCCACGTTCGGAGATGAGCTAGCAAAACTGTCATATCTGTAGGCAGAAGCATTTAAATGTTGGTTTTGAAAAGAAACGTGATGTAATTATACCACGTAGTAAATATCCAGCAGTTTAACAACTATGGAGAAGCATCTGAAACAAAGACTGTGCTATAAAAAATCCATCCTTCCTCCCCGAAACATCCTGCTAACACAAAACCACTGGGGAAATGTAGCACCATTTGGTTTGGGCTTGTCAGCTGGCAAATCTTGTAGCTGCACAGCCAAGAATGAACTCAGCCTCCTGATATCGCAATGTCTGCAACAGCCATGAAGTAATTCTTTCAATCCAGCCTTATGATAAGATGGTATTACTTCCTTTTCCAAACAACAATAATTTGATAGGTACTACAAATGGCTAGTAGTTAACTACTTGTAAATCTGCAAGTGGTTTGCATCTGCAATTCTATTAGTTTTTCTCTTCCATTTCACCCTGCTCAGACTCGCAGAGCTCTGCTCTGCCCCTGCGAAGGAGGAGAGACAGACAGCAGATTGTGTTCAGTGTGAACTTTGGAACTTGCTGCTACTCACCCAAAACAGACTTTATTTACCAATTTTTAACATACAGTAGAAGGCTCATCTGCTTTCCTAAGCTAAACAAGACTGCAAGGGCTTGGCGGAGAACTGGCTGGAGCATCTGTGAGTAATGCAGTGGTTAGAACAAGCTGAGAAGCCCTGAACATAAAAGGTATTCTGTTCTACAGGGTGACTTGCAGACATACAAATACAAAATGAACTAAAGAAACAAGAACAGGACCTGACTTCACTGAGTGTATTCAAGTCTGCAGATCCTTATTTTACAACTAAGCAATCCCAGCTCCTTCAAAAGCCCTGAAGGAAATGTTCCTCAGCTTGTGCTTATTGCCAGTTCTCCCTTGTCTCAGAAACTGTATTTTTTCCCAGGAAGTTAATTCTTGAGAGAAAGTGAAGCAGGGGAAGACAGTTCTGCTCAGTCCTGTTTGTCTCCAAGTCTTTTTGAATGACCTTGTTCTTAGGCTGTTAAAACCTTCTTGTGCTCAGAACACTTCATTGTGCTTCAACAGCAAGTATAAACCGGCTTGTTGGCAGGTTCTTTGTGGCCCAGCCTTTCCTCCTGAAGTGCTTTGTCATTTGTTTGCAATGTGCTTGCAGGCAGGGAAGAACAGTTGAAAGGTGCAATTTGTTTTTGCTTCTGTAATTGTGAACTGTAAAACCAGGATTCCTCTCTGACATGGGGTCCAACTGAAACCAAAGGAAACAAGCCTGTTGACCTCAGTGAGCTTTGGATCCGGCCAGACAATCAGAATCCGAAATTCCTAATCTTTCCTTGTAGCACTCAGTGCGAACAGTCATCAATTTAGTGGGTTACCGCTCCCTCTGAATCAAGTTTACAGAACCAGGACTCCAAGATGTAAGTAGCTCTTCCTTAAAACTAAGACAATATTGAATATGTTTTAGTGCTTCTACAACAAATTAAGAATGGACCTTATGTTTCAGAGTTTGTACAACTATTTCCTGCAAACCATGTTCAATGAATTCCTGTGGCTTAGCAATTTTATTTAATTAGGTGCATAACAAAAATGTAAAAGCTCTGTTAGAAGCTCTCTTCTTCAGCTTTATTTACTGTGCAAAGCTGCTCTACAGTTCTCCCCACTTGGTGCTGTGCTTGATGTTGCCTCAATTGCTCCTTGCAATGAAGCCACATGAAGTAGACATGTTTGTTAGAAATGTCTTCTGATAGTCTAGGCAAAAATTAAATTTTCATTTGCACCTCTGGCATTATTCTAAATTCCTCCATATCTCTGTTGTCACTGTTATTTCAGAAATAACTGGTCATTGCATCCTGCTTTCTTTTCCTCCTTGGCAACTTACACAGGCAAGGTTATTTTGATCTTTTCCCTATGCCAAACCCTCTGTTCTCAAACTGCCTCATTATTTTTTCTGAGCTCTTTTAAGCTTTTCAGCATTTCAAAATTCAAGTTGTGCTTACTGCCAGAGAAATATTGCTTAGTTTTGGGAAAAAGTAATTTTCTTTTTTGGTTAAGGATATTGAGCAATGTTTACATTATTTCGCACATGCAGATACACACATACTTGGAAACATTATCTGTTATTCATAAGCAGAAAAGAAGCTAAATTACTGCTTAAGTTCAGAAATATTTGTCATGAGATAAATACTACTCACTATGGAAAACAAGAAGTTATATTTTATACATTTTCACTTATATATCTATGTATCTTTTTTACGACAACCGAATATCAGATTAAAAGATGACTCTACTTACTACTGTCACTACTGGTAACAATATAAATCCATACATTAAAATCTGCTGCGAATTAGTATTTTCACTGAAGCACCTGTTGAAGTTTCTGACTTGTCCAATATTAGAAGTGTAATCTGTTTTCTTCTATACTATTCTTATCAATACTACATAAGAAGTCAGCTAAGAAACAACCACACAACTCAAATATGCTGAAAACACAACAAAACAGCATTTCTTTTCCAGTATGAAACACACATATTAGAAAAGAATAAAGATTAATTCAAGAACACTGAACACGCTTGAACCAAAAAGTCATCAAACATTTCACTACCTTCAGACTACAGTTACAAACCTTTTATCAGCATCTTCTGTATCTCCACACAAGCACACTCTTCTCTGCAGCATCCATAGTTTATTCTCACACAAAACACCACCGCAGCTGATGAAACTGTCTCTTCAGTACAGAAAGGACCCTCTAAACAGCCATTAATATTTAGCTATTTAAAAGCTTCTGCCAGTTAGTCTTACTTACAGGATTTACAGTGCTGCCTCCTATTGTACTTCACTAGCTCTCCAAAATAACTCTACCTGGTGAGAGGCAGATTATTTCAGCACTATGTCTATGCATAAAGCAAACCACATGCCACGGCAACACCTAGAAGAGGGTGGGGGAAGTTTTCGACAGAGAGGCGTGACTAGAAAATGTAGCAATCAGCTCAGTTACACGTCAGGATTGACTTGTTTATTTTTAAAGCCGAGCTCGGTAAGAAATCAAAGGCATCTGAGCCACGATAGATTTTCTGTGGAAAAGCCAGATAAACACATATTAGAAAAGCTGATGCAATGAGTAGGCTCAGTTTATTTTTTTTTCCTTCCTAAATTAAGAAATAATTTCAATGCTTAGATTCTAGAGCAAAGCCTAGACCTTCACTTGTACATTAGCTTCCTTGCTGCACACAGGTTAAAGAGCCCTTGAAATCCAATTCTCAGCCACACAAGTCCCCTTTACTCCACAGTGTTGGTGTGTCTAGTGTAAAAGGCATTACCGGCTCACAGGAGAGAGGAGGGACCAGATGACACATACTGACCAGTGTTAAAACTTGGCTTTCTTTTCCTTTTTTTTTCAATGCTGTGTTGCTATGTAGGAGAATTGTTACCAGTAAATATCCACAAAGCTAGCCTCCCCACCTCTATTCAAACCTCTCCTTAAATCTCTCTGCTTTGATACAAACACTCCACAATGGCAAGCTGCTGTGCTACAAAACCTACATATCAGACTAATAATCATTTCTTTAAATCGTTGTTTATTACAGCTGTTCCTTGTCTTCAGTCATTCCACCCAGGAGACCCGGGCACGGACTAGAACACCAGCCTGAGACTCACAGAGTGAAAATCAGCTCTTTGTGCCAAAGATCTCGCAGCTTCATGCTTAGATTTCACAGTCCCAAGCATTACCCTAAGATGCACAGAAAAACAATCATATTTCACTCAGGTGTTGCCAACATACAGGACCACACAGGGCAAAAGTTAGGGGAGAACCAGCCTAACTAGCCCGAGCATAGCCCCCCTGTTGCCTCTGAACAGCAGAGGCGGCACCGGAGAAGGAAGCTCTCCAAACAGCAGCTCCAGCACGTGAGACCAGCTTTGGTTCAGATCCAGTAGCAACCAAAGCCCTAACGAAGCGCGGCAGACAAAAGCTCTGGAGAGCCGCCCTGTTTGCCCGGCCAGAGCTGAAGCTGCAGCTTTGCCTCTGGGCTGCCTCTGGGCTAGAAATGGTGGGAACCAAAGCAGCCTGTGGCCCACGTGCTCTGCCCTGGCCTGGGAAAGCTTTGCTTTCCTCCTGTGCCATAGGGCACCAGAGCCCCATGCGCCTGACACCTTGGCTTCTTGAGAGGGAATTAAATAGGATGCAGCAGGTGCTACGTCCAGCGGCTTTAGTGCACTTAAAGCTTTCATGCAAAAGCTGTGCAAAATAGATTTAGCCAAAAGACTTTACCTATTACTTGCCACTTAGTCCTCATTCTTCTGATATAGAACAGACAATCTCTCATTACATGACCAAGTAAAATGTCAGTTTTCCTGGTGAGGTAAAAGGCATGAGACTGGAAAATTAATTTTAACAAAGGTTTCTAAGCAAACATGGAACAATTCATAGACTTTTTAAAGCTGGAAATAATGTATGTTCTGATTAGAGCTCACCGTGGTTGCTTCTGAGTCTGGTTTTTCCTTGATTTTCTAAAGGAGAAAAGCCAAGCAAAAGGTGATCTGAACCCCAGAAACGATGTTGAAGTGTTCTTTTGTGCTTGAGGATTTGTGCGGGATGACATTTTAAATTCTGTTTGATCTAAAAATATTAGAAAAAAATCTGTTTTATTTCGAGTTCTTATTAAACACAGTATTAAAATACATATTAAAATGTTATGTCTTCATGAACAATTTTCTTTTGCTTACCTTTTATGCCAGGAAAATCCAGCCTTATCGACATTTTTGGACAGACTATGTGAAATGCTGGTTTATAATGACTAACTGGAAGACTAAGAGAAACACAAACAGGTCTAGTGTTTCAAAAAGTATTACTGGGTTTGTGTGATGCATGTGAGATAAATGAGGCTGATTTTCAGAAAGTAATCAGTACTCAAACATTTGAAAAACAGAATCACTTTAAAATATAGGCAAATTAGACATTTGAAAATTGAGGTACCCATAATTATTAGTCACTTTATTTTCACCTTTGTAAGAAATATAAAGATAACCGCCCTAAATATACAATGGTTTAATAGATTGTAATGTAACTACTTAACAGGAATTCAGACTGAAGTGTCTTCTGTATCATACAGTTCTTTATGATGAGATTCCTGTGGCCATGGGAATACATTTTTTCTGCTACAAACTGCATATCAGAACTGGTTTTTTAAAATGCAAAATAACAGGAATGACTTATTTGGAAAGGTTATGATTTGACTGCTTCAAACGGAACATAAACCCACTCTGCCTGTAAAAGCACCTGGCAATCTATGTGATGGAGAGAAGGAGTATTGCTTGTAGATTTGGGAAAGAAACCGCTTGGTTTGCTATTAAAACATGCCAAAGAAAACCAGAGGACACAAGGAAACAAGACTTCACTCAGGTATAAGGCACTGTATCTTTTTCTTCCCGCCCCCTGCATTACATGCATGAAACAATATCAGAGCCTGAAAATGGCTTATCCAGTGACTGTGGGAGAAAGCAAATCCAGAAATGAGAGAAAAATGTCACCAATAACAACAGCAAGGGGCAGTATTTTGGACCTAGTTCAAAATTAAGTGAATAATTCTTGTCATGTGATTTAAATCCTGTGTATAATACATGGTTTTCAGTTCAGTGACAATCACTGTGTATTACAAAATGCTGCAATGTTTACCCCTTTGAGAGCCTAACCTCCTGATGGCATTCTTTGACTTGACAATGAAGGTGACATCAAGAGAGTCCTAACAGCACTCTGCCATAGCCAGGATGGTTTAGGACATGGACAGAGCAAGGCTTGCGGGTACAAGCAGTACCTTTTATTAAACCAACCTATACAGCTGGAAATAACAGACAAACCTCTGAGGTACACAATCCCTTCTTCAGATCTGAAACACAAACAGCAGCTTTCGAAGTTAAATACCACAGAACAATTGCACAGAGTTTAGTTAGCTAATGCATCAATCAGACCACTTCTGAACGAGAAAAATAGTATAGAGCTGTGGCCTAAAGAGGATGTTGGGGAAAAATGGGCAGGAAAGACAGAGATCTGTCTGTAGTTTTAGGAAAATTTTTAGGGTTTCACTTTTCTTTTGAAATACATGACTCTGCTTCTAGTTGCTATGAAGCACAAATAGGAAGAGCTCAATGAAAAACATGCAGAAATGTGAATGGAATAAAAGCATATATTATGCAAGAAAACTATCTGGATGTAAGGTGAAAAAGATGGTACAGAATGCCGTGTTTGGTATAGAGACAACGTGTTTCTTGTGCATGTTTATTTCGGATGGTGAACAGAACCTGTGAAATTAGATCTCCAGAAGTTGCTTCCTGCTCAACCCAACTTTCCCAACTTGGCCACCCGCCCTGATAATCAGCACTGGTGTGCCTTTAGCCCAGTGTTACCAGTATAATTTTTCCACTGGTACAGTCAAACCTCTCTCGCCCAAACCCCGATTTCTGTCTTATTCCAAATGTCATTTAGGTGCTTCTAGTTTCTTTAAGACAATTAGGTAAAATGGAAACAGTTTTTGTACAAAATAAACATTACTGCTTTGATTAGGAAACCACCAGTGTATTTACTATAGGTACAGCAACTTCGTCTTGATTAAGAAAGAAGTTTTTTACAGTGAGGACAATAAATCACTGGAACAACCTCCCCAGGGATGTGGTGGAGTCTCCATCACTGGAGGTTTACAAGATTTGAATGGACAGGGTGCTGGATTAAATTACCCAAGCTCCCTTTCCCATGAAAGGTTGGACATAGAATCATATAATAGTTCAGGTTGGAAAGGACCTTCAAAGCTCATCCAGTCCAACCTCCTGCAATGAGCAGGGACATGTTCAACTAGATCAGGTTGTTCAGAGCCCCGTCCAGCCTGGCCTTGAATGTCTCCAGGGATGGGGCATCTACCACCTCTCTGGACAATCTGGGCCAGTGTTTCACCACCATCGTTGTGAAAAAATTCTTCCTCATGTCTAGTTTGAATAATAATCATTTTGAAAATATATCTTTGGTAAAACTTTGACGTGAGAAGAAACTCAATGCAATTTCAGAAACTTCTTAGCCATTACACTCTGAAACGCTCCAAGACATTGGTTCTGTGACCGTGATCATGTAGATAAGGAAATGGAAAAACGCAACTCACTGGTGCTTTTGCTCTTCTTTAGCTGATGCTCTAGTGGTGGTTTTAGCATTCTATTGACATCACTGTAATTCTGAAATTTTTTTCTTTGTATTTCTTCAAACCATTCTCCAGTCACTCCCTGAAGCCCTGTTTCAGACTTCTTTCTCTTCAGAAGTTTGCTAGAAAGGAAAAAAAAAAAGCAAAATTTATTTTTAAGCCATTTTAGAAACTGCAGGCACATAATTAGAAACCCTCCCTGTTGTTCATTTAGGTATTGATGGTGTATTTCTACACATAATGACTTTTTAAAAGATACCGTGGGACATGATACATTCACAGCAAACACGTAAAAATGTGACGAGGTTAAGTGGACAACTCATGTACTTGCATTATTCTGTCTTTTTCCTTGCCAAAATCATTCATAAGCATTATAAAGCTAATAGAAAGTAAGATTAAGTTCAGCCAATAATCAACTTAGAATAAATAATACTCTAACAAAACAGTTCTTGAAGTATTTATTCACTCATTTAAGCAGAAGCAATAGGATTATTCTGATTTTCAAGAGGAAGCTCACTGAGGCCCTCACAGTGAGGTACCCACCACACATTTTCTATGTAAATGAGAATAACAAGTTGTGAATTCAGCTAATATATATTAATGCAACATGTTCAACGCGTTCATCACATTTTCCTCTTTCCTTGCTGCATAGTGATTCTGCCTGTGTTTATTATGTATGGAAGCAACTAGTAACGAATATGAATGTTCTACCATGCAGAGGGGAAGGCTCAACGAGCTACACACATGTGTCTGCAACTAAAAAACCTGTTTAGTAGCAAGTTCAGGTTTCAGATCAAGAGGTCACAGGAGTGAATTGTTTATCTGGGGATAAAAGACAAAGGTGCAGTTTCAAAGGAGTCAGAATAGTGCAATGGACATACAAAGTTACTTGTTTTCAAATGCGATTACAGAAGTGCCTAAAGCACAGATGCAAATGCAGCAAATCCACACCCCGACTGATTCTGATGGCAACAGAAGAAGAATTTGTGCACAGCCTGGAGATGTAACACCAGTGTTTTAGCAAGGCTTTAATGTAAATCTTCCACCTTAATCACTGGTAAAACTCATGTCTAGCAATACAGATGCTCTTGGAGAACATAAATTATTTCAGTTATCAATTTAAATAAACCCTAATATTCTCTGAGACAACATTACTTCAAAAACCAAACTTAAAATGAAATATCTAGTCTGGAAATATATGTGTTTCCGTCTGGATTTGATACAGGGTATGTTGTCCACACAAGCACCTACTGTTCACCTGGTGACATCTGAAGGACAGGAGGGCAGGAGAAAGACATTTTTGGTAAATGAGTATTTCCCTTGAAGGAGATTACCCAGACACGTGCACAAGTACTAACCATTTGAAATAAACTTATTACAAAAGCAAAAATGTTACTCATCACAGATAGAACCGCAGCACGGGAGTGTCTGAACTCCGCGAACGCCGCACGGAGACCAGCCCGGCAGGGACGGGGCAGGCGCCAGCCCCATGACCTCACTCTGCGGCCCCAGCGAAGGGCCCGGGCTGCCCGGAGGGGCGGCAGCGGACCCGAGCATGGGGTGTGCGCGGAGCGGCTGCCCCGATAACAAGCCCCGGCAGCTCTGCTGAGGGCCCGAAGCGCAGAGCGGCTCTTAAACCCACCCCTGCGGCCTCTGAACACCCGAGTGGGCGGCGGGGCCCGGGCGCCACCTGGCGGCGGCGGCCGTCCCCAGCAGCGGCGCCCGTGCCTGCGCTGGCGGGTCCCGGGGACCCGGCACCGCTCGCCCTTAAACATCGGCTCGCTTCACGTTTAGCGTTCCAGAGAGAAGGAAAAATACGAAAAACTACACTTGCCCTAACATCGACCACATAGGGCAGCGCATGAACATGCCTCTCACTGAAAAATGTATTAAAAATCTTGCACAGACATTGACACAAACATTTAAACACTGTGAAGTCTTTACTGCTACGTGTTTGGCATTATTTGTGATCATTATCTGTGAATGTGCTGCTTTTGAATTATGCTGTCATTCCCAACTCATGAAATAAACCCTTTAAATTGCTTGTGGATATTTGTATTTATACACACATACAGGCCCATATATTAAACCCTATATAGTTATGTGAGTACCAAATAATATTAACATGATACATAATATGCAATTGCAATATCGCATGACTATTAAACATTTCTCATTTGCCATGACTCCCAGACAATCCACATCATTTCCCTATATACCTGCTCTGCCAAGTCTACCTGCCCCCTCGTGATAATGATGAACGACAGTTGTGAACTGGAAGGAAAGCCCATCTCAAGAAACAATTACAGCAGAAGATGGTATCTGCAGTCAGTATTGCAATGAACTTGCCTTTGAGGCAGCTCTATTGTTGCTTGGATTGCAAATGATATATTGAGACACTGCTCCGTAGGAGTGTCGAAACACCTAATGCCCTCTAAACCAGACACACTAATCCTGTTCCCTTGTCTGTTCCATCCATCCTTGCTCCTTGTTTCTCCACAGCCACTCTGGAAACTCGGAGCCACTTCCTTTTGAGAGGAGGCAACACCGCTGTCACTGGGAATAGTACCTGTAAGCTGTTGCAGGATTAAAGGCAACTCCACTCCCAGGATAACTTGCAGGAGACTGCTCCACAAGCCGGAGCAGGCAGCAATCCAAAATGACCTCACAGGCTCCACCTCGTTAACTTTTCCCATCCATTATGCCACACAGCATCTAAACTAATGAATCACTCAGGAGCAATTTCTTTGCACTGTTCTTAAAAACATTTCTTCCTTATTGGCACAAGGATGTCCCAGTATTTCTTGTACAGACATCTCCGGGGAAAAGTTAAACTAATGTTTGGGAGTACTAGACTTTCATGTGGGTTGTCATAAATATTGTGAAAAGAGCAGCAGCCTCCCCTGCCACTTCCTGTTAGGATAATAAGGAGCTTTAATTGCTACTGTAAGAGGAAAGGTATTTTCTCTATCATCTTCATCCTGAATACAAAGCAGAAGACAGATGTGTAAGGCAGTAGAAACTGGGTTGCCAAATAGGACATTTGGGGACATCTCTGCTGTTTGCAAAGGAAAGAGGACTCAATCCCACTTCTGTCAAAGCAGAAATTATGATTCGTATTGAGTTCAGCAGAAGCAGGATTTGGCCGTGACAGGCTCTTACCACACACCTCACGAGAGAACAGACACGCAGCAACCACCAAGCCCGAGGAATTGCACTGGATGGAGGATAAACAGATCAGTATTTGCTTGTTGCATCAAAGCTCTCACTGTCTGAGAAGATAAGGCTGAAAGTATTCCAGATAAAAAGTGCCAAAAATTAGATAAAACCTACAGCAGGACAGATAACTTGAAAAAAATAGTTACATAAAACAAGCTTATGTCTTTACTCTGTTTATATTCCTTAACTTGTCATTGAGAAAAGGCTAGAGACATTAAAAATAGTGCCTGATGAGCCAGTTCTTTCCTCAGTTTTTTGCTTCGACTCATCACCTTCCCATGGCTTTATACATTATACTGTACTGGTGAACTGTGCAACTCTATCATTTCTATGGCCAGTTAATTTTCTAAAAAACTCTGGTCAGAGCAATGGGTAGCTCTAAAACACATATGCAAGAATATTTTCTTACTTATAGTCGCTTTTAATTTTATAAAAATTATTTAAAGACATACTTTCGAGTTGTCATTTTATTAAGAAAAGGAGGGGGACGGAATGAAATATTTCTGACACCATCAAAGACTACCACAGCCAAAGTAATTTTAAAAAAGTATTATCTGCTATTTCATATAAACACATAATAGCAATAACAACATTCTGGTTTCCAAGGTACCAGAAAAGCTCCTGTTAATCCTACCAGGAAGAAAAGTAATGATATGCAGAGCCAAGATACTCTTTCCTAACATGTCAGACACACAATAGCTCTGTTTTCTAAGGCAGTCTTTATTCTAAGTAGCTGGTATATTTTTACTCACATTAAAGCAACCTTTTGTTTATTTTTCTTTCTTGCTGTTTTCTGTTTGGCTAATGTCAATAAACCAAGTCAGCTTCATTATTACATGTAAAACATTATGCAGAAGTAGGTGAATCAGAGAGGAAAACCGACTTCCATGTTTTGGTTGCACACGCTACGAGACAGTATAAAAAGACCTAACTGAAAATGCACTTATTTTTTCTTTGGCTTTTGTATTTATAAAATTAAGCATTTCTGCTGTAAGCTTCTGAAAAATCAAGCCTTTCTCTACTTTGATGAAGAAAATGTTGTTTTGGCAATAATGCTTGAATCTAACCTGCTAGGTTGTTGCTAATCAACCACTCAGATTTAATTTTCTCTTTCCTCCAAATACTAGTTTTCCAGCCAAGTGTTCATCCTTTTCATTATTACTACTGCTGCTCTCATTTTTGTTATTATGAACTGATTTTTATAATGCCTATTAACCCACTAAGTTGCCTTCAGAAGACTTATTTGTCTGAGTATGTGAGCAATAAAACTAAAGATGTGTATGGGCAAAGAGGATATGTGTCACAACAAGGAAAAACAAAGAGTGTTTTGGCTCAGTGTTTCTTCCTGACCATGACCTAAATACCAATAAATGTAACGGAAGGACTTTCACTGTCCTGAACAGGTGTCAGGTCAGGCTGCTGGAAAGTCACCTAGTGGTGCCACCCCTGGCTGTGTAACTGGAAGTGCCAAGAAAGGTTCACCTGAAGGATGGGAAACATTTCACAGCCCAGCGCTGGCTGAACTGTGTGGGACAGTTTTCAATCTTTCTTTGACAGGCACATCAAGTTGCCAGCTCACAATTATCCCTAAATATTCAGATTCCAGAAATCTGCAAAAGCAGGAGATGGAAGCGGGGGAAAGTGAAAAGGCAATTAATCCTCTCAAGTTTTTCCTCCCAAACTGTACATTTAATAGGCAGAAGTACTTTAAACACAAAGATAGGACTTTCTGCACATTATTTTGATACCCACCCTGTAGTACCCTTTCAAGCAGCAAGTGGGGCTGCTTAAGCAGACAGCTGCAAACAGTAAATGTCATTTTGTCCCCATAACACTTTTCTCACAGTAGACATCAGATTCATGCATTAAGTCCTGTCCTGTGTATCAGGGACACAGACAAGGAATATGTGAATTAAAGGCAGAACATCTTTTCTGCCCTTGCTGAAGTTCCACCCTGTCTGCTTGGGGAAAATCCTTCCATTTCCACCTCTTTTCTTTCTAATTAAAAAGTAGAAAAAAACCCCACAAAATCTGACACTATTACACTACTTGTATTCAGCAGATTTATTATTTTAAAGTAAAGCTGATCACCTGCTTTGAGATAGCCTAATACAGTGGCAATGTGTACATTCATTACACACAATCCACAGAGACAGCAAGACTACCAGGTTACAGGAAACATTCTTGTTGGACTCCCACTGTGCGCTGAAAACTGCTTTCCACTCTATAACTCACAATGTCTTCTGTGTCTATAATTTTTTAACTTAAGCACCTTCTGTACAGTGGCTAAAAGTTACCTCTATTATTTCCCAAAGCATTAACTTCTCATATTAAACTATATGAAATTAATATATCGCAGATGACTTACTCAAACTGCTGTTTTCCTTCATCAAGTCCAACACTCCATTTATCCTTGAAGCTTTTGCCTGTTCCCCTGGGCAAGGGCACAGACTTATACTTTTCCTTTGAAACAGAAAAGTGGGAAATGTTGGAAGGGCAAGGACGGGGTTCATTCTCATGCTGGCCACATAACTCCTCCCTGCTCTGGCAGCTCAGGCATCAGAAGTTGTCAGTTAAAGCTCAGAAATCAGGAGCTCAATGACTGTCTCCATAAAGTTAAGTTTTTAAAGCAAAGAGCATTGAAAACTGAAATCAAGGGAGCTGAGGGTGATCAATCAGCCATCTCAAGCTGTAGCAATGCCTCAAAACATTACTTTTAACATGAAACTATTTCTTTAGCAGCTACCCTGGGTTTACAGTGAAAACTCAATTTCAGCCCTGCTGGAACAAATAGAAAAGGCTATAAGTATATACATTTTAATTGATTTTATACATACTTAGAATATGAAAACTTTTAGTCCTTTGGGAAGCTGGTCAACAAGAGTGAATGAGGTCAAATACCGCTAGTAATTTCACAACTCTCTAGTTCGTGCTGATTCTCTGTCGTTTCCTGTACAGGGAGTGTGAAAACAGGAGAAAGCTCCCCTCTGAGAATGTCCTACAGATTATTGACAGTCTCTCTGTACAGACTGTGAATGACAGGTCAAAACGAAGGGTGTTACTTTATTGTGCTGTCAGTACTCACAGGCTACCTACCAATATTATATGGTAATAACAAAACAAACCCATGATGCAATGGAAAGGAAAGCTACCTATCATTTTTAAAATGTGTCACATAGCTTCTAAATGTATTAATTAATATCTCTAATGAGATTACATCATTAATAGGAATTCTCATTAGCATTAATAGATGCTGACAGGAGCAGCAGATATAATTCTCCATGCAAATATTCTGATTTGTTTGCAGGGATAGATGTAGTCTCAATCCAAAACCACCACATGACAGGAGTAAGTTTTGGGCTGCTGAATTTCTGTTCCAGAAAAGTCTTACACAGAAATATAGATGTATACTGTGTGTGCCACACGATGGGCTGGAAGGCTGGGGATCAGGTCTTCCTAGGTCTCCCAGTACACCTGAAGCTAATGATTAACAGTAGACATATTTACTCTTCTAGGGTAGAGTTGGTAGTTGATTGTAAGACCTTTTATAAATATTGATAGCATGCAAGAGACAGCCATCTATGCAAGTAATTTATAGTTCAGCCATATATTATGAATTTAACTGCTTTACAAAGACATACAAAACAGATGCTACTCCTCATGTCATTGTATGACTTTCTTTATGCAAAAACTTTTCTCAGTAACCATATAAGGGGAAAACCAAGTAAATAGACACAGGTCAGGTGAGAACTCTGAATGAGGGGAATTGGTTTCAAATGTAGACCAAGGTCACATCTCTGCAAGCAGGTTTGTGTATGACAGCCCATGGGTCTGGACAGAGCTCTGAAACTGAGAAGCTCCAAACGGGCTTAGACAGTTGTATACATTTTTCATCTGGAAAGACAATGCTTCTATACATGTATATATAGCATATACAGATCTTTTGCTGTAGCAGCTTAGAATCTCATAATTTATCACAACTATTCCACCGGAAATAGAAATATTACAGTATAATAACAGTTCTAAATATAAAAACAGACTGCAGAGCCCCCCAGCCACACTGCTACAGCTTTGCTGGACTGCAGCTCCCTGCACGCAGGCCCCAATAACTAGAAATTAAAAGATACAGCAAGCAGAAGTATTGCAGTTCCTTGACAATTCCAACCACAAATTAAACTGTGTACAACTTATATGCAATAAAGTGCAAATAGATTGCACTTTTCATCACTTACTCTTAGCTTTTGTTTTATGGTTTTGATGTGTTTAGTCACAGTTAGCATGGTTCCAGTACATATATCTATATGTTTTTGACATAAGACTGAAAAATAATATAGTTTCTGGTAGTCTAAAATGCGGGCATTTAAATAGAGCTTGTTACATCTGGCAGTGTTAACATAATGATCTAGCTACAAAGAAGGATTAGAAATATACTCCAAGTGAACATTTAGATGTGCAAATCCTCTGGAAAAATTCCCAATTTTTCCCTACTTTCTTTAATGCACCTCTCACATGAAGTCTGTAGGTTGTGAAACTCTTCAGACTGTCAACTCCAGGGAATTAAGTAATTTTCAATTTAAAACACGTCCAGGAAAGGCCAAACTGAGGTCAGTCCTTAGTCTGTGTTAAAATTATGGAACACAGAAGAAAATAGGGTCTCTGTCCCCAAAGCTAAAAACTCTTTGGGCCAAACTCCACTTGATTTCAAAGCTAGATTCAGAGAGCAAAAAGCATTTAAAGGATGATTAAATCCAGTATACATAAGCCACTGATAAAAGCTAAATTTTAAAGACAAAAAGGAGAAGGATACATGCAACATTTTTCAAATGGTATCAAACAGAATCTGACACAAACCAAAGAATGTCAGCTGAAGTCTTTGACATACAGCCCAACAAGCTTTGCTCTCAGCCATTAGCCAGGTCACTCCAAGAGCTACGTCTACAGGAGGTGCAAGTGCTGCATGTCAGAAGGACCCAAGAATCTGAAGTACCTCAGGGACCAAACACAGCAAAACTCCAGCACCTTGGGCTTCACCAAGGAAAGCATATGCTGCAGCCTTTGATGGGATTACAAGACACACATAACCCCACACACCACCGGAGCACAACTGTATCAGTACCATGGGAGATACCAGACCCTCTGAACAGGAATCTGACAAGTTGCCGTGTAAGACTTTTTTGACTTCCTAGTATAACCAATTTAATATTTCTGAAATATGTGCAAGGACTTGAAGGTGTTGGGACACAGACAGTGTGTAGAAGATGTCAGCACCTAGAAACATTTCTGGGGTGCTTCCAAGCGTGCTCACTGCAGACTGATATCCATTCCTCTCCTTACAGCAATAACGGGCAGTGTGTGTTACACTTCACTGGTGTTACCTCCCAGAGGCCCAGAAAATCTACTACACATGACACTGGCATTACAAACAACTATTAATAGACATATATGGAGGTGCATTAAGGACATATAGATGAGGTTCTTAGGGACATGGTTTAGAGATGGACTTGGCAATGCCAGGTTAATGGTTGGACTAAATGATCTTAAAGGTCTTTTCCAACCAAAACTATTCTATATAGGAGAGCTGAGCTGAAGTGAGAATGACCATACTTTGCTGATGTTTTCAGCATTTCGGACAGCTCTCTTCTCCATGCACCTCCATGGCTCTTTTCTTACTTAGTATGGGAAGCTGTCTTCTTCCACCTGATAGCTATTTCCCATTCCTACTAATGCCAATTATTAACTTCTGCACTTGAATTGTAGAGGAGACAGATGGTGTTGAGAACATAGAGACATTACTACTGGAAAGGTTAAACTTGTGAAGTGCAGAGACTTCCTACAAGGTGCACAAGTTCTTAACTGGGTCACAACTCTACAGAAAAGGTAACAAAATTGGACTATTCTGTATTAGCTATTCCACAATAACTGCCCATATTGACTGTCTCCTCAGTAGTTAATGCTAGCTTGTACTGCTGAACCTGACCTATTTATTCTTGATGCCTGGTCAATTTCTCCATACAGGCCAAGCCCAAATAATTATACTTTTGCCATTAAGCCTAGACTTAGAAAATGTCTTTACAGTAAGAAAATGGGCTTTACAGTAAGCCTTGGCTTAAATCTCACCAGCTTCAAAAAGTATCTTCTTTTTGGCAGCCCTAATGACATCAGAAAATGGGCTAGATAATAATAACAATAATAATAACCATTAATATTATGTAGCCCCAGCTACAGCCCCTCACATGTCCCAGCTGTGCCTGTGCACTGTCAGTGATGCACTGATCTGGGCCTTGACCCCCCGACTAAGATCCCAACCTGGCCTCAGCCCAGCCACACCACCACTGGCCTGCTCAGCCAGCACAGGGCCATGGTTGACAATGGTCAATGTCACCAGGCCTGAGCCTGACATGACTTCATGGTTTGACCTTGGCCCTCCATCATCTCCACAGGCCTGCCCCATGAGGCCTTGCCCTGCCAGCCCTGTGGGAAGCCCCTGTGACCCCAATAATGTGAAGAAAGAAGAGATACATTCAGTGGACTGCCAGACAGGCTCTTCCAAACATAATACACTTCAAAATGTTCTTCTGAGTCTCCTTCTGCCCCCACACATACTGTAGAAAACACCCTGATCTCAAACACAAAGAAGTGCAGAGCTTTAGAGGACTGACCTTCCATTAACACTGAAATTAGTTTATTATGAAAAGACAAGATCAAAGAGCTGGCAGCAATGCTGATCCAGACTCTGCTCTGTAGACTAAAATTGGAGTTACACCAGACTTCAGTTTAATTAGCCCAGATACACAGGGATAAAACTGAAACAAAAAGTGGCACACCAAGCTGCGCCCACCTGCCCCAGCAGCTACCGCCTGGTCTTCCTCAGTTCACGTGAAGCCCCAGTCCTTGACTTCAGGTCCCATCACAAGATAGAACTATTAAAAAACAGTGATGAGGGAAAAACTTGATATGCAACTTAACTGATTGCCTTTGGTTTACAGTACACCCACTTGAACAAGGGGAGTCCCAAAGTGGGATTATTTATGACAGTAATTTTTTATCAAACCTAGTAAAGATTTTTAAATCACAGTCTTCCCTGCCATTTTTGCTTCTATTTACACTTCTTTAGCATATTAGTGCTTCAGGGCTTCAAGGACCTGTTTTCATAAGTGTTTACAAACCACTAAACACCCTGGTGGCATGGTATCCGTAGTAAATAATAATAGTATCTCCTCCACAAACAAGACACTATAGAGCACCTGTGTCCTGAAACATCCCGGGTGGAGTATCTCTTATGAAAGAATTTCTTTATTAATGCTTTGTTCAAAGAGGGAGCTCCACTGAACAACAATATACCCAAGTGGTGCTGTCCTGGTATCCTGCTCTCCTCACCCATGCAGCTTATGGGTATTTTGGGGTTGATCCTAAAAATTATTTGTAATTACAAGGAGATGTGTCCCTGATCTAGATCTCTAATACCCAATAAGTTATTCTTGGTCTCCAAGAGGCTGCAAGAGGGTCAACAGGACTAGTTCTGCAAATATGACAAAATAAAGGCTGCAATGTCAGACCCCTCAAATGGTAAGCAAGACAAAATGAAGCACCAAGAGGGCACTGAGTATGGCTGCACCTCTGCAACAAATGCCTTCCAAGGTCACAAGTATGGGAAAAGGCAAAAAAATACATTCCCTATGCAGCATTTTATTCCCACCTTGTATTGTCATACCTGTGAGAGAATACAGTAAGGAGTTACTTACAACAAATGATGAACTCAGGAAATGATCAGCCATAAGGCAGTAAGAACAATTGTGTTCCTGTAACAAATAACTACGTCCAAATGATGTGTTGTAGAGACTATCTAGAGCAAAGTAAGGAAGGGGTTCATCTTTCCCACAAGAATCATATGTTGTTAATGGGTCACCAAGAGAGGAGCAGTGAGTGGTGCTGACTGTAGCTCCCAATTAATTTATTTTGCTTTCCATCTTTACATTTGAGGATAAATTAAAACAAACTTCAAACTTCTGCTTTGCTGTCATCTATTCCCATTGTCATAGATCTATAAGAATAAATCTACTAAATAAAAAGCAAAAGCATAAACCAACCTGGAAATAAACAAAAGAAATTAAAGCAAAGGGAATGAGTGTTCTTTTCTCCCAAAAGCTCAATTTCCCTTTCCTCTTTTTTTTCCCCAGTTCCTATTCATAAACAGTGGCTAATGCCCAAGATACGTTCTTGAGCTAGTAATTTTTTTTTTCCATTCTTCCTATTGAAAAAAGAAAAAATCCTTACACAATACAGGCATAGTTACTTCTCGAAACATGATCTAGCAGGTAAACTGCTATTCAGGGAGGTAGGTTTAGTGGCTTAGTCTCTCAGTTTTCAGTGTCTCATTTGAAGGTGAAGATAACAGTATTTCCCTTTTTCTCAAGGAATTAATAAACTAAAATGGCACAAGGCTATTATATGTAGTCATAATAGGGGCATTATATAAAGAAAATCAATCTCCCAAATAAAATTTAATAATTAAAGAATTCAGAGCTGTGTTGTCACATGCATGGACAGGAGTTGGACTTGATGATCCTTGTGGGTCCCTTCCAACTCAGGACATTCTATGAGAACATTCTATGAAATTCATCCATACCTCTTCTGCATCATCTTCCAACTGTTCATTTTCAGACAACCTGTGAAGGTACCAGCTCCCTCTCCCCATGCCACAGCCCCCTACCTGCTGCCTCTTTTGAGTAGCTGGCTCCATGTCTCCGAGCTCCTGTTGTCTCTGCTGCTTTCTCTGGTCCCTGGTGCTGTTTCAGAGGTGGAGGTGCATCTCTGCACCCCGTGTTCGGGCACTCTGAGGCATCAGAGCCCCAAAGCTGACTGGAAAGAGACCTACTTGGGCGCTGTGTCTCTCCACGCTCTGCAGAGGGAGGAGCTGCCTCGGAGCTAAAAGGCAGCAGCTCCTCCTCTGTATCCCACAGCTTCTTGCCCTATTGCTGCCGAGCCTTCCTACAGGGACAGCCCATCCCTCTGCAACCTGCCAGGCTCTGCAGTGCTGTCCTGAGGAGACTGGAAGCAGCCAGCCTCCCTCGTCACCCTGCCCATCAGCTTCTTGGAAAAAGGACAGAAAAGAGAAGCACCTACAGGTTTGTTAAGCCTTTGGGACCTGGGGCTCTGCATGCAAATATCAGCTGCCAATTCTTTTTTAATTTCTGTCCCCAGCAGCTGCAGAACAACACCTGAGAAAATGAGCTGGGTGCACCCTGAAGCCTTGAAACCAGAAGTCAAATAACACCTAGAATGTTTTTATGTCATGATTTCCTGGCCTATTTCATTATGTATGGAAAGCTGACCTGTGGTGTTAATACCTGTGCCTACAGCAAGCATTCACTGTGTCCTTATGCAAACTGAATTGTTAAGGAGCCATCCAAACATGATAGTGTCCTCTGATGATGCTGGATTCCTCCCTGTCTTCTCCTGGGAATCTAACTGTGATTGAAATATCTGGGAGAAGGAACCCTCTTCCACAAGCATCTTCAAAATCATCAGTTTCATCCAGGCTTACTAAAATAGCATTTTGTAACTAAGTTGGACTTCTGTCTTAACATTGCAATTATTATTACGGAACAATGCATGTATATTGATATACAGAGCCTATATTCCATTTTTTCTCCCATGCTAACACTTATAATAAATGAGGTTTTTTCCAAGTTGGTATTATGAATGATATTGGATTTGATGAACAACAAATAATACTGAAGCTGAGTGTTACCCAAGTCCAAAACTGATGTGCATTTTTTCTTTTAAATTATTAAATGTGTGGCTACTAAGTTTCTAAATTCTTTTCAGTGCATATGGCAATGAAAAGTCACTTGAGTTATACCAAAGCTGACTGTTGTTGCTTCTGTGAAAACGTTTCATGGGAGAAAAGAGCCAGGTGTGGTTGGTTTGCTGTTGCCAGTCCCAGGTACTGCTGAGCGGAGCCACGAGAGGGCACTGGAAAGGAGAAAAGAGGCAAAACATGCGGTCCTGGGAATCAGCAGCCCAGGGCACACCAGGAGCTCTGCTCCCTGTAGGTAACTAGAACAAATGAAGGTCCAACAGGTCACACAGTTCATGCCTGCATAAAAGGAAAAGCAAAACTTAAGAGGTCTTCCCAGCTAGGCTCAGAGGGCTGAAGCCTGCCAAGGGAGCAGAGAAGGCTGCTGGTACCCAGAGGATGTGCTGGGGCACCAGGAGGAACAGGCGGGGACAGCAGAAAGTGGGGCCCTTGGCTGCACAAATGTGCACAGCTGTCCACAAAGGTCACACGATCCCACTCCACACAAAGGCTACGGAGAGAAAGGGAGGTGGAGGGGGCTGTATAAAGCAATTAGCCTTTCCTCAAAGATGCGTTTAATTTCACAGAAGTGTGGGCTGTCTGGGTGAAGAGAGACCCTGTGGTTCCAGTGTAGTTAAGCAGTAAGAAAAGAAAAAATAAAAAACATTTGTCTGAAAGACATCACAGTTACTTAGCTGAGCTCAATGCATTTGAGGAGATATTGGTCAGTATTTCATGCTGCACTGTGACACATTTGTGTTCATGTGAAAATCAGCTCCTCTGAACCATGATTGTAATTTGTTGGACAAGGTAAATCATGCAGGATGACAGGATTCATCTTTTGATCTTATTTCTGATTTTGTCTTTCAAAATTAACTGATGTTAACATTTGCTTACGTGACAAATGCAGCCTGTAAGAAGAGAGAAGCCCATTCCTGCTTTTTTGATTCCAGAGTTGTATCTGGGAATGGATTTCCATTTTTCATTAATCCTTTAAGAGATTTGCAGACAGGTATATGCTCGGTTGTATGACATCAAACAGCACACACAAGATGAGTGAACCTGACTTGTGGTCTGCCAGCAAACATTCCGTTTTGTCGATTCAGTCTGGGTTAATCCCTACAGGGACATGCGATATTGTAAATAAAGAGGGTCACTGAACAAACTTTACCAATGAGCCCACTTGTTATTATTTACATGTTCCCTGGCCCTGACCAGCTCAAACTAGCTCTTTCCAAAACTGTGATCAAGAGCAGTTCAGGGGACAATCCACTTCAGTGACTTCATACAAAAAAGCAGTATTGATGAAACTGCACTTCTATTTCACAGCACCTCCTATACATTTCATTTGCTTGATGGCATAAATCAAATAGCTTCAAAATCACACTTTGAAAACATTCCAGGAGTGGGCTGCCACAGTGCTCAGGCTTTATTTTAAAACTTTTGAACTGAAAAAAATGCATAGGAAATTAATTATCCAAATAATTGTAATAAGAATGACAAAGAGCCAAGGGGGCAGGCGTATGGGACCAAAAGGAACAAATGCAATTTTGTTTAGAGCCTCTGAAGCTCACTGTGGTCATATAGGAACTGCAGGATTTAGCCCTCCAGGGTGATCACGGTTATTACTTAGATTATAACAGCACAGGGCAACACCACACAGACTGAACCCGTCTGGTCCTGATGGGAGTCCCCTGGCCTGAAGAGTTTACAGCCTAAATAAGACCAGGTAGACAAGTGGAGTGAGAAAGTACTTTTATTAGGCCCAAGAGAGATTAAGAAAGTTGCCCAAGGACACATACAAAGCCTTTGACAGATCCAGGAGTTCAACCTAGATTTGAATATGGTGCCCTGAATCATAAATCTTCTAGATTTAAAGTAGACTCAGTAAAGCATCACCAGAAACATCTTATACTATATCCATTTTGACAGCTTTTGCAAAAAGAGAGACCATTTTCTCTTGACAAAGTTCTAAGTACACAGACGGAGAAACAAATAGAAATTTGGGGGCAGGTGAAAGCCTTGAGTTCAAGAGCAGGTTATTTTTTCCCAAGCCTCTCTGCAGCATGGGAAGCCTCACTGCATTTGCTCCACTTTCAAAGCCTTATCTAGAATTTTAAACTTACAACTATTCAGCCACATCATTCTCCATATCCAGCAAACCATTAATCCCTTTTTTTGGGGTCATAATAGGACACATGGAACAGAAATTAATCAAAGAAAGGTAATACCAAAAGAAAGAAAATGCCAAACTTAACTCAGGCTGTGTTCATATGCTACAGAAAATGAAGACATTTTGCTGGATGCAAGTCAGTGTTGACACATAATGTTTAACCATGCCCATCATAAAATCCACTTGACTGAAATAAAAATACAGAGTACAAAAATCCACTTGACAGAAATGTTACTCATTAACATTCCTTCTAAATCTTACATGAAAGCATTACTTGTGAAAAGTAATGTGCCTACTTGAGAATCTGAGAGGACACTGCCTTCCACTTGCAAACTGCCCACAAGGTACCTCAAGTCTCATCTGGAGGAAGAAACTATAACCTTTAATGAGAAATGGCTCATTTTCCAGCATATTTTTAATTATTTCCTTGACTTTCGTTTTCACTATCAACACAAATAGCTTTAGTGATTGCACACTGGGTACAGAGGAGCCAGAAAGTAGTTAGAGGCTGTTCTATTTCTTCACACAGCTCATACAGATGTTTGACTGGCGTACCTGAATGCGGAGGGAATTCGTTTAAGCCACTTGAAAGGGTCTTCTGAACAACGTTTCAGTCTGAGTGCCTGGCTTGGTTTCCAAAAGCTGCCAGGATCAGCTCCGGCATCAGCCCGGGAGCCGAGGAGCCGCCGCGTTTCCCTGCAAGGTCCCGTACAACTTCCGCGCCACCGCTGTCTCCCCGGGTACCAGTGTTCAGTCTACAGCTCCTGCCAGCGACCCACTGACAGCCACAAGTGGCCTCCTCCACCTCCTCCTCCTCGGGGAAGGAGAGGAGCCACGGGGAGCAGCAGCCGTGACTCAGAACCGTCTCTGTCACAACACGCGTTTCCCAAACATTTCGATGCTGCAGATGCCCGGGTCGGGCGGCCCCGCAGCAGCCGGCGCTGGCCAGAGGCTCTCACTCTCTCCCGGTGCTCCGGCGGGACCAAACGCCCCGCGCAGCCAGCCCGGCCCGCACAGCCCCGCCGCCCGCTCACCTCGGCGGGGCGAAGCAGCCGCGGACTCCGCCGCCCCCCCGCCGCCCGCTCCCCGCCGCAAGCCCCGCTGCCCGGCTCCGCGCCTCACACCCCGCGCGGGCGCGGCGGGCAGCGACGGCGTGTAAAGCCGGTACCTGACTCTGTCCTTCTCTGCCTGCCGGAGCTCCGAGTCTCTCTGCAGCACCCGAAAAATCGCCCTGGCTTCCTCCTCGTTTAAAAAACTGAGATCTAGCCCCTGAGGCGCTGCGGTCATGGCTTTCTTATTTTCGGGGGAGCGGGCGGATGCGGACGGGCAACGCTGACCCCCTCGGAGCCTGGGGCGACGCCAGCATGGCCGAGCCCCGGGAGGAGCCGCGCACGCCGGCACTCGCGGGACGCGCTTCCCTCTGGACAGCGGGAGCCGGAGCCGCGGCCGCCCGGTACCGCACCGTCCCGCCGCGCGTTGGGCAACACCCTCCGGAGCGACCGCGGCCCGGCGGGGCGGGCGGGGACGGGAGGCCGCCCCGCTGCCGTGGCCGGGGCAGGACCCGGAGCCGCCGCCCGCCCCATGCCTGCCTCCCGCGGCGGGCGGGCCGGCGCTTGAGTCAGGCGTTTGAGCCGGGCGTTTGGCGCGGTGCTTGCCTTGGCGCTGCCGGGAGCGGCACAGGCCCGCCCCGGGGCATCGCCGCGGGTCCCTCCGCGGCCGGCGGCGGTCAGGGCGCGCATGCCGCCGGGCAGCCCCGCCGCGCTTCGGCCCGGCTGGCGCCGCCCGCCTCGGGCCCCGCGGCGGAGCCGGCGGCTCGTTTGCGGCCGTGAGGCGGGGCCGCCGCCGAGGTGATCCCCGCAGCACCTGAGCGCGGCCCCTCGGCCGCTCACCGCCGCGGGGCCGCCACCGGCAGCGCCCGCGCTTCTCCGTTTTCACACCGCTGAAGGACGTGCCTGTCGTCCTGCGGAGTGGGAACACAGCGATAACTTTTCCACGGGGGAAGCATAGGGCAGTGTTTCATATGTACGCTTCTTTAAGGTTTCTTTAAGGTTTTCCTGAATAAGTCCTTGACCTGAGCGTTATAACCACATCTCAGCAGTAATTTCATCTGGTTCCCTTCTGAAGGCTCTAATGCAACTCATCTCCATGCTGGTGCTGGTGGGAGCAGCACAAACAGGTCTGTCTCTCCAAAGTACATGTCTATCTGATGCACTCTACTAGTGGAACAGTTAGTAAAATGTCCCTTGAAATTTTTCCATCAAAGAAGAGCTTTATTCAGAACTGAACTGCAGATGTGAGCATGGCTGTATGGGGAAAGAAAATTAACCACATTTTTTGTTACATAAAAGCAGGTTGGTGGAACAGCCAGCGGCAGGGCAGCATGCAGTGACAGCAGGGCCGAGCTGCACACAGCTGCCTTCCTACCCCTCAGTGGGCTGACGTGGAAGAATGCTTCCCCACTGGGAAGTCGTGGTGCAAGTGGAAATAAGGACCTTAGGGCTCAGGGGGAATAACAGGTTGCATGAGGGTCCTTATTTTGGTATAGCTTCTTGCATCACTAGTCTGGCCCAAAGAGGAACTTGCCTAATTCCTGGTGACCAAACAACAAAAACAAGGATATAAGACAAATTATTAAAATGCACTGAAAGCTTTGAAGAATGGCGATGTTTAGAAGATGTCAAGAAGAGGTGTCTCCCACAGAGAAAAGACACAGTGAATTTTTAATAGGGTTCAGGATATGCTTCTTGATAAAGTCAAGCAGTTTGTTTCTAAAGTTGCAAGAGTCACAGCCATTACTGGTGCGTTAGGACCCTACAGATCTCTCTTTGGGTAAACGTCCCATCTGTTGTGTTGAGCGTAGCGGAGTGTCTGTTCTACTTGTCACATAGTGGAGTGACTGTTTTACCAGCAGAAGTTGAGAATGGAGTTCTCCCCAGGGCTCTCCAAGGTAGGAGATCACACATCAGTCTCCCTTTCTGCCTGGCATCTGCAGGATATGGGAAGCAATTGCTGACAATGCTACTGCATCTCACTGGATCTGCTCCCAGGACTGAGGGGAAAGGCAATGACATTTTTCTCATCCCAATGAACCTCGTCAATACCCACTCTGGACTTAAAGCCAATGTTTTATATTATTGGTAAAGTTGTACTTTTTAAACTTCTTATGGAAGTTCAACATTCAAGGCCAAGCTGGACAGTGCTCTGAGCAACCTGATCTAGTTGAAGATGTCCCTGCTCATTGCAGGGGATTTGCACTAGGTGACCTTTTAAAGTGTCTTCCAACCCAAACCATTCTGTGATTCTAGGATAAAAATAAATACATACAGAATACATAAGAAGGATGTGTGTGTTCTTATGAGTTTGAAAAGGCAGTTACATACTATAGTTATGTACTATAGGCCTTACAAAGGAGGGATGATGTTCCCCTGTAAATTTGGTAACTTCATCTATAATTGTATATATCCTGCATGTAAGTCAAGAGTGGAATCCGTATTTCTAAGTTTGTGTCATCTTTTTTCTTTGTTTCTAGCAATCTGATTAATTTGCACTTTTTTTTCATCACCAAAGTATATGTTAGCATATTTTCAGTGCAGAGGGAAGCAGGGACAAGATGTTCATTTAATCTATGAGCAATGTATAGTCTTGCATACCAAACGCTCAATGTATAGTCAATGTATACCAAACAAATAAGTTTTTCATTGAGTACAAAGTAATGGGATTATTTAGAAGATTGACAGGTGCATACATTAGTGGCTTTAGAGAAATGCTGCCAGACATCACGGTGGTTATTATTTAAATGGCTTTTATCCAGAATATTTAGAGATCTGGGCATAGCCATCTTGTATGATAAGAAGACCTTCATTTTAGACATCATCTTTGGTATGTCATATCAGCTTTTCAAAATATGCATTGGATCATGACTAGAAAAAGCAGCTGTCTATACAGTCTTCTACTAGAATTTTATTTTGTGAAAAATAATAATTTTCCAATGTCTCTTCATTACTATACATCACTTTAATGTCTTTTCCTATATGGATCATGATGGCAAGGGAGCACTGCCTGTATTCCAGTATTTACAGTCTCTAGCACGCTATGTACTTCAATTTCTCTTGCATAAACCTAAGACAGGATACCTGCTCTAAATTTTTTTTCCATGATTTTTAGCTAACAGCTGTTCCAGGAAGCTACAGAAGTGTTTTGTTGTAACTAAGTAGCATTTCTTCTATTTAACGACCTGCAACAGAGGGCCAAAATAGCATATGAGAGGCTGCAGGCATGACATGTCTATTAATAATGTTAATTGCCAATGCCACTGAAGAGGATGCTGACACATATTCCTTAATTAAAGGGCAAATTCTTCAAAAAGTGCATTTCACAAATACTGTTGTATTAATGGGTGGTGTTAACTTCACTTAGTTTTGGTGAAGGATTTCAAAGTGTAGGACTCCAAAAAGCCCGAAGGACTGTTTCTAAAAGCTGATCTGTAGCTAGAGAATCAGGGGGAATGTGTAGGAGTTTTGGGTGAATCTTGTAGCGATTGGCCTTGAGGCTCGTATCAGCCTTGAGGCTTGGAAGAACTGTAAGGTCTTGTCTGTTCCTGTTGAACTAATTACTGTGTAAATTGTCATGCAGATCAGTGAAGGCTAGTTTAATTAACTCCCTGTGTTACGTGAAAAAGGCTTCATGGCTGGCAAAGAATAAATGAGGCGTCTTTCATTTAAAATGTATTAAATCTGCTTGTTTTTGAAATAGCTATTTCTAACACTAACCTACATCAAAAATAGTTTGATCATACTACCTGTAAGAACAAAAGCAATACCTTTCATTCTGTTTAATAAGTTAGTCATTTATATCTCATTTTACTCTAACAGTTGTTACTGATTTTTGTGTATTAAATTAACAGCTAGAGGTCCAGCTGAGTTTCAGGGGACGTGGTGGCTTGCAGTCCGTGGTTCCCACTCCACAGGTAGACATTTCCACTGAGCAGTGAGTGTCCCACTTCAAAAGAGCTTTGGAGTTTCATTGAGGCGTTTTAGCTCTGAAGTGGTAGACTTTGAAGATTGCCTGGATGTCAGCATCTGAATACTCCTCATGTTATTACTGCCGTTTGTGTGCCACGCAGCCGCTCGTGAGGCGAGGAGGGAGCCAGGAGCGGCTGAGCAGGCCGCAGAGCGCAGGCCATTGCTGTCCACCCTGGAACCACCGCGGGCAGTGCGCCTGCTCCCACAGCAAACACCACCTTCACAAGTCACATCTCGCAGTCTGTGTGGCTGCCGACTGCTCCTTTTCACAATTTCCTCAAGCACTTCCTCCCTCTCAGTCTCTCATTCACCTTCTTCTCTTTTCCTCCCATCCCTTGAGCGTGGGCCACTCCTTTCCCCCACTGTTAGACTCTGCCCTGACAACATGGCGGATTTCTTTACCTGGCAAGCGCTACTTGCTGCTGCCTCTCATCATAGTGCCTTCCTACCCCATACATTGTCTATATGAACTCCTCAATTATTTTTCCAGTACAGGGCTGTTTCTGCTGAAATAGACTTGTTGATCCCTTAGAATAGGGCTGTCAAGCTCATTTTCACTGTGGGCCACATCAACCTCGCAGTTGCCTTCAAAGGGCTGAACATAATTTGAAGACTGCATAAATGTAGGAGTAGTTACATTTATACAATCCTAAAATTACATTTGGCACTTTGAAGGCAACCACGAGGCTGATGTGGCCCCCAGTGAAAATAAGCTTGACACCCCTGTCTTAGAATGATGCAGGGGCAACACAGCATCATTTTTGCCTACAAGAAGAAAAGCAAGAGCGATACCTCCAAAGCATATTAGCACTGTGTGGCAACAAGGAAAAGCGGTCATGAGAGAGATCTCTAAAATAGCGGCTGCAGTCTGACCGTTGCACTTCATGACGCTACACTCAGGGTATTTGGTGCTGCTTTGGACAATGACTCTGTGACACCCCTTCATTTTGCTTTTGGCGTATGACTGTCTGTCCTTCTTCCTCCCTTACTTCTAAGATTCAGTTAGTCACTAATTCCATTTTGAGTATTCATTGGTTTTGCACTTTCTCCAGACCAGAGAGAAGAAAGGATTATGAGCACAATCCCTCACGGGTTGGGATTTTAGGGGGCTGTTGCAGAGGACTCTGGCCTGGAGAGACAGAGGAAGAAAGAAGAGGGTGGTTATCAGTACATCTCTGGAGTATAAAAGCACTGCTTGGAATGGGAGGGGGAACTTTGTTGAAATGATTCAGGATTTCTACTTTATTGGAGGTACTTCTGTGTCTTGATGTTCTGACTAACAGACTCATAGGTTGGCTCCTACTGCATTTAACATCTGTTCTCTTGGTAGAAACTATGTAACCTTTTCTTCCTCCTTGATTAATATGTGCATAAACATAATCACCAGAGGCCAATACCTGGGACATAGCAGAATTATGCATTTATTATATTAAGGTTATATGTCAATGCATGCAACCTATTAAGACAGGCTTAAGTAAAGATAAAAGAAACATGCATGACTAAATAAGGAAGAGATGTTATTAGAAGTGAGAAGGCAACCTTCAAAACTCTGAAGTCGCATGCAAATGAAGAAAACAGAAAAATTCACGAGCCTGGGTGATAACACATAAACTCAAAATTAAGCAAACAAGGAAAGAGAAAGAGGGAAAGAAGGAAAGACAGAGAGAGAGAAGGAAGGAAAGGAAGGAAAGGAAGGAAGGAAGGAAGGAAGGAAGGAAGGAAGGAAGGAAGGAAGGAAGGAAGGAAGGAAGGAAGGAAGGAAGGAAGGAAGGAAGGAAGGAAGGAAGGAAGGAAGGAAGGAAGGAAGCTGTGAGGAATACCTTGATGAAGGACTAAACCAGCACTAAATCCTTCTTCAAACACTTTAAGAAGCTCATCAGAGAGTCTGTAGGGCTGATAAATGATCAGGATATAAAAGGAGCACTACAGAAAGCAGAAGACCTTTTCAGAGAAGAAATTGGTGTTCACTGTGGAAGAAACTTGGAAAACTCACATGCCAGACTCCTTTTCCAGAAGAGGATCTGACTGAAACTGAGTTGGCTGTAAAAGAGATTATGTGACAATTTGGCAACATAAACATTAACAAATCATGAATTCTAGAAGTTATTTCATCGAATGCATCTAGGAAGGTTTACTGTAGTCTGTGACTGTTCACTGTAGTCCTTCATACCTTGATTTACCATGGTAAATAGATACCAGCTGTAAAACAGTTTTCAGAGAGAATCAAGGGAACTATGGGATTATACATGAGACCTCTGGGCAAATTTGTGGAAACTGTAATAAAGGACAGAATGACTGATTACGTGGGACCATACAAGTTGCCCCAGAAGAGTCAATGTGGCTTCTAAAAAGGGAAGTCCTATTTTACAGCCCTCTTGGAGCTTTTTGAAGGGTGTCAGCAAATATTTGGACGAAGACATCCATGTTGATCCCATCTGCTTGAACTTTTGACAGGACCATCATCATAATTTTCCAAGGAAATTCAGTAGCCATGAGATTAAATAAAAGGTTTTTACATGGTTAAAGAATGGGTTACAAGTTAGGGAAGAGAGGGAAAAAGGACTGGTTACTCATTACAGTGGAGGAAGCTCACCACTGGAGTTTCCCAGAGCTCTGTGCTGGGATCTGTCTTGTTCATTATACTCTTAAGTGACCTGGAAAAGAAGTGAGCACTGAGGTGACAAGCTTGCTGGTGTTGTATAAAAGTTTGTGACATGAAGATGCCATTCCTTCAAATACAAGAGTAAGGGGCCATCAAATAGAGCTAATAGAAGCTAATTTCAATAAAAACAGGAGATTATCTTGTGCAACTCCTTGCCAATGGTTTTTATGGATGCAAAAGTCTTCAGGGGGAGACTGCAGAAGTAGTTAAAAGAGATATTAATTCAAGATTATTTCATAAATAAACCACTTGGAAAAAACCCTGAGATGAGAATAGGCACATTTTGAGAGAGCTTCATGTACAGTTGCCCTGTTTTTGTTCTTCCTTAGGCGTTTGCTTACAGCCACTTGTGACGAAGATACTGAGCTAGATGGACTCGTGATCTGAACCAGTATGGACATTTGCATGTTCTAATGGACATACCTGGAGAGCATGTATGTGGAACCTGGGGAGATGGGCTCATGGCAGGGTACTGACACCTCTTGATACCAGACATTCTCCACTGTCAAAGTCTTAAATGTTTTGTAACTAATCAAGTACAGCTAGCAGAGGGGTGTCAGAGCTGAAGCAGAGTTGTGTCAAGATGCGAGGGCATACAGAGGGACAGGTGAGGCTGCTCTGTATTATGGGACAACTTCATAGGATTAGGCCAATTCAAATGACTTGTGCATTTTTTACATCCAAACTACTTACAGGAATTAGGTTCAAACTCAAAACTCCTCTAGTTGTACCTCAGTTCCTTATCAGGCCAGCTTTCTTGTTTATGCAAGACTCAGGCTTATACGAACCAGCACATGAGGAGTATAGGCAAGGTATGTGAGTTCAGGTCCAAGTTCATGTGACAGTATATACATAACTCAAGAATCCCCATTCTTCCCTCTGTTATATAAAAGCTAGCACCAATCTGCCTGCTGCATCGTAAAGCCTTCTATAGCCCCTGGAATTGTTATAGCTGTGTAGGATGATAGATCTGTTCTTCAGAAAAGACTAATACAATTTAAAAGTAGTCAGCACAGCTTTGCCAGAAATAGCTGGCTGCCTTCAATGACTGCGTTGGGCATGAGGCAAGCAATGGGTATTGGTTATTTTGACTTTAGTGAGACTATAAAGACCAGCTTTGGCTGCTTCCTTGTAACCACACTTGGGAGAGATGGACAGGAAGGGTAGACTACAAGGTTGATGAAAAAATGACTGGACCATCAGGCTCAGAGTTCTGGTTAGTAGCTGAAAGGCTAACTAGCGGCCAGTTAGGAGTGGTATTCCTCTGAGTTAGATACCCAACCTGATACTATTCACCTTCTTCACTAATGACCTGAATGATGAGATGGAATGCATCCTCACTACGTTAGCAGGTGACATTAAATTGTGGGGAGAAGATGATGTGCTGGAAGGCAGGACAGCTATTCAGAGGGATCTCAATGGGCTAGAGAAATAGCCTGACAGTAACTAAGTTCAACAAGGCAAGTAAAAAAGACGGCAAGTATAGCTCATCTAAAGCTCTATCTGGGCATGGAAAATACTATGCCACTGCACAGTTTGAGGACTGGCAGGTTAGAAGGCAGTCTTTCAGGAAAGGACCTAGGGGGTCATGGTGAACAATCCGAACATGAGCCAGCAATGAGCCCTGGCAGCAACAAAGGCTAATGGCATATTGGGCTGCATTGGTAAGAGTGAGACAGCAGGCCAGGGAAGGTGGCCATTCCCTGTGACCCCAAGAGGCTGCGTCTGGAATATTATGTCCAGTTTTGGACTCCAAATACAAGAAACATTAACATACTGGAACAAGCCCAGTGGAGGAGCACAGAGCTAACTAGGAGACTGCAGCCTGTAACACATGAGTAGAGGCTGAAAGAAATGGGTTAAGGGGATCTAATTGTAACTTCCTAGTGAATGGTTACAGAGAGATCTTATTGGAGGTCCACCACAGTAGGACAATGGACACAAATTGCATCAAAAAATTCTTATTGACCATTATGAAAAAAATTACCATAGAATCATCAAATGGTTTGAGTTGGAAGGAACCTTTAAAGATCATCTAGTCCAACTCCCCTGCAGGGACACATTTCACTAGGTGAGGTTGCCCAAATCCCCACCTGGCCTGACTTTGAACACTTCCAATGATGGAATCATGGTTGATCCAACACTATAACAGGTTGTCTAAGGATGCTGCAGGTGCATGAAATGTGACTGGGAAAGGCACTGAGTATCTATCACAGAAGTCAGCCCTACTTTGAGTGGGGAATACAACCTGATGACTTCCCAAAATCAATCTAGATTATTTTATGTTTTTGTGGTTCCAAGTGGTTTATAGCATATATGTCACACTTAAATCTTCAGAGCACAGATTTGGAGACATACATAATGCTTCTGTGTACTGACAGTAAGACATAAATGTAACACATTGTGAGGAAGATAACCAGATTATCAGAGATGGTAACTATCAGCAACAGTGATTGGTGTCCTTAGAATCTCATCATTTGCAGTACTGGGTGAAGAAGAAAGGTAGTAAATCTTACAAAAATTGTTACTTCAATTTTAATTTAATTAAGAAAGCTAGAATAAATGAAGCACAATAAAAATCTCATAATCTAAAATATAGCTGCATAACAGAAAAACTTAATGATATCTTTAGTTAAATTATTTGAGCTGAAAGCACATAAAGCTTTGTTTAAACCCCGAAGCAAGTGCTGTTATTAATGCTCCAGAGAAAACTCTGGTTTTATTTACATGCTCTGTTTTGGAGGACAAGGTACAGCAAGTATGATATAGCACAATCTGAATGCCTCTGTGAATAGACATGGGGAAATTAGTATAAATTGTGGCATGACAATGCCTTCCATTCTAGCTGAGAAGCAGATTGTCTAGAACTTAATTATGTCACAGATAATTCTGTGATCTTTTTAGCACTTAACGCCAAGAGCACTTTTATTGCAGGAGGACCACTAAGATAAGGCAAAATCCTTTGTGTAGAGTAGGAGTATCAGAATCTAGTTCTTTCTTTACTTGGTTTGCATAAACACCCCTAACAGTAGAAGCTGGAGGAGTAGCCCCTTTCACATCCTTCTTTTAAATATCAGTGGCAATTGATGATGGTCAGTTATGAATCTAGTATGTCAGAAGAACAAACATAAGGAGTACGATTGACTAAAAATATTTTACCCTTGCTTTGTTTATAGCAAGCCAATTCCACCTGGAAGACCAGGTAAAAGACACATTTGTGCTTCAGTTCAAGTCACTAGCTAATCATCTTCTGCATACATTGACGAGTCTAAATATCTTCAGCTGCCAGAGAAAGTATTCATTTTACACTTGTAGTGCAGACAACTCCTTTTAAATTAGTTTGCCTAATTGCCTTTATTTTCAATTAAGAAAACCAAATGTTTATAGTACACAATTTATCTCTTTCTAAAGTAGACATCCAAAACAGGTCAGATGAATCATGCCTTAAAAGAGGCTCTTTCTCTCCATTGAATATAAAGGGAGTCTGGCATGATTAGCTCAGAAGTGTACACTGTATATGTCTAAAGTTAGGTGAGAGGAATCTCATCTTGCCTGTTTGTACACTTAATAAAAGAAGAATACCAATACAGGATAAAAAACAAGAAACTGTCCTCAGGCTTTAAAACAGGTTATTTTAATCTTGAGCAGTTCAGCTCTTAATTTAGGGTTTGATTCAGCTCCCATTGAAGTCAATAGCTATATGTTTTAAGAGGAATTTAACAAGGCTTGTCACTTATTTTTTTTTTTACTCTTTCATCAAGGGTACTTATTAAATTCAATAAGAAATGGATACAAAATGCTTAATGAGAAAGGATAGTCTATAAACACAGGTTATACTTTGAATAGGATTTTTTTGTAAATTAGGTTTTTTTCCTTCCAACTTTTGAATTAAATATGTGAGCAGTATAGACAAATCCTTACTGATAAATGTATTCAATAATTCTAATTCGAATAACATCAGAAAGTACAAATGTTGTTCCCTTCCGCAGAATGATTAGTCCTTTAGTTAATATGTGTAATATATTAAACGAAGTCCAGCATAAACGAAGTCTGCTCTATTTAGGCGATGGCTCTGAAACCTGCTTTGCACTGCCGGTTTTGCAGAGCTCCTCTGTGCTGGACCCCAGATGACAATGGGTGTGTAGTATATAACGTATACATAAAACACAGAGTGCAATGCTGTTGTAATTGGAAAGTATGGTAAAAACTTTGAGGGCCTAGTACAGGAGATGAAAAGGAATGATTATCTAAACGAAACCATTGAAAATTTATTGTGTACCCTGGATGTAAGCCAGTTCTGATCTTCGTGTGGGGACCTGAGCAAACAGCGGGCATGCACTTACATGACTGTGACCATGGCACGTAACACAGGAGCCTCTGCTGGCACTAATGGAAGAGGTGAAGCCAAATGATTTGTGCTTTCTCTCCTCCTCGCTGAATTCATGCTAAATATCTAACTGGCTTTATGGTTAACTGGTTTGCATGCACAACTGGTATGGAGGTAGGGAATTCTGTCAAAGGAAGCAGTTAGCATTTGAGTGAGATTAACGAACTCTAGAGTTAAACTCTAAATTTATATTCTCTAATTCAGCTTCTATTTCTGCCTGTAAACCTGCTTCAGAGTAACACGGGCTGGAGATTCTGGAGCCAGGACATTACCAGGAGCTGTGTGAGCAGCGTGAGAGGGATGGCTGTCTGCCCTTGGCTGTCTGGCCTTGGCTCTGCACTGAGAACTGTGCATTGCGCCTTCCCCAGCCAACCCCTCTTTGACAAACTGGTGCAAAGGCAAAAGAAGGTCAGCTAGGAAGGATTCCTTTAGACATATTAAAAACTGAAGCAGCAACTCTACATATTAATAACAGGACTAAATTGAAAGAACTGGATTAGCATGGTAGTGGCTGAAAGCCAAGTACTCTCTCCAGTGCACTTGGTAGTAAAAGAAGAGGATTTAACTAGATGAGGAAATATAAGCATCTTTGAGAGTTTAGAAACAAACAACTATGCAAAATCAAATGTTTTTACTTTTATTCTTCTATTCCATTCTTCTGGCATGACATTTTTGCTAAACAAGGAGCTCTCTTGTAGACAGGCTTTGTTTGCTGTGCCATTCCTGGCTTTCATCCACTCGACATCCTTGCTGCCTTTGATTGTGCCACCAAATCCAGCCGCTTGTCAACAGTCGGTCTGTGTAAGCGTGTAAGGGAGAACTGTGTTCTCTGCAGAGCTCTTTAATGGTGAGAACTGAAGATGATGGCGTGTAATGCTAGTAGAGTAACTCCAGCACCTTTGGTGCTCTCCTCCTGGGTACATCTGTGCTTGAATTGTTCTAAAATCTGTGCTTGAATTGTTCTAATTGTGCCAACCTGTATTTAAGAAAATTTGGTGCAGACTAACTGAAACTCTGGGTCCTGAAGGGATGCAAAATTAAGAAATCTTTCCTGTTTTGATTGAATTAACTACGTTAGTAGTTTTCCTGCAAATTGTCACTTTGTTAATGAACCTTGCAAACTTTATATTTCATACTGAAAGAAACATGAGGTTTGTGTGCATTAGAAGTGACAGTGATACGTATTCATATGTATTAATAATCTATTGCTTAGGTTTTTTACAAGGAATCATGAAAAACAGAGAAATTGTATCAATAGTCCACAGGAAAGGTGATAGAGGCTGTATATATATATTGATATAACCACATCATTTTCTGGTAACTTTTGGTAGAGTGTCGTGCTGAAGAATTTATATATGATCTCATTTTCCTATGATACCATCCATAAATGTTGTCTTATACAGCTCTGTTTCATCGGAAGAATTACACACAAGTTTTATGACACTATAAAGATAGGATGAGTTTCACTTTCTTAATTACTAGCATAAAAATCCTAGTAGAAGCATTTTGATGGCACAAGAGCTGTTGAAATAACTTACCTTTAGCTTCTTGTTTTATTAATATTTACCAGCTCACATGAACTACATAAAAGCCTCTTTCTTAAGAGCAAATGAAAAATCCAGAACCAAGATGGCAAAGCCTTAATAATGGCTGGGGTTTGCCTGAGATTTATATGTTCAGTAAACAATCATGTTTATCTGCTGGATTTGATGGTGGAAATTTTGCTACGTGATCAGCATGGCAACAGCCATTACCAAATTAGTAAGATTGCACAATAATGATTCTGTGCCACATGTAGCATGGATGCTTTCTCATGGGCTCGTTTGCAAGGACTTGCCTACCCTGCAGGTCCTTTGATACCAGTCCTGTGGCGTTACAGGGACCCTTACCGGGGGGTGCTGGTGTACCTGACAGACTGTTTTTCAGAGCAGTTGCTGCCCCAGGAAACAGACAATGGCACTGGTAGGACTGACTACCTTAATCTGGTAGGATTGACTCCCTAAGTGTCTCAGCACATTGAAAAGCAACATGTTATGTTACCCAGGTGACCCACTATTACTCAGCAATCGCAGCAGCTGCCAGCAGCAGTGGAAGCAGTAGTGTGGCTCCCAGCTGGACAAATAATTAATCTGCAGGGAGTCAGGAGCTGCCTATCACCCTTAACTTCTTTCCCCTGTATGTGCAGCCTCTGGTGATGATAGCTGCCTTTTGTATGCTCTTAAAAATCATGCTGTTGTTAGCAGCTGGACATGCTATCCTGGGATGGGGATGGGAAGAACAGTAATGAAAAAACAATCTGTGTTTCTAAGGAAGAGCTGAATCCTGCTACACAGAACAGCAAAATTTTTCCCTCTCTCCTTCATTTCCTTGGCACTGTGATGCTTGGCAAAAGATGCTCTAAAGGAGCCAGAAATAATTCTGCACCTTTGCAATTAACCCTTGTCATGGATGATTAGGTCAGAGTAGCAAAAATAGTTTTTCATTCAAACACCTCCTCATTCAAGATCAGGAGCAAAACCAGTTCTTCTTCTGTGCCCTGACGGTGTCACTTGTACCTATTTTCCATCAGCCCTGGTGACAAAGAACAGATCTGTATTAGTTCAGGACAATGAAAAGACTCTATCAGCCAAGGCCAAGGTAGTTTGGGTGCTGTGGTGGCCAGCAGCTGGGCCCCCACCCAGCCTCTTGCTCACTCCCCCTGAAGAGGGAGGAGTGATCGACTTGGAACGGCAAAAGCTGAAAACTCGTAGGTTGAGATAAAGACAGTTTAACAGATGAAGCAAAGCTGCATGTGCAAGCAAAGCAAAATAAGGAATTAATTCACTGCTTCCTATCGGCATGCAGGTGTTCAGCCACTTCCTGGGAAGCAAGATCTCAGCATGCATAGCAGTTCCTTGAGAAGACAAATGCTTTATCTAGAAACATCTCCCTTTCCTCCTCCTTTGCTTGAGATTTTATTGCTGAGCACAGTATCATGTAGTGTGGAATATCTCTTCAGTCAGCCTGGGTCAGCTGTCCTCGTTGTGTCCCCTCCCAACTTCTTGCATACCCCCAGCCTACTTGCTGGTGGGGCAGAGTGGGGAAAAGAAAGAAAAAAACACAACAACCCTTGATGTTGTGCAAACACTGCTCAGAAACATCCAAAACACTGGTGTGTTATCAACAGTTTTAGTCACAAGTGTAAAACACAGCAGGGTATGGACTGCTATGAAGAAAGTTAACTCCATCTCAGCCAGACCCAGCACACGTGCTGATCATGTGCTGCTGCTGCTGCAGCAAAAGTCACCACAAGAGAAGAGGAACACCTGTGCTAGAAGATGTACCTATAGAGGAGCCTGGTGTGTCTGGGGATGGCATATCGCTGTGTCATCCTGCAGATCAATTAAAAATCCATAACATGTTAGATGTCTGACTGATGCTTATCTAGGAGAGAAGCATACTGTTACAGCCCATGTTCTCTCTTTTTCTCAAGCAGAATAGATTATAACTGTACCTGTGTATATTTGTTTGTCTGCATTCGAAATTGAAGCCATCAGGCACTACAGCTCGATGGAGCCAGGCTGGGTTCCAGGGCGGGGTGAACGTGCAGGGAAGGGAACAGGGAAGCACAAGGCCAAGGGCATGGGGAGGAGCCCAGCCTGGGCACGGCTTCCCAGGTGGGGTGGACACGGAGGTGTTGGGGCCAGGAGCAGGAGTGGCTCCACGCAGGGGTGCAGCCAGGGGCGCGGCCCCAGGCACGGCTCCAGAGGTGAGGTAGGCACGAAGACATGAGGTGCAGGGTGGGGTGGGAGAGCAGCATGTGTGTTGGCAAAGTGCCCACATCCTGGCTCTGTGCCCAGACAAGTATAAAAGAGGAAACCAGAAAAGGACCTACCAAATGACCTTCTTACCTGGGAGACCTAATTTTGGCTTCAGTGTGGGCTGTGGTGCACAAGGTGATGGAAGCAACAACATGGGCTGAGAGTGGAACAGAACAGGCTCAGAAGAAGGCAAATGTCAAGGGGAGAGACTGAGTGAAAGGTTAGGAAAAGTCTGAGGGGAAAAGTCTGCAGTTAAAGTGTTAAATTGGAACTCGTAGCATTCAGACCAAACAATCACCATCACTGATGACTAGGAAGGAGAGTACAAGAAACTGATGAAAAAGGTGGTGGAGAGTCTCACAGATCACTTGCACAGAAAGGCAATTCCTAATCTGACAAAGCTTGCTAGTGTGTAGTTGACACAGCAACATATTTGGAATAACTTTGAACTGGGAGAATACTTTTGACTAGGTCATTGGTTTGTGTCATGAAGGTAAAATATTCTTGACCTAGTTGTAGGAGTCTTCAGCTCCACTCTAGCGGATGATCAAACCAAAATGAGTCCTAGAATGGGGAAAGGGAAGAATGTTGCTTTTGTTGCATGAGAATCAGACTGTGTGAATATATGAAAGCAACCAGGATGTTAAAAGGACCATTGGAGAGCACTAGTACTGTGGCCTGAAGGGGAACCCAGAAGGAGTAAGTCTTAGTCACTGGCTTATAGTCTTCTTCAAATCTTCTGTTGGATTTTGAATTCACATTACTTAATGACATTCAATTCTCTATTATGACTTTCATGGAATAATAAAATTCTAATTTAACAGAAAATAGTAAACATCAAATTCATCTTCATGCCTGTATTCCACTACAGGAATAAAACAAAGGGTAAAATCAGGTACTTGTAATTCTATATGCATCAGAAATTCTCAACTCAGACCTGTCTGGAGATAGAGCTAGGCTTCTGAATATGGAAGATACCCTCCTGCTGTTGTGTGTTGTTACTGTAGTTAGGAAACAGAGCTTTCAACAGATGATTTGCACAACCAGGATATGCAGAGAGAGAACGGATATTTTTCTTCAAGTGAAAACAATCTGACAAAATAGTCCTGAATACTGTCTAGCTGCTTGGGTTACGGGTAAACACAGTTTATATATACTGAGGTATTTGCAAACTGGCTGCGTAACTTTTTTAAATGGGGATCCACTTAACCATACGCTTAGTAATTTGGTAGTAACTTTATGAAGTAAGTCTTGCTCCAGTGCAAAGTGACTATAAATTGGAGGCATTGTTAATAACAAGAGTAGTGTATTATGGTAATGTGGCAATAACATAAACTATTGTTCAAAGTACAAGGTAAAGGAGCCATTCAGGATTTTTCTTATCTTCTGTCTGTTCTTCAGTCCCCTGAATATTACTGTTGTTTTCCACCCACTCCTTCTGTATTGTCTTCTTGATATAAAGATAAACCCCGTATTTCCAGTGCAACTGCATATGATTTTCCCGTAATGCTGGGTTTCTAGGTTATTCGAATCTCTTTATTCAGTGTTCTTTGAATGAAATTGCTGGTTGTTTTTTTGGGTACTGTTTATGTGTATCTGTGGGAAGAGTTCATTTCTCTATCACGGCTACATGTAGAAGCCTTTGCAGAAGACTAATGATGTCAATTAATCTCACTAAATGTGGTATCAATTAAAGTATCCATTTAAACATTTGTGAATGATGTCACTTCATCTGCTGTAAATCTTCTATATAACAATCTACATATCCTAGTATGTATACATATCCTAGTATGTATTAATAGATATGTTTCGGCTATCATAAGCAGGAACAAGGCAAAAAAAATAGTGGTATATTAGAAATTACAGTACAACATTATTGTTCTAATTGGAAGCTCTTGGAAGACCAAAATGACAAATTACTAAATAAGTGCATAAATACTTGTAAAATTATTTAAAAACGAACTAGCATATGCCACTGGTTTTGAAGGATCCATTTTCTAAGAAAGCAAAAGTTGTTTTGAAACTCAGGAGAAGAGAAGGACTTAAATGTCACCAGTTCTCCTCTCCCCGTATGTTGCAAAATCAGGCCTTGAGTCAGAAGAAAGGTCTCTAAAGGCAGGCAGATGTATATGATATAAACAAACACAGCTTCTATGTCTGCACCCTTTACTGAAAAAAACCTGTTAATATTGAATTCTATATGAGAAACTACTTTAACACTGTTATCTTGATAACTGTTGATAGGAGCTTTCTACCTTTTGGAGACTATCCAGCCTGTAGAGTACTTTTCCAACTTACTTTTAAAGGCTGCATTATGGTAGTAAAATTAAAGTCTCAAATGCTTCTGGGGTTGGTTCCTCTCTTGTCATAATCTGTTCTTCCTCCTTTTATTGTTCCTATATTTACATGCTGCAGAGGTAAAATGATGTGGTTAAGTGATCAGAGTAATAAACTGTGAGCTTATGTTTGGATTATGGTCTCCTACTGCTGAAGAAAGTAATGAAGTAAATCCAATACATTTATTTTCAAATAAATTTAAAGCATTATTGGAGCAAAATTTACACCCTGTTTTTGTTGATCCTAGACCACAGAATATAAAAGCAAATTAAGCTTCAAGGTTTCCAGGGCAGCTTCCATCCAGTAAAAAGTTAATCCAACACAGGAATGTCAACTCAGACCTTTGAGATACTTCAAAAGTTATATAGTGTGAATGTTTCTTGCACATTTAGGCTGCTAAAGACAACAGAAATGGTGATAAATTTGCAGCAAGGACCCTTGAAAATCAGCAGCTCATAGAAACTTACCCATTCACAAGAGTTTTACTACCCTTACTCCTGGCAGCTGTAAGAGCTGCAGAAGACTCGCTGCGCTCCCCTGCTCCTCCGAACTCTTGAAGGGGAAGGGAAATGCGTGGAATTTAAGCATCCCATCACTGTGTGGGCAAGTGGGGATCGAGGCCAGGTCCATTTGCCTGAGCACTTCCGATAAATGCCTTGTACAGCAAATCAGCACGTAGAGAGCCAATTTGATAGCTCACAACATGATTAGTCTGTAATTCCTTTAAAAGATACAATTAACTGTGTCTATCACAGGATTTCTAAAGGCCTTTTTGTCTTTCTAGAAAGAGTGTATTTTTCAACAGCTTATTTTTCACTACATTTTTTGAAATTTGACTTGATGCTCACATCCTTCATAAATTAGAGTATATCTCCAAACCCCTTATTTGGCGAAGCACATTTTTTTCCAGTCCATACTGGTCAAGAACTGACAAAGAATCTGTTCATCCTGTACAAGGATTTTTGGGGGCCAAAAAAAATGCAGTTACTTATTCTGAACCTGTAGCGGTTGCCTTGTCCGCCTCACAACCTTGAAGACTGTGAAAAGCGTTTAAAAATCTGTGTCACCAATCTGTCTTCCTCGTTGCGTTTGTTGCCTAATAAACCCCTTCCTGGAGCCACAGTAATTGGATTCGTTGCAGAAAGGCATCCACGAACAGGAAGCTTCTTGTTAATATTGCTGTGAGGAATGGGGTGGAGTGATTAGAGCAAAGACGCAAAATAGCTGCTATCAAAAGCGAAGATCAAAGGGAAGGTGATGAATGGGCGGTTTTGGTTGTTATAGCTTTTGAAAGGTGACTGAATGGAAAACAAAGCAAAACACACACACACAAATTGTTGTGACTAAGTTAGAGCTATTGGTCTGGATTCTTAGTCCACCAAGTTCACTCGTGCTGAACTGTTTAAAAAGATTCCACATTAGGGAAAATAAATAAGTTTATTCTCCTCTGTGAGAATATAAATAGCAACTCAAATGCCTCTTCTTTTTTCCTAAATTTAAACTGAAATCTCTCACTGTGTATCCTGGGGTTTCTCCTCTGTTCTTTAGTTCCTTTTCAAGCTTGTGTTTTTTAAAGCAAGACCTGATTTTTATGTTATCTTTCTATCTCATTCAATAGCATAATATGCCATATTATGCTGACGTGTATTATGCCAAATTTATGGCACAACAAACAGTAAGCACAGATTTCCAGTGAAACGCAGTAACAATAATACACGGTAGGGTGAACAGAAGCTTTTTGTCACTCCGAATTGGAATTCTTTTTTGTTTTTCTCTGAACCTGTCCATACTATCCCGAGCACAGAGGTGATGCCTGATGAAAGGGTACATCCTTGCCATGGTGTGCTTCTGCAAACACTCAGGGTGATGTGCTTCTTACAGTTTTATTCATCCTTAAAAGGAGCCACCTTCCTTCCATGTCTGAAGTATTGCAGAGTGAGACCTAAGCCTTGAGGTCATCTACAGCAGAACGCCAGCAAGGACTGGATTTCAGGTTTTAGCAGTACTTTAATTGCTGTGTTTAAAGAGATGCAAGCATTCTGGCTCTTCTTATAAGAGAAACCAAGCTACTTGGATGTTCTCTGCTTTATTTACCCTTTCTGTGCAGGGAAGCTGCTACTATTTCCTGATGCCACACAACTGTTGAGGGACCAGATGGTATGGAAAACCCAAAGTGACCGACCGGTACAGCTTGATGTGAATGAATGCATGTAGTTTTCCTCTGTGCCAGACAAGGAAAGCCAGAGCACAGAATATTGGCTCTGGACAGCACTGACTGACATGCAGTAGAAATGCTTCACAGACCGTTTACAGTCTGGGGGGTAGAAAGCCAAGCACTGTTGCTGTAGTCCAGCTGGACAACGTACACATATACAATGCAATAGTATATAGCAATAGCACCAGGGCTTTTGTTGCTTTTACTTTTACTTGCTCCTGTTTGTCCCTCATGGGGTAATTTCTAGATAGATAGACGGTGAATATCTAAATAAGAATCTTATCATAGAAACCGTCTCCTTATATCACTCCAATTTTATGGTTGTAAAAATAAACTCAGAGTCCATCTTTGGTACATATAAAGTTGGGATGGTTGCTGTCTGTGTACATAATTTCACCTTTATTTACACTGAATTCTAGTTGCTGTTTTATTACCCAGCCAGTTATTCTCCAGCCTTCACCAGAAATCCTTTGTCACACTAGAAAACACACTGTTGGCGGCAGCACGGCTGCTCTGCAAGGGAAGGTGAGCCGGGAGCGCAGTGACAGGGGGCAGGCAGGGACAGTGTCCTCCTCACTGGCAAGGCACCATCCCACAGTGCCTGGCAGGGCGAGCAGAGCAGGGCCCGTGGTGGTCACCTGGCTTATCCACACAACACTGATTGCCAGACACACAAGTCTGTGGTGATCCAAGGTCAAGCCAGGGAGTCAACTCAGCACATCAGGGTCTGTGTCCAGGTCAGTGAGGTGCATGGCCAGGCACAGCCATACTCACAACGTAGCTCAGACAGGGACCACTGCTAGTGCTTTACCTCCTCACTCCTAACTCCATTTTCAGATCACTTTTGAATACGTTGAAACTCATGGGCCAGAAAAGACTCTACAGGTCATCTGTGGTGCTTTCTCTTTACTCTTCAAAATATTTATTTATGCAAGAGGCATTTACAAATGTAGCTTAAATATTGTTAAGCCATATTCGATTTGCTCCTTTGTGAGCAAAATAGGAGACTGCCAGGTAACATCTGCAGAGATGAGTGCTGACAGTTGCATGGTTATCCGTGTCCCCCCTTGGAAGACACAAACCTGAGCTCTGCGCTTGGAAGTTTATGCTGCCAAACTCCACCGAGCAGCAGAGCCTGTTAGCTTAGACTGACCCGCTGCGGCTCTCAGGCTCCCGAATTTGGCAGGAACCAATCTTCCATAAAGCTGTGTAGAGCTCTTATGGGGTTTTTGTTTGTTTGCTGTTATGAGTTGTTAAACCTATATAATTTAAATCTGAAATAGAGATGCTAATTTCATTAAAGAATAGCAAACGTTTTGTGAACCCGATCCAAAAAATAGCCACTGAAAGATTTGTTTAGGCTTTAACTTTGCCCGTGAATCCACCACATCTGCTGAAACAACCTGTTTCCTGAGTGTTATTGTTGATGCTAGAATGATTTAAAGGATTGCTAAATGAAGTGAAACTGGAACACTAATCTGCTGAGAGGCTCAGTGAAGCGTTTTAGGTCCATGTTTTCACATGCCTCTGATTGAGTCTTCGGTGAACATTAAACTCTTTGGGGAGGGATGAACTCTTTATGGAGGTATGTGGGACAGTCAGTTCCAGCTTGTAGGCACTTAAATGTCATGTCTACATGTCATGCTCCCATTACAGCGAGTGGAGATCTAGTCAATACAGCTAATGGACTCTAGAGTGGGATTCAGATGACTAAATGAGACGTCTCTCTCAAAATGAACCAAATAGCTCTACAGTTTCCAGTGGAACTAAACATAAGCATCTGGTGCCCGAGGATATAGAAACAGCTGCACAAGGCTGGCAGATATGACATGGGGCATATGGGAGATCTGTGCCCTTCTTGAGAGGCAGCTGAGGGTCAGGCAGGACACCTTACAGCATCTCAGATGGCAACAGAGTAACCAAACCAAGCCTCTCAATTTAGATGCCTATATCTATGTATCTACAGGCTGGAGCTGAATCTCACCTCTGGGATTTGATCATTAAGAAATGTTAAATCATTATGCTGTTTTGTCTAGCAAAAGTATTCAGAATGTCCCAGAAAAAAACATCATTTTTCTTAACAATGTTTCTGGTTTTGCTTTTTTCTTGTGTTCTTACAACAAGCAGTAGTAAAGAAATGTTATTGTTTGATTCAGAAATCCAACTATTCTGGCACGTGGCTCTACTCCATGTATCGTAAACTGACCTTCAGAAGGGAACCGTAGACAAATCTGCACAACTTCATCACTGTATTGCTCCCCTGAAAGAAAATCTTGTACCATTTCCTTGCATTAGCAAGTGTGTAGATGAGAGGATTTAGCACAGTGGCTTTTCTGTCCCCATTTTTTAGAACGCTGTGATCACTCTGGTTTTTGGAGGTCACATGTGGCTACACATGCTACAGTGCCAGTATCGTGTTCACCTAAGTCCTGACAACGCCTTCTACTTGAGAAATATAGTACGACTGAAATAATAAGGCATGAAGATAAATCCATTTTTGATGTGACTTTGCAGTTCATGCAGCTATTATCCATATGGGCCCACACTGGATTCCTACCAGAGCACATGTATAGGGATTGTCAGTCAGAATGGTTGAGTCGTATGGATGTGGGCATGCATTCAATCTCACCTCTGTCAGTGTAAACAGGTACTACCAAGGGAGTTTATCTTCATTTTCCTTTTGCACTTCCACATTGCCTTTCTGTGACTGACCCCCAGCCCATGTCTCTTCTCTAAAATTAGCCTCATGTCCCTTAACTCTCAAATATGGCTCTAATGAGTATAGACATTTAAAACAAATTTAATTTCTACAGCCAGAAATATGCAGATAGCTAGAATAGGCGGGTGGATTACACGTCACAGCCACACAAAGAGGTGTTATTAAGTCATTATAAATAGGAGAGAAATGTGGACCTCAGAGTTGAGCAATACACCTAATGAATAAACTACAGAATCAAAATAATAAACTATGACTCTCCAAATGCAAGAATAATCAAGCATATAAAAACAAGGATAATAAGGCATAAGTGCCTGTTGCATAAAGGTGCAGTGCCACTTTTTACATATCTGTCAAACTAAATACATTGTGCTATGCTTATGGGCTGGGAAAAACAATACATTAACTGTCTCCTGAAATGACTCTGAAATACAAAGAGTCCAAGAACTGTGTCAACTGCAAGTTTGTTTTGTTGTTGTTGTTGTTGTTTTCCATAAAGTTCTTTTCAAATTAAAGGACAGCATTTAATGCTGTTGTTTTTATATTAAGCCTCAGTAGCACCACTGTGTATATCATTCTGTTTCGGAAATGGCATTCTTCCAAAACGTGTGATCGTCTGGAAGGTTATCTAATCTTTCATAATTTGATTTGTCAACTCTGTATCTGACTCAGGAAATCAGCTCAGTTTGCAAAAGAACTGTCAAACGTGTTCAAATTTAAACATATATTTATGAAGTTCCCTGAACTGGCATAACAGCCTGTGCCCCGGGACTGTACGCAGATCCCAGCCATCATGAAAGAGCAGGCTTGATTATTTAATGGCTCTTTTTAGCATGTATCTGTGGTGATCACAGCTGATGAGTTATTTTGATTTCTGCAGGTCTTTTACAGCCCCTAGTGGCTCAGAAACACTTAGACTGTGTCCTGCCACCAGCGTCAATGAGGAGTGTGAAGCACCACAGGGCGAATTGCAGGACCAGGGAAGTGGTGGGGCCTGCACAGCCTGGGTGTGTTCGGCTGTTCTGGGATGGAAAACAAGTTTCAGCAAACCCTGTCATATGTTTCTTGCAAGATTTGCCATGCTTATAATTTTCAATAAAAACACTGTTGTTGGCTTAAAGGAAAAATGTTCCAGTTTTGTATTTGTTCTAACTTCCATCCTACGTCTTTGTTAAAAAAATCTACGTATCATAAAATTTTGAAGAGACAGATGGTTTTATTTAAAGACTGAAAGTATGACACAGTAAGTCATTCATTTTTAAAATTACTTGCCTTTTAAATAGCATAGCAATACGGTCACTTCGTCTGACAATCTGAATGAAAGCTTTTTCCTTGCCTGTGGAAGTGTCATCTTTGGCCAGGGCTTTCATCACAACTTTCCCAACATTCATGTGGGCTTTCGCTGGCAAAATGTTCATTGTGAGGGCCCTGCGGACTAGATCATGAACCTTAGAATCACCAACAGCAGTCCCACCGGGCACAAAAAGTCCTGTCATTCCAGAAGAAATGTGTTTATGCCATTTTATTAAAGACCTCTTTAGCTTTTTTCCTAAAACATTATGTTGTATCATACAATATCATCCAATGTTTCCTGACCAACAATATCAGTATTTTTTGGTGTTTCTAGAGATCTGACAAGCTGGTTTTGCTTTTGCTTTTGAAGAAACTTGGTTAGTTTTTCCCCATCACTCTTCTTCACATACATTGAGTGTTTTTCAACATGATGGCACAAAGTTTAATTTTACCGTGACAACTTCAGTCTGTGGGTGGTTTTCATTTAAACATTTAGTAAGTTGTTTGCTGTCATTCTAATCAATATAATTGGCATTTAGTCAAAACCCTGCTAATCAAGAGAACAACAAAGCATAAATCCTCTCCCATCCCTCACTTTTCCCAGCCTGTTTCACCCCAGCTTTTAAGAGGATAAGAGACTTATAACCCGCGCCTCCAAAAATATTCCCAGTTTGGAAACTTTTTGAAGGACAATTTTAAGAACTGAGAGCTTTTGCCATAGTGGTGGCTACTAAATTGTGCATGGCCAAAGAGAATGAGTGAAAGGCTGGATTGAAGAGGGACATATTTCTCTCCATGAAGACATCATTTGTCCTCTGGTAGGCTCAGGCTTGAAAAAGAAGCAGCTACTTTCTATTATTATTTTATATACGATAGTTGGCTTTTTCAAAATATAAAACTGTTTACCAATGTGGACAGAAAAGACTTAATTCTAAAATTTTCTGTGGGAGGAACATTTAAATCCAGATACCTGTAAAAAATCCTTGAATTAACTTTATGTTGCCTATGTATGTCTGTATAGCCAAAGTTGCAGCTGGTAGTTTGTTCCAAGAGTTTTTAAGGTGGACCATGCATTCATGTTTAGAGTAAAACTATGACTACTTTTTTTTCCAGAGCAGAATACTTTTTGGAGTGTCTACATAAAATCAAATTCCTGTAATTTATATACTTGGTGAAAGCGTTTTCATTTATTACTTCCACAAGAAGAGGCCATAACGTCATCTGGAGAACTGTGTTTATTTTATGGTTGGGAAACAGCAGCTCATTACTAAGAGGAAAGTACAAAGCCACAATTACACCACACAATATTCTTGGTCACAACTGACAATATTTACTCATCACAACTTACCTGTTTGCTCAGGCCAGGAACTACTGAAACAGAGTGTTTCTACTTTAGTTTTGGAAATACAGTTTAACTTTTAAAATGTAATTTCTTGGGTGCTAGCTCTTTAATTAAAGGGCTACCCAGCATAGGAAAACTCAGTTCTATGAGTTTTCTTCCCTTCCCGCCCCCCGCCCTGTATTCTGTCTCTTTTGCTGTTGTTGTTTGTTTGTTTTGTTCTCCATCATAGACATATGCTGTGCCTCCTTTTTACAGTTGCTTACTCTGAGTCTGCATAAGAGTGCTAAAATCTCTCTTTTAAACCGACAGTATTGATTTTTTTTTTCAGCTTGTAGTCCTCAGAGTAATATGTTTAGGCTGAGGTGAAATGAGTTCCTGAGCCTCTGGGCAGGGTCTCTCAGTTGAGGAAATTCTCCTAGCACTTGGCTGTTTCATTGAGAAGGGCTTTAGTGATATTTGAGGGACATCTTGTGCTTCTGGGGTCACTTCCTCTGGTTTGCTGAGTACTTCTTTAGGTAGGCGATCGATATTATACAGAAGAATTGAAAGAAAGGTTAGTACAAAACAAGCATTTAATGGAAATGTCAAAATGTAACTTAAGCACACACAATGCCACTTAAAAAAAATCAACCCCTATTTATCTGAAATTCCTGTAGAGATTCGCAAAGGCAGTGTTTAATGGGGTTACATGACATGTGAACAGGAGTCTATGCAGCAGCACGAGGCCCCAGCAGGAATGGCACAGCAGGAGTGCAGGGTCGTCCAGCAAGTCAAGAGCTTAAGACCAACCATGAAATGCAAGAAAGGTAAGAATGGGGAATTGGCAGGATTTGGGTGTAGGGCCAGCTGTACTAAGTCCATCCCTTGAAGAAAGCCCCACAACACAGATACAGAGCAACACCAGTATGATACAACTCAATTTGGCCCTGAGGTTTTGTCAAGAGAGAATATAAAGGGTAGCAAAGGTCGTGCACCATTGTCACCATTCAGGATGAACCCAGAAGCCCCAGGGTGGAGCTAAAATGGGGCTCCTGAGCTGGGATGTAGGGGGGGGGCCTCAACTGAGGCCATTAAGTTCTACAAGTCCCCTCAGGGCACTGACCTTGATACTTGATGCCCCTTGTTCTCCTTGTCGCCATAAATAACCCTGCCCAGACATGTTTGTGTTAATGAGTAGGGAAGCCTGAGCATGTGTGAGAGTGAAATCTATGTGAGAATGACTGTTAGTGAAATTGGTCTTCTTTAAAATAAAAAATTGCCACCTTCTTCTCTGTAGTCTCGTATGGAGCATTGTTACATTTATTGCTATAGCCATACTCTCCTCATTTCCCCAAATTGCGAGTAAACAACAGTGCTCAAGTAATTTATTTGTCGGCTTGTAAAAGCAAATTTTTCTTCTCTCTCTTTCTGTCTCTTTTTATTACTCAGAACTATATCTGGTCTTGCCACTGTTTTAGGGATAGTATTATTACAAGGCAACTGAAGTAGTCTTGCGTATTATAAATAAATCAAATCCCAGACCTCGAGAATGAGGCCCAGAGGCTCTCCAGTGTTTTACCTTCTCCTATGGGACACAGGACAGGTTGCTTTTGACTTTCGGTTTTTCCTTTGCTGGTATATAGACCTCTTGGTTAATGAACAAATAAATCATTAAAAAGCATTGGAAACATGTAGGCATAATTAAGAGTGTTTGTCATGATAGCAGCTAAAAAGTTGTTTTAGCAATAGGATGGTAAGATATTATTTTCCACATAACGTTTTTTCATTGATTGTTTATTTCCGTAGTGACTCACAGACCACTGCTGCTGTTCTGCCATGAGAGATGAGCCTGTAGGCAAAACATAGACCAGGTGAGCAAAGACAGCATGTTCAAACACAACACTTCTACCTGTACACTTACTTACAAAAAGGCGAAACTTACTGCAGTGCTGCAACAGCAGGAATTCTACACAGGAGGGTTCTGTTTGTTTCTTTTCCTGTTCAGGAAGACAGATAAAAACGCCTGAAGTGGCAGCTGATCCCTGTGACAGTCTCTTTGTTAGACTGGGACCTTGTTTTGTATCTGAAGGTAATGTGCCGTAATCTTGGGAAGGATGTGCCAATCCTCAGAAGCACATCCTCCTGCAAACAGGTTTTCACCAGGTACTTCTGGGAAAAAAAACCATTTTTGTTTCAAGAATAAAACCTTTAGTATCCTTCCTTATCCACCTTAACAGCAAATAAACCCCTAGAGAAAACCATTGGATTCAAAGCTGTACCTGGGAGGAGAGATCCCATCAAGGCATATTTAATGGAGATTTTTCCAGCTCTTCCTGAAATTAGGAACTTAATGTATTTTAAAGAGAAAGCAAACATTTCTATGATCACAGGTTTCCCTGACATCAGGGAGGAGGGAAAACATCTTTAGTGATACACTCAATGTATGTATGGCAATAGTGGAGCTAATTAAGACACACTCCCTTTTCCCTGGCTTTCTGGAATTCCAAACCCTCATCAGAGGCAGTAATTATGTTGGGAGTCTTCCACTCTTCCCCTCATCCATGTTCTTCCTTCTTATGACATTGCATAAATACATTTGTAATTTTCTCTTCCTGATGCGGCACAGTAACTGCAGCCTGTTTGGGGTTTTAATTCTGTGTGCTGATGAAGAGCTAAAAGCGGACTCAGCAAATTGTTTCCGACTGTTGCACAACTGCAGAGTGATGCAGACCTGCCCCATAGGAAGGGGGTAAGAATCGATGCATGTAAAGATAGCATAATATAAATTTGCAGGTTGATTAAATCCTGTTACTTTGAGAGATATGTGCCTCTAACAGAGACCGCAGCTACACAACATAGCGTAAAACAACTCTACCTGTTAGTAGTTTTCCCTGTAGCTTTCTGCCAACCTTTGGTGTAGTTCAAGGCTCTGAGCCAAGGCCATTACGATTGACTATAACTGCATTAGGAAGACTCATCAGACAGAGCTTAAATCCAGCATCTTAAACACAAGGCCCAATGTACATCTTTCAATTGCTTTTTAATTTTTCCAAATTTGTTAGTTTTTTTCCCAGTAATGAATTAGCAAATAAAGCATTAACAGACTTGACTTGTCACAGAACACTTCTCCACGATCCTCCACAATTGCAGAGGACAAAATTTATGACACTACTAAGCCCACCGTCCTTTTCCATCTTTTCTATTAGGACTTTTTTTTCTTTTCCCCGTTTTATAATCTCCATCATAGAGCACAATTTGCATGCTGCATTTCTACGCAAAGAACTAATTTTTTTTTTGTTACGTGATTTTCCTTCAATTCTTGTGCAACCTCTTCACCTTCCCACAGGCGGGGGAAAGCCCCGGGCACCGCGCCCCCGTAACCGGGCCGAGCCGAGCCTTGCCGAGCTGCGCCGGGCCGAACCCAGCCGCAGAGCCGAACCGAGCCGAGCCCAGCCCAGCCCAGCTGAGCATAGCCGAGCCGAGCCGATCATAGCCGAACCGAGCCGAGCATAGCCGAGCCCAGCCGAGCATAGCCGAGCCCAGCCGAGCATAGCCGAGCCCAGCCGAGCATAGCCGAGCCCAGCCGAGCATAGCCGAACCCAGCCGAGCCCAGCCGAGCCCAGCCGAGCCCAGCCGAGCATAGCCGAGCATAGCCGAGCATAGCCGAGCCCAGCCGAGCCCAGCCGAGCATAGCCGAGCATAGCCGAGCATAGCCGAGCCCAGCCGAGCATAGCCGAGCCCAGCCGAACCCAGCCGACCACAGCCGAGCCCAGCCGAGTCCAGCCGAGCCCAGCCGAGTCCAGCCGAGCCCAGCCGAGTCCAGCCGAGCCCGCCCCCGCCCCGGCGGCGCGCCGGCTGACGCGCTCCGCCTGCGCCCAGCCCCGCCCCCGGCAGCGTGTGTGTCCCATGCGGGGCGGCATGGGCCGGGCTGGCAGCGATGGCGAGCGCGGGCCGGCGGCGGTGGACCCGGTGCGGAGCTTCCAGCGCTGGAAGAAGAAATACACCTGGCGGACGAAGAAGCTGCGTCTGGAGCGGCAGGCGCGGAAGCGGCCCGAGTGGCAGGTGGAGCGGGAGGCCATCGGCCGCCTGGTGCAGCGCTACCCCGAGGTACGGCACGGCCGGGCTGACGCTGTAGGCCGGGGAGCGGGGGCTTCCCGGGGCGGGGACGGGAGGGCACCCCCGGGTGGGCATGGCGGGCCTCGTGTGGTGTGTGTGGGGCAGGGCTGGGAGGAGGAGAAGGAGGGGGCGGGTCTGTGCGGGCTCCTGGGCAGGGGAGCGGGGCACCCCTAGGCGGCGGAGCTGCTCCTCTGGCTGTTGGCGGTGCCTGTAGGTGACAGGTGTGTTGGGTGGCACCGCTGAGTGGCAGGCAGAAGGGCTTTCCTCTCCGTGACCCCCCATTCCTTCCCTTTCTGCCCCGGGCAGGGGAGGAGGGGGCTGGAGGGCCGGGGGATGGAGACCATGGGAGGAGAGTGACTGCTGGAGAGCGCAGCGAGGAAGAGGAGGAGGTTGGAGCAGATGGTGGGAACAGTTGTAACCGGTGGCACTTGGCCCTTCTGACCAGGCAACGTGGATGTTTCGCTGTGGCCAATGGGACACATTTGTCTCCACGGAAGACGCCCTGCAGGCAGACATCTCTCTAGGAGAGTATGTTGTTTAACCTCAAGTCAGGTGTTTGAATATTAGAGCCAGGGTCAGTGGTGTTGGTGTTGTCACGCAGCTTTTGAGCCGTAGTGATTAGCAGAAAGTATCGTAATTGTGAATAACAGTTTAGATGCGTTCTGCCTATGGTGTTGCTCAATGTCCTGCCAACTTTGACTGGATTTGCAGCTGCTGCTGGAGAGGAGCATGGCTGTCAGACTTGGTTGTACAGCACTCAGTGCAGCTGATAGTAGAGACTTTTTGGTGGTTGTAATTTGACCAGAAAGTAATGATAACAGGTATAGAAGACACATATCTGTTACTATGAAGGGTTTGTGATAGCTTCTTCAGTTAAGATTCAGCAAGTGTTCTGAGGCTTCACACAGTCATTGGCTTTGCTGGTTTGAAGGCAAATAGTATTCTTCCAAAGATGGTCAGATTACTAGTTGTAACAGATTGTTTCTCAGGAAAATAAGTGGGTTTATTATTCATTGTTTTAATTATAAAAAATAAATATTGTAACTACATAAATGATTGTGGGTGAAATTTGAGTTAACTTGTTTTGGGAATATCTCTCTAGTCACTGTAAAAATAGAGGACTTAGATGCTGACTGTGAAAGCAAACGACTCCAGTTGTTAGAAACTTGTATTCTTCTGAGTGGGATGAGCATTGGTAGGTGTGTGTCTTTCATTGTGGTATGAAAAACCTCATTACTACAGCACTGTTTGACTGCTTGTTATAACCTAGACTTAGGTGGTTGCCTCTGGTCTCTGAAGGGTGCGTGTCAGAGCAAAAGAGGAAACTGAGTTAAAGCAACTTGGCAAAGGCTGTGTACAGAGTTTGTGAACTCTCTGCATATATACCAAGGTGATGGGCTTATTGTTTGTATACCAAACTGCAGTATATACATGAGAGATTGCTTTGTGTATTTGTGTGTTTGTATAAGGGTGTTATTACCTTTTCTCTAGAGATGAAATTCATACATTAACTTTTTTTTTTTTTTACTAGAGAGAACTAGGCTGAACAGAGTGGTGGTGTCATCTAGGTGCTTTAGACAGGTATAAACCCTCAGTTTTCTAGAATATGCAGAGCCATTAGGAAGCTTGGTACTTCAAGTAGATATAAGGTTGATCTGACAAAAATAAATGACAGAGCCTCTTACTTTTCTGTAGTGGCAGATGGAAGGAAGCAGGTTAAACAAAAACTATCTTTCCTGTGAATCTGAGAGTCACAACATCAGCAGATCTGAAGATCTGTGTGAGTCGCTACATCCCACAGGGCAGAAATCTCATTCTGCCTTTTGGATAACCTATAAACCTGTATTGCCATCCAGTTCTGTTCAAGAAGGACAGGGAACTGCTGGAGAGAGTCCAGCACAGGGCAACAAAGATAATTAAGGGAGTGGAGCATCTCCCGTATGAGGAAAGGCTGAGGGAGCTGGGGCTCTTTAGCTTGGAGAAGAGTAGACTGAGGGGTGACCTCATTAACGTTTATAAATACGTAAAGGGTGAGTGTCATGAGGATGGAGCCAGGCTCTTCTCGGTGGCAAACAATGATAGGACAATGGACAGTGGGTACAAACTGGAACACAGGAGGTTCCACTTAAATATGAGAAGAAACTTCTTCTCAGTGAGGGTGACAGACACTGGAACAGGCTGCCCAGGGGGGTTGTGGAGTCTCCTTCTCTGGAGACATTCAAAACCTACCTGGATGCCTTCCTGTGTAACCTCATCTGGCTGTTCCTGCTCCAGCAGGGGGAATTGGACTAGATGGTCTTTCGAGGTCCCTTCCAATCCCTGACATTCTGTGATCCTGTGATCCTCATTGCTTCAGGGGATCTGAAAACACAGACAGGAAAAGGACAGCATAGTGCTAGTAAGGCTGTAGGGAGGCTGCCAGCAGAGTTTGCGTGTTCCCTGCAGATGGAGGAGTCTGCCTTTAGGGACAGGAACCGTAACAGTTACATTGTTAAAGGTGCGCATGAGCTTCTCTTTTTCAGGAAGATAATGGCTCTGTATTTTGCAGCATAATAATGTTTCTTTCTTAAGCTGCTCTTTCTTAAGAGCTCCGAGTTCCATTTTATGACATATGACTGTCATTATTCCATTTGCAATAGCATCTGAAACTGAACTGCTCATATGTGGATATTCCCAGGAAAATGAGTTTATGCTTAGTGTGCATGAATCATAAACTTGGTGCTTGTTGTAGCCGCACAGAAGTAAGAAATAATTGGCTAGTTGTGTGTCTTGCCATATATATTTTATTGTAATTTGTATTGGCAGTTAGTCTGACTGGGAGAGTTTTTGAGAAGACAGGCTCAGTCTCAATCGCTTTTCCCCCATGAGGACACTGAGGCAGAGGCACAGGTTGCCCAGGTAGTCTGTCCAGTCTCTGTCCTTGAATGATTTCAGGGTGGGACTGGAACAATCCCTGAGCAACCTGGACTGACTTCAGACCTGACCGGCTGTGGGCAGGAGGTTGGACCAAGGACCTCCTGAGGTCCCTTTCAGCCTAAATTGTTCTGTGATTTCATGATGATCTGAGGTTTTAATTGTTATTAGCCTTTATTGTTATTAGCCATTAAAGTATGTCTTATTACTTACTAAACAATTTATGGTAGAAGAGTAGTTTAGCTTAGGTCCAACTGGTACAGATTGCCTGACCAGCTAAGTTGGATCAGGTCGTACTGAACTACTACATATTTATTTTAATGGCAACCTAAAGAATGCTGTTTGATTTCTCTGTTATACTTAGATTGTAAGCACTGATTAAGCTTATTTTGTTTCAGATAAATGCAAGTGAAATACAAAGATTTTCAGATTTTCCATTGTCAAAGAAAACCCTAAAAGGTGAGTACAAAAGTTTTATTTGGAAAGTAATTTAAGTAAAAATGACTGTATTGTTTATCTGCATCTGAACTTTTTTTTTTGCTTTAAACTAAGTTTTAGCTAAGTATTGCCATGTACAGCATTTTCTGAACAGGTAAATATAACTCTGGGCAGACAAAAATAATGATTTTTAATTTTTTTTTTTCTTCTTTCCCTCTTTTCCCACACTGCAAATGCTAGGATTGCAGGAAGCTCAGTATCGTGTGGTAACAGAGATACAGAGGCAAACCATAGGTTTGGCTTTACAAGGTAAAGACGTACTTGGAGCTGCAAAGACTGGATCAGGCAAGACCTTGGCTTTTATTGTCCCAGTAAGTAATTTGCATCCTTCCATTTGTACTCAAACCAAGTTACCTGTGAAATATTGAATATAAACCAGCTTGGGTTAATAGATCCTGGAAGAAAAGTGATAATTCAACTGATATAAATGTTCCAAGTAATCTAATAAAGCTGTTTGAGGTCCTGAACTAAGTATATTTTTGGCCCTAGGAATATTTGGACACATGGAAGTTCTATTTTGATCCTTACATTAGTAGACTTTGTGTGATTTAGGAAGTGCTTTGTTTTTTATTGTCAAGAATCTGTTTTCTTGGTGCAACTCTAGTTGTCCCGTTCTTTTAAAATTTGAAAACAGCGCATGAAAAAAAAAGGCGAAGGTGACATTTCTTCAGTTCCCTAGACTTTTTTTTTGTTGTTGTTGTTAGATAAGTGGTTTTCATCCCTTTAAAATTTTAGGATTTGGACCTTACATAGCAAACTTAAGCTTAGTGATTGTTGCCTTCCATTTCCTTCTTGTCTTTTGTGAACTTGTTAGAAATTGCTTCCAGGTGCAAGTGGGAAAACAGGATGAAAACCCCTGTCATAGATAATACATTTTTGACTGTTTTACTTGAAACTTCATGCTCTGCGTTTCATTTATTCAAGTTTAAAGTATAATTGAGATGCTTGTTTGACGTGCACATGTGAGTGCTTACAGACCCCATCATGTTATGATTAGATAAAGGGAAAAATAAATGTTGTTCGGATTATGGAGGTTTTTTGTTTAAACGTTTCTTGCATTTTTGTCAGCATAAATTTCTTTGGAGCCTATTCTGTCAGTAACTGTGAGATCAGTAGTAGGTGTTTTGAATACCCTCTCTAGTTGAGAAGGTTTATGCTTTATGCTGTGTTTTTTTTAATTTTTTTTTTAATTAGTGTAGAATTAAACATGTAGGTGGCTTCAAAAGATAGAAAGATAGTCTCGTGAACTTGAGAAACAAAAGTGAGATTGCTCAATTAGTTAATCTAGGAGTAGAAGTACTTTGTTTCACAAACTTTATTTTAAAACAGTTTTAGGGGAGAAAAGTGATAAGGGGGACCTGGAGATACGAAGAATGAAAATAAAAATTAATTGTACAAGGGTGCTTAGCAGCCTTCAGTATTTCAGAATGCTTCTGATATTCATACCTATGAAATTTTTGCGTTAGGACTAGCTGACTAAGACAGTGTTTCTATGGTGAGAATTCATAAGAGGAGGAATAATCCTGGTTTGAAGTGTATGGCAACTTCAGCTGGAATGCGCTCTATATAGCATGTGTGGACAGTACTGCTATAACCGGAATTAAAGCTGCAATGATTTACTTCTAGTTGGTCATTATCTTTCTGGTTCCCATGAAACCTTATAAGCAGAGAAGTTTCTCATGTTTTTCTACACTGATTTCTATTATTGTATGAATGATTAAGGCTTAATTTCCAGGATTTAGCAGAGCAGGATTAATTGTGCAGTAAAATGTTTATGATTTACCACCCATTTCTGTCTGTCACAGATTGGTACTAGGGAAATTTGCTACAGCAAGTATTATAATCAGTTAGAATTTACTTATAATCAAACTATGTGAAATGTATACTGATATTTCTTCAAGTAATTATTCTAATTGATGTTGCTTTATATTTTTTATGACAGTTTTGGTACATATTTTCATTGTGAGATTTTATAATGAGCATATGGTGATTTTTTTCAGGCTTTGGAACTCCTGTATCGCCAGCAGTGGACTTCAGCTGATGGACTGGGAGTTCTGATAATATCACCTACCCGGGAACTGGCATATCAAACCTTCAAGGTTCTGAGGAAAGTGGGGAAGAATCATGAGTTCTCAGCTGGCCTTATCATTGGCGGAAAGGTGTGTCCTCTCGTCGAGTTTGCTGTATGGAAGCATAGAGTGCTATATTAAGTGCTAGTTTAGGAAGGAAACTCTGAAAATGCAAAGGCAGGGAAGAGAGAAGTCAATGGAAACCTATCAATGATCCACTCATTTTCCTGCCTGTGTGCTCTGTGTCTGTTGAAACTTTTGCATATTTACAGTCTTTCCAGGTTACATGACTGGACGGACTTTCCTGCCAAGCCTTCCAGGCTATTTTGTTAATTTATATTATTCTGAAATTCTTTTTCCTCAAGCCACAAGTGTGAGCATGCTGAAGAAACTGTAATATCTCTGTAGAAATAGGACTGGAGGAAAGCAAATGTCACTCCAGTCTTCAAAAAGGGCAAGAAGGAGGACCTGGGTAACTATCGACTGGTCAGCCTCACTTCCATCCCTGGGAAACTGATGGAACAACTTATCCTTGGTGCCATCTCAAGGCATATCAAGGATAAGAGGGTCATTAGAGGCAGTCAACATGGCTTCACCAAGGGAAGTCATGCTTAACCAACCTCATAGCCTTTTATGAAGACATAACCAGGTGGATAGATGATGGCAGAGCAGTGGATGTGGTCTACCTTGACTTCAGTAAAGCATTTGACACAGTCTCCCACAGCATCCTCACAGCTAAACTGATGGAGTGTGGTCTGGACGATTGGGTAGTGAGGTGGACTGCGAACTGGCTGAAGGAAAGAAGCCAGAGAGTCGTGGTCAATGGGATGGAGTTCAGTTGGAGGCCTGTATCTAGTGGAGTGCCTCAGGGGTCAGTACTGGGACCAGTACTATTTAATATATTCATCAGCGACGTGGATGAGGGAATAGAGCGTACTGTCAGCAAGTTTGCTGATGACACGAAGCTTGGGGGAGTGGCTGACACACAAGAAGGCTGTGCTGCCATCCAGCGAGACCTGGACAGGCTGGAGAGTTGGGCAGGGAAAAATTTAATGGAATATAACAAGGGCAAGTGTAGAGTTTTGCATCTGGGCAGGAACAACTCCAGGTTCCAGTATAAGTTGGGGAACGACTTGTTAGAGAGCAGTGTAGGGGAAAGGGACCTGGGGGTCCTGGTGGACAGCAGGATGACCATGAGCCAGCACTGTGCCCTTGTGGCCAAGAAGGCCAATGGCATCCTGGGGTGGATTAGAAGGGGGGTGGTTAGTAGGTGGAGAGAGGCAATGGATGTAAACTGGAACACAGGAGGTTCCACTTAAATATGAGAAGAAAACTTCTCAGTGAGGGTGAACAGGCTGCCCAGGGGGGTTGTGGAGTCTCCTTCTCTGGAGACATGCAAAACCCGCCTGGACACCTTCCTGTGTAGCCTCATCTGGGTGTTCCTGCTCCAGCAGGGGGATTGGACTGGATGATCTTTCAAGGCCCCTTCCAATCCCTGACATTCCATGATTCTGTGAATGGCTGATCCTTGACTATTCTTCTGAAAAACTATCAGTAGGTTAAGGTGCCCTGACCATCTCTGGTACTGGGGTCCTAGTGTGAACAACAAGACCTAAGCTGGTTTAACTCCTTTTCAGGATCTGAAAGAAGAGTCTGAAAGAATCCATCACATAAATATGCTAATCTGCACTCCAGGACGGCTTCTACAGCACATGGATGAAACTTCATATTTCTATGCCTCTGATCTGCAAATGCTGAGTAAGTTTTTTGAGTACTGGAAAGTACTCAGAAATATTTTGTAACAGTTCATAATTGCATGGAGCACTTCCATGGGTAAAAAATTTATCCTAGTCAGGTTATGTAGATAAAATGGCATTAAAGTTCACGTATGTACAAATTAAACAGAAAACAATGAAACCCCTTTTTTGTGTGTACTTTGTCTCAAGCAGTAGCTGAGCATGCCTTCCTTAGGACGATAAGAACAGGTGGTTGAGTTAGTAAGGAACCCAAACCCAAATGTAGCATTCAATATAATCCTTTAGTTGTGTCTTGGCTAACATTGAGCTTTCCTTTCTGCCTATGACTCTTGTGTTTTTCCTGACTTAATTAACTATGTGGAATATCCATTGTAGTGTGTGTTTTTGGCCAGTTCTAAAAGACACTTATATTTGAATTTTAAGACAGATTGCTGCTCCTTTCATTGTTCTGTTAGCATTGTTAACATTGTTTCTTTTCATCCTTCCAACCTGAATAAAAATTTTGGTGTAATGTAAAGGTTTGCCTCCCACTAAGAACTGCATAATCTTTAGCATAGCTGGAGGAACTTAGAAGCAATTAAGAAACTAATGAAGCTGATAAAATGTGAAATTATGATTGCTACACTTAGTACTGTTCATGGCACTTAGACAAGAAGTGCATTAAGTATAGACCCTTTTCTTAAAGCTTTGTCTTGTGCTACTCTGTTTATACCCTGTGTTTCAGTGGTAAGTTCAGCTTAGGTACAGTAGAGTGTTTTGCTCTGTCATGAATAAATAGTACAGCACTGCTTTATATTCCATGCTTTTGTTTCAGTAATAGGACTGGGAGTTGGTAATTTGTAGTCTGTCTGCAAATTGCTGAACTGTTTACTTGAAATCCTGTTCTTTTATGCGTCAGCTTGTGAAGCTGAGGGCTGTAGTATATAGATTATGGGAAATGCTCTGACTTCTATTACAGTTTTTTAAAAAACATATTTTATGGAGTACATGAATATCTAAAGAGAATCATGTCATACACAGTAATTAAGTTAATCTCTGCAGTTGAAGTTGGCATAGATTTTTGTACTATATGGATTTGATGTATGATTTTTTTTTTAATATGTAAATGAAGCTAAAATCAGATTTTTCTCGAACTATCTCTCAAATCAGTTCTTGATGAAGCTGATAGAATTCTAGACATGGGGTTTGCTGATACGATGAACGCAATCATAGAAAACCTACCTAAGAAACGCCAGACCTTGCTTTTTTCTGCAACACAAACAAAATCTGTGAAGGATCTTGCACGTCTGAGTCTGAAAGATCCGGAATATGTTTGGGTTCATGAGAAAGCCAAATTCAGGTATGTTGGGATATTTTTTTTTCCTGGGGGGAGTTAAACAGATGGTGATCCTACTGAAGTCGATCTCTGACTGTCAGTTCCCTGAATCAGAAGTTGTGTTGTGCATCTTCCTTCCTGCAGTGTGTGATGCTGTTCTGTGCCTTTCTGAAAGGAAGGAATTTCCCGATGAGAGGGTCCTAGTTCTGGCTGATTCGTTACAGGGAGGCTGAACCTGCACCTTCCTGTGGCTTCTCAGGCAGCTTTGTAGTCTGGGAATTTTCTTCCTCAGGAGCAAGTGATGGAGCAGTGTCCTGGCTGTATCACTCACTTCTGAATTGCTCCTTTTTTGTTGTTTGACTTCCTTTGTCTCCTGCGTGTGTGTACACTGTGCAGAACCACCGCATGTGTTGCACAAGTACAACTCTGTGTGCCATTGATAAATCTGGCTTTCCAAGGAAAATGTGATTCTATTGGGAAAGTGCAGAATTACACTATTATTATACAATATTAGGTGCCCAAAGGAAAGCATGTGGCACTAGTCTATGTGGAGTAAGTCTTGTGGCTTCCTGATTTGCTGGGTTTACTATGCACACAAAATACATTTATCATGCTAAACAGTTTGGATCCAAATGGGAGGGCCTTGTGAGAAGTGAAGTATGTGGTCTACCGTGCTCAAAAAATATAATGTGTCACTAAGTGGAAAAAAAAAAGCATGTTGTTTTTGGCATGTTTTTTAAATTTTGAAATCTAAGTGAAGAGCATTATTTGATGTTTTGCATTTCTGTGAGTTCCATCTTCTAAGTGTCAAACTGCTTATGAACATGTAGGATTTTTTTTTTTTCTATGAAGTTTGCATGTATTTCCATATGTAAGATGCAGGAGAAAGGTGAAGTACAGAGATAAAAATGGCTTTCCCAAGAGCAACTGGGAAATCATAGCAAAATCAGCAGCCGAACTAGGTTGAATCTTGAGACAGTTTCAACTATTTGATTTGATTCTCTCTGTACTGCACTGCAAATTCTTTTTTTTACATCAGTAATACTGTCAAAGGCATCTTAAATATGCATGATTGTCTGAAAAAATCATGTGGTTGATAGCCTCTTAGCAGAAGGGGATGTACAAGCCTAGTCTGTGGTCTTCATTGTGAGGACTGACTATACATCTGTTTTGCAGGTCTCAACTTTTTCCTGAAGTCTACTTTAAATTACATTTAATTTAAGAAAAAAATATTTGGGAGAGTGCAATCAGATAATAAAGGGAATAAAAATAAAGTATTAATTACTGCTTAAGTGTGCAGTAGGTTATTGCCTTATGAAAAGGTTTTCTCTGAAAAAAAGTTTCCTCTGAAAGACTTACAAATTACAAGATGCTGTGGCATAATTCAAATTGACTAGCAGAATAAAAACTGGAGTAATGTCTTGTGCCACCTGGGTGGGTAAAATTACCTTTACAAAAATGATTTTTGAATACCTTTGGTCTGTTGAGGGTGAAGCAGAGGAACTAAGAGGTGAGCATTTAGATGTATTTCAAGGACAAATATGCCAAAGGCTTTTCTGTTGGTTTATTTTATTTTGTGAAGAATGGAAAGGTTAGTTAGGATGATCATTCAGAGCTTTACAAAGTCACTTTGCATGTCAGGGTGTAATCAGTAGAAGTACATCAGTGCTCCTTTTTGTGTGTGATTAGGCTGTGCTTTGACATTGCCTTGAGCACAAATGATGCTTTAATAGGGCTAATAGACAAAATTGCATTTTAAGTCAAGGCAATTTGAATGTCACCGCTTAGGCAGGGAAAGAGTTTGGCTTGCTAGTAGTAAATGAATTTAGAAGTAATGTCAAAAGTTATCCCTTCCTCCCCATGGGCGTTTAGTAAGGAAATTGATTCATCTTTCAAGAGTAGCTTTCTAGTGGAGCTGCTGCTTGTTCCTCAAAGTTGCAGAACACTCCAGCCTGCCTTTTTTTTCTTTCTTTCCCCCATTTTTTTTCTGGGTATTTGTCTGACACTTGACTTAAAAGGAAGGACAAGCAACTCTGTAGATATTCTATGGCTGTATATTCACTCTCTTCCCTTCTTTTGTTTCTCATTTTAATGTTATGGGAACTAATGCCATCTAACTGTACTTTTTTTTTTTTTTTAGTACCCCGGCAACTTTGGATCAGAACTATGTTGTTTGTGAGCTTCAGCAAAAAGTAAACATGTTATACTCTTTCCTGAGAACTCACTTGAAAAAGAAGACCATTGTGTTTTTTGCAAGCTGTAAAGAGGTATGGTTATTGCCCCCTATCCACTGTAGCATTTAAAAACGATTAAAATTAAGATATTCATGCAGATGTCAAGGCACCAGAGAGGTGAGATTCTGGACTGGTTTGCAACAGGAAATTGGGGGAGGAAACCAAACATCACGTCATGTCATGCAGGATCCTGCTGCTGGGAAGCTCAGCGACCCCATCTCAGTGCAGGAAGGTCCTGGAGACCTCTGTATACTCAGCCATTTTTGTGCTCTGCTGTTAAAAATGAATACTAAAAATTCTGTCACTAAGGGCCAGTTTTGTACCGTGACATTTTGTGGCTGGATTACAGAGTATTTTAATAGCTATATCTAGTTTCTTTACAAGCTTTTAAATCTGCCTTTGTAAGAAATTATAGTTGCGAAATAGTGCACAGTAAGTTTTTTTCTTATGGTTATATAGGAAATAATCCTTCAAAAATCAGCTTGTATAAATGTCCTGGGACTATTCTTTTGAAGATATTTGTATGTGTTTGTATGGCACTGGTATTTATTCCTATAACTACTGCATGTATTCAATATTTTACAACATACAGTGGTGTAGTAAATATTCATTGCATTTCCTCCACTTGTGCAAGAGGTTACAATAGTTTTGTTGTTCTGCAGTTGGTTGGTGAGTACAGTGGGGTGGTGGCCTTCTTTGTACAGAAATTCTCTGAGCTGCAGCTGTTACTGCAACCTATGCAGTTTCTGTAACTATTTTCTTTAAAAAAAATATTAGATAGCTACCTGCTATAAAATAATGCTTTATTGTGGTACTGTATGTAAGAGTAAACAGACTGTTTTTACAAGAGAAGCTGTTGAAGCTTGGAATAGTAAACCAAGACTGTGCAGACTGCTTTGAGTGCAAGTGGAAGACACTACACCCTGCCAGTGTTGTCTAACAGCGATGCTTCTGTGGACTTTGATACTTCGATACTGCATACAACCTAACTAGTCATGTCCCAAGTTGTTCTTGCTGTTACCTGCTCCGGTTCCTTTTACGAAATGCAACCAAAAGTCATGCCAGTCTTGTGCCAGAGTTCATTTCTTCTTTTAGTACCTACCTGTCTTTCAGAGTCTCAAAATAGCGTCTCTTGTCTCCGATATGGAGAAAAGTGTATGTTATTTGATGTGCTAAGTCAGTTGCTATATACTGGATATGACCTTAACAAGTTTAACGTTGCATAGTAACATTTTTTTTTCGTCTCCCTGATTTGTTGGGTAGGTCCAGTATCTATTCAGAGTGTTCTGTAAGCTTCAGCCTGGTCTTCCTGTACTGGCACTCCATGGCAAGCAGCATCAGATGAAGAGAATGGAAGTCTACACTTGTTTTGTTCGGAAAAAGGCAGCAGTGCTTTTTGCTACAGATATTGCAGCTCGTGGCCTGGGTATGTACCCACAGAGGCAATAGTTGTTCACAAAGTGGTGATCTAGCCCAATTGAGATTTTATCAGTGACAGTATGCTCTGAAGACCAACGTGATTTGTAAGAAATGAAGCTATAGTTTGTTTAAGAGCTCATTAGGGTATCTCAGAAAATATATGCATCTTAGAGCTCTGCTGTTTCTTTACTGAAGAGGCCCACTTCATTTGTGCTTATTTTTGATTTTTGTCTCAGAAGGGCCTATGTTGTCTCTAGTTTTGTAATGGCATTTGTTAGTGAGGTAGTCAGTGGAAGCTATCCTTTATTTATTCATTTGTTTATTTATTGAAGTCTGTAGACAATCTAGTTTTTCCAGCCATGTTCTATGGCAAATATCTGGAACAAGAGAAAATAGAAATAGTGATGTATTTGCTTACTACATGCCTTAAGGCAAGATTTCAGCAGATTTAAGTGTTTCTGGTGTACCTGTATCCTGTGGGTTATTCCAAAGGATATGAAAAATGACTAACCTAGTACTATGTGGAAATGAAAACCTGAAGCAGTTTTGATGTCTGAACTATGAATGGTGTGATAGGACTGTATTCTGAAGGAGGCAGAAAAATAGATGAGGGGGAAAAGCAACAATATTTATAAGACCTGTTTTGGCTTGCACATGTATTTCCTCTGGTCATTACAGCTGAGTTATGATTTACTTCTTTATATTTTCTGTGGATACTTTGGACTTTTTTTTTGTACTTGGAGGCATTTAAATATGACACAAGACTGTTCTCAGGAGTCTACTCAATCTTTCAGACAGCAATCTATGCTACAAAAGGAAGGAAGGTGCTCTAAAAACTGAAGGCAGAAATGAAAACTGTGTATCACACCTCCACTGCTGAAATCTCGGTAGTGAGGATCTAACGCAGGTGGGGTTGGTTGGGTTTAGATTGTAGGTGTTATTGTGAAAAACGGTGCAGCTACAGACACAATGAGGAATTAACACCAACTTACTCCAACGCAAAGCATGCTGCTGCCCTATGAAGTGCAGCAGTTTGAAAAAGCTTATAAGTATTATCGTTCACATTCAGTGTTGACTTCTTTGTCAGGCCTGGTCACCACCTCCTGTCTTTGAGAAGCACTATAATTCTGTATGCAGACAGCAGAAGTTGTGCTGTCTTGCCACAGCTAACTTCAGACCCTGGTGGTGTGGGATATTGATGCTGTAGGTGAAAAGGGGGTCAGATATTGTTATTTAGTTATTAAATGAACTGGTGTTTTATTATCTGTGTGACACAAAGCATGCCCGTTCTTGTCAAGTGTGAAATTATGTTCCATTCAATGCACTGTCGTAATTTAGAAAATGAAGACGCTATTAATTTTAGCTTTCTTTGATGAAGAAGATGATTGTTTATGATATGGTAATACATGCAATTAATTTTATTTTTATTTCAGAGGTTGCACCCAGAGTCTGTAAATTGGTCTAAATGATGGTTCTTATTGGAATTAATGCTCCTAAATAATATGATGCTCTTGAATAGGAGGATGTTCAGTACCATGAGCTTAGATTTTTGACATATTTTTTTCCTTTATACAGATTTTCCAGCAGTGAACTGGGTCATTCAGTTTGATTGTCCAGAAGATGCAAACACATACATCCACAGAGTGGGAAGAACAGCCAGGTTTGTTTTCACTTTTCATTAATATTTTATTGTTTAAAACTAGATCACTATAGGGACAGGTAATTGGCTAAATACTCACTTGAAAACATCAAGATACAGATTGGAAATAAGGGCTGTTATCACCAAAAGACTCTTTTGATTGCTTAAGAGTAGTGATTTGACTTAATCATTTCTAGTGAGCGTCAGAAACTCCTTACAGCAGACAGAAAAAAATAGGCCCAAATTACCTCAAAGGCTGAGTTAAGCATATTTGTGGGTGGAAAAGCTTGTTTTGCCGCTGCCATTTATAGGTAAATAAGGCTTTAGACTGTGGAAATCCAATTTCTTTGTGTCATTGAAGACTCTTCAAAAGGATGGAAATATTTTCTTCTGTATTTTAATTTGAGGAGGAAAGAATCAAGTAATGTTAATTGCAGGTTAAATTTTTATTTTTATAAGTCTTTTGTAGAATTATATTCTTAGGGATAGCTTTAGTTAAAATTCTGGCTAAGCCTTTATGATGGGATTTACCCAGATACACTGTTGGAAACCTGGTCGTTGATCTCTGAAGGAGATTTTTAAGAGAAACAGGAGTTGTTATTGCATGTAATTAAGTAGATCAAAACCTTTATGCAATTATCTGAAGGATGAAATGCGAGACCCGGCATTATATCTTGTATATAATTTAATTTGTTTGCAGTATGGTTTGCAATATAGGCAGTTGTCAACCTAATGACAGAACAGTTTCATAGAATAGGACTTCAGCTCTCTGCACTATAGAAGTTTGAAATCTGTTTTTCTGGATCAGCTGGCATTAAATTTTGGTGATTCTGTAACAGGAGTGTGTACTTCCAGGCCTCTTTCAGAATGTGGAAGTTCTAGCTGTGTTTAACACTGTAACTGGTAACATTTCTGCCCCATTCATTTCTGAGTCTTCCATTCTCCTATCTACCTGTTATAATAGAAGGGAATAATGAATTTTTAAATGCCTTTGGAAAGAACCATGAACAAAATCAGCAAATGTTATATATACAAAGATAAAACATGTAGCTATTTGAGTAAGTTAAAATCTATATGTAATCTCATGCATCCCAATTGAGAGAAAAACATATGGACTTAGAATTCTGGGGTTAAGGGTTCCCCCCCCCCCCCCCCCCCCCCCTTTTTTTTTTTTAATCCTATGTGGCTTCAACAGAAGGCCTATAATGTTATTTTTATGGCATACTGTCATTGTGGAAGGCAAAACAACACGTTTATCCCAGTTGAACTGGCAGTTTCTGGAAGGCCTGTTGAGCTTTCCTCGAGCCACGTCACTGAGGTGAAGCGCCTCCCTTGGGTTACAATCCTCACCCTTCGTCCCCGTTCCCATTAGGCACCGAGACCAATGATTTTAAGTAGGTTTAGAGAGGGACCGCAGCTACATAAAGACAAATAACCCTCCTTTTCCACAATGCTTTTAGTAAAATGTCACGCTGATGAAGGCCTCACAGCCTTAAGGGTCGGCCTTTGGTGGCCTCTTCACCACCACCTTCTGTGATAGCTTGAGGGACAGATTCAGACAGAAACTGGGGGCAGAGGATCTGTCCCATGGGCTGTGAGCTGTGCCGGTGCCTCCACCGTCCGGTCGTGTTCTTCCTTTCATGTGAATTTTTCGGCAGCCAGACCTTGCTGAAATTGGGAGTGCACCTGAGCGAGTTGTTTGAGCTGGTGGTGGTGACTGAGATTGAAAGCAAATTCCTTCCCCAGGGGAAGCCTTGTGGGTATCTTCTGTTTCTTAATCTGATACAAAGATCAAGGAGAGTTCTGCCTACACTGGGCTTTCATTTGGGACAAACATACAGGCACTCTTTGTCCTTAAAGCAATCCTTGGCAGAGATTCATCCCATGATGTTAATGGCATGATATAAATATTTGAAAATAAAGCAAGGGAGTTGTCTAATCATTTTAAGTAAATACTGTGCACTAAATAAATATGCTAATGCAGCTTTAGGTGTGGATAATTGAGAATGTACTTCTCAGGGAACTCTTAAGTGATGAGTAGGATGCTTCATTTGTTTTCAATAGCTACAGTTTGTGTGAGAAGCTTATGTTTCTGCTAGAAACTTGATAAAAATGAACTGAACTGCAGTTTAGTAGTCCTCATTAATGAGGTTAGAGATAATTACAAATTTTCATGCGTTATGAGAGTCTATAATTGCATGGAATGAGAGCTAAATTAAATATCTCAGCTAATTAAGAGACTTCGTTAAACTGTAATTAAAACTGGGATGCCAAATACTGTTTACTTTTGAAATCAAATTATTTTGTGATACAAAAGTAAGTATGAAAGTCAAGAGAGAAATTATTTTGGGGAAAGGGCTGAAAAGCCTCTAACAAACAATCATGGCTGTGTTTCCCCATCTGTTTTACAGTTTTGCAAAGCTTTATCTAAGATGACAGATAGTGATTGATTTTTAAGTGGATAAGACCACTGTGTTCCCTAAGTAGCATTTCACTTGCATTTCACCATATTGAATAAAATAAATTGCAACTTCTGCATTTTTTATTTCGGGTAAAGTAAGATCAAGAAAATTTGGGTGTTCTCCAGTAATGCTTTTACTTTGGGCTAGAATTGGCATATCTTGATTTTTTTTTTTTTTTTTTTTAATTTATGCTATGATTGGAGTGATTGGACATTATTTCTTCCAACTAGATTTTAAAGTATTTCTTTAAAGTCTTAGCTAGTTCAATAACAGACTTTCTAAAATACTGACAGTATTATGGCCATGCCCATAAGTATTTTTGGCTGTATTTTTGTCACACAATCTCTTAGCAAAGCCTGTAATTTAAAATACTAGATCACAGCGGGTTTTTTTGTGGGTCTTAGTTTTAAAAATTCTAAGTAAATAAGAGCTACTTGTAGCAATTGTCTGCGAAACTGATTTCCTGACTTTTAATTTCTGTTGATGCTTTCCGTTCTGTAGCCTCTGAAGCCTACAATTGAAAATATTCTTTGATCAGTTTTGTGAAACAAGTTACAGTGCCACTAGGGGACACCAGAAGATAATAATTTCTGAGGCACACTGTTACTCACTTTTTTCCCCAAGTGCTTTTCCGAAAATAATTTGTAAATTGGATGGCATGAAAGAAGCATATATAGGCATGTTTTTCCTTCAATCGTGATTGCATTGATGTGTAGAAAAGACACTGACATCTATTTTATCTTTCTATTCATGTGTAAATTTCTTGTATTTTGGGTGTATCTGTGTCCTGGCACATCTTAGTATATAATTTCTTTCTTTCCTAGCATTATATTCTTCCTTCCACTCTTTCTCTTTTTTTCCTTTGGAGGTGGCTGTTAAAAACTTGAGTTTAGTGATTTTTCTGTCAGGAGTTTTTATTTTAAAGAAACTGACAAGCAGAATGTTAAACAGAATAAGTCTTTTTGCTCTGCAGTTTTTATCTGTAGTATGTTCAGAACTTTATATAGGCTTTGGGTCTGACTCAGGCTCAGACTTGTGATGGTATTTGATCCAGGCTTGTTGGTAAGGCTGCTTAGGTGCTTAAACTGATTTAGGAAAGAAGCCGTAATTTTGTTGTTGTCATATAACCACAGTGTGCATGCAGGCATGGATGTCCTGTCTAGCTCTACGTATGCTTTTTTCCTTTTGGTAAATTATATTCTGAAAATAAATGGAATAGTAGAAGTCCTTCTTCCCACAGCAGGAAACTCTATTGCTCTAGCATTCTAGTACTGACTGGTGTGATGATTAAAGCCAAGAAGTACGAATAAACACTTAAAAGATCTGTAGTTTTTTTGATGCCTTGTGAATACTGCAGAGTACACACACACATCAAATTTTGGAAAGGTGAAAGGGGCAGGTCATATCTTTTTCTGTCATAAAGTAAAATGCTTTGAAGCATGCCCACTGGGGCTCTCCTTAAGTAATTACACACTATGTGTGTGAAAGTAAGACTAATAAGCCTTCAGAGTAATCTTTGCGAGTGGCAATAAAGCATTTAAAAATGTGAGTGACTTAATGGAACTTTTTCAGTGGTGGAAGCTTGATATTTTTTTTTTCTTTCCCAGTAGGAAATATGTCTCAGGGATACATGCCTTAGGTCCTGACTAAACAAGATGGCAGCTCCTTGTTTGTTTTTTCATATTGAAGACCCATTGAAGCACTTCTACTGATGTTTCTTTAAAAATAAATGCAGTATTTAGACCATCTCATGTTATATTGCAGTCAAATAGTCATCCTAACTCAAGCTAAGTAAAAATAGCTGCTAGTGGAGGTCACAAGAAATTGTTGACACCATATATTTAATTTGCAGTTCACATTATTAAATTCTTTAAAATGAAACACTGTACTCTAGCTACATTCCTGCAGTGGGCTGCGATGCTGCAGGCGTGCTGACCGGCACTGTGTTATCCATTAGAATTCCCTTCGTAATGGCCAGGTGTGAATGAACGAATGAAATGAAATATTAAGTGGCTAAGGTTATTACCTACTGACATGAAGCTATCCTCTAAGCTGTAATAAAAAATAAATAAGCACATGTATTTTAGCGCAGCGGAGTGGACACAGCTGCTGTGGAAAATGCATTGCTTACAGCGTGGGCTGGAGGACCCGACGGCTTCCCAAAGCCTTTTGAATTCAGTGTGTTCTGAGATGAGCAGGACTAGGCTGGAGAGCCACTGCCTGTTCTTGTCCATTATTTCTTGTGACTAAGTGTCTGGCAAACGAGGACACCCAGACATTACGACTGAATGAAAGGGATTATGGTTTTGTGGTATGAATAAAACGCAGTTGCATGGTTCTTGGAATTTGGCAATAGATATAAGTGGGCTGCTGTCCAGACAGGAGAAGGAAAAGGATATTAAATGGTCGGAGGAAGACAAAACAATCCCCAAAATAAACCCCTAAGCAATTTCTGACTTCATAGCAATATTTATTGATAATTTTTTGGGGATACTGAACTAAGGTCTATGCAATGGAGAAATAGGAGTGAAAAAAGCATTAGAAGTCAGGTAAAACCAATACAAAAAATGAAGCCAGTTCACTTTTTGTTGTTTTAAGTGCTCCGTGGGATGGTGCAGCCTCACCTGGAGCACTGTGTGCAGTTCTGCGCGCCACAGGATAAGAAGGATATAAAGTTACTGGAGAGTGTCTACAAGAGGGACATGAAGTTGGTGGATGGTTTGGAGGGGAAGCTGTATGAGGAGCAGCTAAAGTCACTTGGTTTGTTCAGCCTGGAGAAGAGGAGACTGAGAGGAGACCTCATTGTGGTCTACAGCTTCCTCACAAGGGGAGGAGGAGGGGCAGGCGCCAAACTCTTCTCTTTAGTGACCAATGACAGAACCCGAGGGAATGGCAGGAAGATGTGCCAGGAGAGGTTTAAGTTGGACATTAGGAAAAGGTTCTTCCTCCAGAGGATGCTGGAGCACTGGAACAGGCTCCCCAGGGAGGTGTCACAGCCCCAAGCCTGACAGTGTTCAAGAAGAGACTGGACAACACCCTCAGACACATGGTGTGAACTGTGGGGTTGTCATATGCAGGGACAGGAGTTGGACTTGATGATCCTTGTGGATCCCTTCCAGCTCAGGACACTCTATGATTCTAGGTTGGGCTGTTGAGAACCCGTGGGGCAGAAGAGCTCTTCTCCCTGGCAAGCATGTTCTGGCCTGTTCTCATTTGTGTTGTGCTGCTTGAGCAGGACTTGCTGTATATGCACATTTCAGTTAGCAGTGCGCACAGATGTCTCGTTAAAGATTTATTGTTTTAAAGAAAAATATCTATTACAAAAAGGGACCATTGATCAGGTAGATGGGATAGAAATTCCCATATTACATGGATTTGTTTTCTGTGCTCATTTGTCACTTAAAAAATAGAATAACAAATGACCACATTAGGGAAGAAACTCAGCGGTGCAGAAGGTATGATAAACAGCAGATAAAACTCATCTTGCTCCTGGGCTCGGAGAAATAATGTTTTCTTGGTTTAAAGCTTACATTTCACCAGTCCTCATCATGTCAGAAGACCCGTAAAGTAGTATAATTGGAAACAAAGGTTTGCCTGAATTGAGCCCAGTATGAGCGACCTAAAGCTGTTACTTTGTTTAAGAAATATGTTTAAAAACGGTAGCTTATAAAATCAGGTTTAATAGTTGAATTTTAAAACAAAAGTATTAATTACTGTATTTCTGTGGAAGGCCTTAGGGGTAGATACGGATATTAGTTTGTTGAAGGATAGTGTGTGGGTGAACAGATTTATTCATATGTCTATCAGACTGAAATGGACAGTTTTATTCTGAAAAATACCTATTTTGATGTTTTTAGTTTATATTTTTATGGTCATCTTATATTGTTCCTTTACATAAAAAGTGCAACACAGACACGTGTGCATCAATGAAATGCTTTTTCATTCACTATTGTAGTTGATTTTATCAAGGAATTGTAAATAATTTTAAAAGATAGGTTTTGGGAGCTAGGTGTATACAGAATGTTTCAAAGAGATGGACCCAATTGAAACACCTTGTATCCGCATACTCAGATGATGATTCTCTCCTTTCAAGTACTTCTTACAGCAGATGAAGAACTGTACTATGCTGGGCTTTATTTTTCATCATCGTCAGTTCTCAGCTGCAATACCATGTGCATTAACAAGTACCTGTACGATTTCACTGGCATACTGAGTTCACGCAAGGGTAAATCTTTGCTCTAGAAGCAAGGCTCTGTGCTGGTTTTTGAATTTTGCTTGTCAGTTATTCCATGTGATGGAATTGCCTTGTTCTGGATTCTTTATGGCAACTAAAATAGTATGCAAAGGTTTAAAGAACATTATTGTTGCCAAGTAAGTGCTCCAGAATATTTATATTCTGGGAAGGGTGTGAATGGTGCACAGTGAATGAATGTTCACCTTTACATGGTGGATAATTTGGCTTTTCAGTGAAAGTAACTATTAAATACTTTTGTATTAATAGTTTGCGACCATCTATGATGAACAAAGGGTCCATCAGAAGAAGAGTGAAAATACATAATTGTAACATATCAAAATGCACTTGCAAAACCAGGCAAATTTAGTGGGCTTGATTTTGATGTTATTCCAAATGCTTAACTTATTGACCTTAATGTTTTAAGGAAAGAGGTCTTCTGCTTACTTCTGGTAGGTCAAATTTAATCAGGGTGAGAAAGAGACAGTTGAGAAGTTGATTTGGCTTCCCTGATGCCTGATTTCCTTTCTCTGAAGGGCTCTGCTGTGAAGGGTTTCTGCAATACCAGTGTATCTGAAGGTGGCTTTTTGGCTTGGAATGCAAGACTTTTTAGGAGTGGGCTTTGATTTAAGCTCACAAGTTTTGGAGTGATAACTTACTTCCTTCTACATCTTTTGACAGATAAGATGACAACATTTGCTGATACGATCCATCCTGGCCCAGTTAGGTTAAAATTAGATCTTTAATCAAGTCAACTTGGTAAAGTCCCACTTAAGTTACAGATTAAAAAAACCCGCAAAACACATTATTTTAATATGGGGGTAGAAGTGTGACCTCCAAAACATAAAATTATACACTTATGGTTCCTTCCATCTTCATATGTGTCCAAAAACTTTATCACCTCCTTTACATTGACTTTTCTGTAAAGGGAAATATTCCAAATCAGGAAACTGTAATGCAAGTATCTTTATATGTGCAACTCTCTTCCCCCAAATTTTACGATTATCTCATCATCTCCATTTTCTCCTTTGCCAGTTTTTAAAATAGATTATTTGTTTTCTTGCCAAACAAAGCAGAAATACTGCCTTTAACTCTCTCAAAATTTGGCATCAATTTATATCTTCTGAAATACAAACGTTAGGGAAATATGTTGCAGTATATCTGTGCAAGCCAACCTGTATAGCATTCCCAGTAAGGTCTGCATATCCACTCAAGCTGTCCTTACAGTTCTCTTCCTATTGCTTGCCCATCATTTTTTTTTCCCTACTGGATGACTGCCCTACAGCAGAACAGTGGTGCCTGATGACCACCGATCAGTTGGTTCCCATTCCTATTTTATTGTGGTATCACTGCAACTCAGATGTCACTGACAATTAAAACACGGTGCATTGGACTGAAGTATATGTTACTATGGTTGTGGCAAGGATGTAAAATTACTTGGAGTGTAGTTAGAACAAGCGCAACTGCAGCTGCGTGGCAAGGTGGAATTGATTGATAACCGCAGGACGTTTTCACCTGTGGCCTTTGTGATAATGGTAATATTGTTCACTTTAGTAGTATTGGCTAGAGGTGTGTGTGGCCTTGGCTGGATCTGATCAAGGACAGGTTAAGATGGGTTAGGATTAGCAAAAGGTGAGTGCCTATTTGGCCTGCAGGAAGAGAATGTTTTTCTCACCCTTTCCTCAGTGAATTTTCTGCATGCTGTTTGTTCCTTCATGCTCGATACCAGCTGTCAGCTCAGGGTGATTTTTAGCAGAAGTTTAAGATAGATTCTGTCATGGTGAATGAACTGTCCTCTTGATTTTAGTGTTTTTATTTATTTATTTATTTATTTAGCATGAAATGGAAACTATATGGCAACTCTTTGTGTTTCTTTGCTAGGGAAATGATGCTCTTGACATTTTAAACTATTTTTCTCTGCTTCTAATTAGCCAGTAGCACAGTGCCCTATGCAATTTATCACATTTCCTTCTTGTCCAGCCTTTGGTGCTTGCCCTTGATTATAGACATCCTTTTCCTCATCTGCAGTCAGTGTAAATATATCATTCCTACCCTCTGCTTTATAGTGCTAATGATGATTTGTCACAGCTTCCTTGCTTGTAAGTCAAGACTGAATTTCAGAGAAGTTACTTGCCTTTTTGATAGGCATTGAAGCCAATACACTCTAGAAAATAAGACAGATATGAACTACAAGTATGTGAATTTTTCTTTTCCAAAGACTTTCTGCAAGTAGGATGCAATTTTCCATAGAATGGGAATGAATTGTATCTGGTATCCTAATAGACTGTTAAAATTGCAATACGAAGATGAGTCTCTGCTCTGGTCTCTTGATCACCTTGAGGAGATGACAAGATAAGTAATGTCATCAATTACTACACAATCCAAGGAAGTTTGATTACTTTGAGGTCTTTAATTTACTTTTCTCCAGCACCATTGAGGTGCATACTTAATGAATAATAAATCACTAGAGTGAATTAGCCTTTTAGAACAGATGTTTTGTTTTAGTGACTATGGACAACTTGAAGGCTGCAGTCAGCAGGAATGGGGAGAACTTCTCTTAATGTCTTCTCATTTGCAGAAGAATTAGTCCTCCTGCTAAAGAATTTCAGTAGCTGAGGTTGACTCTTTGCTGCTTTATCATCTGTAAAGGTTTAAAGGTTTTATCTGTCTACTGGAGATAATTACAGAAATCTTCTTTTATTTCCTTAAATGGAGAAGTTTATTCCCTTAGGATACTGAGAGGTGTTCTTTTCTCCCATGTTGTAGGCATTGTAATGGAAACAAGTTTTGAGCAGAAGATCTAAGTGTTCTATTCTTTATTGTTTATGCCAGTTTTCAGTAGCTTGTGCTTTTGTGAGTCTGCCAATATAGAAGCTGTTAGTGTGACAGACACAGAGAAAACACATTTGAAAACTTAAATTTTCCACTGCAACCTCACTTTTAGAAGTTATCTTTAAGACCATGACTTTCTTATTAGCACATTACTAAGTTATTTTCTTTCTTGAGAAATAAGATAATACTCTGCCCAAATAAACTTCTTTTTTTGTAGGCTTGCCTTTTGCTTTCTTTTACTAAACAGCCTCTGGAGACGTGGAAGAGATACAAACCTTCCCAGATGGTACTTAAGTTCATTTGGTTTTCAGCTTTCTCAGTTCTGTAATGATTTCATATTTAGCTCTGAAGAACAACATTAATATTAAACTATCTGTTTTAGTTAATTAAATCACACAATATAAAAATGGGCAAAACTGTTCCTCCCTACCTTCGAGTATGTTTAAAATATTGGCATTTAAAAGGCTGAATGTTTCCAAAGTAGGTAAGCAAAAAGATTTACACTGCACCAATAGTTACCAGATATCTTTAAGTCACTTTGAATTTCTGAAGGCATCAGCTCTAAGAAATATTTTTAATGTTGCCTTTTTTTTTTTTCCTTAATAATTGCCAAAAGATGAGAAAGTATAGGTGTTTGGAAACCTCTGTCTCTTCTTGGTCCTTTTTTATGTGATTGTTTCTTTAGTTAGCTATGGTACTGTTTTCTCTGTGTAAAGGCTTTGCAAGACTTAATGTAAACATTGAATTAGTTTTTGTCTATAGATACCAAATTTAATGCTTGTTTTCTTTTTTTGTGAATGATCTATGAAAAGTGCCTTTAGAATTACATCTCCTGACTTTGTAGTTTCTGAAAAGATAACTGACTCAGCATATAATGTCGTGGATGGGTGATTTAGAGTCCTGCTTGCTGCAAAGCAATGTTTAGATCACTTTTAGAGAAAAGTGCAACTTAACGGAGTCTGGCAAGGTTCACTCTCTTACTGCATGGAGGAAATATGCCAAGCAGAATTGGGTGAGAGTTGTTTTAGGGTGATTTCTGTGGGAACAGGAGATGCAGAAGGGCAGAGGGAGGCCCTCCCGTTGTCACGAAGTTCAGAATGGACCCTCTTGCTTTCTAAACTCCTCCTCAGAGAGGAGTCCAGGTGACAGGATCCAAACCTAGTCCCAGACTTGGTCAGTGGTTCATGTCTAAGAGACATAAAGGGTAAAGGGAAAACAGATAAGGGATTATATGTATTTATGGCCAAAGAATTATGTGTGCGCGCCTGATTCTTTATATCGCTTGGCTAGGATTTCAAAGTTTCATCATTCTGCTTCTCCACCTCCTTACCTTCCCTTTTGGGGTCTGGTGCCAGGTCGCTATCAAACCTGAATCCCAGGTCTGTCAGAGCAAGCTCTCAGGTGTCAAAGTTCAGTGGTAACAAGGATGGGATCCTGTGTCTCTTGAAGCAAGCTCTCAGGCATCAAAGCTCATAGAAATAAGTAATTTAACGGAGTAGTACAGCAGCAGGGTCGGCTCCAGCTGGGTGCCTTTGCAGAGGTGCTGAGCCAAGCACAGAATTCCCTGGGTAATTATACCCTTCCAGACTATTTACCTGGCCCTTATGCGATGATTCAGTCCAATAGTAATATGTGAGTCTGGGGTCTTCTTGCTTCATACTGGACTCTTTCACTGTCTTCAGACAGGCCCTTGTTTTGTTTAGCTGTAGACACTGTCGATAGTCCGAAGCTGCTTCATGTTGGACTTGAAAGTGTTGTTCTGTCTAAATGAGTCCTGTTTTGCTCAGTAAGGTACAAAACAGGCCTTATCTTGCAGGTGTTAGCCGCTTTGTTTTACTGAAGTTTGGTAAATATCAATGGAACTTTACAACATACTGTTAAAGGTTTCAGCAGATTTAGCTGTTAAGTAATTCAAAGCAGACAGTTTATGAGAAATCACACAACTTTATAATTCTAAGTGATTAGCTTAAATATGTATGCTTTAAATAGAATTAAACTATTGATATGAAACTTAAACTGGGCTGATCCAGTGATCTGTGATGAGTAGACCACCACTGTCCTACAGCCATGCCTGTCTAGCAGAGAGAGCTCTCAGGAGCTCTCCCAAGAGGTCACATTTATGGAATGAATTGGTTTGCTCGTAGTCACATTGCGTACGGTGGGAAAGGTCTGCACCAGACTCCTTGCACCCACAACTTCTTGAGGTTCAACGTGCTGTTCTGTTGCCTTGTGTGTTTCCCAGAAGGAGTTCCTGGCCCGGCTGCAGCTCAGGCCTTTACCTCCTCTGGAGCCAGGGCCAGACTGCTGCTGGTTCGGTTAAGGGGCATCAAGTGCATCTGCCACAAATGTGTTTAGCACTGATAACACAAGAACACCTTTCAAGGGTCACATTGAAGATTTCTCTGATCCTGCATCCTGCTTTGAGGGTGACCTCGTGGGTACTGAGGAAAAGCTATAAAAGCAAATCTAATGCCAAATGATACTTCTGGTACTGTGTCATTCCAGAGTTTGGGTTTGTGGCTTGCAGAGAGTATATCTGCACTCTTTAATCCATGTTGGGTATTTCTTCCACTATTTGTGTGGTACTGGTCTTCTGTAGCGCTTTGGACACTGAATAAAATAAATACAATAAAGCAACAGTTTAAGAATGTGAAGTCAGGCACTCCAGGATAAGAAATGCCAGAAGCAAAAAAACTACAGAAATAATTTCATGCCTTTGACTAAATTTAAGGAATCTGCAAAAATTATCCTTTGTGGGTATTTATATAGTGTGATCAAGACTTCTTTTTGTTTTCTTGACAAATGAGGAAGATTCTTGTTAAGAGACTGAACAGACATTCTTTCCAGGTATTGGATCATTCTCATAGCTCTTTTTGGAATTCTTTCCTTTCGTAGCATCTGTTTGTAGCTCTTTTTGGAATTCTTTCCTTTCGTAGCATCTGTTTTGAGGAGAAGAGCAGAGCTGTGCGTTATTCTGTGCTGTAAATTGGTGACTCCAGTATTGGCAGCAGTATTATCTCTGTCTTCCTGTCTGATACAAGCTTTGGGTAGATTAAAGTGAATATTTTCATCCTTCTTTCCAACAGTGCTCTGAGAGATCAGGTTCTTTTGATGAAAAATTAGCTGCCTTGGGACTGTGATCATCAATTTTTGCCATAAAATGCAAAGTTCTCTAAGGTTCAGTGGCTTTCCAGGATTTCGTTGCTTGTTCAAGCAGTGATAGTGTTTGACATGCACCCACTTTGTGGAAATATCATCTGGAATTTGTCTGGGTTAAAATATATAGAGTTTTCTTCCAGGGTGCACTTGGTCTATGTAAGCAAGTCATTCTCAACCTTCATTATTATGTAAAGGGCCCGAACATTCATGGGATGTTTGGTTAGCAGTCACTTATTTCCTTCTGTGCTGTTGGTAAAGATAATAAATTGCCTTCAACCAAGCATGTGGGTTGCTTTAGAACTCCTTTTTAGAGAAATTCTACAGGCTGATATTTCTGCATTAAGAACATTTTATGTCTACTAATTAAATAGCTTAAAATAAAAGTTTTGTGCAGTATCTTTCCCTGACCCACAACCCTAAAGAAGTATTTTTTTGGCACGAAGTCCAAATGTCTTACCATTTGTTTTGGTACTCTTACCAAAGCATATATAACCAGTAAATATACATAGTGTTGGTGTGTGCCAGCTACTCTCCTCTTTGTATCAAGTTGATTTCCATGTAAAATTTCAAAATCTAGAATGTAAGCGTTGAAATCTAATGATGAAAACATTTATTAAATGTTTTAAAATTATCTTTAAAAGTCAGTCCCCAAACACATCATGTATAGCACTGGGAAAAAAAAGGCATCTGAGAGCGTTTTGTTGTGATATTTCAAATTCACCAAATGAAAGCAGAGAGCTGTAATAAAAGCTGTCAGACTGTTGTAACTGCAGATTTAGTTGCTACTTGCATTGCTTACTATGCTGTGACAGATAGTGTTTATGGTTTTCAAACAGATCTGCAGTACTGTTTTTGCCAAGTGATAACTGTTTATACTTGGAGAAATGTGTGGTCCCTACATTCCATCTGAAATGATTTTTATCAGTTAATGGTATGATTCTTGTTTGGTGTGCCTGAGAACATCCTCTGAGCTCTCTCGCCTCCAACTGAGGAACACAGTGAACTTTCTTACAGAGAACAGAAAGGACAAACCAGACATGCTTAAGATGGATGAAGAGTTTTACCAATATAGGAAAAAAAGACAAATATGACTGGAGTAGGAATCGAAACAAAGCCTGTTAGAGTAGTAAATAATTTGATATAAAATGACACATGAAAAACAACACAGTGAGTATTTTCTGTTACAAATAAATGGTATGCTTGTAGTCACAGGAGCTTATGTACGGACTTACAATCTGCTGCTGCCTAGGGATTTCCCTGTGAGTAGTTCTTGGCAGTTAGAACTGCGCTCTGTGGTAACTTACCACTCTCTTATTTTGCTGTGTCCCACACATTGCTCTTATCCGTTGACTGTGAATTGGATTCTGTCCAATTTTGGCATATTTCTGAAATTTAGTTCAATTGGTGATTTTTATGTAGCGGAGGACTCTATGCAATATTTTGCTATCAATGTGTTCTTTTAAGAACTATTTGTAAATACAAATGAAGAAATAATATCCGTGTTAAAATAGATATGGACTTAGTGCAGGTAAGCTAACTCATCATTGTGACTTCTTCAGTAGGACTTAAAACCATTGTCTTATTTGTTTACTAGTGCTGTTGAGTATTTTTTTCCGTCCCATGAATGTCCTCAAGTTGCTAAATTTGCCAAAAGTAGGAACTGATATTTTGTTACAAAAAGGACGTGAACATGAAGATGCTTCACGAATAAAATAGAACCATTTTTATTTCTTTCCCCAATCTTGAGTAATTACCAAGTCACTTTCATTTGATATAGCTGTTAAGAGCATTGACGGGTGAATACTAGATACGTTCTTATGGAATCAGTCTGATTGTATTTTCCTTTTATACTTAAAAACTGCTTCTATAAATCAGAGAACTCCTCTTTTTATGCTTTTCTTTCAATGATGCCTCTCTAACCTGTTAGAAAAGTAGTCTTTATTGAACGTGCAAGTAGGAGTTGTTTGGGATCAAGGCGCTTACCCTTCCCCAGCCTTTACCTTCTTTCGCTTGCAGGATGCGCAAAGGAGAATCAGTTCTTGTCAGGTGTTGAGAATCACCTCTTGGTAAAGGATGAATGTAGGTAGGTTGGTGTAGCATTGTCACCTTTGGTCAAGTGCCATTTGATTACTACAGAGTATTTCTAATCTAGGGAAGAAAGATCAACCGATCTAAATCAACATCTTAGTCCCAGATGTTTAGGGCTCTAGGCATAGGTTTGAAATTGGCTCAAGTGGAGATGTTGGCAAGTCCCTTAACTGCTTTGCCTTTACCCTTTGTAAAGTGAGCATATTTGTCTGCTCTTCAGACTTCTTATAAGGAAGCAAATGTATATTCTCATTGGTTATTGAAAACATCAACAAAAATGTATTTTTTTGCCTGTTTGCTTGAGGTCTCTCTTTTGTGGTTTTTCCTTTGTTCAGATACAAAGAAGGTGGTGAAGCTTTGTTAGTATTGCTTCCCTCGGAAGAAAAAGGCATGGTGGAACAGCTGGCACAGAGGAAAGTACCTGTCAGTGAAATCAAGTAAGTGACTAATGACTTGTCTGTTATTCAGCCTTCTTTCTACAGGAATAATGTCCGATGAGTCTGTGACAATCCTGGTAAAGTGCTTGAATTGCCTGGAGCCGGACAAACAAGGGAGGTTTTTATAGTGTTGTAGAAGGTAAAGACCTTGAGAGGTTACCTATTCCATCCTCTTTCCCAAAGGCAGGATCAGCTGCATAAATCATTCTTATCAGGTGCTTATCTAACTTGCCAGTGAATGTCTTCACAATTTCCTGAAGCGATTTCATCTGTACTCAACAGTTTCTGCCATTAAGGCTTTTTCTTCAAGTGTCTGATAAGTCTTGTAAGTGAAAAATTTCTTTTGTCCTGTGCCAAGAATATATGGAAACTTAACTGTTCTCTTGCAACCACTTTTTGTGTAATTGAACATCATCATGCTATCTCTCTCTTTTCTTTTGCAGATTAAGCAATTACAATTTCTTTAATCTGTCCTGTATGTTTTTATACCTTTTATCATTCTTGTTTCATTAGCTGTCTTTTCTTTAGTTCTAGACTATTTCTCTGATTTGTCATGATCTTTTTGAATCAGCTAGTTGAAGAACAGGGAATAGAAGATATGGCTAAATGGTTATTGTACATACTGGAGAGTGTATTCCAGTGTAGACCTGTAGAATCTGTTATCTGTACAAAAGAGAACTGATTTTGAAAGGGTTGCAGATGCATATAGTGATACCATGTAAAAATAAAAAAGCACTTGTATTTCCAACTTCTGTTAAATGCAGAGTAATGAACATGTAGGGAAGACAAAAAAATCCCAAACCTGAACTGTAAAAATAATAGGAAAAAAAAGTACACCACTAAAAATAATTGGTGCTAATTTTTTAATTAGCAGCTATAGGTAGGAAGTAGTTTGTTGTTCTTTGAGCATTCAGTCTAATGCTAAATCAAAAAAGGAAACAGAACGTAAAGGAAATATGGAAGAAGAATTGAAAGCAAACCAGAAAATACTGTATGAACCTGATTCCGTTTTGAATACTCCCATAGTTCAGGTTGCACCGTGCCAAAGGTCATAGAGTGGAGCTAGAATAAAGCCAGAGGGTTGCAAGGTAGAAAAGTAAGTTCCTGTACAAGTGGGTATGAGCAAGGCCAGGAATCTCTTTGAAAAGCTGTGGTTGGAAGGTGAAGATATGTATCTCTAAGCAAAGAAGATAATTAACTGTATGCAGGAAATGTTTGGGGATAATGGTTTTTCAGAAGAAATCAAAATAGGATGAAACTTTAAATGGTTATTATTACTTCATTGCTTAAACTTCTAGATCTGCTCAAAATTAACTGTACTGTATTCTTTGATTTAGAGTGTAACAAAGGATGGTAAGAAATTGCTACTACTTATATGGCTATCTGTTCTTTTTGTTACACTTCCTATATATGTTTATGTCAAAACTTGAGTTAAGAAATGAAGTGAACACATACTTTTGGACTTGTCATTGTTAAAATCTACTAAATGAGAATCTTTTTCATGTCATTAGCTTTTACTATTGTAAATTCAATAATAGGTTGCATTAAAGTAAGGGTTTTTTTAATAAGATTTTTGTTTTAACCCCAAAATGTATTATTTTACAAAGCCACTTGTGTAACATTTTTAACTGGAGTCATTATAAACAAAGTTGGGGCTTTTGATTGGTAAGATATGTTAATAGTCTACCCTGAGAACCTGTTGTTCAATCTGCAAAATATACCATATTGGTATTTGTAAGATCTTAAGGGGAATGCTTTAACTTAGAACTTGCCTACCTAGTGTGGTTCAGTCTTAAATGGTTTTGCATCAAACTTCTATAGAGACTAACTAAAATCCGTGACAAAATTATTGTAATTACTTATGGATTGCAAAACAGTTTAATCCTAAAAGTTTTTAACTACAGATTTTCTTAGGTTGTTTACTTCTAGCTGGTTTCCCAATTAATACAGCCCTGGTGTGTTTTGGCAGTTGATAAATTATTAAAGAAGTTCCATCAAGCCATGGATCATGTTCCAGGTCTTCTATTGAAGTCTTCTCATGATGTTTGTGCATATTTGCCTAATTATAGATTCTCAAGAATTGCTTTAACTTGTGAGGTAGAAAGTAATGAACATTGCTTTCTGCCCACAGAGTCTAACTCTTCAAACTTCTCAAATCCATTCTGAAGGCTTTTCATTTCGAAAACATCACTGTCATTTAAAGTGTGTGTTTTGCTGTTCTTGTGAACCTGTTGTCTTGCGTAGGGATCACAATAACTGGTTTTCTGTTACTTTCCTTGTTTTGTATTTTCTGACTTAAAAAGGCCTCTTAACATTTATTTCATTTAGACAGAGCTTTTAAAACAGTTCCATAATTTGAAAGCAGAGAGGGGGGGAAAAACTGTTTTCTTTTCCTGAATCTCTATTCAAAAGGCCAGCGTTTGGTGGGCTATTTTCCTAATTTTCAGTTTTAAACCTAAGCTCCCTGTAGAGCCTGTTAGTGTGCCCTTCCTCGCTAATCAGCACAAGCTGCCAATTTACAGGTCGTGCTTTTAACAATACATCTCTTTTTCATTGTTCAAACACAGCAAGAGAAAATGCAAAGTATGCAATAACAAATTTTGTATTTTAGAACATTCAAATGTGGGAAAAAGCTACTCTGAAGGTATAACATGTTTATAAGGAGTCTATAATTTCAAAGTTTTAGGTGCAGGCTATGAACTGAAAATATTTTTGATAATACCTTGAGACTACTTCATGGCATACAGTTTTGTTGAGTAACAAGATAAGAGCTGCTTCCTAAGGGGTTCTCATAACAATTTTGTATCTACAAAGTTTTACCAAAGAAAGTGCAAGTATATAGATACTCTCAATGTAATATTGCTTGCTTTAATATTATGGCAAAAATGTGGTTCTTGAAGAAAACAAAAACAAGAAAACAGTGGAGAATACTTGGAAATGTATTTCACATGACAGTAACACTAATACTAGGGAATCCATCAAGAGTTGCTGCCTTCCAATTACCACGGTTACTGTAGGACAATTCACTGGTGTCACTGAGCAGAGTGGGTACCTGCTAGTCTGTGATGTGCTGGTGTGATGCTGGGTACCTGCTGGTCTGTGATGTGCTGGTGTGATGCTGGCAGCCCTGAGGAGCCTTCCTGGGCTCCCTGCTCCTCCTCCTCCTCCCTCCAGCCTCCCAGGGCATCCCCTGGAACCCCAAGGAGCCACGTTTGGGCTGAGGGCACAGAGCAAAACCTGCTGCTGCTTGGAAGCTCTGGGGAATGTGGAAACTGTGTTGCTGCAGCACAGTCTTTTTGATGGTTGTTGAGATTTTTTGTTTAAATTCTGCTTTGGAGAGGATGGGGAAGAGTATCTAGTTAAAGCAGTGTGTGTACCCAGTGTTAAAAATGGGAATGAGAGGAAGGCAGAGAGTATTGAGCAGGGAATTTGGAGCTTGCTGTCTGATCAGTTTGTAAGACCAAGCAAGCTGATTTCATATTTATATCATGGCACAGTCAATTTATACAACTGCTAGACAAAACAACAGTTTCAAAAAGTTATACTGCTCCTTAAATGTGAGATTTTTACTCACAGAATAAGAAAAGAATCACAGACAATGTCATAAAATCCTCTTCTAGTCTTTGCATACTTGGTTCTAGCTCACTGGTTCTAAGCTGCTTAGGCAAGTTTATAAATTATGATAATTCATTTAAGTGTTTAGATATAAGATTTGTTTGTCTCTCCAAATAGTCACATGCATGTAATTATTGTAGAATTTTATTTCTTCAGAAAGAAATAACTTGCAAACCCATTAAAACTAAATCCCAATTTAACAATGAGCAGCTTCCTTATTTTTGGATTCCTAGCACGAGATGGAGACGACAGTGAGTGGTAATCATGACACAGTGTTGGAGATGAGAAAATCCAATATTGTGGCTCTGCTGTGTTGCAGATTTACTCATTCATTAAAAGCACATAACCTCAAAATGTGATCAAGGCACCCAATTCCTGGTTGTCATTGCTTAGGTTTACACCATGTTATCTTGTCATGCTTTTATCTTGTGTTTTTTGACTTTTTCAAACTCTTTTCTTGCAAATTTCAACAAAATCACTCAAACTAAAATTTATGTGCAGTCAACAAAATGTTGTTATATCTTCTCCGAGATTATTCTCCATTATGCTTAGAGCCCCAAGGATGTATTGTCTCCCATAAACAATGAATCTTATTCCCACAATAATAATGAAAATAATGAGTAAAGTGGGCCCAGGTAAGAATTGGAACTTGGTTTTGCATTTTGAAGTTGACAGTGACAACAGTGAATAGTTGTTGGTCCCAAACTACTCTGAGTGCAGCTCCAAGGCCAGTTTTGCATTTACTTGAAGATTTAATGTAGAACATGTTTCCCAAACTTATGAAAATGTGCAACTGCAAGATGCTTTGCTGATGTCAGATATGGTACCTCCCATTTCTTTCCTATTCTTACAGCTTGCCAATCCTGCTTTGAAGGATAATCAAACTGATTAGTCATGTTTTGCTTCTGACTAAGCTATTTTGGCCATTGTATGCTTGCTTATTTTCTCTATGTGTTAAAATTGTTTTTCTGTATCAAGAAAAAAGTTAATAATTTAATTTATTCCCTTTTTTGCCCCTTTTGAAGATGAGCACTGTGTTTACCTGCCCTGTCTCATATGTTTTTATCCATCTTGGATAAATTCTCAAGAACAAAATCGTAGAATCATTTTGGTTCAAAGAGACCCTCAAGATCATAGAGTCCAACCACTAACTTAACTCTGGCACTAAACCATGTCCCTAAGAATGTCATCTACACGTTTTTTTAAACACCTCCAGGGATGGTGACTCAACCACTTCCCTGGGCAGCCTCTTTGAGTGCCTGACAACCTCTTCCATGAACAAATTTTTCCTAATCTGAACCTCTCTTGGCAGAACTTCAGGCCATTTCCTCTCATCCTAGATAGATACAACTATGACTCAAAAGTGCTTTGACTTTCTCTCTAGTTGCTATGGAGCAAATTTCTTCTGACCCAGCTGATTTATCTACGTAACTGTTATCTCGTGATTGCAATTCTCATGTGAGCTTGGACTCTGCTGTAGCTGTTGTTGTAATAGTTGTGTGATTGCAGCTGCCACTTTGAGTGAAGACAAGGGAAAAAAGGCACTGGCTAATTTGAGTCCCTTGATGTCATGTCTTAGTAGCTTTCCCATAACGTAACAGCAATCCAACACGTCTCTAAGATATCGTTTCTTTGTTCCTGCTCTCCCTTCTTTACTTTTTGTATATCATTTTGTGCTTGTAAATCTTATATTATCCCAGTGTATTTGTGCTGGTTTTATACTCAGTTCTACTTCAAACTTTGTTCTTGAGTTTCATGTCATTGCAAACATGTTGCTTTTCCTCTGGTCTTTCCTCTGCAGTGAACTGTTATACTTTGTGTTTTTATCTTCTAATACAATTTGGTATTAAGCAAGCCACTGCTTTTATTTTGCTGTTCTACCATTTTTTCATTCTTTGGATCATAAATAATTTCATTGTCACCTTCTCAACCTTGTTTTATAGAACAAAATCTGGAAGAGCCTTCTCTCTACTTACTTTTTCTCTCTTTGGTATCCTGTATGCATTCAATCCTGCATTGCATTTCAAAGAATTGCTGGTCAGTTTGTTCCCCACTGAATTTTTCATGCCTCCTCTTTTCTTTCTTATGTCTTTACGCTTTCCAAGCAAATTACGCACTGTCTTGAAACTGAAACTCAGCTTTTTGATCTTTCACTAAAACTGCAGCTAAATAGCTTTTGTGTGCACTAGAGTTTTCTACTGACTGTATCTGGCAGAGATAAGAAATTGCAGCGGTGAGAGAATAAAGCTCAATGCCTTTAGAAATTATTCTTTAATACCCTCCAACCCCTTGCTTAATTGCTGCTTTTATATTTATTAAGAATAATAGGTGATCATCATGGCTTATGTTACAAAAAAGTCTGTAAAAATGTTTCCTGCCTAATATTTTAATCAGTTATGTTTTTTAGACTGACTTACTGCTGTGTGAAGAGCCCTGCCTTTGATTCTTCTTTTTTTCTTGACTTCCTTTAGCAAAGGCTGTGTTTTGTTGTACAGTATGGGATGACATGGCACACAGCAGCTAGAAACAGATTAAGAAATCTGGTAATTGTGCGTCCCATTTGACCTCTACTTGAGAGGTAACCTCCTACCATGTTTGGTAGGTTGTGAGATACACTTGTGTGGGACTAGCAGATCAAACCCAGAAGTAGGTAAGAAAAGATCTGGGCAAATACACCCGGAATAGTGTAGGTATCACTGGAATAAGTACAAAAATCCAGAGTCTGGGAGAGGACTTGCATGCCTTCTTACTAGGTTTAGTGGCATTTTCTATAAGAAAGTCACTGTTTTTTTTATTCACCTGATCAGTATCTTGAGGAGCTTTCAAATCTGTTTGTTCCCAATGTCCTTTATTTTTGCTCATCTGGCTGTAAGAAAGAAGTTTTTAAATTTTGCTGTTCCCAGGGCAATGGATCTTATTTAAGCTTTCAAAAATGCTTATGAAGACTGCTATCTCAGTATAAAGTAGTACTGTGATTCATTATACTTCTTCTATATTTTTAATAGCATTTTTATAAATTCAAGAAGCTCTTTACTGCTGATTTTGGCTTTTCTTTGAAAGAAGTTCTGTCATCTTCACTGAAAATTGTCTCTGGATAAAAAGTCTGAGCTTCCATTTGTCTTATCTGTATTATATGTTTGAGGAGTGTATGCTTCATCCTCAATATGGCTCCATTTTAAGCTGTTTCAGAGTGGTAAGACCCTTAGGCATATTAAGTCAATGCAAAAGTCGTGAAGGTACTCCTGAAAACTTAATAGGTGCTTATTTTTGCATGTTCTAATAAGTAAAGATAATTTTATTTTATTAGTGTTATTATTTTTTTAATTAGGATTAACCCTGAAAAACTTACGGACATCCAAAAGAGGTTGCAAGCTTTCTTAGCTCAAGATCAGGAGTTAAAAGACAAAGCTCAAAGGGTAAGTCATCTGCAGCACTTGAATAGAACTGCTACTGGAATAACTGACCTACTCCTATATACCCTAGCAGCAGTGTTTGGAACTGCTAAATTGTTCTGATTTTTAAGCTTTAAAGTGTGGCATCAGAGGAAACAATAATCGGGTTTAGCAGTTGGTGGTGAGTTTGCCTGTGAGTTGACGTGGGCTCTTGACCTGAATGCCTGAAGAGCCACCTGACCTACTGCTGCCATGCCAAAGTGTTGGCATAGGTGAGGACACACTTATTTTAGAGTCTTGGGTATGAAAGTAATTTGTGATTTAGTAGTCACTATATCTTAGCTGTTTGAGGGTTTTTTACTGTTTTGTTTGAGGCTTTTCCAGCTGTTTGATACCTGAACATGGGGAGAAGTAACCCCATACACTAGTACAGGCTGGGACCAAGTAGCTGGAAGGCAACTTTGCAGAAAAGGACCTGGGGCAGCAGGTTGTCCTAATGGACAGCAGGCTGAACATGAGCCAACAATGTGCCTTTGCAGCAAAGAAGGCCACTGGGTGGCATCAGGCAGATCATTGCTCACAGGTCAAGGGAGATGATCTTTCCCTTCCCCTCTAATGAGCCCTGTAGAGAGGCACATCTGGAGTGCAAAGCTTGATCATGGGCTTCCAGTACAAGAAAGACATGGGCACAGAATTGTTTTGGTTGGAAGAGACTCTCACGATCATCAAGTCCAACCATAACATAACTCTAGCACTAAACCATGTCCATAAGAACCTACTAGAGGCAAGACCAATGAAGAACCAACCACAAAGATGACTGAGCACTTGGAGTGTATCTCCTGTATTAGGAAAGAAGTGTAAATTAGATGGAGCCAGAGTCTTCTGAGTGGTGCCCAGTGACAGGAGAAGAGACAAGAAAAATCTTTTATCGTGAGGGTGGTTGAACACTGACTGGAACAGGTTGCGCAGAGAGGCTGTGCAGTCTCTGTTGTTGGATATTAAATCTGGGCACGTTCCTGAGCAGCCTGCTCTGGTTGACCTTCGTTTAAGCAGGGGTTTGGACTAGGCGATCTCCAGAGTTTCCCTTCAACTTCAACTATTCTGTGATTCTGTAAAGCATAAGGCTGTTAAATCAATACAAATATGTCTTTTTTCATCATGTATCCTTGCTAGCACAATGGAGAGTAGGGCTGTGTACTGTTTTCAGTTCAGTAACCCTTTTGATTGAAGGGGATAGGTAAATTGTTAGTTCTTCTTGATAGGACTTTTCTTGTGGAGCTGGTACAGAACTTATTGAAATAATAATAATAATAATAATAATAATAATAAATGGTTATGGAAAAGTAGCAGATCTCATTTCTTGGCTTAAAAGCTTTAAAAAAATGAAACCATGTAGGCCTCACCTGCCCACTTAATCAATTTTTGTTGTCCTTTCTCAGTGGTAAAATCCAATGCATTGAAACATGCATTTTAGCTTTCATTTGGATTTAAAGGAGAAGCAAAATACCTTACACTAGCTCTTCCAGGTATGATGGTAAAGTGTATGAAGAGGATTTCTTTGCTGTGCTGATTAATGTTGGGGGACTCCATTAAAAATACATGAATTTCACCAAGATTTTAGCAGGTTCGAGGGAGGTAGGAAAACTTAAAATAACTGTGTGGGTTCCTGGACCCAGAGTGAGGTAGTTGTAAAAAATACTTGCCAGGGAAGATGGCCTGTGAAACATCTCTGGGCATCACACTGCCTCTTCTTGCTGTCACTAGACACATTTGCTGACCTTTCTCTGGTTTTGTAATATCTTTAGGCTGTGACCCCTTTGGGATAGAGCTTACTACTTGTGTTATTGAAGCGCTGCAGTATGTTGGTGTTCTGAGGCTTGTTTGTCTGTTTTTAAACAGTGGGGATATCATGAGCCTACAAATTCTGTAGTTGTGCCAAGTGTCTTCCAAACTATGCAAAATCAGGAGTTCAAATTGAGATGTGGGAAAACAAGATGATTAGAAGTAAAATAAGAAAATCTTTTCGGTAATTTTTTTTTTAATACATGTAGGTCAAATTTATAGAGCACTACAAAGGCCAAATGATCGGAAATTCATAAATGCCAAAACCTGAGAAATAAAAGTTCTACCCAAGGAGAAGATTGCTTGAATTCTGGATTAGTGTAACTAACCTTCTATTTGTCTGAGCTGGCATGGGGATTGATGACACCTGAATATATTCTGGTAAACCTGAGTGACAGGGTAAAATGAAAAGGGGATTGTGAATGCTTAAAGATAGAGTAGGAGTTGTAGCCTTTTTGCTGAACTCAGATGTAAAATGAGGCAAGTTGCAATAGTTAAAACTCTGAAGGTGAGGTTCATCTTGCCTGTCTTTAGATGTCCTGTGTGAGCTGCTCTGCCTGAGCTTTCATTGACAGCTGAAAGAGAGGAATAGGCACTTCTAGGATGCATCCTGATGTAGATATTAATACCTTAAAAAGACTTTGGGGTGGATGAATGGGGGTTTCTTTGTGTGATGTGACCTTGCTTGAATGCCTGCAGTAAAGACACTTACTGGGTCAGAGGAATCTCATTCTTACTTTCCTGAACAAGGAGTCTTAAATCAGAGTGCCCAAGGAAGTCAGTGGCAGCTTTGTGAAGAAAATGTGAAAGGCAGTGTTCAAGGGGCTACTTTTAAAACTATTTTTGGCATTTAGGTATCCCAGGTTTTTGTAGTGCACAAAGTGTTACTTATAGTACGTGGAAAATCAGCGTAAGCTTCATCCTACAATCACACAGGCCAGGGGTGCTGGTGGCAGGTTACAGTCAGCTGCAGCTGCCGTGGGAAGTTGCGCTTACACCAGTTTGTGTTAGAAGTGACAGAGCATCTGGTTGGGGGAAGATAAGAGTAGGAGGAAGCAAACATCTTCTTAATTGGAATAAAAATACTATCAAACTTCTTTCTTTCTGGCGTTGGCCTTTTAAGATCTCTTAAAAGGCAGGGAAAGATCTGAATTGGGCAAAAGAAAATAATGATAAAGTTTAAAAATAGCATGAGAGTAAATTTGAACAGGGGCTACCTGTCAATCTTACAGGTAAAAATTAAATTCATTTTGAATTTTTTAAAATTGCCATTGCCTTTCAAGCTATTTTAGTTGCAGTTTTTAATTTATGAGTAGCAATGCAGTGTCATCTTGCAGACAAACTGTATGTACATTCCGTTTTTAAAAACCTTGAAGTATGGACAAGTGGTTTATCCCAGAACTATCCCTCCTTAATAAGATTTAAGGATGAGTGTTCAGACATACTATACAAATGTATCTCAGTAGTCTTACATATCAATGTGAATAAAACAATAAAAATAATGCAAATGAAATCCTGGCCTTGGGTCCTTATCTGAAGTGCTGGATTTTTCAGACATGGTTCTTGTGCTGTCTAGCCTGTCTGTTGCAAGCTGCCAAATTCTTGACATTTGTAAGAAAGAAATTCCCTCCGTGAATGGATCAGATAGCAGTGAAACAGCTCAGCTACGCACTGAAGTTTGCGTGAGATGTAGTTTACTCTGTTGAGGGCATGAGGTCTAAGTGATTGTGTCCTCTGAGCTTCTCGATTTACTTCAAGACGCTTTTACTTTGTTTAAAAAATGAAAAAGGAAATTCTTGATTACTAATTGCTTCCACAAACTTCATCATTCATTTGATAGGACATGGTCCCTGTGCTGTTGCTTGGAAAGAGAGAAGGTGAATCAGGCTGGGGCTCCTTTGAAACTTTGCAGTTCCTCTTGTGGACTGATGCTGCCTTTTGACATTTCTTGTAATTTTAATATTTGATATGTTGATTCCTCCAATTGTGAAAAGCAGTTTAAAAAATAATGTGTTTTTCTTGCTAGTTTGAATGTTACTGTATAGGGGGTGTTGGGACACTGAAGTGACGTCTGTCTTGAATTCTTCATCGCACCCACAGGGACGTGCAGGGTGTTTATAGCCTGAGACTCCGAGCATGCCCTGGTACTTTGAATTCTGTCAAAACATCACACAAGTTGAATTGCATGTGTTTTCATATTTAAAACAATTATTTAAGAAATACATCAATAACTCAAATTAAATATAGCAGATCAGTACAACATAGTTCTTGTGGCCTTATTTTTTTCTAGTACAATGATCTCAAGTGGTTTTGGGGCCTTTAGCTATGATTGTAATAGAACCATAATATGTTTCTGATGCCCAACGTTAACATTTTCCATAATGGTATAAATTAAGTTCATACAATATTTTTGTAATGCTCAGTTATTTAAAAAACCCTTGAAAGTGATATCAGAACAGCAAAAATAGTGGTGAACAACAGCAGCTGATAAAAGAGCAAGAAAAAGGTTCAGACAGACTGAACTTGTTGTGCCTCAGCTGTCCAGTGTGTGTGTGCCCAGAGGGACCAAGTCTTAGGAGAGTGGAAAAAAATCCAAGAGAGGTGACAGTGTTTTAGAAGGAGGTTGAAGTGAAGGTGCTGGAATCAAATAACAGTCAAAGGAGTAATTTGTTCTTTCTGTATTTCATTTTTCTTTTTGTGAAGTAGAACAACTCTTCTATGCTATATGTAACTTTTCTAGTTTGGGTGTAAACACTTGGAGTAGGGATTATCTATTACTGGAACTGTTCACAATGCCTAAAATAATAGAGAATGAGGTCAGCTGAAGACTTTTATCATAATTATATTAGTATTGAATAATCTTTGAATCATCTTACCATCATTGGATGCCCATTTCTTTGAATATAGAGCAATACCGTTCTATACCCAGTCCATGACAAACTTGAAAAATTGTTTGAGTCTTAGTGGGCTGAACCCTGTTGACAGCTGGTAGATGTGAGCTAGAATGTCTGGCATTTACTTGATGGTTCATTGTAGGACCTGAGACGTCTGCCAGAGGTGTGTTCTTTCTGTCCCTTATTTATCATTTATTAATTTCTAGACCATGTGTACCAAAGACATACTAGTCAAGTAAGTCACAGAATCGCAGAATGTCAGGGATTGGAAGGGACCTCGAAAGACCATCTAGTCCAATCCCCCTGCCAGAGCAGGAACACCCAGATGAGGTTACACAGGAAGGTGTCCAGGCGGGTTTTGAATGTCTCCAGAGAAGGAGACTCCACAACCCCCCTGGGCAGCCTGTTCCAGTGTCTGTCACCCTCACTGAGAAGAAGTTTCTTCTCATATTTAGGTGGAACCTCCTGTGTTCCAGTTTATACCCATTGCCCCTAGTCTTACTGTTGGTTGTCACTGAGAAGAGCCTGGCTCCATCCTTGTGACACTCACACTTGACATATTTATAAACATAAATGAGGTCACCCCTCAGTCTCTTCTTCTCCAAGCTAAAGAGCCCCAGCTCCCTCAGCCTTTCCTCATAAGGGAGGTGCTTCACTCCCTTAATCATCTTTGTTGCTCTGCACTGGACTCTCTCCAGCAGTTCCCTGTCCTTCTTGAACAGAACTGGATGGCAATACAGGTTTATAGGTTATCCAAAAGGCAGAATGAGATTTCTGCCTTGTGGGATGTAGCGACTCACATAGATCTTCAGATCTGTTGATGTTGTGACTCTCGGATTCACAGGAAAGATAGTTTTTGTTTAACCTGCTTCTTTCCATCTGCCACTACAGAAGAGTAAGATGCTCTGTCATTTATTTTTGTCACTGCTTGCTAGACAGCAATAGATTAATGAGATCAGTCAAATTTGAAGCCTTTTCCTAAAGGTTTTAGATATCTTTGTAAATTGATTCATAATTTAATGTGAGCAGGCGTTTCATTGCACGCATGTTCCGTTCCACACTTCGTTCTTGGTAGCAGCTCTATGGATTGTGCTGGCACCTTCCACTGCTGAAATTAATTGAAAGACATAATCTGGACAGGAAACTTTACCCCAAAACTCAGCATTTGGAAAATAAGCAAAATTTACTTCTGTAGAGGTGTTGGGCAGCTTGAAAAATATATCTCTTAGGTCTACATATCTTAAAATTAGTAGTTGTTATTCAATTTGCCACGGGGAGAAGTATGACATTATGACATTGCCTAATTTACTGTCTCATCTTTTCACCTCTGGAAACGTTTTTTCTTTTATATGCCTTTAAAGAATACCAATAAGAGATTGATGTTCGTAACTGTTGGACCTTTCCCACCTGTATCTCAGATTAACAAGAAATATATATATTTTTTTTAAATTCCACATGAATTAATACAATAATTTTCTCCAGCAGGTGACTGTACATAGCAGAACAAGAGTGTGATTGTAGTATGCTTAAAAATAACACTATGAGTTTAATTTGCTATTGTTCCTCCTAGTGTTTGCTGGTTTAAGCCTTCTGGTAGGAGTTTTGGCATGTTTTAGAAATTAGGTTATAAACAGCAGAAATCCAAGGGTCTTTTTTAATACTTAAGATATTCTAGTATTTATGCTTCCGATGATAGGCAGAAATAGACTATGTAAAAGAAACTTGAGGAAAATAAGAGTTTTTCCTTTTGGGAAGGATGAAGGGAAAATACAGCACAAGATTAAGTTATTCTGTTAGGCATTGCTTCCAGTGTTCTTGGTGTAGGTCTGGGATTAAGTGAAACTTCTACTTTGAACTGGACTTAGTGAATGTTGTATAGTGAATCTGTTGTTCAGCTGAGTCGCATTCACCGACAGCATGTGTGTGATGAGCTGATGGCAGATGCGGGGCAATGTGAGTTATCCTGGGTCACAGTGGAAGGCAGCTGCATCGAGTTGAATCACTTTCTGTTAATGGCTAAAGTTGTAAGGACACCTCAGGGTGGTAGAAGCACAGTCTGTTCTTGCTTCCATGTAATTCAGGTGTCAGAATAGCAGAGCAACAGCCATAAAAGCTGGGAGAAAAAAAAAATTGAATCAGTGATGTTTCCTTCTGAGTAATTTGCCATGTTTTCTTTCTAGCAAAAATGACATACCACTGGGAAATTCAGCCAACTAATGTGCATTTTAATGGAATATTTGAATACTTGAAGTCACATCACTTCTGTAGTATAGATAAATTTTGGCTGATGGGTATTGAGTAGAAGAATTTCAGTCTGAAATCGATGTTAGATCACTTAGGAGTGGAATTATATTTTCTGTTTAGAGCAACAGTGTAATATTAGTTTAATGTGTTGGTAATTTAATGGTTTCTTTTTTTTTTGTTAAATACTTTTTTTTTTTCTTTCAGTGTTTTGTATCCTACTTGCGTTCTGTTTACCTGATGAAGAATAAGGAAGTATTTAATGTTTTCAAATTACCTCTAGCAGAATATGCACTGTAAGTATGACTGACTTGGAAAGTGAAAACGGTATAGTGAGAAGTTTTGCAGTGTGTGATAGCTTTAAACAGCTCTTTTGTCTATATTAACACACAGAATTGGACATTCTTGTAATGTATTTACAGTTTCACATTTATGCTGTACTTTTGTATATTTTCAAAGACATTCTGAACAGAAATTACGTATAAAACCAACATCTCTACGAAGAGAACTCATACAGCAGAAGTTACGTTTACTGTATACATAGAGGACAAAATTTGTGAAGTAAAACAATAGAGTACAATAGTTCTTATTTTTTTCTAATTCATATTTGCCTTTCAGCCTCATATTTAAATGCCAACCTGTAAAGTGTATCATTTAAAAAGAAATTGGAGTATCTAAATATAGTATGTTGCAATCTCTTTTGAGTGTGACTGGGACACTGCTCCTTGGACATAAATTACTTTTCGGAAGATCCAGTGCACTTGGTAGGGATGGAGCATCTGCACTGGACTGAATAGCATCTACTTTGCTATGTCTGCTTTTGTACATATATGTGAATCATTCCTCATTTTGTATGAGAGGGAAATTAATTTTGGCAGGTTGACTTTACAGATGAAAGCCATCTGAGATTGTTTTAAGTTGTGAAGTTTTTGAATAATCTCATGAGGCATAGGAAAGTCAGAAGGGAGCAGTAAGGTGCTCAAAGATGCATGGTAAATTAGTTTTACATCTCTAGAATTTCATACAGAGAAGATTTAAGTCTTCAAACTTGTCAGCACGTGGCATAATGAACTAAAATGTGAGAAATTACTACACTGTAAAACACCTGGTCTTCCTGTGCTGCAGTTAACACAATTATGTTTTTTAAGGTACATAAGCCTATTGTAAAATATGCTTTCTTACTTTATGGACTGAGAAATTTTTAAAAAGGAGAAGTAACAAAAACTTGAAACATTTCACCATGTGAAGTGCCTGCCCCTTCACCTGTGTGATTTGTCAGCATCCTTAAAGCCTTATTATAGGTCTTACTGCACTGACTGTTAGGGGTAGTGGCAGAAGATTAGGGCAAAGAGGGGTGACCGCACAAATTTAACCAGTGCTTTAAGAAACCAACTGACAGATGGTGGTAATGCTGAATTTCTGGAATTCCAGTGTCTCTTTCTGGATTTCAGCAGGGTGTGCCATCTAGTGTCTGATGCTGATGTGCACAGAACGGTCCAGTTCTGTTCTTCTCAGGCCTCTGTACCAGGATTTGGTCCTTCATTGAAGTCAATTCTAATACCAGCTTTGCAAAGTTACTAATAAGTCATTCCTGTACAAAACTGGAAGAAACCAGAGAGTTGTTTGGAGGGGGTAGGGAAGGTCTAGTCAAGACTGTGAAATAAATGGAAGTATAATCAAAAAGTCAGATGATAATAAATCTGGGAGATAATTTGGGGACTCTGCTCTGAATGAACAGTTTGGCACACTTCTTCCCCGCTCCTCAGACTGCTAGTCTACCAAAATACACCCTGCAGTCCCCGGCTTTCAATTCAGTGTACATCCACTGATACAGTGGATCAATCGGCTTAATTTATCTGAGAGGCCCTCCAAGTCTGGTACATTTGAATTCTGCATTCAGAAGCAACCTTGGCTTATGTTCTGCGCACAAACTCAGGGCAAAACCTGGAACGAGAATCCTTTCTTCCCTTTGTGTTCTGTGTGTATTCTCTGAAAAGTATTTCAGCCTTTCCATGGAGATTTACTGCTAGCTTGATAAATATTACTCTGCTAAAAATCCTGCAGAGAAAACAGGCTGCTGTCAGGTTTGCATTTCAGTCTGTCAGGCTGTTCCCCACTTGCTCCATTGCTCACTTGCCCGGCACGTCTGTGCACTGAGATTCTCCTGAGCTCTGTTGATTGAGTCTGCAGAAAAGCAGTAGTATTTTTGATTTCTATATATTATATAAAATTATGCATATCTTATACAAAGTTGTTATATATCTAGAAAGCAATACATCTAAAGAATAAAAAGGGTGTGTGTGCATGTCTATACACATATGTGCATATGTATTCTAGAGACTGGTCACCTTTATGCTGTGCTACATTAGTATTCTCTTCAGTATCCTTGCATTACAAATTGCTATCAAGTACAATTTGCTGAAGAAAGACTTGCACAGGCCTTGTGTTAACATTTAAGTTTGGTGAAGGAGAGCCTCGATGCCTGCATAAAAGAGAAATTTGTCTCTTCATTGCAAAGGACATCTTTGAAAACATAAGAAAATGTAAACAAGCAACAGGATGGAAAAGAATAATTAGGTATTCTGGCCTCCTGGATAGAAGGCAAGGTAAAGATGAGGCAGGGATTCAAAATATTTTGTTTCTCAGGCACTTTATTTTGTTAAATGCTGACATATATATGTATATGTCAGTCTCCAGGGGCAGATCTTAACAGACGAGTGTGCTGGCTGGACAGTTTAGACACAGCTCTAAGGGGTTGCCAAGGAAGGTAATTTCCTCTGTGATTTTCGTCATGTCTTCCAGGAGAAATGGAGCATATTTTTCTCTGTTTGTCCCTGTATTGGTGCAGAGAGAATAAATAAATCAGGTTGAATCCAAGTTATTTGGGAAATGTCTGATACACACAACTTAGTACCCAGCTAATTTTGCAAGTATTGCGTACGGATCAGTGTTACAAAGCCTTAGGTAGCTGCAAGTGCTGTCAGGTCTGAAACGGGTGATACCAAGATACATGACCCATCTGTTCACATCTGTCTGTCCTCTCCCTGGCCAGGGAAGGCACTCATCGCACTCTCACCCCAGTCCCCCTGGCTGTGGGTATAGACCTGACCCTTAGCGCGTGGTCAGGGCAGAGGGTTTGGTTCATTGTCTTGCTCCAGCTGCCGTGAGCGAGTGCAGGGCTGCCTGTCTTGTTGCCCAGACAGAGCCCATCACAGGCTTTGCACATCTCGTTATCCCTCTGCTGGTTCTTGGCCCTTCTCACTGCCCTTGTACTTCCTTTTCTAGACCCCTGTCTCCTCCCAACTAAAAAGCCTGCCCCTTATGACTTTTTCCTCAGTTATATCTTGTCTTCATACACCTGTAACCAGGCTTTATGTTTCTCCTGTGTAACCTCATCTAGGTGTTCCTGCTCCAGCAGGGGGATTAGACTAGATGATCTTTCGAGGTCCCTTCCAATCTCTAACATTCTGTGATTCTGTGTTATTCTCATGCTGTTACCTAGTTATTCTTGGCCTCATACAGTGTAGCTCATGTGGACCTCAGTATTCCTTCCAATGATCTGTAGGATTTGGGCATTTCTCATGCAACTCCCCCTCAACCACCTGTGAGATCCAGCCATCCCTTTCTGAGCTTTCCGTAAGTACCTCTGTAAGCTTTGGAGCTTTCTGATCTGCAGTGAAGATCTCTGAACAAGCTGCAGTCTCCTCTTTCAAAGTCCAGGGTCATTCATCCTGGTTTCTTCTAGGATCTTGAACTACTTGTTCCCATAGTGCAGCCAAGCTCACTGTTGACCTTCACTCACCTTAGAAGTAAATATACCTGCTTACACATGAGTATCAGTTCAAGTAGAGTGCCTCTGTGTTGGCTAATTGAGTTAACTTGGAGAAATAGTCTTTAATGCACTCTAGAAACCTCTGTTGCTTGTGCTCTGCTGTGTTGGCCTGCAAGCAGGTGTCAGGGTGGCTCAGGTACCAAGAGCACCAGGCCCTGCAGCTGCAATGTGGAGGCTTCTTGTGCTTTCATCAATAAGGCTACATCTCAGTCTTTTAAGTGACTGGTTCCAACCATGACATCCTCTTTCTTGGCCTTGCCTTTGATCCTGACACATAAATTCTTGATTAGCTTGGCGCTCCTTATTATTAGTACAGTACCATGCATTTGAACTCCTTCCTGTAGAGGACTAAAGCTGGCTAGTCAAATAAATAGCATGGCAAAAGCAATTTCTCTGTTCGTTTTGGTTATTAATTCAGACCATCTGGAAAGCCTGTTAATTCAGATTTGTGTCACTTCAGTTGATTTGATTTCTTCTGTTTTCAAGTGGTTGCTCATCTTGTCTTCTGAAAACATTTTAAATGTTAAATGTAGAAGGCAAGTAATACACTTTTCTTCTCTTGAAATAGCTTCTGGGAGTATTTAACCTTTTTCGGGCTACTTTAAATCTTTGTCTGAACCTGTTCTACAGTAGAAGAAATCACTGCGCTGTGTTTCAGTGTGTTCAGATCATTCTGAAGAAGTTCATTAACAGAATAGGTCTTATATTTAGGTCTTCTAGGTGTGGATAAGGAACTCTTAAAAGTTAAAAGATTGTACTGGTCTTAAATTTCCTGTTTAATATGTTTTGTGCAAGGACAGATTTTGTTCTGAGTATCTAAGATTCTGACTTTTTAAAGATTAAGATGCTGAATCACAGAATCACAGAATGTCAGGGATTGGAAGGAACCTTGAAAGATCATCGAGTCCAGTCCCCCTGCCAGAGCAGGAACACACAGGAAGGTGTCCAGGCGGGTTTTGAATGTCTCTGGAGTAGGAGATTCCACAACCCCCCTGGGCAGCCTGTTCCAGTGTCTGTCACCCTCACTGAGAAGTTTCTTCTCAAATTTAAGTGGAACCTTTTGTGTTCCAGTTTGAACACAACCCAACCCAAATAGATGCATAGTGGAGTTACCACGTTAGTGTAGACATACTCAAGATCTTTGTATAACATAACTAATAAACCTCAGTTTGTTACACCATTCATGTGAATTAATTTTCAGAAATGTTTAGTAAGGTTTGATTTTCCTTATTCAATAGTGAACAAAACTGGTATTTCTCTTAAAGCCATACAATGTTCTTTCTTTGGAGTTTTACTCTTAATTTATTTCCTGAAAATCATTGTCAACCTGTTTTGAATTGAAGGAGGTATCTGAGCATCGTAGGTGTTTTGTTCAGTTCCTTCTACGTATTCCCTGATCAATGTTAGGGAATGATGATGTTTGGCCACCTAAGTTTCTATTGATGGATAGAACTATCTGCTGTACTTTCATTTATAGTAGCAAAATAATCCATTGGTTTCAATATTGCTTTTAGAAGCTGATTTAAAATGCCTTTCTATAAGATCTTACTCCAAACAAGTCATCACATTTCACACCAAAATATGAAACAGGACTGTATTTTGGTTTGTCAGCTGAATTTGTGTTGCCAGTTTAAGGCCACCATAGTCTGAGGACTGCATTGGGGTGTTAGCATATTTTTAGTCTTCTGTGTTAGAATTTATGAAATCTCACTAAATAACTTACCTGCTTTTTGTATTTGTGATAAAACGTTGCACATTTCTTATTCCATAAGCGTGTGTGAATGCTAGCACGAAAATCAAAGAATAGATGTAACTTCAGTCGGAGTAGGATTGTGGTCTGAGTCACATCTAATGCATTAATGAAAACTAACATTACCCTTTCTAGTTGATGGAAAGAAAAGCTGGTCTATATTTTGGGGTTTTTTAATTTGACTGAACTCTAGATTTGGCAAATGATCAAGAAATAAATTCTAAAGAAACTGTCAAGTCTTACAGCATGAAGAAACTTAATGGTGGTAGAAATTGTTCTCTGAAATATGCTAAAGAAAAGAGACAGTAATGAGCCAAAATGCTGACATTTCTTTGAGAAATTATGTAATTAAGTGTTTGGGGATTGTTTGTGCACAACTTTGTTTAAACTTATCCACTCTTACTTTCTTATCAAATTTGACCTTAACACCTTCTCTCTCCCCCAAGTCTAAGGGCTGTATTCTTTTGGTTCAGATCTTGTTTGAATTCTGATACCACTGATCTTTTTTGGTAGGGCTGATAAGCAGTGTAGAAAAATTGGCCAACACTAACTGATAATTAATTTAATGCAATTATTAAGGAAGACATCAGTGCAGAACAGCAATCTGACAGGTGGGATTTCATATTTGAATGAGAAAAGCTGTGCTGAAGTCTCCACATCATGGGCTACTGTTTTTGACTTGTTTTTTTTGACTTCTCCTATGGAGAGAGTTTCTTCACCGTGTCAGCCTTTTCTCTGTAGCGATGATCTTTGATACTAGCTCTGGAGACACAGAAGAGAAGCTGTGACAATACTGGAGTTTGCAACCCCATGTACATTATACGTCTGTCTGCATGAGAAAGAGAAACGAACAGACATTGCATAGTTGCTGCACAGTTCTACTATTTGTAGTACTTTGTCAACAGTTTACAGCAATGCTTTATGTAGAATAGTGTTGCGAAATCTGGAAAAGCCAAAAAATGTTTATCTTGCAAAGGATTTTTCATGCTACTCCGATCCCCTTGCCGAAGAGGTTGCGTGTTCAGTGATGTTGCGGCGATCTCTTTAGATGTGTTTTACCCTGCCTGGTGTTAAGGCCCCGTTCCAGGTTTGAATCTCCTCCAGCGTTTTCTGCATTGTTTGGTTATTTTTGTTTCAGTTAGTCAGTAAGCCCAACTTCAACACATGGTCTCTTTGCAAAGGTAATTAGTGCTAGCTGTCAAACCCTGAAACAAGTTTACGTTCACTGGTTGCTCTAATCTTGATTCATGTATGTGTTGTGTTATCCCCTCAGCATTGCACTGTCAGTAAACGTGCAAAATACACTGGATAAAAACATTGATTTTTTTTTTTTTTTTTTTCATAAAATCCTATTTGCTTTACTATTGATGTTAATTGCTTGTAAAAGAACAGTATTTGGTTAGCAGAAATACTTAAACAAAATCAACTTTCCTTCAAAATTAATGCTTTATTTATTGAAAAGCTTGTTCTTCATCCTAAAGATGAGGGCTGCTTTTTGGGTGCAAGACCACTTTTCAGTGTTTTAACCTGTGGCCAGTACCAAAAGTGCCCCATTTAACCCCAGTTCTGGTTGTGTTTGTTTGTTTGCTGTTTGAGCAGGGTGCTATTAACAGTTGAAGGCTCTCTAGGGCCTACAGTCCACTCTTGCTGCTCTGCAGAACCATTTGGATGCTTCATGGACTGTTTGTAATGACATTTCCACCAGGGAGTACGGATTTGATTTTTCTCCTTTGACATAACTCAAGTTTCCTTTATTGAGAGCTGGATGATGAAGAGAAGACATAACGCTGTCTACTTGAAACGAGCAGCACTGAGGGGAGTGTGTCACTGTGCGCAGTCTGAGTCAAATGAGACTGGTCTTTTATATGTGTTTGTGCACACACATATATATATATATATGTAGCCATTTTAGTTGGTTAAATAGCGCACTCCTTTGCCGAATGTACCTACAAGCCCTGTGCGTTACAAACACTGTCAGTCCTGTACTGTGTATGTTTAAATGTAGCTATAATCTTTATGTGTTCCTTGCATAGTACCAGTGCCCCCCACAATTTTTATTCACTTAGTGAGACAGTTCATGAAGTCTGAACGGGACTTCAATATTGCTTTTTTGAATTCGGATTTGATAGGTGTAATAATAGTGGGCAATTACAAAGTTAACTGAAGCCATTGGAGACAGAGTATCTGTTCTCCTTCAATGCTCTCCAGTATTGTTGCTATACAGTATTTTTTCTTTTGGGCTAATTTTTGTCTCTTTGTGTATAGAGTATTAGTATAACCAAATTGTCACGAATAACTGGGTAAGATAATAGTCTTGTTGGCACTGAAAGTAAAGCCTTGCTGTAGAGGCGTGCAGGCAGGTGAGATTTCCTTTAAGAGGGGAATGTCTCTCCATTAGCTTTTTCTGCAATTACTTATTTATCCGTACTTTGTTCTTCTAATCTTTCCATCATGGCGAGATGGATAATGTTCTGGGTGCATTTCTGGTGGTGAAGGACACTGACAAGAGATCAATGCTGTCTTGGTCTTTGACATGACATCTGCGTATCTTCAATACCAAATTATAGTGGTGTTTCTCCCACCATATTTTACTGAGAACTGTAGATAATTTGTGCATGTCTACAACTTTTCAGGTTATTTATTTGCTTTCTTTCCTGGGAGGATTTGTAATTGTTCTTGAGAATTCTCAGTTATTTCACATCTCTTCCTCCCTCAGTGTTCACTTGCATTTTTCAAGCTAGATTGTCCAGCTGTAGGCTAAATATTGTTTTGTAAATATGCTAGGCAAATGTATCAATCTGAATTACCCTAATTAAAATCAAATCACTTGAGCCATAGATGAGGGCTTCCAGTTTGGTCAACTTTTGTGTATCTACCTTTCAGATTAATTTATTTGTTTAATCCTTTGCTTTAGATCACTTGGTCTGGCAATGGCACCTCGTGTGAGATTTCTTCAAAGAGTTCAGAAACAGCTGAGTGCAAAGGAAGCAGCTAATGGGATGGATCACTTGAAGGAGACAGAGCAAAATAAAACCAGCGTCTCCTCAATAGACAAGGAAGGAGTGGAGAAGTGTGGAACTGATGCCAATGGAAAGGTGTCTGTTAAGAAAACAAAAGAAAAAGAGAGAAGGAAAGAAACTGAGGAACGTTCTGCTTCCAGTGAAGGTGCTGAGGAGAGTGGTGAGTCTGAGGGTGAATCAAAAGAGGTATCTGAGGAAGAGGAGGAGGAAAAAGAAGTTCCTGTACCAAGCAGGGTTCCCAACGCAGACTCCATGCAGTTCTTTGAAGGTGATGATGAGGATGAGGATGATGATGATACTAAAGATCTTGATTTGCTGATGGTGAAACGACGGAATGTTTTTGGTGTGGAAGCTCAAGATAATCCAGGACCAGTAAGTTCACTATATTGTAAGGCTTATGAATCTTAATGATTTTATTTTGGCCATGCTCCAAGTAAGGAGGAGGAGAAAAGAGAAAATTCTGCTCTTAGCAGAGAATTCGTTTGAACTCAGATGTGCTGTCCATATGTATTGAAAGTTAGAAAAGCTCCCAAAATATAAGTGGTGTCACATATGCTTTTATCATTTTATGTTATGAGCAGAAAGTAATTTTATTTGCATAATGAATGTCATTGTAGTTGCTTTTATTATGAATAACATGATTTGAGTATCTGGGAAATTTTGACAGTTTTAATTTTTATCACATACTAATTCGCTTGTACCCCTCTAAAGTAGCTGCCTTTTTCAGTCATGATCTTGATGCTGTACTGCAGTTTATGGCACCTGGAACCAAATTGCAAAAGATGATGAGCTGCTTCCTGATACAAATTTTAACAAGCGATCTTTACAATAATAAAACCTTCAAACCATGATTTTTACTTTCAACAGGACCTTTACTATTAGGAATTGAGCCAGTATCAGAGAGAGGGAGTGCATACAATTCTTGTAAAGCATGGTTATAAAAGCTTATTAAAAGTATTCATGTAGATCTTTCATTTCCGTGGCGAGTACCTCTATAATTCAGGATTTCTCTGTGCTTGGTGTTCTGAGAAATGTTGCTTTCATTTAATCTTTAAATACAATGTTATAATAAGTGGTTTTTTTTTTTAATTATTATTTCTATAAAGCAGATTTGGTACGTGCATGTTGTGATTTTTTTATGTGTGCTTTGCTATCTAGCAACTACCTCTCTGTAGTAAAGAGATCCAAGTGAACTAGCCATCTGCTTCAGCAAGATGTTTTTCTGAACTTATATGCATGCGAAGGGAGCCTCCTATTAAGGGAAGTATTTATTTTTCCAACTGGTATTTTAAATCTTTCTTTTTCTGTGCTGTTATTTAACAGCACAGGGCATGAACTTATGCTAATCAGCCCACTAGCTGCATTTATAAGCAGCATCTTTATTTAGTATTTAGTGAAGTGTTATAAACTAGATTTATCAGCTCACTTTGAAGAAGAGCAGTTGCAGTCACCGCCCGTGCTCTCTCCTCTACTACGAGGAGGCTGCTGCGGGTTGCTCTCCTGTCCCAGAACTACGGGAGGAGGATGCTCCTGGCGTTACCTTTTTGTTCCTGTTATTCTAAGCCTGAGGTGTCCTGCTCTGGCACAGCCACTGCCTGGCAGTAGCTTATATTTATGAATAAATTTCAGTTTCATGTAGAAAAGATATGGATGTTTTAAAAACAAAGTGGAGTAAAAAGATTTCTGCTTTATTTAAAGAATGAAGAATTTAATATTGCTCCCACAATTGTCCATGCTGAAATACACAAATAATTTCATGTTGCATTTGTATGTCAGAAAGTGAATTGAGAAATTTTGTTCAGGAAATGGTAAAAAGAGAGACTTCGATGTAAAAGAATGAACAAAAAAAATTATGAAAAATACTAATTATTTAGAAAGTAATTTGGAACCTCATTGAGTAACCTCTTAGCAGTTTTCCAGTGTTAAACATTAATAGGTTAGTTTATGCTCAGGCAAATCAGACATTATTTTCTGTGATTCAGCTTTGATAAACTGCAGTGGTGGTTAGTGGTTTGTACTTGAAATGCCAGTGTGGAAGATGTATAACCTGAAACCTCTGGTACACAGGGGCATAAAATGAAATAATTATTCTTCTAAGCATCTGAGAACAAAAAAAAAATCAAAAGTTTCAAGATTTGTGTCATTAAGAACTTACATATAATTTAAATAATCTCCTACAGAAATGCCTATGGTAGTGCAATATGTAATTTTTAGAAAGCAGAAATGCAGAGGATACTATGCCTGACTGTGGGAACTAGTTTTGATTGGTGCATATGGTAGTGTGGTGATTTTTACCTTATGGTACTGTGAAAATTGTTGATAGATTAAGGAGTGCTTTAAATGCAAGGATTCTATTTTCAGTAGGATAACAGAGTAAAAGTTTCTATCACTAGCCATGTATTGTCTTTTAATGTTTTGATATACAAATGCACATAATAGAAATTACATAGAGAGATTCAGGCATTGCACATCTTTTATTTTGTGTATACCTCAGCACCACATTTTATGGCTGTCAGGACAAACTGATGACTTGCATCACGTCTTGTATTTTCTCCCATTTTGTTTCTTTTCTGGATAGAAGTTTAGAAGTGATTATTACTTCAGTCAGGTAGATCAGTTCGTCTCTAAAGCGTTAGGAAGACCTGGTTCCCCTGAGGTGTGCGGAACCGAGCAGTGTGTGTGCGGTGTTGCTGTTGCTGGGTTGCCCTTCGCGGGAGGACTCGGGAACCAGTCTGGGTACAGTGTAGGGGACCATTGCTGCATTTCTAGGGTGAGGCAGTGCATTAATTAATAATATCAAATGCTGCAGAGAGTCTAGGGCTATGAACATACAGTATCTACTTGTCTAGATCAGTTCGTAGGGTTTTAAATATCTTCTGTGCGCTAAAGAAGAGAGGAGACCTGTTGAAACTTTATCTCCCAATTAGATGATCACATAATAATGATTATGCCCACAAAGGTTGAATTCAGTTTCAATTTATGCTTTTAATGTCTAGAATTGATTTTACAATTCCACTATTCTTATTGAATACTTATTGTTGACAGCAAAACAATCCCACTGTGGCTGTTGAGCTTCAGGATGTTTTTGTAAATGGAAACATTGCATTCAGCTTCTGTTTTGAATAGATGTTGTTAGAGACACTGTTGATTCCTTGTCCTTGTGTCTCCCTGGGCCCCTCCAGCAGAAGAAGGAGCAGGAGGCGGCATGAGGCTGGATCCAGGGATCCTGGTGGTGGTTGATGTGCCCCGATCTTCATTGTGGATGGGGTGGGCTCATCTGTCTTTGTAACAAGGGAAAGAAACTGGGCAAAAGGAGCAGAGGTTGGTGATGGGGTAGAATGGAATTTGTGTGACTTCCTTAGAACATTTAGTTTTTGTTGAATGCCCGTGGTAGCCACCCTAACAGTGGAAGAGATGTCGTGTTGTGAAGGGAGACACATCTGATGTTAGTTCTTCTAATAGCACAACTTGCAGCTTGATTCCACTCTTTCCTCTTTTGTTGTGTGGCCCTTGGCCACATACATTCTCTGTCTTGTGACAACAGATCCAAAGAAAAATCTCTTATCTCAGCACTGCTGTATAAAAGAAGCAGCCCTGGATAAGGTGAAAGACATTGGCAGATATTAGAATTTTGTTATGAGCTTCTGAGCTCGTTTTTAAGAGGTAGTCAATAGCTGCCCTACTTATGAATTTTACTTAAATATGTCAGGATTTTTAGCTGGTGGTATAACTCATGGGACTTATGTAGAAGTACAGTGTTCTTATGCATAAAAAGAAGGTCAGCTGTATGCATAAAGCCATTACCAGATATGCAGTATTTAGCTGTTGTGTTAACATTATGGAAGTAATTAGTTTAAAGTGCATTTAACAATATTAACAGTATTGATGTTGCAAAGACTATAAGTATTCCCTGGTTACAAACTTTGTTTTTAATGCTAATTTTATGGAGTTGTTTGTTGCATTTGGAAGTGCAAAGGCTATACTACTTAAACTTCAAACATTATTTGAGAACTAAGATTAAGCTTATAGTATTTTTATTGATTTTGTTTATACTTCAATTTTAGTCATCTTGTCAGACATATCACAGACTGTCAGACTTGTCTTCTGCTGTTGAATTTTCTGTTTTAGGACAGAGAAAATTAAACTATGGAGCTCTTAAGATTGCTGTGACTCCTTCTCTGTTCCCCCATCTCTTGACTTATGGTCACCTAAAACTTTTCAAGTAGGGTACTTACTGGCTGCTTGGAACACTGCAATAAGCATAAGCTTACAGAGGGCTGCCTTAAATAGTACTTGCACATTCCTTGGAGTTAGTCTGGACTCTGGACGAGCCTGCTGTTCGAATATTGTACCTGTGGAGGGAAATTATTCTATTTGTCATGATTCTGTCTCAGCTAGGTGGCTTGCATTGTAATCCAATAATATTACATACAATGACATTCTCTTACACTTCTCAGACACATGAACAATTTAAATTGAAATATTATTACCTGGGTCTGTATAATAGATGTTTATAAAAGCAGGAGAGAACAGACAAGGATAAATCTCCCTAACTAGAGGTGACAGGGGAGTCTGTGCCAAGGAACAGGGAGAGATAGCTAGTTGTAGTGTGGACTTTGCAGGGAAGATGGATCAAGCAAACATAAATCCATGTGCACCAAAATGAGGACATAGTCCCCTAGAGTTTTCTTCTGTGATGTTGAGGAGAAAGCTTGTTACCACCCAGAGAAATAAAAATTAATTTTCAGAGTTGTGATTCATCTTTATTGCTTCTCTTACATTAGCTTTTCCTTCTGAATGGGATGTCTCTCCTTCTGTTCCATGAGAGAGATTTTAGCCAGTCCTGTGTTTGTATACTGCTTTTTCTGTGTGAAGCATCTTCTCATTCCTCTTACCGGCTCTTATTCTTATGCTCTCATATTAATTTATACTAAATGTGTGATTTTGTCTCCATGATGCTTTTCAGGGGGATGGTGAGTTAGAAAATACTCCTTGGAGGGAAGAAGCAATGGAGTGAGCTGGCTGACTCTGGTAGTGGTGTTGTTTCCCTTATGGATAATCCTCTTTGCTTTTGCTCTACCAGTGTGTTGTGTGAAGAGAAGAAAGCTGCTCCAGGCATCCCAGTAGCTATAAAAAGAGCATTATTCCTTGGAGATGTGTTGCAAAGCTAGCATTCTGGCAGAGAAAATATACAAGTTATTTATTTTCAAGTTAAATGAAAGTCAATACTGTGATGCATGATATACTGTAAATTCTCCTTCTTGCAGAATGTAAGTGCCTTCGGTTCTCAGCTCAGTAACAGTGTGATTGTGTATTTCTAGTTGAATTATAGCGAGTCATGATTTATATGAAGTACAAAATATTTGCATACATGTGAAGTAGGCCTGCATTTGGATATTAGCCAAAGTGCCTCAAGAATACAGTGTTATGAAAAATATCTCTTATCAGCCATGAATGGAAATGAAACCCGCTGATGGTACCTCAGGCCTCTGTGCACAGCAGCCAGCGAAGAATACATTCCACAGAGCGGATGGGAAACACTAAAGAACCCGTATTTTCTTTCTGTGCAATTTCAGTACCTTAAGTACAACCAAAACTTGTTTTTTTGAGAATGTCTATGCTATCTAGTTATGTTCTATGTAATTTGTAAAAAGTCTTGTCATTCAGGAGTGCTTCTGTAAGCATCAGAAAGGACAGAGCAAAAACATTTATTTGTGTTCTTGGACAACTTCTGCTCCTGAGATTTGCAGGGATGTTCATTCTCCTGGCTTTATTTTTAAGTAGAGCATTCATGACTGACTTGCTAGGTTAAACTGTGTAACAGAGGCTTTTCAGAGAGTCCTTTGTAAAAACCCATAATCCACGTTAAACTCCAGATCCACACATCACTTACTGTTTTAATCTTCCTTCATTGCTTTTTCAGGTTAGCTGTTTTAGCACCCTCTGTCTGCTGCACGTCCATCTTCAGATTTCTCTCTAATGATTTCTATTTCAGTTACTTTCTTTAGCAACTTACTAAAAACTTCTGTAGTGTATGAACATGATGCCGTAAATATTTGAGTTTCTTGCATCTCTAAGGCAGCATTCCAGGTATTTGTGTCAATCCCCAGGATGTTTGGGAAAACTGGAAAATCTGTAGGATTGAAATTCTCTCTGAGTTACTGATAATCTATGTTTCAAATAAATGGCTGCTCCATATCTTAAGGTATGTGTGCAGCATAAAATGGTCATCCTGAATATTTTAAATCATGTTTTAAATCTGGATAGAAAGTATAAATTAGGAATTCTGTTTTAATATCTGCTCATATCACAGATCTTAGCTCTTTGTATCATAAGCTGTGTAGTACGTAATTCTGACGTGCTGCTCTTAGCTTCTGTGAAAAGTTTTGCATTTGATAGTGCTTTTGAACCATTGTGAACTGTGGTATTTTTGATGTCCACAGTCCACCTTGTGGGCCTGTGTTGCTTTTGTAAATCCAGTCTGGCACAGAGAGATGCAGACGCATAGAGGACTTGCTTTGAACATTTGTTACAGCTCTTTGAAAAGAACCTTCTCCTTTGAGGCAGGAGTGGCTTCCCCAGGTCTGATGCAGGTGTTCCCAAGTCAGTGGCTTCTCCAGGTGGCTGCAAAGTGCTGCTGGTGCTCTGGAGCAAGGGCCGGGGCTGCTCATGGGGCAGCAGCCGCTGCAGCACATCCTGAACTCAGCAGGGCCGCCTTTTCATTTTAGTTACTGAACCTATGGGTTAAAAAAAACCATCATAGGCAGCCTCACGAGTCGTCCTCACTTTGCTGAACCTGCTCAGGTATGGCATTGTTTGCTGTCCTGATGAGAGGAAGCAATTTTGCGGTGTTTCTGTGGCTAACACGTACTGAAGTACTTTGATACTTGTGCTTAACTGTGTAAGTTGTGAACCTGCTCATTAGTGAAGATCTTTCTGGTGGATCGATGCTTGGTGCAAGGCTGGAACATGACTTATGCGCTCAGGTTTCAGTATCTGGCATGAATTCAGCTGCAATGAGGCATGCTTTGTCCCGTGATGGAATAGACCCAAAATGACTGACAAAGATGTGTCGTTCGTCCATCTCAAGCAGTATCAGGGTACTGTATTATTTCATATGATTCACTAAAATAGCATTTGTTAAATACTTTTACTAGGTTACTCAAGTCTGCAGTAATACCCTCAGTTTTAATTGTGTTTAATCACTGATTTATAGCCTTATTTAATATATTGCAGCAGTTTCAAAGATGAAGTTGAGTGAGCCAAATACTCTGCATTAAAACTGCCTGGTTGTAATCAATATTCTGTGAAGCCATAGGATTTGTAGATTTTAAAATGCTCCAATTTCCTTTAAAATCATTAGTGCCTGCATACTTGCTGAGTGATGGCATTGGAAGTATCTATAACTATGCCATAGTTTTTGGATAAGTGATTTTCTAGAAATTGAGAGCTGAAATTGTGAAGTGCTACTAGAAATTATACAGCACTAATTTTTAAAGGAAATGCTGCATCCTGGAATAGTAATAAATCAGACAAACAGTGCGTAGTTAAAATGATGAGAATTATTCTTTGTTGTATATGTGGATGTCTTCTCTGATACAGACATCTGTTACTGTAAGCATCGCTTAACTAAGTATCCATGCACATTTTCAACAATATTTTAGGGCAGGTTTCTGTATTCTTATCTGAGCTATGTAATTTTTAGCTGGAATCGTTTGATAATTATAGAAAAAAAATGTGTATTTGGTGATGATTCATCAGCTGTTAGCCAAAATGAGTCCCTGGGTAATTCATTACAGTATCACTAACATGCAAATTGTAGTTTAATGACTACTTTAAAAAGGAAAATGTGTGTAGTATGCTGTTTCCAAACAGTGGCCTGCTGACTGACCAGGAGCTAGGCCAGTGATCACAGAAAATCTCCTTGGTCACAACCGATGCTCCATGTTTCCGTGAGGCGCTGGTTTGTCCCAGCTGGGAAGAGCTGTGGTGTTGGTGGGACAGCTGGGGGGGCTCTGAAACCTGCTGCAGGCTGGGCCCTCTGCTCCTGTCTTGGGTAGAGAAACGGCTACTGCCTCTGGGGTTAGAAATCCTTGAAGGAGCTTTGCTTTCAATGAGTGAGAGGAAAAGAAAACAATTAAGGCCACAGCTGCTAGCTAGCCTTATTTGAGTCAAAAGTAAATGAAGGATAAATTGCTTTGGGCCAGCCTAGCGCGGAAGTCTTAGAGGTGGTAGAGGTCTTCCCATCCTTCACTGCCTGTATCGTGCTGTTCTTGTGGTAGCTCTCTGCTTATTTTAAGACAGTCTTTTTTTTCCTCTTTTGCCTGAGCTGTGTGTTTGTTTATTGCTCCAGTGGGAAATCTGATGTAGCTTATGCTCACCGACTCCAGAGAGACTGCTCTGCCTGCTCCTTATGGCCCTGTACATTCCGAATAGGCTCGAAGAGCATACAGGAGGGAAGAAGTGGTGGTGCCCTGGAGTTGTGGGGGGAATCCATGGGAAAACAAAATGACAAAGGTAACTTTTTGAGGAGATAAACAGCTATGATTTCTTTCAAATGTGTCCCCTACCATGACCAAGTCCACAAGTATTACTTAAAATGATGTGTTTCGTGGTAGTTTTATTTGATAATGTTGAGTGTCCTTGTAGAGAGATTGAAGTTACCAGGAGCGCAGCTGGCAGAGATAAGCCAGCCTGCCTGGTATTGGGATTAGAACTAGGTTTATCAGCTAGCAGTGTGGAGGAGGAGGAGTGTGTGTGAGATACTTGTGCCATGCCAGCCTTGCTGTGAGCATGCTGGGGAGGGAATAGAAACCAGTGTCTGCTTGAAATAATAGCCAGTATTGCTACTGTTCATTTTAAACTGGAGTTGCTGAAAGTGCCTTCTTTGCTTCCATAATCTCTGCATTGAGCAAAAATAATATTAGTTGATATTTTGTTTACATTGGCACTTTCTTACCTCTGAGTCGGAGTGCTGGAGTGCTCCAAACACCAGCTCTGCGGTGGCAGCTCAACACCAGGTGCACGGCAGAAGGGCTGGGTCTTGCAGAGCAGAGGAGGACTCTTGCTGTCTTGGTGGAGAAATAATGCATATACCTCATAATTTTTGGGAAATCCTAGTTTTACAACCATCACTCTTCCATCATTTATACAGTCCTAGTCTGAATGTTGTTGGTCTGTACTCCTGGGTGGCGTTCTTGTGTTAAACCTTTCCACCTGAGCCTTTTTCACATTCAGATATGCTGAAAGCCAAAATGTACCTCAGCCACAGCTGTTGACAGACTTGCAGCGCAGTAGGTGTGTGTTCTGCTGGATTCTGTTATATTCCATCCATGGGAATTCACTGATTTGGTCTTACATAATCTCTGATAAGACTAAATCTCTGTGAACTCTTGCTGTTATTGCCTGTGATGCCCAGTTAATGTGAGACTGGGCATGGGAAGAAGGCAACTTCTAAGAAGTTCTGTGAAAGTTTCCACGCCCTGGCTCACAGATGAGTGCTGTGTTTGCAAGACAAGTGTTCACTGTGGCTTTTTTAATGTCCTGTTTCTTGAAGTTTACACCTCAGGTTGAAATTGGAGACTCAGCTGAATTTGAAATGGAAAGTATATTTGCAGAATGAAGTTACAATTCAGAGTCCTTGTTTCATGGTGTTTTCAGTGCCATTTGTGGGGCAATCCTAGGGTCTCAGGTAAAAGGCTAGGATGTAGGTTCTGTTATTTGTTTAACAGCTGTGGGTTATAGTAAGTTGTTATTTTCTCTAGCTTTTGTTCTGATAGCTTCCCCAACAATGTTGTCTGAAAAGTAGAAGTTCTTGTTTAACTATTAATTTTTGTGGTGGTCATAAAAAGCTGAATTTTTTTTAAAACCAAGTATAACATCTAGAATATATTTTAATATATTTTACATGTCAGAATGAATTGTGGTAATGAAAAAACAATGACCAGTTGCAGAAATCAAGAGGCGCTATCAGTGAGAGACTGTGGTAGGTCTGTGAGTGTTAATGCATATGGTTTCCTACAGGGATGACAAATGCATGAGGCGTCTTTCCAACCTGATCCTTGGGGAGCCTGTCGGATACTGCCAATAGATTCCTGTCTTTCTTAATGTCACGTTTCATGAAAATTTATACTACGTCATGTTTCATGAAAGTTTATACTACCTCTTTTGCGCTATTTTTTTAAATATGTGGTACTGTGTTGCTCATTTGTTTAGAATATTGACTCTTCATCTGGTATGTGGTTCCCCCCTCACCTTCCTTACAGCTCTTTAGTGCTACAGTAGTTACATTTTATAGATGTAAAGAGAAGTGGTCATCTGGTCTGACTTCCCTGGATATCATAATCCTGATATTTTACTCTGTCACTCCTGTATTGAATGAAAAAATTGAATTTTGCTGAAGTGTATCTTTCAAAAGGAATCCTGTCTGGATTAGAAGACATGAATAGATTCAAAATCCACTACTACTGGCAAGTGGTTTTAACTCATTTTTTCATGTTGCATTGAAGAGGTGAGTACGGGATTGAAGAATAAAGGCAGCAGAGAACATAATAAAGAGGACAGCCTCTGAGAATAAGGGTATTCCAGCAAATATTCCTTTGGCCTGCAAGAGAAACTTTATTTTAGCACACAGGAGAATGTGAGAAGAAAATGTGATGCTGTTATGGAGGAGGTGAACGATATGATATAAATTGAAAATGCAATGTGCAAATGCAAATTAAGGCAGCATTTAGCTTAGGGACACTTTGTTACTGAATGTTATCAAATGTGGCAAGTAATTTGGAACGCATCCTATAGTTCCTTAGATATGGCGAAGATGCTGTGGGAGTTCAAGGTTGAATATTTTGACTGACTGAACTTGAGTCAAATTTCTGCTCCTTGCTGGTTCAAGTATTATAATTAGCATAATAAGGCAGGCCTTAAAATAAAAGTTTTATGTACCAAGTCTACAGGTAATTTTTCTCTCTTTGGTTTCAAGATCAGCATTTACTCTAAGCCAAGGAAATGTTATGTTTTCATTAGCCAATTTTGTTCTTGTGGTTGTACTCTCCCAATGCCTTTTTAATGTGGGAAATTTAAAGCATAAATTACTTTGACTTCTCTCAATTTTCAAGAAATATTTTATTATTTTTAGTGTAGCTGAATTTTCCAGTGGGTCATTGAAGCTAATCAGTCTTGATATTTCTCTGTTACTGCTAATCTTCTTTTATGGTTGGAAAAATAACATCCTCATATTTTATTTTACCTTTGGATGCTTTTTAAGCATTTATGAGCAATAATAGTCTAAAACATTTCATGATGTAATGTAGAACAGCTGCTAATGATTAAAACTAAGACAGCTGTAATGGAATTTTTACTGGCTAAACTGAGAAGAGACTCACAGTTAAATAGTGATATGAGAAATGTTGAATTCTTCTAGTGAAAAAACATTGGGGAATTGAAATGTAATTTTAGGTTGAGTCTGTCTGTCAAGTGTGAGCATCTCAATGAAATACAAGTCTTGGCATGTTGTTTTCAATTCTTGCTTTAGTTGCTGAAACAACAGTTATAAGCAATTTTAAATGTTGCTTTTGTTCCGTACTCACCTTCATGTGGGGTAAGTGCTCTGTCCTTTCAGCAGTGCAGGGCTGTCCCGGCATCCACGCTGTGCCAGTGTCGGGGCGGGTGGGAACTGATGGGGTTGAAAACTGATCTCACTTCTCGTTTTTAATGTGGGTCCTCAGATGAATTTCTTGCCTGTGTGGCTGTACCAGCCATGTTCTCTTGTACTGAAGCTTCTCTGTAATAATATTGACAGAGCCAGGCGAATCCTCAGATATTTTCTTGAAAAAAGATGTAATGTAAATCGGAGCAGATCTTATTTTACGTTACGATTTTGTGACTGTCTCAGCATTAGGAGGGAATCTATAACGGGGCATGTTCTCTGCTGGTGCAAGATGTTGGCTACCACGTTGAAACAGCAACTGATAGTTAGATAAGAAGAATATCTAAGGAGTGTTAGATAAGGAGAATATCTAAGGAGATAACTATCCCCTTATGGTGAAGTAGAAGGGACTTAAGCACCCTGAAGAGCCTCCTCCTTGAGTTTTGCTGGGGTGGGGCAGGTGACAGACTGGGAATCAGATTTTTCCAGTGGCTCGTGTTTGCGGCGCTGGGGTCATGTCCCCTGTGCTGTAGAAGGGTCGCAGCTGCTTCCACAGCGCCCAGGGTGGACGTGCTGATGCTGGCGCTTGGCCTCTGCTGCTGAAGGGCTAGAGCTACCCTGACAGCAGACATCTGTGCTTCCTCGTGTCTCACCTCTGCCTGCTCCTTTAGTTTTTATCAGGAGCAGAACGCTGCAGTGTTTCTCCTCTCCTGAAGCAGTGACTTTGTCGCACGGTTCCTGGGGAGTGACATGGTAACTCTGGAGATACTCGCCCAGTTAGATAATGGGTAACTAATTGCAGGGAGTTTAGTGTTTAAACTGTAGGAGTAGGTAGTTGTACTGTTGCTTCTGTCTCTCAAGTCTGAATGTAAGGGGGAACCTAGGTCAAATCCACAAAAGTTAACAAAAGCAATTTTTGTGCGTGTATAACTATATCTAAATAAAGCTTTTACAGATAAAGAACTACTAGCTCTTTCCTAAGATTCTTCATCTGAGGAAAGCAGTGCTTCTAAAAGACACATTCCCATCTAAATTAGTTCTCATTTTTGCAGCAGGAAAGCTGAAGTTTACATTAAAGTATTTTCATCAAAACTAGAATAAGTTCAGACTGAAGTTCTATAGAGGTACATATTCAGCAGGTCAATGTTAATATTAAATATTTAAACTTTTAAATCTGGGTTATTGATCAAAGTGTTCTTTTCCTTGCATGTATTTCAAATAGTCTTCAATACTTGTGTGGGTTTTCAGAGGACTTGGGTTGTGTTGGGATGGAACCTGGAGCTCAGTACCAGGACAGAAGGAGCATAGGAAACGCTGTAGGTCAAAACTTGTGTCTCAGGTTGGCTCTAAGGACATAAAGTTGCATGTACACCCAAAGAAAGGTGAGGAGAGTAATGTTCCAGTTTGGTGGTGGTAGGGGGGGAGGAAACATGTCAACTAGGCTAAAAATGTGCCTCCAAAATCAGTAAAGTACAATGAGTATTTGATTTCCAAGTGCCACATCTACTAATCTTGCTTGAAGACTAAACCCAAACTTTCATGTTCTTCATTCTCTTAGGCACTTCCAATCTATCCCTTTAGAATTTCATCTTTCTTGAAATGTGGTGGGCATTTGTGATGCACAGAAAAAGATACTGTATCTTGCTGGAACCTGTGAATATATTTGCAAAGAGGAGCTCAAGAGCTCCTCTCGGAGCTCAAGAGTGTCTTTACAGATGGCAGTGACCAGGGTTTACCTTGGGAAGGTTTAATGAGGTGGCTCAGCCTAATACCAAACCAGTTGTTTAGATACGAGCAACATGAAATCTTTCGCAAGTATAGCTGTATGTTTGAGCGTAGTGACATTAACTCAAAGGTCTTCAGCCATGAGAGGTTATATTATGGTTAAGGAAATTTAAGGTGGTGGGAGAAACCTAGGTTATTATTTTTAACCATGAACCTGTGACTATTTTGTTTTCCTGTATTTGGTTTGTTTGTTCTGATCACATGCTATGAGCTCATTTGCCATGTTATATAAAATATTCTTTTTTGTTACATGTAGGTTGCTTAGAATTCGTTGGGCAGTTCTGCGTACATGACTGTCTGGTGTTTGGGTGTCTGTAGCCCCTGCTGCTTGCATTTGCAAAATGATAGGAAACTGATGAAGTTCAAAGCTTATGTCTCATGGTAACCTGTGAGTATCAACAGTGCATCTGGGCTTTTTAAACTTATCCTTTTTTTATGTATTCTTTTTGTGTATCTTAACAAGGAAAAGCTCTAGCTTTTGTCTTTTGAGCACTCTGAAAGTGAGACTGCTTAGATCGATGAATTATAGCTGAGTTTCACTGTCCTGAGACAGACTTGTGCTGTTCTCTTGCCTTCAGCTGAGGGGCTGAAATCTATCAACGCGAGCAGTTCGGGCCTATCTATCATCTGCCTTTTCAAGCTGTCTTCCCGAGATCCTGCTGGAGTCTGTAGCTCTCGTACTCGCTGGGTTCACAGCCTAACAGGACTTGGTACAAAATAGAAATTCAGCGCTGGTACTGTGAGACCTGGGGCATCTGAATGTCAAACTCCATCTGATGAAATTGCATTATTCTCCTACTTTAATAAGATAGCGAGGATAATATAGTTTAAATTTATAGTTGTCATAAGGATAAGGTCAGCAAGTAGATCAGAGATGAATTGGAATTGACCCTGTTTTCTTTTCACTTGAGTTAATGTACTGACTTACTGGGCTGCCACTTGTTCAGGATTCAGTGCACGACTAAATTGTGTGACAGGTTGGGTTGTCTTAAACTTTTTTAAAAAATTAAATAACTAACATATACATAAAATATTTAACCCTTTTATGTTTTGTATATATAAAGTGTATATGTGTATAATGCATAAAGATAAAATGTCTTACATTAAGTTATATATATATGATTTGGTATATATATATATATATATATATATATAATCATAGAATCATTTCAATTGGAAAAGACCTTCGGGTTCATCGAGTCCAGCCATAAGCTAACCTAACCCTACCACTAAACCATGTCCTGAAGAACCTAATCTAAATGCCTTTTAAACACCCGCAGGGATGGTGACTCCACCACTTCCCTGGGCAGCCTGTTCAATGCCTGACAACCCCTTCTGTGAATCATTTTTTCCTAATATCCAATCTAAACCTCCCCTGGCACAACTTGAAAACGCACACGTGTGTGTGTGGCTGTGTGTATATATATATATATATATATATGTAAAAAAGATACTACCCAAATACTTCTACCTCCAACATCTTTCCTAAGAAACTTTATTGGTGAGTTCCTGAATTCGGCGCATTTTATGTAGGATTAATTTTGCTAATGTAAGTGGCAAGAGTCTCATGACTATCATTTTAATTTCTGTGCTATTTCTTACTGTCTCAGCTGGGAGTACCGGCTCTTAACAGGAATTTTTGGGGGTTTTGTTTTGTGATTGTCTGGAAGATGTCATGTTTTAGAAGTCAATGAGCAAAGGCTACAGAGAAGCAGGGTAGACTTCTCAGGCGGTGTTTATATTGTATATATTTCATATGATTCTTATAGGATAAAGTTTACAGGAGCTGTGCATCACTGCATGTTCCCTACTTCCTTGCTTCTTCTAGGTTGTTTTTCCTTCCGTTAGTGCTGACTCCATCACAAATGCAGGAGTTAGCAGACTTGGGAGAAAGAATTTCTCACCAATCAGTTCTCTTTGTGCAGAAAGATAAATCTGCTGACATTGTCAGCCTTGTATTTGTGTGGAAATGTAGAAATGTTTGTTGGATTTTAGAAAAGAGAATGAGCTGATACCATCTTGAGCTCATTTTTGTTTGTAATCAAGGCTGAACACAAAGATTTCCAGTTCATCCCAGGGAACAGTAGTAGGAGTTCTTGAACTGCTTTTCAAGAGTAATTGTAGCAACATAAGCAATCCTGTGTACCTTCAGCTGTAGGCTGAGGTGCTGGAGGATAAATGTTTATGCTATGGCTCTGTATGGTAATGAGTAGCTGTACTTGAGGAAAACCAAGTTATCCCTTTTGGGCTGTTCAACCTACGTGATTTCCTGCAGTCTAAGTGATTGTGCTCAGTAGCTGGAGCTTTGCTGGATGTCCCCTGTGCATCAGGAGTGGCAGAAGTCACCTAACTATCGTTCAGCATTAGCTCTGATTGCTTACAGGGAGGGGAGGGATTTGGGTTTTTTGATTTTTGTTTTGTTCCAGGCAAATTTCAGAGATGATATTGCTCAACTAAAAGGCATATACAATAATAATGTAAGTAAAAGTATATGAGAAATAGTAGATTTTAGGAGAGAAGGCAGAAACACTGATACATAAACAGCAATGGGAGTTTACCAGTAGTAATTAGGATTTTTTAGTTCTTCTGGGACATGACTTAATTTAAAATATATGAATTGTTAATACTTCACCTTTTTATTGTATTCCTTATTTTACATTGGATATGCAGTTAAGTCAGTGAAACCTACTTCTGTTTTATCAGAAAGCTGCTGCAGTTGTCAGACATTATTTTGTGAACATCTGTCACTTTTAATATTGAGTTGGCAAACCCCCAAATTGGTAATGAATAAATGAATTCTAAGATCTGAACAGGCTGTGCTTGTATCAGAAGGCTTTGGTGGCTGGCTGCATACACAACAAGAAACATTTCTAAATTCTGGCTCTAGACTAATTAGGCTATTCTAATATATGGGTTTTTGATGAAAGCACTTAAAACTTGAGCTGAAAGAATCTTCAAGCAAACAACAGCAAAAAAACAACCAGAAAGCCTACCCAAGAATTCCCTCTAGAGATTCAAATTGAGAAGTACTGCTAATCCCAGCTACACAGTGAGAGAAATGTGCCAGCTGTCCCAGACCTGGATTTGGCATCTGACTGCTGGGGGCAGAGTGGCGAGGGGTGGAGCACAGGAGAGATCATTTTTCATAGTGTCGTACATAAAATATTGTGGTTTTTTTAAAGGCTGCTCAGCAGAGAATGAGAAAGCACTGAGGCAGCGGAGCAGCAGCATCCTTTACTCTCCATGCAGGTGTTGCCAAACTCAGTGCAGCCAAGTTCTGCTTTGAATAAATGTGTCTTTTTGGCAAATGAACTATTCAGTTCTTGAGGTTATGAAATAGGATATTTTTCTTTTTCAGTGTTGTAAGTTCATTGAGGTACATGGGTTAGGGTGGATGAAATTTCCTAGGTAGACTCAGAAGGTGAGAAAAGGTGACTGCTTCCATCAAGGGCAGAGAGGATGTTTGCTTTAGGAGGAATTACAGACTGTTCTGCATGGCCTGGGGCAGGTCACCCCATCTGGCCCCCTTTTTTAAAGCATTCAACATGTGGACTTAAGCTTAAATAGTTATTCTTGTAAGTGCATTCACAGACTGATAGGTGCACATGTTTACATCATTTGTCCTTACTCACATGTGAAAAAGAGACTGTATTTTTGAGAGGATAAGCGATAGGTATTTTTGGAGTGCTCAGATGATCTGCTTAAGTTCTGACATAAACCCCTCCCCCCCCATTTTACCCAGTAGAAACCCCTGTGCTGGCTGCATTGCACTGTGTGATGGGACCAGTGGTGGCAAGTGACACGTGCTTCAGAGCTGGGTGGTTTCAGTGGACACGGTAAAAACAAGTATTTCTAGTTGTGAGGAAAATTTCAGCATACTGATACTTTTTATCGTATTTAACAAAAAACAAACAAACACAAAAATTTGCATCTGATGATGTTCTTGAATTGAAGATGTCTTCCCTCTACACTTCTCTGATGTGAAGGAAGTCTCTCAAAATTTAGTTTCAAGTCAAATGTTTTGCTAAAAAATACCTGTTTGATTCCACAAGAATTCCAGAGCATTCATTTTTATCTTTATTAGGTAGCAATACGCATGGAGAGGAGGAGATTGAACAAATGCCTTTTGCAGATTTCTTTTCAGTTAGGAGATACTATTAAATCTAAATACCCTGTGGTTCTGTAAAGTATAATGCATTTTTGATCAAACCAAATTCTTGATATCCGTTATGACTTGTGCATGAGTTTCACAATCTAATTATGTATTATATGAAAAAGAATTTCCTACCTTCTAGTTCAGTTGTGACTTTTTAATTTCATATAAAGTTTCATTCTTGTATTATGAAACAGAGTGCACCTTTGCACTTATTTTTATGCATTGTTACATTTTTAATGTACTTTTTTATTTTTAGGGGCAAAGACTCTTCAAGCTTTATTTTCTCTGCATATAAAAGTTATTTTAAATGGTCTTCACCTTTCCAGTCTCCCTGAACTCCCTCTCTCTGAACTTGTGATTGTTTTTCTGTAGAGACAAACCAAATTTATCAAGAAATCAAAATAAAGTTGCTACAAAGTAGTAGCTTTAAAGCATAAATTTCTGAGAAGTTTGCGGCTTGGTGATAGAATTATATGGTTTCTTTCAACAGTGTAATCATTTGTTCTAGTAGTATTTATGATGCTTTCATTTTGATAAATAAGTCATTGAAGGGTGTACTGCACAAACTGTAAAGCTGTTGGCATCAGCAGTGTTCTGAGGCTGAAACTGTGGTCAGAGGTGTCCAAGCAAACAAAGAAGAGTGGAAAAGATCCTCATGCTTGACTTGCAGAATAGGGTTATGGTTAGAACTGAATTACTAGAAGTCTGGGAGGAAATACATAAAATGGATCGCAGTACAGAAGGCCAACAGCATCCTGGCTTGTATCAGGAATAGTGTAGCCAGCAGGACCAGGGTAGTGATTGTCCCCTTGTACTCAGCACTGGTGAGGCTGCATCTTGAATCCTGTGTTCAGTTTTGGGCTCCTCACCACAGGGAGGACATTGAGGTGCTGGAGAGAGTTCAGAGAAGGGCAATGAAGGGCACCCCCCCTGGTGAGGGGTCTGGAGCACAAGTCTGATGAGGAGCAGCTGAGGGAACTGGGGCTGTTCAGCCTGGAGAAAAGGAGGCTGAGGGGAGACCTTATTGCTGTCTACAACTACCTGAAAGGAGGTTGTAGCTTGGAGGGGTTTGGTCTGTTCTCCCAAGTAACACGTGACAGGACAAGAGGAAATGGCCTCAAGTTGCACCAGAGGAGGTTTAGATTGGATATTAGGAAAAAATTCTTCATGGAAAGGGTTGTCAGGCATTGGAACAGGCTGCCCAGGGAAGTGGTGGAGTCATCATCCCTGGAGGTGTTTAAAAGACATGTAGATGAGGTTCTTAGGGACATGGATTAGAGGTGGACTTGGCAGTGTCGGGTGAATGACTTGACTTGATGATCTGAAAGGTCTTTTCCAACCCAAATGATTCTACACACTGAAGTCTTAAGTAATTCTTCTCCTGTGCAAGAAGAACGTTCTCCAGTCACAAATCAGCAGCTATTCTTACAAAGCATATTCTACTGAGTTTGTGTTAATGTATACTGGACTTTCTTCAGTTTATATTTCTGCATATATCTATATGTATTCAGTACACAAAAGTTAATAATGTACCTTCTAGTAAATCAAAGCCTAGAACAAAATGTATTAGACACGTCTACTAGAACTCTAGCCGAACTTTTCACAATAGTTGGAGATAGAAAATAAATTGCCACATTATCTACAGATGTAATTTCCCAGGAGAAAAGACTCGAGGTTTGAAATCTGGACTGTTTTAGTGAAGAAACCTATTTCATATATACGTATTTCAGTGTGATGCCGGAAGGACTGTTTGCTGAATTTGCCCTTGGAATAAAAGGCAGGCATGAACCTTTCTTTCAAAAAACTGCTCTAAGTTTTAGTTAACAATTCATTGTCGACTGATTATTTTGCTTTCCTGAAAAAACCTTAAGATATAATTTTCAGCTTCACTTCTTAATTTAGGGGAATAAGTAATAGAATTTGAAAGTGATTTATTTGAATCAAAAAACCATGAAGCAAGACTAGGGTTTTTATTAGAACAGAAGTACAAATGTTGGAAGTTCCGTTGCATCAGTGACTATTCAGATAACAAAATTTATTTGCAGTAAATACTCTAGAAATATGGTGATTTTTTTTTTTTAATATCAGTCAGCCACAAGCAAGTGAGAATGAGGAAGTTATTTCTGTTTTTCTTTTCGATTGAGAACAGAAGCATCTTTTGTATTTAGCTCCATAGTTACATGCTAGCTAGAGCTGTATCTTTCCTCCAACCCTGAATGCTCAGAATTTATTCCATACTTCCTTTTAAGCACCTTATTCTCTTTAAAAGCACGGATTTTCTTTCTGTCAAATGTCTGTATTTGGAATCAGCGTCCTTTGTTAGCTGGAGATTTTTTTGGTATTATTTGTTACTTGCTTACATCATCTATATTCCCGTGGGGTGTTACTTTTGAGTAGTTACTTGTCAGACAAGATAGAAGAGATACAATAGTCAACAGAAACATTCTTCTTATACTGTCTGACTGGATGCAAAATTTTCTTTTAAATAAGAAAACAGTACAAAAATCAAGTGATATATAGCCAGGCAGTAATAACCAGTCATGCAACCAGGCCAGGGTCACACACATCATGGTCACATCTCATGCATCTGCCTCCTTGAGATACCAGGAGTGTGGAAGGAGACTGTTCTCCTCCTTCACCAGGAAAGTCTGACTTCCCAGCTGTAGATTACAATGATAAAGAATGGAGTCATAGCTGGAGCTTTGCATTGTGAAGGGGTGAGCAGGGAACTGGAAAATGGTGTTGCGAGAATTTAGTCTTGCTCCAAGCAGTTCTACTGCAGATGGTTACTATGTCCTCTCAAAATGCTGCTTTAAAAGAAACATTTTGTGTTCCTCTCACCCCCTCTGAAAGCGAACAGGTTTAGTGCCAAAGAGCCAATGTATCTCAGTAGTTAACAGATGCCCATTCAGACTTGGCCTTAAAAGAGTTGTAGTGCGTGGTAAAGGTGGCTTGCTGTACTAATGCTTGTAACTTTTCCTGGCAAAATCATTATTGAACATAATCTTTGACAGGAAGCCCTGAATAAATTCACGGCTGTGAGAAAAGTTACCTGGTATGCACGGAAGAGCTTGAGTTTAACATATAAATGGATGATTTACTTTGACAGTAGCTATATGTATGCAAATCTTTGGAATCCTTGCTTTCCCTACATAAAAGCAAAACCTGATAACTTCATAGGAAGAGCTTTTTATGGGAAGTTTAATGAAAACGTTACATTCTGTCATTAAGCATAAACCATCTCTGACACAGACTGCAGTATTGCAACTTATTTCACCAGTGAAAGTAATACCTTGACCTTGGCAACTGTAATATTCATAAATAGAAAACCGAATCTGATCTTACATATGAACTTAAATGCTGAGGCTGACAGACCTCTGCATGCACTTTGGCTTTTGCTGGCGTTTCCAGTGCTCAAGCAAGGTATGCTCGTGTAGGTAGCTTGAAATTCGAAAGCTCATCTCTCTCTATCTAGACTGTGTCAAACTGCGAAATGCACAGCTCAGGTCTCTCGATGTTCTCAGAAAGTGTTTATTCTTCTCGCATGAACTTGAGTCTTAACCTCGTTCAGCCCGTCTGGCCCATGCCCCATGTTTTTAAAATACAGTTGGTACTTATATCTGAAACAGGAAAGTTTAGAAATTTAAAATACATTTCTGTAATTAAATGTGTGACGATTCTTGCCTCAGAAATATTTCTCAGTAGCTGAGGCAGCAGCCAGCTTGCAGCAGCTATCGTTGCATTTCCTTGCATTCACTTGAGTGTGAAGATGTACTTGAAATAACCCAAAAGTTTAAAGGCACTTTGCTTGTGCAGGTTGTTATCAAATAATTGAATATGTAATTTTGTAGTTTACTAGGACTCGGTGAGTATACTTGTCTTGACAATGCATCCCAAGAGATGCTTTTATTATTTGTTGAATGACAATCTAAGTGCTGTGCTCAACCACCCTAACGAGTGGGCTGAGCATGCGACTGGGGAAAGGAGCTGTTACTGACAACGCATTCCCATTAGATTTGGCTAGGGCAGTAAATAAAAGGTACATAATTTGCATAAGCCTATTAAGTGGTATTCTCAAGGGGAACAGCAGTAATTTCCAGTGCTGTTTTCAGTGCTGACAGCTGATCCATTTACAGGATAGATATTGAGAAGAGTTCCAGTGTGAAGGATACGATGGGTTGGCTTGTGGTTGCTACACAGCAGCGTCAGGAAAATGCAGGAAGTGTAAGTCCTGTGAGCTGTGAGTGCCTGGTCTCATGAGTTGTCTGGAGTGAACACAAAATCAAGCTATACCAGTACTCAAAAATAATGCGATTTCGTAGATTTAAATGCAGGTGTAAAGAGATTAGTGAGAGCAGTATAAATTGCATGTGGATAGCTATTTTAACCTGAGAATATACAGATTGGTTTTTTCCTGCCTAAAATGAGCCAAAATGAATCACAAGAAAATTTGACATATGTTATTCGCTTTGTCTTGTTTAAGTCTGTTTCACAGCAGACATTTATTTGAACCACTCCAATTTGTGTCAGGTAAAAAAGCTTTTGTGCTTTATGGTGTTTTTTGGAGTGTCAGACTGGAAAACTTCAATACATGATTCTCCTTCAAGAGAAAGCTTCTGTATGCTCTCTTTGAAAAGGGACTTGTAGAGTAACTTGACTTGGTAAAAGTTCATGAGAAGGCCAAGGTAAACTTTAAGTCTTTATATGATTGTTTCTGGTGTCTCCTCTAGATGATCTCTTGTGTCACCATTCGAGAGGGTGACACAATGGTAAGGTTGGCTCAATTTTGTGTCTGACTTTGTCTCCCAAAGAAGATTCTTTCATAAGCAGAATTATGAAATAAGTATATCAAAATCTTCCCTCTTTATTCAGAGATGGAAAGCTAGTCTATCCTGAATTGTTGGGTTGCCAATATGTGCTCAAAATAGAGTTTTAACATTTGTCTAGGTTGTCTCAGAAGCAAATGTGTGTTTTTTGTCGTCTTTTAACAAAAATATATGAAAGGGTTTTTCATACAAGTAGTTTTTGAAAGTGTTGACTGGTGCAGAAGAATGAGCTCTAGAGACAAAAAAAGAAAATATTTGGATTGTTTTAAACCCCTTCATTATTCTAAAAAAATATTTGTTTTAGCTTAAAAAGCAGATTTTAATTTACAGAATGGCCAACTGTTATTTGAAGTGAAGGTTAGATTGTGTTCCCAGTGTTTGAAGTTATGATTTTATTAATACTGTGTAATTAAAATGAGAAGTTGAAAATTAGGACTTGGCACTTGGGAATAGTTTTATTGATATATTCCATGATGTATTTTGCGTGCTTATCCAGCCTGCAAGTGTGCATAACTTCTTAGACTTTTGGCCATTTGTTGAAACCTAAATTAATGAAAGCCTTTTCAAGATACTACAGAATAGTTAGTATTGACTTTGCGATAATGATTCAAACTATAATTATCTCTGGTCTATTCACACATTGTGAAATATTTGCATAAGTGTCACAGAAATGTTTTAACAAATATAATTCCTATTTGTTGAATGTCTTCTGATTTGAAAGTGTGGTGCCTTTGTGCTCCGAGTTAATGTGTCAGATGATTGTTGCGGATCTGTAGATGGAGGTTGTCATTCTTCCAAGCACCTGCTCGATCATTAGTGGAGTTCTGGGAGCTGCATAAGATAAAATATTTTAAAAAATAAAGTAAGTATTTTAAGAACAATCAATTTCCCATGAAAGGTTGGACCAGACCTTTCAAGGTCCTCCTGTGATTCTATTTGAATGTGGTTATGTGACAGATTGGTGAAACACCTGGTGAACAGATATGTAAACTGAGCAGTACCAGGAGCATCCCAAAGGAGAATCAGGGCTCCCAAGCATCAGCTGTTCGGGGCAATGACTTTAATTTGCAGCACAGCTGGTGCTGCTGGATGCCTGACACAGTCAGCAACCAGCTTGTCTGGTGTGGCACTTCAGGGTGAAGGAACACAGTTTAATAAGCCAAAAACCTTATGGTTATACTCCACAAAAATTCCAGAGCTGATTGTTGAGCAGCTTATCCATGAATGTGGCATGAACGTGGCAGGTGGCACAGTCAATCTTGAATTGTCCTAAGCCACTGCTGTCCCATTGTTAAAGACCTGAGAAGAAGACGTGAGTGAGCCTGACACTGGGGTTTGCCCTAGAGTTGCTTGATCCTTCATTTCCTTTATTGCAGAGAGGCAGGCAAAAAGTGAGTATTACTGCTGATCTCAGAAGATTTCTGGGATTACTGTGTAGCTCTTTTTCTTGACTTTGTGTCGAGGTTCAGGTGGAAATTGACACTAGTGCAGACAACTTCGTGTACTAGTTCGGATGCAGCTGTGAATGCTGGAGTTGAATTTGCAGAGTTCGAAGTTAGGGACCAGTGTTCTGCTTCTTCAGGCTTGATACTGTGCTGCCTTCGGGACATTTGGGGGAGTGGGAGGTGGGGAAATTTTATTAAAAAGACACACAGAAAAACCCCAACAGCCGACCAACCAAACCAAAAAAACCAAACTTGCAGAAAACTTCAGAATTGCTGGACTGCCCCTAAAATAGAGTTGAAAATGTCTTCTTTTTGTGCTTTCCATCATGAAAACACCAAGAGAACTTATTTCTGTTCTCTCAAAGATGTTAAGGAATGATAGGAATGGTTGAATTTCAAAATTGTTTTGAAGCTGGTTAAGTAAAAGGGTCTTTAAGGTAACAAAAAAAAAGAAAATAGAAAAAAGATTTTCTTTGGATTTCCTGAGATTGTATGGATTTCAGCTCCAAGCCAGAATGATCTGATTGTTTCGCACAGCACATACACTTCCTTGTGTCACATATGTCCCTGTAGAAGGGTGGCTGGGAGAACCTGAAGTGCTCATGATTAAATCTGTGAAGGTAATTTTGCTGATGCGTTTATTTGAAGGAATTGGCTTATCAAGAAAATACGGGACTGGAGACATTTTTCATTCTGCTCGTGGTGAATCTCCACTTTGTTGCTCTTAAACAGCATAATTTACTCTGCCTCACTTTCCTTTATTCTGTGGAATGATTAGAAAAAAATACTTGCCCAGGTCAGTGTTGATTTCCAGGTCAGTGGTGTGCTGATTCAGCAGAATATTCAGCCTTCAGCTTGCTATTGACTTACCTGTCCCTACGTTGAGTTGGCAAACTAAGAACCAAGTTGAGAGCCTTACACTGGGCTTAACCTCGAAGGTAAATTTTGCTTTATAAGTGCTGCTGTACTTGTTCTGAGGGATTTTTGAGTGTACTTCAGTATTTTAGAGACATACTTAGAGCTACTACGTGGAGTCACACAGGTTTGATTGTATTTTCAGAGCATCCAGTACAATCTCTATTCCTTTACATGATGCCTTTATTTTCACAGAATTTAAATGACAGAGCCAGAGTGGGTCCTTAGAGAAATCCCCTGAACCCCAAAATCATTGCAGCCCAAGAAATACTCTTTTAAAATGCTATTCTGGTTTTTAGATCTTTTCCCCTCCCCAGTAATGAAACCTGAGATACGGATGAGACAGGCTATTTAAATTGCCTTTAGCTTGTATATATTTAAGAAGTAGTGGAATAACCTTTTGTGTAAATTAAAGCAAATACTAGTTTGCATCCTCTGCACCAGTGTCATTATAAGCAAGTTATATAGTAATAATATAATATTTAATTTGGGACCTTTTCCATTCCTAAATATTGATAATTTAGCTGATATTAAATGAAATGATTGAAAGTTTAACTGTACAAAACTAAACTGAAAACTCGTTATGATTCTTTCATATTTTGATGTAATGACTTAAAAGATGTTTGAATAGGAGTTATTAATATTTAAGAATATTTTAAACTTAAAAACCGTGGACTTTCTGGGATATATTCTTAGTTTTCTCTCTTCAGCTTGGAACTTTTAATGTGTTTAATAGAAAAATAGGTTCTTTATCTTTTACTTGCTGTTTATTTTGTCAAAAGAAAATGATTTGTACTGATATCAAAGAATCACAGAGTGGTTTAGAAGGGACCTCTGGAGAACATCTAGTCCAACCCACCTGCTAAAGCAGGTTCACCAGAGCAGATCACACAGGAATGTGTCCAGGTGGGTCTTGAATGTCTCCAGAGGAGGAGACTCCACAGCCTGCATTATGTGTATAGACATATACAGTATAAAAGCGAAGTGGTCTTTTATTGGGCAGGACCCGATGCACAGCTCAAGTGTTTTACTCGGTTTGCAGGTTGGCTCCCTACTTTGTGTTTTGCTTTCTTAGAAGCAACAGCAGAAATCTTGTCATTTTTATTCTGATCCTTACACTGATCATTCACTGATCATGCTCTCGGGCTAGAAAGGGGAATGAGCACTGGCTTCAGTAGGGAAGTGTCACAGTTGCCCACATCTTGCACATGAAATGAATGAGACTTACCTGGCTGATTTCCACCTCATATTTCCCCGCAGCTGAAGTTTGGGTGCCATCTGCAGGGGTACACTGTGCAGGTATATGTGACCCCATCACCGTGTGCAGGCCAAGTCCCTTGGGATGGTGGGGACGGGGGAGGGAGAGCGTGGTGTGACCCCTGGCTCTGTGGGATCTGCTGGAAACCAGCTCAGCCCTTGCCAAGTGCTCTGGCCACTTATATATCCCTTGTGCAAGAAGCATCAGTTGTTGCCTATCTTGTTGGCCTCGATCACAGGGAAAGAAGTCTGCTGAGAGGTCTGAACCAGTGCCTTCTGTTTTAAATAGTGCCGAGCATTTTCACTGATAGGGACACAACTTTCAATCTCTGCAAGGTTATAAAGTTCTGTTGTGCATTTTATAAACTTCAACAGAAGTATGTTTAATGTACAGGATAGTGAGTCATTGATTGTACAAGTAGATTCTAGATGCCAGCACTTACCTGGCTGTTCCCCTTTACAGGATGCTCGAGTGTAATCAGATTAAGCTTTAAAATATTGTACTTCGAATTATTATTTCTGTCTGACTATATGGCATATTTTATATAGACAAAATACAAACTGAAGAGTAGGAATCTGACAAAGGCATACTGCACTTGTGGAAAACACACCAGGAATTTTAATAATCTGAAATGCTCTTTTCTCTTTGAATTAGGAAAGATGACACCTTTAAGAATCCAGTCCTTAGGATGTTTTAGAGCTTTCATACTCATTCTTTACCTATTCTGGGAGTGCTTTATTTTCTTGGGAATTATTTACCATGCCAGGAACCTGCTTAATTGGGATCTAATAATGGCATGTCCTAACATAGTTTTTTTAATTGTAGATATATCATTATCAACCTTTCTGGCGGGGCACCCTGGTAACACAGATGAGTCTCATTCATGTATGAATAAATTCCATCTCTTTGTTTCTCCAAAATCCACTGATCCTATTTTACTTCCTATCTGCTGTTAGTGGGTTCAGCAGGCCTAATTCTTGTACATAAGGTGAATTTTGTGGTGAGCCAAGTGATTATGGATTAGTTTTACGGGAACTAATGTTGCAGTTGGAAGAAGAATCTCTGTCAGCAAGTTGCAAGGCTTTTTTAGTGTGAACATGAATTTAGCTAGCAAATACTGTGTGAAGCTGTCAGTGATCTCTAGCCCTTAAATGATTGTTTCCACCAAAATACAGATCAGGATGTTAACACTTTCTCCCATGTGACAGCACATAGGCAGGCTGTGTTCTGTAAAGGGCTGCAGAGCAAGCTGGCACTGTGAGGGGAGAAGCGGGGATGTAAGAACTGGCAAGACACTTAAAATCTGTGAAATCTGTTGGCTTCTGTTCTTCCTTCTTGATAGAGTGGAAGTACTGAATTACCCGTGTCTGCGGCTGCAGGGGCAAGCGGCGTAAAGCAGTAGGAGTGCATCTGCAGAGCAAACCCCGCGGCTGCACCACTCACGTGGGGTTTTGCTTTGGAGTTGATGGAGTCTGTTCCTGCGGACTGTCTGGTCGTGAGAGGTCAGGGCCTGTGAGGTGCATCTGCAAGTCTTGTTTTTTCCAAAAGCAACCCATTTCATGTGCTCTGAGACTGCTCCAGTGTGCCCACCACAACATGGTGGGTAGGAATGATCAGGAGAGTAATTTCAAAAGCATTCATCCTTTCATGACAACTGAAGCACAGCCTGTAATGCTGATGGTATATTTTGTGGCTTAGTTTAAATCATGCCTTTTTTAATACATCTTTTTCTGTTCAGTAACTTTCCTCTCTACGTATTATTGATTATCACTGACATTTTTTAAGCACAAATGCTTGTGATCTACTATTTCGATTTACTTCTGTTCTTAGCAGATTATAAAGTAGATGAATATGTGTTTGCGTACCCACAAACACGTGTGCATATACTTCTGGTGGACAGTTTGTGTGTCAGGAGGTTTTACGGTCTGTTTCCTCTGACCTAATATAGTCCTGGCAGTGATTAAGGAAGGCATTTGGGTTGGAGAGATGTCCCAGTATTAATTTCTAACAGCATACGCTTGGTAATGTTCTTGCACTGAAACCAACTATGACTGTTATCTTCTTCAGATCGGTGTTGTAACCGCATTGCCCAGGTTGTCTTCCTCTGCTGCAAATAGAGGAGAGCACTGTGCTTGAACAGGCCTTGGGGGACCTTTTCAGGACTTACTACTCTCATCAGTCCTTACCTTATGAGATTACTTCAAACAGTGGGATATAGTGACTTCTAAACATACTGTTTTCTCTTACAAGGTCAGTGTTTTTTTCACTGTGTGTTTATGCAGTCCATAATGCAGTTCTCATTTTTGATATTGAGATGTTACTGTAATGTGACTTCTAATTTAAAGGAGGGATGGATTTATAACTGTTTGCTGTAATTTCCTTATGAAAGCTTCAAATGCAAAATTTGAATACCCAAGGCTCCTGTTAGATATTCAGTTGAAATTCTGTGCTTCCATTGGGGACATAAAAAATGGTAAGCTCTTAAAATAAAAGACTGGAAGACTGGGACCATGAGAGAAAAATGATTTCACAGCATACCCAGCACCAGTCAGTGCATCCAGAAGTGGGGCTTACAGTGTACAATTAACCTTGAACAGTCTGCCCCGGTGTATGTCATGGAATTTAAGCCTCCACACCAATACAGAACATTGCTGCTTCTCCAGACACTGGCTGGTGGTATCAGCCAAGTGGGGATTGTCTGCAGGGCCTCTAATGGGACTCTGGGAGCCAAGCAGTTTTTTTCAGTATTTTACTTGGGGGTTTATTGGGATCAAGTAAAGCTATCAAGTTGGGTCAAGTGTTTGGCCTTTTGCTCAGGACCGTCTGTCAGTGCTGGTGACAGGGACAAACCAGGGAAAGCTGCTGCAGCCAATGGCCCCGGGCGGCACAGCAGTTGCAGAATTAAGATTCAGGAGAGCTCTTTAAGGTCTTCTCTAGCACTAAAATCTGCCACAGTTTATACAGGGAAGATAAGGCAGACGATGTCACCGCTCTGTTCTTTCTTCAATTATAAATGTGTCACTGGAGGGATGGAAAAAATTTAATATTGGATTCTGGACAGGCACAAAATTTTAAATATTATTAGCTATCTGATGCAGTTTATAAAATAGCATAGTTTGAATTTAATAGTTCTATACAAAAAAAGTATATTTCTAGAATACAGCCAGAAGGCAAGAAGATTCTAGTATCAGATCTATGTTGAAGCAATATTCGGTTTGTCAAGTCTTCGTATCCTTATCTCTCTTCCTGAATGTAACTATTATTTCTACTCTGCAAGGTCGCACTGAATCTTGTGCGCCACCAGGATATTCGTCATTATACAGCCCTTCAAAATTTTTTCCTTTGTCTCAGTTTTTCTTTTAACCTCTTCCTTGTATTTGGTTGAAGTTCACCGATTCATAGCATTTTCCTTATTAACTGTTGAATATAAAAAGACAGTTTTGTCATCTTGAGAATTTTTTAGGAACACAAAGTCTTGGAATGGAGTCTTGGGTTTCAGGATTCAGGTACCTGTGATTGCATATAGAAGCATAATCTCTTTTTTTTTTCTCCTCCCAGTTCCACCTTAGGACAGGCTTAGGCTTCTTGCCTGAATTATTGTTTGGGAAGCCTCACCTTTACTTGTCCAATGATTAAAAGTATCTTCTGGTTTACAACTTCCCCCTCCCCCCACCCTTTCCCCAAAGATTTTATTTATATCTACCGCTTCAAGTGCAGGCTTTATTTTTAAAACTAAATAACTTAAATTTTGTATTTACTTTCAATATTTTAGGGGCATATAATTTGATTCTATGTTGTGTGAAGGAGAGTTTTCTAGACGGTTTATTATATTGCACCCCCTTGTCCCTGTGGTCTGTCTAACACGTAGGACTTGCTTCTGGTTGCTCTGTACTGAAGCCACTCCATGTCCCTGATTATGTATTGCTTTGTTCTGTATCTCTTGTGAAGGATCTGTATCTCTGAGGCAAGTTGATCAGAGCCGATGTAGCTGGCGGACTGCAGAGTGTATCATGAATATGTAATGTTTAGTTTTCTGTTTTGTTCTTGATTTGTCTCTTTGATTGCACTTAAGTGGTTAGCTCGTATGTGAAAAATTATGCACAATGATTTTAAGACCTTTAAGTGGGTGATGTAGCTAATGTAGCGCTGGTAAGTTTTTAGATAATGCTGTATAGCAATTTTTCTGTGTTATTTTGTGTTTTCTGTAATTCAGTATAGCGTTTTATTGTCAAGTTGCTCAGTGTCACTCTGATTGTTCTCAATAAGTTTGTTGTCTACAAATTTTTCTTAGCTCATTACTCACTCTTGCTTCAAAATTTCTTAGGAATGTGTGGAGCAGTATAAATCCTAGCTGAAATCTTTGGAAGATCCTGTTAACAACCTTCCTACATTGTGAAAAATGTCCTTCACCCTCTTCTATAACTAGATCTTACTTATCAATATATAAGGAGATCTGCTCTCTCACCCTGCAGTATTTCTTCCTTTATGTTCTGCCCTGGTCTTTCCAGGCTGTGACTGCCTCCCTGTTCTTTTTCCTCAGAAAATATTATCAACATAATCTGTGCAATAGTAATTCACTGGAATTCTGAAAACAGCAATGCCAGGACTGATATTTCTGTTGCCAGAGTGATAAAGGTGGGCAGGTGAGCAGCGAGCGAGCAGGATGTGGATGGTGCAGGAGCCGGGCTGGGCCCAGCCTGGCAGCAGGAGCTCCCTGAGCTGGGCTGGAGACACATAATCCCGAGCTGGAGGCACAGATAATCCCAAAATGGAGACACATAATCCCGAGCTGGAGGCAGAGATAATCCTGAGGGCAGCTGGGGGCCTGGAGATGGCTGTCAACCAGCCAGTTAGATTCACCTCCTTTAGGTGCATTTGCACTTGCTTTACTCTTGTTGCCTTTTACATTTTTCCACTTTTTTGTTCTTTATACTTCAAACAAGATAATAGGGCTTCATTTTAGGTCAGCAGTTCCTTCCTCCTCCAACTGTTCATATCTCCTTACCTTTTCATGGACAATTTTTGGCTCATAAGCTACTCAGGCTGTTGGTTGCTTGTGCCACTTACAGGCCTTTTAGGCTGTGCTTAAGGGATGTGTAACCTCCTCTGCAGTCCTGCACTTAAACTTACAGTAACACCTTAGCACTATCTTCAGTGTAGATGGATGATTTGTAGCTGAACTATGACAGTACCTCTTCTTCAGCTTAGGTATTTTCCATGTGGCAGTGTATCAGATGCTTTACCAAAGAACAGGTTTTTCTGCATTTCTGTTCTTAAAACTATTTCTTTGATAATTGAAGAATGTTGGTTTAGCCTGGCATCATTGGCCAACCCCTGCTGAATCTTGTCCTATTTTATATTTTTGTCTTCTGTTACTGTTTCTACCAAATGTTGTTCCAGATCCTTTCATCCCACAGGGTTACCTGGTGATAGTTGCTCTATTTTCCTTAGGCTCCACTTGTTACTATGCTGTTTCATTCTGAAACCACGCTCATAATTTGAACCACGCTCAGATAATTTGTAATCCTTCATTCTTCCCGCATAACCATGCCACCAGTATTGTTCTTACTCTGTCTTTATGTGCGGTCCTAGGAATCAGTTTGGGTTCAGTCCTATTGGCTGACTTCCGTTATTTTTTTTTTCCTTACACGGATCGCTATTTCTGCTTCTTGTAGGGTCTCCAGTAAGTTATCTTGTAGTGGTTATTTAGTCAAGAAGCTCTGTAATCCTACAAGTTAGGTTTTTGCTTAGATATGTATTCTTAAGAATGCCATGCTTGTTGGCAAGCCATCTTCGCTAATGAAGCTGATCAGTCCTCCAGCTAGTCTCTAGATGCTTATTTTCTCAGCCTGCCCTTTCCGAGCTTTAATTTTTCATGCTCAGAGGATCCAAGGCAGGAGGTGTCAGAGCTCGTGCCGCTGATACACCACACCTGGGAAGCGTAGGCCCGGAGGGGCTGGTTCCCTGGAGAGGATAAAACACCATCCTTGGGGACCCCAGGCCAAATTCGACTCTGTGGGTAGTATTTGCACTTCCCAAAAACTGCTTATCCATAGTGCAAACTGATAGTTTTTAAACTTTGTTGTTACCTGGGTCGTATTTCTTTAGTGTGTCATGATAGGAATATGCTCTGCTTGTCCTGTCAGGCTTCTGTAGCGCTTGGGGAAAGGAAATTAAATTTCTCAATGTCTGTTTCATATCAGACTTTATTGACAATTAATGGCCAAGGATGGCAATAAAAAAAAAACCCCAAACCCGAGAAACTTACATTTGATAGGAAAGTTATAATCTGTTGGTTCTCACAATAAAGAAATAAATCTTTATTTCACGTAGCTACCAGACTCGGTAGGAATTGTGAGCTATTTTTGTTGACTACATATTTATTTAAAAGTTTTTTGTGTGCTGTCCTGGATTTCTGTCCTTAAATTTTACTTCATTCTGTTGAAAATGCTTCCTTTTGGTAGTTTAATAGCAAAATACATTTTGTGAAAAGTTATGCTAAGTAATCCCCTTTTTTACCCCTAATGTTCCTTCATTTGTTCATTTTTTGATATTACTTCTGAATGACTATTATAGTTCTTTCAAAATCGTCCAAAACTGGAAGCTTTTCTCAGGCTATGCAAATAAAACACATAAAAACAATCATTGTAGTTGCTATAAACAAGCATTTTTGTCATAGGCTGTACAAACAGAGACAAATATTCAAATGTAGTTTTAATAGATCATGAATCTTTGTGTTACAAATTAATGTACAAATATAAAGGTAAACTTTCTGTTTATCTCCACTGGTGTGTCACCTTATATTCAGTATATTCCTGTCCCAACCAATGGGCCTTTAACCGTCTGTGTGCCTCTGAAGAGGTCATTTGTTTACCTTTAGCCTTGCATTTCTTTTATAACCTTCTTGTATGTAAATTTCAGTAAAAATGGTTTTAAATTTTAGCTGTACCCTACTGCGTTGCTTTAAAAAACATTATTTCTTCTTTTTTTCTTCTCACCACATTTGCTGCCTGTGGAAGCTGATTTGGTCTCTAATGAGCTAACGCTGTGATTCAAAACAGCTCCACTGCCCTATGGTGCTGCATCTTAACTTTATTCCCCTTCTGATTGGACCTTATTGTGAACTCTTTTTAATTTCCTTTTTGTTTTTCATCTCTCACTTCATATCCTTTTCAAGTTTCACTGGGATAATCTCTTTATTAAAATAAAGTCATGCATGAGAAGAAACACCAGCACTAAAAGTAGTATTTGTAGAGGTAGTACACAAGAAAATTCATGAAATGTTTTTTTTTGGGTACACTGATCTTTAGAGAATGAAAAGGAATTTCAGAAGATGCCTATTTGGATTAATGCTTTTTGTTTGATTGTTTTCAGACGACTTTTCTTCTCAGAGCTTGCTATTTGTCCTCTGTGCTTTTTATTTACTGCGTTACGTAACCTCTGTTGCTTTTCTGCCTTTATGAATATATTATTTTTCAGAAACATTTTGGATTGATGTAAAGCTTTATTGAAATTTCTGTATATTTAGGAAGTAAATCTCTGAAGGCTCCAGAAGAAGCAATATGCTACAGTGTTTAAGCTTCTTAATACTCTGAAGTATTTATTTCTTTAAGAAGAATTTACAGAAAATGATAATAGTAGGATGTTAAATTTGCAATCAGAATAAAAATTGCCTTATGGATATAATTGGAAAGAAATCTAAGGTATTAGAGTAAATAGCCCCCTTATTAGTACCTTCATTAAATGTTGCACAGGCAAAGACAGCAATGGATTTTTAAGCGTAAAGCTTGCCTTAGAGGTTAATAGTTTGCATTTGAAAAAAAGGAGCCATATAAAGGCTAAACACATGCAGTTTTCTTTTTAACTGCTTATTAAGACAACTGATCAAATGCTTTATGTTAGATTTATTTTGTGCTTTCATCATGCCTTAGCCGTATATTTCACTAATGTAGAGTGATATTTTTGCAGGGTGATTTGGTAATGGCTCAGCAGTAAGGCACTGTCTGATCTGGGCATAAAGGTTCTGCGTTTGATGTTGTGTTTTCGCTATAATACAGCATCCAGGACACAACTAACGAGGACTTGTAAATTGTCAAGGAGAAGGTTGGGACACAAAGGAGATGTGCTGCTTCACAGCGATGCTCACCCGGTGGCACAATAAATGAGAATTTCCTTTACAGGCTCCAGCTGGAGAAACCGTGGGCGAGGAGCACTTAACTGTGATCACAACACTGACAACGGGAAAGCAGCAGGATAAAAATAAACACCTTGTATTTCACTGTGCCTTCCCTTACTGTAGCAATGGAGACTTTTATATGTCTTATGAGTAATGGGAATTTTCTGTCTGTGGATACTTCCGACTGAGTCCAGTAGAATCTAGTGAAGCATTTCAGCTCCAAAATGCATCTAAGTTGCTGGTTCCTGACTTTTGGCCAGTGGATCAACATTAATTTGTAAAGTTTAGGGAATGAGGTAAGCTGAACACTAAGTAGCGTTGGAGGAAGCTGAGAGGCAAGACAATGAAAAGGAGAGAGTGTCTGTATTGAATTCTGTAGATGTGCAGTTGCTCTTCTACAACGTAATGTAAAAATCTTGCATTCGAAGGCAAGGGAACACTAATGTATGTCTTTTACTACCTAAGTAAAATAAAACCCACATGTTTTGTGGATATTAATAATGTACATTTTAAATAATCCATGCAAAGTCCTGTCTAAATGCACTTTGTTTTGTGAAGCATAGATTATAAAATCTGTAAGTAAACGCTGGAACTTCGTTGCATATACACTGTGTACATGCAGTAGTAGAGTTGCCAGTTTAGGGAGAGAAAACAGGTGGACACAAAAGACAGATGGGGAAACACAAGGTAATGGAGACAATTATGAGTGGTGTAATCAGCTGTAGTTGCATTGAACCATCTGCCCAGCTATGGAGAGAAATTTTGTAATATCATTTTTTTAATTGTAGTGCACTCATTTTCTCATTCTGCCTTAAGGATGTAGCAATGCATGTGTGTGTATAATTATATGCCTGAGCAGTGTTGGTTATGGCGTCAGAGAGTTGTTCTCAGCTCTCAGCTGCATTCAGTGCCCAGAACTGTGGTTGCCTGGGACCTGCTTACTGGAATTACAGTTGGTAATGGGATATTGGTGAATTTGTTGTTTAATAATAATACAATAAAATTTGTTTCAATGAAGTATTTTCTCCTATTGCTGCATTACTGTTTTGACTGATGTTTTTAAGATTTTTATCCTGACTGCTTAGCTAAGAGTTGTCATCTTTCATACAGTGTAAGGTACTAGAGACATAAGTGAGACTACTTCTGTCCTATATGTGGCACTCCCAAGTTTTGCCTGAAATGGAGTATTCACTTGAATTCTAAAAAAATCTATCTAGTGTTGCTTCTCTTGCCCAAATAGTTCTTTAAGCCCTGATAGGCCAACTCAGTTCAGTACACCTGAGTAACAGATTTGATTTCTGCACCACCCACCCCGAGTCCAGGAGAATTAAATAGTGAAACTGTTATATCACTGTTTCCTCAAAAACCTCTTACCTTGGGTGGTAGGTAGTGGTAGCACGTGGTAGCAGGTATGTGGCAGTAGGATACCTGTCTGTGTGTCATTTAATAGGTCTTAATGAATATAAAGTTTCATCTTGTCTGAAACTTTTTCGGGACTTCTGGCGTTATCCTGTCCTGGATGATCTGGTGGTTGCAGGGCAGGGCCCACATCACATACAGAATTTGTAACATAAGATGTATAAATATGTCCCTGCCAGCCTATCTGTGTCATCTGCAGACTTTATGTAGCAAGATAAGGTAGATAATAAATACCGGTACTGGTTTATTGCAACTTAGTCTAGCTTTTGTCTTTTAAGCTTACATGAGTCAGAATGTTGTATGAATATTTTATGTGGGGGACTTTAATCTGAAAGAAAATGTGTCAACAAGAACTGAATGAAAGTCTATTAATGATGGATATCTGCTTATGAGGGCAAGCTTAATATAGTGTGGGGAGAATCTGAAAGGTGGTTCTGGAAAGAGCAAAAATAGCAAAGAATCAAGATATGTGTGTGGAAAGACTGATGCTGGTAAGTTGTGCCATTTGAAATATGTTACAGTCCAGTACCACACCACATTTTTGTGGTGGGAATACAGTAGCAGAGGGAATGTAAAAGGTATGGAGGTTTCTAGGGAAGAGAATATTTAGCAAGCAGCTGGTGTATTTTGGGGGATTCCAAGTGAAAGTTGCTAGAGTATGTCTTAAAATGTGAGTAGGGCTGACCATAAGGATAATCACAAATTTCTTCTGGGTAGGCCAGTCATCCCAGGTTACTCCCGCAGTGGAGTGGGGAGGTAGTGCTTCTCCAGGAGTTGATTCAAAGCCCCTGATCACAGAATCACAGAACGGTTGGGGTTGGAAGGGACCTCTGAAAATCATCTAGTCCAACCCACCTGCTAAAGCAGGTTCACTGGAGCAGATCACACAGGAATGTGTCCAGGTACATTTTGAATGTCTCCAGAGAAGGAGACTCCACAGCCTCTCTGGGCAGCCTGTTCCAGGGCTCTGACACCCTCAAAGTAAAGAAGTTTCTCCTCATGTTCAGATGGAACCTCCTGTGCTTCAGTCTCTGCCCGTTGCCCCTCATCCTGTTGTTGGGCACCACTGAAAGGAGTCTGGTCCATCCTCTTGACACCCACCCTTGAGATATTTATAAACATTGATGAGATCCCCTCTCAGCCTTCTCTTCTCCAGCCTGAACAGACCCAGCTCTCTCAGCCTTTCCTTATGAGAAAGATAATCCAGACCCCTGATCATCCCTTCACCTCTGTGTGCTGAGGTAGCCAAGAGATAATAGTTTTCCTTTGCTTCCTTGTGTGCTGCTCTGCTCTTCCCCTTTGCTTTCTCCCCACTTTGTTTGAGAGTCTGTTGTGTTCTGCACTTCAGGTGGGAAAAGCACTAAGTCTGTAAAATCCAGTCCTGCTCTCTGCAGAATGCCTGCTGCTTGCTCCTTAGAATATTTGGAAAGAAAAAGAAGTTTATGTATTTAGCTTGTAAACAGTTGATACTTGCATTACAAATTGTGCCTACATCTCGTAAGTAAAAATGGCTCCTTTACAGCTGAAAAATAACGTCTCAAACAGTGAGTGTCTGCTGGGTCATTTGGAGTGAATGGGCTGACGCAGTAACGAAGCAGTTTGCTGCATAGCTGGTTTAGCCAAAGCAGTCAGTGAATCACTGTCCCTTTAGATGTGGAAGTGACATAATTGCAGTTTTTAACAGGATCCGATCTGAAATCTCATGGTAATGCTTTGGAATAAAATGACTTTATAATAATCCAGATGGCAGAACTTGTGACTATTGTGCAGGTACCTGCTGGCCGATAAACTGCTCAACCGCTGTGGTTGTGTCTTGGGTTGCATCAGTAAAGAGTCACTTCTGGCTGGAGCTGCTGTTTGCCCTGCAGCTCAAACATCATAATTATGACATTTTTAATTTTTCCCATCTGGTTCACCTTTGGTGGGGGAGAGGAAGTACTTCTTAGGTTACTTTTATTTCCCTTAATTTCTTACCGTCTTAGAAATGTAGTGATTTTCCAGATGAGATTTTCAGAAGGTTGAAAGCAGTATCATGTCTGATTCCCTTTAAAATTAAGTTCATTTCTCAAACCACCCAAGCAACTGAGAATCATGCTAACTGTCCAGAGTTTTGACATCCTTATGGTGATTTTGAAACTTCCATGCCAGAAAACAAACTCATGGTGACTCCTTTGAAAATCCAAGTGTTACAATCTTGCAAGTGACGAACTTAATGGCCCCATATCTCAAAAAATAAAAAGTTGAGCGTCTGAACCACAGTCCTTGCAAATAAGCAATGCACGAAACTATGAACAAGTAAAACCTGACTGAGCAAATGTTCATGGAAAAGGAATGTATTTCTGCTGTAGGAAGTGTGCTTGTGTTTTCAGTTTGAATATTCGAAGACAAGCTTTTTTTTAATGGGAAATACCTCCAACCACTTCCAGCTTTTTTTCCCCCCAAAGGAAGAGAAATATTTCCCTCCCTGCTTTTTAAAAATTTGGTTTGGGATGATTATTTTTTTTGAAAGTAAAAATATGACTTTTTCTTCACATCCATTTTATTTTAAGCGGTGAGAGTGGGACTTATCAAAAGACAAATTTTATTTCAGCAGTGTAAATAAGTGAGCAGATGGATTCTAAAGTTAATAATCTGTTTTGCATAAGCTTGTATTAAAGGTAGGTACAAAATATATTAAGAAGAAATATTTATTGGTGGACAGGCTCTGTGTGATTTGTAGTTTTTATTACTGGACGTTGCAGTTTTATCCTAGTTAAAATATTGATCTCTTTGCACTGACGGTCTGTAGCTGCGTCATTATTTTTTCTGTAGCTGTACTAAATACTGAAACCTACTGAGGTTCTAAACAGCAAAGCTGATAAATAAGATAATAAATTATGTCAGTTATCTTCTGGGAACTGGTAAATGGGTAGAAAATGTATTATGATTATGTCCTTGAAAAAAGCTTTCTCGTTCAACGTTGTGTGACCTTTCTGTCATGCTTCTTGTCATGTCCTGATTATTTACCACTGAATACCCTGAGCTGCTTTTTCCATTCAAAAACAAATCAGTTGAATTTCCCCGCTTTATAAGGAAAGTTTCATGTTAGACGAAGCACAAGAGATAGCTGCGCACTAGACTGAAATGAAGCATTACCTTTTATCCATAATGATGTCTCAAACTCCTCTTGTCTGTGTTGGCATAAACTTGGATATGCTTTTTTATGTTTTTCCTCAGAGCAGTGGGAAATGATAGATAAAAAGAATCTTACCCACATTTCTGTAAATGGCTACAGGAATAAAAAAATCTATTGAATGCGTGATAAAAAGTTACTGCACCATAAAAAGCTGTACTGTTCAAGCACGAAAGCACTGTAACAAGTGCTTGTAAAAGCGTTTTAGATTTTTTTTTTCCCTACCAGAGTATTTCAAGTGATCCATCTTGGATTACTGCTTTGAATCAAAAAAAGATCACTAGCAATGTGGAGAGCATGGATGTCTTCCTACTCAGCAGAGCTTCCTATGTAGAATCTTTTTAGGGAGGAATTTTTCTGCTGAGAATTTTAAAGAGAATGTTTTTGCTTAATGTAGAATAAGATGTGTCAATGTGAATGTACATGTTTAAAATCTGTTTTCCACGTTGGCAGTTGATCTGCCATTGTTCCCGATTTTCTTCCTTTTCCTAACTTTTTCTCTGCTGTTAAGACTCCCCAGCTGCCTTTACATTCTGGAGTTGTGCACTTTCTGGGTAACTGCTATTTGGGATTCTTCCAGCCGTGATCAATGAGTGGCTCCTGACACAATGTGAAAACGCTTGCAAGTGAAATGGGAAACATTTCTCACCATCCTAGAAATCTTCACTTTCATACAGGTTATTTTTAACTGAACCAGTGTCATCTGCCATACATGACCCATGCATGCTTTGAAACGGCTTCAGAAACTATTGTTTTTTGTAGGAGATGAGTATTTCCCTTCTCTCTTATGCTACCTATTTAGATTGTTTTTTAAAGGAGACCTCTAGTGAGATGTCAATAGGACCAACATGTTAACCCATAGAGACTACCTGTAAGGAATATGCCTGAACCTATTTTTCTTCCTTTTCTTTTATCTGTTTCAAATTACTTTTTCAGACTCCTGATTTTTCACTACACCAGTTGCTTGAATTACAGTGTGTGCAGTTGCTCCAGCTGAGCTCGGTGGGCATTTCCTTTTCCCTGGAGTGAGAACAGGCATGGGGCAGACCGGGGCGGCTCATAGAATCATAGATGAGTGTGATTTTATCATGAAGCCATTTTTTAAAAAGAGTTGATAGCAGAACTACTGTATGAAATAGAAATATTAGAATTAAAACACTGTAGAACATTTTTTTGTTGTTTACTGTGACTTATGAAGACAAATGAAAAGACTGATTATATTCAGAGATTTAAAACTAAATTTTAGCATACTTGCATTTACTAAAGTGACTAAAGATTTTTTTATAGGTTCATATAGGGATTAAATGTGTTTTTTTTAATTTCTTAATTAATGTTCTGTTGCAGCATTTGTTATTGTTTTTAACTACAGTTATATCCTTTCAGGGTGTAATGCTCTGATTAAGTTGAGCCCAGTTCCTGGAGTGTTGCAAAGAGACGTATCAAATATATGTTTGTTTTTATAAAATTATTTCAGCTGTTTTTACAAATGGGTAGGATGAATTGCATTTGTTATTCCTACTTGCAAGAGTTGGTTTTGAGGTTTTTATCTGCCCTGGTTTATTTTCCAACACATGTATTTATGGTGAGTTTATACTTATTTATTCCTATTGAAAGACAGTTCTTAAGCATAAATGTTTTTTCTCCATCTCCAGTGTTTGTCCAAGATATGTTTACAAGAAAGCTGTCACGTTCCTTCCAATGCTTCATTTAGGTCTTTTTCCTCTCCTCTCAAAAGATGGGCTCTTCATCCCAGTAACTCTTTTCTGCAGATGCTCCATCTGAATTCAGCTGGACTCGGTCTGAGAAGCTGGAGGTGCCCACAGCACCATGCGAGTTCACCCCACCGCCTTCTGCACTCCTGTTCATCCTTAGTGGCTTTTACTGGCAGTGGCTTGACCAAGAGGTCTTGGGGTGTGAACAGTAGGGTTCACAGTCATCCTGGGATGGAACGTGACGATTCCTTTTCTTGTTCTTTCTTCAGTTTGTGCTCTCACTTTAAATTCTAAATTCTCAATAGCCCTTGCATTTTGTGCTATTGAATGTCTAATTTTCAAGGCTATCTTGTTCTTTTCAGTAACCAGTTGCTCATTCTCCTGAGCTGGTGACAGCTCCCAGCGTTGTGCCATGGGACATTTCATTGTGAACTCGTCTGGGCAGAGCAGGGACCGTGGGACTGACCAGGGAGAATTACTAGTGCCCTGGTAATTTGTCCATCAGCACAGATCATTGTAGCATCATTTGTAACTATTCTAATCCTTGACCTATTTTTTTAACTTCAGCTAATACTTTTTAGTGTGGTAGTATGTTAAATGTTCCACTGAAAATTACATGGATTAGTCCTATTATATTGGCTTTGTCTAAAGAGTCAAGGAAACATTTTTAAGGCAAATGTGCCTGTGGCATTCCTGTGCTGTAATGTATTTCTTATTCCAGTTTCCATTCCTCTTTGTAATCCATCATCCCTCTAAATCTTGCTTTTCTGCTTTGCATCCTGTTGAGGTCAGACTGCAATGGTCTGGAGTAGCCTGGGTCATATTTCTTTTTCCTTCACTGTTTTTTGTAAGTATTGTTACTTCCAATTCTACATCACCTGTCACTTCCAGTAAGAAAGATTCATTAACAAAAAAATCTTCTGTCAGTTTTATGATTTCGTGTTCTAATCTTTTTAGAATTCTGTGATGGGGATTATCTGATAATTTAATGCCTGAATTGGGATTTTTTTTTCTTCTTCTAAGGGAGTGGGCTGTTTTAATGTCTTAGTTCCTGGAAGTTAAGTTGCCTTTGCAAATCTAGTATGTTAATAGTTTTACTGAGAGCTAACACTGAAGTCATGGCGAGTTTATGTCAGTATCTACCTCACTCATACAGCTTAGCTGTCTTTTTTTTTGTTTTAATTTTAGTTGTGTTGCTGATGAATTCTTTATTGCATCCTTTACAAAGTCCTGGCCTATGACCTTCTCTTTATACCTTCATCTTCTCACAGTCAATACGTGTTCTTGGCTGGAGACAAGCATTTCCCCTTCTGTCTACTCCTGTTCTCCATTTTCAGGTGATTATTATTCTATTTCGATCTGGACCAGAATTTCTAGTCCTTTTCTCTATAGATGAAGGCCTAAATCCTGCCTGAATGTTTTACCATGAGGACCTTTGTGCTGAATTAATACAATTTTTACACCTCATTGCCTTATTTTTAAAGGTAAAGAAAATGACAATAAACTGAGCAGGCTTCTTGAAATCTGTACATTTTTCCATTTGTGTGAAGTGATAAAGATATTTCTACCTTTGCTGCTGCTTCAGAAGAGAAAATCTTTGTGTACTTCAGCATATCAGCCTGCTACGCTTCAGTCATTGTATCCTGGCAACTGAAAGTATTTTTAAATGAGTATTTTGTTCTGTTTTGTTTTGTTTTATCAGTCTATCATTTTCATCAGTCTAAAAACTGTAGAACTGAGAACTTCCAACAAAGCATCACAGAATTCTAGAGAAGCAAGAAGGAATGAGAAAATAATATTATTTATTTTATTTGAAACATCACCTTCATGACTTCTAGTAACATCTCTTTACGTGTAAGGCGTTCAAAACTGAGTTGTATGAAAAGTATTGAAGGCACAAGCTCTGGGGAGAGGTGTTTGGGACCAACTGACTGTGGTTGACAGTGTGTTCTTCACTTGTAAGTTTGCTCTGAGCCCTCCCATTTGTCCTTAACAGATTTTTAACTCTCTCTCATAATTGAGCTCTGGGAGTTAAGCAGATTAGACTATCTTAATATATATTGCTGAAACAATTGAAAACTTTTAATTGCATCTGCCGGAAATGGAGACATGTATAATTTTAAAATAATCTTTTTAAAAACAGGTTGAAGATATTAATTATGTAAATTTCCATCTAAATTTAACCTTGTTAAAAGCTGACTCCTGCAAAGAAAGGAGGTGTGGAGGCTTTCATCTCAAAGGCAAAATGTTTTAAAAGATATGGGAAGGCAAGTTTAAACTGCAGGCAGTTTTGGAGCCCTAGGACAAGCAGTTGCTTGTGCTCTCAGGTTTAGTACCTGTTCATGTAGATGGCTATGCTCACAGTTTCATGCTCTTTCTTACAACTCTATGTGAACGTTCTTTTTGGCAAGGGATTTTGCCCAAGGCATTTCTGTAGTAGAACAAAAGTAAAACCCTAGCAGACTGATTTACTGGATTTGGAGAGTAGTGTTGCTGTACGTGCTTTGTGTACATACGATGGCAGTGACACCAGGCACACGTGTGTGTTTTTCCTATACAAGAATCCAGAGAGTAGATGCACTTTTCCTCGTGTTTATCAGTGCTTGAATTTCTCATTGTTTACTGTAAGATCTCAGAGTAAGTTTTGCTGCTTTTCTTACCCGGATTCTCACAGGTGTGCAAAGCGCAGTTCCATCCTGTGGCATGGCCGAGGTGCTGACTGTGACTGGAAGGGCTGTGTGTCCCAGCTTCAGCAGCTCCTCTCCTTTCCAGGAGCCCACAGGAGTGCTTGTCTGACCCCAGGAGTGAGAACAGCAGTGTGCAATTTGCAGCTTTTCTCAGGGTTGGGAAAGGACCTGTGCTAGTGAGGGCAGCAAGGAGACTGTTTGGAGGAGTGGCGCACAAGGACTACAAGCCCACTTCTGGCGGCATCTTTAGTCTGTGTTGAATACACGGAGAAAGGAGTCAAAATACTCAGCCTTTTTTGAAGAAGAAAAATAAGTTACGAAATATTTTTTTCACAGTTATTATTGTGGCTTCTCCATCAGCCTTTAGTTGTGAAGAAATTCTGTCTTTCCAGATTATCCTTGACTGACATTTGGTTGGAAGAAACTGGCTATGTTATTCTTGGGTCTCTTGCCAGTGACTCACTTGGTTGACCTCTCTTTTTTTTCTCCTGTGGTGTGTTTTCCTCATGTTTGTGGTGCCACCGCCGCTCCCCCAGCTGGGTCTGCCCTGCCGAGCTGTTTGTTTGGTGTGAGGGTAGCGGCGGAGGCCTGATGTGGTTCTGGGATAGGCCGCACACTCCCCGTTTGGGGGCTAAATTCAAATAAGCTGCATCTTGAAGATAAAATCTCACAGATTGCCAACCATTATAACCACTTCTCTCATATTTTAAGTGGCCTCGGTGTTGTTGTGCCCAGGCGGAGGCCAGGTGAATTCTCTTACTTGTGTGGGCTCTTGGGCACTGGAAGAAATGCCTTGAGAGTTCTCTAAAGGGGAAGGTGTATGTGCAATCCATGTAAATCTGAAGATGAAAACTCTGAAAAATAATAATTATCACACTAATCTACTCTTGAAAAACCTACACTGCTTAAATGAATAACAAAAAAGTTGGGGGTATTTTTTCAAAATATATGTAGTCTTTGCTATTTGTGGTCATAGCCTGTGAGGGATATCATTGTGGTGTGGTAATTAAATGGGCATAGTTTTTTGGTTTAGAATGTGCAAAAAGAGGAGGAGAGAGAGCTAATACAAATATATTTATCTTTGCAAAATAACATTTGCTACTTTCTGATGGCAGATCAGGAGAATGTAGTGAACAAAATGTTTTAAGAAGCTTCAGCCTTGGCTGCCCCTGGGTTCCTGGGGCCACGCGTGGCGGCTTTTGAGGGAGAAGGGGAATGTCATGCTGCTCACGGGTGGTGAAATGTATCTAACCTTAAAGAAAAGCAGCACGAAAGTGTGGTCTTCTCATCTCACCTTTTGACCTAAGATTCTTCTGCAGAGTATTTTTAAGCCATAATTTTAATAATGTTGTGACATTTATTTAAGCCTTGGCTGCCTTAATGATTATGAAAAAGAAAAAAAAAAATCTTTATTTTAGAGTAACTATGTCTAACTACTAGAAAATATAATCTCATTATAAAAAAAAGCCCCAAATTTTCAGTTCATTGCGTGTCAGCTCAGAGTTGCCTTCTTGCTGTATGATTCAGTGATTACATTTCTCTGAATATTTCAGTTTAACTGTCTTGCACTAAGATACCAAGTGCAGCCTGGGAGAGAAGGAACAATTCTAGTTCTTCTGGAGACTGAAAAATTACAAGTTCCAGAACACAGCATGTTCTCAGCATGCCTGAAGGGCTTAAGAGTTCTTTTCAACCTAAACCAATGCAGCTCTCCCCTTCCTGCTCGCCTCCTCTCACCCCCATTTTGAGTGCGGGCCTCGTTTCATGTCAGATATTAGTACGGGATGGATACTCAGATCTTTCACCTGCTGGAAAGTGAGACAAGGTCTCGGTGTTGTCATTATTGGAGATCTGTGCAAGTTTTCCTGGCTCCTCAGCTCCACACTTATGTGTTTTGCTGGAAGTAGCATCCTCATGATGGCCTTTTCTTGCTCACAAGAATGGAAGCTCTGGAACAGGGAGGATGAATCGCAGTCAACAAAATAATGTTTTTTGCTTGTTAATTGATGTTGTATGAGGAACACTCCTTCATTTACTAAGATGTAATCCTTAGCATAGAATAACTGCAAGCAGTTCATCGTCTCCTCTTGGCTGTAGAAGTGCTGGAGATTTTGATGGTGTTACTGTGTGTTTCTGTTGGATTTTACCAGAGCAAGGCTCTGTTGTAATGACGCATTACCTTATAATGGCAGGAAAGGGTGGAATGAAAACATTTATGTCATGATCTGGCACTGCAGTTACTAGTGATATTAATCATTATTGTATACTTGTTGTATATTTTCTGGGGCAGTCTTTGAGTTATTAGGACATCTTAGCTTGTACGTGTTTCTTTGAAATACATTTTTTTTACCAACCTTAACACCAAGAATAAATGAAAGCTATGATAATATATTTGGTTTTGAATTACAGTCTTCTGGAATGACTTTATCTTCATTTAATCAGGCATACTCAGCTATAACTTAATTTACTTTTTTACCTAGAAATATGTAAAGTAGTTCATTATTCTCTGTTACACTTTTCTTTTAAATAAGCTGTCTGAGAAGTCATGGTCCTATGTTGCTAAAGGCCTAATGCTTTAGAAAGGAATGTCGCTGCTGCTTAGGCTCACTCGTAATGGAGATTTTCAGGCTAATGCAACAGCTTGTACTGGAAAGTTCTCTGGTCCAGTGCATTTAATGGAGACCTCTTTCAGAGTGAGATAGTACCTAATCACTATAACTCACAAATTTCTTAAATAGTGGGTTTGTCCATACTAGGTCTTATAATGATACACTTAGGTTTTGTGGTTTTTGTCTCCTTATTTCTTATGTAATCTTCTTAAAGACTGGGAAAATGAGGTGCAGTGATTTTGCAGATCAATGACACAAACTGCTTGTTGGTGTATGCAGATGCTTAAGTTGTGTGTACAGTTGCATAATTTATAGTACTTAAATTAAATGTTTGTTTTGGGGGCTAGGGGTGTATGTGGAATAAATAATTCTTTCATCTAAATTCATAGTTGGAAGTGCAGAGCTACTGATGGACTCTCCAATGTCCTGCAGAGATAGTTTATGTTGAAAGTGTTGGTGTCTTTGCCACTGTTTAGATGGTTATGAGTTTTAGATTGTAATTCACAGAATAAGTTCAGTAACTTAATGTAACTATTGGTATATCAAACTATTTTTTTAATCTTTGCCTTTTTTTACTGACTAGCTAGGAAGAGAGACTTCAGCTTCTATCTCTGTTTAGACTTTGCCTAAACTGCCAGTTTTAAATGTTGATAGCAGCTGCTGAAATGAACAGTCAGTTCTCACATGGAATATGCATTCATTCATAGAAAAAGCATAATAATTAAGTAGAAAATTATTTTAGTTGTTTTCATTGTTTTAAAAGTATTCTAGAGAAATACTGCTATGTCATATTGGTTAGAAATGGGAGTAAAATTTATCATTGAAGAAGTGTTTAAAAAAGATTTCTGTTCTTAAACTTGGTTCCTGTCTGTGGTTGCAATATTGGGCATAGAGCCATTTAGTGGTGCCTCTTTCTCCTTTTTTTCTGCTGTCATAGTCTAGAAACAAGTAAAAATTATCTACTAAATAAATACCTTTTTTAAATACAAGGAATTGTAGCAAATACCTGTCTAAACATAGAATCAAGCTTCTAATGTAAACATTGCAAGTTGTATAATGTAAACGTTATAGCAAGTTGGCAAGTTTTTAAATCCTCACTCTTGCATTTTGTGTTAAATACTGAGATTTCAATCTTAAGTTTTGTTCTTTTCAACTTTAATAGCTTAGTTTCATTTGGTTTCTAGAAAATATGTTGGTTACTAAGGTGTCCCCTCTAACCAAACTCTTGCACCCAAACACAAACTCTAATGCAATTCAGATCCAGATGTACTCTTCCATCCTAATGGTAATCAAAACCAAAGGGACAATTAGTGACATTTAATTAAAAGTGAAAAAGCTAAGAATACTTCACTAAAGCAAAATCAGCTTTGTTTGTATTACATTAAAATACCCATCAGATGTTAACAAAAGAAGCTTGTTTTCCTAGGAAAGGTGGAGGTGCTTGTGTTGTGGAAGCGAAGGGGTGGTTTGAAGAACTTTGCGCTTTGGCTTGTTGTGTTCATAGCATCACAAAGCGGCCTGTGGCTCGCGAGCAGAAATTGGGAGGACTGAAATAGCTGTCATTGCAGAGAAGTGGGCTGGAAATTAAAATAGAGGCCACCTGGCTACCACAGGTCATGAAGGAAAGCAGCATCTGTACATCTCCTTGTGGTCATGCTGCATCCTAGGACATCTCTGGTCACTTTACTCAATGGGAGGACAAATTGCTGGTTGAATCAAACTGCATTACAAAGAGGAAGCTTTGTGGTGGTTAGCATCTTGTAGGTGCTTGAAATAATATGGACTGGACTTCAAAGTCTGGTTATTTTGCATCTCTTGGTGTTTTCCTTCTTAAGATTTATAATTATGTGTAAGGTGTGAAGTTTGTATCTCACTACTGCTTCTCTGGTTAGATATTTGCCAGGAGGAGTGAAAATTTCTCTCACCTCTAACCTTAGCTCAGTTGTAGGTAATCAAAACCTCGTAGTGTGAGTTTGGGAAGTTTATGGGGTTGAGAGATAATGCTTTATGGTTAGGCTGCTTTAGGTGAATGGTTGGAGGACACGCAGTCTCCCTAAGGTTTTGTAGTGCCTGCAAATGGAAACCATGTCTGTGCGCTCTCCGTGGCATGGAGAGGAGGACGGCCCTTCTCGTTGTCTAAGGTTTGGTAGCTTCAGTCTGGCAAGACTGTGTCGTCTTCTGTGGGGAATTACTTCCAAGTCTGAATTCCATAGCTTGGCAGGGGGTTGATGTGCTTGGTGATAATCAAAAAGTGATAGATACTTACTCCTATTGTGGGCATTTTCTTGACGAAATACAAAACAAGTGTGTGCAATTGAGTACCACATCAATTTTTGTTTTTCAGAGACAGTTGCTGTTGAATTCGGGATGAAGTAATGTAATAATACTAGGAGAGACTGAAAAATATTTCCAGCTACAGCACCATTCTTCCTAGGATTTGTAAGGTATAAGCAGGGAGGAGAAAAAAAATCCCACAAAAAAAAGGAAAGCAGTAGTGCAGACCGGAGAACTGATTACAACTTTTTTTTTTCTACTCATGTTTTACCCCACCATATGTAGTCCTATCTTCAGACAGCTTCTGTACTGGATCTACTGTGCTTGCTTTCACAGGCTTGTTGAGTTGAAATTAAGAAGGAAAATGTAGTTAGAAACAAATAAGCTTTACATTTGATGATTTGTAACGATCCAAAGGTCAAAGCAAAAGTATTTGTCTTGGTTACAGTAAGAGACTGTAAGTGCTTTGATCTTGAGTTGCTGTGGATTGCATACTCAGTCTAAACTATTGACTTTAAAAATTGTATTAAGAAGAAAAATTATTCCATAATAGAATAGCAAAATTTCCTGTCATTTGTGTTTCTGATGCCCTGTCTTTTCAGAAAAAAATAATTGAATTGAAATCTTATGTCTTAAACTTGTAAGTATCTTAATTTAGAAAACCTTTGTCATAGATTCAGCTAAGAATATCATACCTTTGAAGCTGGAAAACAAGAGCTTGCTCCTTCTTGAGAAAAAAAGAAAAGAACTTGCCTATTAGCTGTATTGTTTCTGATCATATATAAAAATGTTTGAATTTGTTGTGCTTCTGAGAGCTGGCTTTTATTCTAACTCATTAAATAATCCAGCAAGCCATCTGGCATGTGCATGTGCAAAAGGAAGAAGAAATTTGGGCTTTTGATTAGTAACAATGGAAAATCCTTCAACCCTGCAGCTGAGCCTATGTTTTATGAAATTTTTATAAACTTATGTGACTTGTCTAATGCGTAATTATTATTTGAAAGAGGCTGGTTATCACTCTGATCTGGTCTGATCAATTTAACTATTCCCACAGCTTCATAGAAGAAGAAATGAGACTTGAGGACCAGTTTTTATTGGGCAGAGGGTGCAGAGTCCGCACTGGTGGGGAACGGGAGCCTCTTCTCATCGTGTGCACCAGCTGCTGCTTGGACTCCTGTTACCAACCGGAGTTCAATGCAGAACCCTGTGATATCTCACAGCAACATGAGAGCCTGTGCCCAGGTCACGCGTGCCCACTTTGTTCTGATGAACGACTTATTTGGTGGTATAATTCAGCTCCAGAGGTGCCTTTGCTGAGGTAGATGTTGGTTGGGCAGGCTTTGATGTGCAGTGTTTTTGGAGTGAGCCGGTCTGTGGGGAGCTGCTGTGCCCCTCAGCCTGCGGCTGGCTCTGGCATTAGGGGCAAGGGCTGGTTGTCAGCAGAACCCCTCCATTAGCTCCTGTCTGATGGGACAGGCTCCTTCCTGCAGAGCCTGTGACCCCAGATCTCAGCTCCTTAACTGAGCAGTTACAGGGGAGTCATCGCTTCTGTATCCCATGCAGCAGTTGAGGTTGGCAGATGGAGGAGATCTTCTGGCAGGCACCAGCAGCTGCTGGTGTCTGCTGGTGTGGTGAACCCATTGTGAAGAAAAGAGATGAAGCCATGGAGAATGTGGGTTAAATGCCAGCCTGCTGCTTCTAAATTGTCAGGTATCTTCTAGTACAAAAGATGAGTATGGGAAACGAATAAGCAGAATGGCTTGAAAACACAGGGAGCTAGGGGTTGCCACTGAAGATTAGGAAAGCCTGAGGTCTGCTATCCATTGCTGTTATGCTGCTTACAGTGGGTGAATCAGACTCCTGCTTGATGGGAAACTGATGTTTCAGTGTAGTTGTCTGAATGTGGGGTCAAAGCAAAGACAGGCAGTGGTATTAGAAATTTGGGTGAGGGCATTGAGTATTTGGGTGTGAGAGTCCCAGGGGTAGTGTGGGTGGGGGAGGAGGCCATGAGCTGAGGTAGATGTGAGCAACCCATCCTGCATCCAGAATGCAGCCAGTTGAAGGAACTCCTGGCTCAGATATGTTCAAAATAGAGCGGCAGCCACTGGGACAGGAGATATGGGAAGAGGCTCTTGAGATGTGGGGAATAGATGCTCTGAAAGACTCTACTGGAGATATGTGGAGGGAGAGACTTTAGGACTGTGTAGGGACTCCAGAACAATGTGAGAGAGGTCTCCAGAAGAGGACTAAAGCAGCATTTGTGGGACCCCACGCTAGCGCCAGGTCTATATACACCTCACGACTGATTTCTTCTGGACCATGTAGCCTCCCCCTTGGGAGAGAGAGGCCAGGTCAGGAACCCCCGCACTCACCCACCCTCCTGCCTCCCTGGGCTGCACCACGTCTGCTGAACAGTGAAGTCATGGTTTGTAAAATTGTGTCTGCAGCTGTGATGAAAACGTTTTGGTATCTGAGCCCATTTGGACTTAAACTGTGTCAGTCAGGAGGTGGCATCTGAAGCTGAGGGAGCCTTGGTAGCCATTGTCTTGGAAGTGTGTTCAGTTTAGTAAAGCACTGAAAGCATCCTAATAAAAAAACCCACAGTTTCATTATCTGTGAGTTGTGTAGAGTTTTATACTAATGCTCTATTCCTGTATGTTTTTTAAAATTTGGATCTCTTGACTCTTCTTAATGCTGCGAATTGTAAATCTGTCAAATTCACACACTGAACTCATACTATGCATTTAGGTGTATACTGAGGGAGTTTAGCTCCCCATTCATCTCTTCCTCCTCTTGTTCCTTCTTTTGGTTTGGAAATTTTGTCCTATACCATTTGTTTCCATGCTACTTTGCAGCATCAAAATACTTCTCAAAATCACACAGAGCAGGGAGGGGGAAAAAAGTACAACTGGAAATGTTGCCTATGACAGCTCATTGGTTATTTGTGCTATTTAGCCAGGAAAACCTTTTTTAAACTAAGTAATGTGAACAGCTGAGATCGACATTTAAATATAATTTTACAAAATATTGATGCCTCAGTTCGAGACTTTCAGTCACTTTTTTCTTCGTTAGCATCTTACGCTGATACCGACATTACTGGCAGTGCAGAAATGAAAGATTATTTAAAAACAAACAAAAATAACAACAACAAAACAAAACCAAAAGCAACTGCTGAAGAAAATGTGGTAGTGACAAGTATCATCCACCCACCTTGAAGTACATCTCTTTTGAATTCTTCCTCTGGACAATTCTTCTTTTTCTGCTAAGTAGTCCATATTTTGAGGTAAGGGGTTTACGTTTGTGCAGACTCTCAAAACAGTTTGTGTTTGTGGGGTAAACAGCAGGAATGAGGGGACAGCGCAGCTTTCTGAGCTGTTACGCGAATGCCTAAGTAGTAGAAGCTGCACAGTGCAACAAATCGTACGACAATACTGAGGACATAAGTGCTTCTGCAGTTACTGTTTTCTATAATAGATAATGGTTATTACTTGATAACACAGTGCAGTAGCTGTCACAAGCCGTTTTTCCTGTTAGGAAGACTGTAATTTTTCTCTTTTGTAGTTCGTATTTCAGTGCATTAGTGTGCTGACCATAATGACAGCAACTTTGAGGGGTTTTTTTTGCTTCCTTTTATAGCAGATTTGGTTTAGAACATGAAACTGATTAAAATGACCAAAATAAAAAAGTGAGAAAAAGAAGTTCAGTTTTTCCTTTTTCTCTCTGGTTGCTTTGTCCACTTTCTGTTATTTATCAGAAGTTTAGACAGTTTAGTGACTTTTTCAGGCACTTCTCCTGAGTAGTGGAGCTTTGCATCTTTACAGGATGATGAGTGAGTTTTGGGTCTTATCCTATGGAGTCTCCACATATTCCTGTGGAATATCTTTTGCTATAAAATACTTTCTGCAGTGGCAATTATTGCTTAAAATGTCCTCTGTGTGTATTGTGTCCCTTTAGATACCCGAACACATTCGGCCTTTGTTCTTGAAAGGCAAAGCTCTCAGAAGAAGAGCTGGAGGGTGGGTATCCCCATGTTCTTCAGTTCCGTGGTGTTGCCATCAGACGGGTGTCTCTGTGAAACCTATGCAGGCCATCTGGGGATGTCATGATTTATTTTCCACCGCATTTTACAGAAGTAATGAAAGTGCTCTTCCCAGAGTTGCAAACTACCTCCAAACTGCAAAACTGCTATGGATAAATCCTCAATCTATCAAAAATAGAAGTGACCTCTTCACCTGTTCTAACAGCAAGATGGCACACACAAAAAATAAATGTAACTTTAGTATTGGTGTGTTTTATACGGGGATGCTGTTTTGCTGATAATACTGGCATTTTCTGGTCTGTGTTGCTTTCTCAGTTGTAGCCAGGAAAGAACAACCCCAAGCTGTTGGAAATGGTGTTAATGTCTGGATTGAACAGTTTCTGCAGGCTCTTTTATTAGTTTTTGTGGTGTCTTCACCACTTCTTTTCGCTACAACTTTTTTCCTATAGTGCTAATAATTTTTGTGATTCTAAATGTTATTTAATGCTAAGTTGGGTAAACACCTCCTGGCGCTGATGTTCTGCACCCTGATGTGACTGGAAGGGACACGAGTTACGAAATAGGAAGGTTCTTGCATGGCCACTTTTGTCCTTCATTGACACAGAAATAAATCAAACTAGTGTGCGGCGGTGCCTGGGGACAGTGTGATGACAAGTGAGATGGAAGTGGTACCGATCAGTACTAGCTAATGGCTTCAGTCAGTTATACTGGATTTCATGCGTGATGAGGCTTGCTAACAGTGTAAGCTGGTGAATCTGGTGTCCTTGTCCCAGAAAGGTTAGTGATGTTTGAATGATTCCGGTGTCCTGCTGCTGACAGGATTTGAATTAGGCTGAATTGTTATCGAAGTAAATGAGGTCCTCATGATATGACCCGCTTAAAACACTTTTATGATAAGGTTTCTTAGCTAATTTTTACTGGAAATGACTTGTGTTTTAGGAATTACATTTTGATACATCTAATTGCTTTTAAGAAAGTTTAACGCGTATACTCTGTGACTAGAAAAAAACCCCTAAGAAATCTCATTTTCTTTTATACAGAATGCATCAAAATCAAAGATGAAGAAAAAAACAACTAAAACCCAAGAAGCCAAAAAAATCTTGAAGAAGAAATTTAAAGTCAACACAAAAATAGTTTTTACTGAAGATGGAGAGGTAAGATCAATTCAAAATAACTGTATTTTAGTGAGAAGTGCATTTGTAGTTTCTTTAAAGACAAAAATACTGAGTATCTGTATAAAAAGATACAGTTTTCAAAAGTGTGTGGTTTCCATAAGTGGTTAAGTTTTGCAAAACTGTTCAGCTTCCATTTAGAATTCAATTCCACTGGGAAAAAGAGGAATGCTGAGCACTGACCTCTTGTCACCTTTGTATGTGAAAGATACTTGTATGACAGCTGTTACTGGTCGTACAGAACTGTACCTCTTTTCTGCCTATTGTCTTCAATTTCAGGTGGAATCGAGAGTCTGTTTCTGTCTTACAGAAATGTAAAACACTTTTTCTGTAGGTATTTGCTAAAGCTACCCTGAATCTTGAGTTAATGTACTGGAATTGTAAGAAGTCCCTGGTTTTCTTTCCAGCATTCACTATTTCTAGATTAAAAGTGTTGTTAGGAAGGCTAAGGAGACACCAGATTTTCGCCTACTGGTGCTGATGTAGCAGTGCACTGAAATTTGTCAGTAATTTAACTGGATCTTTTGATAGCCCCTGGAAAATGTTTTGATTTTATACTGAAAGGAACTATTGGGGATGCCAGTCACTCTAGGGTTTCATTGTGGCAATAACCTCACTGCAAGTCTCTATGCTTCATAAACTTTTCTAACATTTGATTTCACAGCTTCACGTGCTGTATATGTTGTTTTTCCATTTCCAGAATTAAGAAAAAAAAGTAGATACTGTTTTTGTTTGTTTGATTGTTTTTTACTCTAGATTAATTTCAGTAAGGCTTAAACTGAAAGTGGTCACCTTTACAAGTATATCATTTGCTTTTGTGAGCAAATAAAGCATTTGATATTGCAGATGAAGGGAGTATAGCCATATGGTTGCTGACATTAGACAAAATTTAAAAGGTTTCAGAGGTTGCCCCATTGACTGGAAATAATATCTTCAGATATTTTTAGATATTCAAAAGGTGCTCTGTCATTTTAAATTTTATATGCAAATGCTTTTTGTATCTATGCAATGAAGCGAAAAGGAGTGAAGATGGAGGAAAAAAATAGTACAAAGATTACAGTTAGAAGAGTAGCACAGTGGAGAAGTGGTGACTTGTTTAATGAAGCAAATATTTTGCATCTATGGGTGTTGTTCCTGCTCTTCTTCTGAGCTGTGTAAAACTGTGCTTTACAGTTCTACTGCTCCAATCCACATGCTTTTCTTTGGTAAAATAAGGCTCCTTTAAGAAATCTGTCTTTCTAGAAAATACAAATACACAAACCACATTTTACAAATGGAAGTGGAAAAGGTAGGTTTGGTTTATCAGTATCCAGGTGAATAACAGCCTGTGTGCATTAGGGAGTCCTAAAGGTGTTTGGGTTTGCATTTGTGTCTCAATGATATATTTTCTGCTATATAGTTTTGTTTTTAGATTTACTACTCTAACAATCCATAAGCAAGAATGATTTTGCAAAGACTACACCCAGATGAGGTCTTCTTATACCATGAGGTGTAAGCTATTAGGTCATAAGATATGTGGGGGTATTTTGTGGTGAATATGTAGTCTTTGTCTTCTCTTTAGAGTTTCAGATACTTAAGGGAAGCTTCAGCATGTCATCCACAAGGCAAACTTAAATCATCAAACAATTCCAATCGAGTTTTCCTATAATAACCAATGAAACCCTCCATATCTGTTCTTCTTGCTTTCCCTAAAACATGAATCTGCAGTCATGGTTTTTCATGTGCTGTGTAATGAAGGCTTATCTCCTTTTTCTCTCAGTTAATATGCTGGGATATTGATTGTTTATATGAAAACATACTGTTTAGATTTACTAGTGTTTTGTTCTGTTGCATATATTTTGGAGAGTCATTTGTTAAAAGCAAATATAATTTTTCTCCCAAAATGACTAGCAGGATTATAAATTATTTGTTCCATTAGGCAAAGAGAGAAAACAAGGAGAAGAAGTTGAAGTGAATCCATTAAACAGTAATATGGTATAATGGAGACATTATTTTCAAATACTCGTTTTTGACTGAATATGGTATTAAATAAGTTTTCCAAGTTTGTATTATGCGAAAGTTTTGTTTGTTTTTTTCCTTTTTATTTAGTCTAGAAAAATAATGTATTGGAATATTTAGGGCATCAACACTTTGTGGAAAAATGATTCTAACCGTTGTTTTTCTTGTTGACATGTATAATTCAGTTGGTACAGCAGTGGCCACCTGTGCAAAAATCCAGTTTGGCGAGAGCAGATGAGGAAGATGATGCCAGTGGTATCAACTTAGATAAAGCAAAAGAGATACTGCGGGAAGAAGACAAATTTGACAAAGAAGCATACAGGAAGAAAATAAAGGAAAAGCATAGGGTAAGTTGACTTGTACCTCATTTACTGAAGTGCAGAAATAGAAACTGATATGGATTATTCAGTGAGGAAAAATGCTTAAATATATTGCGAAAAAAGTGCAGTACAAGTTGATTTAAATTCATCAGTTTTCTCAAGACTGCAGTGCAGAGAAGAAGGCTGTTCTGACATAAGTAGCTGGATAACACAAGGCCTTATGCAATCAATACCAGTTGTTGGTAATGGTGGAGTTTTAATTACAGCTTTAAAATCTGGTAAGAGGTTAGGGGGAGCATTTTTTTTAAGCAGTGTTGAGTGGAAGGGTTTGTTTCACAGAAGAGAGTACTGTTTGGTATATGTGCTCTAACAAATGTTGAAGAAGTTTAGTGCGAAGGGAAAGTGAAAGAGTGTCTCTGAAATGTCTTCAGACTACTGCTTGCTCAGTGTTCAATATCACATTGCAGGTAGGCGAAAGTACTAACTTTTTGTATCGGTCTTATTAGAGCTATCAGAATTTATTTCATGAATTATTTAAATAGTGCCAAATAATTTTGGCTGTAATTTGAAAACTTCAGTGTCTGCAATCTGGCTTTTCTTAGGCGTTTAAAAACCTTTAAATTGCAGACCATGATTTTGCAAACTGCTTCTCTATTATTTGTCGTGGACCAAAGCACAGTTTTCTGACCTTGTCATGTACGAGTCACGTGGAACGCAGTTGGATATCATTTTGTTCAGGGATCATTCTGTTAGTCATCGTGAAAAGGGTTTGGATTTCTCCATGTAACAGATAAATGCGAGATCCCAGGAGCGTGTGTTATTAAAGGCCTGCTTTATGCTCAAAGCTTCTAATTTCCAAAGCATTAAAAAGTGTTTTATTACCCTGCTCTGCAAGTGCTGGCTTTATCCAGTTTGAATTTTGATTGCTAGTGATTCGTGCTACATGCTCTAGTGTCTCTTAAGGTTTGTATTTGAATAAAATAGTTTGGAGGGGTTTTGTGAAATCTTCAGGTTATATTTGGGCACAGAAGTGTTCCAGCTAAAGTCAAAGCATACTTCACACATTTAATTCCAAAGTCTACTCCAGTAGTCCTGTTACAGTCATTTGACATCTACAAAAAACTCACCTTTTCATTAGCCAAGTGTTGCATTTGAAGGTAGCTATAAATAAATAATGTTTTCTCTGCTATAGGTGAAATTATAGTCAATTTTACAGAAAGCAATATCAGATTTCAAGGATGTAGTTTAATAAGTAAGGAAGGAGATACAGATTTATGACTTTCCAGTCAATCTGCTATTTCCTAGCAAATTCATATACTTTGAGTGACAAAGTTGCATGTTTGACATCAGACTTCAATGATTAAATACTTCATCAGTTGGTCTTTTGACACAACTTCCTCGTTATAATGCTGAGTAGAACAAATGATGAAATATTTCAGCTGTGGTAATACTGTGAAAAGAGAATGCCTCTTTTCAAAAGTGAGGTGGGCAAAATGAGCAGAACTGGCTGCATCATCTCTCTCTCTATATGTATGTTTTATATATATATGTGTGTGTGTGTATATGTTTTTATATATATATATACACACATATATATATAAAAATTATGAGAAGTATCAGTTTTCTTGTAACCTATGTAAAAGAGATTCAAATGTGCTGCCAACAAAGGATATGAAAGCAGCGAAAAGACGAGACTTTCTTACCTTATTTTAATGCCTTCAGATTTTGCCTCAGTGCAGATGTCTTAGTGCCCCTTCTTGTGTCATTGAAAGAGCAGCTTTTGAAAATCACGTACTCTCATCCCATCTTATGCATCCCCTCACTGGCATTCAGCAGTCCCTTTCATACAAAGTCTGAAATCCATCGCTGGTCACTGTCATTGCTTCTTTTACAATCCTCCATACTTCACTGTCGGCCAAAATACATCATGGCAGAGCACGAACTCTGTCGTCTGACCTTTTCTTTCTGCAATAACACTAATTATTTCTTTCCCATCTTTGTTTGCCTTTCCTTCCTGTCCATTTGACATCCTTTCTAACAGCAGATGTGACAACTCTCCAGTTCTTGGGTTTCCAGCTTGGTTTCTGAATTCTCCTACAGATCTCCCAGCTGGTTAAGTTTTTCCTCTCCACTTTTGCTTCAGGTTTGTTCAAGATCTTTGCTTAGCTTTTTCATCAATTTAACCTTCTTCTGTTCCTTCACTTTCAGCAAGTTTCGAATGTCCATATCTTGATTCATATTTCCTCCTCTTAATTTCTTTTCTTCTTAGTACAGCTGATGCTTGGTGTAGTTTCCTGGTTTGTCTGTTTGGCAGTTTTTATTTTTTTTCTTTATAGCGATTTTTGAAACATGATAAATTTATTAAAGTTATTATATAGGTAGATTAGAAGAGCGCTAGAGACAAATGCATTTTTGTTCTGTATAAACTAAATGTAGCAGTCTGCTACATGGTAGGTACTTCAGTAGTCCAAAAGTCCTCCAAAGCTGAATATATGCTAATACCTGAAGTGTCTATATTGCCTTCTAAGTGGTGACTTAGAATAACAAAATAATTTATGGAAGGCCATGAAAGCGTATGTTACTTCATCCAGGTTTTTATATCTTGCGCATAGGTTCAGATTTTGATTTAGATCGTCAGTGGTTCTAGAAAAAGCAGTGATTTTATGAAGCTTGTAATTTTATAGGTTGTCTTCCACGGAGAATACCTCTTATGGTTTCTTCAATATAATCTTGAATATTAAAGATCTTTGGGGAAAAAAAATGAATTTCTTACAATCAAAACTTGCACAAAATATGGGTTTTTTAGGTGAATATGGCCTGTAAGCTTAATATGAACTTTCCTTGCGAAACTATTTCTGATGAAGAGCAAAACTATTCAGAAAGTATCCACAGGCCATTGCTTTAAATCCATTTTGAATGTCATTTAATTGAATGAGCGCAGTTTTCAGTATGATCAGAAAAATGTTTTGATGCATTCATGAGATGCTTGGATTAGATGAGATGTGTGTTGCAGTTGCCTTAAGGCTTGTGGAAACCTGCAAAGCATCTACACTATAATTAGGTTTCCTTCATGAGTCTCACATTTTGTTATCCTCTCTTTCCCATGCAAATGGAGGAAAATTGAAAATGGATAAAAATAAATAAAATCTGGGGTATAATTGTGATGTAATTAACGCTTATTGAAGTTTTGGAAGCAAAGTAAATTTTAGCAGTTGAGCACAAGGGAAAGGGCAGTAACACTGATCAAGATGGTATGAAAAGAATTCTGCATTAATGGATATTTAATGGCAGCCCAGTGAGAGGTATAGATTTGAGCTCTTTTGAAATGTGTAAAATGTTATAAAAAACAGTAAAGGGAAGAGTGAATAAAGTATTCAGAACATGTTTTCGCACTCCATTTTTCAAGTTTTCAACTGAAAATACACTGTTGTTAGGAGGAAAATAGTGGCAGTGAGGGATTCATCTCACTTCTTAATAACCTCTCTTTCTGCATACTAGCCCAAGCTCAGAAAAATACCCAATGGTGCTGAAGGGAAAGTGAATAGGAGCCTTATTTCATACATTATTTTCCAGCAAGTAAGATATGCTGTGAACTTGGGATGGTCAACACGAGAAAATGGCTAGTATTTTTCATTTTATTTTATTCTGTTTGGGCGGTATTAGTAGCAAACAAGCTGAGCCTGCGTTCAGGGGCCCGGTACTGCGAGATGTGGCGGTTCTGTGCCTGCCTGGAAGACACTGAACAACCACGGTTGTTGTGGTAGGACAAGAGTTAGACTCCAGGTCATGGGGGCATCTTTCAGAAGATGTTGCACTGTAAGCATTGTACCACAAGTCTGTATTTTAAATGCCATATATATTTTGTATTTTCGACACTCCTTGCAGAATCTTCTAGTGATACTGCTGTTGCTGGGAGGAAACTGGAGATGTTATGTGGCCCTTGTGCTACTGAAATGGTGCTGATTTGTACCACCTGAAGTTTGGAGTTACGTGGTCTCTTAATTTTGCTCCTGCTGTTCTTAATTCAGTAGAAAAAGACAGAGCTATTTTAGAAACTGTATTGAAACAGAGTATCTCTGGTTTGTTTCCTCTTTCCTAAATGCATTTGTTAATGGGCCCTAAATATGTCCAATATCCAATATCCATATCCATATCCATATCCATATCCAATATCCATACCCACACCACCAGGCTCTTACACAGTCACTGGCCTTGACCTTGGGTTTTTTCAGGTACTGGACTTTCCACACAGTCTCACAGTGCCTTGCAAATATTCTATTACAAGTTTGCTCTTGCACATGAGACCGACAGATAACCTTTTTTATCTTGTTCTTACCAGTTACGAAATTTTAGGTGAACCTTCTCAAAGTTGGCTTGTGTGGTTCCTTCAGTGTTCAGCTATCAATGACTTAGGAGTTCAGGTCTCTTGTTACTGTTTGCCGTACGGCTCATCAGGATTAGCATATTTGGTGTTCAGTTTATTACTTTTTCTCCTTGTCTTTGTCTCGCTGTTAACAGGGTATCCTTACAAACCACGTTATTACAGTCAAGGTATCCCTAGAGAGACCATCCAGGTAGATTGAAACGTAGAGTTCAAAATGAGTGTTTTCTAATAATTTTTGCATCAGTATATGTGGGGGAGAGTAGGACAGAGACTAACTTTGTTAATTTTATATTAATTCACACACAGTTCTTAAGAATTTGGAAGGGATGCTTCCTCTAAGGAAGAATAATGGAGTTACAATACTAGTGATGATTTAACAGCCTCAGTGCTGAGATTAGAGCTGATGTTTAAAAACCATGATGATTTCTATGTGCATTTAAGGAAAGAGGGTACCATACAGATATACAGGGTGTCTAGCATGCTCGGAGAGAGTACTTGGAAAACTATGGTCACCTCATAATGACTTGGAATCTGCATGAATTGAGTTGATCCAATGAAAGATGCACTTGGTGTAGGAATTGGAGAAAAGAGACCTAAATTTAGTTATCAAGGAAGAATTCTCTTCCTTTGCAACCTGCAGTTGGCCAAAGGTTGTAATCAAACTGTGAGTTTATTTTTAAAAGCAGGAATGCTGGTAATTCTAAGTAGTAGGAGAATGGTATGACCAAATCAGTTATGATGTCAGCCCATACTTGTAGTAGATTATTTTTCCTCTGTGTGTCTCTTGCCACACCATATTCCTCGAGGTTTGTTTCCTGTGGTGATGCTGTAGCCTTTGTCCCTCTCCTGCCCCCTGCCCAATCCTCACCCTATGCCGTGGCTGTGCACCCCATGGGAAGGCTCTGGGGGGGAACGCCCCACACCTTGTCCCTTCCTTTAGCAGCTCCCTCTGGCCAGAGCTCTGGGCTCTGTCCCTCTCCCCATCCTGCACATGATTTCTGTTGATGACAGAGTAGTTATGATTTAAGCATGTTTGGTTTAGAGTTGTAATCGATCATTAAATACCGTGTAGAACCAGTTAAAGAAACAGAAAAGACTCCCGCAGGATTTTCTTTATTTTATCAAATTTTTACTTGTGATTAAAGAAAAAAAAATAATATATATATATATGTATGCAGTTAATAAAAAGAAAAATAGATACTATACAGCACAGACCATTCAGTATGCTGGAAGAAAAATGTACTAATGAAAAATAGTATTTGTAGTTTGAAATCAATCAGTACATTAATTCTGGAGAGAGATTAGCATCATATTTCAACAGAAAGAATATGAAGGGGAAAAAAATCACAGTGCAGTTTTATGCTCTTTAAGTAAAGCACTTCAATAGTCCTTCATTTGAGGTGAAATTTGCCAGATTTCAGTGTAATTGTATAGCTGGTTTAATGCGGTGCTGGGCGAAGACGATAACATTCTCTTACGTAAAGAGTGTGCCAGCATAGGAGCAAAATATAATGGGAAAAAGGTTGCTGCTGAGAGGAGCGTTTAGCTGAACAGCAAAGAAGAAAAGTATTAGAGATGGAGAGATGTGTAAAATAAATGAAGAGAGTATTGCTTTGTTGGAAAGCCTACCTGAGCCCTTTCATAAAAGCTGTTGTGTGCAGGCAATGCCACTGTTGTGTTCCAAGTGCAGAGCTATTAAGATAAGGGGAATGGACACTGACAGGTGAGTTGACAGGCATCCCATCCCTTGTCACTCGCAGTAGCATTGCTCTGGTCTTGCTGTGCTGATGGTGGAGGCAAGGCCTTGCTCATCGTTTGTATTTCTTGCGCTTCAACAGCTAGATGGGCTACACTTAAAGCTTGAAGCACCCTTGGATGTTGTCTAAGAGCTTTTCTAGCAAAATCAAGAGTTCTTGGCCTCATCTTCTTGATGTGAAAAAAAGAAAAATAACTGCGAGTAGGTTGTTTGTGTACACCGTAATCGGATGAATGCCAGGAAAGCGCAGCTGTGCGTGGAGGCTTAACTCGAGCTGCGGTGGAGTCACAGCCATAGTGCTGTGAGGAGCTTCCAGTGCCAGGCTGCCCGTCCTGCAGTGCCACAGCTGCTGGCATGCTGACCTCTGCCTGTCCTGCAGTGCCATAGCTGTCCCACATGCTGACCCCTGCCTGTCCTGCAGTGCCACAGCTGCTGGCATGCTGACCCCTGCCTGTCCTGCAGTGCCACAGCTGTCCCACATGCTGACCCCTGCCTGTCCTGCAGTGCCATAGCTGTCCCACATGCTGACCCCTGCCTGTCCTGCAGTGCCATAGCTGTCCCACATGCTGACCCCTGCCCGTCCTGCAGTGCCACAGCTGCTGGCATGCTGACCCCTGCCCGTCCTGCAGTGTCACGGCTGCTGGCATGCTGACCTCTGCCTGTCCTGCAGTGCCATAGCTGTCCCACATGCTGACCCCTGCCTGTCCTGCAGTGCCATAGCTGTCCCACATGCTGACCCCTGCCTGTCCTGCAGTGCCATAGCTGTCCCACATGCTGACCCCTGCCTGTCCTGCAGTGCCATAACTGTCCCACATGCTGACCTCTGCCTGTCCTGCAGTGCCATAGCTGTCCCACATGCTGACCCCTGCCTGTCCTGCAGTGCCATAGCTGTCCCACATGCTGACCCCTGCCTGTCCTGCAGTGTCACGGCTGCTGGCATGCTGACCCCTGCCTGTCGCAGCAGGTTCTGAGGGAGCTGCTCCCTGGCTGCTGAGGCCGGGGGTGCTGCCGGGTTCCTGGCTCTGCAGGCGCAGGGATCCAGGGGTTTCTGCTTCTCTCAGACCCAGTGTGCGGGAGTCGGGTGTCACCTTAGGAACAGCTGCCTTAAGACAGCGCAAGAGTCTGTGACCTGTCTGGATTATGAATTCCTGATCTTAAATGGTATCATCCCTTCAAAACCAAAAGCAGCCACAGCAGACAAAGTGCATTTTCATAGGCCTTTTTCCTCTGCTTTTATCTAGAAAATACTAGCGTGTTTTGCAGTGCAACCCCCATTGGCTTTGTCATTAAGATTTTAGTTCAGAGCTTTAAATGTTGCTTTCACATGCCATTAGCTAACTTAATTCCTGATGTAATTCTGTTGAAACTGTGTTTTGAGTTGAATTAGAGTTACCTTTACCTCTCTCTGTGTATGTGTGTACAGGGTGGACTGGAGGGTTCTGTGAATTAATTTGAAAGAATCCCTTTGATTTCTGTAGGTTCAGAATCTGGCTCAGATGATGTTTGTAGACAAAAAAGGTGGTTACTGGACTGCCTCTGTATTTTAATTACTATGATTTAATATGTCGTATTGTTGTGAGAAACAAATTTTATGTATATATGTGTCCTACCTTCTGTCACTTTCCTCTTCAGTCGATGAGCATCCCAAATCACTTTCATGACAATATATATGTTTAAACAGACAGTGTACTTAAAAGCTTTAAATTCTTTTTTTTATCCTTACCACATGTTCAGTGTGTTCAGATATTAAATGAGACAGGAATAATTTTCAGTTCCGTGCACTGGTTTCCTGTGTCGGTTTCGTTCTAACAGCATTCTTTTGAGGGTCAGTTTCTGCTAGTTTATGTTTTCTTCTTTTAAATGAGAATGGTTTTTTTTTTTTCCAGCTGCCTCTAAGACTTTTTGCAGTGCTTGTTTAATGTTTGTCGCTGTGCTGTCTTTCACGTGCCTTTGATGCCACGCTTTTCCTATGTTGTCTTAAATGTATCATACTAAGCCCATGTGTTTCAGTTTTCCTCCTTATAAAGTCAACATCAGCTCTGACATCATCTCTACAGATGAGCTTTACATTGTTATGTTTATATACTTGTTGCTTAAAGAGATTATTTAATAGATTTCTAAAACCAAATGTTAAGAGATTAAAAAAAACCCCACAACAAAACAAGAACAAAATAATAGGAAAGCTTTTCCCTGAAGGTGTTAAGATTTGTTTATTTAATAGAAACCAATTTTGTATTTAATGTCCAGATTTTTTTAAATAATATTCAAAGAAATACTAATAAGTGGATTCAGTTTTATCTTGTGGTTGCGAACGCTGGTTTGTTTTGGTGGTTGGAGCATTTCTTGCATGTTGATGATTTCCTAATGTGTATAGCAAGACTAATATTTAACTACATAGCAGTATAAAATGTAGCAGTGGCCAAAAAGTGACTGTTGAAATGGAATTTGCTAACTCAACGTGTATTTGGTCCTTGCCCATTCTGTTTATTTTTAAGTAATTAATAAATAGGTCTCAGTAATTCTGTTTTTTCTTCCATCCATGTGTGCAGAGCAAAACCACCATAGACGAGGGCGCAGTTTGATCCGTGTTGGCTCACGTGTGTGCTGATTGTGCAGCTACAAGTTAGTAAACTTGCTTTATGGGCTGGTGCCATATTTATTAGAACTGGATTTTCAGATACCAAGTTGCTTGCAAGCTGAGCAGTTAAAAATAATAATAATACTGAAACATATTTTGCATGTAAGCAGCACAGACTTGGTGTGAAATCTGAGGTAAGACAATATGTGGGGTACCACCATGCCGTTTATTAAGTAACTTTTCAGAGCACATTTGTGCCTTAGAATTTGGGTGGAAAACAGTTCTTGGATATAATGAGGCCAGTGTATGAGGGATGTTGTGAACTTCAGAACAGCTATTCGTGCATTTTATGCAGCACAGCTGATTGTCCTTAACTATGTTGCACTAAAATAACAAGAGATAGTAAAGTACTGAGAAGTTATATCAGGTGCTGATATCAACTAAGATGTATTTGCAAATGACAGATTTTTCCAGGCAACAGAGAGATTTGTTTCAAAACTTGGCCACCTCTAAGATCTGTTGTGTGGTAGACCACTACCTCAGCTGTTAAATAGAACAGGTTGGTAGCTCCAAGTCACAGCATCAGTATGTAAAAAATCAATTACTGAAACCTCAGCATTAAAATCTTTGATCAAAATCTGTGGGAGTTATGAGCATTTAAATAAAAAGACTTAAGATGACTCAGATGAACAGGAAGTTTTTACAGGAAATAGGTTTGCCATAGGCTTTTTTAATGCTGTCAGGGCTAAATAGGCCATAAGATTAATTAGTTGTATTGATTAAAACTATTTCTTGCCTTTAGGTAAGCAAATAGAAGAGGTCAGTGACATTTCAGTCTGGTAAAACTGCTGTATATCACCAATTAAAGGAATTGATTTAATGGAAGTCTGAGCAGTTATGACCTGTGTACGACTTCTTTAAGAGAAGGAAAGGAGACTTTTATTGTACAGATATTTTACAAATGAATAAGCTGAAAGAAAAATGACTGTATGAAATAAAGCTGTTAATAGTACATGGCAATAAACCCTGTATTTTTTGAATATTGCAATTAACCCTCTGGACAAAGTAAAATGAACTCTTAACTATGGAAAGAAGAGAGTCAAAGAAAGAGTGGGGGTGTGGAGGGTTTAGCAGAGAACAACTTTCAGCTTTCAAAGTTGCTGGATCTGCTTTTTTATGACTAAAAACTTGACTTTTAAGCTGTCTATACATGCATCTTTCACATCTTCCTAACCTCACCAACTAGAGCAAGCTGTTATGCTACTATTATGTTTGTTTTTTTTTAAATCTCAACTTGAGAACATGAAATGTAAATGTTAGAATATTTCTTTTTAATAAGCATGTTGGAGCCTTGAGGAGAAGTGAAAGCGGTATGATTTTTGTTTCAAAACCCAACAGTGAAAGAAAGAGGAAATAGGAGTGCGGAAAGAAGGCAGCAGCAGCAGACTTCTTAAGTCCAGGGTTAGCAACAGCGAGTAGCTTTTCCGCATATTAGGAGCTGCTTTACCCATAGCTTTGGCTCCTGGTCGGGCAGAGCTGGTTCTGCTGTCGGCTCTAGTGCAGGAACGGTAGAAGGTTTCAGTAACTGTAACATTTCTTTGTTTTGTTGAAAGCCAAATGATTTAGCCATATTACATGATGACTAAATATTTTCACCCCTGTGATTACCGAGGTTGTTAACCATACTTGTTAACTAGATGTGTAATTGGGGAGAAAAAAAAAGCTACTTTGCAGGATAAGCTGATCAAAAAGGTCTCCGAGCTGTGTGATGCCATTAATGAAGAGCCAAATGGAAGGAATATAATGCTCGCCACTATGGTTTTGTGGAAAGTAGTGGACTGCGTGTGTTTATGTATTTTTATCAGAGCAGAATCTGGTTTGTAAATATATCTGTGGAATACACTGAAATTTCTGCAAGTCCTTTCACTTAAGTGTTTTGATTAAAAAATAAACATGGCACAAATTTAATGGACCAAAACCTCAGTAGCTGGAACATCCCAAAACAGTGGCTTCTGATTAAGTAGATATTTCTAGCGGGATTTGTTCTATGGGAAACATATTATTTTTAGTGACCTGAAAGAAAGCTTTCTTGCAAAGTTGGACTTGAACAAAGAAAGCTGTGTTTTAAGATAGGCAGAAACACAAATTTCTAGGAAGAAGAGATTTAGTATAGAATTTTAGGACTGAGAGCTCTTTCCTTAGAGATATAGACCTTGAAGAAGATTTGGGTGATGTCAGTTGGTCAATTCAACGTGACCTATTGCAGTGGTATTTTTCTGACAGGATCAGAAAGGCTGATAGAATTCTTGAATGTACAAGCAGAAGTGACAGGTCAGGTTGAGGAAATGGTGAGGTCTCAGGTATGTCTGGCCTTGAAATATTTAGGAACAAAGATCTATATGCTGAGAGACATCTGGAGTTGATATTCTTCATGTTGCAAATGAGAAAGTTAAGAGGAGGCATGATAAGCATGTGTCTGCATAAGGACCTAAACTTTGATAATGAGGGTTCCTTCAAACTGGTTGAGAGACCAGTTAGAAAGTTTACACATGGTCTAAAAATCAAAGATAAGTAGGCTTAGACTAGCAACATCACCTCTCCTGTTTTATAAGGCCATGAATCTGGGGTACTCAGTCTATCCAAACTGGTTCTTAAATGACATCTAGATAACCTGCGTTTAGCCTCTGTTCAAAACCTGCGTCCACCATGTTGCTGACGTAGGATGATAAATGAATGTTCTGCCTACTGCCTTTAAGGAGATATTGCTTGGTTTTGGTCTAAAGGGGTTGGCAGCACTTTCTTAGGAGTTAAGCTGCAATGAATTATTGCAATGATTTTTGGTTAAACTTCTTTCTTATCGTCAGTGTTGATAGCCTGGCAAGGACATGACTAGATCTTTCAACTATGAAGAAGGTGCTATATGGGTGCAAAGGAGAGCTATTCAATATAATTGCAAAAGAAAATATGGATGTTTGACTTTGCTATTGTAGATAAAAGAGTATTGAATCAGATTGTGATGTTTTAGGGCTTTATCTGACAGCCTCATGGTGCTGGGTTATGAAGTTTTGCTGTAACAGTGGCAGCCACTGACATAATTAAATATTCATACCTTGAAACATAATAATGTGTCCAGTTCTGGGCCCCTCAGTTCCAGAAGGACAGGGAACTGCTGGAGAGAGTCCAGCGCAGGGCAACAAAGATGATTAAGGGAGTGGAGCATCTCCCGTATGAGGAAAGGCTGAGGGAGCTGGGTCTCTTTAGCTTGGAGAAGAGGAGACTGAGGGGTGACCTCATTAATGTTTATGTAAAGGGTGAGTGTCAGGAGGATGGAGCCAGGCTCTTCTCAGTGACAGCCAATGATAGGACAAGGGGTAATGGGTATGAACTGGAACACAAGAGGTTCCACTTAAATATGAGAAGAAACTTCTTCACAGTGAGGGTGACAGACACTGGAACAGGCTGCCCAGGGGGGTTGTGGAGTCTCCTACTCTGGAGACATTCAAAACCTGCCTGGACACCTTCCTGTGTAACCTCATCTGGGTGTTCCTGCTCCAGCAGGGGGATTGGACTGGATGATCTTTTGAGGCCCCTTCCAATCCCTGACATTCTATGATTCTATGATTTTTGGGTTTGTGCCCTAGTAAATGGAAATAAATGAAAAATCCATTTAATCTCTGAACTAGTTGTTATTTTTACAAGTGGTGCTTTATAGCTTGACAGAACAGTGATAAACTTGGCATTCTTATTGTGTTACACGTTAGATATTCCAAGAAAATCCAGACTTTTCTGTTTTGTTTTTGGTTGGTTGGTTGGTTGTTTTTTTTCCCCCATGTGTGAAAACTAATGCTGGACAGTTTAGTAATTACAGATAGTTACTGGCTTATCCATAGATAAACAGAATCTATTCACTTGAATTAAATTAATATAAAACTGTTTGATTGGTTCAACTTGGCCTCATTTGGTTATTTTTTACAGCTGTCTTATAGTACATTGTCCATGTGTATTCTGCCTGGGCCCATATTTCTTCTTAGCAGTAGCAGAGTGAGAACGAATGATATCAGAGTTAAAATACTCATCCCGGTCTTTGGAGATCTGTGTTTCTGGTTGTGCTGTAGCATTTCATTTTAACCTAAGGCGAGGTAGTTAATGTCTGGGTTTTATGCAGTCATATGAAAGGGTGTCTTTATTACGTGGGGATATTACCTTGGCACAGTAGAATATACAGTTGTCCTCTGGGTAACAGGAAATAAGGTCCTGACTGGGGAAAAGTATTTAAGCATTTGCTCAGCACACTGTATGTACTTACATGTGCTTGAAGTCATGTATAAATTTAAGCAGTTCCTTAATAGGCTTGTTTTCTGGAATTGAAGCCCAACTTAAAGACTGAGTACTAATCCGGCATTAGCAAGTGAAATAGCCCAGTAAGAGCAAGACTGCAGAGTAAGTTGCTGCTGGGAGCTGGTTAGCGCGCTGTGTCGTGGGGGGTTATGCTGGATTAGCTCTTTATCTGATGCTTTGAACCAAACCACTCTGGGGGAAGTCATTCCTCTCTTTGTTATTCATGACATCCTACACACCACCAGTAGTCCCAGTATCGAAGGCATTGACAAACGAGAGTGATCTCAGCTGAGGCCAGTCAGATGGTGGCCCTGTGAGGAGAGGCTGGGGAGCTGCAGTTCAGCCTGGAGCAGCGGTGGCTTCGGGGGGACCTGGCAGCAGCACCCTGTGTCTGCAGAGAAGTCACGGAGGAGATGGAGCCGGGCTCTTCACAGTGGTGCAGAGCGAGAGGGCAAGAGATGATGGCCATAAGTTGAAACAAGAGGTTCAGCAATGGATATCAGGGGAACTTTTTCTGTGTGAGGACAGTCAAGTGGTGGCACAGGCTACCTGAGATGTTCAGTCTTCAACTTTGGGAGTCTGACCCAGCTGGATGAGGCCTTGTGCTGACCTCAGAGCCAACCTGCTGTGAGCAGGAGGTTGGACCAGAGACCCCCTGAGGTTCCTCCCAGTCGCAATGATCCTGTGAGTGTCCCACGTTGGCTGGAGCGTGTTACCTGTGCTCCTGAGGGGTCCCTTGTGGTGTGAAACACAGCAGATGTGGGCCTGGTTTGGACATTGGCTTCTGAAATGCACTCCTAACTCCAGCTCAGTGCCAATGTGCTTTTGTTTTTCATTGACAAGTAACCAAATACTCTCTCTTCCCCCCCAGTACAAAACAACAGCAACAACAACAACAACTCTTGACACCATATTCTCTTGATTGCTTCTCTGCCTTGTTTTTCTTTTGTACTGCTGATTTCAGTTTCAGCACCTCTTAACTTCAGAATCTTTTTGTGTCTTTACCATTCCTTAGACACATATATTATGCTGTCTGGAATACTCCTCTTCTATGGCATTATATCAATCTCCTGCTTTCATAGCTGTCTTTTCAGTTTCTGTTGTAAATCCCTTGAGCAGGAGTTTGGACTGCTGTTAGATTGGCTTAAGCCTGTGACTGTAATTAAGACACTATCTTTTCATATACCATAGAATTTTTCTGTCTTAAATTTTCTGGACTATCCAATTTAAAAGCTGCTTTATCCTGCTTTGTAATATCTGGTGTTTAACTTTCTAGCTCTTTTCAACTTCTTCAGGAGTAAAGTTTGAAAAGGATCACAGTTTTAGCAGAAAAATGAGAGAACCCCAATGGTGACTCCAAAGAGTAAAGAATCCATGACTAAACAATTTAAAAACAGAGTGGGTGAAAATGTTAAACAAGTAAAAATCATTAGAAAAGCATAACTAAAAATGATCAGAAATTAATACAAATTTGACTTGGAAGAGGAGGAATCATAACACGGATGACCATGAGGTTGTGATGCTTGGGTCTAGGTTGTTGGAGAGCAGGCTGCCTCTGTCTGTACCAGACAGTTCTTGGTCCTGTGGCTTCTTCTGCACCATATGATGCCCTTGTTGCCTTAAATGCCATTATTATTTTATTGACGTTTCTTACTTTAACAGGCTTGAAATAATAAGAAAGCTGTGTTGTATCTTTCTACAGTGGTGGGGTTTTTGTTTTGTTTCATAGCACGCATTGAAGGCACGTAGCTCTGAGTGTATTGAGGTGTTTTTACTGGACAGCTGTGTACACAGCATTGGAGAACTGTATAAAGCAGAGAGACACAAGCCTCATGCAGTTTTATCCCTGTCTCTTATTGGAGGGTGAACTCTATCTGTTTAGTTTTGATTTGGAGAGAAGAGATTGCCTTACTCAGAGAGGCTGAAAGTAAGCTAACGCTTCTGCAGTTTGGGCAATGGGGGAAGAGAAAGTGGGATGTAACAGACAAATAGCTCAAAATAAACTGAATTTAGATGCCAATTTTGAAAATATTGGCAGCTGTGTTCTCCTTTGCCTAGGTCTGCACTCAAGCACACTGCTTTTCCAAACAACTTTGTGTGATACCTACCAATATGCTTTGGTAGCATTGTGATGATATGGCACCAGGACTGCTGGAGCTGGAGCTTTCTTGTTACTCCCACAAGTGAGCTGAAATATGTCAGATCTTCAGCCTTCTCTGTGCTGAGCTGTCGCATCTGGACTGATATTAATGTCCCCTTTTATGTGGACTTGGTGCTAAATGTGCTGAGTGGTGTGTTTTTCCTAGGGCACGTGTGCCCTCACCTGAATGTCTCTCCTTACCTCAGGAAGTTGGAAAAATTTAAAAGATGTTCAGCTGCAAGGACCTGACAAAGTCTAAATTTTATCTAATCCTTCAGTTGGTTTAAAAATAAAGTAATCCCAATAAGAACAACAACAAAGCAGCCAATAAATGTCAATTGAATTAAATGTCTTGGCCACTTTCGTATGTTCAGAGATTTGGTGGGCAGCTTTGAATAAATTTTGTCATTGCATTTTGCTCATTTTTCCATAGCAGAATCCCTTTGGTGGAGGAAATTTAATGTTACAGTTTCTGAACTGATGCAATTACTGAGCAAATGCTATTGTAGAGTGTTTGTTAATAATGGAGATAGGAAAGCCAGGGAAAACACATTTTAGCTTTCACTCCCCAGTTGCTTTAGCAATTCTGAAGTTGGGAAAATCATCATTTTAGTTTGTTAAATGGATTGGATTTCCTATTAAGCTGCTGAGAAAGGAGAAAAGTTGGATCTCTTGGTGCCATTTTAACTACCTTGTTTTAGAGACAAATGCTAATTTTGTCAAAATACTTAGTTGCGTCATTCCTTTAAGAGTAACAAGTCTCATTGAAGATAAAATGTGAGTTCGAATCATTCTTGTAGTTTAATTTCTTTTAAGAGCAAGAAGAATGAATAATATCTCAATCAGATTTTTTTAGTTATCACTTTTCATCAGTAACATGTAGGGTGAATACCACCAGTATGGCATGTATGCATTAAAAATATCTGGGTGGCTCAACTTTAATCTTAAAATATTGGAAGAACAAAAAACCCGGGAGTTTGGTTTAAAATTGTCCATCTTGTTTGTTTTAGGAGAAAAGGCTAAAAGAAAAAGCAGCAAGGAGAGAAGCCAGGAATGCGAATGCACAGGTAAGGGATTTTTGTTGTTTTGATCAAGCTACTGATTGTGGGTTTGAAACTGTTTTCCAATTATTTCATTCCTTTCTTTAATAAGCAATATTGTGATTAATGACTCTTTAAAGGCATTTTCTGTTTGCTTGCCTTTTCATATTCCCTTGCTATGATGACGTTATAATGACTTGCTGTGGAAGGATACTGAGAAAGCAATGTTACTGAATATGTGTGTATATGTATGTGTGTGTATATATATATATACACAAAATGTATGGAAGCCTTTTGTAATTGCAGCCTCTTTATTCTGTATATCTAGTGAGTCGTAATTTCAGCTGTGGTGCCATTTTTTCTTCTCTGAATACTTGATCATGTTTGTAACTTGCAGACAGTAAGTTGTGGTTGTGGTGATTTTTTTTTTCTTTCTTTTTTTTTTTTTCAAATCTCATTTAAACCTGTTTCTGCTGAACCTTTTCTTTAAACAGCACATATTTACATTAAAGTGTATTCTTTCCCCATGTTATACCCATGGTTAAAACCTTTGGATGCTCTTCTTTATATGTATGTTACTGATTTCCTAGAGGCTGTTCTAGTTTTCATTATTGCTTTGTTTGTGATAAACCGAGATTTCATTCAGCTGCAATGATTTTCCAGAATATGGACGAGTAATGTGTGTCATTTCTCACGCTGCATCTCCGTATGCTACACATGAATAGTTACGGTTTGTTCCTGGCAGCTGGCAAGTATCTTACTCCTTTGAGAAAATCAATAATGTTCTGTGTCCGATTTTTGCAAGCTGGCCATGTGCTGGGAGGCTTGAGTATAGGAAGGTACTTAATTCTGTACTTCTGAAGTGGAAAGTAATTACAGTTTAAGATGAAAAGCCTAGTTATACTAAGTATTAAGTATTATTCTGTCTTTAGAGATGGCAAGCTATGAGAGCTGTTGGCATCGTGACTCCCCAATCAAGCAACAGAAATTTTCTGCATGTAATTGAATGTATAGAGATGCATACTTTTTAATGTATTGAGCAAGCATTTTAGGAAAATTATGGAATGAATGATTGACAAACATCTTGATATAGGGAGAAAACACTGATCAAATCAGGCTGTATTGCATTTGTAAATGCCACTTGCTAATTTTGCCTCTTTTTAAGGAATAAAACCCCCCCAATGCCATATTATTCAGCAGCCGGAGAGATAACCTCATTCCTTTCAAAAGGATCTGCTTGCTGTTGTACTTCTCATGTCCCATTATTTGCCAGGCAGATGAATCTCTCTGTCCTGCTGGAAAACAAATGAAGCTGATATCTGTTGAGGAATGATCTGTCTGTGTGGTGTGTGTCTGTCTGGGGGTATGGGCTAAACGTGGAGCCTCGCCTCCAAAACTGTGTAAGATAAAGCCACAATTTGATGCACCTCTGCCTCTCTTCCGTGCAGCACTTGGCTTGGAAAGCTGATTTACTAGTCCTAGTCTAGTGTGAGATTCTCGTGTGTTTTCTGTGAGAGTACCAGCTGCAAACCTGCTATTCCTTTGTCTTAATTTTATTCCTGAAGCACTTAGCTCGCTCTGTGCAAGAAGGTGCGAGCCTCGGGAGCTGATATGTGTCCTTGATGAAAACTTCTGGGCTTTTTTCTTGTTTACAACCTATTTTTGACGGAACTGTGCAGCCTGAGCCCTGTCATTTTCAGTGGGGCTCATTTAAGGGGGAAATGGTTCTGCTGGGAAAGGCGGCCAGCGTGGAGCCTGGATGTGGAAGGGTGCAGTGAACGGTAGATAAAGGTGGCAGTTTCCGTCTGCTGGGTGTCTGAGGAATTAATTAAAAACACTCCCTTCTTCACAGAATCTTAGAGATGAAGCCACAGTAGCTGAAGCTCTCTGTAGTCCGTGTGGGATATGACTCAAGCAGCTCCTAGGAGACACCCCGGGGGGGGCGGGGAAGGAAGCAGCAAAACACAAACTATTGAAACAGAAACTGGTTTAGAAAATATATGCTGCTTTAATCATGAGTTCAAAAACATTCACATTTTTACTAGTGCTTTCCAAATATAGCTTGTGAACCATTTATTCTGCCACACATAAATCTTTTGGCAATTAATAGCATTTTCTTAAAAGTGAAAGCAGTAAGGAGAATCAAAAAAACCACAAAAAGGTATTTTTAGCTATATTATTGCTGTTTAGCAGCTGGAGTCAACAGCTAGATCAACAATTATGAGCAGCCAGTCACTTCAAAGCAGCTGTGGTCATATTTCTTGTTTCTTGTCTACCTGCTTTTTTCACCTTGTTTTATTAACGGTGTCTCTCTCACATTATAAACGCCTTGGGTTGTAGAATATTATTTATTATCTTTCACTAGTACATAGCCTGCTGGATCTGACATGACCAAAACGGCAATTTACTTTCCTATTCTAAACATCAAATAATAATTCATCAAGTATGACTTTCGCATCCCTACTTTAGTGTAATTTCTGTAGTCATGTTGTTGGTTGTGTCCCGTTGCTGACTGGATAGGGCCTGGCACGTTACTCTTAATGGATGCTGGTTTTCTTTTTTTCCCAAAATGAAAAATGACTTTATTTGGAACTAAAACATTATGAATTACGGTTTATTTTCACCCTTCAAACCATACACTTGTGGTATTAAATCTTAGTCTTAATTTTATATTCTTCAATTGTGATACTCTTAGTTTTAGGATTTCTCTGTCCTGTACATGTTCATCGCTTTCCTGTGCGAGGAATCTTGACTTTTTGACATTTTTCATTTACCTATAATTTTTGAACTCATGGCCTAACCTTTTTAATAAAAGCTTTCCTTCAGTTTTATACCCCCATGTTGTTTTGAGGAGGAGGAGGAGGAATATCTCTATTTTAAGATTCTTTTTTTCCTTTTGAAGTTTAAATGCCTTGCGTGAGTGTGGGTTTTTTTGTGCGTGTCCCAACAAAAAGGAAAGATCACAGGAGAAATGGGCCTCCTGCTCTTTCTTCTGGTGCCACGGGGGCAATTGCTGGGAAGGTTTTGCTCCCTGTACCTGGGACCAAACAACCCGGTTCTGGCGCCTTCTGCTCAATGTGATGGAGCCCAGGATTAGATGAGTAGGTGGCTGCAGCGTTATTGGCTCGAATGGGTAAGACGTGAGGGCTCTTAAAGGATGCTTTGGAGAAAGTATTTCTTGGAATTTATGACCATCAATTAAATTTGAGTGCAAAAGGCTGTGAAAACAGGCAAAAGAAGTTTTATATTCCTATTGAAGAAAAACTAGAAACTTAGTTTTAGGGGGATTTTTTTATCATCATTTCTTTGTCTCCCAGTTTAGGAGAATTTGATGAGATATTTACAAATGCAATGTTTTAAGGTGAAATAAGCAAACATTTTGTCCTCACACGATACTGATAAAATTGTTGTCCTCGAAACCTCAAACAAATTTGGATACTTTTTGCTTGCAGATGGTCTCGAGTAAATCAGGCAGTTGTGTAGTCCTTTGCCCCCAAAGTCCAGCATTGTGTGGAGGCAGCAGCCACACACAGGACATCCCCGCACCCTGCAGTGCTCCGCTCTTCACTTTGCACTTTTACTTCTAGTGATCTATCGTATACTGATTTCTTAGTATACAAAGGACTTTAATTTCAGGTTTCCATCAACATTTAAAGGTCCTTATTCTGCAAGCAGTTGTTGGCTGCAATGAAGCTAAACAGGACTGTGTTTTTCCTTTAGTGAATTTAGTGTTTTGCTGTCCTGATGTCTTAGAGTAGTACTGATGTGTTAAAAATTATGAAGTGAGGAAGGTTTCGGTTTCTTTTTAAAATATATATATATATTTATTTGTAGGAAAGGCGTTTTCCAGGAGCAGCTGAAGAGGTTTGTGGGTCAAGGTGGGGGAGCAGAGCAGGAGTCAGGACAAGGTGCTGTCTCCTGCCCCAGCACTGACATGCTTTGTGTTCCTCAGCCATTGACTCCCCACATCATGCAAGAAATTATAACTAGCCCCTTAAAGAAGGTATCGGTATCTGCTAGAAATAGTTCAGACAGCATCTGTAAGCAGTGCCTGTAGCTAAAAGTTGCTCAGCCATGACAGCTGGTGCATCAGTTCAGCCATTGGCAATCCTATAGCAGTTACACCATGCTGGTGTCCAAAGCAAAACAGAAAAACCTGAAAAAGGGCTGATGGGCAGAGCAGAGGCTGTTTATCCGAGGTCCGTAAGAAAAATGTAACCTGCTGAAAACCTAGGGAAATCCAACTTGAATACATACTCCTTAGTGAGGGGGTTTTTCTGTTTTAGAAAAGAATGAAGAAGACAAATGATTGGAATGAAGTTGAGGATGGGGATTGTTATCAGGCTGGAAAACTGACCTCTTCTGGAAGAGATCCAAGCACTCAATTGTCAGGGGCACTTCTTCATAGGAATGAGTTCTTGCTGAATAAGTGTACAACATTAAAAGATCAACAACAGCAGCAAGATAATAAGTAGGCTTTAGCTTTTCTCATGTCCTCGCTTCTTCCCCTGCCCTCTCCCCAACATATTTTGCTTTTCTCAGAGGAACTAGTACTTGTCTGTGAGATTTTACATATTTTACAAAATATATACTTGATATACTTGATATATATAAGATTTTCACGGAGTCACAATGAAGTTAGGAATCTTTCTACTCTGATATGAAGGGATTTACATGAACACATGTACAAAGCACACCTGGGTGAGCAGGAGGCACATGCTTAAAGATATGATAGCTTCAGGCATTTGTATCTGCCTGTATCACATCACTGCAAAGTATAATCCTCAACATAGCATTCTGTTTTGTGCACCTTGTGCCATGCTCTGTTGAGATTTTAACCAGAAAAATACTTAGAAACACCATTTTCTTTTAATCTCTGGTACCCTCCACGGGCTTTGAGATACATGTGTTGAATGTAGTTCAGGAAATCTTTGTACTGTGTGGCAAAATTCAAACAAGAAAGAGATGGAGTCAGAACTCTTGGGTAGCTCTTGCTGATAATCCACTGGGAGAAATATGATGAAAATTCTGCATCCACTCTGTGTATTGTTCCTGTGGATACTGGAACTGATGTCTGTTACCTGCCAGCTCTCCTTCTGTCTTGACTTTTCTTTTCCTGGAGATCTAACCCAGGACTTGCTGTTTAGGCTGGCGGCTGTAGATTTGGTGTGGTTGTGAACAGTAATTTCAGCGTGGAAAGGGGTTTAAAGGAGTGAGGGAGGAATTTGGTCCACGTCTCCTGTGCATACAAGTTCCAAATCCTTTTGGTCATTAAGTGTTCTTGGGAAAGTCTCTGGCATACTGATGGTTAATGGTGAAGGTGCTTTGGTTCTGGATCACTGTTAGCTGTTGTATTCTGTACACATACTGAAAGCTGTAAGAAGCTTTATGTATTTATTCATTGCAAGTTTGTGTTTGTGTTGAATTTCCTTGAGAACCTCTCTGGATAAACAGAGTAATTTGGAATATCAACATTTTAACCTGCTAATTTAGTAATTTCAAACAGGTTTCTTAAGACAGTATCATGATTTCAAGTTCAAGTTATTGAATGGAAAATAAAGAAATCAGTGATCCTGAACTACTTGTATTCTGAAATATTTTTAAAATCAACATGTTCTACAATATTTAGTTAATATTTGAAAATGCCTATTATGTGTCTGTATGGAAATGTTACATGTAGTTTGCTCTTTGAAAAGAACATGTTGATGATTCCAGTTAATATAACAGTTAAATTGCTTTAAGTAAAGCTGTAATAAGTCCTGCTTTTTCTACCATTAAGAATGTATATGATTAAACCAATATTTCTGTGTCATAACCCTGAACAAGTAGCAAGGAAGGATTCTGATGGATTGGCTTGCCAATTACACACGCTTCTGTGAACCTTTTCATTGCAGCCGCCAGCACACTGAGGATTTTAAATATATTTATCAGATTGACCATTTAAACTAATTTGCCACAGCAATTGGATTTTGTGAGTATCTTATTCACAACTGTTATTTTTAATCATACGGGGTGTGTGATGACAGTCAGCTGCTCTGCACACAGTAAGCTGATGATTTACTGGTCACTGAAGTAATTTCCTTATCATCCTGGCAGAAGCAGAGATGAGGGGGGGCTGTGGACCTCAAATGTCCCCTCTTGTACTCTGGAGGTCTGCTGGCATGAGGTGGGTGCACAGTGGATCAACACAAATGCATCTTCCTTACCCTGTGCTTTGTTATGTGTTTGCTTTCAAATTTATGGTAAATAGAGGAAACTTCTTTATTCTGTAAACTTCTTTTGGTTTTCTTATTTTTGGGGAGTTCAAGGGGAGCTTTTGATGAAATATGGATTTGCAAGAGCAGAGGAACAGGATTTCTGGTGTGTTAGGAAGCACAAAGGTTATTGTCTTACTTGCTTGCAAATTATTTTCTTAAGTTTCCAGGAAAATACTGAAAAAAAATTCTCCAGTAGCTAGTGGGAAGATTACACTGTTTAATTCATTATTCTTTAGGGAATTTTTTGTTTCTAGAATGTCCATGTAAGTTTCATAGCACTGGAACAGGAGCTTTGGAGCCATCTTAGACTTCCACTGCTGAGCTTCAGAGCTTTCAGCATCTTAAAGACTAAACATTTTTGCTTATTTCAGAATCAACAATATTTTGGCATTGGGAGAAAAAAGAACTTAGTATTTTTTTATTAAAGGCGTAGGCTATCAAAATTGCAAGATGGCGATTTGAAATAAGTATGTGCCAACATATATGCATTTCTCTCTTCTTCTTGCCTTATGTGGGGTTTGTTATTCTTTATGTGGATCGTTTAGTTACAAATAACTCTTGATAGTAGCAGAATTCAGGAGTACTTTGGCACTGTTCCCCCCAGGCTCTTGAATGGGGATCAGCAAATAACTGAGTGGCTAATTGAGTCACAGCTTCAGGTCTGTGTCGCCTTTGAACAAGCAAGGTATATTAAATATTGTTACTCTTTGTTTTCCCCCTGCCTGTCTCTGTGGATATTAGGAGCAAGATCCCACCATCAGGTTCCTCCCTGCACGTGCCAGTGTGGTGGAGCGCAGGGAAACCAGACAAGAGCTCTGTTAGTCTTGCACAGATGCCTTTCCAAGGCTAATGATTAAACCCCAGTAGTTCAGGTTTCTACACATTTTTCCATTTGAATACACACTTCATCAATTCAGACAACATAGTTCAATACCTGTATCTAAATACAGCAGGTATGCAAGAAACCAGACAAGAACTCTTTGTGCATTGCAAAGTGCAAACACATATATTCAAGGGCAAAGACCTTTCCACCTGAGCTTCAGGTTTCCATTTTCAGCATTGATTAAACATTTTCATGCTGACTATATAGCTCTGTGCTCTGTAAACTTAAATAGGGGAGGAAGAGAACACTCAGTCTTTGCTTTGTGATCGCTGTCCATCAATATATAAGCATTTCATTTTTTAATATGCTCTCTTGTAAAGGTGACAGGTGTACAATTTAAACATAACAAGTCACATCAGTGTGGTTTGGAATTTATGTGTAAATTAGGAAATTCTTTTCTTCTGGGCTTCCAAAACTTCTTTTTCGGTTTCTTCACCAATTTGACGCCCTCCTCAACAGTCCCTGTCTGAGCAGAACACGAATGGTCGCTTTGGCCCTGCCTGACTCTGGCCAAGGAATAAGAGGTGATGGACAGTGCTGAACCAGAACATCCACCAGTATGGAAAAGAGAAAAAGAAAAGAAAAAGAGGAGATGGGGAAAGCTGTTCTGAAGTGTTATAAACCATCTCTTAGGCATTTTCATCTGAGTAAACAGACCCACTATATTAAGTTAATTACAATGATACTTCATTTGTAATCTGCTCTATGCTACTAGTTAAGAATATCTAGTACCCAATATTTGAAATTTCCTTATGTGTTTGAAACTTTCTTATATTATAGACTTCACATGCAGAGACACTTACTTTGCTGCATATCCCGGGTATGAGCTTCTTAAGAATGAGTTAATTGCCTGATGAGCAGGGGTAATCTTTCAGATGTGATTTGATGATGCTGACATCCTCATGCAGTAAGGAATGATAGTTTTAAATTAAGCAGCTCTGTTTTCTCAGCGTCCTCCATGTTTATATTCCTGGAATGTATTGCTCGCAGGATTGTACGTAGTCTGCTATAGCCACTCTCAGCAGTTGTAATTGCTACAAGTGATGAAAATTGATTTGTGCAATCAGAAAACCATTATCTGCATTCTGTCTGATAATGCTGCAGTTGCCAACATTTTAAAATTCTTCTCATGGCTGTTTTCAGAACAGGCCAGGGTCATGCACTCACCACGATTCCAGCTGCTTTATGCTTAATCTTATGTGAGCATTAAAATAAAAGGAAAAAGCTCTTGCTGTCTCCCTCAATATGTATTTTTTTGGCAGACAGGTTTTAAAGATTCAGTGTTTTGTCAAAGTCCCCCTTCTCCAGATGTACTAGATCAGAAGTAGTGCAGCATCCCATGTTTTACCACAGCGTGCAGTGCTTTTAATAGGTTTTCTGTTCTTTAACGCTACATTGATAAACTGGTTTGTTAATTAGGAAATGCCAAATTAATACCTAACTTGTATGGTTATTTAACAGGCTGCACGGGGGAGTATGGTAATCCCCATACTTTCCCAAATGGAAAACTGCCCGCTGTTTGGAGGTGTCAGTCACAACCTCTGTTGTCCTGTGTTGACTCCAGGTCTCCCTCAAGTTGTTGATTTTTGCTTTTGCTTTTTTTTTTTTTTTTTTCCCTTAAGGCAATGCACATTTTTTATTTTCTATTTTTCCTCCATTTAATGTTTTATTTCTCTCTTCGTTTTTTTTTCTTTGGTCATCTGTGAACTTTGAGGATTTCCAGGTTTCTTCTCTCTTGCTGTTCCCTCATCCGCTTTTCTGTTTCTTCTGGAGTTAAATTGGAGCTGCTACTGCTTCTGTTTGGTTACCTTCTGCCTTGTGGAAACTGAGAGCAGAAGCCGGAGGGGAACAGCAGGAAGAAAGGTAATAGCATCATCTGGGAGCAAAGCCTTAGGAAATGTGCTTAGTATTTTTAGGGAAAAGTTTTGTGTGTGTTTGCTTTGTTTTCTTCTTCCTGTATTCTTTCTTCTTTCCTGATATTCCTTCAAATAAATATACTGGTTATATTTTTCTGGGCTGGGGAGTTCTGGTACTGCTGGATGAATGTTGATTTTTCCAGTCTGACTGTTCTTTCATTGTATGGAGAGCTGGAAGAGGTTCACTCTATTACTCCATGCACACATTTATCTTCTCACAAGAAACCTTTTAGTAAAAGAGCATCAGTAAGTGTTCAAAGCTAATTACTTGTAAGCTGAGAAAAGCCAGAATTAAAGTTGTCAGTGCTTCTCCCTTGCTGTATAAATATAGTGCTGCAGATCAAGCGAGGTGACTGTGCTTCTCCCTGTCTGCTCGCCTGCACTTCCAGCTGAGACAGATCCTCAACTCCGAGTTTACTTAGTGTGTAGTAACGAATGGAGGAGACTCTACATTTTCCAGCTCATATTTTAATTTACTTACGGTGTGAGTGCCATCTGTTAGATAAATGAATTAAAAATCCTTTGGGAAACAACAAGTACACAGAAACTGTGAGCTAGACTGTTCTAAACATCCTTATCTCTGTCATTTACTGATTTTTATTATTATTTTTTTTAAACTTTGTATCTTTTGTCTGTATTTCCCAGAATACTAAGGTTTATTTTGTTGTTAACACTTATTTAGTGGAGTTGGATCAGGAAACCTGAGTTCTTTTCTGGACTAGAAATTGTGATATATAAATTGTCCTTTAAACTCTGCTAGAAGTAGCATGGACTCACCTGATGGTTTTTTGGTTTGCTTTTTAAAGTTTTCTCTGGGAGGTGTCAATCTAGGGAGCCTCAGTGCAGTTGTGGAACTATGTGGTGTTCTGGTCCCACTCAGCTCAGAAAGGATGTGCTAGATAGAGGTCTAGAAAACACAAAGAAAAATTCAAAGTAGCCTGATGTTAATAGAGAAAGACGACAAATGAGGGGAGATCACAGAATCACAGAATGTCAGGGATTGGAAGGGACCTCAAAAGATCATCCAGTCCAATCCCCCTGCCGGAGCAGGAACACCCAGATGAGGTTACACAGGAAGGTGTCCAGGCAGGTTTTGAATGTCTCCAGAGAGTCTCCACAACCCCCCTGGGCAGCCTGTTCCAGTGTTCTGTCACCCTCAGATACCAAGACATTTCCTAACTGATTGAAGTAAGAAAGTACAGCTCTTTATTTTTCATAGGGAAAAGCCCCATAAGTACAGTTCTTTCTGAAACCAAGCTTATGCTGCAGTGGCACAGCATGGATTTGGCCCAAAGAAAGGCTGGAGCTCAGTTTCCTTCCTCCAACTTGCCCACCCTGTGCAGGTGCCATTCAGAACTGGCAGGATGTGCATGAAGCTGGACACGGAGAACATGGAGCAGCAGGGTGCTGTTCTCAAAGCTTATACTTATGCATCAGAGCTGCTTATCCACAGCCAGAAATCACTGGTTTGCAAATGCTTTGTTTGCCAAACGTTTGAGATTGGGCTTCTTAGCTTGGTTCTTGAATGCCCTTAGGACCATTTCTATCCTTGTTATCATTGGGAAGTGCAGTTTGCTCTGTTGTTACGGCTGAGAACTGCGACGTGTGTTGAGTTAATGTGCAGTTGAGGTGAGTGTGCACACGATGAACTGCACACACAGGCCCTGCAAGAGTGTGCATTCCTGCCCATCCTTTCTCATGGTGCCTGAAATTCCCCGAGATCTGGAAATAGATTTGCTTTGTGGTAGCTCCTTAGATGCCCAGATGTTAGTGGTGATTTCTCTTTCATAGATAATCACAGCCTGCCTTGCTGTTTGCATGTTATTTGCCTGCAATCTGCTTTCCTCTTTTGTGTTTGTGGAGTTTCTTCCCTTTTTGTTGAGTACTTGATTTTTCCCTTGTCTTCGAACTTCCATTTAATTGAGGAAGGGAGAAATGAGTGTTGTCCCATGTGAAATTTTCTAAATTACTGCCACAGAATTGAACTTGTATCTATAATAATCTGAGATATTTTTGTTCTCACATTGTTTTACGTTTAGAGCAACAGCTGGAAAAGGGACCTTGTACTTACAGGGTTTTGTACTTGTTCAGGGCTTCTCTTGTGCAGAACTTTCCAACCATTGTCTGTATGAAGGCAAATGTCAAATACAGTCAACTGACCCTTCAGACTAATGTGAGTGCCATTGTGCTTGTGACATGGGAGAAAAAACAGTCCCATATTTCAAAAAATGAGTGACTGCACTTCCAGAGTACATTGACACTGACCTCCCTCTTGCTGTGTGGAAAATACTTATAAATAAGTAGAATTTCCTTGTAAGCAGTTATGCAAAACAGTTAGTACTGGTAGAAAGGTAGGTTAACCATTTGTCAGTAAGGAGAAAAATCTTGATGAAAAGCTGAAAGAGCATTTCTAATCCTATTTCCTACTTGTTTTTTCTATGTGTCATTATATGGATAGCAACATAGCAGTTTCATGAAGTACTCCATTAATGTATGATTGTAACAAAATCAGTTTTTCAAATGGATGTTCACAAAGATTGATTTTAAAAAATAAGTCAGCAGCATGTAATAGGATTAGACTTGCTTTAGCCACGTATATTGCTCTCCTCTGTTCATTCTTGTTGGACAGTCTGCCAAAGCTTTGAAATTTTCAGCAAAAGAAATTGTGGGTGGGCAAGGGAAGGTGATTGATTAATTACAGTCACAGTCAACTTACGTTTACATGATTTAGAGTGTGGCTACTTGAGCTGAAAGCTCATAAAGATGAGGGTTCATTTTAAATGGCAATCACAAACAGTCCATTTTCTTCGATAATTCATGTGCTGTTAAAAATGTCAAAAGTTATTAGCATTTTTTATTTCGCATCGCCTGATGTTCTAGCAGATCACATATCTACAAAAGTAGTGGTTAGGGTAATTATCACTGTTCAAGGTATTTACTAACTTAGGAGATGTGTAGAGTTTATAAAATTGATCCTTCCCAGGCACTTGTGCTGCAAAATTCTATGAATAATACAGAAGATAATCCAGTTCTTTGGTTAATATAGTGTTATTCTGATTTAATTTATAAAATCATGTGCTATTTGTGTTATATTTATTGTAGAAGAGCTCTCAAGTTCACTGGTGTTATTTTTCTGATACCTGGTTAAAACTTGCCACCATTTCTGTGATGCTGTTACTGCTCGAAAGTTGAGCTGGAGTGAAGTCTAATTTACCTTCATGAGAAGTGCAGATGGAATAATCATCCCTGGGCTGGTTTGGCCAGTGAGGTGTTGGGAGGGATTGTGTTCTGAGCACACAGGAGTAGCGAGTGCTGGGGAGTGGGTTTTTCTCTGAGCAAAGGCTGTAGGTGAATGTAGGTGTAGCCTGTCAGACTTTGGCCAGAAGATAGTTTAAACTCCTAGAGCTTAGTTTTTAGTTTCCTGTGCAACAGCAAGGGGATTGAATGATGACATAACACAGATCTCAAGATGCTGGTTAGTCGTAGTCGCACCTTATTTTGAGAGCTGTGCCTTCTGTACAGCACTACAGAACTGTGCTTGGGGCTTGGAATAGCTATTATTGTGCTCTGATAACAGCTGCAGTGAAGAAAGTGTGTATAAAACCAAAGATATTCTAAGAATAAAAGTCTACTCAGTGCTTTCAAAGAAGAGGTACTGGTGCTTAGTGCTACCTAAGTGGCTGATTTAGCTTTTCTCACAGGTATTCTTTTCTGATGTCCCTTTACATATAAACACATAAGCTTTGGATTCATACCTTTGAGGTATAAGCATTTTCTTAAATCACTTTGTTTTGGAGTTTCAGTTAGGCACTCAATTACGTACTCATCATATCTGTTTTGGACAAATATACAGGGCCAGTTTCCCAGCTCAAGTCTGCTCTTCCTCTTTATTTATGGTAAAATATAAACATGTTAACTGTCTGTTTGCAGCATCTGAAAATGTTTCCCACTGTGCTATCTTAAAAGGTTATTATGTATAGTTTTGCTTTAAGGTGCACTTCTATTTACATATTGGATTTTCAGTAACATTACTTCTTCTTATGGTTCTTATTATTTGTGACAATATAACTGAACAGTTACCAAATATAAAGTCTATGTAACGTTTCTAGCCAAATCTTGGACCCACAAAGATTGTTTAGAGTTTGCTAGTCACATTTATGCAGGTATTTTAGTTGAGTACCTGTTTGCAGTGTTCTGTCCTGAACAGCACAGCTTTGTACAGTGGCAAAATTACTGTGTTATCATCCTTATACCCAGAATTAAAAAGCAACATGAAGAAGGATGCTCTGGTGTTGAAGAGTTGAAACAAGTGTTGGAAACTGCCTTCATTGAATTAGGAAAATGAAGAAAGAGCCTTGTTGGGAATTTTGGCACTTTGTGTGTTCTTCCTTGACCTCCGTCACAACCTCATTAAAACCATAATCTTTCAGGTATGATTATGAAGGGGTCTATAAAAGCACCTTGCTGCCATGATAACAGTCATCAGAAAAGTTGGCCAAGAGGCCAGTGTGATACTCCTCCCTAAGAAAGGCAAGAAGATAACTTCTGGGTCTGTTGACTAGCTTTATTCATCCAGTCCCTTGGAAGATGATGAAACTTCACATTGCCAAACATGTGAAGGACAAGAAGCTAATCAAGAACAGTCAGTATGAATTTCCAACAAGCAAACCATGCTTGACAACCTGTTTGCCTTCTGTAATGAAGTGACTGCATGTGGAAAGTAGTGTGTGCAATTCACCTTGACTTCAGAAGGACTTTTGGCCCTGCCTACTACAGATTTCTCATTTGGAAGCTGTGGAGGGATGGTGTGGAATGAAGGAATGGTCTATTTGTTGAAGCTTGTTAAGTTCAGTAGGAGAAGCATTCCTGCAGGCCGAGCACTGACGGGCTGTCCTGCTGAAAAGGCACCAGGGGTTACGGTGAAAACTGAGTTGAATATGAGCCAAGTGAGAATAAGACAAAGTGGATTACCTTGAAAGATGCATGGTTAGCAGAATGAGGAAAGTTAATATTTTGCTTTTCTGCCTCTGGCACTGTATTCAGAACACTATGTCCGGTCTGGGTTCTCCCAGAGAAAGCAGTTAGGGTCCAGTGATGTCTGCCAAGATGGTCTGGAGTCTATGGCAAATGGAAAGGGTAAAGGAACTGGACTTGTTCAGTGTGGTGAAGGGGAGTCCAAGGGATAATCTAATAGCACTTTTGAAGGGCAGTTATAGAGAGGTGGAGCCAAGCTTTTTTTGCTAGTGGCAAATCATGTCAATTTTCCAAAAATTGTGAGTTGAAAGTTTGAGTGGGCGCTGGGGAAAATGTTGCTTACAGGGAGGGTGGTGCTGATGTGAAGTGGATTCCTGGGGGAGGTTGAACCTCCCTGCTTGGTGGTTTTTGAGACTTAGGTGGACAAAACCCCTGCTGACCTGATACAGTGTTGGTGATAGCACCAGTTTTTATGGGAAATTGGCCTAGGGACCTCCCAATACCTCTTTCCACCTCCCATTCCGTGTCTTCCTTAAACAGCATACTTAGTTTTTGTTCCTTCCTGTGATCATTCTGCTTCTAGAGTTAGACCTTGGAGATTTCAGTCAGTAGGAGGTGAGCAGATAGCAGGCGGGAGCTAAATCTGGGACTGAAAAAAATGACTGTGCCACCTGCTTGTTTCTCCAGAACTCATGTCTTAGCACTACGTGGCTACATATGATATTTTCTTTCTTTAAATAGTTGCGTTTTTCCCAGTGAAATTATACAAAACTTACATAAAGGTCCCAGTTGACAGATGTAGAGCAAAGAAACAGCTAAAATTAGAAGAGATAAAAATAGAGGTTGGGAAGCTGTCTGAATGATCTTATCAGCAACATATTTATGCTGAATTCTGCCAGTTAGGTCTGCTCTGTTTATTAGGTCAGACTGTAGCTCAGGCAGAGTTCATAGAGAAGGAAAAGGTGTCATGCTGAGAAACATGCATTTAAAAGCTTATTGAAGTCTATCAAAAGTCGATGTCTTTAAAATGGGCTGATAGAGCCAGGATGTTTGGATTTGGCCCTCGGCAGAAGGAAGCTCTGCAGTTTGAGCCTCAAGAGAAGACAACAGATTATTTATGAACTTTGAACGTCATTTACTTAAAAACTCATCAGAAATGTGCAACTTTATGATGTACTGAATAGCTGGTGAAAGGTCTTTTGATGACGTAGTATTATGTCACAAAAGAAATTTTTTAGGAAGTGTATTTGTGGGGAAATTCCATCCAATTCCCTCTGTTGCTGGTGAATGCGGAGTTCATCTGTACCATGGCGGAAAAAAACAGGTTCCTGTATTTAATTTCTATTCTGCGGAGTTGCCATATGGACACAGGTCAGGAATAAGCTTGGGTCACACTTTGCTGCATGCTGGCTTCCCTGTGCCAACGTGTTTGTTCATGAAAAGGCTGGATACAGCCATTGCTCTTCTGAGAGTGGTCTCCTCTGATTGCCATGGGATGAAAGCACTTTACGGGTAGTCAGTGAGGAGTCATTGTGAGTTTACCCTGTAGTATTTTTTAATGTCTCCATTCTCATAATTGGCAATGCCAGAAATACTGCAAACATTCAGAAAACACCTAAATGTAGACAAAGACTGAGACATTTGCATAGATAATACTAGTGACTTATGATCCACCAAGTAAAAGATCAATTCTGTTAATTAGCTCTGCTTAAAAAGAAGTTGACATAATTCATTATTACAAATCCAAGTGAATAGTATTCCAGGTGCTAAAGAAAATCTGCTCTATTGTTTTTTCTGGTAGGCATTTGAAAGTCTGTATAGTTCCTTAGCCATTGCATTTCAAAACCTGTCTTTCCTTGAAATTTTTACAAATTCATATTTTTACAGATTGCTAATTGCATTTGATTGTCAGACACTGAGTGAATTGAACTCCTAAAGGGCTTCTTGGTAGGAACATAAAAGAGTATTAAAAAGATTAATACAGCTTGCATATGTAAAAGTGCTTTTTGGTGTGGGTGGTTTTTTGTTTGTTTGGTTTTTTGTTTGTGTCACTGAGAATATTCACAGTAGCATCAAAATATTTCAAATTTCTGTATGACTGCCTAAAAGATATGTAACAAAATATCACAGCACCTGTTAAAAATTGATTAAAAGAATATTAGTATGTATAAATTATTGTGTAATCCAAGGCTCTACTCTGTTTCAATAAGCAGGTATTGACTTAATGCAAGCATTAGTTTGTGACTGTGAGACCTATATTCTTCTAGAGGCCTTCCTCATGTTAAAATCTGTGAATATAAGGATGGATTTGTGTTAAAGGATGTGGTTTCTGCTTCCTACTTTTTGATGTTAGCAAGAGGAATCAGAAAGATTTCACTCAGATCTGTTTTCTGATAGCTGTTACCTGTGTTCTGACTGACTCAACAGCCCATTGTTCACTTATGGATGACGCCTAGCGAAGTCTTTTCCAGATTGTGATGGGTCTGCCAGTTTGGGAGCTGGTCCATGCGCCCCTCTGGAGAGCTGAGATGGAGCAAAGGGACTTTGCAAGGGGCAGGGAGAACTCCTGGCCAGGAAAGGACAGAAGCAGCGTTGATCTGAACTGGGTTGTCTGTGGGCTGCTTGGAGCACTTCTGATTAACAGGTTGAAAATAGGACAGTGATTTGCTTAGTCCTCGTTGTGGTTCTGTTATTGGCTTCTGCTTAGTGACTTCAGAGAAAGGCAAAGTCCAGTGCAAGCTCTGTGCCCAGCTGGGGTTGTTGTATAATGGGGTTTACTTCTTTCTCTAATCCAGCACAGTGACTCCTGCAGATCCTGCTGTTGTTTGCTATCCCATTTTAAGCCTGAAGTTACAAATTTTAGTCATAATAACTGACTGACCAAACATATTTTCACTGTGTGTGAGCAATGCTGCTGTGTTCTTTTGGTTTCCCCTGTTCTGTGTGGCTTCTGGCTACAGCCTGAGCAGCAGGTCTGGGGAGGGAGAAGAGGCTGTTTCCTGAACAGGTAGTGGCAGCAAGGATTTTCTGTTTGCCTGGGAGTATTCCAAAGAAGGATAGTATTTTGTAATTATGTATGTTGAGCAAAGATACTTTGGCCATGGTGAAAGTTTTATGTCTTGAAGTTTTATAATTTTTTTTAATGCTTATCAGCTAAACCTCAAAACAAACTGCAGATCTTTTCAGCATGGAAGGTGTTTGATATTATATCCAGAATATGCACAATAATTACAAACACACAGTATGAATTTGAAGTTTTCAAGTTTGACTGTTGTTTGTTTGATCTACTGTCTTTGTGGTGATTTTGAGTGGGACCTGTAGCTTGTTCTTCTGCATACTGATCTCCAAAATTACATTTGGTAGGAAGGTGCTTAGCAACTTTGAAGTTGTCTTTATATAGTGCCATTCTTAGAAATGCACCTTTAGCTCGAGCACTTGACAGGTATTCGAATAACAAGCTCTATACTAGAGTGAAATAGTGTTATAAACAGTGTTTTAAAAAATGAGCTGCTTGCCCCGACGTGTGTTTCATTATCAAAGTCACGCAGCATCTTTTCAGAAGATTTTACTCTTTTACTGGGTCTTAATTATTGGCACATTGAAACATTAAATAGTTCTATAGCTGCTCAGGTTATTAATTTGTAACCCTCATGATTCAATGGAAAAAATTTCAGTCAGGTTTTGCTTGCTGCTGCTTTCAGACAACTGTGTAGTGCTGAAGATGTCAGCATGGAAGTCTCCTTGCCCTGTCCACCATTACAGCTACAATTCTTCTGTTGTTACAATACATGCATTTTAAGTGTGATATTTGTAAGCAAAGATACTGAGTTGCCTATTGGAAAATTGTGACAAAGTGTGGTGATTGCTGTCTGTATTGCAGTACCAACAACATCTAACTTACTGAAGGAGCAGATGTCCTCTGTAATTCCAGTCATATTTAACAAACTGGCCTTAAAACAGCTTTCCCACTGTGAGGAGCTGCTAAATGAAGTGAGTCTGCCTTTAGTCTAATTGAAGGTATTTCTAGAACACTCATTGCTGGTGAATGTAACCCTCATTTGAAATAGAAGTACATAAGTCTTCATGAACTGAATTTTTAAACTGTCATTTAGCTCTGAATTCTGAAATGCTATTCCTGTGCATGCTACCTAGATAGGTTAATAAATTGTTACCCAGTATTTTAGCCTATCTAAATTTTGCAGACCTTGTGACTGTAGTACTGAGTGCCTCGTGATCTTGTAATGTGTTTTTCCTCACACAGTCCGTGATCAGGATTTGGTTCTGTTCATATGTAAAAGCAAATAGCAGGGGGCGGTACTGGGTGAATTCCTTAGGCTTGTCTCTGACTTTGGGCTGGAGCAGACAATTGAGCTGCTGGTTTTCCCAAATGTCGGGCTAGTTGCTTGCTTGCTTGACAGTCCTTCCTCTCTCATGTCTGAAACGCTTTTAAAAAGAGAGAAAACGCAAAGCTGGAATTAAAAAAATTAGAATGCATACATGATGTGATGATGATAGAAGCATTTCTTCCAGCTAATTAGTAGGTTAGGCCAAGCTTCTACTGTTCTCAGGGTTGGTTGCTGGCAATATAATCTTCCTTTTGAGAGGCGTTTCCAAAAGTGTCTTCCAGGTCATGTTGTTACTTGGTGGGTACCAGAATTTCAACAGTTTGGTTTGGCTTCTGTAATCAGGTCTTTAAGTTAGGGCTAAAGTTAAAAGCAAGTTGTGTATTTATCTTTTACATTAATATATTTTAATATAATAACGATACATTGGAGTGTTAATTTTTTTGTGACTTATTTCTGCTTTCTATGGAAGCTGAAGTTAGAATATATTGCTGGGGATGGTTTAAAGTCTTCTAGGTACCTCATGTGTGCATTTTGCTCTTGGGCTCAGGATTTAATCAGTTACCACATTTCCTAATTATTTATATATTCATTTATCTATGTATCTATTTAGTTAGTTAGTTTCCCTCTGGATCATTAAGGTTGAAGGTTTCTTTTTGTTTTGCTCTCTAATTAGAGATACAGCATCCTCTCAAAATATCTCTTTACAAATTCCTAGTTTTCACAAGAACTAGGAAAAATTTTCCTGAGGCATTTTACATTTGTGGGTTTTGCTGCTCATATTAGATCTGTGGTTCCTCTTGGGAAGTTTTGTGAAGTGTTTTAGTAAATGGCAGCAAGGTTGGTACGGAGTCGTTGCCTTCCCCTTTCATTCCTATGTTACTTGAATTTTTGGTGCTATCTTAGATTTTGTTTTCAAGCAGTTGAATTGTTGTTTCCAAATAATAAATGGTAAAGATGTCTAAAGGTTGCTGTAGTATTTTCCTCTACTTTTTACTTCCAGAAGATGTTACTGTCTTAGGGCAAATTCCTACTGTCTGGACTTACATAGGGGCAGTTGTGGGAAGAGGTTCAGGAAACCAGATGACACTGTGGATGGAAAACAGAAAGGAAGTTTAAGCATGTCAATATATAAAATATTGTAGTATTGTCTAAGATGGAATGTCTTGCAAATATTCGTCAATGTAGCAGCACTTCTGGCATGGCATCGCTTGTAAATACTGTTGCTCTGAATGTGATACAGTCTGGCTGGTATCAGAGTTTCGATAAAAATTATAACCAGTTGCCTCAGATTTTCTGTACTCTGTAATCTCAATTACTTGAAACTGTACTCAGAGCAGGTGTTTAATCTCTCTTTCCCTGTGACATATATTATCAGACTAGAAAAAAGCTGAAATTATTAATCCCTAGATTATTTTTTCATGCTGGTAGGTGATTTCTTGTTGATGTTGTAAACCTGAATGCACTGAAAAGATTTATTTCTTCAGTTGTTGTGACTTCCCCTGTTTGAGTTCAGCTCCAGTTAAAAAGAATGCAAACCGATCAGGTCTGTGGAGTCGAACTTTGTTGAAATAAAGAGAAAGCATAATTGTAAAGCAAGTGGTTTGGCGCAAATGTATTTAGTTGGAGGTGCTGCTGTAGCCTCCAGCCATCCAAATGTATTTAATAAATTGAACGTATTTTTTTTGCCTAGGTCTCTATGGCAGCTACATTAATCATAACTGCACTAAGAGAGTTGCATGCTGACAGTTCTTAATTTATTTTTCTCTAATGGGAAGTTCATAAAAGACCTACTCTATAGTGCATTCCTTTAAGTATTGCAACATTATATATGAAAGCATTCATCATCTGGTTCATGTAGCTAACTCTTGGATGAGACACGGAGGACTTTCTAGGGGGAGAAGTTGTACGTACTATCATCTGACCAGTGAATTGACCAGGCTACATGATCACTGACCAAGAAACACTGATGAGAAACACAGCCACAAACACTTGAACAACCAAAGGATGCAAGTCTCGTATGTCCAGTGTGCTTTACCAAAAAATGCTTGGAAGCAGAGCCTGTCTCAGATATTCCAGATGAGTTTAGTAATTTGAATTTACAGTTTTCTTCTCATCTCCCAGAAAGGAGACTGAAATGAAGGAAGTGACTTTGTGATGTTTTTGTAAATTCAACACATTGGCAAGTAGCCCATCATTTGTCAGACTGACTTCTAGGGAAGTAGCTAATTGTTTTCTTTAAAATATAAATATTTTCCTATTAAATTAGCACCTTTATTTTATGGAACTGGCCTACTTGTTTAGAAAAACAAGTGCTAAACTTGAGCAGCTTGTGACAAAGCCATGAGAAATTTGTTTGATCCTAATGAGGATTCCGTGATGCCTGCTAATATTTTTAAGGAAATCGTGAATAAATGCATATTCTACTAATTAGCATTTATAATTAGGATTTATATTAAAGACCTATACTTATTTGGGTAATTAGCTAATAACAATTGAGCCTAGTCTTCTTTTGAGCATTACCTAAGCTAGGATTAAAGGTAGGGCACTGTTAAGTTTTAAAATCTTACAGGCCAAACAACAGTACTTGAATAGTCACAGAGCAAATAGAGTTAAATTTCAGGCTTTTCAGTATGGCACATGCTAAAATACCAGTGCTTTGCCTTGGCTGGATTTTAGAAGTTATTTAGATTGGAAATTTGATCAGCTATGTGTAATATCTGATTGTTGATATGCCCAGTTTAGCACTTAGAAATATCTTTGAGATCCTGAAATGCTGCAAGAAGCTGCTGTTGCAGCAAGGTAACAGTGCTTGGCTGTGTGCAATCAGAATTAGCTTCATCTAGGAGAACATGGGCACATGAGCATTGTATTTTGGAATACAGGGCTGTGTTTTATACTGCCACTTAGAGCAGATCAAAGCAAATATGCGTGTTTCCCCAATCCTAACTGGAAATTGTCCACTTTCTGCTCTGAACTCACCTTGTGAATGTTGATTACTGATGAAGATATGTCAGTTCAGCTAATTAAGAATGAGTTGGGAGATATTGAACTAATCTTCTGACATACAGTTGCTGCTGACCATCTCCATAGGAGTGCTAGACTGTGCAGTAGTCTGAAGAAAGCTCAACTATTGACTGAAGGTAACTGAAGTGGTTGTGTATTCTTCTGCTTTGGACCATGGGAGATCCCATTTTATTGTGGTTCTGGGCAGCTTCAAATAGGGTGAAGTGTTCTATAGGAAGAGAATTTGTTTTTTGAAAAAGATGTTTACCTCTGGTTGGAAGTACTCCTGGAGAAATAAACAAGCCTGATTTAAATTAGAGTGGATAATGAACTTAGCTTTTTTTTTTCTGTCTGTGAATTCATTGACATAACCAGACTTTCAGCTCTTCCAGTGCAGCCTATTGGATTTTCTTTTGTATACTCGCATTAAAAATTATACATTCCTTACTAGAGGAAAACATCTAATTGGTGTAGCTATGCAAGTGTTCTCTAAATATCTGATTTATGACAGAGTAAATTGCTGCTCTTATTAACCGACTAAACAGAAATGGGTTGAAATGAAAAGAATAACAGAACAGGTAATTAAAAGCAATAAAGAAATATTGAAAATGTCACATACCAACATGCATTATTTTTGTTAAATGACAAGAAAATTAGCAATGATAATTTTGGAGAGGTTAGCAAAGCATTTGTTAAATTGCAAAAGCATGAAAGGGCTCAGTATACGTGCAGCTCACTTTTTGTCTTTTAACACCTGGAAAATTCATTTGGTCAGTGTGCAGAGGAGGAGGGAACATCAGGCTTCCGTACGGCATCTGCGTGGGACTCATATGCTGTTCATAGTCTGTGATTTTTAAAATAGCGTGAACCTCACTTGGCCCTCTCCCTCCAATGCTTGATATTATGTTTAGCAATCCCAGTCTGTGTGTGCGTAACTGCATTGAGCAATTTCTGTTCAATGCTTTGTTTGTAAAAGTGAGAAAACTGATGAGAATTAGGTCTTTCTCAAAAATGTGTATGACCTGCTGAAAAATGCCTACATAATATTCTTCTTTCGGAATTGAATTGTATTGTAAATAGATATATATTTATTTTTAAATTTACTATATCAATAAAGTATAGGGAGTTGAGCGTTCACACAGGATAACACTATTGTTACACTCACATCACCATTCAGTGAATAAAAAGTGAGCATCCTCCCAGTGCTGGAAAGGTTCCAGAATTAACTGCTCTCAACTACATTTTGTACAGATGTGCCATCGTGACTCTTATTTTTTCCTCTGAAATGCCAGTTTTACACATTTGTAGAATGATTGTGTTTAGGCCATTCGTTTAACTCTTTTACACCTTTGAAGAAACCAGAGATTTAAGACTGATTGGCTGAAACCTCTTCAGACTTATTACAGCATATGCAATACATTGGTTCTTGCAATTCTACCTGTATTGGAAGGAAAATAAAATTCATAAATAAGGTACCTGCAAGTGGGGCACTTTGGAAAATCTCCATTTCAGTTTTGTCTTTATTCTGCGTCAGCTTAATGAGCCACATTTGTTCAAATGCAGACATGTCAGTGGAACAGCAGCAAGAACATTTTGGCAGAGTAGTTCCTGTATGTCTTGCAGTCAGTGGCTCTGCTTAGCATGCAGGAGGCTTAGTGTTGTTCACTTCTCATTCGTTCCAAACACTATGGAATGTGATTTGGTGCATCTTCATTCCAAATAGGTGTTCTTTAACTAAATGAAAGTGACTGCAGCTTGCATTATGCAAGACGTATCAAAGCACTGAAGAGATTGACAAGGTGAGGAGGAATAGGAAAATAAAGTTAAGAACAAATATGAGAAACTGGTTGTCCAAAATTCTCTCCAGGAAAATTCTAGGTTGAAATTCTAGGTATTTCACATTTACAAAATGAAATTGATCTTGAAAATGCAATATGCTGCACGTCTGTGATAAAATGAAGTTAATAACATTCTGGCAATGGAACACAAACGGCAAAGCTAGAACCAAAATAGCTTAATTTATTCTTACACTAATTATCTGATGGAAGTTCTGAATTTATCCACACACATCTGTAAAACCTTTTACCACCAGTTATTTGTGCTGTTTACATATATGCAGCATTTCATCAGCATGTGCACACAATCTGTTTGTTATAGGAATGATACAGTAGGAAACATGCCTGGGATGAGCCTGTTGAAAGGGTGACTGGAGGGGAGCCACTTTTCTCTTGGCAGTTTCTGCCTTTGCAGTGGAAGTGGCTGTGATGAACCTGCACGAGCTCTGGTTCACACCGCAGCCCAGGGCACGGTGCAGATCACGCTTGTGTGGCTCTGGTGCGCAGGACAGTCACCTGGCAGCGCCCAGGGCTGCAGTTCTGCTGCCTCTGCGCTGGGGGACACAGCTTCCCAGGGAAAGGAGACACTTAGGGCAGTTAGCACTTCAGCCTCCCGAGCTTCATCTAGGCGCATCTTTGTGTTTCTTGTTTGTGGCAGCGGGGAGTTAGAAAGATTCTTCAAATGTGATGTATCATGTGGAAAAATACAGAGAGAGAGCGCGAGACCTCATCTACTCAGTGGTGAGAGATCCTCTGAGGGTTAGTCTGATGCACCAGAGATGTCCAAGAATCTCTTTGTTTTTAATTTTTGATAGTTTACTTCCTGACAGAAAAGTAATCTGTGCCTGTATTGCCCAACCATGTCATTTATCAGCCTGTTGTCACAGGCAGTACAGCCTGGGGTGCCAAAATGGGTTGCCAGCAAGGTGGCTGAAGCCCTTGAAAAGGTAGATTATGTTCAGCAGTGATGCCTCTTCATCACAACAAGGAAGAGTTATGGAACAAAGACTTGAATGATGAAGTCCCTTTAAGAAGAGGCATTTACAAATAACTTTTAATCTCTTTTAAGTTATGCATAATGCATAAAACATGATTCTGTGCCCATTTAATAAAAATAGACTTACTACAAAAAGCAAGTTTAATTAAAACTCATAACTGGAGATGTCAGAATGCTGATCACAGGTCTGAATGTACCTCTCTCTAAATTTAGTTAGATATTCTGAATTTCATGATGGGTATTATGTACTCAGTGCTTTTGGAAGTCATGCATAATGTAACAAGGATGTTCACTTAACAGTACCTCTAGCAAATGTTCTCCATGCTAATATTGTATGCCAGGTAGAATGTGATATAACAAATGATTTATTTATTTTCAACAGGTGATTAAATTTTATTCTCAAAATGTTGTGAAACTGCAAGAACTTAAAAAGGAAGCATAACACATTTAAGTTACATGTGTGAGGAGATAGGTTTTGGTTACAATCAAATCACAACTGAATTTTATAGTTGGGTGGCTCTACTGAGGCAGAAATCATTTTAGTTACTCGATAGAGCTGAAATCCTAAACTTGTCTGTTGCAAAAAACAGTAGCCCCATGCAAAGACACATGACTTACGTAAAAAGGACCGGACACTTATGGTCCACCATTTCTCATACAAAGAAATAGTGCTATGTCTCTAAAATTATAATGATGTTTAACATTATTTCAGAGTCATGGTTCTTTGTTTGTTTGTTCAACATAACAAATGGGAAAGGTTTATAAGCAAAAAAATAAAGGAGATTTGTTTTCATCTATCATTTTAATTATTAGACATGTAAAGAATTGAAGAATTAGATAAGTCTAAATCATTGCATGACAGGTAGTAGAGAACGTAGCAATTGAATATGTGTTTTATATATGGGGTATGTTATGGTTGCTGGATTTTGATTTTTGTTGAGATTGAAAAGCACCAGTGACTGCTCACCGATCCTTTACGGGGCTTTGTGGGTTCTCAGACCCAGACGAATCCTGAGGAGGTGTTTCCAGGAGGCACCAATATTGCCACAGGAAACCCCGTGTGTCTCTTTGGCAGTTTAGGAAAGATTTTTGCATGTTTATTTCTGCCAGTGGTAAAACCTTATCAATCTGAGTTTGGCTGGGTTGGTTGGTTTGCTTTTCTGAAGAAGTGGTGATATGTGTTAAAAACAGAAGTTATGGGTTGAAGCATCATCCTGCAGTCTGATGCAGCAGGTGGATTGTTGCTGGAATCCCACAGGGTCCTCAGAGGTGCAGCCGAGGGCGCGTGTGCTGCTGCCATAGCTCCCTGGGGTGTGTGCTGAGCCCACCTGAGCTGGGTGTTCCAGCTGTGGGATAAAGCCAAGACCAGCAGAACCTCATGGTAGCCTGGATCCTGGGGCTGCTTGCGAATTTCTGTGTGGTTTGAATTGGTTCAATATGGGCTGAGGCCAATTGTAAGAGGTTTAACAGGGCCAAGTGCCAGGTCCTGCACTTGGGTCACAACAAGCCCAGGCAGCGCTACAGGCTTAGGGAAGAATGTCTGGAAAGTGCCTGGAGGAAAAGGACCTGGGAGTGTTGATTAACAGCTGGATAAACATGAGCCAGCAGTGTGCCCAGATGGCCATAAAGGTCAACAGCATCCTGACTTGTATCAGGAATAGTGTAGTCAGCAGGACCAGGGCAGTGATTGTCCCCCTGTACTCAGCACTGGTGAGGCTGTGCCTTGAATCCTGTGTTCAGTTTTGGGCCCCTCATCATAAGGACATTGAAATACTAGAGAGAGTTCAGAGAAGGGCAACGAAGCTGGTGAGGGGTCTGGAGCACAAGTTGATGAGGAGCGGCTGAGGGAACAGGGGCTGTTCAGCCTGGAGAAAAGGAGGCTGAGGGGAGACCTTATCGCTGTCTACAGCTACCTGAAAGGAGAGTGTAGCAAAGAGGGTGTTGGTCTCTTCTCCCAAGTAACAAGTGATAGGACAAGGGGAAATGGCCTCAAGTTGCGCCAGGAAAGGTTCAGATTGGATATTAGGAAAAATTATTCACAGAAGGGGTTGTCAGGCATTGAACAGACTGCCCAGGGAAGTGGTGGAGTAACCATCCCTGGAGGTGTTTAAAAGGCGTTTAGATGAGGTTCTTAGGGACATGGTTTAGTGCTGGAGTTAGGTTATGGTTGGACTCCATGATCTTGAGGGTCTCTTCCAACCAAAATGATTCTATGAATATGAAAACAAATAATGTGGAGCTTCCCCCATTATTTGTTTTATATATTTTCCGCTGTGCTGAGGCTCTCGGTGCTCCCTGAGGACTGGAGGGGTTGGGCAGGGCTGCCTGGAGCAGGGGCACCCTGCTGGAGCAGGTGGCTGGCACATACCTCTCCCACCCTCTGCTGCTCTCGCCTTCTCCAGGTGCTACATTTCTCCTCACACACGAGAACATGAGCGCTCTTTAGACTGATCCGTCAGTCTCTCTTTGTCTGCTGGTTGGAAACCAAACCAGCTGGGAGATGTGTTTGTTTTTTTGGACTGGTGATCCATTCAGAAAGTAGGCTTGCAGGGTCGTCTTGTCCTTGAGCAGGACAAGCAGCAACTCTGCATCTCAGTTTTCAGCAGGTCAAAAAATGTTCTTCAAACCTATACCCAAGCTGGTGAGCTTGTACCTCAGTTGATGTAATCTACAGGAGAGAAATTAAGGAAGTAGATAAGATACTTGAAAAGTAAATGAGCAATCTCTTCTCAGACTGGTGCAGAAAGTAGCTGGTTTCTAATAGGGAGATTCAATATACACTCGAGAAATACTTTCCAGTGGTGGGATCATCTCAAAGCTGGGGTAAGTTTGTGGGGGGGCTTGTGGGATCCTCATTACTGAAGGGTTCAAAACCAAAGGTGGGAATGTTGGAATTATACCTTATTCACTGGGGAGGGAGATGGAATGGTGACCACCGGTCCTGTTTTTCTGTAAGTCTCCATGTTTCCTGCAGCGTGCGTCAGAGAGGCTTCTGTGTCATGACTGGAGATGTCCCAGCCAGGAAGGTGAGAGACACAGTCTTTGTGGCTTTTGGAACACAGCTTTTCACTTTTTCCTGTCAGAGGGCACTTAACAGTATTTGTCTGCAGGTATTGAAATTATCAATGTAGAGATTAACTGATCATCCAGTTGCTGTCAGACTCAGGAAGCTGTTGCTACAGCAGCTCAGCTAGTTCATGTCTTTGAGCTTCTTATGGCAAATCTGAAATCCAGAATTAATTAATTTTACTAATCTAAAACAAGCAAATGTTCTGGAGGATGATGATATAATGCAGAATTAGAGCCTGAACTTTACAGAATAATACTGTATGAACTCATGAATATTACAGTGTCAAGCTTATGTTTTATTTGGCATATTTATTTTTATTTGTAGTGGAGATAGTGCTTTTCATTTATGTGACCTATAGAGAAAGCATATCATGGAGATGTACTAAATTCTGTTGCTGGTGGAGGTCTACAAGGGTAATAGAAGCTTACGCCTTTGGTTGTGGCCAAAGAATTAATGAGAACTGGCAATATGTCTACACTCAGGCCAGTAGATCCTGTTTTCAGTTTGCTGTTTCTGTTTCCCATATTTACTAATGTAAGGCAAATCATAATTGTAAGCAGACTGTTTAACATTAAAAAGTCAGTAAAGCAAATGAGCTGTTTGCACTGGAATTCATAATGAGCAGTAAAGTCAGGCTAAAATTACATTGCCTGAAAGCTTTTTAAGCATGCTATGATTTATTTTTAAATCAATGAAATAAACAATTATTCTTCTTCTCTCCTTCCTCAACATTTTGTATGTATGTTGTATGTATTTGCAGGAATGGGGGATGGAACCTTCTTATAATTATTAAGAACATGATAACTCAAAATCAACAGCTAAGTAAAAAGACAAAAACAATTAAACACATATTTTGTGAGATACATTCTTTTCTTTTTGAGAACTTAAAAATGGAAAGTAAAATGAAGGTATTAAGAAATGTTCTATGAAAAAAAAAATATTAGAATAACCTAAAAATTAACAATTCAAGATGCAAAGTTACTGATAAAATTTCAGATAGTGATGTGATTTAGAGAACAGTCATTAAGTGGTGAAGTTAACTGTACTTTCATAACAAGTTGTATCCTTTCCTAGTTCTGAAATAATATTTTCTTCATTTAGATATATTGGATAAGTTCAATTTAGTGTGCAGTTAAAGGTTGAAAAACATATTAGGATTTGAGGAACTGGATGTGTTTGTTTGTTCTTACTGTCCTCTTTCAGTTTGCGAATATAAATTAGGTTTGAGGCTGTTAGCTGTACCAAAATCCCATGAGACAGAATGCTCAGAAGTAGTAAATTTTGTTAGCAACAGAGAATATGTACCTTCATAAATGTTGAATTTACAATACAGCACCTGGTTGCATGAACTTAAATTTTCTTCCGTGTATCTATGTGGTTCTACTTAAACTATTGATTAATAATTTTCAAATAATATATGTAAGATGGATTTTAGAAAATAATTCAAACTCTAGTTGAAATCTGTTTCAATTTCAGATGCAATAACAGTCATCTTGACACTAACCATGATTAAAAAATTAATAGCAATCATTTGGAAAATAAGTGATGGGCCTTTTATATTTTGTTAACATCATCAGAAAAAAGGAAAAATGGAAAAGGAAAAATTAGGACTTCAAATCCTTGGCATAAAATAGTACCAAATTTTGTGTAAAGTCCAGTGTAAAACATCTATGCTTCAGAATACTGAAATGAAAACAAAAGTAACCGTGGTTACTTGTGTAAACCACTGTGAGAGTTAGAAGTTTGCTGATTTTAATCAGCATTATAATTAATGATTTAAAGTACTGATTTAAATTGATCCACCCTGACCTTGCTCTCTCTGATTCCTCAAGAAACAAATTTAAAACAGTATTGGTTTGGTACAGTATGAAAAGTTCAAGTTTGTACCTGCCTGTGCGATGTTAATAACATTATATCTAGCCATAGCAAAGTCTGACTGTTGAGACAGTTTTTCCAAAATGTAATTTTGTGGGAGTCCAATGAGCTATGTTTCACAAAAGCTATTCCCACAAGAGCTAAATACCAAGGTAATCAATCATACAGTGTACTGTATCCTGTTGTTATGGGTATAATGCATTATTTATGCAGTATAAAGATTTTTCAGATGTTGTTGAAATGAACAGGCAAGCAAATGAACAACTGTAATGTGTCGTATGTCCTTAGCTGAAAATTGCAATTTCCTAGGTTAAAGTTTGTAAATATGCCTTCAGTGCTCACAGCATGTTGGAGACTGATTTTCTGCAAGTGTGGACTTTCCTTCTGTTGATTTGAACATGTAGACATGTTTCAGTTCTACTCGGTAGACATCTCCCATCCTGTTGTCCAGCAGCTGCTCTCTGCTTTCTCTCTGACACAGCTCCCCTTCTCCGTGAACCTTGGGAATCAGACTTTTTCTCGCTTGGTGGTTGTTCACTTGACCTTTCCATGTCTGCTCCAATTTTTAGGAGGTCTGCAGACATAACCACCTTCTATTCTGGTGTCTGTCTTCTCTAGTAGTTCCTCCTTCATAATTTCAGGAATCTCGTAGTCGTCAGTCTCTTTCTATGACAACAATTTGCACAGTTCTGCCATGTTTTTTTCCCTCCTCTCTGTACTAATGAGTCTTATCTCAATCTTTCTACTCCAGCTGTAGCTTTCTGTCTAAATTAAAATCTTAGTTGATGTTTCATGGATTAGGTCATTCTCAAGAAAAAAAGCTCAACCTTCTTTGCCATCTTCTTTCACAGTCACTGTATCACCACTATCTCTCACTTCAGCTGATGCCTCAGTATTGCCATGGTCACTTTCTGGTGCTTAACTCAATCCTTCTTAAGCCTCTTTTTGCCCCTTCATTTTCCACAGATAACTAATTACTTGCTCTCTCTTTCCTGGAGAGAACCTTTCTGCAGCTTCTCCCTGTACTAACACTCACCAGCCCTATTGTACACATGATGTTAGATTTTATCTCAGTTCCCCGAATAACCTAATTCTCAGTAATTATACTTTTTTTTTTCTTTGAAGTTGCTTTGCATTATTTTAGACCTTTAAAAATTGTGTTTCTTTCAATTAGTTGGTCTAAAAGATCTTGCCCCATATAAATATTTCTTGTTTTTCCTACTTTGCATTTTTAAGACTTGCCTTTCCTATTTGTTCATGTAGATAAAATTGTTATCAAAGGATATTATGGTGTTGTATCTTGACTTCTGCAGTGCCTTCTCTGCCTTCCTTTCTGAATGCCATTTTCCTCCATTAGTATTTATTCAACATGCTCCTGCTCCTGTTACCTCTTGTGTCCCCACAGGCCCTTACCTTTCAGCACTTGGGAAGGTGGATTCAACAGCAACAAAAAAATTATTAATAAATGGCCCAACCAGTGTGCAGCATCAGTCAGGCACTTTCTCATTTGCTGGTTGCTTGTTTGCACATTTGAACAAAAGCAAATCTATTGCTGCTGCTAAATAGATCCTGAATGCAGGCAGGCGAGCTCTTCTTGTCGCAGCGAGCAGCTGCGTCGCAGCGCTGCTTCTGGGCTTCTCCTCAGCTCTGTATGTAGAAGCATCAGTAGTGGTTATAATAGCTTTCACTGTGAGGAATTAATTTGATTCATACTTTTCTGCCTGTAAATGTGCTATTTTACATATGCATTTTGTACAGGTGCTTACAGTACATGACTTAAGCAGTACAGTGAAAACATGAAAGTCTTGTCATGGGACAAGCACTTAATGCTGGTGTTGCTGTTTCCTGTGCACTGAATACAGATCAGCTGTTTCACGAAAAAGAGCTGAACTAACCAGTTTACAGAATTCTGTGATGTACGAGGTTTCCATTCTGACTGTTTCATGTCAGTGTCCCATTGATCCATTCATTCTTGACCAATACCCCAGTCACTCAGCACAGAGTGGCCTCTGCTCCCAGTCCTGGCAGTGGGGGTGGGTGGTGGGACATCCCAGCAGAGTGTGCAGCCCCTCCAGGCTCCTTCAAAAGTGACAGAAAGCAATACAGAGAAAATTCTCTTGTGTAGGCACCCTCTCTGTGGACATGTGCTGAAGTTCCCTGGAGAAGACTGATGTGTTGAAATGTTTTTACACAGAGACTACTTTGGAGAATTTCTGTATTCCAGCTGACAGCCATGACTGCTGTGAAACTAAAAGGGAAGAGAAATGAGGAGTGTAAAAAGACAGTCCAAGGATTACATGTGGAGAACAGAAGTTTAAAAACAGCATCCTGCACTGTGGCTTTCTGGTTTTTTTTTTGAGAGGGCCTTAGACTTTTGGATGTGTCTGTTGGCATGTTTAATTCTTACAGGCTTTTTTGCTCATTTCTTTTTATAAGGCACAGCAAATAAAATCTACCCCCCCTTTTTTTTTTTCTGTACTCCTTGCTCACTTGCAAGCAAAATGATACTTGACAACCTAGCATTAGAAACACTTCAAAATAAAAATTGGTTAGACTTTTCTGGTTTGAAACCTTTACATGATTAATGCTTTAAACCAATTTTGTTTCAGACATGGGTTTAGTGTGCAGGGCAGCATCTCTGCCAAGCTGCTGGCATGGCAGGAGTGGGAACCTTTGTACTTTGCCAGAGATGAGACTACTACTCTGTTAACTCAAATGCCAGACACTTTGTTTATGGTACTAAAGATCCTACGTTTGATCTGTTATGGCACATAAGCCAACTGTGTGCTCGTGCCCGTATTCTGTTACACCAGAACTATTAGCTTGCAAGCCTGTGAAATCAGCTTATGAGCACTCTCTAAAGTCAAGGCTGTATGCAGTAGGTTAAACCCTTCTGCTTGTCAAAATTTTATGTACTCCAGTGTGTATTTTGCTTCTGGTGCTACCTACCTAGTAACGTAGTCTGTTTTAAGTTGCATTTTCATGTTCTCAGCATTTCATTTTGATGTGGATGTGTTTGTAATTGTAAATTTACCAAATTATATTGTCTTTCTCTGTATGCATTAATTATATTACTGTTAATTCTGGTATGGACTATAAGTACTTTGTAGAGATCAAGTCTACAGATTAAAAAAAAAATACTACTGTGAAAACGACAGAAGCTTTACTGATATAAAAAGCCAGAAGTGAATGTTTGGAAATGTCTACAATTTCTGTGGTTTCAGTGGTTCTGAACTGTGCTTGTAGCAGGAGCCATTTCCAGCACTAATTGCTTTGCTATAGTTACACAGCAAAGATGTGAATGTTAGTATTTATGCATCAGTGTGTGGTAGTTTGGAACACAGGCTTACCCATTCACTGACCATAAACTGTGGGGCATTTGCAAATGTCAAGAAAGAAAGTTAAGTAATTTCATGTACATTATTTGAGACCACTGGTACAAGCAAGATTCTGCTGGCTAAACTCGGGTAATTGTATTATTTAAGATGTCAGATTGCTTAAAAAGAAATCAAGAATGACTGGATGAAATTGAACCTTGGTGTGATTGCTAGTGATTGGGAAGGGTGAACAATTTGAAGATGAAGCTAAGAGTTATCTGTCCCTTCTACTGAGAACCGAGAATGATATTCTGCGAAGTGGTGCAAAAACCAGGAGCTGTGTCTAACTGCTCCCAGAGCCTGAAGATCAGTGAGATCATCTTAGTGCAGAGATTATGTCTGACTAACTGGCAACCTTGGTTCCTCCAGTGTTTGGTACCAGCCTTTCTAGCCAGACCCATGCAACCTGGCCAGTCTTTCTGAAACAGTTGACCCTGTTCATGTCCACATCCCCTCCTCTCTGCGGTGTGCCTTGAATGCATCTGTGTGCTTCAGACCAAGAGAACAGGATGTCCTGCAACAACAACCTGTTCTCTGTGCCTCACATCCTTTTGTACGTCACTTTCTACTTCTCCATAAGAACAAACAAGCCTAGGAGGAGTGGCAATGCCAATTGTAGAATGGCTGTGGATGTCACCTGTTAGAACTGATATTCAGTGTTGATGCAGATGGTGAAGGGTAGATGACAACAGGAAGAAAGCTCGCATGGCTTGTTAACTAACCTTCATGAACTGTAACTCTTAAACATGCACTGCACACATTTTAGAAATGTGGTTAAAGGTGGCCTTTCCACCCTTAGCTTGCAAGATCCTTCTCTCAGTGGAAATGATGCTGTCGGTGTTTGGATTAGAAGGCTCTTGATGAGCGTTAGATAGTATGGAGTGTAGTTGTCCAATTTTGGCGTGATTGAGGCAGCTCTTTGCATGTCAGATCAGCACTTGGTTCATTCCACTGACTCCCAGTCAGTTGTCAGTATTGTCTAAGACTTTGGTTTTGATCTTCAAATCAACTGTTGGATCAAACACGCCAGCTACATCAAAGGCTGTATTTCTGTTTGTGAACTGCCAGAATAGCTGTATTCCTTTGGGGCAATGTAGATGAACTATCAGAGCAATCATGCATCAGCTGGGGATACAGTGTTGTGGGTTGGGGGCGTAGGTTATGAAATAACCAAAGAAACAACAAAAAACCCCAAATGCACAAACAAACAAAAAACCCCAACAACCTGCACAGAGATCAGATGACTCCAGGCTAAGAAGTTTTAAAGTAAGTGCTACAAGACTTTCATTTGTAAATGTGTTCCATCTTAAACTTGATGAAGAAGCAACTCTCACTTCCATTTTTATCTGAAAAATAATTGTCAAAAAGAAGAAAATTAATAGAAGTCGGAATACTGTCAGATCATGAAAGGGATTATATTTTTAAATATTCTTTTATATGAGCTGTAATATGCTGAGTTTGTTACTTGTGCAGGGTAACTTATTTAAACTTCCTTTTTATTAGCATTAAAATCACAAGCACCACTTACTTGGGAGAGACCATATTATTAGCAAAAGCTAAAGGGTGACATAGCTCAAAAGGAATTCAAAATTGTGTAAGTATGGCTGTTGGACTGAAATGAAGGCTGATGAACTTCTGAGCGAACCTTAAAGGTTTTGTTTTTAGCTGATCAGAAATATTGCCCCGCTGTGCTTTATAAAGTACTATGGACAAAAATGATAGTGCCAAAACAATTATTTCTCCCCCCTCAACCAGGTTGCTAGGAACTAAAAAATTGCTTAAAGGGTTGAACACAAAAATTGCAACTCCAGATAATTTATTTAGGTTTTAAAAACCTATTAAATTAGATATAAACTAAATACCATAATAAATATGTAATTGATCAATTAAATCATGGAAAATACAACATTTTAAAAATATGTATAGGTTTTCATGGTATGTTTTTTCAGTCCTCCCTTTTTGTCTGATGGCAATAGATTATTTTCTCCTGAGTGCCTAATGCCTGTTAGAAATGAGACACAATTCTACTATTTTGAACATCAGAGTCCCTTGAGAGTGTGTGTTTTCTTAAAAAGGTACATCAATTTCTTCACTTTAAGCTTGTCTTAGCCTGCCTAACACATTTACCTGAGCTCCACCAGCCATTCAGCCTTTTGTATGAAGAGAAGGGGTGGCCATTATGTCTTGTACCAAGAACAACTAGAAGTTGAATTGGAGATATTCTGTCAAGAAGCAGGGCAAATGTTCTATAGGAATCTTCCCAAATGAGGCATTTCCAAGATGACTCAGTAAGGTGGAGTGTGACTCAGTTTGCTGAGTTTGCATAGAAGGAATCTTCTTATGCCTCTGAAGGAGGCTATGTGAATGCAGAAATGTTTTCATCTCAATATAGTGTTCAAACTGAAAATCTTCATGCAAAGTTTATATGGAACTAGATTACAAAATACATGGGCTAATCTGGTATTGAAAAAAGAAGAGGGTGCAATTTTGTCACCCCTGAGCAGAATGAAAATAGCGAGGTGATTGCCACTGAATCCCGTTCACCTGCCCAGCCTGGTTTGATGTCTGAATGGGTTTCCTTCCACAGCTGAACTTCGTAATAAATACAAAAAGCACATTGTCGCTATCCTTAGACATAAATTACAGGTAGTCAAAATCTGTTCTGCAGTTGATCTTTTCTTTAATAGCAATTGCCTTAGGAAGGACCTAATCCTGAGTCTGTAAATTGCATCCTATTTGTACCTGAAGAACCTTTACAAGTGTTATCTTGAGTGATGATTTTGCTTTTTTTCTCCAGCTTTGGTGGTAATACAAAGTTAAATCACAAGACTTCTTCTTCCTGACTGGCTGATATAAATTTGAAACAAGAAGGCGAAAATAATGAGTTTCTGTTGTTGAGCTGAGGATTATAATTGTTCATGTTCAAGCTCTTAACAATTTCAGGGTCTTGCAAATATTTTAATGAATATGTAACCAGTGATACTTATAAGAAATACGACCTCATGATTCCTGATGAATTAAAGAGACATCTTTGTCCTTTATTTCTTTTGTTATAGTAAGCATTACCCTGAACACATCTCTGCAAATTTTCTGCTGGACAAAGTAATATGAATGTTTAATGAAAGAGAAGTTTTGATCTCTGTATGTGTAAGTGTCTTATGTGTGCATATTTAAATGGCAAAACTTGAGAAACAAATGCAGTCTCAACATTTTACTGACATAACTGAGAATACAAATGAACAGCTTAAGTCTTAACATTTATTGGAAGTCATCCTTAATATTGCAGAACTCTGTATAGTGTCACACATACATATAAGAAATACTTTGTTCTCTTTTTTTCAGGAAAAGTATATGTCGATAATTGGTATGCACCAGTTATGTTGCAAGAATAGCTGCAATGGGAGGGACAAGTAGAGTAAATATTTATTGTTTAAAGATATTGAAAAAAACTATAATTTACTGCAGAATGCTTTTCTAATATGGAAATTCATTAACAAAAAGGTGGCCTTCAGAATACTTTTCTGTTGAGTTAGTAGTGCTCTCTAATATTGTACTAATAGATGAGCTAGAAGATATTTTTTGGTAAGCAAGATAAAATGCTGTAAAAAAACCACGACAAAAAGAAAACCAACTTTATTGTGAAGTAGCACCTGATGTTCCTGGTAATCAAGATGCTTTCAGTGGCTGGTTGTGTTGCCTGAGGCACTTTATGGTGCTGCTGAGTCTGACGATGCTTTCAGTGATTTTTTTTTTTTTTTTACACCCAGCTATACAATTACCTTTACTAGTATTTCGAAGTAGTCAAGAACAAAATGTGTGTTTAAAATGTTTTTCTTCTGCCTTCTGATTGCAAATCTGGCTTTTATCCCCTTCTTCTGCTTGTGTTCAGTGCACTGCAGGGGTGTCACTGGACAGGCAATAAGGGGCTCTTGCAGCAGTGACTCATCCTACCCTTCAGCAGCTCATTTCCCTTCACTTCACCCCACCTCCAGAAATCAAAAGGACTTTTAGTGTTCTTTTTGTTTGGGTTTGTTTGTGGGTGGTGTTTTTGTTGTTGTAGTAGATTTTTTGGGGGGAGAGGGGGGGCAATAATTAGTTTTATTGTGCTGATTTGTGTGCATATAAAGACAGTGTTCTTTTAAAACCTGGTGATAAATGGAAATGGTAAAAAATCAGAACAAAAAAGAACTTTACATATTTAATGATGTGAAGTTATTAGTAGAATGAAGGATTGTTTAAATGAGTACTGTTCTAGAAACTCAACTGTGTGCATGTTGATTAGATATGTAAACAAAAGGTCGTGATATCTTTAATTATACTTTCTTTGCATTTGTTTTTGCTTTTCAGCATAAATATGTGTGGATCTAAGGTTCACGTTTTTCATAAATGCCTGTAAGCTATTTTTTTGCATTTTTGTGTGTATATACAATTGCACATGGCCTCCAGTCCATCTGCTTTCTTCCTGCCTGTTAGCAAAAATTCACAAAACTGGTCAGTTCCAGGCTGCGTGGAGCAGAACCTGTATCTGCAAAAGCAGTCAGCTTTATTCTATTACCCAGGACTTTAATGGAGCAGCATCTTCTGTGCCCTCTCTCTTAAGGAATTAGTGAGGCATCCCCGCTCCCTGGGGAAAACTGCCAACCCTGACAGCTCGTGCTGAGCTGTGCTGGGGGTCAGCGGGGGCTGAGCCCCAGAGAGGACGGATGAGAGATCTAGGGGGAGCCTGGAGAACATGCATCCCTTCTGGTGGGTGCCTGAAACTCTGACAAGGACATCCAGATGAGTTTTAAATCAAGAGTATTTAATGGAATACACCTTGGAGCAGTGATCAGTGTGTCCACAAGCTCGTGTCTCTTAGCAGTGTGTTTCTGAGATACACTAAAGTTTCATGTTACTTAAACACTTGCTCTCTGAGGACTGTTGATTAGTTGCTGCCCAAATCTCTCTTAGATTGGGTAAATGACAATGCTGGAAAGATAAGAATTTACATGTAAATCCTCCTGCTTTGTTTTTGAATAATATTTCTTAAACATTTAACAAACAGCCTCAGAGGAGGGCACTGATGATGAGAGAAATTATTCCGTTTTCCTGGCTATATAGTGGTGGTCTTTGACTGCAATTGAAGGCAGTGGTTTTTGTTATGGAATCCTTGCTTGTCAAGGTTTAAGGCAAGGCGGCAATAAATGGGGTTTTGGCAAGTAACATGGACTTGTTTGCTTTTCTTGTAACTCTCCATTTCTCACCTGGTAGGATGAAGAGGAAACAGTGGCCTTTCTTGCTCACAGTGGAAGTGAAGAAGAGTTTGATCCAAGTACTCTTCCAGATCCTGATAAATACAAAGATTATGATGAAGAGCAGGATTCGGAAAGCAGAAGCAGCCAGAGGTACGTACAGATCACAGAATCACGAAACAGTTAGGATTGGATTGTCCACGTTATTTTGAAGTGTTCATGCTTTTTAGAAACTGTTTTGTCTGGAAGTTATGAACTCATTTTGTATTCATCCTCTTGCTCCTGGGACTTAGTATTTGAGTTGGTTTGTGAGGTAAGTGCTGAACAGAAATCTCTGCTAAAGGTTATTTTATTTTGTGAAGCTGTATGAGGCAGACTTTTGAGGCAGTGTCGAAGGGATCTTGGTGAGACTGTTCCTGTTCTACATGCAAAAATCTTGGCTGACTCTCTGGAGGTTTCATGTGTTTCTGTGGTGGCTTGACCCTCGCTGGCTGCCAGGTGCCCACTAAAGCTGCTGTCACTCCCCTCCTCAGCTGGACA